>NC_140583.1:610401706-611700175 GCF_964204655.1 Triturus cristatus
GAGATGCAAACATTTTATAATCCGCATTTAATATAGATATAGGGCGGTAAGAGCCACAATCGGTAGGGGGTTTGCCAGGTTTTAATATAAGGGTAATGGAAGCGTCATTCCAAGTTGCTGGTGGTGTAACCCCTCCTACTAAGATTTGATTAAACAATGATGTAAGAGAAGGAGAAATTTCTTCAACTAGGATCTTATATAGCTCTACCGGTAAACCATCGGGACCAGCAGCTTTCCCTGCCTTGGCAGCTCGCACAGCCTCCTCTACCTCTTCCCTGGTTATCTCCCTTTCCAGTATTTCAGATTGCAGATCCGATAATCTCGGAAGAGAAATACCCGCTAACCAACTCTCAATAGCTGATGAGTCTATGTTATTATCCTCCTGATAGATGTTCTGGAAGAAGTTTTTAAAAGTGGTTCTAATCTCCAAATCAGAGAAGACAGTGCCCTGGGGAGATGTTACAGCGGTTATTATATTACGCGCCCTATCAGATTTGGTTTTCCAGGCCAACAGCTTGCCTGCCCCTTCTCCATATTCAAAGTGCGATAATTTACTCGCTTCCCATTTATGCAAAATACGTTCGTTTAATACAGATGCCAGATCAGCTTTAAGGGAAGCAAGTTTCTCATGGAGAGCAAGACCTCTATCTGTAGAGTCTTGACTAGTAAAATTAATTTCCGCTTGCACTTGAAGTGCAGCTTCAATGGATGATATCTTCTGCGTGTATTGCCTCCTTCGATATACTACCTTATTTTTAATTAATCCTCGAAGACAACACTTGAATGCGTCCCAAACGACCGGAGGGTCTAAGGATCCAAAATTGATACGCATAAACTCAAGAGTGTCAGCTCTAATAGACAGGACATCTTGGGGACAAGAGAGTAGAGATCTGTCAAATGACCAGGAAGTAGTAAGAGGTTTAATAACCCCGACTATCTCAAGAAGAACAGCAGAATGATCTGAAAGGTGTGATGGATAGTAAGAAATATCTTTAACAGAATCAACCAAGGCGTGACTTATCAGGAAGTAATCAATTCTAGATTGATGGTGGTACTTATAATTGTGAAATGAAAAACCTGGTTTTGTACCTGCTCTTGCCCGCCAAATGTCGGTGAACCCATATTGCTTAATGGAACTCAATAAAAAAGCTCTAGCTTTAGAGGGGGTCAACTGTCTACTACGGGGGGTCTTATCTAACATTGGATCCAGCACTATATTAAAATCCCCTGTAAGAATTATGGGATCTGGAAAGTGCAACAGACTTGAAAAGAGAGACTCTAAGGGAGATGAATCGTCCAGGTTAGGACCATAAAAACCTGCCAATGTTAGTTTTACCCCACCAATAACCACCAAGGTGATCGCCCACCTACCTCCCTGGTCGACCTGCTGAGTTAAAATTCTTGTATTGATGGATTTTTTAAACAGGATAGAAACACCCCTCGTATTAAGCGACTGGGAGGTGGATACCGAAAGATCGATCCACCTATTCCTTTTCACCAAATCGAGCATCTCCTCCTCAATGAGATGAGTCTCCTGGAGTACAATGATCTGCGCATCAATATCACGAAGATACTGTAAAATTCTATTAGCCCTTGGTTTGGTGCGCAGACCATTGACATTCCAAGAGAGAATCCTAAGATTACTCGTGGGACAAATTCACATTAGAGAGAGTAAGGTGAAATTTAAGCTCAAGAACCAGGAACCTAAACATACTCCTAAAGTAATCATCCTGTCTAACACAAAAAGAAAAAACGTGACTACATATAAATTTACACCACTGAATCTGAGACCAGACTGAAAATGAGGAAATTTTTCCAATAACACCAACCCACACCCTTAACCGATCCCCTACACCCCTGTGACCTAACCTCACCCCCCCCCCCCGCCCCCTGAGGAACCCTTGTAAGGACCAACCGGAAACCGGTTTGTGGTACCCCTTACCCAACCCCACCCCCCGGAGTGAGTGCACAAACAACAAAACGTGGTTCCATACGTGCGAATTGTGCTATATCTTTAATAGAGAAGAAACTTTTTTTTATTTTTCTTTCTTTTTTTTTTCTCTCTTTTTTTTTTTTTATTTATTATATTTTTTTTTTTTCCTTTTTCCTCCCCCCTCCATAAGTTTAAACCCTTTATTTACCCGCTCTTTTTTTTAATTTATCTCTTCTTCTCTCATTCCTTCTCTCATTCCTTCCCTCTCCCTTTTTCTTTTCTCTCTCACCTCCCTTTTATTTATTATTTATTTATTTTTATTTTTATTTTTTATTTAACCTTCCATTTATCTCTTTTTATTGTTTTCCTGGTAGTGGGTTATATTATATTACGAATCAGAAGGAGATCAACTATAGATATGTGCTCAGGAAGGGCCACCCGTTGCGCCCCTGTCACTTTGGAGGGTAGATAACAATTCATCAGCAGCCTGCGCAGTGCGGATATTGTACATTTTGTTATTCAACATGACCTTCAATATCGCAGGAAAACTTAGCTGAACGGTGGCACCATGTTTCCGAAATGCATCCATCCTTTTGCCCAACTCCCACTGCTTTTCAAGTGTCACTCTAGATAAGTCAGATCGTACCTGAAATGTGAAACCTTTATAGACCAGGGACTTCAGCTTTAAAGCTGCACTAAGAATCTGCTCCTTTATAGTGTATGTGTGGAAATTCACAAGGATCCGCCTCGGTTTTGATCTTTGGGCATTTCGTCTAAAAGGATCCCTATGGACCCGTTGAATATCATTAGCTATTTCTTCTTCAGATAGCCCCAGCGATAAAGAAGAAACTAACAGGGGAACAATAAAACCTTTGACGTCAGAACCTTCAATTCCCTCAGGAATATTCAAAAGCCGGATGTTGTTACGCCTGGCATGGTTTTCCAAAGTCTCCATCCTCTCAGCAATTGAAACGTCTTCCTTCTTGAGACTCACTATCTCATCCCTCGCAATATCTAGATTCAAAGATAAGCCGCCAACCGCTTCTTCTAGTGCAATAGTTCTCGTGGTGAGCCCATCAACTTTACTAGCCAATGCCTCACAATAGCTTTTGATCTCTCTCTGAATTGCAGCTGATTCTTCAAAGCCACGTTTAATATCAGCTGAGAGAGACCGAAACATTTGCTCCAGAGAGGGAGCAGGTAAAAAAGGTAGAGATGAGGCAAGGACAACTGGGGACTCTTGAGGTGGTCCGGCTCCCAAAACATGCGAGGCCTGTTGATGGCTGCCAATCAGTGTTACTTCTACCCCCCCCCCCGAGTCGGGCTCTGCACCTGAGCCGATAGGACTGTATGTGTTTGATGCGGGGGCTGCCCATCACCCACTACTCCAGGGGGTACTTGAAGATCACCGCCTGACCCCCCGTGCTCTAACAATAAGGGGGGGACGGGAACTAAGGCAGATCCAATGTTACCAGATGAGGTAACACAGGATAATGGGGGGGGCTTCCAAGCAAGTCGAGTCAACAGACAAAATCTGCGATTCGGAGATGGAGGACCTCATAAGCTCAGGGGAAAGTGTAGGGGCATGTGTATGGGCATGTACAGGGACAGAGGGCAAGGGACCAGGGCAGGGAGTATAGACCAAATCACCCATTATAGGCTGCGGAGAGGAAAATTGCAGGAGAATCGGAGGAGAGACGGGGGTAAAATTTGTCTGGTTATTAGGGGGCGGAGAGGAAAGGTCGGAGACTGAAACGGGAATAGGCTCTAGTGACGGTGACGGTGCTGAAGAATAATCTTGACTACCCACATGGATGTCCTCACCTTCAGGTTGGAGGGTAGTGGCAAATAGTATATCAGGGCTTTTCCCAATGTTGAGCAGTTGGGGGACCGCTTTGAAGTAAGAGCGCAATGAGGGTGTAATCTTTGAATTCGAATCTAGAACAGACTTTCCTGACTTCCCTGACCTTACAACCCTATCAGCCTTATAAGCTCTCTTACTCTTACCCTTCACCTCATTCGCTAGGAAAGAAGAAGCTTTAACTGTGTATTGTGACCTTAGTGGCAAGTTTTTAGTAGACTGATAAGACTTTGGGGTCTTTTGTATCTTCACACCCCTACTAGCCACGTTGCTTTCAGAAGGCGGGTGGCCCTTTGCACACTTGTCCTCCCAACCTTCCTTTCCTTGACACTTATTCCCGCCTGTACGACTGCTCTCCGAAGACAAAACCTCCAAGGCTCCAGGCTGACACCCCGGCAGACCACCCAACTCCTCTCCCTCAGGCAATTTGTTCAAGCCTCCCCCCGACTTGCACCCCTTCACCTGAGGTCTTCGCTTCTCTAATGCGGATTTTGTTCTCGTAGCAACTCCCGAAGCCGATGAGCTGACTTCGCCGTCAGGCGCCGTCTCCACTGATGCTGTGAGTGCTTCGGGAGCCGCCACCTCGGCGCTGGAGAGAATCAAACCACCACTGGAACCGGACGGAGAGGCTAACGGCAACTGATTTCGCCTTCCCCGCCACTGACTTCGCTTTCCACGCCGTAGCTCCAGAGCCGCTTCACTCCAGCGCCGGACTCCAGGCGCAATGTTCCGCCTCTGCCAACTCGAAAACGCCAGCACAGATTCCTCGGATTCCTCGGCGCCCACAAGCAACAGACACATGGAGGAAAAAAAAAAAGAGCGTGACTAGAAGAGAATCAGGTAGAACTATTCTTTCCACACTGTTTAGCACGGAGGAACCGTAAAAAAACGCCGATGCAACATTCCTCACTCCGGAGGTTTAGGGGCGGAGTACCGCGGCAGCTAGCCTGCTGCCGCCATGTTCCTCCGTTATTTTTACTATTGTTCCTCTTAGTTAACTAGTTCACTGTACACATTTAAAAATGAATTTAGGAATGATTCTGTTGCAGGGGAAGAAATCAATGTATAGTACATTTTCCCTGCTGCCCTTGTACTGTAGGGGCTTATGTGTCTATAGGTTGCTAGGTGCCATGTGACTAAAGAGATGATGGAGAATTAGGGGTGTAGTACCCTGTGATCCGTCCCATTCTGATGCTTCATGGGTTGTTTAAGGATCCAAAGTGCGGTAATGTCACTTGTGGTATTAATCAAAGTAGGGGGACTGTAACTCTCAAAGTACAAAAAATACATATATATATATATATCTCTATCCTTTCTCAAACATCCTGCCACAGTGGGAGCACTCTCACAGTCGGTGCCCGCGTCGAGACCAGGACACCGTCTCGTAATTTAATTGTTCCTCAAGAAAATAAAGACGCGACACTCCTCTTGGCAAAGATGTTATTTTATTTCAAGTCGTATTCCTTCCTACGCGTTTCGAACAGTAGTTCCTGATCACGGCAAATTGTTACATTGGTCCTACTTCAATTTCTATCTTATATACTGGTGCATGTTAATTCTGTTGTAATGCATTCTGGGAGTGATAGTTTATCTGCTTTAAATATCAATAAACTTTATTTTGTTATACAAAAAACCTGTGTTAATTGATAGCATGTTCATTAGATGATACGCTGAGTTGGCAGAAGATCCCTTACAGATAGCGCTTGTCATTTTTGTACCAAGAGGACTCCGCATATTTACCCTCCCATACCACCCAGACACGAAACCAGAGATGCTGGAGGAGGAACGCGTAGGAAGGAATACGACTTGAAATAAAATAACATCTTTGCCAAGAGGAGTGCCGCGTCTTTATTTTCTTGAGGAACTATATATATATATATAGATATATATATACACACACACCCTCTTTTTATTTTTTCCCCGGGACCCGGAGCGACCCCTGCCCAGCTTCGTCAATTTTACGAGGCCATGCATGCCATCTTTGCACAGCTGAACCCGCCGGTGCACAATCAGGCCCCCGCGGACTTGTTGGGGGTCCTAGGTTGTCCCTGCCGGCCCCTATGGATCCAGGCCTGCCGTGGAATCGTAATAAGGTCAACCGGTGCCGCTTCCTCCGGAACTGCACCCGCAGTCGTGCATCCGGCTGGCGTAGACCCTGGCCTCCATCCTGATGTGGACATGGCGCCGAGTGGGGTTTTTGTGCCCCTGTTCACTCCTGGGGTCCCTTTCAGGCTAGATTGGCGCCCAGAGGATGAGGAGGAGGACTGGGAGGGGTCAGGTGACCCTCTGACCGACCAGTTGGAGTATGATCTGGACTGGAGAGAGGACCTGGGGAATGCCTGTGATCTTGATACCTCCCCTGACCTTGGCATGTTGTCTCTGCCTACCGTGGCTACAAAGGAGGGAGCGTCCTACGCCGTGGCGTTGCGTAGGGAGGCCGTGGCTCTCCACCTCCCTACAGTGGCGGTCAGGACTAACCTCCTGACGGAGGTGCTTCAATGAGAGCTCTCTTGTTGCAGAGGGGCTACCTCATTAATTATCGTGGTCATAGCGTTGAAATAGTGGTTGGTGAGATCATGGACGTCAGAGGTGACTAAAGGGGGCTGGAGCAGGTTGTAGTTGGAGGAGGGTAGTGAGTTGGGCTTGAGTTTTTATCAAGTCTCTTTTCCAGATCTTAGGTTTTGTGGATTGCGCCTAATTGAGTTTGGTGGTTCCCTTGATATAGAAGGCAATAATATGATGGTCCGACCAGTCACAAGGTTGGACCGAGTCCACATGGATGACAACATCATCTTGAACGAATTAAGCTCTGCTTGAATTTGGTGCAGGACGATCATAATTTCCTCTAGTCTAGGGTCTGGTGCAGATGGGAGAGAGGTTGGTGAGTGTGTTATGCCTGAGGATGGCTGTGTGGGAGGGTGTAAAGTGGGGGTTGCTGGCTGTTGTGAAGGCATAGGGATAGGATGCAGGGTGGAATGCTCAGAAGGAAGCGTAGTATCAGAAAGGGGGTGTGGTGAAACGTTATTAGCCCGCAGTCTACGTGGGGGTGGGTGATTGAGCTGTGGGGAGTATGTGTCAGGAAAGGCCGTGTCTGGCAAAGTGGAGGTGGCAGGATAGATAGAAACAGTGGGGAGAGGAGCGGAGGGCTTCAGAGGAATATGTTCCCCTTCTAAGGGAGGCACGTAGGCTGCCTCCGTCGTGCTGGGCCGTAGAAAGCACGGGTCAGGTGCAGTGACTGGAGGACTGTGGATGGTAGGGGTGTACAGGGGTGGGGGGGGGGGGGGGGAGTGCCGTAAGTCACCGGTGCCAGTAGTGGCTGGGGCGTATGCGGGGCAGGGGCGTGATGCGAGCAGGGTGGTGAGGATGAGGTGAAGCACGGTGTGTGGGAGAGGTGTGTAAATTGTGTGGGAGAAGGACAGGGCGGAAGCGGGGAGGTATTGTTCATGTCATACAGATGGGTTTTGCAGATAGTCCGAAGGAGTTACTTCCTCCCCTTCGAGATTACCTCTCCAGCCATGCCACCTCGGTACCATCGCATGTCGGAGGATCACCTGGGCCTTCTCCAACAGGAAGTTTCGGCTCTCTTGGCCAAGGGAGCTATCAAGCGCGTTCCTGTCCCAGAAGTAGGTTGTGGTTGCTATTCCCACTTCTTTCTGGTACCCAATAAGGATAAGGGCCTGCGTCCTATCTTGGAACGTCAATTGCTTCCTCCGGAAGGAGAAGTTCAAAATGTTGACGTTACCTCAGGTCTTGTCTGCCCTCGACCCGGGAGACTGGATGGTAGGGTTGGACCTGCAGAACCCCTATTTCCACATCCCCGTCCTGCCGGCCCACTGGTGCTACTTGTAGTGCATGGTAGGCCATGAGTATTTTCAGTTTACTGTGCTCCCCATCGGCCTTACCAGTGCACCTCGGGTGTTCACGAAAGTGATGGCGGTGGTCGCAGCTCATCTGCGCAGATCAGGGGTTCCAGTCTTCCCTTATCTCAATGACTGGTTGTTGAAGGCAGGCTCGCCCCAGGCAGTCGTCTCCCACCTCCAGACTACGGCCAGCCTCCTGCCTTATGTAGGAAAGAGTTAACTCTTGAGTAGTCTTTTGAAGGTAAGATAGTTATCCATGGATCTTATGATTGGGGGTAATTAATTCCATAGTTTGACCGCATGAGCAGAGAATAATGTACCATCTAGGTCTAAGCTGTCCTGTTCCATATGTGACTTTGTGGGTGATACAAAGCAACTTGATGCGGGATCTTCTGTCAAACGGTAACCAATGTAGGGCCCTCGAGGCAAGGGGAGATGTGGGCTTGTGGCTTTACTTATAGGAGTAGTTTGGCAGCAGAGTTCTGAATCCGTTGTAGTCTTTTCATAGTTGGTAAAGAATAACTGTGGTAGAGGCCATTGGCATAATCCAATTTAGACAGTACAAGACAGGCCTAAAAAAATCTACTCGCCCACTAGATATGTTGAGTCAGATTTTATCAGGTCGAGCTATATTTAGGACCTATTCGCCCGTTCGGTCCAGAGTTGACAAAGAACAGGTGTTCTGTTCAGTTAGAAGGTAAAGGAGCAATAAAGATGCCTTTAAATCTATCTTGTCACATTTGCTTTGTGTTCAGAGACAGAGGTCAGAATTCAGTTTACAGTTACTTTACCCTCCCTGACTGCAGAGTGCCAGGATTTTGTAAAGTGAACTGTCTCACCTGCTGTGCGAAGTGTGAAATGAAAGGCTGTAGGGTATCAATTTTTTTTTGCAGACATTTAAATAGCTAATAAGTCAACTGTACAAACGTTTCAAAATATATTTCAGTAGTTGTGAAAGCTCATGTTTTGTACTTCTGTGCAATGAAAAATCTTTTAGTCAGATAAAAAATCTGAACACTTCAGTTGGTAATGTGCAACTGATAAATGTGTTTTCTGAAACCCAGTTTTCACAGATTGTTAATACGCTATATAGTTTTACCAGTAAAGCTACAGGGTAGAGGGAAGGTTTTTGGCCATTTCTTGGACGTTTACTGCCTGTAAATAACAATGCGCTACCATATCATGCTCTAGTTATATATTAATTAAGTGAGTATTTAAACATGAACTGAAAAACACTCTTGCACCCTATAAGTGGACTTGATTCTTATTACACATGGAGCAAACATTTAGGCTAATTAAGCAAAAGAGTTGTATTTGGTAAAGCAGAAATGCTGAACTCACATATTTGACTGTGCACTCATGGGAGAATGAAGAAAGGTGACTGTAAAATGAAATTTACCAATGATCACACAATTTGAGACCAGTTTACGAGTCAATTACATTACAGTTTGGTATAGTAGATTATTTAAATTACTCAACCTGCAGGTCTAGTAAAAAATGGTTAGGATTTTTCAAGACCTGCAATAGAAATAGTAGCCTAGATCTTGTGTGGAAATCCCAGGTGGAGAAAGATGCATAGCAGAGTTTTCATTGTAATGAAGCTTGATCTGGCTAATTTGTCCACTTGGGCATTCATCGATAACTTGTAGTCTATGGTAATTCCAAGGTTTCTTACTTCCTTAGATATTTTAGCAGTCGATCCCAGAACGTCAAGCCAGGCAGAGTGGGTTTTAATTTTTTCAATTGCCACATGTAAGTATTTTAGTTTTGGATGTATTCAATTTGAGATGTCTCCATGTCATCCACTGATCAACGGCTCTGAGGCAACTGAAGATTTGTGAGTTTCCAATATCTTTGTGGCTTTTCTGTTTTTTTGAGTATTTGCGTGTCACCTGCATAGTTACAGCATGTGAGCTGAAATTCATTGATCATTGCCGGGATTGACTTCATGTAGATGTTGAAAAGCATGGATGAGTTTGATAGTCTTGAGGGACCCCTGCTTTTGTGAACTATGGTTTGTTTGAGTAAGGGGGAGAATGGATGACATTTGTTCTGTTTTGAAGGTAGGATGTGATCTGGTCAAGAGCATTCCCCTCTATGCCAGCTTCGTAAAGTCTTTGTATTAGAGTGTCATGGTCAACTGTGTCGAAGGCAGCTGAGAGGTCCAAGAGAATTAGTGAAGCAACCCTGTTCTGGTCTGTGTTTTTATTGTCATCACAGATGGTGATGAGGGCAGATTCTGTGCCTCTTACTGGGTGAATATTGGCAAGTATGTAGCACCTTAAAGATACCCTCCATGTTTACGAAGTGGACAAGTAAGAATCTTGTCAGTTTGTTATGTGTTGCTAAAATAATGTTGGTTGTTTTGCATGCATTTGGTGTTGTGCATGAGGTCTGGAATTCTACTTCTGTTGAGTTACAGCAGGCATGTGTCAGCACAATACTGCATGATGTTGAGTTAAGGCGTGAGCGATAGGACTGCACTTTACATATGAAGACCAGTACTAGATGTAGGCTGATAGCAGTTGAAATTGTCTTCCGTAACAGCCAAGTCTTTATTACCTTCTAAATTCTAGATGGTTGCTGAGTATCCCTATTTTCTTCTGAATCGTATTTCAGAGCGTGCATGTGTACAGAGAAAGATCGACCACCCAATCGGACTCTTAAACGAAAAGGAAGGGGCATGATCAAGAGCAGAGCCATTCTTGAGCTGAGGTATCTCTTTGAAGAGTAGACATTGAGTTTGTTTTCTAGTAAAATAGGTTGTGTCCTATGGATTCCATAGTAGGCACATCCAGAGGCGTTTGAGTAGGATTCTTTCTGCGACAGGTAGCCACCGTAGGGCATTTATACAGGTTGATGTGGTCATGCCGGCACATGATCAGCAGTTCTCTGGCTGCTTCATTCTGAATTTGGTGTAGTGTGCTGATTCGGTGTCTCAGGAACTCTGCAAAGAGCCTATAATAATAATAGGGGCATTACTCTGTGATGAGTGCATAGTGAGGGAACATAAAGCTAGAATTGCATGTGAAGGAATCATTTTTGTTCACTTAGTTAGCCAGAGCATGTGAATGGTAGTGAAGGGTGTGATATTGGAAAAGAAAGGACTTCCAGTACAGTTCTGGTGTGTAGAGTTAGTTTTCTTAACAAGTAAGATTATTTTATTTTTCTTGTATCTTAGGGCTGAATCTTTGTGGTGTGTAAAGTTGTGGTTTCTTTATGTGTAAGGAAATGCCTCTCTTTGCATTACCACTTCCATAGATTTCGACTGATGCTGCTTGTTTTTCGACTCTGAGTGCACTGAGGCCTGCAAACCAGACCTCTGTGCCATTTTTCTAACTCGTTACAAAATGTATGTTGAATTGGCCATCCCCGATTGGCATAATCTGAGTTGCTTAGCAGTCCCTAGTATAGGGTATCCAGAGCATGCAAGACAGTGCCCCCCCACTCCCCTCCCCCCCCCCCCCCCCCCACACCCCCAGGACTGCAGCACTGGTTGTGCCACTCCATGTGTAAAACAAAGTACAATATGTCGCCCAGCCTGCAACTGTAGCCTAGAAGAGCAGTTTTCAACTGCTAGTTTGACTGTGCCATTTAAACCAATTGCAAATGCCCACTTCTGTTAAAGTTTATGTAAGTCTCCCCTAAGGAAGGTCTATGGAGCCCTAGAGCAGGGAGCTGTATATTCTTAAGTAGGACATATATTTTTAATATGTCCTAACAGCACAACATCCAAATTGTCATTTTTGCTGTGAAAAAGGTAATAGCCTCATTGTCTAGCACAGTTAGTGGCTGACCACTCAGCCTGGTTAACTTCTGAATGGAACTGCTAAAGTGGGTACTTCAAGGTTTCGAATTAATTGTGGCATTAAACCTGATGTCATGCCCAAGTCAAATTTAATGTCACTTTTAAGGAAAGGGAACTTTCAAAAAGTTGCCACTCTGTAGCCCAATTTGTCCAGTGGACTTGCACAGTTGTTGGCCCCCAGGCAACCTTCTGCCCTTCTGGGAGCAGTGTAAATGACTCCCGGGGCCAGGAACACAGTAGAAGCTTGCAACAGGGAGAGGTTTTAACACCCCCTTACAGGAAGCCACTCTGTGTTGACCCTAATAATGAGCTTCAAAGGCAAAGCAGCCTTTGATGGGCAATTGGCGATCACACTCCTGAAGGGTCATCTCTTTGTTCAGGTAGACAGACTGGTGGCAGGAACAGAGAGGGGGTACCAGAGTCCAGACCGGTTTTTCTGTGGGCGTGTAGCCCACTGGTAGCCACACATCTAGGGTGGGCTACCAAACTCCTAACATAACGTACAAGGAAGGGTTCAGACATCTTGGGAGTGGACAGAATAGTGCACTCTGGGATTGCTAGATGCCAGATTTTTGTGTATAAACATTCCTAAACATATCCATTTTTTTTTATAAATTGGTGTTGGATTTCTTGGGTTTTGTGTGACTTTATTTCATTGTTTAGTGCTGCTAAATACTTTGCACTCGTTCCTTTTCTTAAGCCTTGCTGCTCAAAGCCACAGCAACCCAGGGTTGAGCAAAAGGTTTTCCAAACAAGCCTGACTGGACCCAAGACTTGTTTTGATAGTGTATTACATGGTAAGGTTGCACAACCATACCATATAATAGACCACAGTCCTCACAGTGTAGAATTATTTAGTGTTCATGCTGTTTAGCATCCTGTCTAATCAGGACATAGTGTATTGAGTTGGTTACTCTAGGCTGACTTTTGCAGAGGATGCGAATATGGTCCGAAGGCAGATTCTATATACTCCTCACTGTGTATTGCCTTTCATCAGAAATGTCTCCTCCAAGCCCTGAAACCCCCCAAACAAGACTCTTGATTACCATATGACCATAGAGGACTCCTGAGGGTAGGTCTGCTCCAGTTCCAAGACACGCACACATTTTGGAAATATTCCAAACCAGTTCCTTCGTCATCTACAAAGCGATTCGGCATAGAACAAGTCAAAACCAGTATCTGGTCTTATGTAGTTGACCATAACAATCTTCCTTACTCAGCAGCAACAATGTCTGCACTATCTAGAGTATTCAAGAACTATATTTTGGGGGGGGGGGGGGGGTGGCTAGGCAGAGACCTGTCGAGACTCATCTTTAATCCCAGGCAGAGGGCTTTGAAGCGAAAACTGTCCTTAACCGGTAGCCAGTGCAATTTCTTTATTTCATTGGCTACTGAGGCAAATCGAGATGTGCCCGTAAGCAGTCCGGCCGCTGCATTCTGCAGCATCTGCAGTTTGTTCATTGAACATTTAGATACAGCCTATTACAATAGGCCAACTTTGACATAACATGGGTCGCGATTACTGTTTGTCGGCTACTTGAAGGCAAGAATGGCAATATTTTCCTGAGTGTTTGGATCGCATAAAAAGATTTTGATACCACTGAGTTTACCTGATGATTTAAAGTGAACCCTTCATCCACAATCATTCCCAAGTTTTTGACTTTTTTTTTTATGGGTGAAGGGAGAGAGCCCATCGAGTCTGGCCAACAGTTGGGTGTCCAGAAGTTAACATCATTGCCGAATAGTATGACCTCAGTTTTTCCAGTGTTGAGCTTTAGGCAATTCTGTGCCATCCAATTCCCCACTGACATCTTACATTCTTGAAAATGTATTTCTACTGCCTCCTCACCAGGTAACAGAGACACTGCAATTTGGATGCTGTCCGCATATGAGGTGAGGCCGAATCCAAAAGCACTGATGACAGAGGCTAACGAGGAGATTTACACATTTAAAAAGTGTGGGACTGAGAGAGGACCTCTGTGGCACGCCACAGGGCAGTACAGAAGGTTTTGACTGATAGTCCCACAGTGCCACAGTATCCTCCTGTTAGATAAAAATAGCTCTTAAAAGGTCCCAGGCTCTCCCCTGGACTCCACACTTAAACGGTCCATCAGGATGTCATGGTGGACCGTATCAAAGGCGGCGGACAGGTCCAGTAAAACCAGAGCTGCCCTGCCGCCCCGATCTACTGCTTCCCTAATCTCTGCAATGATGCAAAAACAGAATGTACTGGTATAGTAGAGGGGTGACTGGTTTCCTACATAAAATAAGAGTGGTTGGGGATGAACCTCCATTATATCCCACAACTGAGATCTGTAGAATCTGGAGGAGCAACAGGGGAAGAGAGACGGTGGAGCATTACCGCTTGTGGCGGTGTGCTCTTAAAGCAACTGTTAGACTGGAACTGACTGCTAGCACCCGACCCAACCCATTGAAAAACCAACGGACACTAATTAAAAACCATCATCTACAACCGGTGCGATTCGTGTGCACCTTACAACATGGCGGCTTCAAGAGAGAAAGCGCCAAAATGACATCCATTAAAGGCATGCTTAACCCATATAAAATCGATAAGCCGCAATGATGATACCCCACATAGACTAATGACGTCTGCCCTGACATCCGAGTTGCATGCTTTAGCAACCAAAATTGCATGCAGCTGCTCGTGCAGGAGCTCAGAAAAGACATGGCATGCCTATGGCAAGACTTTGGCATGAAGAGATCCAGGGTCAGAGCCCTCCCAAAGGCAGAAACCAGACCAGACAAATGGAAAACCAATTAGCAGGGTAGATGAAAGAACGCGATGAGCAAGCTACCAGAATCCATGTCCGACCTCCTTGACAAGCTGGAAGATCCTAAACCATTCCTGAAGTTAAAATATGTGGCATAAATAGCAGTTTTTCCAGCACAATTTTGCGCTCAATCCACTTGTAAGGAAGGCTTTAGATTGCACACACTGTGTGTTTGTGTTTTTGGCCTTTCCATAGCTAAAGAATCTGGTAAACAAAATATTGATAAGAGTACCCTTCTTCTGAGAGGACGAAAGGATCCTCACGATTACTTGTAAGTAGGATGCCCTGTCCCTGGTAAAGCGACGTGATTTCAGATGTGTCACAAAGTTTGTTTGCCACGAACGTCTAATACAAGTCTATCTGTTTAGAATGGTCCTTGCTTGGCAGGCCAAGTAGCAAGCTGTCCTGTCACTGAGCCTGGGCATTCAAGCTATAGGTAAATTGCTGGGAGAAGTTGAAGTTCCAGAAAGTAGGGACATGCAGCTGCTCTTGAAACTGCAGATATCCAACAGGGAGCAGAGGGTGTCCAGATGAACATGAGTTTGGCAAGAGAAGGAAGGCGTTTACAAGACGACAGGTGATGGCAAAATATTGTGAGTAGTTATGTTTTGAAACTTACATTAGCTGTAACCGAGTCTCTTAAGCACCCATTTGATACAGCTCCATTTGCAGATGTGACTATCTGTTACCTAAAAGAACTGTTTTTTTAATTTTTTATGCTTGAGTAACACCTTTTTTCGTTGACACCAGTAGGGGCTGCAGGGGCCAGGCCTCAGTTCCCAAATGCAGCCCCTCATCAAAGCATGGATTTTATTGATGGCCACACTTTACTTGTATTCATGCCACAGAAGATACCTACATGGCTAATTATATTTAATTATTTATGTTTTGTTACCTGTTGGGTTTAATGCGTCTTTGCAGGATCCTATAACTCCTTCATGGGAGGAGGGAGATTTGGTTGCCAATGGAATTGTCAATCTTGTTGCGAGTCCACAGGCACTAATGCCATGCCCTCCAAGTTGTAAGAGATTTGTCTTAGATGAGATTGTGTTCTCCTACTTCAAACACTTCAACATGTTTGACACTTAGTGCCCAGCTTAATTCACAAGTCAAGCCCTATTAAAATGGCTTAAAATGAAAGCCTTTATTTTTATCTAGAGACTTACTTGATGCAGTAGACATCCCTGGCCATGATCAAACTGTTAGCCATCTTAATTTGCTGTCCATCATGCTAATAAAACAAGAGGTACCAATCCTATTCCATTGAGCATAGCCCTTCTAGTTTGCCAGTAAACGTGTAGATAAAAAAAGACTGTTTAATGAGAGTTACGGGTGTCTACGTGTGTGTTGTATTTCAATAGTGCAAACCTAGCCAAAAGGCTGTCGAGTGCTGTACAAGATCAAAGACCAGCATAAAAAAGCAAGTGATAGAAGCTGTAGCTAGTTTGTTGACTGTTAATGCATGTGATGTAGTGTTCTTTAAAGAGGTGTCTCTTCAAATTTTCCTAATTTGGAGCAGCTTTGTCGACATACCTGATGGTTACAGAAATGTTGTTCCAAATCCTAACGTGCATGGATTCAAAAGGCATCAACCTGTCTTACCG
The DNA here is from genome assembly GCF_964204655.1 of Triturus cristatus. Lineage (NCBI taxonomy): Eukaryota > Metazoa > Chordata > Amphibia > Caudata > Salamandridae > Triturus > Triturus cristatus. Next base: position 610,417,565 of record NC_140583.1, read on the forward strand.
TTTTGCACTTTTTAGTCTGCAGTCTGATGGTGTACTGGCTTCAGGTGTTCTGGGTGCCTCCAGAAATGTTATGCTTGTAGGCAAGATAGGTGGGAGAACTGGGCATGATGACTTTGTAAATTATTTCGATAGTTTTGAAGATGGTGCGGGTATGTAAGGGGAGCCCTTGGAGTTTCAGCAGAATGGACGTGATGTGTTCATATTTCTTAAACACATAGGTAGTGTGTAGGATGCCCTGAAGCGGTGCCAGTGTGAAGTCTAGGAGGCCATGGAGCTGGACGTTACTACCATCCAGATGCATGAGTATGAGAGCTTGAAAAGCAGTTCTGAAGTCACTATCTAGAACAAACTGCCTTTGGAAGAGAGCTGGTACCACACAGTAGGTTTTTTGGCAATGTTTGGCTATACATGGCCAGACTAGTGACCATATTCTCCACATACGCCCCTAATGATATTTCTCCAAACTTTTTCCCCATTATCGCACGTTTCATGAAGGGCAGCTTGGTGCAGCTTCTCTTTACTTTATCCTGGAAGCAGGTGGGCTCTTTCTTCTGTCCAGTAGGTATCTGGGAATTGTGGATCTGCGCTGCTACTTTTATGCCATCCTTGTGTTTGTGGGAGGGTAGGACTCGCTAGCCAATTAAGGCAATACAAGGCAACCCTTCCCACTTTACATTATTACCTGGGACTTTTGCCACCAAAAAGTCCCAGGATACCCTTCTCTACCCACATCCAAGATAGTGCAATCTTATTCTCCTGTGAGGAGCTCTAGAAATATTCCTGGGGTGTTCCCAGCTTAATGAGGCACTCCACCTAGAAAACCGTTCTGCAGGAGGATTTCCCCATCTGGAGCAAATACCAGCTTGTCTGCCTACAAAAATATAGGATTGCATTTGCTTCACTGAGGCAGTAGCCTCTTTGAAGCTGGGCTATCTGTGGCCACCGCTCGGTTGTCATCTGGGTGAAGGAGGTCACACCTCTCCTTACCAGCAGTTCTGTGTGTTCCTTGGCACTGAGACCTCTTCACCGGAGGTGGGCATGTTTTGTCAGGGGACAACTGCTGCCGATACACAGATTAGGCTACCAGGGGTTTGGTGACTTCTAAGTTATTCTTTCTATTTAAAAGTCACCTTAAATCTGATCTCCGCCATTAGTCTGGTTTAATGCAACAATTGATTTGTTACCTTGCTGTATTATCTTTGATGGTCCCAAATGGAAGTTAGCACTTGGGGTGATGGCTTATGACACTCCATGTTAGCCAAGAGGACCACCGGTCTTGCCATGGTTGCAACTACCATTTTGTGTTTTCACCGTCCAGGCATGTTCAACACAAAAGGAACACTCGCGTCATATTAATATTTAGCACCCTGCCTGGTGCGCTACCAAGGTCTTCCCTAATGGTGGCTCATTAATATTAACAAGCATTTGCAATGCAATAGGTCATGCATTTGTGAGAGTTTAAGCTATTGGCAATGTAAATAACAATGCATTTTATTTATGTTTTAAAAATCAACAAGTAAATAAAAGGCATTGTCATTTACAACGCCAATAGCTCAAACTAGTAAATGCGAAACCTATTTCATTGCAAATGCTTGTTAGATCAGGCAGCAGAGTAAGCCATCTTCTCAAGGCCGGTTCCTACATTTGTCGGACCCCCCTTTTTTGTGTTTTGGGGCTATCCGCTTTTAAAATGAAGTAAAGCCAGCCAAGGTGGAATGAGTAAGCAATTGGAAAAGGAAGCGTAGGATAGGGTGGTGGTCTTGTGATCAGAGAGACCAGGCTGGTGTAATAGCTTAGGGCGAGGAGTGGCATGTGTGCGCCATCTTGTATTGTGCCTTTTATGATGCACACAAGACTGTGTAAAATAGGGGTGAAGATGTACATAGGGGAGTGTGTAAGAGTGCAGAAAGGGCGCATTAAATATTACATGGGAAAACTGCTTGATGGCCTGTACACAGTGGCAATGGATAAACATGTGCCAGGGAAGCGGGTGAAAAATAATGTAAGCAGTACATTTTATCCAGCTGGCAGGGCATAGCTTTACGGTGTAAGCAGTGGAGGCGTGGGCAGGATTTTGGAACACGAGGTAGGCACAGGTAATGAATCACAAGCATAGGGATGGAAATGTGTGAACAGAATTCAAAGGTGTTGGGGGTTAGGATGGAGGGGGAGAGTTGTGTGAGTGGATGAAAGATACACCCTGCAAGCAAGGAAGGACGGTTGGAGGATACAAGTGGGTCTAAGTATCAGGAGTTAGTGGGAGGGGAGGTGGCGATTTAAGGGGATAACAGCCGAGATGGGGGTGGAAGGTGGAAATGAGAGACCACTGGTGACCCATGTTTCTAGCCCCATCTTTAAGTCTAATCTACTCAATGTTCTTTCTAATTACTTACCTTCCGTGCAGCGCCGATGTCTCCCACTCTCTTAATAGTAATCCTTTGAAAACAGAAAGTCGATTTTTTTCCTGCATGCGTGTCCCCCTTCCTCCCAACGCCCAACAGTCATTTTATTTCTCTTCCTCAGCTACCATCCTTGGCGTCATTTTCGATACACCTCTATATTTCATTGATCCGAAACTCATACTTGTTTGGGCTAATATGGGCTGTTCAACATTTCGTTTGCCTTTCTTGACACTAAGGGCCTGATGTATCAAAGGATTTTAACCATTCTGTCTCTACTGGGAAATATGCTGATGCAAAAGAGCCGAAACTCCTTATCGTCAACTCTTGTCATCCTAGCTATTGCTCGATATTTCTCACTCTATTACTTTATGTCAGTGCAATTGACACTCCATGTCAATATCAGTCTTGAATTTAACTCCTGACAATTGACCATAATTATCTTCCTTATCCAGCTCTATCCCTTTCCTTATTGTTCCTTTTTTTATTCTCTAGACTGTTCACATGCTTTTGGAGCCTTTACTCTCATAACCTTCTCTCTGTCACTCCAATGCCTTGTGGCCACCCTGTCTCAATCCAACTGTTGTTCCTTGTATTTGGTTGCTGCCTACTTTGCTATTTTCCCCAAATTTTGCATCCTTTACATTTTCACCTTACATTTGTCATGTATCTGTTAAGTTTTATACCGTATTTATGTACCAGAGTCATTTTTTAATATATCTCCCGATCCGAGTGTTCAATTTCTACTATTTGTCAACACACCAGACGGAATTTGATCTTGAGATCTCTAGATGAAATGCCGTCTGGTGTATTGTCAAATAGTAGAAATTGAACACTCGGATCAGGAGGTGAGGGGTAATAATTGTAAAAGCCAGCCCGCGAGCAGATATAGTGTTTAAACTGCTCCACCCATCCATTAGTTAATGTTCGTGAATAATCAGGTTTTGTGGATTTACAAGTTAATGAGTGGGGGGGCCACCTGATTATTATTTCCCCCTTATGCTCCTTTTTGTGTATTGTTTTTTAATATACCCAATTGGGTGGTGATTTCCCCCGGCGGCCATTTTTAAGTCAGGCAGAAGCTGAAATTGGCAACAAGCAGTGACACAAGCAATTGCAAGCCCAGAAAATCATCAAGCATTGGTAACATTAAGCTGACATTGGCAACAAGCTTTGACACAAGCAATTGCAAGCCCGGACAATCATCAAGCATTGGTAACATTAAAAGGAAAACGTATTACCCCATCAAACGTTGGCAAACTGTTCTGGCCATGTCTACGTCAACCGTCCGCCAGTCTGGGTCTACGTCACCCATCGCTGGGCAATTGGGCATGCTCGGTGTGTCTTTCCTGCGCCCACCTGAGAAGTTGGTTCTTGAAACTGGCGGGGGCATGGGCCTCCGGTGGAAAGAATGGCTTGAGGACTTCGAAGATTTCATGAAAGGGTCGCATGTGGCGGATCCTGGCCAACCGCTCATAGCGTTGCGCAACCTGATAGGCAAGGACGTTGGGCAACTAATAAAAGGACTACCGGCTGCGGATGCGGCATCTTACGCCTCTGTGTGTGCGGCGCTTAACAGAAAATTCCTTCACAAACGAAATAGAGGTGAGAAGCGCGAGCAAGCCTTCAGAATTCAATCGCACACCGGACGCAGACGCTCACCGGCGGGACACAGGCCATCAAGTGACAGGAGGTAACCTCAGCCGGTGCGTAGGAGACATCGCAGCTCCAGTCGCAACAACAGACGGAGGGATCGGCGGCTCAAGTGCTATCGCTGTGGGTATGATTTTCCTCACACAGATGGATGTCCCGCCATGGGTCAGGAGTGCCGTAAGTGCGTAGGGGAAAATCACTTCGAAAATGTTTGCGGAAATCACAGAAGGATCACATCAAGAGATCATGACAGAGCTTCTCGATCAGCTGGCACAAGACATCAGGCCAAAGCAGTACGGGATCGGCGGGACTCGTCAACGGGTTCCTCTCAGTCCAGTTGTCAATCATACAAAAGTCACAGACAAAGGCACGCGTCGTCTCAAGACTCCAGGTCACTATCGCCCATCTCGCAAGACAGTGACGAGTATGTCTGCATGGTTGCGGATCCTGACCGACTCAAAGTATCCCCGACTCGGCATACAAGTGGGAAAACACCATACGAAGTTTGTCATGGACAGTGGAGCTTCCTTGAACTACATGCCAGTAGCTGAATACCAGCGAATCAAGCCGCGTCCATCACTGCGCCCTGCCCATGTAAAGGTATATACATGGATGTTGAGAAAGCCACTCCAATGCTTGGGGAAATTTTCAACACAACTCACGTACAGAGATCGGACCATCCCCGCACACATCCACGTCATCGAAGGGCCGGAAGCTGACTGCCTCCTAAGCCTTCCAACTGCGGAACGACTACGCCTGGTGGACATCCTGTACCGCGTGGATGATGAGCTTGATGTGACACTAAAATTTCCAAAGCTGTTCACTGGTCTGGGGAAGATGACTCGCTGTCAGATTCGTTTGCATATCAATGAACAGGTAGCGCCCATAGCACAACACCACCGGCGGATTCCTTTCCACCTGCAACAGGCCGTTGAGCGAGAGCTCCAAGATTTGCTCGATGCTGACATCGAACGGACAGAGGGACCTACACCATGGGTCTCTCCGGTGGTTGTCGTACCAAAGAAGGGCGAACTTGACAAGGTTAGGTTGTGTGTGGACATGAGGGCGCCCAACACTGCCATTGAGCGAGAGAGACACCCAAGGCCGCATATCAGTGATATGATTGCGTCACTTAATGGAGCCACGATATTCTCCAAATTAGACAAAGGGTATCATCAACTCGAGTTACATGAAAAATCAAGATACATAACGACGTTTTCCACTCACGTCGGCCTTTTCCGGTATAAGCGGCTCAGCTTTGGCGTGTCATCCGTGGCTGAAATATTTCAGGAAGCCATAAGGAAGGTCATTCACCACATTCCTAACACTCTTAACTACAGTGACGACATCCTCGTATATGGGTCCACCACTCAGGATCATGACACTGCGTTGTAGCGAGTTTGCCACGCCTTGCTGGAAGCCAATCTCACTCTGAACAAAGCTAAGTGTGAGTTCCATAAATCCACATTAAAGTTCTTTGGCCACATCTTCTCGCAAGCAGGAATGAGACCGGACCCGGAGAAAGTGGCGGCGCTGAATGACACCCCCAGCTCCCGAGATGTAGGGGACGTTCGATCCTTTCTAGGAATGGCCGGTTACTGTTAGCGATACATCCAAAACTATGCGACAATCAGCTACCCTCTGAGACCGCTCACTAAACAAGGACACTCCTTTCAGTGGTCAGCAGAGTGTGAACGTGCCTTCAAGGACATCAAAGTGGCTGTGGAGTCTGCCGACAACATGGCATATTTTGATCAAAAGAAAAAAACAAAAATTACGGTGGATGCCAGTCCAGTCGGGTTGGGAGCCATACTGGCTCAATATGAATCAGAGGGTGACCAACGGCATATAATCGCGTACGCGAGCAGGAGTCTGACTGAGGCAGAGAAAGCGTACTCACAACCAGAGAAAGAGAGCTTAGCCGTTGTCTGGGCCTGCGAACATTTTCACATTTTTGTGTACGGCAAACACTTTACGCTAATCACGGATCATCAAGCTCTTATCACCATATTTGGCAATCCACGGGCAAAAATGCCCCCCAGAATAGAACGATGGGGTCCTCGCCTTCAAGAGTACACATATACAATCGTGCGCAAGCCAGGCAAAGCGGAGAATCCCGCTGACTACATGTCACGGCACCCCAAGGTAACAACACGGTGCAAACCTTCGGTGGCAGAAGAATACATATGCTTTGTGGCAGACCAAGCCCGGCCACCAGCTGTCCCGGTTGACACCATCATCGATGCTACTCTGGAGGATGCCACACTGATAGAGGTGAAGAGGCGATTGCTGCACAATGAATGGAGACATCTGGACGGTGACGATCAAAACAGAGAGGCTGAAAAAAATAATCTGGCTGCCTTCAGGCACGTGAGAGAGGAACTGTCAGTGGCCCCCAATGGCCTAGTGTTAAGGGACACTAGACTCGTCATCCCCAGAAGTCTATGTCAAGGGGTAGTCAACTTAGCCCATGAAGGTCATCGCGGAATCGTGGCTACCAAGAGGGCTCTGAGGGAACGAGTGTGGTTCCCAGGTCTTGATGAGATGGTAGAAAACCCGTTGAGAGACTGTCCTCAATGCCAACTAGTCAGCAGGCCTGATCCTTCCGCACCCCTGCAAATGTCCAAACTACCGGAGGGTGTGTGGCAGAAAGTGGCAGTAGACTTTTTTGGTCCATTTAAGTCGGGACAATATATCTTAGCCATAATGGATGAATACTCTCGCTTCCCCATTGCTCACATCATCTCATCCACCAGAGCTTCAAGTACGATACCTGTGCTGGATGAAGTTTTTGCTGCCTGGGGTATCCCTATAACAGTGAAAACAGACAATGGGCCCCCGTTCAATAGTCTGGACTTTGCGGACTTCGCCAAGCATCTAAATTTCAGACATCGCAAAATCACGCCTCTGTGACCGCAAGCCAACGGGATGATCGAGAGATTCATGTCCACGCTAAAGAAAGCCATTCAGCAAGCAGAGGTGGCACGGCAAGACATCCAGACAGTGCTCAATGAAGTTCTACGGGCGTACCGGAACACACCTCATTCCACAACGGGAAAATGTCCTGCCACGCTAATGCTGGGCCGGCCCGTGCGCACCCGGATACCGATGGTGGAGTGGTCTGACAAGGCTGTGTGGCCAGAATCGGACACTGATGACGTCGCTCGAACGGACCAACTTAAAAAGGAGAAAATGAAAACGTATGCGGACCATCGCAGGAAAGCTGCTCCATCTGGGATTCAGGAAGGTGACTGGGACCTGGTGAAACAGGAACAGCAAAGAAAAACTGACTGTCATTTTAACGCGACTCCTCTGGTGGTTGTTAAACAGAAGGGAACTATGATCACTGCCGAGTCGGATGACAAGAGAATAACCAGGAACGTGACTCACTTCCAGAAATGTAGCCCTAAGGTGCGAGAGTCTCTTGGTAGCTCCATCCAAAGGGAAACCAGTCCACGTGAAACTGAGACCAGTACTCTGACACCAATGAAGGAAACAGTGATCGTCCTGAAGTCGACAGTCGCCCTCGCCGACACATCAAGAGGCCGAGTCGGCTGATCGAGGAACTGTAACTATGTTAATGTTATTTGAGTATACACATAATGTATTAGGATGTGCGTTTTGGATTTTTGTTAAGAAAGGGGTGATGTAATGTGGTGCTGAATTAGAAGGGTGTTAGGACCGCCTCGGACTAGGAGGCATGGAGGGGCGGGACCAAGGCGGGGCAAGGAAATGCCCGGGAAAGAAGGACCGTTAGAGGCAGGCTAGCGACGAAGCAGGTCGCGTGTAATAAAGAGAAGTGTTGACCCTCACACGTGTCTGCGTGGTACCTCCGCCGACACTACAGATCTGAACCTGGGCACTGTGAGATTAAAAAGTGGGGGCCATGGGTGGTATACACGGGGAGGAGGGAAATGTAAATTGATAAAAGCGGAATGACAGAGGTGTAAAGGGGAGGGCTGTTGGTGGGTGAAGGAGGCCCAGATGCACGGCACACTGAAAGCCTCAAGCGAGGCAGCATGCAGAACCCCTGATGCAGGCGGGTGCAGCTGCAGCCCTGATCCCGACACCCCACAACCCAAGGAAGCCCTGAAATTCCCCCCGTTATGCATTCTGACTGGCGACAGCTGTCTGCATATTCCAATGCATGCATTGCCCTTGCTCGCACCTTCGGCTCAAGCAAGGCCGATGAATTGTCCCCATCGCACCCCAAGGGCTGTAATACAGTAAGGAGCCGCACCCCCGCGCGCGTGCCCTACCTGACCCGGGCCCGGAGCTCGAGCTGGCGGCAGCCTCTGTACGGACGGCGAGCCCAATCCTTAGATTCCCCCACGGCTCGCGCCTCCAGCCACGCCCACAGTACCGCCCATTGGGCTGCAGCGCACCTCAGGACGCGCCCCGAACTGACTGACGTCACCAACATCCGCCCCCAATCCCCTGTCAGGTTCGCGCACTAGGCGGCCATCTTTAACGAATGTATAGGTATCTAATGTATATAAAGACAGCGGGAAGAGGGCTTTAAAGATGCATACCATTAAGGATTTTTCAATATGATAATTATATGTATGCAAGTATTAAGTTATGAAATGATATTTAATAACAATATGCGAAGATATATTTGTTAGTTTCCTCCAATGTTATTTGATTTTTGTATTATCTTATAAAGTTAAGTTAAGCTCAGGGTGCACGACTCGGCTCCCCCCGGGCGGGGCTGTGTGATCTGCAGCGAACGAGCCAGAGGAGAGGAGAGGAGGAGGGGAGGGAACAGGAGCCGCTCGCCGTCAACAAGCTGTTCCACTGTAAAGCGCGTTCACAGACCAGAATCGGCTCGTGCACAGACCCCAATCGCTGCGCGTGCCCCGGTCTGTCTCCCTTGGGAGTCAGCACAGCAACAATAGTAGTCTCGTTGGCGGCAGCGCTTCGCGCCGCAACGCCAGCGAGACCTAAAAAGGAAGGTTGTGACCTGACAAAAGGATTTATGTTGTCATGTCAATTTGGCAGTTTAATTTCGACTGACTAGGCTGCAGAGGCAAGCCTAGAGGCACGTTTTCACCTTTGTCACTGTAGTGGGGTCACAATTAAATGATAAAGTCCAATAGTGGCATTTAACTTACTAGACTTTGGTTCCTCTTGTACCATGTACTAGGGACTTACAGGTAAGTTAAATAGGCCAATCTGGTATTAGCCAATTGTACACATACTCTATGTGTCGGAGAACATGCCCTGCTCCACCAGCCTATCTCTGGACTCTAGACTTTTGGTCCCTTCCTGAACTCGTAACACAATGTTTTCTTATGTTAGCGCTAGACCTAGTCTTTTGGCCGATGCCTGATAGCTATAGAGGAGATGGCCTCCTTGGCCATCACCTACCCAGCCGGACTTTGGGCAATGTTCTTCCGTTGAGACCTAGCTATTTGGCCGATGCCCGGTGGAGCTACCTGATATCTATAGAAGAGATGGGCTGTGGACTTCCCCCTCGGCCGTCACCTACCCAGCCGGACTTTGGACAGACTCTCCCTCGTCTCTCCATCCTGTTTCCCTCCTTTTATCTCGTCTTTACGCTCTTGAAATGTTTTTCTAGTAACTGATGGTTAAAAATATTCAAGGACCATCTCGAGAGTAACGAGGTTCAAATATCGCAAAGGAGAGTTATACGAATTGCTTATGACTACTAATGGAGCACTCTCCTTTGCGATATTTCAACCTCGTTACTCTCGAGATGGTCCTTGAATATTTTTAACCGATAGCTCTAATCAGTTATACAGCTGTTATTGCTGAAATTTGGATCAACACGAATGAATTCAGGCATAAACTACACGACATTGAGTATAGTCATTATCTATGTGTGACGTATTGCCTTTACTATTTGAGGTGTGCCCGAGGAAGTCGTTGGGTCATTTACCCAAGACGAAACACGTGTTGGCTGCAACTTTTGTTCTTACCTGATATTGTGAACCATCAAGCAATGAGACTTCGGGAGACAAGAAAATAAAGAAGACTTTTCTTTTGAATATATGGACTGAATTTTCTCCTGAAACTTAGATATTTTCTGATCTGGATACGTATTTGCTTGTGCTCGGGAACGATATTTTGTTTGACGGTGCTCATAGCCCTGCATTGAGCACACCCCGGGCTCCCGGGCAGGCGGCCGGCGCCGTACAGGTGCTAGAGGCTGGCCTCCTCGACTCCGCTTCTTTCTCCGGAGTCAGAGCCTGTCATGGATGAGGTGGAGTCGGCGCCGGGATGGCGCTGAAAGCTTGCCTCGTCAGCTCCGGCGCCTTCTTCGGAAGGGGAGTTTGTCATAGTTTTGGCACCCAGTCGACGCCGGATGCAGCCGAGTCAGCGATTGACGAGGCAAGGTCAGCGCCGACGCGCGTCATTTCGGCACCGTGTCGACGCCAAATTATGTACTCTTCTCCAGAGGTCTCTGGAGAGAGTTTGGCGCCATCCTCTCTCCCAACGTCACCAAAGGTGTTGGCCAGTGCCCCCCTTGGAATTAGTAGAGCCTCCTCAGGAGCTCCCAGATCCGGCAGGCTCTTTGCCTCCCCAGGAGCCACGTCAGGATCCTCATTCTTCAATGGGGCTCCCTTCCGTGGGGCATTGGTCGCACCCTCAGTGTCTTGGGAGGGTCAGCTTACAACCCTCCCCCACTGATGAGTTGTTGTCCCCTCCGCGGAGGGCTACTGAGGCTAGTGCAGCTTTTTTGAGAGTGGTCTCATTAGCCTCCCACATTTTAAACATGCAACCCCCTTCTGCCCCCTTGTCTGTGGACCCCTTGCTTGAGGTCCTTCACCGAGGGTCCGGGAATGTGGAGCCGCTTCTACCCTTTGAGGCTTCCCTTTATGATACCCTTTTGGGTACCTGGGTCCGGCCTGCTTCAGGTGACCCGGTGGCTTGTTCAGTTTTGCACCGCCACCGTCCAGCTCCGCATGACCCTGTTTTGTCTTTTTGTGCATCCTAAAGTGCAGGGGTTTGTGTTGCAGACTGTCTTTCCTTCACTGCCCCCTCTAACGCTTCCTCCCTCGCGGGAGTCTAGATGGCTTGAGTCATGGGGTAGGAACATCTTTGCTTCCACTAGTGCGAACCTACGGTCCTTAAATACAGTGTGGGTTTTGGCTCGGGCTACCTCTGCCCTGTGGGACTCTGCAGAGTCTTTGCTTTCTGCCACCTCTGAAGGTGCTCGGGTTGATCTCCTTCGTCTCCTCCGGGATGGCCGCGACCTTGCCGAATTCACAATCCGCTCAGCCTTAGATACTGCGGATTCTTTGGGCCGAGCTATGGCGGGCTCTGTTGCCTTAAGGCGTCACGCTTGGTTGCAAGATAGTGTCTTCCCTGAAAATATCCGGGATCGACTGGTTGACTTACCCTTTGATGGGGTTTTGCTGTTTGATGCTCACACCGAGTCGGCGGTTCACTGGCTCCTTGCGGGATTTCGTCCTCCCACCTAGGTCTTCTTAGGCCTATCTTCCGTGGTGGTACTTTTTCATTTCGCATCCCTTAGATGCGCTCTGTGTTTAACATGGGCGGTGAACCTTACGTCCTCTTTTCTGTGGTCAAGGGTGATTATCCTTATTGGCATCCCTTGGGTGCGTTTTGCTTTGAGCTGCCTGTTGGCCTGCTATGCCCGCGTTCCACGGGTTGCTGTGTCTGGTCCTCTGACTGTGGTATTGAGCCGGCGGCTCTGCGCGGTAATTTCATACGGCTCGGAACTCAGGTTCATGGGTTCAGCTCATTACTGCGCTCTTTTAGCTTGGCTTCTTACCCTAAGAGGTGTTCTCCGTTGTTTGGGGTATGCATACTCCGTGTGGGGTACTTGTATGCTATTGTATAGCTCTGCTTCTTTCACCTGGACCTGGAGAGCCTGTGTCCCCATGCGTCGTCTGGTGGTCCGATTGTCCGATGTTCTCCGTTTTTTCCTGGAACCATCTGCTTACGCCATGATCATCCACCTCTTTGGGAGGTTTCATGGTCTCCTCTTCTACAACGGCTCCTGCCTGCCCTTACTGTGCTAGGTATGAACCGGTATGGGCAACGTCTGGCTCCTGGCTAGCTCGGTCTATATATAATTAGATGTTTATACATTCTGTATACATGCCGGTTGCCTTGGTGTTACTCTTCCTATGTCGCCACCTCTTTCAAGCATGCACGGCCTGGACCAATTTCTCCATGTGTGGGGGACCTTTTCTATGTTGTAGCAAGTTGCCAATAGGTTCCTCCTTGCTTCTGCTTGCTGGGGTAATTTCCCAATTTCACATATGCTCCCTTTTTTGGTGTTCGACGCTGTACGTGTCTTTTCTGGAGTGTTGGTCTCGGATTCAGAGACTCTACCCACCATTCGTAAATTTGGCGTTTTTTGGCCACTTCCTTCAGAAATGCCTTTTTTCACGTTTTCACGTACTATTATTACAGCTGCGCCTGCGGGACAACTCTATTGTGGGTTGTTTCTCACTTTGGCTTCATATTGCCCGGTCGGGCACTCTTATGCTTCTTGTGTAAGCCACTTTAAGGTCTCTCTGGCTGTTTGCCTACTGCATATTTCTTCCTGCTTCAGAATTGATGGTAATTGCCTCTACTTACCCTTTTGGGGATTGTGTGCGCACTTGACATGTTTCCTGCCCCGCTGGCTATTCCCAACGCATGTCTCAGGTTCTAGCTCTTGCCTTGGGCTCGTGACTCCGGCTCCTTCGACTTCCTTCTTAGGTTAGTCTGTTAGGCTGGTTGCATCTCTTCAAGTTCATTTTGAGCTTTGGTCGGGGTACTCATCGGGTGCCATTAAACGGAGAGTGGTTCTTCTTTTATCTCTCTCTTTCTTGCTCTGGTACAGGGCTCCTGCTGTTCTACCTGTCATTTTTCATACAGGTATGGTGTGGCGCCATTCTGGCGTTTTTGGGGTATCTTCTGTCCTGTTATTTCTGCTCTTCCGAGCTGCTGGGTTGCAGTCTGGCGGTTCCGCCACAGCTTTTCCCCAACACCCTTATCCGTCGCTCTGTTGCCGGATTGGATGCTTAGCGCTTTCTGTTGTTTTATCGCAGACCCACCCCACTTTTTTGGGGTATGGCTTTGGTATCTATTCCAAGTTAAGGAATCTGCGGCTAGATGTCTCTATCAGATGTACGAGTTACTTACCTTCGGTAACGGTGTATCTGGTAGAGACGTTGTCTAGCCGCAGATTCCTTAACGCCCACCCAGCCTCCCCGTTCTGCGAGGACCTTGCCAAGTGGGGTTCTCCGCTGGCCCCACTGTTACATTTGGCATTGTTTTTTTCTCTCATGGGTGCTCACATTGTTGCGTCCCTTTGAGATTTGCCATAATACAGTTGACTCCCTCTCAAGGGTTTCTTATCTGTAAAATGATGCCTTTTCGATTGACCTTCACCAGGAGATTTCTCTTCATTTTCTTATCTTCTCCTGCTGCCTTTCCGCCTTCTCTATTGGCTCAGGGTTCTGGTCTCCTCTACGGTAGTGTTCTTTGGGGATCAGTTCACCTCTGTTTCAGACCGCCATTACTATAGGGGCAGTGCCAGGCTTTTCCTACCTGGGGTGGACTGTTCTCCCTGTGCTCCATTCTTGCTGGATGGCACAGTTTTACATGGTACTGGCAGTCTATTTTTGTCTGTTGTTCTGCATGGTAATAAGTCTGTTTCTGTCTGTTGAGATATTTGTCCCTTGTTGCGCTTGGGAAGGGTCTTCGCTTAGCTTGCGAGGTTCTTTCTCGCAGCTTTTTCACCTATATGTAGGTAGTGTCTAATTCTGTCTTTTACTATGGTGTCTTGCACCATCCTCCTTATTTATTCACGGATTTTCATCCATCGCACACTGTTCCCATACTTTCACAGTTTTTTTTTATTGGTGGCTCCGCGTTGTGTCGTGGAAAAGTTTCTCAGAAGAAAACTGACGTCAGCGCGCTGGGAGGGACTTGTATGACCTCGCTGACGTCACGTACGTGGACGACGTCAGGGCGGAGTCATGTGGAGCCGTCCCCCGGCGCGCAGGGGTGCTGCTGCAGGAGTTTTTCCGGATCCAGTCTGATGCCTGGGGATATTCTAAGTTATGGAATCTGCGGCCAGACAATGTCTCTACCAGATACATCATTACCGAAGGTAAGTAACTCGTACGTTAGTAGGACGTTGAATGCCTCTTGCGCTCAACTCTATCAGGTGAAACTGTTCCCTAGTAGTTCAGCAAACTTCCCTGGAATCAGGAAAGAACGAGAAAATGTGCTTCCCGAGGAAGTCTTTTCAAAGAAATCAAGGCGCATTTTTTATTTATAAATTTCTTTATGAATCTTTCAGTCCATACAGTGACCAGTCAAATCAACACACCCCACCAAAGATGTACAGGATTTTTCAGCTATGAAAAACTTGTTACCGTGTCTACCATCAGCCAAATCCTAAGGACTGGTATAGTACATTTGACGCATTCCATCCCTGGGTCACAACAGTAGCAACACATCATCATGTCCGTTTCAGTACAGATTGGATAACACCGCCCAGCCTGTCCCCGTACATGTACATCAATAAAAAGAAAAGGAAATGCAAAGATTAACGTACAAACCTTGACTCATCATCAGGCATGTTTCTTCAGGTCTTGTCTCCAATCACACACTGAACTCAGCAAACATGGTGGACATAAACATCTAAACCCACTTTGAAGATACCAGAGTGAGGGCCATTCTGGACCATCCCATGACTCCCCACATCGTGTCATTGACCTGGTATAGATAAAAATGTGGAGCGGTTGCACTCACAGATAAAACCTAATAATTCAGGTAATCCTTGTGTAAATACTCTGGTGCTGGTGAGACCACCTCCTAATCGTTGAGGTGTAAGTAACAATGTGTATACGCGTCTCAGGGAAAGACGTCCTCACATTAGCACTCCAATGGAGTGCTAATGTGAGGACGTCTTTCCCTGAGACGCGTATACACATTGACCTGGTATTGCCAGTAGCCGTGCATATATACATTCCCGGTGTCAGCTCGCCCCTCCTCGTGCCCCTCAGGCACTATCATGGTCCAAGGTACGGGCCGCCTCCCCGTCGGTGATAAGAAATGCCTCCAACTCCTCTATCCATAGACCCGCAATAGACTGTCTCTGCAGCCCTTGCCTTTCTTCATCGCACAGTATTGCAGCCTCCACCCTGACCCACTACCCCAGGGACGCGCACCAGCAAGTATGCGGGTGTCTGTCTCACGACCTCCAGTGCTGGGCGATGTTCCTTGTCGCCAAAGCCATTGCTAAATCAAGGAACCTATCATCCACTTTACGCTGCCTACTAAGGGGGTAGACACCCAGCAGAAAGATCGCAATTGATCCTGCATCTCCCCAACCCAGCACTAGGCCTGGGCGGTAAATTCCACTCCGCAGGCGGAATTTACAGAATTTTGGTAATTACGCGGAGAACGCGGAATTTCGGAAATTCTGGGATCCGCGGCATAGCGGAATTTTCGCGCTTTCAAAATGCGTGTTTGCGCTCGTGGTAGCGACTTACCGTGATCCCTGCATTCGCCGGCGAGTTTTCCTATCCATGCGCCACGAGATTTTGGTAGCCGGCCGCGCGATCCATTTTAGAGTGTGCGATTGTGAACATGTTATTCGGACGCGCCATCGGACATCACGGTCTCGAACAGGAACCACGCATCGCGAGTGGGCGGGACAAGTGAAACAAGATGGCCGCGCCAATTTGCGACCGCCTGGGCAAGATCGCGAGATATTTCCCCCCGAGCACGCACCAAACAGTGTTCCCGAACAGGAAAAATGCATCGCGAACGGGCGGTACAAGCAATTCTGCATGCTCGTGGAATTCTGCGTAGCTCGCAGAGCTTTTTTACCATTTCGCTGAACTTTGTATAACGCGACTACGCAAATTCCACCCACCCCTACCCACCATGCCACTTCAGCTTTCATGTCCTTCCAGAATTGCTGTATCATGTGGCATTCTCAGACCATATGCAAAAACCCAGAATCTCTCAGGATACATCAGTGGCACTGCATGTGGTCTGACTGTTGCATGACTTTAATCCTGTGGGGGAAGGGGACGCCAAATAGGTGATATGTATGTAGTTAATGGGGCACATGTGAAACAAATATTCTTTGAGACCTTGTGTACTTGTTCTATCACCATTCCCTATCCTAGAACCTTCTGCCCAGGCAGCCTCCCACCACTTGTGTCTACTCACCTAATCATCCATGATCATTGCTAATGCAGACTGATACAGCCATAAGACCAGGCTACGCCCCTACCCAAAGGTTCAAATAACCTGCAGCAACTCGTGCATCCTAGGTTCCGTCTGACCTCCGGCCCATAAAATCCTCATGGCCGCTCCAACAGCCCCATAGACCTGGGTAAGGAACTGGGTGCCAGAAAGGCTTCTTTCAAGGAATCCAGCATGCGCATGGCCTTCCTCTTAGCAAACCCCCAATGGCCTCAATATCCACTTTCAGCCACTGCTCCATTTTGCACTCCACAAAATAACCAACTCTAAAGGTAGGTAGGTCCACAAGCGGCATCACAGGGTCATAGTGCACCGCTTGGCGCAGTCTAACTCCCTAAGCCCTCCAGCACCTCATAGTGAAGGTCGAGTCGGGAATGTGGCGCTCTCCCTGTGACCTATCCCAGCTTCCAGGCCACAAGTGAATCCCTGCACTGGGGCTCAGCAAATACAGAGATCAAGGTTCGTGTGATTGATAGGTGGAGTATTTTTTGCTCTCTTTGTCCTTGATTGTGGCCGTCTCCTGTGTTCTTGTGGAAGATGTATTCTAGTCTGCTGTGGAACCCAAATGACTACACTTCTAAGCTTGGCTCAGTCTTGCATTTTTTTTATTCTCTGTAAATCAACTTATTTCTGTGACATTATTATAGTTGTGAGTTTGAAGCAAGTTCCCATTTTGAAGAGTTTTTAAGGAAATTAACAATTCTAGATCTTAAAATACTTTTTCAGGTTTTGCTGTACATTTTTTAAGTATACGGATTATATGAATAAGACATCTTGTAAGAACTGCTTTTTTAGGTCTCGCCTGCGACAGCGCATGTGCCCTTGCTTGCGAGACATATTGTGTACAAGGTGCTTGGAGCCTGCACATTGCTCAACATTTGTTGGCTTCATTGTCTGATTTGCTGCCTTTTAATTGGCCAGTGCATGCTGGTTTCACTTCCTCTTTTTTTCGACTGGAGCATGGACCAGGTACTGATTGCTTCAGCTTGATTGCTGTTCCTGTGCTGATTGCGCTGTGTTTGAGGCACTACTTTTATTTTTTTCTTCTTCCCTGCCCTCTTTGTTTAATCTATTGCCATTTGTAGCTTTGTTTATCTATGCCAAACGCACTTCAAAGAAGCCATTTTTTTAAATTGATTTTTATTGTGACAAATAATTTTAACTACTTTTATTGTTATAACTTGTGTTATCTGCTTCCAAAGCTTTGTCAAAATGACATGGACATGGACGCAATTGCTTTCTTTATGTGATAGAAGTTTTTGCCAGATGTCATTTTCTTTCTTTTTCATGCTTTGGGAAGATTAACAGGTTTGCTCAGAATCCTTGGGGTGTTGTCGGGATCTAACCAGCATTGGCAAGTGTCCATGTAGCGTCCTTGGCTATTACCGCCCCATTAGCCTAATAGATAGCATGCAGAAGATATTCAACAGGCAAATCTTGGATAGGCTAATTTCTTGGATATCAGATAATGTGATACTTAACCACCAGCAGGTGTATTTCAGAGCAGGACAGGCACTAGTACGGTTGATCAAGTCTTCTGCTTTCTTTAGTTAAAATGGAAGATGGTAGACTTTAATGGGTCAGTCTTCATGAAGCCTTTGTCGACCTTCACACAGCAGTTGATATGAAACCAAGAGCAAAATTATGGATTGTACTTCGAGATTTTGGAAACCCAATGGATCTATTAGTATTGCTAAGGAAGCTCCATACCGACAATTTTGTGTAGGTCAGGAGAGGTGTAATAGAGAACTGACGATGATAATTATAATAGAGCGGTTGGCCAAGGCTCCTTTTTGACTCCAACTCTGCTCCCCCCCCCCCCCCTCCTTCTCATTAATGGTTGCCTATACTTTTTTTTAAAATGTGCGAATGAAGCTTCTTTACTGGCTGATAAAATTAAAAAATCCCCCTCTATTTTTTGTGGATGACACCTTGCTAATATCAAAGACTGAGAAGGGCTTGAAATTCTACTAGAGAGATTTGCCGTATGTTCCACCAGTGGTTAATGTCCAAAAGATTAAGCTTATGGCATTAAACCCACACAAGAAATTTAAAGGTAAAAAATTGATAGGTGGGAGTAACTTAAAAAGAGTGAGGGAGCTTGACTATCCTGGGGTCAGGATATCTGACTCGTGTTATAAGCAAATGCTGAAAAGTACAGTTTTAGTAAAAAAACAGATCATGACCTGTCTCTAAATTCCTTAGGCAAACATTGTACCAGCCTACATCACCTGTTATCGAAGTATTGAGCTCAAGCAGTAAGTGGAGCCATTTATGGATTCGATTTATGGGGGCATTGTGAAGTGTCTAGCTTCGAGAAAGCCGAAAAGGACAGTGTTGGCTCTGCCTTGAGTACTTTGTTATGAAGAATCCAGTATAAAGACCATGTAAAAACCACAATACTCCTCTGCTGCCTTCGATGTCTGATTTGTCTATGAAATCCATTGCTGACCATGTGAGGTTGAGGCCAATCCTGTACTGCGTTTGGGTGTGAACTGTAAAGACTTGGTGTCCTACAGGTTGAGTCTGTGTGATGTGATAGGGAGGCGAAATGCGAGTAAAATACTGTGGTTGAGCTATGGCAGTCACTTGTAGACCTGGGCCTGTCAAACTATTGTTCCGATGTGGACATTTTCTCGGCGGGAGCACACGGTTTCGTTAAGGAAAGGTTTTGGTATTGCCTTAACGACCAGAGAGATTCGGCGTGCACTTTGGGTCAGTTGAATTGGACTATAATTTTGAAGACTATATGGACCTGATACAACCTCCCACAGCCAAATCGCTTTACATAAAGTTTAGATTGGGGACCTTGCCAACTGCCTCTTTCATGTGTAAGTGGTCAGCTTTGGGTAATGACAGGTTGTGCCCAATTTGCATGCAATATGAATATGTAATATCTCGATTAGGGATATGATGAAGAAAGTGTGTAGATTACCAGGAGTCCTTTTTTTCAAGTTATTTAATTCCTAGGTTTCCTATTTGTTTTACCATCTTTTCATTGTCAAGTTAAAATAATAAATAAGATGCAATGAATACATGCGCCGTGAATTGAAATAAGTTTATATAATTTTACTTTTGTCCAGCAGGTGGCAGTCAAGTAATTTCATTAACAGTGAATTTGAACGCTTCGCTTTTCCATTTTTATCCGCCTTTGAACCAAACGGACTATTAGAAATAAAGCTGTAAGGAATTGGCAATGCTTTGATTCGAGTGTTTCGAATCTCCCCCTGCTAAACTTCCACAGAATGCTCCATTCCTTGAACGTGATGAACAATTTTGCCCAAGGTGTGAAAGGTTTTTATCAGTGCAGGAAAATTGGTATGCTGGGGTCCGTAGAGTTTAACAGAAGCTCGACTGCAAATCTGGTAAGTTGAAAGCTTGTTCTAATACAGTTTTGCAGCCCGCATCTTTAAAATTCTAACGAAAGGGACAAGCTCAGAAAAGGGTGAAGAGTTTTAAATACAGATTTTAAGGTTATAGTCCTGATTCTTAAAACAATCTGTAAAAGACGTTGCCCTTTCTCACGTTGGCTAGTTCCAGCCCTGTTGAAAAAATAGAGCAAAAGAAGTATATGAGGAGCAAAGCTAGTTGTTTATCTGTAGGCTTTTTTGGGAAGAAAAAAGCCAATGGGTCTGGCAATGGCTGCCAGCTCTTTGAGTTTACCAGTACTTGTTTTGTTTAGTCATTGTTTTTGTCAAACTTCATTTCTGGAGCAGCGGAACCATCGCCAATATAAAAAAAAGAAAAAATGCCCAAAAGAAAAAATAATTATTTTTGGTCTTTGAAAGTAAATATTACCAAAATAGCCTCCACTATTAAGGAAAGTACTCTTGTGGTAATCTTCCATCTGAAAGAGCATAATCTCGTCACTCGTAGCAAAGTTAGCCATTAGCTGAAATGGGGTGCATTACGCTGCAGTGGGCAGAAGAAAAAAAGTCCATCCCAGCAGATCTCCCCACGACTTTTCTCTCCAACCATGCCTACTTAATATCAAGTTGGACCCCTCAGTACAGTAACCCGCTAACTGTTATGATAATAATTACTCCTGTAAAGCAGACTGCAGCTCTGCTCAAAGCTCGGCTGCGGCCCGTCCATACACGCTGGTGGGACATGCTCCTCCCTTTTTTCCGAGAAAGAGTGTCTGCCGGCCTAAGCAATGTTCAGTTTCACAGACACTATTCTTGTTCATGTCAGGCAGCCAGGAGCTAGATGAGCGCTAAGTGCGCAGGCTCCTGGCTGCCTGAGCTAATCTTTGCCAGGCCTTGGATTTCACAGCCCTGTGGGCATGACCTCGTCAGCCTGGCAAAAGTGACTCGAGGCACCCCCCATCCCCGCTTGTGACTAGGGCATGACTTTCTCAGCCAGGTAAAAGTGCCACTAGGCCTCCCCAACATCATCCTCCCCCACCTCTCTTATTACCAGGGGGAGCATCACTCATGGCCTCAGTCCTGGGCGCTTCAGTTTTAAGCCCTGAAGTGCCCAGGGCCGAGTATCCGTTACGGACACCTTGTCACAGAGTGAGGTGGAGTCAGCAGTCTAACTGATCCCATCCCACTCTGTGACGAGGGGAGTGCTGCCTCCACCATTGGCAGTAACCTCGGAGGCTTTACTGTCAGGGAGTTGCAGTTCTATGTTTTTTAATGTTTGGTGTGTGTTTGCATGTGTAAATGTATGAATTTGTGAATGGGTGTGTGCGCGTTTGTGAATACATGGGGCGGGGGTGTGTGTGTGTGTGTGTGTTACATCCCCGCCAAAATTACTGTCTGTCACTGTCGAAGCTGCCAGCTTACTGAAAGCCATAAACTGCTCCTTTCTCTCTGACACCTTTATCCACCACACTGCCGAACACTGCATCTCATAAAACAATAAGCACACCTCAGAGGTTATCATGCATGATGTGAAAACACCCAGATGGTATCAAAGACAAGTGTCGCCATCCCCCATCCACACACCCTACAAAGTGTAGCTAGGTGCCCATGTAGTCAAGTGCTTCAGTGCCACACATAGGGTTTTAACCGTTAGCAGACCAGTGGATTAAGAGGGCTGGCTTGAAAATAAGTGTTATATATGTATGTTCGAGGCATGTGGGCTGCTGAATTCATATCTGTGCATAGATCGCCGCCTAGTGTTGGGTCCGGATGTTTGCACGTTGTTGTCCTGGAAGAGTCTTCGAAGTATTCTGGGATAGGTGACTCCTCCCCTGGACTACAGTGCGCATGGGCATCCTCTCCATCCTCAGATTGTTTTTTTCCGCCATTGGGTTCGGATGTGCTTATCTTGACTCAAGTTAGGAAAAACTTTTTTCAGGCCAAAAGGCCTTTAGTTCGCGTCGGTACTGTTCCCGATCGGTATCGATAGTTATTTGTTAGTTTACTAACTTCAAGACCAACTCTTTTCGCATCATATCCGACCATCGACCCGACTTCGACGATGGAATCGAGGACACCATTCAAGCGGTGTCCTGTATGCAATGCGAAATATCCCCATGTCGACGTCCACCCGGTGTGCAACAAATGCCTTTCACCGGATCACGACGAGTCCACATGTATGGCCTGTGCCCGATTCCGATCCAAAAAGACTCTTCGGAATCGACGAGCAGCGAGACTTGAAGCGCAGCAAGCGGCACCGGCCCCGGCCAACATCTTCAGCGCCGAGGACGAAGATGTGGAAGACGTGGAGAACCTACCCTCCAGCCCCGCTTCCGAACACAACTCCGGATCGGAAGACATCGAAGAACAACTCTTTCACAGAGACGAAGCCGACACCGAGGTAGGAGACTACAATGAGGCCTCAGGGGCCGAAGAGAGTAGCTCCGGTGACGAGCAAGGCCTACCCGTACAGACGGAGGATATCCCAGTGCGTCAGTCTATGGCTCCGGTCGAGGGATCGCCTTCGGGCCTTACCCAAGACCTATCCCGCAGTTCTTCGGCCCCGCCCTCTGGCCCGGCCTCGGACATTCAGCGGCAGCCATTACTACCCAAAACGACTGGTTTCCCTTCATCGAAACCGAAACCGAAAGCCGTATCGGTTCCACAGAAACCGAAACTGAAAGTAACACTGGTCGGATCGAGGCCCACCACACCTTCGACGCCAGCCAAACCAGTCGGCACCGACCGCACCAAACGGGACTTCGGTGCCGAGCTCGCAGCAGCCGACGTCGGCGCCGACACACGGAAAAAGGCCATCGGTGCCGCCAAACCGCCTCGGCTCCCGGCACCGAAACAATCGGCTCCAGCCACAATGGTCAAAATAGCTGCTGCGTCTCACACTACTTCGAAAGCAGCACCAAAGGCACAATCATCGACGCCGTCGACAGCTACTACCTCTCCTCGACTCGATGACCCCGTGGCGCCGAAAAAGTCCACGCCTGCCTCTACAGAACCGGTCGGCGCCAAAGAACCGTCGGCGTTCCAGGTGCGGCAAGTTGCAGCGTCCTTGCAACGCATCAAAGAAAAGGCAGCCCTACAGGACCCTTCAGGCTCCGAGCTGAAAAAAGCTCAAAAAGCTTCTCCGGCACCGGCCAACATCACTTTTGGCCTGCCGCCATCCACGGCACCCAAACTGTTCGAAATCAGAACACGTGTCACCCACACTAGGATCACGCCTGCCGAACGCTCTCCTACGGAGACGTCACCATCCCACATCATCGATGCCGACACTGGCAGAATGATGCTCCACAAGCGGAGGATAACTTCCGAGCCAGCTTTGGACTCCTACCAGATCCCTCTAAAGAAAAAGCTGCCAGTGGATTCGGAACCACTTCTTTACGAACCTCTCCATACCTCTTACCAAGATCCACAGTCCTTCTCTCCGACACACTCCGAAACCGACGTTTTGGAGGACTACATGGGTGACCACGTCCCCTACCCCGGAGAGATGGACCCTGACGGCCAACATGACCCTGATCAGGCTTGGGATGACCCTGCAGACCCGGGTGCACATATGGATACACAGGACACGCAGCTATATGGCGCGAAAACATCTCCCACAGAGGACACTGCCGCATTCAACGCCCTTATTGAACGTGCTGCGGCCAATCATGGTGTGCAACTCCACTCCGACACAATCGAGGACGATTTTCTAATGGATACTTTCGCATCCTCAGAACGGAATATCAAAACTCTACCCATGTTGAAAGGTGTCCTCAAACCAGCAAAGGACATTTTCAAAGAACCCACCAGGGCACGAGTAATAAACCCCAGGATCGACAAGAAATATAGGTCGGCGCCTGGGGACCCTACCTACATTAGAGGCCAGTTGCCTCTGGATTCCATCGTAGTCGCCAATGCTCGCAAACGGGCGCACTCACAGACAACTGGGGATGCTACTCCCCCGGACAAAGAGTCCAAGGTGCTAGAGACCTCCGGAAAAAGGATTGCAGCCCAGGCAGCTAACATATGGCGTATTGCCAATACTCAGGCGCTCCTAGCTCGCTACGATCGCGCACACTATGACACCTTAGAAACATTACTCCAACATCTCCCTGACCAATACAAAGAGGGAGCAGAGATCCTCATCAGGGAGGGACAACTCCTCACTAACGCATCCATTAAGTGTGCACTGGATGCCGCAGACACAGCTGCCAGAGCAATAAACACTAGCGTCATGTTACGACGACAAGCCTGGTTGCGAATCTCCGGATTCAAACCGGAGGTTCAAAATAACATCCTCAATCAGCCGGTCAACCCCGACTACTTATTCGGACCAGAGGTTGACACCACCCTAGAAAAAATAAAAAAGGACACAGACACTGCAAAGTCCATGGGGGCTCTCCAAACGCAGACCTTTCGGAGTGGCTCCTTTCGTCGCCCCGGAAATAGGGGAGCAGGTAGAGGATAAGGGTCACAGCAAACCTACAACAAGGGCAACACCCAAAGTACCTACGATAAAAACACCCGGGGTGGATATCGTGGTTCAAGCACAAAGGGTAGAGGACGCGGATACGGCAATACCAGATCCTCTCCCAAGAACAAACAGTGACGCCCTCTCCCTTCCTCCCGACCACATAACACCTGTCGGGGGAAGGCTACAAAGGTTCCTGTCCACGTGGAACTCCATCAACACGGACAGGTGGGTCAAAGATATTATCAAACACGGTTACTGCCTAGAATTAACCTCAACTCCACCCACAATACCGCCAAGACACCGTCCTATGTCCTCAGAGCACTTAGCGCTATTACAGCAGGAAGTGCTCAGTATGCTGCAAAAAGGCGCAATAGAGGTCGTACCCGTCCACGAGCACGGTACGGGGGTGTACTCCCTGTACTTTTTAATACCAAAGAAGGACGGGTCACTCAGACCCATACTAGACCTGAGACCCCTCAACCGCTACATTCTCTCAGAGCATTTCCACATGCTCACCCTCCAACAAGTCCTCCCATTGCTCAAACAGGGAGACTTCCTAGCCACGCTAGACCTCAAAGATGCGTATTTCCACATACCCATTCACCCATCACACAGAAAATATCTCAGGTTCACTATTCAGGGGCAGCACTACCAATTCAAGGTTCTTCCCTTCGGCGTGACAACAGCGCCCAGGGTCTTCACAAAGTGCCTAGCTACAGTGGCTGCACATTTACAGAGGCAACACATTCATGTCTACCCTTACCTGGACGACTGGCTTGTTGAGGCAAAGTCAGCCCAACAATGCGCCAGCCACATGTCCCGCACCATTCACCTCCTTCACAGCCTGGGGTTCTCACTAAATTACCCAAAATCACATCTCCAACACGCACACGTACAACAGTACCTGGGTGCGACCATAGACACTCTGGCAGCCACAGCTCAGCCAAATTTAGTGAGAATCAACAGCATGCAAATGCTGATTTCCAAGTTCAAACCCCAACACTCCCTTCCCGCGCGAGTGATCATGCAGTTGATTGGCATGATGGCCTCCTGCATTTTCATAGTCCCACACGCGAGACTACATATGCGCCCGCTTCAGGAGTGCTTAGCACGTCAATGGACTCAGGCTCACGGGCAACTAAAAGACCTAGTGTTGGTGAGCGGTCGGGCATACAACTCTCTGCATTGGTGGAATCCACAAAACCTTTGCAAGGGCCGACTGTTCCAAGAGCCTGTTCCACAAATAATACTGACAGCGGACGCGTCTCTCCAGGGATGGGGAGCTCATGTACTCAATTACACAGTGCAGGGACTATGGACAACACAACAAAAGAAGATGCACATCAACCTTCTAGAACTGATGGCAATCTTCCTAGCCATGAAGGCATTCAAAGTACACTTGTGCAACAAAGTCGTGTTGATCCGGACGGACAACATGACTGCCATGTACTACATACAGAAGCAGGGAGGAACACACTCTCCACAGTTGTCTCATCTGGCTCAGAGCATGTGGAAGTGGGCCATTCAGAGGAACATGTTCCTCATGGCGGAACACCTCCCCGGCAAAGACAACCAGATGGCGGATCTGCTCAGCAGACACAGCCACCAGATGCACGAGTGGGAGTTACACCCATCAGTACTCCAACCGTACTTCCAGCAGTGGGGTCACCCAGAGATAGACCTATTCGCCACAAGCGAAAACGCAAAATGCCAAAGCTTTGCCGCCAGGTTCCCACATCCGCAGTCGCAGGGCAATGCGATATGGATGAACTGGTCCGGCAGATTTGCGTACGCTTTTCCCCCAGCACCATTGATACCGCTGGTGGCTCGCAAACTCAGGCAACACTCACTAACACTAGTCCTGGTTGCTCCAACGTGGGCACGCCAGCCATGGTACACCACCTTTCTCGAACTTTCCGTGGTGCCCCATCAAAGACTGCGGATCAAACCCGCGCATTTGACGCAGAACCATGGAGAGATTCAGCACCCAGATCCGCAACAGCTGAACCTGGCAATCTGGCTCCTGAAGTCCTAGAGTTTGGCTACCTAAACCTGCCACCTGACTGTATGGACATCATTAAGGAGGCCAGGAGACCCACTACCAGGGCTTGCTATGCAGCCAAATGGAAAAGGTTTGTCATTTATTGCAATAATACTCACATTAACCCGCTAGACGCATCCATCCAAAACATAATTTGTTACCTCCTACACCTGTACCGATGCAATCTGGCATACACCTCAATACGTGTCCATTTGACCGCAATATCAGCCTATCTCCAAAACAGGCAGCACCTCTCTTTATTCAAAGTGCCTGCCATCAAAGCCTTCTTGGAGGGACTTAAACGAGTAATTCCCCCAAGACACCCACCAGCACCGGTGTGGAACCTCAACCTGGTCCTCACCCGACTGATGGGTCCACCCTTCGAACCTCTCCACTCATGTGAGATTCAATTCCTCACCTGGAAAGTAGCTTTCCTAGTGGCAATCACTTCGTTAAGAAGAGTTAGTGAACTCTAGGCACTAACCATTCAAGAGCCATTCATACAGGTTCACGCCAACAGGGTCGTACTACGTACCAACCCCAAATTCATGCCCAAAGTAATATCGCAGTTCCACATGAATCAAACTGTTGAACTGCCTGTTTTCTTTCAAAACCCACAAACTGTCGCAGAAAGAGCACTCCATACACTGGATGTAAAGAGAGCCCTCGTGTACTACATCGACAGGACTAAAGTCTTTAGGAAAACAAAACAACTTTTCGTTGCCTTTGCCCCACACCACAAAGGTAACGCCATCTCCAAAGCAGGTATAGCCAGATGGATCGTTAAATGTATTCAAATTTGCTATCAAAAGGCTAAACGCACATTAACGATTCCCCAACGAGCCCACTCAACACGTAAGTTAGGGGCCTCCATGGCTTTCCTTGGAAACATTCCTTTGCATGATATATGTAGAGCAGCCACCTGGTCCACTACACACACATTTACCAAACACTATTATGTAGATGTGCAATCAAAACAGCAGGCAGCTGTAGGACAGGCTGTTCTCAAAACTCTTTTTCAGACCGCTGCAGCTGGCACTGGTAGCCGCCGCTAATAGAGGGTATTGCTATATATTCTATGCACAGATATGAATTCAGCAGCCCACATGCCTCGAACTGAATATGCTACTTACCAGTATGCATCTGTTCTTGGCATGTAGGGCTGCTGACATTCATATCGCCCTCCCTCCTCCCCGGCGCCTGTAGCAGCTGCAGCTCTCAGAATTACTGTAAGCATGGTCATCACTTTCTGTATCTACTCCATCACTGCCACAATGGCGAAAAACAATCTGAGGATGGAGAGGATGCCCATGCGCACTGTAGTCCAGGGGAGGAGTCACCTATCCCAGGATACTTCGAAGACTCTTCCAGGACAACAACGTGCAATCATCCGGACCCAACACTAGGCGGCGATCTATGCACAGATATGAATGTCAGCAGCCCTACATGCCAAGAACAGATGCATACTGGTAAGTAGCATATTCAATATGTGTATGTGTGTGTATGTATATGTGTATATATATATATATATATATATATATATATATATATATATATATATATATATATATATATATATATATATATATATATATATATATATATATATATATATATATATATATATATATATATATATATATATATATATATATATATATATATATATATATATATATATATATATATATATATATATATATATATATATATATATATATATTACCTACTGGCGGTCGCCAGTAGGTAGTTATAGTTAGGACCACGTTTCCATAGGAAAACCTCAACATTCTATTTTGAATAACTTTGGCGCCGGTCGACGAATCCTCGCGAATTTCTCAAAATAGGTGGGGCGCTACGCTCCGCTCCTACCCTGAAAGTCTCGGGGGGATCCGTCAAGCGGGGGCTGAGATAAAAGGGGGGTCCCAAAACGCGTTTTTCCCATGCATTTTTCCATAGGACCTTTAGAACGAGCTA
Source organism: Triturus cristatus (assembly GCF_964204655.1). NCBI lineage: Eukaryota > Metazoa > Chordata > Amphibia > Caudata > Salamandridae > Triturus > Triturus cristatus. The sequence goes on from NC_140583.1 coordinate 610,445,693, forward strand.
CAGCCCGAACGGCTGAACAGAATTACTCAAAATTTGGCAGAGAGGTAGTCCCTAGGTCAAGGAAGTGCCTTTTGTAGGTTTGGTGTAAATCTGTTCAGTAGATTCTGAGAAAATAGCCTTTGAATCAATATATATATCTGTATGCGCGCAGAGTGCGCGCTGGGTGCGCGCACCTTGCCGTGCACGAGCGCAATTCTGATTGGTTGTTAGATCTTAGTAAACATTCGAATCGGTGGAAGTCAGGAAGCGGCGGCCGCCATTTTGTCTATCGCATAAAGAGGGGGTGATAAACAAAGGGGGAGCACTTGAAAAGGGGTAAGAGTGGGAAGAAATAGACCCAGTAGGCATTGTAAGGGGGTCAAAGTAGGACCTTGTAGGGCAAAAAAAAAGAATAATATTTTGAAAAAAAATATCGCCGAGTGCGCGCACCCTGCGCGCACCCGGAAAAAAAAAATAAAAAACATTTTTTAAAAAAAATTGCATTTAAGTGTTTAGATATAAGGTGGCTCTAAAAAGAGCCCTTGTGTTTATTGTTTGTTTTTCGGTACCTACAAGTAAGTACCGACGCAGAGTCTGAGGTTCAAGAGGAAGACTCTGTTCCCTTCATCATTGAAGTGCACACCATCTCCTCTATAAATGTCTTGCATGTCGTAACGCAAGTTGTTGTGGTAAATGGAACCCATACCATAGTCACGGAGGAAAGCAGAAACAGATTTGTTGACGTGCTTCCTTGCTTTGTCAATCTGCGGACAAAATTGGTTGGACCAGTTCCACTTTTGCCTTTGGCATATGTTAGAATATACAAAGGCAGATTGAGGAAAAAGCGACATCAATTGCACAAAGGTGTCCTTAATAAGCATTTCCAAACCTACCCCAGTTAAAGTGCCTAGATCATTACCACCACAGTGCACAATAATAAGGTTAGGCTGTGGGAGATGTAGAAAGGTTTTCACCAAAGGCATTAATTGGTGCCACTTTAACCCTCTCTGACCAATCCACTTGATGTCTACATTTGGCAAAGCAAGGTCTCTCACCATACCTCTTTTCTCTGCAAATTTTTCACTCCAGAAGACATAGCTGTGTCCTACAATCCACACTGTGAACATCTTCAAAGGAGATCTGGATGCACTCAGGAGGTGTAATTCAGTAGAATGGTAAAAAGAAATGAAAGACAGTTTGGGAATGGGAGGCATACATATTTTTTATAAAAAAAAAAGAACTGATTGGCTGTTTCATACCATTCTACACTAAAAACTAGGCTGTATGTGTAAATTAATAGAAGCATGTTTTGTATTGGTTCAGAAAAATGTGTTACCAAAGAACAGTACTATGGATTTGCTGTAAGGTTTGAAAAGTCAAGCACTCTTGCTCTGTGGAATTGAAACATTGTGTGGCGAACTTCTGACCTAACTCCACACAGCAGTGTTCCATGAGCTGTTGCCATGGTAGCAGGCAGAAGTCAAGTTGGGGGAAGGGTACTAGGCAGAAGTCAAGTTGGGGGAAGGGTACTTTTGGAAAAGGGTTGGTTTTCAAGCAATAGAAATGTGTGATTACATTTGTAAAAAAGGGGGAAGCAGTGTGATTTGAAATTAACATCTATATGTGTGGAACAATAGAGGGAAAGATTGCCATTATCTGGTTCTGCTGAGTGGAGAGAGGTGTAGAGAACAAAGGTCCTGGCTCTGATAATGTGCTGTGGGGTTTTGAGGTTTCGGTCTGTAATACAAATACATTCAGCATCACTAAGGCTGGTTGCCCTTGCTGGAGTGTAGGCAGTCACCCAGCATACACATGGTTTGTGGTCTGAAAATGCAGTCTGGACATGTGCATTTAAAAAAATGTGAAAAGTGGATTCATAATGTGTCAGTCTGTAAAAGTGATTTTCACTTGCCAACAAAAAAGAGCAGTAAGTGTGCATTCAAATTGGCAAAGATTTTTCGTTTTGTGACTAATGTGAAAACATGACTCTGTGTGCAAATAGGAATTACAGGAAGAGATTTGTTGCATTTTGCTCTGGTGATTTCACAGTTGCATTAGTAGGAAAAAGGGGGAGTCTCTCAAAAAAAAAAAAAAAAAACTTGGGTGCGCGCAGGGTGCGCGCACCTCAAAAAAATTTAAAAAAAAAATTAAAAAAAAAAAAAAAATTTTGGTTAAGTTTATAAGTGGCTCTTAAAAGAGCCCTTGAGTTAATGGAGGGAAACAGGAAGAGAAAAACGCAAAAAATGAAAAAAAAATCTATGGCCTAGTGCATGAATGTGCATCAAATTTTCTCTGAAGGAGATCAAGACTGGTCTCCCCCACAGAAATAAGTGAACCGCAATCAGTGCACCGTGTAGACAACCTCGCCAAACAAGGTGGACCAACAAGAGGTAAAGAAACAGGTGAAGGCACCACCGCAGCTGAAGTGCTCCCCTGAGCTGCCGAGGATGTGCTCGGCTGAGCTGCTGCTGATGTCGTCGGCTGAGCAGGTGAAGAGTTTTCTTCAGAAGCTCGACGAAAAGATACTGGGTGCATTTTGTCAACATGTCTTAACATAGTGTGAATGCTAAAAGAATATTTCTTATTAGGATTCCCACGAGATAAGACTTTGCCACAAAGTAAACAAGTAACTTTTGGTGCATTTACCTTTTTCTCATTCTTGGGAAAAGTGAAAAACTGCCATATAAAGCTGTCTTTCTGCTTCCTGTTCCTCTGCCTCTCAAGAGTGTCCTGCTCACTGTCTGAAGTAGGTTGCTGTTCAGCCATTGTCTCTCAACAACAGAATAGCTCCTTCTCCAAAGGAATCAGAACTAATAATGAGGGGAGTAGGTGTGGTTTGGGAAGAATCTGGAACAGAAAGTACTTCAAACCAATCAAAAGTGATGATTCTTGATCACATGACTTGCCATGAGGGGATTGGGTGTGGTATTGAAACAATTAGAAACTGAAAGTAATGATAACCAATAAGAAATGTTGTTTTATTATGTATAAACCCGAGGTGCGCGCACTGCGCAAGCTCCGAGCGCGCACCCCGTGATGACGTATGCACGAACGCGTAAACGCGCAGGTGCATACGTCATATACGCGCACCTAGCGCGCATACGTTTAACACGCGTATACGCGACCGTTATTGCGCGTAATTTTAGCGTATGCGGAAGTAAACCGCGTCGAGGGCGTAGGACGCATGCGTACGTACGTACGCATACGTACTGGGTGCGCGCTCCCAGCGCGCACCAACAAGTATATTTGCGTACGTAAATAACGTACGCCGGAATTCATAAAAAACATACGAAATAGTACTAGGAGCGCGCTCAGAGCGCGCACCCCAAGAAATTATAAATAAAAAAAAAAAGAGGACATTAAAGAATTTAAAAAATTATAAAAAATATCCAAATTGAATTATTTAAAAAAATAATTTATAAAAAAATACAGATAATATATAAATGAATATAAAGTAATTTTATTTAAATAAAAAAAATATCTTTAATTAAAAATACATAACTTACCATACAAATTCTCAGAAAAAAACATAGGTTTCAAAAACGAAATATTTAGAGATTAGCATTTAAAAAACCTTGCAAATTCACTGTAAAAACCATGGGTTTCACACACGTTATAGTTAGGAATTAGCATTTAAAAAACCTTGCAAATTCACTGAAAAAACCATAGGTTTCACACACGTTATAGTTAGGAATTAGCATTTAAAAAACCTTGCAAATTCACTGAAAAAACCATAGGTTTCACACACGTTATAGTTAGGAATTAGCATTTAAAAAACCTTAGAAATTCAGTGAAAAAACCATAGGTTTCACACACGTTATAGTTAGCTGGACATTTTACTCGTAAAAAACCAGTGAAATTGCCCCGTTATAGTTAGTTCAGCTAACTATAACTCGCGCGCCCGCAATGCACTGCTGATGACGTCACATATTACATCACTCATGACATGGTCAGTGACATCACTCATGACATCACTGATGACATCTCAAATGACATCACTGATGACATCACTGATGACATCATCCTTGTGATAAAGTGGCAGACCTCCTCTCACCCTAATATAACCTTTGACACACACATTCAAAAATAGAGACTAAAATTTTCAAAAAAAAAGGACATACCAATAACAGTTACAACAACCTCTTCAGTAATTCTAAGCTCCACATACACATCCACTCATTCACCAACAGTCCTATACAGTCACTCATACATGTACTCACTCATCATATGTACTCATACACCTACACATCCTGTTACATTATGCCACTCATCCATAGAGTTACTCACACACATAGTCACTCATGCTAACAAAGAATCAAACATGCATTCACCTGCATATACAGTTATACACACACCACCACACTTGCTTCTACAGAAACTTACACATACTTAGTCTTTTAAACAATCACTTATAGAAACACATACTTATTCATACAGGAACTCTTTCAATCTCTCCCTCTCACATATACTCACTTATATACAACAATAGTCACATATACTAGTTTAAAACATATGTAGTTACTCCTGAAGACACTATTGAGACAGTCATTCACTCACTAACACACCCATACACACACTCATCCACCCATACAGTCCTGCAGACATGCTGTGTTCAACACATACAAACAGTGAGTCACTCATTCATGCACCTATGCACTACGTAATACCCCCCACCGAACCATGCAGACACTCAGACTGATACTCAAAAAAACAACTAATAACCTATATAGACACCCATGTAGCTACTCACCAACCCATGCAGCCACTTATACACAAAGTGAGAGACTGTCACAGATATTTATATGTTTAAACATTACTCACTAAGTCATGTATTCACTATGATACACTTAATCAGTCAGTTACACAATCAATTTTTCAAAAACAAATCATCCATTTAGACACTTATATACCCATTTATTCTTCCATCGACCTTGAGATATACATGTATAAAACATATTTAATTTTCAGAAAAACACACATTCACTGGATGATGTCATCAGTGATGTCATTTGAGATGTCATCAGTGATGTCATGAGTGATGTCACTGACCATGTCATGAGTGATGTAATATGTGACGTCATCAGCAGTGCATTGCGGGCGCGCGAGTTATAGTTAGCTGAACTAACTATAACGGGGCAATTTCACTGGTTTTTTACGAGTAAAATGTCCAGCTAACTATAACGTGTGTGAAACCTATGGTTTTTTCACTGAATATATATATATATATATATACATACATACATACATATCGCAAGGTCTTCACCAGACCTATACATTCACTATTCTTTTAGGTCTTATGAAGACCTTGCGATGTGTATGTATGTATGGCTGTGTATGTATGTATGTTGCCTACTGGCAGTCGCCAGTAGGTAGTTATAGTTAGGACCTATTTTCCATAGGAAATCCGCAACATTCTATTTGGAATAACGTTGGCGCCGATTGACGAATCTTCGCGAAATTTTCAAAACTTTTGGCCAGCTCCGGTCTGCTCCTATCCTGACAATTTCACGGTGATTCGTCAAGCGGGGGCCGAGAAAAAAGGGTGGTCCCAAAACGTGTTTTCCCCATGCATTTTCCTATAGGACCTGTTGACGCAGCTACAGCCCGAACTGCTGAACGGAATTACACCAAATTTGGCAAAGAGGTAGTCCTCAGTTCAGACTCGTGCCTTTTGCTTAAATGGTGTAAATCCGTTCAGTAGTTCCTGGGAAAATCAAAAGTAAAATCACATATATATCTGGGCGGAGCCTAACCACACATCTCATCGTGAGATCTGATTGGCTGTCAGTACTTCTTCCAAGAAGTGTTGGCAGCCGTCTTGGGACCAATATACATGATAGCACCTCATTAAAAAGCATTGCAGTTAATAGAAGGTTTTAAGACTTTAGTTACATTAAAAATCATTTGTTGATGGTACCATACTCATTTTAGGAATTGTGGTGTGTTCCAAGGTGATTTTACCATGTGAAAAAGCCTTCTGCTGTGATATCATGAATCATGTTTGAGAGAACTATTTTCTCATGCTTTTCCCACAGAGGTTTGGAAGCTAAACTGAGAGCATATTTTCTGTAAATTCACATTATCTTTCTCAGTCATGTGAGAATGAAGTCTGACATTCTCAGTAAAACATGTACATCCAACAAGGGCAGAGACTGTCAGTTGATTCCTTTGTGTTCTACTGCAGCTTCCCAGAGTGTTCTAAAGAACAACTAGAGCGCTAACAGTCCTACTTATGACAAACGTATTGCACACCTGAAGCCATCTTGGTTGGAATAAAGTGGTAACTCTTAAAACATTTAATTTAAAAAGGAACAAAATGAGGGTGTTCATTTTGCCATAGAAAGTATGATTAGTGCTGCAGAAAGAAAAATTAGGGCACATTTTGACTTCTCAAATCCTCTTCTATTTCATAAAACAATTCTGACATGCAGACTGAAACATGCACTTTGAATACCAGCAGCAGACTTCCGTGGTGAGCAGTAGCTTTACTACAGTGATGTAATGAGCAAGTAGAGTGCTAACATTCAGAATTTATGGCAAATGTGTGACATATCTGAATACCTTCTTGATGGAATCAAAGTAAAAAACTGAAAGCATTTCCTACTGAGGAGACTGCAGTAAATGAGGAAATTAGGAAACTTCATAACAAATAAATCTCCCAAGATGGCCACCAGAGACAAGAGTCCAAATGCAGCACAAATATCACCCAGATGTAGCCCACATGTAGCCCAATGACAGAAGTGTGCAAAACACTTTTTATTTTTTGTGTATTTGCAGTTTTATATAGTGCAGACTTTTCAGGTTTTGGAGTGCTTTACATGAGCATTGGTTACATCACACAAGATCAAATTCATTTTGGTTGTAGACATGGGGAGATTAAGTGATTTGACCAGAATCACAGAATGTTCAGCTGAAGCAGAAACTCCAACCTGGTTCCTCAGTTGCAAAGTCTGCAGCTCTGGAAGTAACACCCCAACCTCTCCCCTAGGTGCAACATTTAACCAAGTGGTCAACTGGATAAAAAAACATAAAGATTACAAATAATTTTAAAGTTCTTTGTCGCTATTTGAAAACTCAGAAAATATGTCCTCATTTTAGTTTTTTATAGCACTAACCATAATTTTGATGCAAATAAGACCCTCTCATATATGTAATTTCTAAAGGAAATGCTCTAGGTATTACAGTTTTGATTACATCAAGATGTCGTCAGGCGTTCCACACTTTTGTAATAAATATAGAATGTTAGCAATCTAGCTGTTCATTGGGATACTGTTGAGAGGCAGAGGCCAGGGGCACGGACTCTGAAAATTGAAGGCAGGTAGGAGAGTGCAGAGGCAACAATTTGACCACACTGGGCAGGCAGGAAGGGCAGTGGCAGCACAACAGACTATGGAGGGCAGTGGAAAGGGGGGCAGGGGCAACAAACCAACAATACAGGACTGGCAAGAGAGGCTGTGGCAATATAATAGACCATTGTGGGCAGAAGGCAGTGGTAGTACAACCATACATGCCAACAAACCCGTTTCAGCCAGGAAACGTCCAATGTTTTTAAGCTCAAATGGGCTTTATTTGATCTGTCTCCTGTCTACAATCTCCTCTTTTTCAATGTAACTCAAAGGGGAAAATCAATACCCCAGTTATTTTTCAAAATCTCCCTCTTACCAAGTTCAAAATGTTCGCAAGTATGGTACATTGGATCATGGTAGGCAGGAGGAATTGGGGTAGGGACTTGGACTCGGATAACAGAGGACAGGAGGGACATGGAGAGGTGCACCAAACTGACCCTACAGGGCAGGCATCAGGGTTTGCAGAAGCACAATACACCACACAGGGCATGCGGGATGGGAGTGCAGCACAACAATCCATAGAAAGCAATAGGGAGGGGACAGGACCATGCACATGGACAACAGAGAACAGAGGGGAAAGAGGCAATGGTAGCTAACTGACCATAATGGACAGACAGGAGAGAAAGCTGCAGCATAACAGATCATAGAGCAGGAGGGACGGATCAGGGGCATTGCAATGGAACAGACAAGCCGGGAGGGAATAGGGGTCTGCACATGGAAACAGAGGGCTGGGGTCAAGGGGGCAGGGCAGCAGCAGCAAGATGACCATGGAGGTCAGGCAGGATGGACACTAGAAACAAGACACACCATGGAGAGCAACAGTGAGACTATGATGGCATACACACAGACCATGGATGGAAGGTGGGAGGGGGTCAGGGGCAGCTAGCTGACCACACAGTGAAGGTGGGAGGGGCCATGGCAGCACAGAAGACCATGCATGGCAAGCGGGAGGGTTAGTGGCAGCACAATGGCTATGATGAGCAAGAAAGACGGTGCAGGGGCATGCACAAAGGACCATGGAGGATAGAAGGGAGGGTCAGGACCTGGGCACAGACAAAAGAGTTCAGGGGAAGGGGCCCTCACAACAGACCGCGCGGGGCAGGCAGGAGGAGCAGTTGCAGCACAACAGACCAGGGAGGGCAGAAGGGTGTGGCAGTAAAATGGACCATGGAGGACAGGAGGAAGGGGATAGGGGCATGGCATGTGGACAGGCAGGGTGGAGGTGGCAGGGACAGGTTACAGTCATCTGACAATGCTAGGCAGGTGGGAGGGGAGTGGCAGCTCAACAGAACACTGAGTAGATAGGAGTGGCAGGTCCATGGAGCATGGTGGGCAAAAAGGATGGAGCAGGGGCATGCACAAAGACATCGGAGGGCAGGGGGAAGGAGAATAGGGACAGCAAGCTAAGCACAGAGGTTAAGCAGTAGGTCAATGATGGGCCATAGAATTGGGCAATGGAGGGCAGGAGGAGTGGACTGGTACATCATGCTAAATGGAGGGCAGTGGCAGCACATCAGATCATGCATGGCAGGAGGGAGGAGGCTAGTCCATGGATTCAGACAACAGAGGATAGGGAGGAGGTGGATGGGGCAGCAAGCTAACTGTTCAGAGAAGGTGGGTATTAGGAACTTTATTGTTTTTAAAATGTGTGTCTGTGCGAACTAAAAATATGAACAAGTATGCAGCATAATCTCACTTTTATTCAGGAAGAAGAGGACGTTTGTGACTGACTCCGGGTTACTTGGCAGAAACACCCCCTGATCCTCCACCCCCATCGCAAAATGTAATGCCCGTGAAAAGGGTAGGTGGACGCAGTGTTATATAGAACATAGTCCTGAGAGCACGATTGAAAATGAAAACTAGATATAGTATATGGTATAAACTATGCACCAAAAAGTGTGATATAAGATGAACCGGGGCGTGAAATATAATATGCAATACATTGTGCGCAATAACAGATTCATTGGAGAGCGCGAGATAGCACAGGCACTAGCGCGTGCTATGCGATATGCGCCTTGGAGTGTAATATGCACAGGGCAGTGTTGTGTAACCTAACTAGTCTCTAAAGTTGTAATATAAAATATATGCTGGGGAGTGTAACGTTGCATATGCACTGTGACAAAGATATGGATCCCAGATTGTAATATGTATGGCATAGCGCTGTGCGTTATAACATAGGCATCGAGGAAGGCACGTTAGATGGGGCAATCTAACCCGTGCGAAGGCAAGTGTGGCATGACCTATTCACATGGTGGTGTTACAGTGCACATGAGCTAGAGAGTGTCATAGCATACGCACTAGCTGGTGGAATACAACACAGAGGTGTGTGGCACTCGGCGGGCACTGGTGGGCGTAACACAGCATTGGGCTCAGCCAGGAGCACGCTGCAACTCTCAAGTGAGGTTCGTCTCCTTTCCTCTCCCCTAATATAACCTTTGATACACACATTCAAAAATAGAAACAAAAATTTTCAAAACAATGGACATACCAATACCAGTTACAACAACCTATTCAGTAATTCTAAGATCCACATACACATCCACTCATTCACCAACAGTCCTATTCAGTCACTCATACATGTACTCACTCATCATATGTACTCATACACCTATACATCCTGTTACACAATGCCACTCATCCATAGAGTTACTCTCACACATAGTCACTCATGCTAATAAAGAATCAAACATCCATTTACTTGCATATACAGTTATACACACACCGCCACAATTACTTCTACAGAAACTTACACATACTTAGTCTTTTAAACAATCACTTATAGAAATACATACTTATTCATACAGGAACTCTTTCAATCTCTCACTCTCACATATACTCACTTATATACACCAATAGTCACATATACTAGTTTAAAACATATGTAGTTACTCATAAAGACACTATTGAGACAGTCATTCACACACTAACACAACCATGCACACACTCATCCACCCATACAGTCCTGCACACATGCTGTCTTCAACACATACAGTGAGTCACTCATTCATGCACCTATGCACTACGTAATACCCCCCACTGTACCATACAGACACTGACACTCATACTGATACTAAAAAAACTAATAACCTATATAGACACTCATGTAGCTACTCACCAACCCATGCAGCCACTTATACACAAAGTGAGAGACTGATGCAGATATTTACATATTTAAACATTACTCACTAAGCCATGTATTCACTAAGATACACTTAATCAGTCAGTTATACAATCAATTTTTCAAAAACAAATCATCCATTTAGACACTTATATACCCATTTATTCTTCCATCGACCTTGAGATATACATATATAAAACATATGTAATTTTCAGAAAACACACATTCACTGGATGATGTCATCAGTGATGTCATTTGAGATGTCATCAGTGATGTCATGAGTGATGTCACTGACCATGTCATGAGGGATGTAATATGGGACGTCTTCAGCAGTGCATTGCGGGTTCGCGAGTTATAGTTAGCTGAACTAATCATAACGGGGTAATTTCAATGGTTTTGTACGAGTGAACATTCCAGCTAACTATAACGCCCCTGAAACCAATGGTTTTTTCAGTGAATTTCTAAGGTTTTTAAAATGCTAATTCCGAACTATAACGTGCCCGAAACCTATGTTTTTTTTAGTGAATATATATGTGTGTATATATATATATATATATATATATCATACTTATTGTCAAGCCAGCCCTCTTAATCCATGTGCAAGGTGTAAAATTAGCAGTAAAACTGGGCATCACATAGTATTATCTGTCCTATGCAGGTGAATGAGTTCTTCATGGATCTTTCTCTGCTAATATTTTTGCTTTCTGTATGTTTTTGATTTATGTTGCATGCAAGGAGATTATGTATAATTACTGCTACAAAAAATATGCTTCACCTTGAAAGAACAAAATGTACGGAAATAATCTGAACTAATTGATCCTGCGTTCTTTGAAACATCTCACAAACCACAAAGATTGTACTTAGTACAGCATTACTCCCTCAAAACACGCCAGTGTTGCCAGACCACAGGACATCCGCATCTTAGAAAAGCAGATGTTTTACATATGCTTCTTTTTAAGAACATCGGTTGGCCACAAGGGAAAGTAAGACGGCCGGATTTGGAAGGATAAGTGAGGACTTGGAGTGCTTTTTACTTAACTCAAAAAAGATGAGATAAAGTGAGTTAAAAGGAAGAAATGACAAAGAAAGATAAGAACACACTTAAGAGAAATGGTCTCTTTTGCCAATGCTGAATATAAATGTAGGATAAACTGCTGCAGAAATGGATTTCACATGTTTTGTTAAACTAGGTAATCAATTCCACAACTAAATCACATTGAGAAGGTGCCTCTGCCAGTTTTTTTTCTTTAAAAACAATTCCCTGAATGTAGTAGTTGTGGCCAAACAAAACAATTTACATCTTTTGGATTCTTGAAATTCTGGAACATATATTTGACTGCATGCCTACCCGCCTCATTTCCTTTAGTTGATAAGAGCTAACCTACTTTGTTAATTTCGAAAATAAACATTGTTACTAAAACTTTTGCTTTTTCCAGCAAAAGAGGAATTCATGGTGGCACTTTAGCTGTGCAGTAAATGTTGCTGCCCAGAGGGGAATCATGGCAACCAAATTAAGATAGGGCATGCAATTAATCGAGAAATGGCGGTAGACTGCACTGGAGCAAATGGCTGCAACCAAAGAGTGGAACGCATGTGGGTAATTTTATAGATGCAGATTGTCAAATGTCTTGATGTGTAGCTACTATGTTCTGGATGCCAGCCCTCCTGTCTGTGCAGTTTAATTCAGACATTTGTTTAAAATTAGCAGTATTTATTTGATGGTTTCCACACACAAGCCACTGGGTTATTGGTGGCCACTGGTGTGAGTTGTGAAAAGGCAGAGATCCTGGGAGCTCAGCAGGGTAAGCTACATGAACTCTGCCACCCTGACTCATATATATATATATATATATATATATATATATATATATATATATATATATAAACACTTTTATTAGGTTATATAGGGGGTAGCAGCCCCACATTGGCCACAGCGATGTAGGTTTAATTTGTATCAATAACCATATTTCTGACAAATAACACCTACCAAACACGTGGGTGTCATAAATGATAAACTTAGACAGGTTCCTGTCCCTAAGTTTGTACAAGCGGTGCAATCATCATAGTGTGCCACATTAATATACTACTTACACATGTTTTAAAAACTCTCATTGGGGATATACCGATGCAAAACAACACAACAAGACAATTCTGAGGGGTCTGACTCAGGCGGTGGGGGGGGGGGGAAGGTCGCTACCGCGATAATCCGCCCATCTGATCCATATTTTGAAGTGTTTAGCGGGGCATCCACATGCCTCAAACAGCAATCTCAGCCCCCATACATTTGTCCAGTTCAGTTTTCCATTTACCCAGGGTCGGAGGTGATGTTGCCTTCCACATTTGGGCTATATCTCTTTTGGCCACTGCGAGAGCTAAAAGCAAGGGGTGTTGTTTATACCTATTCCCCCCCATATCGTCCGTGGACTGTAACAAGAAAAGGCGGGGGTCGAGCAGGGGATCCCAGGACAGCATCCCATGGAGACACGAGCGAATTCAGCGCCAAAATGGCTGTAATGCCGAGCAGCTCCAAACCGTGTGTAAGAAGGTCCCCCCTCCCCACCACACCTCCGGCATACACGGGACTGAATAACCCCCATAGACGTACCCTAGTGTAATATGCGCGGTGTAGATATTCAAATTGGATAAGCCGAAAGCGCATGGACACCGCGACACCCCTAGGGCTGGCGATGGCTTCGGCCCAATCATCGTCAGTGAGGTCAGGTATGTCTGCTTGCCAAGTAAGCCTGGTCTTGTCCAGTGTGGTGGGTGAATGGGTTGTCAGTGTCTGATAGACCTGTTTTATCTTGTGAGGTCCTATATCCCCTGTAAGCAGTCGCCCCTCCAATGGTTGAAACTCGGGGAGGAATTCTAATGTGTGGATCTGGGGACGAAGTGCGTGTCGGAACTGAAGGAACTTATGAAATTGTGTTTTATGTAAATCAAAATCGGTCTGTAATTGCTGAAAAGATTTCATGGTGGTGCCGCGCATTACATCGCAAAGAGTCAAAATCCCAACAAGGTCCCACCCTTTGAACCCTGTTAATGCTGCTGCGGAGCGGAGATATGTGCCCTGCCATAAGGGGGTCATTTGAGTAAGTGTCCCCTTCCAACCCATCTGTCGGTTCTTGGCACGCCAGAGCTGTATCACCACTCTGCCGGCCGGTGGTAAGTGATCGAGGCGAACCGTGCTGTATAATAAATGAGGGAGCGGGACCTAATCCATAGCAGCATGTTCTACCGAATATGCGGGATTCCTGGGGGAGCAGTACCACCATTCGTTTATTACCATCACATGGGACGCTACATAATAGACATAAACATCCGCTGCGGCGATCCCGCCGCAATATATGGATTGTGTACATGTGCGGAGCGCCACTCTGACCGCCCCACCGTTCCACATCACATGAATTTATTTTGTATGGCTGCTACTTGTGCGAACCATGTACGCGGAATGGGGTATGGGTAATTCTGGAGACGATATAAAATACGGGGCAGTGATAACATTTTAAAAATGGCTGAGCGCCCGTACAGGGAAAGAGGGAGAGAGGACCACACCGAGGTTTCGTTATGAAGACTAGCCATCAAAGGGGAGATATTGCGAGGCCAGGGGACTTTCGGACAAGGGGAAATAAATATGCCAAGGTACTTGAAGCCCTCCGACGCCCGGGAAAGCTGCGATGCCCAGGTGTCGCGTCCTTGATGTCTGCACACCGGAAATAAAATAGATTTGGCGGGGTTGGCATGGAGGCCCGAGGTACCTCCAAAAACCCTAAGGATTTCAAGTATACGAGGGCCCGAGTTCCAGGGATCGGTCATGAAAAAGAGGACATCGTCCGCATACAAACCTATACGGTCTGAACGCGACTGGGAGCAGTCGAACCCCCGAAGGACCGGATCGCTCCGAACCCACGCCGCCAGGGGCTCTATCGCAAGAGCAAATAACAGCGGGGACAGAGGGCAACCCTGTCTGGTGCACCGCTGGATAAAAAAGGGCTGTGAATGGTGTCCCGCAACTCGGACCGACGCGATCAGCTCCGTATATAACGATCGCACATAGGCCACGAAACGAGGCCCCAAGTTTATTGCCTCAAGGAGCTGAAATAGATACTCCCAACTCAGGGAGTCAAACGCCTTATCTATGTGGGCGAGAAGCAAAGCAGCTGGCCTACCCAACGTCTGTGCTGCCGCCATGGCATTGTGTACCCGTCTGATATTATGTTGTGTAGCCCGGTGTGGCATAAAGCCTGATTGATCTGGGTGGATCAAGTCACTGATGCAGCTGCGCAGGCAATCAACCAACACCTTCCCCAGCAATTTTGGTTCAAAATGTATGAGGGAGATGGGGCGGTATGAGGATGGGTCCTCCGGAGGCAGGCCCGGCTTATGAAACAGTACAATTTCCGCGTGCCGCCCGTCCCTAGGCATGATGGCAGACTCCACAGCCTCATGGATTGTAGCCAATAGATGGGGCCCCAGCGTGTGTATATTGGGCCTGAGGAATTCCATTGGGAACCCGTTGGGCCCGGGAGCGCGGCCGGGATGAAGGGCATTGAGGGCCCCAGTGAGTTCTTCCGTGGTAAGTCCAGTTGTTCCCAGAGGTGATCGGGGAGCCGACAGTGGAGGGATATCCACAAAGAACTCCGCGATCAGCTCCGGTGAAATTTGTTCATGCCTAGTATAGTGGGCAGTAAAGTGTCTGGCGAATTCTGCAGCGACACCCTGTGGTGTCGTGTGGAGGGACACATCGGTACCACGGATGGCGGGGACTACTGCAGGAGACGCATCCGCTCTGCAAGGTCTATGGGGCATCTTACTGGACTTATCGCCCCAGAGATGAATTCTGTGTTGGGAAGCCTCCCATATCTCTTTCGCTTCACCCATGAGGTGCTGCCGAAGGTCCCGCTGCGCCTGCAGTAGGTTCCGGCGAAGAACTGGACTAGGGTCAGTATTGAGTTGAAAAGCCAGTGACGCTTGACGTGTCTCAAGAGCCTCAGCTGCTCCCGCCGCACCCGCTTTTCATGCGTGCAATAACTGATCACAACCCCGCGAACCGTCGGTTTTAGGGCTTCCCATAGAGTAGTCCGAGAGGGAGCTGTGGGGCCGTTCTCCTCCAAGTATGTGTTAACTGCGGTGTGCAGCGTATCCTGGTATGCCGGGAGGTGCCATGGTAACATCTGCCATCGGAGCCATCTGCCATCGGAAGGGGGGTTTACGGCAGAGAGTATGAAAATGTAATCGCAGCGGTGAGTGATCAGAAAGCCCCTGGGCATATGAGTTATAGGAGAGCAAGTGTATCCGCGGAGCGAAGAAATAGTCAAGCCACGATTGTGAGCGATGTACTGTGGAGAGATAGGTAAAATTAAGTTCGGAGGGATCGTATTCGTGCCATATGTCAGTCCACCCCAGGGTACTGACCAGGGTATGCAATTTTGTCTGGCCTGGTAGGGGTGCACTGTCCGGACTGCGCTGACGATCCAGTGGACCCATGGTGTCATTCCAGTCGCCCCCCAAAAATGTCAAATTCTCATGTACCTCGCCCCATGTTGCGAATAGTTTGTCAATAAATGTATTCCCTAATGGAGGAGGCGCATATATACTGCCTATGGTGAACCGCTCCCCTGATAACGTGCATGTGACGAAAAGGAATCTGCCACCCAAATCTGCCTGATGTGTAATGTATTGGAAGGGGACCTTACGATTGATGAGAATAGCCACCCCTCTGGATCCCCGAACAAAGCCGGCGTGATACACATGATAAAAGCCAAATCGAGCTAGACAGGGCGTCTTGGTGCCTAATAAATGGGTTTCCTGTAATAGGATATCCGCCCCATACGTTTTTGCCTGGCGTAAGATTTCACCCCGTTTCACTTTGTCGAGAAGGCCCCTGATGTTCCAAGATACCACGGTTAGATCCCCAACCGAAGTAGCCTCACCTGACACAAACACCCCTTAGGATAAGAAACCCATCAAAATGGGGATGGTGAGCCTGACCTGTCTGTGGAAAAAAACCTATTACTACAAACACAACAAAATCAAACTCCCATAAAACTACTCACCACCCCCCCCCCCCCCCACCCGACACTGCCCAGAGATCGGAGTATCTGTCGCGGTGTGTAATGTAGGAGACCTCCTACTGGGTAGTCCCCCTGCACCCACACCAATAAATCCCTTTCTACCCTATAAATATACCCAACAAGGACTCACATATTTTTAAAGAGTATTTTCTCAAATGTGTGGTTTAGAAATGTGGTGGTCTTGGCAGATGGTTGTCATCAGGTCACCTTGTGAGACCAGATCATTAAGTTACAAGTCATGAGCAAATTTGAATGTTAAAATGGAGGTAGTACCAACCCAGTCAAGCACAAGTTGATTATGAAATTGGGGTCATTTCAGTAAAATTTTGAAACACTCTTTCCAGGGATACCTCCCACATATTCCTTAGTCCTATAATGTACACACAGGGCCCGGTTTTTCTTATGTGCAAATCCAAAGGCGAGATACTTATCTTCAACGTTTTCCACAAGTTGCTGCCATAATGGTCATGTCTCACTGTGAGATTTATCTCTATGAAAATGTAACACTTGTCTGTATGCAGGCATTACATTGTTGTCTTATCATTTTTGTAATTAACCAGGGCGAGGACGTGAAAGGGTCAGCCTAGCAGCGATTCACTAGGGCTTCAGGCTTGGGTGAAGACTTCCATTGAATTGGACATTGCTGCTGGGATTTTGTTTCTAGAGTTCCTTTTAGGTCTCGGCTGGCGAAAGCAGCGCGCATGTGCTGCTCTCGTCATACGAGAATTTCTTGGAATCAATACAGATTTCAAAGCTCTAGGAGGCGGAGTTGATGCCCCGCCCATCTTCCTCATTCGCTGACTTCATCCTGCATGCAAAAAGCAGGCTTACCATTGAACAGGGAGGCTTCTTAGTCCCTCCTTGTTGCAGCCTTGTCTCCTTTTGGCCCCGCCCACCGGGATTTGATCGTTTACCATCCTCTTTAATTACAGGGTGAGGACTTTTTTGGTCATTCCAGCTGGTTAACTTTGAAACTGAGCACGGCGCCGCTTCACGTACAAAAGCGATACCTACATTCCACAGGATGACATTAGTCCTTTGTGTATTTTTTACAGAATATTGCAATACCCTTGTGCCAGCGTTTTACGATCCCTGACAAACAGCAAAATGGAATTACCTTTCTTATCCAGAGCCTCGATAATCAGATTCCCCTCCAGCAGGATAGCCTCTTTTTCCTGTGGGCGAGAATTTCACTCCTTGTTCTAATAGGCTTTCTCTAGAGAAAGACCCCCTCAAATCCTCTAGGGTGACGGAGGGGCTTGCTTTTCCTTTTTCGCTTGGTTAACCATGAGATATGTATTTACACCTCACCATTTTTTAAATTTACCAGCTGCCACTGTTTGTAATCAGCAGCACTCAAGGTCTAATGGCAACTGGTCTGCAGCTTAATCTACATTCTGCAGAGCTGTGTGTGTAATTTGAAGGTCACTGATTTAACTCTTCCCATTCCCCCAAAAAAGAGCATTGAAATGCAATAGGTCTCGCCTTTGATTAAGTTAAAGCCATTTGCTTTGCTAATGGTATTGTATAGCAAAACAAATGGCTTTAACTTAATGACAGGCGAGACCTATTGCATTTTCAATGCTTGTTGGAGGTTGGTGGACAGTAGTCATTGTTAGGATTGTTTTGCACTAGATTGAATGTTGTTTCTCCTTGACTAGTTTCAATTGTAACTTGTCGTTTCTGGCTGGTACTTTCTTCGAAAGGCTGGCAGTTAAATAAGGTTTTCTCACTAATAGAGTTGTTACCTCACCTGCGCACATCCCCTTTATTGATTAGTTGATGGTCACTATTCTGTTCTGGTTAGGCCTGTAGACCCTTTACTGATGTGGTTGTGGATTAGTTGTGGGTGGTACATCATAGGCCCTCTACGGAGATGCCTGAGGGTTGCATCTCCACTGTCTCTGGGTGATGCATCCTAGATCCTTTACTGAGGTGTCTGGGCTTCTTGGTGATATTTATAGATCCTCTCCTGAGGTATTTGTGTGCTTTGCTTTCAGTGTTTGAGTGTTACCGCCTAAATTTCTTTGACTTGAGCCTTTGCTGCTTCTTGGTGGGCCCATAGCCTCTTCACTTCGGTGTCTGAGAATTTTCTTGGCTAGTGCCTCCGTTGCCTTCTGGGTGATGCACAATAGACCCTCAACTAGTATCTTTTGTAATCTTCCATCCTGTTGGAGTCGACCTCATATGACTCTTACTTGGGTATTGTACTTTGGGTAGGTATGCATATAGTGTGCCTATTCCTCTTGCATACTTTTGTTACATGTCATGCTTAAGCACAGCTAGATGCTTGCCAGGACCTGATTGGATTAGTTTCTATACCTTACCCATGACACCAAAGTTCTTCTCACATTGATCACAAACAAAAACCGTATTCCAACCATGCACAATGGAGTGATCTCTTCATAAAAATCCAAAAGCGCTCTGCGCCTCACGAGGGTTGGGTAAGTGCTACATAAATGCCTGTACATTACAGTTCATTTTGGAACATCTCTATCACAGAAAGTTATTTTTCCCAGATATCAACGCTATTTTTCATTAGTTATTTGTACTTCCATTTAATTTGATTTTCCCATGAGAGCATCACTGTGTTAGAGCAGGTGATCATATGCCACAGGTCTCAACTGTGGTGAATTATCACATCAGTATAGGGAGAGATGCAACCATAGCAAAGCTCTGCAGAGTGAATCCTTTTAGTCCTCTCTTTACTACTTCCAAATTTGGAAATGTAAATATAGAGAGAGGTGATGTAGATGTAGGACCGCTCGCTGTTGACAATCTCCACTTGTTCCGCTTGTTTTTCATGGCAAGGATGTAATCCTTTAATTTTAAGACTCAAGCTATCTTATTTGCAAGGTGGAGATGTACACTTTAAAATAATTACAATTCTCACATAGTAGCTATGTTTTCTGCAGAGAATATTACAATTCTGAATTTAGTAAACGTCTACTGACTGACAGATTGTTTTTCCATTCCCAATTAACTGCTGCTCTGGCAGATTGACATTTCCAAGTTGTTACGGAAATATTCAGTTCTGAGGACACAAAGTTAAAAATTGGGCATCATGTTATCTCTCAGCATTCATGTAACCCAGTTGCAACACCAGAAAAAACATAATCAGAACTACAAATTTTCCTCAAATCCCATAAGTCCATTAGCAACATGGCAAATATGAGGTTTCCTCTTCTACCTAATTCCTATGGAGTAGCACCTCCTCTTTCTTTGCGTATAGCATTTAACCCTCCAGATAAAGTCCACTGATGATAACTTGCTTTTTGGTGTGCATCTGCCTCAACAGAAAATGGCGTAATTCACTTAAACCTCTGCATATGTGCACCAAAATAAGCCAACAACTGGTATATCCAGAGCAGCAATGCAGTCACACCCTAATCGGCACATGGATCCAAACAACTATTGCATACAAAGAGAATTAGTACCCATGGTTGGGCTTATGGATACTCCAGCTACAAGGAGGAATTATCCTCACCTTGGTTTACTTAATAGAATATAAAATTACTAAACTGTTGTAAGAAATTTTCAATTCTATGTCTGGTCTAAAGGGGAGGGTTGGGCAAGTTCAGAGTTTAATTGCCATCAGAGCAACTATTACGGATACTGGCTTGTAAAGTTTCATAAAGGTGGATTCTGAAGACCAGTGTGCCATTCTCATGATGTCTTATAACTGTTTTAAGGCCAAAGCCCTGAAAGCCATGAGGACTCCTTGTGTGGAAAAAGCCCCAGGTGCTGGAATCTCTACTCCCACCTCCTCCATCACCCAACTGACCCATTTTACTATGGTGGGGGAATAGATTGCCTTGAATGGCTTCTTTTTTTCTTTTTTTGTAAGTATACTTTTAATGATATTTTTATGTAAATACAGTACCATCGCGATCACCTTACAGGTTGTACACATTATTTAGACAACAGTTGGTCCCCTTGGAGAGTCCCCCATGCATCTGAGTTTTCAGGTTGGGCTGGTCCCTGATTCGTGGTACGTGTCTTACTTCAGAGGCAGTTAGTCTACCCCTTCTCTGTATCTTTCCCATGCCCTGCAGATTCGTTGGTGTTTTGTCAAGTGTCCCCTGGAGTTATGTTGCATATGTGAGAAACCTGTATAAGTTCATTTCTGCTCTCCAAGCTCCCAGAAGTGGGGCTCTTGCCGTACTCCACATTTGTGCAATGTCTCTTTTGCTATCACCATAGTTTGATCATGATTCTCTCAGCATGGGTATATCCCACCTCATGTGCCAGTTGGAGAAGGGCTACTTTAGGGGATAGGGTGATTGGGTGTCCTAGGACCGTTCCTAGTGTGTCTCCAACACATTTCCAGAATGTTGGGAGGACTACACAATCTCATACCGCGTGAATGAAGTCACCCACGCCAATCTTTCATCTGAGGCAAGGGGGTCGGAGGTTTCATTAATGCGCCACAGGCGCGGGGGATGTTAGGTAAATTTGGGTATTTGAACTGTATTATGCAAAAGTGTTGTCATTGCTGCCTCTAGGCCCCCATCAAGGCTATTGCCTATTTAATTTCTTCTCCCCCTCCCTCCACTCAAAGACAAGGTAGTTTAAAGCTGATCTAAATGACAGCACGGTCTTTTTTGGGATGTAGTATGGGTAGTTTTGTATTGCATGTAGCAATTTGGGTTGGGTCTTCATTTTAAGCAATGCCACTCTGCCCATAAGTGAGAGTGGCAGTGGGACCGATTTGGCATGGTACCCCATGTGGTCGTCATCAGCGTAATGACGTTGTCTGCTTTCAACTGGAACCATGTGTCCCGTATTTTTACCCTGAGGTATCGGAATCTAGTGGTTGCAATTGTTAATCCGTCCTCCCTGGCCCACCCATATGTGCGTTAAGAGTGTCCAATGGGGTATAATTTTGTTTACCCTGAGGCCGGTGCAGCATTCAAATTTGTCCTGGGTGTGCATTACTGCCGGTCTACAGGTAGGTGGATTCACCAAGTATGTCAAGAGGATATCTGCGTATAGCGCTACCCAGTCCTCTTCAGCATTTGGCAATTAGAACCCAGTCACGTGTGGGTCAATCCAAAGTGCCTGGGCGAGGGGTTCCACCACTAGGGCAAACAGGAGGAGAGATAGCAGGCATCCTCTCCAGAAGGCGAATGGTTGTGTTGTGGTTCCCGCAGTCCTAACCCGCACCGCGGTTCAATGTGTAGGAGTTTGGCGTAGGACCTGAAGCATGGGCCGAGCGCCATGTGCTTCTTGACCGCAAACTGGTACATCCATGATAAACAATCAAGAGCTTACCCAAAGTCTACAAACATCACTGCAATGGGGTGGCATAGCAGTTGGGCATTTGCCAGGGCATTGTGCAGGTGGTGTAAATTATGGCATGTCCACCACGTGGGCATAAAGCTGCTTTGATCCGCATTCACTAGAGTAGGGAGTGCCTCGTAAAGGCGCTTTCCAGCATCTTCAAGTATTTTGATTATGCAGTTGATCAGTGATATGATGAGCACAAGTGAGGGGGCGGTCTGTTTTGTGGATGGGCACTATCAGGGATTCCTCTAGGTCTGTCTGGGGGTTAGAGGTGTCCCACTGCTAGTGCTTTAGCCAGTGGTGGGGTAAGGGTTTCACCCTGGCAGCAGAAGATTGTGTCCAGTATGCAGTTTGGGATTGTGCTTTACGTTAAGGGAAGGGAGAATGGCTATTATCGCCTCGACCATGATTGGGGCTTCAAGGGCAAGGTGTTATGAGATTTGAGGTATGCCTATGGCAAAAAGGTAACTTTCTAGTTCTTGTGCGGGGAGCATAGGCATAAGAGCATAAAGTGAGCCATAATAATTTGCAAAGGTTGTTGCAAAGTCATCAGGAGATGTGTGTGGTGTGTCATTATCCTCAATGAGTGTTACATTGCGGTGTTTGACTTAGTAAGTGAAGGAGTTTGCCCGTCTTGTTGCTATGTTCATTGAGGTGGCTCTGCGACGCCCGCCTTAGTCTCATTGGCTCCTCGGTTTGGAGCTGACTGAGTGCAAAATTGGCTCTCTGGAGCCTGTGTAGGGCTTCATCCTAGGGCCTCTCTGTGTATGCTTCTTCTGTTTGCTGTGCTGCCTGCTCAAGGTCTGCTATCTCCTGTTTCATCTGGCATCTGTGTGCAAGAGTGGATATCACTGTGCCTCTCCTGAACGCCCCCCACAGTGTTGCCACAGAGTTCACTAACCCTCTCCCCATGCCTGTTGGAAGTAGATCCCGTTCCTATAGTCTCAGACAATGCTTTTTGTGTCAACCACCAGGTGCTAAGACGCCATGATAGGAATATTTTGTAGACTGCCCCATCGCTCTTCTCGTTCCAGAGAGCATGGTCAGAGAGACCACATGCGTGTAGTCGTATGACCGAGATGGAGGGCATATGTGCTGTAGGTACCAAGTAATAGTCCAAGAGGGAAAGGGTGCCAGGCAACTTATAGATGAATGTGAAGCCATGTGCTTCTCGATGATAACTTCTCCACATGTCATGGAGTCCCAGCATGTTGGTAGATGAGGTGGGTAGGGAGTGAATCTGTGGGCCCGTTCAATTGAGTGTCTGGTCTTTCAGCCTGTGAAGTTGCCTCCCATTTTCGTGAGACCTGGGGGAGCTGAAATGTGCCCTCCGCTGAGTTGTAGGAGGAATATATGTCTGAAGGGTAGCAGGGCGCACACCGAGTATAGAACAAGAGGTGATCTCTACAGGGTGCCTACCACCCAGAGGAACTGAACCAGTGTGTTGTGGTGTGCTCTGGTCACATCAAGCGGGAGTCTAGCCAGGATCAGGATGGCTTCGCTCCGTGATCTGCAGTGGAATCCCGAGTGATCGATTATCATGAACCTATGTCGAAAGAGACTTAGACAATGGTTTCCCTCAAGGTGTGTCTCCTGTAGGTAGGACATCTACCCCAGTCAAGTTAGCCCACCGTAGGATGGGTCCATGTTTAATTTTTGTTGAAGAGGCAATTCACAATCCAGGTCAGGCAGTGGAGTGGTGTGGCCCTTGTATGGGGTCTGTTGTCTGCTGTGTGAGAGCTTGCATCCTATATGTGCTGTGGTGTCAGTATCTGCAGTGGTGCGGTGTACAAACAATATGATAACAAAAACCTAAGAAACTCTCCCCGCCACCCCCCTCGCCCCCAACACCAACTCCATACTTTCAACCATGAATTACCTGCTGTAGTGCCCTCTTCCTGAGCAGGAATTCCTATTGCATCCTGTTGAGGACCCTCCAAAATGATCCCCAACCACCCATAACAAACAAAGCAGGTCTTAGAGAAAACCATTACATCTGTGAAGGCATCCCTTATGGCGGGTTCATTTCAAATGCGAGCTACATGCCCTGTTTTTTGGGTAGTCCCTCACGGCCACTCTTTAAGGGGGAGAGCCGCCATTTTGTTGCAGTCCTGCTGTCACCTGTGTATGATCTTTGGCTTGTGTTCCATTGCTCCACCTGGGTTCATTGTAGTTTCCACTTTGATCACTGGGCGGGCAGAGGTGAGCTTAGCACCTGTTCTGGGGAGCTCAGCACCTGTTCTGGGGAGCTCAACGCATCTCTCCAGTGTAGATGTTCTGAGGTTTGGCCCTCTGAGGCCGAGGAGTTACCAGTGTCTCAGCGGGACCTCCAACCGACATGGAAGCTGCTCTTCACCCTCCTAACCCCCCTTCCCCCGGTCCGCTGAGGCATAGTCTTCTGCCTTTTTTTCTCCCACATCCTCATCTCAGGCGTTTCCAGGGGGGCATGCAGCAGCCTTTTTTTCAATCCAAGCTCATCCATCCTCCGCCATGTCGAATATGGTGGGATTGCCTTGTTGGATCGCTTTGAGCCAGGCTGGCTAGAGAAGCATGTACATGACCTTAATTGCTTTCATCTTGACTTTGACAGCAGCAAATCATTTCTGTTGTGGTATCCTTGCTGAGTAGTTCGGGAAGATCGTGACCTTATTTGATTGGATGGTGACTGTAGGGTGCAGCCAGCTCAAAGGATTGCAACTCAGTCTAGGTTGATAAGTAGCCGAAGGATCATGGGGCGAGGCAGTGTTCTCGGGGAGGCTTCTGTGTAGGTGCCCTGTGCACCTTTTCAATTATGAAGCATGGTGATAAGTCGTGTGCGGGCACCCAGGATATAAACCAGTTGAGGAAGACAGTCTCCGGGTGGTTCCCCTCCACCTCTTCCAGTATCCCTGCAAGTCAAAGATTGTTACAGTGAGACCGACTCTCAGCCACTGTTCCCAATAAGCTGCGCGTGTGAGCGCGCGCGCGCGCACAGAAGTCACCCTAAGCGTGCAGAGCGCTGTATTTAGCGTGCACTCCAGCGACACCGTTCGCGCCGCCCCTTTTAAAATGGGAGCGGCGCGAAAAACTGCCATTTCCTCGTTGCGGGAGACGACGATTCTTACAGTGCACAGCTGCGGGGCTGATTCTGGTCCTTTGAATTTGTATTCTTGTTAATTGCAGCACACACGGGTGCTGCGATTAACATGAATACTAACTGAAAGGGTCCCAATCAGCCCCGCAACTGTGCACTGTAAGAAAAGGAATGCAGAGTGTCAAACACCGCGTGTGCTAAACCACACGTCGTCTTTAAGAATTTGCTTTTCTTTTTTTTAATGGTGCACAACTGTGGGGCTGCTTGAGACCCTATGTGTTGCCTTCCTCCAGCTCCCCTATAAGGAAGAGACGTAGGGTTATCAATACCAAACAGCACCTGCAGTAATGCAACACTGTTCCTATTATTTTAGTACCAATGACTACAGCTCACACACACAGAAAAAGTAAAAACCCTTCTCACGTACAGTAAGAAAAAAGTTCGGCATCATTAACTCCTACAAAAACATATGACTGTATAACACCACAAAATAACAATCTAAAGATGCACAGGCAGATGCATTCTTCGCAATAAAGCATTCTCAGTAGATCCTGGGTGACTCACTGCTTTAAAAATCTGCATAATCGAAATCAGCAACCAATCACATTCAGCCTGCCTTTTCCTGACATACACGGATTCCCTGCTCTCTGCTCCCGAAACAGACAGAGGACTACAGTGTGAAAGTTAAAGTTTAATCAGGTAAACAGAGCGTAGCCATAGTTTTGTTTCGTGCTTTGGCTCCCAGCAACAAACACATTTTTACTTATTGAAAAATTAAGAGAACCAGTTGGTTAACTCACAGCAAAGACAATCTAGCATTACTTCCACAGTTTTCTGCACTGCACTAAATGAGCACTATTACCGTTTCAAGATGGCTATGCGTAGTGAGACTGCCCAAAGAGTGTGTTTTACTACAGATCAGACTGAATCACCAGAGCACTTACTCTGTCGAAGCAAAGCCGCACCCGCGCTCCGATTTCACATCATACTGTGCCAAAACTATAGGAGGTCTAGGACCTATTCGTGTTCACTGCCTTGATTTTGATGCTCGAGCCAAGACTGATTTTTCTGGAAGTTTCATCCTAAAATATCTTTGCGAGATGTTCCACTTCCTATCTAAAAGCATTTTACATGTTCAGAGGCAAAGTGCTATTTGCACTCATTTTGATTACTGCAGTGCTTTACACGTGGAAAAATTGGGAAAATTCGTCATAAAACTGCAGGTTCCACAAGACTGTGCAGGAAGACCGTTTTCAATCAGAATATTTGTTCCAGATTATGAACTGTCAGTCTGCCGAAAGAGTCACACTGATTGCTGGTGCATGAGAAGCAACCAGGCAAGATTGCAAGCGTGGAAACAAAAGGAGTAGCAACCAGCTACCTTTAAATTTTTAAATGGTGGACCACAGACCATATGTATGACAATGTCTTTAGTCTCCCTGAACAAAGGAACTCTTACCCAGTTCACATCTACGAGCCTAACAAGACGATGGCATTTTACCAGGGGTCACGCGTCGTGAAAGACCTCCCGCAAAAACTATCAATATGTATTTGTAGAGCGCGCTAATCACCCCACTGGGTATCCATTTGCTACGGAATTTAACAGAAAGTTTCACTTTGAGATGAACCCTGAATGCCTGGCGATCCAAGAAAGTGTTGACATGAACAACACCTCGTATTACCACCCGGTTTCAAAGATGCAGCTTTTCCAGGCCATACAAACCTTTAGGCATCTCTGCACTATCGAAGTATCCAAAATACGGTTTATGTTTCCTGTACAGAGGATTTCGTTCACTGAGGAATCAATACTTGTCGGGACAGTTTTGATCCTAATATTCATCAGAATATGAATGGAAACTTTCAGTGTTTGTTCCCGTCTTCCAGCCCTTCCTCAAATGAAGAAAGGAGCATTCATTTATTGCAGTTAGCTGTTCCACAAACGCAACTCTGTCCCTTCCCTTCCTGTTCAGATCAGGAATTTTCTGCAACAACTTTGTGGCACCTACAAACACTATTTTAAACTTCTTTCATTACATATCAAGACGAAACTTTTTATAACGCTATGCCAATCTGTCCCAATGGCACAGGAGGACAGCACAGCAGCATTCTTTACCGCCACCTGGCTAAGCTCACAGCAGATAAGATATAGTCTTAAAACCTGCCGCTATGGTCTAAGCCGCTAATTAAAGCCTTGCTTCACCATGCTAGGTTTAATTTGAAGGCAAGAGCAAAAATTAAGGAAGGGGACCAGAAACTGTCCACATGGCCTCTTGCAGCAGGTTAGAAGGCTACCACAATTTAGGGTCACTTTCTTTTGTTTTTTTTTTAATAATGCGATCCATGGCTGGGAAGGACGTCGGGCTATGCCCAACCTTTACAAAGGCAAGATGTGGTGAAGATTCGAGGCACTCACCCGGCCTGCAGTCAGACCACCAACTTCACCAATTCATGTTCTACTGCCAACCCAGCCACATCATTTCCCTGGCTTTAGGGCAAGTTAGCAATTCAAAAGGGTGTCTTCTGCGGTTCTATGCATTACAGCGTTAGAACTTTCAAGGCGCAGGGTTTCTTTTGATACAGTTTACCACTAGCTGACTGTGAGAAGTTGGCCTGGCATATGCTGGTCACTATCCGTCCATTTCCTTTTGGTTTTTGCTTTGTTCGCCATAAGTTGGCAGGGTCTGCTCAGACGTGAGTCCCTTGCTCACTTTGCCACTGGATACAAGCAAGCCTGGCTGAAATGCCAGAAACCGGTCCTAGGAAGCTTGTTTCCGGTCCAGGGAAGACATGGCTTGGCAGTTCGGGCTGGACTGTTCCCATGAGGCACAGGGTCATACTGATTTGCATATGGCCATGTCTGAACTGGGGTGGCAGAGTGGGCTAAAGAACGGTGATGGATTAAACCCCAGATCAGTTGACTAGGGGTGAGTGCTTGCAATGTTCAACACTCCGTCCATCATTTCCTTTGGTTTTTGCTTTGTTCGCCATAAGTTGGCAGGGTATGCTCAGACGTGAGTCTCTTGCTCACTTTGCCACTGGATACAAGCAAGCCAGGCTGAAGACGGCTGAAATGCCAGAAACCGGTCCTAGGAAGCTTGTTTCTGGTCCAGGGAAGACATGGCTTGGCAGTTCGGGCTGGACTGTTCCCATGAGGCACAGGGTCAGACTGATTTGCATATGGCCATGTCTGAACTGGGGTGGCATAGTGGGCTAAAGAACGGTGATGGATTAAACCCAGATCAGTTGACTGGGGGTGAGTGCTTGCAATGTTCAACACTCCGTCCATTTCCTTTGGGTTTTGACTAGTTATAGTGCCGCCTTGCACCAGTCCAATTCGACTCTTATGGTAGATAGGTTTAAGACAACCTTTTAAAGAATGCTATCCTAGTGGTAGCTGTGGAGAGCAGCCTTAAGGCTAAGTCTCAGAGGAATGTAAAGCAGCTTGTTTTACCTTATAATCTCTTGAATTACCAAATGAAAGGACACCACACAGGTATATATATCAAATATATATGTATTTATTACTAGACACACTCTACTAATCTCTTTGTGAGATTAGAAGTCAAGAACATATGTGAATATCAACGTTTCACAATAAGTTGAGCACAAATATGGCTGGGGCCCTTGGGGCGTACCAGACCATATACTAAAAAAGAGGTTTAGGAATGTCGACTTGCAAGTGGACAAGGCCTAGGCCCTGTAGAATCGCCGGGGCCTCACTAATCCACCCAAGGCAGGTAAGTAAAGGACCCACGGGAGACACGTGCAGTGAGAGAACATAGCCGCGGGTTTCCTATTGATTTCAATGGAGCAAGTCGCGGTTGGAATTTTAAAGTTTTAGGCTACTAAGGGAGAGTCTACAAGCAAGCCACTTACAAGGTAAGTAATTCGAGGGCCAACACGCACAGGAGCACCGGAGTGCACGAGTTAACTCACCCAGGGAAGCCGGATGCAGAGGTGTCTCTTGGTGTCGGGTCACGCCGTCGTTTTCAATGGAAGCCGAAGAATATTTGCTGCTTGTGAAGACTGGAGAAGTATCAGGTGGAATCCAAAGCTGGATTTAGGATGAAGAAGACCTGAAAGCAGAAGGGACAGTGTTCAAGGCCAATTGCCAGTGACCCAAGGCCAGGAAGATGGATGCCCACCGTCGTCGGGTGATTTCAGGTGATCAAGGGTGTTTTGACTCTTCAGCCACGAGGTCCAGGAGGCATCGACGATGACCAGGAGCTGAATTCGGAGTGCCCACGAAGTCTGCAGCTTACTGAGGTGTCGGCAACCGGATTGGAGCCAACAAGCCTTGGCAATAGCAAGTCTCGTGGAAAATGAAGAAAGTCAGCGGTGCAGACCAGCAAGGTCTGAGGGACTCACCCAGTTAGGGCAGGCCTGGAGCAACCAGGGGAGCCCTTTGGTTTGATGAGTCTTCGGGGGACCCACAAGCCAACGAGCAAGGGATCGCGAAGACTCCTCGTGAGGATTCACTTCACAGGAGCCCACGGTCGCTCTGGACGAGGTAGGCCTCTGATTTTTGGTGGATATTCTGCTGGAGGCTTGGGCCACACGTGGTCCAATGCACAAGTTCGTAGAACGTCGTGAAGGGGTTGCACTCGACAATAGTGCACGGTACCCAGGTATTGCTGTTTCTCGTCACTCGTGGGGTCCACTCGCCTTAGCTTTGCTGGAGACTCACAATGGCTGTCGAGGTCAGGAAATCCACTTCCGGGGCTGCAGGGAAAGTTTGTGACTGTTGATTCAAGTTTTTGGTGCCTGCCAAGCAGAGGAGTCACTCCTTGACTCCAAGGGAGATTCTTCAGTCTTCCAAAGGTAGTGGAACGTCGAAGGGCCAGGATTCTTCTGGTAGAGCGTCGTCCAGGGATATCTGATTTGCAATGGCAAGGTTTCCCTATCTTGTACTAAAGGAAAGGGAGGGACTAGATCTATGACCCCTCCTATGGGAGGATCAGGGGAGTGGGTGGCTACACCCACTTCCCTTTGTCCAGTTTCGTGCCAGAGCAGGGATAGGTAGCCCCTGAACTGGTTTGAGCTGGCATATGCACAGAGGAGCCTACTGCTCCCCCAGTGCAGGACTTCAAAGCACTCTAGAGTGCACCCACCCAGCCCCAATACACTAAATCCTGTCTAGAAGGTGGGCCACCTCCACTGTGAGTTTCGGTCAGCAGCAGGAGGGCAGCCCAGTGTCTGTGCTGGTGGCATCCATTTTGTGATGCCAGGGCTCTTTCAGATTTCTACTGTGTTTCCACAGTAGGTACATGTCTTCCCTCTAGAAGGGTGGGATCATACTATGATTCCAAGTTGTTTGACACCAAACACAACATGTTTTGATGCAGTCATTCCAAAGTTAGCATTTACCGGTAGGTTATAATGCACTTAAGAGTATATGGTGTAACCGCATCCACAAACCGCCACAGAGAATAGACTCTGCCAGCTGCAGAGGGGCCCTGCTCATGCAGAGGCACCCCCTCACATTGTAAACCAAGCACCCTGCCCTCAGGATTGATAGGGCCTGCCTTAGGGGTGACTGATAGGTTTGTGTGTGTATGGTGAGATATAGGGAACCTATTCCTCAGTGAGGAGTGCTAATACTACCTCACCCAGGCTGCAGTAGCAGGCCTGTGGTGTCAGATTTAGTCTGCTTCCCAGGGGTGGCATAATACATGCTTCAGCCCCTGGTAGGCCTGTGAAGTACCTATGCCCTTGGTACCTAAGGTACCATATACTAGGGGCTCATAAGGTACCAGAGTATCTAATCACTAGTGCATCTAATATGCACTCCAAGTCGTTTAGAGAGAACAGAGAGACTGGGGCCCTGATTAGCAGGGACCCAGCCAGACTATAGCCAGAAACCAGTGTATACATCAGAAAAAGAAGTGGGGGCAACATAAGTGCAGATCCTACTCTCCTACACTGACATTCCCATTTTCTCCATAAAGCTGTCAAGTTCCCAGCGTTCTAATATTGCATATGACCACACTATAGGGGGACTACAATTATCATTAAATGATCTCTAGTCGAGTTATTGACAGAAGCGAGGGGAAGGGGATGTAACAAATGTGACAGACAAGGCAGAACGGCTATAATGATATCTAAACGTTCCGGTCAATGATGTAGCAATGCTCTAAATTAAACAGGCGAACGCCACAATAATGACATTCGCTAGAAGGTTGGAGCAGGTGGCTTATTCCTACCATTATTTGATCGTTGCAACTTCACTCTTCCAAATATATCTTGCAAAATTCCAATAGTCTAAGACATCAAGCCCTTGATACACTAACGGGTGTGCTGGCGCTCGTGGGCAGCTGCACGGTTTTGCGATGCCATGAAGGGCTTTTTTGATGAAAAGTAAACAGACGCAATCCTTTGCGCTTATGCAAATTTGTGCCACAGGAGTGCCTGCACAAAAACTTAGCAAATGCCCAAGAAGGTGTCCTTCATCCGCACCAGTCTAAGATCCGCTGGCGCCGTGTACGTCTTTGGACCCGCAACTTATTTTTTATATATATATATATATATATATATATATATATATATATCATCATGCTCGTTGGGGAGGTGTCCAAGAAATGAGCCGCACTCGAGTGTAAGGAGCTTTACCCCAATCGCTTTATTTGGTCTGGACAGGAGCGTTAACTGGTGATTACAAGCACCTGACAACCTGACGTGTTTCGATATCCATCTTCCTCATAGGTTAAAAGTCAGGAAGGAGCGTGAAAGTTCTCCAATAGCCTGGTTCGGCTCTATCGTGAGCTCCAATGGGCTGTACTAATCCTTCACGTTGCCTTGTGGGAATCGGAGTCCTTTTAATTCCAACATGGACGCTCCCTCAATGCGTGCCGATTAAAAGCTCTCACATGAGCCCCAGAAGTCTCCTTTGTCCGCAATCCAGCCTTACACCCCACATCTGGAATCGTTGATATCAGCGGTTCCGTGGCCCCCCTTGCTTTCACGGGGGGGCCACGGAACGAAACGAGGGCGAGACCTATTGCATTTTCAATGCTTGTTTACTTTGGTTCCATCAAGAAGGCATTCAGATGTGACACATTTGCCATAAATTCTGAATGGTAGCACTCTAGTTCCTCATTAGATCACTGTAGCAAAGCTACTGCTCACCAGGGAAGTCTGCTGCTGGTATTCAAAGTGCATGTTTCAGTCTGCATGTCAGAACTTTTTAATGAAATAGAAGAGGATTTGAGAAGTCAAAATGTGCCCTAAGTTTTCTTTCTGCAGCACTAGTCATTATTTCTATGGCAAAATGAACCCCCTCATTTTGTTCCTTTGCAAATTAAATGTTTTAAATGTTACCACTTTATTCCAATCAAGATGGCTGCAGGTGTGCCATACCTTTGTCATAAGTAAGACTGTTAGCGCTCTAGTTGTTCTTTAAAACACTCTGGGATTTCTGTCATTGGGCTATACTTGGGCTACATCTCGGTGATATTTGTGCTACATTTGGGCTCTTTTGTCTCTGGTGGCCATCTTGGGAGACTTGTTATGAAGTTTCCTAATTTCCTCATTTACTGCAGTCTCCTCAGTAGGCATACTGTCAGTTTGTTTACTTTGATTCAATGAAGAAGGCATTCAGATGTGTCACACATTTGCCATAAATTCAGAATGTTAGCACTCTAGTTGCTCATTAGATCACTGTAGTAAAGCTACTGCTCACCAGGGAAGTCTGCTGCTGGTATTGAAAGTGCATGTTTCAGTCTGCATGTCAGAATTCTTTAATGAAATAGAAGAGGATTTGAGAAGTCACTCAAAATGTGCCCTAATTTTTCTTTCTGCAGCACTAATCATACATTCTATGGCAACATGAACCCTCTCATTTTGTTCCTTTTTAAATTAAATGTTTTAAATGTTACCACTTTATTCCAATCAAGATGGCTTCAGGTGTGCCATACCTTTGTCATAAGTAAGACTGTTGGCGCTCTAGTTGTTCTTTGGAACACTCTGGGAAGCTGCAGTAGAACACAAAGGAATCAACTGACAGTCTCTGCCCTTGTTGGATGTACATGTTTTACTGAGAATGTCAGACTTCATTCTCACATGACTGAGAAAGATATTGTGAATTTACAGAAAATATGCTCACAGTTTAGCTTATAGATCACCTTCCAAACCTCTGTGGGAAAAGCATGTGAAAATAGTTTTCTCTCAAACATGATTCATGATATCCCAGCAGAAGGCTTTTTCACATGGTAAAATCACCTTAGAACATACTACAATTCCTAAAATGAGTATGGTACCATCAACAAATGATTTATAATGTAACTAAAGTCTTAAAACCTTCTATTAACTGCAATGCTTTTTAATGAGGTGCTATCATGTATATTGGTCCCAAGATGGCTGCCAACACTTCTTGGATGAAGTGCTGACAGCCAATCAGATCTCACAATGAGATGTGTGGTTTGGCTCCGCCCAGATATGTATATGATTTTACTTTTGATTTTCTCAGGAACTACTGAACGGATTTACACCATATATGCAAAAGGCACATGCCTGACCTGCAGACTACCTCTTTGCCAAATTTCAAGTAATTCTGTTCAGCCGTTCTGGCTGTAGCTGTGTCTATAGGTCCTATGGAAAAATGCATGGGGAAAACGCGTTTTGGGACCCCCTTTTTTCTCGGCCCCCGCTTGACGAATCACCCCGAGACTTTCAGGGTAGGAGCTGAACGGAGCGCCCCATTAGTTTTGAATATTTCGCGAGGATTCGTCAACCGGCGCCAAAGTTATTCAAAATAGAATTTTGAGATTTCCTATGGAAACTAGGTTGTAACTATAACTATCTACTGGCGACCGCCAGTAGATAATATAATGTAAAGAGTATAACTACCTTAAATACTCCCCTACGTAAGCAGGTGTCATAGCTCTCCTTCCAGACCTTCTAAGGGACAACTCCGGGGCACCAGAGTCCACTGAATCGTTGCGGATTCCATCATTACCGATCCCTGAGGACCATTACATATTTTTCCTCGACAAACTTTCATCCAGGGCCACAGACAGAAAACAATGCACATCTTCTGAGCTAAGCTTTGAGCCCCGACACTTATTGTTTTACAAATGAAGCAATGTATCCCGCAGTATTTGGCAGTAGTTGAAATTGCTAAATGAAGATGAACGCTGCAGGCTACAACAAAAAGATTCCATTCCACAACTTATTGTGTATATGTGATCTTGTGTAGGCTCTCAAAATTTACCCACCCAATGAACAGTGCTCCAGTTAAGAATCTTTACTAAAATCTTATGATGGCACCACTTGTGCTTTTGTAAACATGAAGTGTACTTGCCTGTGTAGCCAATTCATGTAATGGCGGGTGTATCCAAATTGCAAATCTGCCTTAAAACCCTTAACGTGGCACTGTATGTGTGGAAATGCACCATCTTCTCAGATTTTTAAGCAAAAGTTTGGAGTGATATTTGGCGCTGCACACACGCACGGTCTGGTTCCTGGCGCACATAGCCATGGCTGCAGCGGACAGAGACCCTACACTGCTGCACACAGAGGAAAAAAATTAGAGGGAACATTGCTCTCAGGTTCTTGGTTCTTTTTCTCCAGATTCAGTGCCACCAATCAGAGTAAAGTGAATTCCTTCTTAAGGGCTATGGGGTTGTCTTTCTACTTCTGTTGTTTGGTCCACCAATTTATGGAGGTCCTGCCATAGATGGGTGACCTCAGATCTGACCCCCCTATCTTGGCCTTCAGCACTATCCTCAAATCATCTTTTATGGCTTGGAGCATTTGAGTGTGGTGAGCAATCAGTCGGTGGGGTCTTCTGTGGTGCGGAAGCATTTCCTGCTGCTGTCTGTTGAACCCCTCCCAACTGCATAAAGTGGTCTATCTGCCCTGCTGTGCCCCCCTCCCTTCACCATGATGTCTGCGGGGTTGGCACCTGGTGGTGTAAAGTCCTCCATCTTTGGTCTCCGCAGTCAGGGATATGCATCCGGAGTGATGTGTGCAGCGGGGTGGGGTTCCTCCACCAATTACGTGCCATACACCAATGTAATTACCATTGCCAAATCAAGCAGTACCACTTGACTGTACCACCTGACAAGGCTTGCTGATTGAACAAGGCAGCCATGCTCGAATTTCCCAGGACCGACCAGCATCCCCTGTAATCTTCAATGCCATGAGGTTCAACAAACTGTCAAGGACTAGTTTGTGCCAGAGACGCTGAATATCTGTTGGATTCATCTAAAATTTTAGGAGAAAAATCGGGGAGTTGCAAGAAAGTTCCAAAAGGACTGAAAACCATACTTGAGACCTACGAATCGCCTTAACCAAACCCAGTTCTGCCGACTGTCTCCAGACTTGAGATACTACCCTGGCTATCATGGCAAACAGCAGAAATTAATAAATTTTTCTCTTTGACTAGTCCTGCAGGAAGGCATGTACCACTTCTGATTTCAGATCTGCTCTCCAAAAGTAGAAGAGCAGTCGATGGGTCAGGCGCAAGGCGAAGAAGTCCACTTCGCAAGAATCCCATCTGCGCCTTAACTCCTGGAAAAAAACTCTTGTATTTTGAATTGGTGGTGTCCCAAATGTACCTGGAATTGAAACAATTCCACTGTCAATGAGATTTGCCTTTCAAGAAGGAAAAGCCAAAAGTCCTTTGACAGTGCCACCATCATTCTGGAGCTGAGGCCTCTGCACAGCAGAGATAAATAAATGTTAACCATATTTGGGAAAAAAATTGGTTACCATGTCTATGATCGGGCTCTTGATAGC
The DNA here is from genome assembly GCF_964204655.1 of Triturus cristatus. NCBI lineage: Eukaryota > Metazoa > Chordata > Amphibia > Caudata > Salamandridae > Triturus > Triturus cristatus. The sequence goes on from NC_140583.1 coordinate 610,481,306, forward strand.
ATAGGAAACTGATAAGTGTACCTTGTAATTGACGAGGAGCCTCAGTTTGTCATCTGCCCACCTTGCTGCGGTGTGCAACTCTCCATATTGTGCTTTTCAGCCCTACTGACTGGCATCCAACTCGATCTTCAGGACTGGATATGTACCAGAAAAGGCCTTCCCATTCCAGGCCTCCGTGTTTTCCAGCCACCATTGATTTTCTGCTCTGGCTTGCCCTGGCAGAGTTAGCAGCTTAGAGTACTTCAGCTTATTGTGAAGATGGGATGATGATGATCGTCTCTGAAGAGCCCTGTAATTAAAGGGCCCCAGATAAATTGCTTAAATTGATGTAGCAGCAGTCCTACCAGCTTGACTAATTGTCTGAGTGATGCGATACTCACTGACCAGGGTTACTTTTATTTTTATTTCCTGCTTGATAATTGCCATGTTTTTTTGCAGGGCTGCAAAGTCTTCCTTGTTGAATGTTAAGCAGGTGGTTGTCTGGTTGGGCAATAATTGTGACTTGTCCAGGTTTATCATAAAGCCTAAATTCTGCAAAGAGAGCTCGTCCTCCTGAAGTGCAACCTGTAGTCTTTGCTTCCACTTGTGCATCAGAAAAATGATTTGTAGGTAAACTCGGTCACCAACCTAAAAAATATTTTAACAAACGTCCAAAGGGGAGGTCTAAAATCTCATTCACTTTCTTCCTCCAAATAAAATTGAGGAAACTGCAATGAGGACCAAGGTGGGGATGGTAAGGAACGCAAGAATGCTTACCACGCATAGCATCCAGTCATGCGCTATGAGTAGTTCTCTTAATAGGTGGATGCCCTACATCTTGAAATTATAGTAGAATAACCAGTCATTAAATACCCCAATTTGACCACTTGTCCATGGCCCTTTTCTTCACCAGCAAAACGTTGCCAAAAAGGTTTGGGTGAAAACTGCCTTTATGATTGCATTTTCCCACAGCATCTTGTCCATCTCCTGGTTCAGGAGAGCCTCTTTCTCCTTTCAGAAGTGTAGCCTGGCCACTGCGAACCATAAAACTATGTGGATCTCTGCCACAGTTGGAAGCACACATGCAGCCCCATTATCGACCGCCACTTGAGGGAAATCATGGCTTATTGCCCTCCAAGTTTTAGAAGTGAAAAATGACTAACTCTACATGTAAAGCCTCCTGTTGCACTGCTAGCTCCATTGTCACCTCCGCTGTGTCTGTGTTTTTAGCCATTGCTTCTTGATGGAGAAAATACTTCAAATCTTTTTGGATCTGGCTAGATGTTGCCTTTCCTGAAGTTATGTTCGCTTTCAGAGCCTTGATTGGCAAGGCAGCCAATTGAGCGCCCCCTAAGTCGACTAGTCCCTGCGAACTCCATGACTTCAAATACTTAGAGTGAAGTGAAGGCGGTAACAAAATTGCTCAGTTCATTTAAGAACGGGTCCCTAAAAAGGCTGCCCTTAAAAGGCAAACCTGCTTCTGACTGTGTCAAGTCCCCCTACTTGGATTGACAACAATCATTAGGGAGTGACGGCTTGCTGTTTGGAAAAACTAACTGTTCATTGTCCACCGGTACCTCTCTGAAAGAATGTCCAGTGTTGTTAGGCTTCTAAAAGGGCCGCAAGATGCGTAGAAGGTTGTTCTGGCATGCTTTCCAGGATCTGTTGATCACCTTCATTGGATCTTTGAACTTGTCCAGCAAGGTAGTAATCCTTGTGTCAGTTTTAGGAGTAGGGTCCACTTTGCCCACCAAAGATGGTCTAGGGCTCTCTGCCTAAGAGTGAGCACGGACCTCCTTATCTAAGGGTTGCTTTATGTTGCAACACGCACAGGAGATGACCTTGGCTGCCAGGATTCTGATCTGTTGCACTGTAGATCCTCATTCAGACATGTCAAATGGAGAGATTCCATGTTCCTCATGGAAGCATTTGGTCTTCGGACTGGGATGTGAAAGCCCACTTAACCTATCATTCTATTAGGAGCAGTGCTTAATTTGTGCCAGTGCTTGACACCGACATTTAATTCTTAATACCAGCACTTTGTTACCACCGCACACCCCGTAACAGAGCTGTCATTTAGTTTCAGCAGTGCAATATGCACAAAGTGTTAGTAATAGCAGTGCACTCGGGTCATTGCTACTGGCATTTTTTTATGCACTGACCGAAGCATTTAGCCATACACTGGACCATACGTTTTTTTTTTTAAATTAAGCACTGCATCAGAGGAATCCGGGGAGTTTCTGTTGTCAGGCCCTTCGACAATCACATGGCTCTTCCCTACAGAGAAAACCCTTTCAAAGGCAATCCAGTTACCAGGAACATGGACATACAGCCTCCTAAACTGAGGGTAGAGGTGACCTGGATATTGCGCTTTTGAGGCCTGCTGTATTTGGTTAAAGGTATCAAGTTGACCGACCTCTTTTCCTTGGGTTCTGATGACTCCTATTGCACCTGGAGTCTTAAGGCACCATTGTCCGGTGTTTCTTCCCTTTGAGAGAAGGGGCCTGATTAGGAAGCAGCTAGAACAGGAATTGGCAAAGCTAATAGGTCTTGCCTATGCGAGAGCTAGTGGTTTTGCCAATGTCTTTTAGAAATGTTACAAAGCTGCGCTGCTGTGCAGCTAAGCTAAATGTTAGGGAAACAAATGATATAACATGACCAGGGCTGGCCGCATCATAGCGCGTTTTTTTTTTAATGTCAGATGGGCAACATGAACAAAGATGAGGGAACTTGCAACACGGACAAGAGGAGGGTAAGAAAAATGCTATGATGTCCGTGCTGGGCACATCGTAGCGGTTTTTAGGTCTCGCCTGAGGTAGCGCATGCGCTGCCTCAGGCGAGACATTTAGTAAGTGTGTTTTGAAAGTGCTACCCACCGGCTTTCGCTGGCCTAAAGCTTGCGTTTACGCGAGCTTGAACATGCACAGCTGCCAGCTTTCAGCACCCGAGGCGCCATCTGGAGCGTGATTACTTTCACTTTTGGCGGAGCTGTGTGCGCACCACTCGCGTGTTTGCCGGTGCGCGCGCACCCCTGCTTTAGCCGGGGCCCTTAGCATTACGATGTACGTTTTAGTTAGATTTGTTTAGAATAGATATCCTTAGGTGATCAATGCATTGCAGATTTCATTAATATTAAGTTGAAGTAGTGATCACTTTCTTGCGTTTCTTTGTTTCTGTTGTTTTGGTTACTTGTCGTCTCTGCTCCAGATGGTTTTGGCTGTCTTGGGGCCAGATCCATTGTTTCCAATCCATGCCATATACATGAAGTGGGCTTTGGGTCAGCCCCTTGTTCATGGTCAGAAGGCGTTGTTGTCACTCTATTTCTGCTCTAGATTCCATGCTTTCTCATCCTATTCTTGTGTGCTCTGCTGAGGAGCATTTCGATCTCATAGCCTTCTGAGTGGTTGACCTGTATCCATCCACAACATTCTAAAGGGGGATTTTTTTTTAATCATCTCTTGATGAGAGTAAATGTTTTCTTGCTTGCTCTGTGCTCCGTCCCGTTACGAGTTTTTTTGTTGTTGTATTTTTCCTTCTTCCTATACACTTTTCCTTCTCCTTCCTCCACAATCCCTCGTTCGCTGATATTCCCCATAACTCTCCCTGTCATAAATCTTATTTTTATGTATTTTTAACGGAGGGCTCAGCCACTGCGAAGCACACTTTTTTTTTTTTTTCTCTCCAATTTATTTGCCATTATCAGAAAGCAGCCCTGGATGCCAAGACTGGTAAAATAATAATGGCTGCCATGTGTTACCACTGGTGCACCACAATGCCTGCCATCTTTGAATAGTGTTCCTTAATGAATATCCAGTGCAACATTCAGAAGTGCCAGCTCACACTGTTAGTGTCCTACGTGCTAGCAGCACAGTACACATGGTCACCTGGTGAAGTCGATCACTTGGTGAGCTGGAAACCCTTTCACACCGGGGGAGGGGGCGTTTCCAGTTCTCGTGTGGGGGCTCTGTGCTACTGACATCCATTATGGATTTCCCATCACTCACAAGTGTCCCACAGAAGGCAGCATTAGAAACCCTTTGTTTGTTTGGTCCCTGTAGAAGTGACCACCTCCTCTCCACACCTTGCTCCTCTAAGTACATCTGGCTGAGACGATCTGGAAGCCCCAGGCCCCCCTCTTTGCCCCACCGCCGCCGAGACCTTGCTTTCCTTCACATGGCGAAACTGTTCCCAAGTTGGCAATGCTAGAAATTTCCCATTGTGAGTTTCAAGGCGAATGGCGATAAAGGGTTATCAGCGCGAATGCCTTACATGACGTTCTGGTTCTCTTGCCTTTTCATGAACTTTTAATGACTTTGAGTGAACTGCGACTGATCCAAAAAGAGCAAGGCTCACGTGCTGTGCAAACAGCGCCGCAGCCTCCCTGGAAGTCTCGGTTCAAGCAGCTGTTGCTTGCACTGCAGGGGAGGGAGAAGAGGTTGACTTTGAGTCAGTTGTGGTTTTTTTTCGCTTTTGTTTAGTGACCTTTTTAATGCTTTACTTTATTGTATATATTTCACACAAACGGTGTCCGCAATGGGTAACGTCTGGAGGAGCGGGAAGGTGGAGCGAACACTATTTCTGAAAACCTGCAACTAGTTGGGTGGGATGGAAGGTGAGGCCTTTGAACATTTATTTCAGTTTAAGCACCAAGGCATACCTTCATTTTAATGCAGCTCCTGCAAAGACCGGAAGTAGTTTGCAGGTTACAATGGAGCATTGAGTTCATGTACCTTCTGCAGAGATTTGTGGGCCGGTTTCACACCCGTCTTCATTATTACTGAGAAATACAAATAAGTGGCCGCATCCACTTCATAGATCTGTCTGTTTTCTGTAGGTCCCAGGTTCTAATCCTTGGGAGAATGCTCATTGAGTTAAACGCCTACTGCAGAGATCTTTGTGAACCACAGGTCGCATGACTCCTTGCTAATGAGAGGCTACCGTCTGAGGTGTGCACAGAGATCAGCATAAGAGGACTTTAAGAGAAACAGATTAAAATTGAAACCTAAAATGAGCCATCGTTGCGCTTAAGATTATCCTGTGCACTGCTGCCCTTCCCCAGCCCAAATTCTCTGACTTGTACCTACGTGCCACCCTCCTTTTTGCCCCTAGGCCCTTTACTTTAAAACTGCCTCTGCATGAATGGGTGTGTCTGGATCCAATATGACAATAATATGCATTTGGATAGTGGCAACACCCAGCTTCTTGGCCTCTCGGAACCAAACACTGGCTTCCTTTAAAGTCCTGTTATGGGCTGAAGGTTGGCAGAGGAGGTTAGGTCTCTGGCTACTATACTGCAAGGCAGCAGCGGCTGGCATGCCTCGGCTGGGGGTGGGGGGCGCGATCGCACAGGAGTTGTGATTGCGGGAGGGAGGGAATTTACTTTTTACAAATCACTTACCTTGTCGCCGCCCGGTCCCACTTCGCTGCTCCTCTGCTTCTGATTTCAGGAACAGGAAGCTGACAGCCAGGCTCCCTCCCCATAGCCAAACATAACGCTGCAATTCCAGCGTTATGATTGGTCTGAGTGCCGTGACACGGCGCCCAGCCAGGGGCTGTAGGGGTGGCCCTGTTCTCCATACAGGCAGTAATGCAGCCTGCATAGAGAAGTGGGAAAGTGCGCATGACTGTTGGCTGACCAAACAGTCACTGCATACTTTTAGGAGTGGGCAAACCACTCCTCCACTGCCCTGCTCGCAGATCAGCCCCGCGGCCCTTCAAATATAAAATGATAATAACTGAAAGTTATTACTATTTTATGTTTTTGCTTTTGCACTTCTTGAAAGCAGTGGTGCGACGCTACCCCGCGGAGGATCCGCCCCTGCCGCAGGGTTCACTTTTATCTGTCTGCAGCCAGACTCAGTCCTCTGCCTCTCCAAAGAGGTGTTTCACTTGTCATTATTGGGTGGAAACTCCCTTTGCTGCACCTCAGCAGGTGTAGTATTAATCCTTTTGAGTGGGTACCCTATATTTTCTGGGTCCTTCTCTGTTACTCTATAGGGTGGGTGCCAGCTTGGACCTGATGAATTGCCGTTGACCCTTCGGCATCCAATGCACCATAATTATTAGGGTCCATCATCACCCTAGATGGCCCCTTTATTAGGTCTCGCCTGACCCAGCGCATGCGCTGGTCCGGCGAGACTTTTTGAGAGGGCTCCAAAAAGTGCTACCAGGCCAGCCTAGAGCTACAGTGCAAGTGCGCGGGCCGTGCTTTTCCGCAATTACTTTCACGGCCGCTTTGATGTTTGAATACGATTGCGATCACTTTCGCATGCAACTGTTACATGGCTAAACACTTATAAGGTCCCAAAGGCGAGACCTATTGGCTATGCCAATGCTTGTTTTTAATGTGTCAAGGGACCATCACCTTATTAAAATTCCTAGTTCCCTTAGACTCTTTAAACCACTTTTTCACCACCCAATTTGCCCCCCTCACTTGCATTCATCGTACAGCATAACAATGAGAAGATCTCTGCTAAAAAGCCCCCTTGAAGGGCCGGTCTGGCATTGATTGCAGCGCCGGTATGACAATGTGCGCCCGATGATGAAGAATGACACCCCACCAGGTGTGTGATGCCAGTTTGATCTGATCCTCTGGGATCCAGTTGGTCGGTCCACTTGTTCCACCTTTAAGGGCTCTCCCGTCCATCTCTCCCTTTTGAGGAACTGCCCCCTCTGGTGTATTTTTATTTGTTGTTTTTTCTGTTCCGGACTGCAACATGCTTCACCGAATGCTTGGAGAAGTATGACCACATTACCCCCACTCTACTCCGCTTTCTTCTCTTGCCTGCTTGCATCATCTTCAAAGTCAACTATATCATCTACAAAGCATCAAAACGGGCAGCCCCACCTACCTGTCTGAGGTGCTCACCAGCCCTGGTGCTTCTCTGCACAGCCAGGGCTACTTCAGACTCACAAAGAAGTGCAAACAAGCATTTGCATAGCCAAAAGGTCTCGCTTTTGGGACCTTCTAAGTATTTAGTTATGCAGCACAATATTCTTGGTGCAACAACAACTGTTGCATGGCTAAACACTTAAAAGGTCCCAAAGGCAAGACCTTTTGGCTATGCCAATGCTTGTTTTTCTTATGGCTGGAGGGGGTTGTAACAGACAACAGGAGGATGGGGGTGTTGCGAAGGAAGAAGCAACATGGACAGCATCTGGGAAGTCTATGCATGAATTAACTCTTCCAGCCAGGTAAAAGATTACGGCAGTTGTCAGGGGCATGATAAATCAGAATGCAGGTTATCCAATGAATGTTTCTAGTTTCCAGTGAGCAGAACAAGACTTATGAACCCTGGAAGGGGGTACATGGATAGGAAAGGGATATTTAGGGAAGAAGTCAATAGAAAGACATCTATGGAAAAGTTATGAACTGGGCCAAAGATGATGTCCTGCAAATTATCAGCCTCTGTTCCTACCGAAAGAGGTGGGCAGCATACAGCAGCTATGTTTTCCAATCTATAGTAAATATTTACATTAGGATGTCAGCATGAGTTCAGTATATAAAAATACCTTAAGAAAAAAAATACAGTAAGGTAACGGAACGGCTTTGCTGTTTCAGTGCTAAATTCTCTTGATCTTGTGCAGATTGTAATGACTCTTCAAGCTTGGCCAATGGTTTCTAGGTTTAGTTTTATCGACTTCTGGCAGTGCTTTATATAGCGCAAACATGACCCGCAAGCATTGGAGCATTTTATGTGAGCACCAATTACATTACAGTTGGACACATTTTGTTTTTTAGGTAAGGGGAGATTAAGTGATTTGCCCGGAATCGCAGGATGTCGAGTCGACGTCAAGACTCAAACCTGGTTCCAAAGTCAGGCGCTCTGGCCATAGCGCCACATCCTCTCCATTGCTCTGCTTCTGAGTTCACAACTTACAGCGTGAGGACACCTGTGTCAGTACATGCATGGAGATGAACCAAATAGAGGTACTACAGGGAGGTCCCTGGGGTTAGAAAAAGCTTTCATGTGTGCAAAAGAGTCACATTCATTGGTAGTGAATCCCGTAGTGATATGGGATCAAGCAACTAGTGCCAGTGCCAGTCTCGAGGGAGGTGCATGTGCAGCTGTTACACAGTTTGTCAGCTCGAGGCACAAAGTCTACTGAGCACTGCTGACCGCTGGACACCAACGGGGATGTTGGGTCTATAACGCTTTGCACAACGTTCGTGCTTGAAGTTCCAATTAATGTGCAACTGCTGCTTATGTAAATACACCAATGACATGTAACTTCTGCTGCTCCACAGCAGTGCTGAGTTAATAGAAAACTCACTTCTTCAGTTATGATCTAGAAGGCTGCTTTCTTAATTATTTCACGTTGAGTGTTACACAAGAGGAAGTATAGCCAAGCTGGAATTTTAAAAACCAGATAAAGAAGCTCTATGACATGGCCAGCGCTGATTGCGTCATAGCCCTATTTTTTTTTTTAAAGCTATAAATAAAAAGCGGGGGAGCAACATAAGGGGGAGGGATGCAAACTAGGGGGGAAGCAAATACGTGATGGGTGCATTGGAATTGTGAGAGGGGAGAAGAAATAGTACCTCAATCACATTGGGAGCAGCGGACAGACACTGATTAAGTTGTCTCAGAAAAAAAACGGAAATGGCATTCGGCCTGCTCTGGTCATTTAGGAGACTGCAAAGAAGAGTGGCACATAAGCCAACAATTGGTAAGCCATAGGTGGGCTCAAAGCCCTTTCTTGTAAACAATAAGTCACGAGAGCCTATGTGCTAGCACACGCAGGCTCAACCTTAAAAAGAGTAGGAAACCAGGGCACTATAGGGCCTTGTTTGATGCACACTGCACCTATGTGTCAGTGGCAAAAAGGCCCAGCCTCCCACTTAACCTCTCCGTGCCTACTAAATTGAATGTGACCTTGTGGAATGTAACTGGCGCCAATTTAAAGCTACAATACCTTTAGGTCGAGTTCACACTATATAATGCAGCAAAAAAATAACCTGGAGTGTTTTCTGAATTTACAACAGACATGAGTTAAAACCTGTTTGATATTACTTGAGACCGGTCTTAATGGTTAGCTTGCACTAATAGTACTCCAGGTAGTGCTTCATCCCACTGATTCCAGATGTAATCGCTCACCCCGCTATGGCAGCAGTACAGATTGCCACATGACATACATGAGCGACAGGGGTTAAACATCTCAATCATGTAGAAAAAAAGTGCGAGAGCGGCATAGCAGTTAGTCTATCTCTGTGTGGGTGGAGCCCAGCGCAGTGGCTTCACTTTCCAATGGTGAGGTCCCTTAGCAAGATCAAGGGGACAGGTTGGACAAAAGCACCAAAACTGTGTGTCGAATTTTGTGTGGTCGTATGCTAATAGTTTTTGGTAGGATCCATGCGATCAGTGCTCGTGAATCCTGTCAAGAGACATTTTTCAAAAATCTGGCTGCTCAACAGGCACCAAGGAACAGGGTAAGCATTTATACTTCTGTTACTGATTTCAGAAGGGATACCAAAGGGGATGATGGACGGAGCGTTTGAGCAAATCAAACACTCACCCCCAGTCAACTGATCTGGGTTTAATCCATCATCATTCTTTAGCTCACTCCACCCCCCCCAGTTCAGACATGGCCATATGCAAATCAGTCTGACCCTGTGCCTCATGGGAACAGTCCAGCCCGAACTGCCAAGCGATGTCTTCCCTGGACCGGAAACAAGCATTCTGGGACCGGTTTTGGGTTCATCGGGTTATCAATTTTCTTGACCATGTCGGGGGGGGGGGGGGGGGGAGGGGGGTTGCACAGTCAGCGAAATCTATCAGATCCCAAGATGTCTTCTGGAATTATGCTTTTGCCAATATGGCTGCATCTCCTTCATAATCTGTAAAAGCCTGTTTCAGCATTTGGTTTATGCCTTTGTTGAAAATAAGCACAACGTGCTTTCCATCCCATCATTCTGCACTCTGCCCTGTGGAAAGTAGCCAAGAACCTTTTCCTTGAAGTGGACTACTTTGACCTCCTTATGAACTCCAAGTTCCACAAGACGATCTACATACTTGTGACGCAGCTCAGACATCTTGAAGCAGAAAACATTTCTTTTACTGAGTTTCTATGAAGTTGATAAGCTCAATGAAAGCCCACGCCTCTATCTTCTTTTCTTCCATCTTACCTCAATCAGCTTTTTTTAAAATTTTTATAGAGTGATCAATGACGATTTTGGAATACAGTGAGCCAATCCATGTGGTACATGCCATCTGTTGCTAAATCTCAAGCAGCTATGCTTGCTACAAAAACAGTATCCTGTAAGTCAGTGGCCATGTGTCTGATAATTTTATCTTCAACAGTTGTGGCTTCTTCAAAGTAGAGTTACATAGTCTGTTCAATTTGCAAGATTCACTGACTACGTTAAAGTTCTTATATGGCTGAGATTTATCTCCAGGTCCTACTGCATGCAAGTGACACTTCAGCCCTTCAGTAGTTCTTTGCTGGTAAATTGTGCAGGCTTGCGAGTTCATGTCTTCATCTATAGAAGGTCAAACCTGAAACGTACAGAAAGTAAAGCTAACATTAGTTGTCTGGAAAACAACTGATATTTAACTTGAAGCAAATGTGTATACGTTTGTGTGTATATATGTGTGTATATATATATATATATATGTGTGTGTGTGTATATATATATATATATATATATATATCACACACATGATCAATTTTTTAAACTGGCACCAACATGACCGGGTTTGCTTCTAATTCCAGATGTCTTTAATTGTGGCTTAAGGTGACGCGTTTCGACCATCTCCTCGGTCATTTTACATACACACACACATACATACACATACACTCACTCACTCACTCTTTACTTAAATAACATGAGTAGTCTGTAGTGATCACCCAGGTATTGTTCTTTATAATATGGCACTGTCTGACAGCTGTATGCTGTGTCAGCCGACACGTTCATGTGGAATATAACTCATGACTCGGGATCCATTGTTTTGATCACGTCGAGCCTGCTAAAAATCCAAAGAGTTAGCAATGCAGATGTTATGTGAATGAAACTTATTGAGTGCACAAATACCCCGAGGTGTCTTGGCGCTAGCCCTGTTAAGTGGACTGAGAAACTGCACTAAGTTGAAGAAAAAGCCATGTTTTTAAGAACCTTCCTAAAGGATTGTAAATTAGAAATGGCTCTCATAGTAGGATGGCAGTTCATTCCAGGCTTTGGCTGTGCAAAGCACAAAATGTCTGCCTCCACAGTTGGTCTGTTTAAACCCAGGGATGACAAGTTTGTTTGCTCAAGCGGAGGGCAAATTTCTACACTGCTTGTACTTTTTGAAGCTTTTATGATCCCTCTGCCCAGCCGGCTAAAGTACCCACCTCCAGTATGGAGGACGGTACGGAAGTGGCATAAAATAGAGGAAGCCAGCCTAAGGGAGGCTTTGTATGAGTCATCGTACCCAGGGAGACAGATGATGGATCTGGAGTATGAGAGGCTCAAAAGCCGGCAGAGGAAAGCCATTGACAAAGTGGCCCCTGCACGGAGGGAAAGAGTAACAAACAGAGTTAGGGGTGCCCCATGGTATACGGAGAAACTAAGAGGAATTAAACAAACCTTATTAGTGTGAAAGGCAATGGCGGAAATCATACGATCCGGAGGCCCTGGAGGAATATAAAGTAAATCTAGCCCTTAACAAAACAGCCATCATTGCAAGGAAATCGGCGTATTATGAGTTGAAGATCCAGGAGGCCAATGACACTCAGAAGGAGACCATAATGTGTTGAGAGAGCTGAGCCAAAAGCATGAACAAAATAGGCTGTTGCTAACTTGGCTGAGTGCAATAAGATACAGGTCTTCTTCCTAACATAAGTAAAGGATATCCTAACGGAAATGGGTAACACCCATTTACGCCCAGGCCCCCTCTTAGTGGAGGTACCACCAGACTTTCAGGGTGGAAAGCTCTCAGATTTTCCAACATTAGACTCGGACTCCCAAGCACATGTTATGGTCAGAGTGAAATCAGGGTCACCAGAAGACCCTTACCCACCTAAGGTGTTCAAAATGATTCTCCCTGTGATGGGGTCAGAGCTCCTCTCCTTGCTAAACCTGTCCCTTGCAACTGGGAAGGTTCCACTTAACTTTAAGGAAGCCATGGTGACCCCGCTGCTGAAGAAAGCTGGGGCAGATGCCAACAACCTGAGGAACTATCGACCAATATCCAGGCTCCCCTTCCTGGCCAAGGTAGTGGAGCAACACATGCTTAGAACGCTCTTGTCTTTCTTAGAGGAACACCAGCTGCTCCATGTGCGGCAAGCTGGCTTCAGTGCCCACCACAGTACAGCTAGTGATGCTCTCAGTGCTGAGTGAGCGGAGGCTTTCAGCCGATAGAAAGAAATTGTCAGCACTGATCCTACTGGATCTTACAGCCGCGTTTGACATGTTGAACCATGCTCCGCTGCAGTCCCATATCCAGGGGATTCTAATCTCTGGTACCGTGTATCAATTGATTGCTTCTTTCTTGAATGTTCTGGGGGACTATGTGTTTAGGAAAGGCGTGTTGCCTTTTGGTGTCCCGCAGGGTTCTGCGTTGTCCCCCATGCTTTTCAACATCTATCTTCAGCCACTTGTGGCAGCACTAGCACAACTAGAATGTCAAGTGTTTAATTACACTGACCATACACAACTAATCCTGTGGATCGTCAATTTCACAGGCACAGTCCAACGTACAGAATATTCTCAGGTTTACTATGAACTGGATGACTACTAATTCACTTAAAGTAAATCCTGATAAGACTGAGGTGCTAGCTATCACCACAGGGGAGCAACCTCTGGTCCACCTCCTTTTGGCCAAAAGAGCTAGGCACCTCTCCGACACCGGTGCCAGTTGTGAAGAGCTTCGGCATTAAGCTGGACACTAAGCTAACGCTGAATAACCAAGTGGCCACTGTTGTAGGGAATTGTGTGGGCCTCATGAGGCAACTTCGGAAACTTTTACCCCTCCTGTCATTCTGTACTATGTGCACCGTGGTGTCTGCACTAATCGGGTCATGACTGGATTATGGTAATGCACTATATATTGGGCTACCTGACAAACCGTTAGGGAAGCTTCAAGTGGTCATGAATGATGCAGCAAGATTGATTTTCAAGCTCCCTAGAAGATCGCATGGTACACCATTGCTGCAACAATTACACTGACTCCCAATCAGAGGGCCAGGTTTAAGGGTTTGTGTATCGCACACAAGGCTCTGCATGGGACTGCACATGACTACATCAAAGACCGTTTAAAGAGTTACATGCCAGGACGATGCCTCCGATCGTCCGAGGCAAGTCTTTTGTCTTGCACACAGTTTGACAAAGTCACCATAGGGGGGCCGAGCTTTTTCGGTTGTGATTCCCCAGACCTTTGGAACATGCTGCCTAAGAGCCTGCGTAGGGAAGCCACTCTACTTCCTTTTAGGAGGAAACTAAAGACCTTCTTGTTTGTATAGGCTTTTGGACAAGCTAAGCCCTGACCGAGCAGGCACTGGGATGGATAACCCTGGTTCTTGCTCTATCTTCCCTCACAAACGCTTAGAGACTGTTGGTGATTTTGAGCTATATAAATGGAAGTTCAACATAATGTACTGTCTGTGAAAAGATATTCCTGGGGTCAGGTGGGCGATAAATTAGTAGTCCATTAAAGGATTGTGTTTTAGTAAGTTATTTATTCCAAATAAGTGCCTCACATTCTGGCCTAGAGGCTGGCTCGAAAATGGCCGACATGTTATCTCTATATATAGCTGCCAGTCCTCCACCTCGTTTGAGGTCTTTCTAAACAATACATGGAGTATTGAGGTGAAATTGGTGCCATCAGGTTGGGATCAGAGGATTGATCTGCCAAAGTTTCGGTCAAATATATATCAAGCTGTTCGCTATCTACAAAATCTGCAAATTCAATTGTATGTTTAATCCGTGATCTGGCGATTATAAGAGCACAGCAGATTTTGTTATTAAAGCATCTGCTATTGTTTGTGGGTTTAGTCTTGCTAGCTATCTTCACTGTATTTCTGGCCCATGCCTCTGGGTTTACTATATGAACACATCAGCCCTAACAGGTTGCATTAGGGTTTTCAAAAAGCAGCAAGGGATCTAAATGACAAGTTCCTAAACTCTTACCTTTTGAGTTGTAGGCACAGAGTGTTTCTGCTGAGTAGGATGTTCTAGGGGTGTGATGGGGGTCAAAACCGGCAGGGGGACCGGCGCGATCAGGCGCAGACTGGCTTGCCTTAGGTATCCCTTGGCATGCCAGCAGGGCTGCAGCGCTCTCTGCTGGTTTAAATATCCCTCCATGCAGGAGGGGCTTGACCAGGAGCCAGCGTTTTACAGCCGAGCAGTGAAAACAGGCGGCCAACATAAAATCTCACCAGCAACCCCGCAATCCGCTCACAGACTCCCCTGTGAGGGAGAGATACTGGTAACACAAATCCAGCTAACTCAAAAGTGGTGAGGAATAATAAAGCATGACGTGATTAAAATAGGATATAGTGCTACAAGGAAAGGAAATTAAAATTAGGTGGGCAGATCCAAGCCCACTCAACAGAGCTGCGCGGACAAGCTGTCTGCTTGTTTAAATATCCCTTCAAGCGGGGGGAGATGGCTGACCGGGAGCCGGTGCTTTGCAGCTAAAAATAGGTGGGCAAAATAAAATCTAACCAAATCAAGTCAGAGGGATTTATTAAGCGCACCTATCACCCTGAAGTCTCCTGGCACTAGCGTAAACTCCATAAAGACTGGTGGTCAGATAAACGGGCCTTATAGATGGTCAAATAACCAGGTTTTTAATTCCCTGCGGAATAGCTTATGGTCTGCGATGGAGAGGAGATGTGATGGAAGCTTATTCCAGAAAGCAGGTGCAAGGAAGGAGAAAGATCTACCACCGTTCCTGGCGGTGCGGGTTCTGCGAGGGGTAAGGAGAAATTTTGTACTTGACCTAAGCGTCCTCCTCGGCTGATACCAGCTAAGTTTTTTAGCAAAATAACTTGGCCTATTTCCATACATGTTCTTATGAACAAGACAGAGGATTTTGAAGCTGATTTGTTTCCTGATAGGAAGCCAATGAAGTGTCTTCAGACTAGGCACTGATGGGCCTCTCGAAGGAAGGTTTAATACTAGTCTAGCAGCGATATTTTGCAAGACTTGAAGCTTGGAATAGAGCTCCTCATTTATGGAGGCCAACAGGGCATTTCCATAGTCAGTACGACTTATGATTAGTCCCTGGACAAGTGCTTTCCTAGATTCGATGGAGATCCATTGGAAGATGTTGCGTAGATTACGCATAATGCCATAACAGATGCCGATTACATGATTTGTATGGTTTTTCATTGACAGCTGATTTTCAATCATCACTCCGAGGTTCCGCACCACGGGTTTGAGGGATGGACAGGGGCCCAGATTCTGAGGCCACTAGTCACTAGACCAGGATTCATTAGCCTTGCCAAAAATAATTACCTCTGACTTACTTCCATTAAGTTGTAGGTGGTTGGTACGCATCCAGTTGTCGATATGGGTCATGCAGTTTCATTGTGTCTGTGGGATCCGGTCTAGGATAATCAATAGCTGGGTGTCATCCGCATATGACACCACATCAAAACCGTAGGACCTGATCACCCTGGCCAAGGGTGTTGTGTACAGGTTGAAAAGCATGGGACTTAAGATGGAGCGTTGAGGGACTCCTATGTTTACAGACCGACTGCAGGAGGCTAGGGTGCCCATTTGTACGGTGGTGGTTCGATCAGTTAGATAATTTCTGAACCAGTCCAAGGCCACACCCCTGACACCCATCTCCCAGAGCTGTTGTTCTAGAATGCTATGGAAGATGGTGTCGAAGGCTGCTGACCGATCCAACAGGACGAGCATGGCTGACTGCCCATTGTCCAAGGTACAGTCTAATGTTATCTACAACTTCCACCAGTGAGGTTTCAGTGCTATGAGCAGCCCTGAACCCCGACTGTGATGGGTCCAACAGTCCATAACTCTCCAGATGGGTGGTAAGCTGCTTGTTGACCAAGGACTCAAGTACCTTTCGAAAATAAAGAAGCCGAGAAAATGGGCAGTAGTTGCTAGGTACCTTAGGGTCAGCAGAAGTTTTTTTTTTTTTTTAATTGGCTTAACCCGTGCTGCTTTCCATCTACCAGGGACTGCTGCTTGTGCTAATGACATATTAAATAAGTCTGTAAGATTACTGATGAGCAAGGGGGCACTAGTTGAAATGAAGCGGGGTGAGACCGCCTCCACTGGAGAACCTGATTTGATCTTTGCCAGAGCGGTTGAAACTTCGTCTGGGGTAAGTACACTGAACTCCAGTAAAAGAGGAAGGTGGGGTTGAGGTTAATGTCAGAGTTATCAGGATTTTTGGTGTTCTGGTATGGAAAGGAACTATGAATTGTTATAATCTTTTCTTCAAAAAAGTTGACAGTGTGTCTACCCATTCTTGCGAAGATGTGTTACAGGGCTGACTGGGAAGAGGAGTAGTAAATTCTTTTAATATTTTCTAAAGCTCCTGGTTGGAATTGGCAGCTTTGTTAATCCTGTTAATAATATTCAACTTTTTGGCATGTCTGATGTTATCTAAGTAGCCTCGGTGGATATGTTTATATTTTTGTCGATCTTCACTAGTTTTGGTTTTTCTCCATTTACGCTCAGCATTCCTGCTAGACAGTTTTTCAATTTTCAGTGATTCTGTAAACCAGGGTGATGCCTTAGGCTTGAGCTTGACCCTTGACAGAGGAGCCACTGTGTTGTTCAAGGCCAATGTGATTGCGTCCTCAAAGGCTGTTACTGTATGATCGATATTTTCGGTGTAAGATGGAGACGAGGGGGTTAAAATGAGCCGAAAAAGGTCGCAGGAGTTACTTTCCGCCAAGGCCTTTTTTTCCAGGTGGGTTTACTACATAGGTAGTTTTTAGTGGTGGCTATTGGTAGGGAGAATTTCAGCAGGTTATGATCAGAACAGAGGGAGGGGGGACTCAACTCTGACATTGGCTGTGTTAGTAAACAGAAGATCAAGAGTATGAACTGCCGAGTGGGTAGGTCCCGCCACCATTTGGACTAGCCCCAATGTGTTCAGGTTAGTAATCAGTTGACTTGTGTCGGGGTCTGATAGCAATTCTGCATGGTAATTAAAATCTCCAACGAGAAGAAAGTTATCAGCAGCTAATACATGTGGGGCAATTGTCTGTCAAGAGTAGATGGTTTATAAAATTAGTTTCCTGGCATGGAGGTCTGTACACTAGGGCACCTCTCCAGGTTCCCTTAGATTGTATTTTGATTCTGAAAATGCACATTTCAGTGGTAAAGGTCTCTAGTGTGGTGACCTCTAGTTCCGCCTTGGTAGCTATTGCGAAACCTCCTCTTTTGACGTCTCTGTCTAGTCTGGTAAGTTGGTATTCTGGAGGAAATGCAGTTACCCCATCTGGGGAGGCATGTTCGTGGAGCCAAGTTTCGGTAATGAAACAAATATCTGGCTTTTCTAAGTCAAGAAGGCTCCATATTTCCAGTGCGTGTTTGGGAGTTGAACGGGCATTAAAATGAAGCCCTTTTAGTTGTTTAAAAAGAAATCTGTTGAATGTTAACAGTAAGACTGTAATGGTGCAGTATTAACTAGAAAGCTGACCGGAAAAGGCAAGCATGTTGCACAGCCTGCTGGAAAGTGTGGCACTTAAAAGCATTTATGGAACGGCAAAACGTACACAAACATGTAGATGACCTACGAGTTGTTAACCCGTTCTTAGTAAGGCAGACAATGAAAAGAAGTATGTTATACTCACATGTTTCAATTTTCTCAGTTTGATGCTTAATAATTTAATGGCAATAAATCGAGATCAATATTACCCCGCACACAGCCCCGATCTAGCTTACTTCTCCTAAATGCTTAAGTTGAGTTACTTGCCAAAAGTCTTATATGGTGAGGTTTTGCCAAAGCTTGAACATATTATTCCTATCCTTACTAATGTTTACTTTCTCCTCTCTTCCTCGCTCTAGCGGATCCCACCGTGAAAGATCTGATTGGAGGCTTCACAGCCCTGCACTACGCGGCAATGCATGGTCGGGCACGGATTGCTCGCCTGATGCTCGAGTCAGAGTACAAGAGAGACATTATCAATGCCAAGAGCAATGATGGCTGGACTCCGCTGCACGTGGCGGCTCACTACGGCAGGGACTCGTTTGTCCGGCTTTTGCTAGAGTTCAAGGCGGAAGTGGACCCTCTCAGTGACAAGGGCACGACTCCTCTGCAGCTGGCCATCATCCGAGAGCGCTCCAGCTGTGTCAAGATCCTGCTGGACCACAATGCCAACATTGACATTCAGAACGGTTTCCTGCTGCGCTACGCAGTGATCAAGAGCAACCACTCGTACTGCCGCATGTTTCTACAAAGGGGTGCAGACACAAACTTGGGGCGCTTGGAAGATGGACAGACACCCTTACATCTATCCGCGCTTCGTGATGACGTGCTTTGTGCCCGAATGTTGTACAATTATGGGGCAGATACGAACACTCGGAACTATGAGGGTCAGGCGCCCTTGGCTGTTTCTTTAAGCATTTCTGCAGCAAGCAGGCCTTGTTTGGATTTTCTACAAGAAGTTACAAGTAAGTGTGCCGTATCACTCAGTGGTGTTTACCAAGATACTTTTCCCGTATTTCCATTACATTCGTTCTGTGCAGATAAAAAAATATATATATACCTTTTATATTGCTCCTACTGGCGATGGCCATTTAATGAACTGCACAGGAGCAGGGTCATTGAAATAAAGTGATTTTTGTGGTTGTAACTTTTTCCACATAATGATGGATTTGCCACATTACCCAACATCTGCTGCATAATAATCTGCAGATTTTTACAAAAAAAATCTAGCCCAAATGGATTAAAAGTTACTAAAAATGCAGCAGCACGTGTTGCTGCGCAGTGCAAGGCTCTTCGCAAAGTTTGCCTGTCCACCTTCCTGTGGCTTACAGCTGTATTTGGGTGTCTAACTGGTACTAATGAGGAGTAACCTTTATCCAGATAGTGTTAGCGTGTAAAAAGTACAAAATAATGAGGTAATAGAATCACAAAATGTACTGCATTATGCTGCATTATTTGTCTTTTCTTGCAATACAATTTAGTCAATCATACCATATAATTTGCATCTCCCCTGCTGCATCATTCCAGTGGCCCTGTGTAAGCATGAAAAGTCTCCATGGGCCTTCCTAGTTTTGTATTTTTCACCATGAGGTTAGGTCAGATTGCATTAGTACACCATGGCTTCATCGCCTCACATGTTCAGCATTTAGCATGTTTATTTTCATTGTTTGTAGAGCATTTTGCCATGCAAAACTGTCAGTGCAGGAAATAAAATCTAATCCTTTTACTTCAAAAATTTACATAGGAAAAGTCTTGGGAAATAAATGTGGTCTATTTTGGTGTTTAACTTTAGGAATAAGATCATTCCATAGGGAGCCACTGTCCTGTCCAAAAATCTTACTTTTAACGAGGTAGATTCAAATCTTTTTCAGTTTCCCTGAGTTAGTGAAACACAGCTTCAATATGCAGAAGATAAATATCTGAGTAGAAGGCCCAATACTAAAATTACTCTTGAAGGGCAATTTAAGTTCTAAAAAAGTATTTGGAAAGCTTGCTTCAATATGTGAAGATGTTCTTAATGCGTAAATGTTAGAGAAACATAGCATATTTGATTTCGAGAGGATAGTAAACTTTTTCCCAGTCAGTACAAATGTAAAGGGAGTTTTTAGCAGCCATACATGGATCCGTGGTCCAGTTTCTGCCAAGAGGTGGAAGAAAATGCGGTGCTATGTATCAAATAACAATTGATTATCCATTTAAGGCAGCAGGTAATTTATATAGTAATCAAATATCGATCTCGTAAAAACAAGCGGAAGTTAATCACAGGCATTTAGAAAAAGCCCAGCTGAGTGTACTGCAGGTGTCTAAGGCAATATAAAGGAGAGGTGACAGTTAATGTACATTTTCTTGGTCTCTTCAGATAAATAAAACCATTACTTAACCTTTACACAGTAGTTTTGCAACATGAGGCTGTTCTAGACTAAATTCCTTTACATTAGCCCAACATATAGTAGTTGGGTTCACAATGATGCTTTGTTAAAATAAGTAAATTAATGTGCAACCTGTCCTTTCTGGGGAAGTGGGACATAGGTGTTCTTGAAGATGGGACTAACCAGAGGTATGTAAGAGGGTGTAGCGTTTATGATGCATGTAGGTGTTCCTATACCCCACCCCGTGTGCAAAAGCTAAGAAGTAACAACTGTATAAGCTTTTACTGGTCCATTCATTGGGCAGTAATGTACCCACAAAGTTTATAATGGGGTGAAGCTTGCAAAAAAGTAACAGTGTCGCCATTAAGGTGAATTAATACTTAATGTTTAGTTGAAAACTGGCAGGTTAAGATGCATTCTTGTCCTAAGGCACCATTGCAGTTTAAGCAGATTCTTACTCGAACAACCTATCATAGCGCAGTGGTTTATACACCACATGAAATTTACTCAATGATATATGAAACATTTGTGTGTAGACGTTGTGGCCAGAGTATACAAATCCTCATAGATTTAAAAACAGTGCCACTCCTCCAGAAATCCTTATAACCCGAGCGATATAGTGAGTCATGAGTAGCAGCCTGGAATTTAATATTGCAGGTGCCCATTGATTAAAAACTAAGTTTCATTTAAAAAAGGGGCTTTTTTTGTTTAAATGAACTGTGCATTATTTATCGAGTGTGTAGCTGATGTTCCTCTACTATGAAATAGCATAAATGACTGTGTCCTCCTCTGCAGACATAGTTGATTATGGCAAAATGTTTAATATGGCTTGTTGGGTACCAAGAGCACAACATTGATTTTCTGAGCTGCAGGTGTGGGTAAGCTTAAAGGAGCCAGCGTAGTATATTGACCAACTGTTCTTGCCTTTTCAAGGGGAATATCTTCTCGTAGTGTTATACACGCCTCTTGTAGTATGCTGCTTGCCACCTAGGAGATGCTTCAAAGTGCAGTGAGGAGTAGGACCACTATACTCCATGCCATCATAGCCACGGTTTCCAGTCATGACTTTTAGTGTCACAACCTAGTGCATTCAGGTTACAGATGTCTTGCTTTGCTTCTGTTGCACTGACCAGGATAGCACACCTGATAGCAATTGTTTTTTAATGAAAATCCCAGCGATAGAAATTGTTTCCACGATGACATGGAGTCAGGCTGCTCCCTAGTGAAGAGCAGCACCTCCCTCCAGCATAAAAGGAGCAGATCATTATCTTACAAGAAGAACTAACAGTGACTGCAGGTCCCAGCTTGGCATATCATTAAGTTTCAGATGGCTACTTCCAACTGCAGATTCTTCATCTTGTGAATATCCCCAGATGTCAAACTGGATCCGGAAAACTAGGCTGTGTTCGGCAACTCAACGTCGCCTCTGTTACGCTCCAGAAGTGACGGATTTACCCATATGTAAGCACCACCCATACACGCTGACACAGGATTCCTTTGTTTCCACACCTGCAGATGCGGATCCAGAGCTTTGCTCCCTCACTCTGAAGAGATTTTTCTTAAACATTCATACTTTCCCAGTGTTCAAGGAAACATGTCACCCCCTTAAACTACAGGGTTTAAACCTTGTAGGGACTGTTGCAAACAGATGTCAACTGATCCCCACGAGGTGTACCTCTGATGCTTGGGTTCGATGCACAAATACAGAGCTTGAGAAAACTGCACCCAGTTGAATCCAGATACCATCTGAGAACACAAAGTGAAGCTCTACGTGGTGAAAAATCACAAAACTCCTCACTGATCCCACTCCAGTTCCTGCTGTCGTTCTCTATGGCGTTCCTGCAGCATATCTTTGTTGCAGTCTAAGTCTTCAGGTAAGTCTAATTAGAAACTTAAGTCCAAGCGGGATTTTGCCCTTTAACACCACTCCCACTCTCAAGAGAAGGCACATGGGCGTCATTGTGCCTGACTGTCTCACTCCTGTTGCACTGAGGTGCTGTTTCCATCCTTAGTTGCGATGCGATGCACTCTAAGTTCCCGGGGGCTGTCTGCAACATTGCATCAGGTTGAAGCCTTTCTAGAGACCATGCTGCACATCTTTTGTACACCTCTAACTCCCTCTGGCACTTTTTGGTCCCAAGGGTCCGAAGGGGCCTCGAGCTGGGTTGCCAACAGCCACAACATCCTCAGTGGCATCTGTTCCCATTGATCCTACTTTGGGTTCTGCAACCAGCGTCGGTGCCGACTTCAGATGCAGCGCTAAAATCTTCATTGGTCTCTCCAAAGTCCACACTAGCATTAAGGCTACCGGAGGGTTAGCCAAAACACATTGTAGATCGTAGTGTCCCACTCCGAGCAAACTTTGTTTTGATCCCCACCATATTATGTCCGGAACTTGGTATGGTGCAGCCAATATTCAGTCCATCAGACTCTGAAACTATTGCACTGCTGCACACCAGCGCATAGACACTACACCAGCTTTTTGGCTCAGACTCTAACCAGAGACCGACACCTGGAGGTGTTTGGGAAGAGTTGGCCCCACCTTATGATGAGGACAGTTGGTACATAGGACCTACAAGATGCCAATGGGTTGGACTCCTCTCCTGATAATTGGTTGGTGTCTCCTCCTAGACCATCAATGGAGAGCTTTGTCAATTGCGATGTTCTACTGAGGTCCTGAACCGCCACTTCCCTACTATAGAGGTAAAAACGAATGCGCTGACAGAGATCTATCGGCTTGGCCAAATACCACTGAACCTCTCCTGCTATTTAACAAGTCCCTCACTGACCTTGTCTCTGCCCCCCCTCCAACCTTTACCACCAGTCAGCCACCAAGTGCCAGTCACCATAGACCAGCCCTAGTTGTCCCAGATTTCTTAGCCCAACATCCAACTCCTGAGAGTTTTGTGGTGCAGCCATCCCTGAGCAGAGTGAACCCAAACTCCTTCCTGACTGTCCCTTCTGACAGACTCCCAACATATAGAAACCTTTGACAAGCAAATGTTTTACTTGGCTGCCCAGCCTCTAGGTTTGCCAATGCCAGTTGCCTCCATGAATGCTAGACAAACGCACTGTGGGGCAGAGGTTATTTTGGGGGAGTTTTATATAGCGCAAAATAGACCCGAAGGTATCCGAGCGCTTTACATGTGCACCAGTTGCCTTAAAGACTGACACATTCATTTTTTTGTAAAGGCACGGGGAGATAACATGACTTGCCCAGAATCGCAGGATTTTGCGCGTCCCTGCTGATCTCGAACCCGGGTCCCCAGCTCCGAGGTCAACCGCTCTAGCCGTCAGGCCACATCCTCTCCTCATTCCCAAAAGACTTGCAAGCTCCTTAGGCCCAAACCATTCAGGATGGCTGGGTTGTGGCCAAATTCATCCTTAGCTAGGCTGGACATCATGGACAGTCTAGAATGGGCTACAAGAATGGCTCTGGCACCACACATGGATGAGATCCACAGGTTTCTCTGGGGACCTCCAGGTGTGCTTGACAGACATGCACTTTGACGGCTCCCGTCTGTTTGGTGAAGAGGCGGACTCGGCCCTGCTGCGTTTTAAGGAGAGCCAGGTCATGGCACATTGTTTGGGCCTTTTTGGCTTCAGTCTGGCAATCTCCTTTTTAGGGGATCTACTGGGGCTTGGCGTATTGACGGACTGAGGTGCTACTTCCTGCACAAAAGGCCTCCCAACTCTTTCAAGGTCAAGGCCATGGGCCTAACAGACAACAACCTGGCGATGAGTGCCATCATTTAGCCTTCTCTCCTGCCTCTCCAGCAGCAACCTCAAACCTATTTGATGCACTCTTTGTGCCACACAGCCACAAGATTGGAGACCGAGTCAGCCACTTCCTTCAGTGGTAGCAAAATATTATGTCCAAAATGTGGGTCCTTCAAATAGTTTAACAGTGCTACATCCTCCCATTCCTTTTCAACCCATCACACCTGCCACGTACTTCAGTGCAGCTTTCAGATGACAGTCTGTCCATCTTACTACAAGTGGTGCAGATTCTTTTTGCCAAAGGAGACATAGAGAGGGTACTAACTTCTGAAATTGGGACTAGATGTTGTTCGAGGCATGTGGGCTGCTGAATTCATATCTGTGCATAGATCGCCGCCTAGTGTTGGGTCCGGATGATTGCACATTGTTGTCCTGGAAGAGTCTTCGAAGCATCCTGAGATGGGTGACTCCTCCCCTGGACCACAGTGCACATGGGCATCCTCTCCATCCCCAGATTGTTTTTTTCCGCTATTGGGTTCGGATGCAACTATCTTAGCTCAACTTCGGAATACTTAGTTTAGGCCAAAAGGCCTATAGTTTTCGTCGGTACAGTTACCGTTCGGTGTCGACTACTAGTCCTAGTGCTCCACACCCTTTTTCAAACTTTCGATTCGACTTGGTCAAAACTTCGACGCTCCATCGACGATGGAATCGAGAACTCCGTTCAAGAGGTGTCCGTTGTGCCACGCCAAGTACCCTCACATCGACGTCCACCCGGTCTGTAACAAATGTCTCTCGCCGGATCACGACGAATCAAAATGCATGGCCTGCGCACGGTTCCGATCCAAGAAAACTCTACGGAACCGACGGGCAGGGAGACTCGAGGCGCAGCAGGCAGTGCCCACACCCACCAACATATTCAGCACCGAGGACGAGGACGCCGAGAGCGTGGAAGAAATATTATCTAGCCCCGCTTCGGAGCATGGTTCCCGATCGGACGACGATGACGAAGAGCTCTTTCGACGTGAAGAAGCTGTCGACGAGGTAGGGGACATCGACGAAGCCTATGGGGCTGAAGAAGACAGCTCTCCCGAGGAGTTAGGCCAATCCGTCGAAACGGAGGCCGAAATTAGTCGTCAGGCTCCGGTCGAGGGATCGCCTTCGGGCCTTACCCAAGACCTAATCCATGGTTCCTCGGCCCCGCCTTCCGAAAGCGAAACTGGTGGTGGTCGGATCAATGGCGTCTAAACAGTCCGCTGGCCCGGCACCGACGCCGAAAAAAGTCGTCGGCTCCGAACGCGTACAGAAAGACTTCGGCACCGAGCTCACCGCAGCAGAAGCGGTCGACGCTCAGAAAAGGCGCGCCCTCGTGCACCACAAGGCACCGACACCTTCGGCGCCGACACCGAAGCCCGTCGCCTCCGCAGTCAAAATGGCCGCCTCGGCAACGTCGACGCCTAAAGCACCGATGCCGAAGAAGTCCTCGACTACGTCGACTATCGATGCATCCCTTCAAGCCAGTGACCCCCTCCCGACATAAAAGTCAGGGTCGGCCTCCACACCTACTACCAAGATGCCCACCAAACCACCATCTCAGTTTGCTGTGCAGCAGGTCTCTGCCTCTCTTCAACGTATCCGGGACCAGGTAGCCCTCCACTCTACCTCGGGTCCCCACACTACCTCACCCAGTACAGTGCACTCGGAGCCCACCAACATCACCTTTGGGCTGCCACCGACATCGGCACCGAAACTTCTTCAAATTCGGACACGTGTCCTCCACACACAGTCCACCGCCTCTGGCCTAACGGAACACGACCCTTCAGGGCCACAGTTTATCGACGCCAACACTGGCAGGCTCATGCTCCACAAGCGCAAGATCACGCCAGTCAGGGAAGACGTGCCATACAAAATTCCTCTCAAACGCAAGCTACCGGCGGAGCAGAAACCAGTGTTGCAAGAACACTTCCATCCCCTCCCACTAGCTCCGCAGTCCTTTTCTCCAACCCCTTCTGAATCGGACACAATGCAGGAATATGGTGGGGACGATACCATCTACCCCGGGGACGCATCCCGATGACACACAGGATCCTGATCAGGCATGGGATGACCCCACAGACCCAAGTGTCACACCACATGCTCAGGATACGCAACGCTACAATATTAAAACTTCTCCTACCGAGGACACGGCCGCATTTAATGCCCTTATCGAACGGGCAGCTGCTCATCATGGGGTGGAACTGCACTCTGACGCCATTGAGGAGGACTTCCTGCTTGACACTTTCGCATCTTCGGAAAGGACTGTCAAGACTCTGCCCATGCTTAAAGGGGTTCTGAAGCCTGCCAAAGACATTTTCAAGGACACCACAAGAGCCCGTGTGTTAAACCCAAGGATTGAAAAGAAATATAAGCCTGCACCTGGTGACCCTAAATACATTAGGGGTCAGTTGCCATTAGACTCTATGGTGGTTGCCAACGCTCGCAAAAGAGCCCACTCACAGACAACTGGTGATGCTCCTCCCCCCGACAAAGAGTCAAAGGTCCTTGAAACATCGGGCAAACGTGTGGCAGCGCAAGCAGCCAATATCCTGCGCATCGCAAATACACAAGCACTCCTGGCACGTTATGACAGGTCACATTATGACACCCTAGAGTCACTGCTCCAACACCTACCAGAGGAGTATAAAGAGTCAGCAGAGCTCCTCATTAGAGAAGGACAACTCCTCACTAATGCGTCCATCAAATGCGCACTAGACGCAGCTGACACAGCGGCCAGGGCAATAAACACAAGTGTCATGTTACGACGCCATGCCTGGTTACGCATCTCAGGCTTCAAACCCGAGATCCAAAACAATATCCTCAACTTACCGGTTAACACAGAATTTTTATTTGGCCCAGACGTTGACACTACCCTAGAGAAAATAAAAAAAGACACAGATACTGCCAAATCTATGGGGGCGCTACAAAGCCAACAATTTCGTAGTGGCTCCTTTCGTCGCACTGGAAATAGGGGAACGTCAAGGGGCCAGGGGTCACAACAACAGTATGCTAAAGGTAGCACACAGACCACCTACGACAAAAACAGGGGTGGATATCGTGGATCCAGCGCCAAGGGTAGGGCACGTGGATATGGCAACACCAGGTCCTCCCCAAAAAACAAACAGTGACGCCCTCTCCCTACCCCCGACCACTTAACACCTGTCGGGGGACGACTCCAGCTGTTCCTGCCCTCATGGAAGAACATCACCACGGACAGGTGGGTCAGGGACATCATTCAACATGGGTACTGTCTGGAACTAACTTCCACTCCACCCAACATACCACCAAAGCACCGTCCTATGTCAGCCAAACACTTAGATTTACTCCAGCAAGAAGTGCTTGCTATGCTCGCAAAAGGGGCCATAAAAGTAGTGCCCACCGACCAGCAGGGCACAGGAGTGTACTCTCTGTACTTCTTGATCCCAAAAAAGGACGGCTCGCTCAGACCTATCCTAGACCTGCGACCCCTAAACCTATATATACTGTCGGAGCATTTCCATATGCTCACCCTCCAACAGGTTCTCCCACTACTCACTCAGGGGGATTTCCTAGCTACACTAGACCTGAAGGATGCATACTTCCACATACCAATACACCCTTCACCCCTTCACACAGGAAATACCTCAGATTCACCATTCAAGGGAATCACTATCAGTTCAAAGTTCTCCCCTTCGGAGTAACAACAGCACCCAGGGTCTTTACCAAGTGCCTGGCGACAGTGGCCGCACATCTGCGAAGACAAAATATTCACGTCTTCCCTTATTTGGACGACTGGCTAGTTCAGGCCAAATCAGCACAACAATGTGCCGCCCACATGTCCCACACCATTCACCTTCTTCACGATCTGGGATTCTCACTAAATTACCCAAAGTCAAGTCTCCAACCTGCGCACGTACAACAGTACTTAGGCGCTACAATCAACACTCTGGCTGCCACAGCTCAGCCAACTTTAGTGAGAATCAACAGCATGCAACTACTGATCTCAAAATTCAAACCTCAACACTCCCTGCCGGCGCGAGTGTTCATGCAGTTGATAGGCATGATGGCCTCCTGCATCTTCATAGTCCCACACGCGAGACTACATATGCGCCCGCTTCAGGAGTGCTTAGCACGTCAGTGGAATCAGGCTCAAGGACAGTTGAAAGACCTAGTGTTGGTGAGCGGTCGGGCATACAACTCTCTGCATTGGTGGAATCCACAAAACCTTTGCAAGGGCCGACCCTGTTCCACAAATAATACTGACAGCGGACGCGTCTCTCCAGGGATGGGGAGCTCATGTACTCAATTACACAGTGCAGGGACTATGGAGTACACAACAAAAGAAGATGCACATCAACCTTCTGGAACTGATGGCAATCTTCCTGGCAATGAAAGCATTCAAAGTACACCTGTGCAACAAGGTCGTGTTGATCCGGACGGACAACATGACTGCCATGTACTACATACAGAAGCAGGGAGGAACACACTCTCCACAGTTGTCTCATCTGGCTCAGAGCATGTGGAAGTGGGCCATTCAGAGGAACATATTCCTCATGGCGGAACACCTCCCAGGCAAAGACAACCAGATGGCGGATCTGCTCAGCAGACACAGCCACCAGATGCACAAGTTGGAGTTACACCCATCAGTGCTCCAACCGTACTTCCAGCAGTGGGGTCATCCAGAGATAGACCTATTCGCCACAAAGGAAAACGCAAAATACCAAAGCTTTGCCGCCAGGTTCCCACATCCACAGTCGCAGGGCAATGCGATATGGATGAACTGGTCCGGCAGATTTGCGTACGCTTTTCCCCAGCGCCGTTGATACCGCTAGTGGCACGCAAACTGCGACAGCACTCTCTGACACTCATCCTGGTTGCTCCAACATGGGCACGCCAGCCATGGTACACCACCTTTCTGGAACTTTCCGTGGTGCCGCATCAAAGGCTGCGGATCAAACCCGCGCTTTTGACGCAGAACCATGGAGAAATTCAACACCCAGATCCTCAACAGCTGAACCTGGCAATCTGGCTCCTGAAGTCTTAGAGTTTGGCTACCTAAACCTGCCACCTGACTGTATGGAGATCATTAAGGAAGCTAGGAGACACACTACCAGAGCTTGCTATGCAGCCAAATGGAAGAGGTTTGTCATTTATTGCAACAACAACCACATTAACCCGCTAGACGCATCTATTCAGAACATAATCTGCTATCTATTACACCTATACCGATGCAATCTGGCATACACCTCAATACGTGTCCATTTAACAGCAATAGCAGCCTACCTCCAAAACAGGCAGCACCTCTCTTTATTCAGAGTGCCTGCCATCAAAGCCTTCTTAGAAGGACTTAAACGGGTGATTCCCCCAAGGCACCCCCCGGCACCGGTGTGGAACCTCAACTTGGTCCTCACCAGACTAATGGGTCCACCCTTTGAACCTCTCCATTCTTGTGAGATTCAATTCCTCACCTGGAAAGTGGCTTTCCTGGTTGCCATCACTTCCTTAAGAAGAGTTGGTGAACTCCAGGCACTAACCATTCAGGAGCCATTCATACAAGTTCACGCAAACCGGGTCGTACTACGTACCAACCCCAAGTTCATGCCTAAAGTAATATCGCAGTTCCACATGAACCAAACCATTGAACTGCCGGTTTTCTTCCAAAACCCACAAAATGTCGCTGAGAGGATGCTCCACACACTAGATGTCAAAAGGGCCCTCATGTACTATATTGACAGAACTAAAAACTTTAGAAAGACTAAACAACTCTTCGTTGCCTTCTCTCCACAACACAAAGGCAACGCCATTTCCAAAGCAGGTATAGCCAGATGGATCGTTAAATGTATCCAAATTTGTTATCAAAAAGCTAAACGCACATTAACGATTGGCCGCCGCTAATAGGAGGTACTGCTGTGTATTCTATGCACAGATATGAATTCAGCAGCCCACATGCCTCGAACTGATTATGCTACTTACCAGTATGCATCTGTTCTTGGCATGTAGGGCTGCTGACATTCATATCGCCCACCCTCCTCCCCGGCGCCTGTCGCAGCTGCAGCTCTCAGAATTACTGTATAGCATGGTCATCACTTCCTGTATCTACTCCATCACTGCCACAATGGCGAAAAACAATCTGGGGATGGAGAGGATGCCCATGCGCACTGTGGTCCAGGGGAGGAGTCACCCATCTCAGGATGCTTCGAAGACTCTTCCAGGACAACAATGTGCAATCATCCGGACCCAACACTAGGCGGCGATCTATGCACAGATATGAATGTCAGCAGCCCTACATGCCAAGAACAGATGCATACTGGTAAGTAGCATAATCAATTCACACTACTACCCTATGCTGAAGAACGGAGACCTTCACCCTCTCAGTACCTTTCTGTGCAAGCTGAAATTCAAGATGCTCATTCTGTCCCAGATTCTCTCTGTCCTGGATGGTGTTGGAACTGCAGAACTCCTATTTTCACATTTGTCATACAGGTCCATAGGCGCTACCTGAGATTACAGGTGGGTCATGAGGAATTTGCTTGCTGTGCTCTCTTTCGGGCTCATGAGTACCCCTCGGTGTTCACAAAGGTGATTGTGGAGGTCACTATCCATCTTAGGAGGTTGAGGGACCTGTGTTCCCCTAACTCAAGAACTGGTTGTTGACGGTGAGCTCGCCTCAGTTTGTTGCCGACCTCCTCCAGACGATAGCAAACATATTATCATTTTATTTCTCACAGAACCTGCTGAAGTCTTACGGGGTGCTTTGTCAAACGCTTCCCTTCATTGGAGCCATCCTGGATACCGTGCAATTTCGAGCCTTTCCTCTGGACCAGCGAGTCCAGGATATTCAGGCTGTGATACTGATGTTTCAGCCTCTGCCCTGGGTCTTATTCAGGGTGGCTCTGAGGCTCCTTTGCCTGCTAGTCTCCTACATCCTACTAGTTGACAATGCCAGAAGGCATATTTGAGCTCTGCAGTGGGATCTAAAGTCTCAGTGGGCCCAGCACCAGGGGAACATTTCGAACTCCATCCACGTTTTGGAGGAGAGTACAAAAAATCTGCAGTAGTGGCTGTTGGCCGCTCTTTCTACCTCACCTGGATTTAATGATGGTGACGCATGCATCACTATTGGGGTGGGAAGAACATCTGAGAAAGGTGGAGATCAGAGGACTCTGGTCCCTGGCAAAGACCCACTTCCGCATTAGTTTGCTGGAGTTGCAGGTGAATTGCAGGGAGGCGTGGGGTACTATACTTCTGAAACTACCTGAATCATTGAACCGTCAGGGCATTTCCCTGGTGGTACACAGCCTGGCATTAAACACCCGGGTTGATGAACTCCACTTGCTGGATCACGAATGACAGGTACACCCAGAGGTGGCGCAGAGTGTTTTTCAACAATGCGGAAAAGCCTGGCTCAATCTTTTCGCCACCGTCAAGAACACGCAATGTCCACACTTTTGCGCACTGGAGTTCCAAAAAAGGCACTCCCTTTGGAACACATTCCACATGGAGTGGAGCACTCTGAACTGCTTTCTGCCACAACCTCTGCGGCCAGAGTTCTGAAGATTAGGAACGACCGTGCCCAAGTCATCCTAGTGCAGTGGCCTTCAAGCTTCTTAATGCTGTGTCCCCTTGCCCCTCCAGCTGTTTTTTCACAATTCTGCTAAATTGGCAATGCTTAAATATGTCTAAACATATTTAAACATTGCAGTTGAGCTCTGTTCCCCTTTTTTACACATACTCCCGGTCAGGATATAAATGACAAAAGTTGTTAGTGATGGCCCATTACAAGGTGGCTTACTGCAGCTCATGCTTTTAACACTTAAAACAAATGCATGATGCTTCTCTTGGCCAGAGGCTGGTGACACCCCCCCCCCCCCACACCCCTTCGATCACTTAAGCCCCGCCCCCCTGTTTGAATACCTCTGCCCTAGTGGTTCCTGATTAGGCAGGAGAGTGTGCTACCTGGAACTTGTGGGCTTGAGCATATGTTCTCCAGTCAGGCTGCCTCTTCAGGAGGACCTTCCATCACAGTAGCAGGGCAGGGTCTGCCACCCAGACATGCTCAACCTGCACCTCCATGGGTGGAGATTGAATGGCAACATTTAATCTTCTGTGACCTCCATCCTGAAGTCAATGCCTTCCTAACAGCCAGACGTCCTTCAATGAAATCTGTGTATGCAGGGCGCAGGGACGACTTTGTAGCTTAGTACAGTACATGTCAGACAGATCCATTGCAGGCCAAACTGTCAGATGTATTGTTGTTTGTTTTGGCTCTAGCCAAGGCACCATTAAAGGTTATTTGTTGGCCTTTTTACATTTTCTGGACCAGCAGTTCTTGTTCAGATCACTGGTTGTGATGCATTTCCTTAATGGCTTGCAACATGTAATGCCTAAGCCCTTTGTGATGCCACAGTGGGACTTAAATGTGGTTCTCACTTTTCTCATGTGTATCCCCTTTCAAACTAATGCACAGTTGCCCATTGTCCCTCCTACTTTAAAGATGGTCTCTCTGGTTATGGTAACATCCGCACACCTGAGTGATCTTCTGATTCCACGTTTTTTCCCAGACAAACTGGTGTTAAGGACTCAAGCAGTGTTCCTAATAAAGGTGATGATGCTTCTTCATGTCAGACAAGCCATCACTATTCCAGCCTACTTTGCTTCTTCTCATCCCTCGAAAGAAAAAGATACTCCGCTTGAACATGCAAAGAGCTCTGAGCTTTTACATTGATTGTACTAAGGAACATCAGGTGAACAATCAACTCTTTCTGGTGTTCTCTGATGCAAAAACCGTGCAGAAAAAGACCATCACTCAATGGATAGTCTTCTGTATGAAGATCGGCTAAGGATTGGCTAACAAGAAGCCTCTTCAAAGTCTAAGTGCTCATTTCACCAGGGCCAGAGCTGCTACTACTGCGTTGGCACAGGGAGTGCCTGTCCAGGATATCAATCAGGCAGCTAGCTACATGGGCCTCAGTACACTTGTTCACAAAACACTACTGCCTGGACAGTCTTATCCGCTGGGATAGGAATTTTGCCAGTTTGGGCTTGCAGGACTTTTTTAGTTAGAGCCATTCCACGCACCCACCAACTTTGTGATACTGCTTTAGTATTTAGACACAAGATGAGTAATCTGCGATTTGAAGTATCCATCAGAAGAACAAGTTACTTACCTTCAATAACACTCTTTCTCATGATAGAAAGACGACTCTCGCTTCTGTGAATTAATAGCCAAAATGTGGCTTTGCTATTGGATACTTATTGACTTGCTTCCTTTTTTTGCCAATGCTGTTAAGCATGTGCAAAAAAGGGGAGAAATTGGTTTTAAAAGAAAAACACAGTTCTAAATTAGTCATTACACTTCAGCATCCCCATAGTTTGTTTTATTTTTTTTATTTTACTGTTCCAAGATTGCAGAGGGCCATCTTGGAGCGCTTTCTAATATTTTGTTTTTCTCTTTTTGAGAGACGAGAGCAGCATTCATCAAATTGCAGCTGCCAAGCCCTGCAAAAAATGAAACTAGGAGCACCAGAGGTACCAGAGAGTGAGGAGTGAAGAAAGAGTTGATGAGCCTTGGGTGTAGGAGACAACCGAGAAGATAGGTGGTGGGTGTAGAACAAATAAATAAAAAAAGACAGTGGAGTAGGACAAGAAAGCCAGGGACAGGCTTGGGGTGGCGGAGATTGCTGAAGATAAAGCAATATAGAAGGGGCAGGATGCGAGTGAGACATGAGACCGAGCAGGTCAAGAAAACACATTCATATATCTGTAGAGCTGAAGGAAAAAAAAGTAGTTCCCTAAAGTATTGAGCCTTATTCTGGAGAGCTAGGATTTGCGAGAAGAATGGGAGGGGGACACTGAACTCTTTGGAAGACCAGCCCTATGAACAGGATATGGACTAATATAAGGAATTGGGGGAAATCAGGGGACTGAATACCTCTCCAGATACTAGCATGCTTTCTCCCCCCATCATGGCTAGGGAGGTGGCAGCATCTTATGCAATGGTAGTGCGTAGAGCGGCTGAGGTCCTTGACCTCTAGCTACCCTCAGTAATAGTCAAGATTAACATCTTGACAGAGGTGCTATAGCCAGGAGTCTCTTCGGAACCCTTGCTCCCTTATGAAGAAACCCTCACAGACGTCCTTCTGGGAACCTGGTTCAAAACCAGCACAGGGGCTCTTGTGAACTGGACGATTGCCTGCCGTCACCGCCCTGCCCCAGGTGACCCAAACCCCTTCCCCCGAGAGCTTGTTAGTCCAAGCCTTTACCTCCCACGGCACGTTCCCAGGAATTCCAAGAGGCTGAACAGTTGAGTCAAGACATTTTTTTCTTCCGCCAGCCTTGCATTGCGGTCCATGAACACTGCATGCTTATTGGGCCGTTATTTCCACTTTCTGTGGGAAACTGTTGCGCAAGTGCTGCCATTGGTCACGGAGGACACCCGGGCCATCTTCTCACAAGCTGTAGCAGACCGGAGAAATGCAGCAAAGTTTGCCATTTGATGTGACTTGGACACGATCGACTCGCTGGGCAGAGCGATTTATACCATGGTGGTTTTTAGATGCCACGCCTGGCTGAAAACATCTGGCTTTTCAGGGGATGTCTAGGCTTTGCTCATGGACATGCCCTTTGATGGCAGCTGTCTCTTTGGAGACTAGGCAGAGACCGCAATGGAGCACATAAAGGACTCACAAACTTCAGCCAAGTCCTTGGGCCTCTCAGCTACCTCCTGTTCCCAGTTTGCCTTTTGCTCCTCTCTTGGCTATAGAAGGATATTTAAACAATGCCAGCCTTGCCGCAGCCACCAAGCCGTGCCAGCTTCACAACCCCAGGCGCGAGGGCGTGATTTGTTCCAACTCCTTGAGTTGAGTAGCCAGAGGTCAGGTTAAGCCAACACCTCTCTGGCAGCTTCAGCCCCCAAACCCCTCTAGTCTTGCCCTTCATGAACATGGGCATCCAGTTGGTGGCAGGATCTGCCATCATCTCCACATTGGCAAAACAATATTTCGGCCAGGTGGGCTCTCCATATTATCCAAAAGGACTAAACCCTTCCCTTTGAGACCATGCCAACCTCATCCAACCAGTTTACGGATGATCATCTACTTTTGCATCAGGAGGGAAGTCATGGGTCTCTTGGCCAAGGGAGACACTAAAAGGGTTCCAGCACAAAACGTAGGCTGTGGTTGCTATTCACATTACTTTCTGGTCCCGAAAAAGGACAAGGGCTTTCGTCATCTCCTAGACCTACATCTCCTCAACTACTTCCTTAAAAGCGAGGAATCACATTGGCTCCGGTCTTGTCTGCCCTAGACCCAGGAGACTGGATGGTAGCGTTGGTCTTTCCGGACGTATATTTTCACATCCCTGTCTTGCCTGCCCACAAGCGTTACCTGCGATTCACGGTGGGCCATGAGCACTTTCAGTTCACAGTGCTCACTTTTGGCCATACCAGCGCACCTCGGGTGTTCACCAAGGTGATGATGGTGGTCGCAACTCATCTGTGGAGAACAGGGGTGCCAGTCTTCCCCTATCTCAGCGACAGGCTGCAGAAGACGGGCTCGCCCCAGGCTGTCATCTCCCACCTCCAGACTACGGAGCACATTCTGCATTTGCTGGGGTTCACTATCAACATGCCAAAGTCACACATGACTCTCTCAGATGCTCCTTTTCATCAGTACTGTTCTGGACACAGTGCACTTTTGGCCATAAACTATGATACAGAGGGAACTGCAAGAGACCTGCAGTGGTGGCTGGAGATCCGCAGTTGGGTCAGAGGCAGACCCCTCTCCGTTCCCTAACCAGATCTCACAATAGTGACATATGCATCACTAATGGAATGGGGCGGCCATCTGGGAGAGGTGGCGATCGGAGGACTCTGTTCTCCGGAATCCAGCCTCCACATCAACATGCTGGAGCTCAGAGTGCTCCAGTTGGTATTGATAGCCTACCTACCCTCCATCAAAGGAAGGCTACTTCAAGTGTTCACACCGTGGGGTTGTGGACTCTTTTTCAAGAGGCCCTGCGTCCCTGGACATGGCTGGAACTGCAGGGCATACCCCTGGTGGTTCAACACCTGGCATGTTCCCTTACTGCCTGGACGGACAAATCAGCCATTGATGCCTGGAGGATTGAGTGGCATCTCCATCCGGAGGTGGCGCGAGGTCTTTTTCAGCAGTAACGAGAGCCTTGGTTAGATCTGTTAGCCTCCTTAGAGGACACGCAATGTCAGCAGGTTTCCAAGGCAACACTCGCTTGGAGATGCTTTTCATCTCAAGTGGAGCTCAGGCCTCCTGTATGCCTTTCTGCCCATGCCACTCTGGACCAGAGATCTCAAAAAGATCAGGAACGACCGGGCCAATGTCATCCTTGTGGCACTGGACTGGACACAAAGCGTCTCAATCCCGAGCTGCAAATGAGAATCGATCCTCCAATTAGGCTGCCCCTTTGGGAGGATCTTCTGGCGCAGCAGCTGGAGAGAGTTCTCCACCTGAACCTGCCAACTCTACGCCTTCTTACATGGAGAATGAGGGAAGGGGGGCAGTTGTTATCTTTTGACCTTCCTCCCAAAGTTTATAATGTTGTTCTGCAGCCAGGCGTGTCCCTCCACTAAGACGGTATATGCCTGCCATTGGAAGAAAATGTGTAATATATTGTACAGAAAAATCTATTGACCCCCCCCCCTTTCTGCTTCCCTTTCCGATGTTTTACTTTTTATTTTCACCCTTACCCAGCAGGACTCTGCTCTGAGTACCCTGAAAGGGTATTTGTCTGCTTTGTCTGCTTCCCTGAGTTTGCCAGACCAACCCTCTTCATTTAAGTCACCCATTGTACATATATTCCTAAAAGGCCCTGTGCATATGTTTCCATCTTCATTATGCCTCAGTTGGACTTTAGTTTGGTTCTCACCTTCCTCATGTGCGCTCTTTTCGAGACTTTGAAACAGGTGCCCCCTCCGGCTGCTCACAATAAAGACTGCTTTTTTTAGTGGCAATTACATCAGCCTCCTTTTTTATTTTTGGCAATATTCTCTGACAAGTTGGTGCTACGCACTAGAGCCTATTTCCTCCTAAAAGTGGTAACATCTTTCCATGTGGGACAATCTGTCCCCTTGCTCATTTTCTATGCTCCTCCACATCCCTGAGGAGTGAATCCACTGCCTGTATCCAAAAAGAGCATTGGCGTTCTACCTTGACTGCACGAGAGTGTTCCGGTTGGACAACCAACTCTTCGTGGGGTATGTTAGTCTGAAGAAAGGTCAGGCGGTACAGAACGGGACCATCGCACAATGGGTCGTCATTTTCTGCTTCATGATCTGCTACGCTGTGGCAAAGAAGCAGCCTCTTGAAGGCTTAAGAGCTCGTTCCAACAGAGCTAAAGCTGCTACCACTGCGTTAGCAACTGGAGTGCCAGTTCTGGAAATCCGTCCAGCAGCACCGCTGGACTTCGTGCCCACGTGTACCAAGCATTACTGCCTGGACAGTCGCGTGTGCAGAGATGGTCATTTTGCCCGTTCGGTATTGCAGGACTTTGTAGTCTCTTCCGGGGATGGAAGTGCTTGGGTATCTATTCAAAGGTAAGGAATCTGTGACTAGATATCTCTAACAGATTAACAAGTTACTTAACTTCTGTAATGCCTTATCTGGTAGAGGCAGTATCTAGCCGCAGATTCCTTACCAACTCATGCAGCCTCCCCACACTGCAGACTAGTTACGGTTGTTCACTTTGAGGGCCCTTAGTTTTTAAACACACCAATGTCAGCACTCTTCATGGCTCTGCGTTTCTGGCCTGGAAAGTCGTGAAAAGTAACAGAAGTCAGCATGTCGAGATGGCGCCTATATCGGTGACGCGGATGTCCCTGACGTCGCACTGAGCCGACCGATGCCACCTACCGACTTGCAGGGGTATTGCTTGAAGAAAAACTTCTGGATCCAGTCTGACGCCTGGCAAATTCAAACGTATGGAATCTGCAGCTAGATACTGTCTCTACCAGATATGGCATTACCGAAGGGAAGGAGCTTGTCCATCATGGTTGTAATAAAAATTCAAAAAAAAGGTCTGAGTCAAATATGTAAAGATAAAATCCATTATCAATCATTAAAATCAGAAGTACCATATATTAAACATTAATAAAATGATGGTTCGTATTGAGCGTTTTAAAAAGGAGCCCACAGCTGAACATACACCAGGGCTATCTAATGGATGAAAATAAAGCAATGCCACTCTGCACCTACGGAATTTATATTTGCGTAGCACTGGCAAAAAAATGATTGTGTATAGGGAAAATATAATACAC
Organism: Triturus cristatus; assembly: GCF_964204655.1. NCBI lineage: Eukaryota > Metazoa > Chordata > Amphibia > Caudata > Salamandridae > Triturus > Triturus cristatus. The sequence goes on from NC_140583.1 coordinate 610,519,288, forward strand.
AAAAGAAAACAAAGTGCAGCAAAGTTTCAGAACACACCTCATCAGATAGGCATATACATATATCTGATAGACTACTAGCCGCAGATTCCTTAACGTAGAATTATACCGAGGCGTGAGACTGGACCCGGAAAACTTTCTTGCCCAGCATTTCTGCGCGCCGAGGGGTGGCACCTCGCGACTCCGCCCGACGTACTCCGCGGGCGTGACGTCAGCGAGGCCACATAAGCCCCACCCCGGCGCGGCGACGTCTGTTTTCTTCTTTTCCGCGTGCAACGCGGACCCGGATTTTGTCCTGGCCTGTTCAGGCCTTCGTTTCTTGTTTTTATTGGGTACAGTGTGCGAATGCCTTCGGGCTTTAAAACGTGCTCGTCTTGCGCTCGCCAGATGCTGGCGACGGACCCTCACCCCATCTGTATGTGGTGTTTGGGGGAGCACCACGACTCCACGGATTTTGAGGCGTGTCAGCAGATGAAGCCGAAGTCCCGGCGGTAGCGCCGGATGAAGCCCCTGTCTGCATTTATGTCCAGGTCGGCGGCGGCGCCGCGGACGGCTTCAAGAACCGCTGCCTTCATCTCAGACATCGTCCCTCTCCCAGGCCGCAAGGGCGTGGCTCACCTGTTGGTAAGTGTCGCAGTTTGTCCCCGAGGCCCGGTCTCCGGCCTGTTGAGGGCGTGGGTTCTCCGCGGGTGGTGCGGCTCCGTGCGTCGCCATCCTATCCATCGTTCCCCGGCGCGGGGCGACCAGAGCCCAGATGGAGGCCAATGCGGCGGCCTTGCAGGCCTCTTTGGCTCCAGCGCCAACGGGTTCGGATCCAGGTTCGGAGGCTGTGGGGCTGTTGGGGTGCGGCCCTTCGGGGTTCCCTCCTAAGGACCACGGCGCCTCTGCCTCGCCGCCGCGGGGGTCCCTGTGGTGTCGCGAGAGGTTGCCGGGGCTCAGGGCGTGTCCTCGAGTCCACCTCGGTCCTCTGGGCAGGCGGCAGCCTTATCCGAGGCCGAGGTGACACTGCTCAGGTGCCGGCGGCTGCTGGTCCTGGCGGTGCCGCAGGTGCCGGCTAGGGGTCGGGCGTGTACCCGGGCCCCCCTCGTCCCTCCATGCAGGCAGCTGCCTCATCGGAGGTCGAGTCGACGCCTTTTCGGCACCGTTCCTTAGCTGCTCCGACGCGGCGCAGGAGACTGGACCCGGCAGTTGTGGCAGAGGTCGTTCCGGCGTCCCCTTCGGCGCCGGTGAACGTTGACCTGACACCGGTCACGGACTCTACGGTGCCGGGCCGGTGTCGGATTGTTGAGTTGTCTTCGGATGCTCCCTCTTCCCCAGAGGTTCGGCGCTTGTTGGTCTCGTCTTCTCCGGAGATGGGCAGCCGTGTCGTGGAGTTTTCCCCGGCGTCTTCCAAAGACGGCTCATCGGCGTCACCGCACCCGCAGTCTTCGCCAGAAGGTCCTCAGGTTCCCCATTCCTCGGCCACCACCCCCCCTCCTCCTCCTCCTTTTCGGACTTGGACTTTCCTTCCTCCGATTGGCCTGGGGGACGGCCGCCTTAGTTTTCAGCCGTGTCCCACCGAGGAACTGCTTTCCCCTCCACGGGGCCCTACGGAGGCCGGTGCTGCTTTTTCTCAGGCTGTTTCCACGGCGGCGGGGATCTTGCGCATGGGCGATCCAGCTGCCCATTTCCCCTCAGATCATCTTCTGGAAATCCACCATCAGGGTTATGGGGGTAGGGAGCTGCTTCATCCCTTTGAGGCTTCGCTTCACATGTCTTTTTTGGGGGCTTGGTGGCGGCCCGCCACGGGTGACCCGTTGCCCCAGCCGCTTCTGCACTGCCACCGTCCTGCACCGCATGACCCTGTCTGTCTTTCCCTCCACCCCTCTACAAGGGGCCCTCTTTTGCAGACTGCCTTTCCCTCCCTGCCATCGGCGTTGTCCCCTCCGTCGCATGAGGCCCGCTGGTTGGATTCCTGGGGGCGCAATATCGTCGCCTCCACCAGTGCGGCTTTGCGGGCCCTTATCACTCTTTGGGCCTCATGTAGGTAAATAAATTTTACCGGTTCATAAATACCGAGCCGTACCGAATCGGTAAATTAGAACCGGTAAGTTATATGTAGGTAAAAATTCGGTAACAGTTACCGATTCGGTAACATTCGGTAAATACGAATCGGAAGTCACCGAATCGGTAAATACCGAGGTGGTATCCACCGAATCGGTAAATACCGAGGTGGTATTTAGCGAATCGGAAAATACCGAGGTGGTATTTAGCGAATCGGAAAATACCGAGGACACTACCACCTTCCCTTAACTAAGTAGCCAATATCACAATCATGTCATTATAGAAGGTCTCTCAGGCTTGAATAGGGGACCCCATACCTCAAAGATCAGCTTAGTGAAATCACATCACAGGAGCATCAGGAGTCTCCTCGCAGGAAGGCTCGTCTTCGGTCTGAATAATAAACATGACGTCTGAGATATGAAAAGCACCAACTGTCAGGTATGTGCAGCTGCGCGTGTGCCATGGCTAAATCGTGGGTCGAACAACCTAGAGTGGAAAACATGCATTGTGTAAAATTCCAGACTGTGTGTCACAGCATGTACAGACCAAGGTCGCTGCGCAGAGCTTGGGATGGGAACAACAGAATGCACTCGTCTGAAGGAAGTCTCGAGTCAGCAGTTTATTCAAGAAAGAACATGTAAACGCAGTGTCGTGTGCAAAGACACAAATATGGCTACAAAACATTCAACGTGGTAATGCCAACTGAACAATGCATGTACGTATTCAGGGAGAACTCACTACACGCCCCCTTGAGCGAAGCAATATGTAATAGGCAAGAAAAGAGAGAACGCAGAGTTCAGTTTCGTCAGAGCAGAACAGGGCGTAACCAATGCAGCGCCAAAGTCCTACAGTCCAATTAATTGCAGCATACAATTCCAAAAACACAATGCAAGTATAGTAAAAAACTCAAGCAGACCATCAGGAAGAGAAAAACGAGAACTAAAAGAAATAAATGTTGCGCCAGGGTGCTGTCCAGTAGCACAGGCGCAATGGACGACAATCCAGTTAATCCATGAATGTATAGGCAGCATATGTGGCCACGGCTTCCAACAAGCAATCGTTTTCAGGGCCACTAAAAGTCTCAGCCATCCAATTGAGTAAAGAAAAGGAACATACGTGTTCTCCAACCAACGGAGCCTCTAGCACAATCAGAGGGCACCCGGAATGTTCCTCCAAATAGCTCATGGACAAGAAGTCGTAGGCTGCCGCTGAGATGTCCCAATTACCCAGGATACCATGCGCCGCTCCACACGCCATGATCCGGACACCAGAACAGGACAACTCGTGAGACACTAAGGGCCTCATCAGTCGATCGAAATCCGGCACCGGAGACACCATGTTGGTCAAGCACAAATCCAGAGGCCATTCAAAGGGACAATCCAGGCAGTGTAATACAGGTTGTACGCAGGTGAAGTAGGAATACCTGAAGGATAATCCATAAGCCAGGCTCAAAGTCGCCAATGGCAAAGTACCATAGAAGTCAAGCATCCTATCACGAAGAAGATGCAGACGGGACAGGTGCTCGTGTGGCACAGAAGGAGCAGCCATTCCGTAGTATGAAAAGTAAAAGCAGCACACCTGCCACCAGCGCCAGAAGCAGCGGAACACCTCCAAAGATGCTCGAGAACAGTGAATGAACAAATGCCGGAATTACACCACAAATTGTTTGGAAAGAGGTCACGAGACCCGAGCCCCACATGTTAGAAAAAATTGAGCCAGGCCGGTCGTGGACGAGGCATTGATAATACTTTGGATCAAAGAGCCGAAATGCAGGGGGAGGTCAGTATTCAGAGGCGCCTGTTCCTCAGTGCGCGTAGTAGCAACGTGAAGGACAAATATTTTAACGAGAGGAAGTCAAAGGCACCTCTTTGTGGGACAATGGCGCTCTATTCTGCTCAACTTGTTGGACTCTGCTTTCAAGGTTGGAATCGAAGGCCAGATGGAAACATCCCGCCGCCCATGCGGGGGTGGAAAAAGAACAGTATTGCAGCAGACAACTTCATGCGAGACAGTTATGTACGGGATTACCACTCACATCCCGCAGCAAACTTCATTAATCATTATTAAATGAATACCGTTTGCAAGCACAGTGAAAGAAGGTGTAATCACAGGCACTGGGATACCTCGTAGGACGCACGCCAAAATCGGGGCTTGTACATTGCATGCGCCGTGTACTTGCATGTGCCTATTGTCTCATGTATGAATCCTAGAAGTGAGAGTGCTAGAGCTAATATCTATAACGGCTTAGGCCTTCTCCATGTTTGCTTGGTCAATAGCTCTCAGTCTGGAAGCCGCCTCACTGTGCGACAACTTGCAGACCTCGTTGTAAATAGCATACGCGCACCTTTTGGTTCTGCCACCCACGGGACCATTCACAATATCATTCCATTCGGTATGCACATTGATGGAGTGGGTGGACTTCCTGATCCTGTAGATGTGCTCTGTGTCAGCTGGTGGACAGAGTGGGATGTGTGTCCCATCAATGCAGCCAATATAATGGGGGAAGTAATTCCTGAAGGAACGGGACAGGCAACTCTGGGATACACCACCCACCGCAGCTGTCACCACCTGAGAAATGCCGGATGCCAGCAGATGTGGGCTGCAGAGCACCTGCACATGTGGGGGTATGGCGTGCGCCCTTCTCATTGGCTGGTCCAGGAGTGGGTGCGGGTCCCTGATTGAGTCCATGATGGTTTCGGGGTGTAGCCTGTACCTCTCATGTATCTCTGCATCAGTCAGCTGGAATAGTGTGATGCGCTGTCTGTGGATGCGTTCCTTCCGTCGCCAAACCCTCAGTCCTGCTGCCTCTAGACGTAGGCGCATTGCAATGACGTACATAGCTGCCAGGGTGTCCACGCTGTTGCATTTTGGGATTGCTTAGCTGCACTGTTGTTGGTTACCACCTGCTTTCAATCCGTGTTAATTACCGACTCTTATTTACCGATTTTCTTGGATTTCTTAATTACCGAGTGCTCCTACATGTCATTTTAACTTTTTACCACTTCATATTTACCACTTCATATTTACCGATTCGTTAATTATGTATTCGGTAAATATGAATCTGTATTTACCGCCTCATATTTACCGAAAAGTGGTTTTTGGTCTCCTACATCTCACTTGTCTGAATACCGGTCGGTAACGGCATATTTACCGAAATTGGGCCGTTACCGACCGGTATTTCGCTACCTACATGAGGCCCCTAGTGTTTTGGCAAGGGCCACTCCTTGCTTGTGGGACTCTGTGGAGTCCCGTATGTCTAACGCTTCTCAGGAGGGTGCCTGTGTTGATCTGAGGCACCATGTGTTGGATGGCCGGGAGCTGGCGTCCTTTATTCTTCACTCTGCTCTGGACGTTTCGGAGGTGCTTGGTCGTACCATGGCTACTTCTGTGGCCCTTCGTCGCCATGCATGGCTCCGGGATAGTGTGTTCCCGGAGAACGTGAGGGAACTGTTGGTGGACCTTCCTTTTGATGGCACTCTTTTGTTCCACGCCCCTGCGGATTCTGCCATTCAGAGGTTTCTTGCGGGGCTTCGCCCTCCTCCTCCTCAGTGACCTGTGAGTCGGTCTGTGTTAGGGAGGTGTTCTTCCGTTGTTGTACTGGGGCCTTATACCGAGTAGCCCCGGTTGTGTGGTTCATGTGCCTTCAGGTCCTTTTGTTGGGCCTTTGGTGCTGTTGGCTGCTGGTCCGGCCCCCCTTTTTTGACTTTTGGTTCTGACTGTTGGTAAGCCATGTAGGCCCTGAGTTTAGGTCTTCTGTCTTTTCATTATTGGCTGCTTGACAAGCCATCTGCGGTTTTTTCTCCGCAGGGTCTTCTGTTTGTCCTCTACTGTGGAAACTTTTTCCTATGAGGGTTCCCATGTTCTGGGACGTAACATGCCCTATGTGGGGTAATGGTAGCTATTATATAGCTTTATCATGTGCTGGGGAGGTGTAGTCGTCCTTCGGACTTCTGCTCTCCGTGGCGTCATGGTATGTCGCAAGTGCGATTTTCCTGCTAGTGGTTTTGGAGTCGCTTGCGTTGTGCCCCAGGCCTTCCGTCTCCTAGATCGCTGTGTTGTGGGCCTGGTCAGGCCTGTCTTTCTCCTTTCTTTCTTTCTTTCTTTCTTTCTTTCTTTCTTTCTTTCTTTCTTTCTTTCTTTCTTTCTTTCTTTCTTTCTTTCTTTCTTTCTTTCTTTCCTCTTCATTCGGGGGTCAGTGTGTGCAGGCCCCTCTCGTGGGGCGTGTCCTGGCCCTTCTTGGCCCCTCCTGGCCTCTGCTTTCGGCTGACGTCTAGTTGGTCCTGGGTGCACTGTTCAGTGGTGGTGTTGTCTGCTGCTGGCTGTCATGCCAGTGCAGGCCTGTTTGTTCTGCTACACCATTGTGGCCTTTGATGTATTCTCTTGTGCCTTTCTTCTTCCGTCTGCACTTTTGGCGGTGGAGCCGTCCCTTCCTTGTCCGCTGCTACGGCTGGGGTTTGCTCAGCTCTCTTCTGTCACTGTGTCTGTGTTTCTTCAGGGGGACCCTGCCTCTGGTTCTATCTCTTTTCCCTAGGGGTTGAGGTGGTCCTTGTGTTCCTTGAGACTTTTCGGGCGCTGTCCGCCCCTGCGGGGTGTTACAGTCTCCCTTGGTGGGGCTTAGGATATCCTGGCCTTTCCCTTCTTGTCCCTGTGACATGTCTCCTGCTGGGGCTGTGTCTCTCTCCGGGTGGGGGGGGTTCTCTCACAGGCCCTCCTCCCTTCTGGGTATGGCTAGGGTATCTATTCTACGTTAAGGAATCTGTGGCTAGTAGTCTCTATCAGATGTACAAGTTACTTTCCTTCGGTAGCTATGTATCTGGTAGAGACGTATTAACTTATGTTGATGCACACGCAATAATTAAAGACACAATGTAACAATTTCGAAAAAGAGACCATATCCATTCGGGCTTCCGTTCTTCTTTAATCCTCAATAGAGTCTTCCACTCCCAACGCGTTTCGTCGCTAAAGGGATTAACCCGAACGACTTCCTCAGGGCTTAAGTTCTTTTGGTCCAAGATTTCCTCCTAATATTTCCAATCAAAATTCCCTCAGAGTTCATAAATTCGTGTTAATTTTCGATGCTGAATAAGATTCCTCACTTAATTCGTGAAATCAACACCTTCTTCTCCCACGTTGTCCAATGCAAATAAGCTCAAATATTACCGTCTGAGTAACGTGGATGAAATCTTCAATGACCCCATACTTGTATGCTTCACAATAAATTCAAAAGCAGCGTTCTGATTTTAGAAAGTTTGCTCTAAACAGGTTCCCTGAAGTACCGGGACCTTCCAATACTCCTGCCAACCCGAATACAGGTACGCGTGATAGACGATTTTAGCCGCAGATTCCTTCACGACCCACCCTTCCTTCCCGTTCAGCGAGGAACCTCTGCTTGGGTTTCTGCAGTCTCCTCCCTCTGGGTGGTTTGTCTTTGTTTTCTTCCAGTCAGGCTTCCCTCTAGCTGGTTTCTCTCCTGCGTGAGGGTCTACTTTTGCTCTTCCCTCTGTGGATTAGTGTTTCTGGTTCCCTGCCGGTCTTCTTCGTTAGGGGTTCTTTTACCTGTCCTTTGGCCTCCTACTCCTTTCAGGGGTTATGGCCCTCCTTGACAGTGTTATCTGCGGATGGGTTACCTGTCCTTTGACCTCTGGATCCATTCAGGGGTTATGGCCCTCCTTGACGCTGTGGTCTGCGGATGGATTTTCTGTCCTTTGACTTCCTACTCCTTTCAGGCGGTATGGCCATCCTTGGCTGTGTAGTCTGGGGATGACTTGCTGTTGCTCCTCTGTTCCAGGTTTGTGGCCCTTCCCTTTGTGGTCGTGCTTGCAGACTCTCTCTATCTCTCTCTCTCTTGCTGTCACGGCGCTTTCACATGCTTGTGCCTCCAGGATGGCTCTTGCCTTGGCTTGCAAGGTGGTTCCGCGGAGTGGTGCTTTGCGCTTTTCTTGCTATGGCTTTGCTGCTCTGGTCTTCTGGTGCTTTACTGCTACCTGGTGTTTTCGCCTTGGCTTGCACAGTTGTTCCTCCGAGTGGTCCTCTGCTCTTTTCCTGCTCTGGCCTGCTGCTATCGCCTTCTGGTGCTTGGTGCCGTCTGGTGATGTTTCTCACCTTTTGTTTTCTCTAATTTGTTCTCTGGTTTTTTCGCACACTGTTCCCATGCTCTCCTCAGTTTTGTGATGGCTCCGCGTTGTGGTGCGGAAAAATTCTCTGAAGCAAACCGACGTCGGCGCGCCGGGGTGGGGCTTATGTGGCCTCGCTGACATCACGCTGCGGAGGACGTCGGGGCGGAGTCGCGAGGTGCCGTCCCCCAGCGCGCAGAGATGCTGGGCAAGAAAGTTTTCCGGGTCCAGTATCACACCTGGGGATAATTCTACGTTAAGGAATCTGCGGCTAGAATCGTCTCTACCAGATACATCGTTACGGAAGGTAAGTACCTTGTACATCAGAAGAGCCAAATTGGGCTTGTGGGAAACCTAATATCCATCTGATGGAGCCTAATCTGAACCGGGACAACAGCATACGTTCCAAAGTTCCTATAACCAAGCTCAGATATGGTGCCAGCTCCAGCGTAGTTTGTATGAGACAGTATTCCTTGACTGAGGGCTAGCTTAATTCTTTATCCTCCCTCTAAGCCCTTCTGTCAGATAAAAAATTTTTCCTGATCAACCTTTTATAATTCTTGCATATATCGGTAGGATTCTTTAAATTAGAGGGGCAGCCATGAGCAAACATTGTCTCCCTGATATATTGAAGCCAGCGAATCCTACTCACTAAGAACAAGAAGCGCAATCCTAGATTCTCTGTTTAGGCAAGCTTGCTCATTGCACCAAATTGAATGCCATAACAACAAGGGTGCAAGGTTGATCTGATCCTCGACATACTCTGCCTAATTCTTGGTAGATGGAAAAGTGTGATGTTGACAAGAAAACCCCCAGTATGTGCCGGCACACTCTATTTCCCTCAATTTGAATACAACCCACATCCCTCTAACCATATACCCCCACTCCATAGTATATGATGAGAAGACATTTCCACCTATTGATCTCAACTATGGATTATATTATCTTTTTCCCTATGAAGGAAACAGGGAAAATTGAGCCAACAGTCTGCAAAAAACGATTTTTCATGTGGCTGGCACGTGGTGCCCATGTACAGACGCTGTGAAACATCAGACCAAGATATGGAAACTGACTCACTTTTCCGGTAGTCCTGTCCTATATGCTCATGCAACGGGTTTGGACATTTTTGGGGCCACAAACCATAATATGAGTTGATGACTGGTTTGTTTCTAAGTAATAATTTCATGTATGAGACGAAAGTGGCAATTAATAAATTGGGAGCGTTGGCCGTCCTGGCGAACAGCACAGCATCATCTGTGTACAGAATACAGAAGTGAATTAATGAATTTTTGTATACCACTGGGACTTCTAATCCAAGAGTCACATGGTCTGATTCCAAACCATTTATATAAAGCAAAAACAGCACAGGTGCCAACACGCAACCCGGATGGACTCCCCGTTTTACTGAAAAGGAAGCAGAACACACTCCTCCCTCCCCATATTTCACAGAGTTGACCAGGTCCATGTGGAGGGATCTCAGAAAAGTTACCAAACCCTCCTCAAGACCCCTGGTAGTTAGAATATCCTGGAGTTTGGATAAATCCATAAATGCTAAGTGGAGGGAGCTACGCTATGGAAAGCTCTATTTGCACACTAAAAGGTGCATGTTTTAGCATTGTTCTATAGTTCCAAGCCCTTTCGTGAATACATATTGGACCTGTGCAAAGATTTATTTTTTTCTCCGTGAACCAAAGGAGCAATCTGTCCAATACAATTCTCTCATAGATCTTAATGGTAGAGTCGAGGAGGGAGACAGGATGGTCGCACTTTGGATCCTGCGCATTGCCCTTCTTAAAAACTGGCACAATTATTGAGGAGTGCCAGGAAAGTGGGATGCTAGCCTTGCATGCAGAATTTGATATTTGTAAGAAGAGGGCCCAAAACTAAGAATTTTCCTTGTATAGATTCATAGGGATCCCATTGGCCCCAGGGGCCTTTTTAGAAGGACTGTTAATAATAGCATTGAACTTCTCCGCGGGGGAAATTAAATATCCATGGGCAAAACACAATAACCACCAGTCTCTCTCTCCTGGTTGCAATACATTTTTCCAAAATGGTGCATTAATTCCCCAGGACCTATGTGCGTGTTAACTCTATTAGATGTAGTATCTAAGAAAAGACCAGCGCATGCTGCCTTCCAGAAGGCTTAGTAGTCTTTAGTTTGACAAGCGTGCACCAAGGTTTCCCATTTTTCAACCTTCAAATCTAGCTTTTTCATTTTTTTAGATCCTGGGTGTCTCTTCCTGCAGGCCCTCATTGCTTTTCTATCCCTAAGGGGTACACTTCAGTTCCCTTCTGAGACTATTATTTGCTTCTGTGTATGCCTTATTAAACCAAGATTTGTTATGGTCTGACCTATTGCCTTTGGGCCTTGAGAGCAAATTCCTAATACAGAAGTTTAACTCTACAACGCAGCCCAGAAAAACAGCGGGGCCACCTTCCTCTGATAAACAAGAATCAAGCGGGCCCCGCGTCTATTCATAATTTTGCACAAAATTAACATATTGGCAGAGTACCGAACTAATCTACTCCCAGCGTTTTTCATGGAAATGGGATGCTCATAGCCAACTATATGCTACGGCCCTTTCTTTGGGGTTCTTATTGTGAGCGTTATGGGGTTGTGATCACTGTATATAGTGGGGAAAACATCCCCTTTAGAGACAAATGTATACATACTTCTAAATATAAAGATCTAATCGATTACAGAACAGGATCCCATACCCATGTATGTTTGAACTTTGAACGACGTTGAATTATTTATGACCCTCTCTAGATCATGTAGCACCAAGTAAGTAAATAAACGGTGCGCCCAGACTCCATATCTGAGTCAAAGCTGTACTTGCAAAAGGAAGAAGAAAAAGTTAGCTGACAGTGTTGGTAAAGCACCAAGCTTAGCGTTGAAATCACCAGCCAGAACTAGATTGTGATAAGCCCAAACATGAGGTCTTGTTTACTACTTTGTCTACAAAATTAAATAAACAGAAGAAGTTCTGATAATGCTAACAGAAAAACCACATAAAATTATGAGCAAACCAAAATTGTACCCCCACCCCCTACCACCACCACCTCAAATTAAAGGCCAGCATATTATTCTCCTCCACAGGAAACTTCTATATGATGTGCCTGGCCAGTAGGTTTTGAGGAGGCTGGCAAATTATAACATGTATACCCATCAGAAAAAACATCATCCTGTGCCCAGTTCTCTTGTAGTAGTACAATGTCAAAATTGGTAATAAATACGGACCAGTCCTCAATCTTGAGTTGGGAGACTAAACCTGCAATATTCCAGCACAGTGGTTTCAGATTGACATTAGAAAAAAGGGGTTGCTTTCTTAGCCCTCTGCTCCAGGGCTGGTGTCTCCAAGACTGGAGAGGTAGTCACAGTGCTGCATCCCTTCGTAAGTACAGCAGGATACAATAACAGTCTGATGGGTATCAACCATTGTTCTGTGTTGCTCAAACGACGATCTAAGGCTACCTGGAAGATTTGCTGAGAGATGGTTAATAGTACTGAAAGGGTGCAAACTGTTAGTCTTGAGGGGGGAACAATTGAAACCAAATCGTGGGTTAAGTGACAGTCCTTACTACATAGTCAATAATTATCCTACAATCCAGACAAGGCCATAAATATATTTCCAGTTCGGAATTGGTCAGCATGATACAGCGGGAAGATTGTATCTTTCCAAGCAGTATGCAAAGATGTAGATGGGCCCAGATGTTTATAGAAAAAAACAGGAGGTAATATCTTTATTGGTCCAGGCCCTAATTTGGGCTATAATTCCGCCTACAGCTATGGGCCACCGAAAGATTAGAATTGTGCAATATCCTTGAAACTTGCTAGGCAGAGGGCTGCCCCCTCCCCAACCATACGTACCAGAAGAATATCGTTGTAAGCATTACATTTGACGTTGAAGTTGAACCACTATGTCGCATTATTTTTCACCTGATTTAGAGATTGTCACTCCGGATGCCAAACTAGGTAAGTTGACCAATATTGCCACATACAGACAAGAGGCCCCAGGAAGATGGATCACTTTGAGGGGGTCTAGATGTAGCCAGATGCCCACATTCTGGAGATGGAGTACTATTCCCCTCCTGACTGATGGTACCAGGAATAGGCCAGGAAGGAATGCCTCATCTCATGCCCATTACAAAAAGCTTCCCTGAAGGTGATCTGAGAGACCAGTTGATTAGGGGTTGGATCTGCACTGGTTCACTGCTTAACCAGCCTTACCACCCACCCCTCTCCATATTTGCTCTGTTATTTATCAATTGCCGGGGCACCTACTGATGCCCTGTCGACTCCAGGGAGAACATGGCCACTAGGTAAGGCCTTACACTGTGACTGGGGGCTCACATGTACGTCTGTTTTGTCAGCAGAGAGAGAGAGACGGCACTCTGCCAATTCAATCTCTTTTGAGATAACCCCTACAGCTCATGCTTAAACATTATCAGTAGTTGTGTGACCTTGGGCCTGAGGTAGGGCAGAAGTAATTTTCTGCTTACCCTTCATAATATAAAAATGAAAGACTAATTGAGAACAAGTTCCGCTGTGCATGAAGCTCCACGTGCTTGAGAATACCTTACATATACCTGGGTAGATGGTCAAAATAATTCAATAAGAGATGGAGCTCTACCAATTTCAAAGAAACAAACAAGAGGGGCATGCGAACTGCAACATACAAATTACCTGAGAGGGGAGGCCGCAGACCTGGAAAGATGAAAACCAAGGAGGGTGGCCCAGACCAGCCTCTCCCTGGCGATGACGGGCGAAGACGCTCCGGCCCTTGGCCCAGGCTCTGCCCATGCTGCGGGCAAATGATGTGCTTGCAGCAAGGGCCCCTCCACCAGCCACAAAGATTCCTAGGACTTCAAGTCCCTAATGTGTACCACAAACAATTAGCAATCCCATATTTTATTCAAAGCAAACACGATAGGACAACTGGAGAGTTGCTGTGTTACAACAGCTATGGATCGATAAGCCATGCTTTAACTAAAAAGACAATGTAGTTATGCACTTGTTGAGGCAAATGTGGTTGAGGAGGCCTTTAAGATTCTGTTCCGGTTGGTCTAAGGTGAGGCTTGTAACCTAAGAATTGACTGTTTTGAAGGAGGAGACCTGTGTGGTCAGGACATTGAAATCTACAGTCAACTAACACATTTCAAGGAACCAGCGTGTTTAGTTGAGACGTCCTTTTAAAAGTCACAATTTGAGTGATGAGAGAAGCTTGGCTCAATAGTGACAGATTATTCTTTTTTTGCAGGAGTTGCTAATGATGGACAGCATCCTAATAGAATCTATTGGTTCAAAACCTTACATTTGATATTATCTTAAGCTGTGTTAAATGTAGTTTGAGTAAAAATAGATCCATGATTTGGCTATGTAGAATATAGTGTAGCCTAAAGAAGCTATAACGTTTTCACTATCAAGCTATAACTACAAAATACTGGACCAACTTTCTATTAGTACGTTTTTCTTGTGGATACACTGAGATGTAGTACCGTAGCGTTGATGAACACTCTGCAGTCTGTCACTTGATTCTGGTCGCATTCTAAAGCTTCCTTGACACACTATCTGATGTCCGGTTCATAGAAAGATGAGATGAGCTAACAATAACAAAAAAAGTCCACCTGTAGAATATGGAAGAAGCAGCAAAAGTTGCTATCACTTGGGATTCTTTTGCAATAGCTTTGCAGAGACTGCAATAACAGTCAAAGTAACTTCCAAACGTAGGATAACAGATCATTTTGAACACTTATATCTACTGATTGGTAAATATGTCTTGTAAATGCCTAACAAAATGGTTGCTTGAGTAGGGGAAAGCAACACGGCCACACAGGTGGGGGAAGTAACACTGTGGATGGAGGAAGCAGCAGTGCAGGTGATGAGGATAGCAGAGAAAACAAGAGCAACTTAGAGCTAGAGGGTGAAGCACATGGGCGAAAAAGCAACATGTGGGAGCGCACTTAGGTGAATGCATCACGGAGTGAGTTGAGGAGAAGCACATGGAGGAGAGAGAGTAACACTGAGAATGGAGGGGGAAAAGAAGCACTCTAGGGAGACACATGGAAATCCCATGCACTCTTGAAGAGTGCTTAAGACAGACCAAAAAGTAGTTCCCTAAAAAGGAGCAGTGGAAGGACACAAGTAAATTGGTAATTCTCCATGGGAGAAAAAGACATAAAGTGGGCATGGCAAGCCAATGAATGCGAAGTAGGAAAATGAATGACCGTAAAGTCAACCAGTTTTAAGCAGTAGACGGGCTATAAGGGCCTCTATGTTCTTGATAAACCCACAACATGTTTTTTGCCAATATCTTTTAGTTCAATTTCTCTAAAGCCTCGAACACTATACAAAAAAAAACACTGTGAATCTTGTTACCACACACTTACCTTTCCTCAATTTAACGAGATTCCCACAGCTTGGAAGGAAGAACTAGAAATCCCAATAACAGAAATGCAGAATCTTGACCATTTTTTATCTTTTTGAAGAGTCAAATACCTTGCGTTCTGGTGGTAATTTTTACAAATTATTTTGTCCACTTTTGCTTCGTCTCTTAGAACTCGTTAAGGTATTGTGTAGGTTTATTAGAACCTCTTATGGACTGGCAGAAACCACCGTATCATGATGCCATGGAAGGCCAGAAGGGTCATATTTACCAGAAACCCCAACCAACCTGGATGCAAAATTCAACACCATAATACTGACAATTAGACTGAGAAACTACCATCACAAATTATAAATTCAGCTATATCTTGGTTGTGGTGGCTCTATAGACTTGACAATATCAGATGTGTGAACCACCACTAAGATATCCCTGGAAGGTAAGTTGATCAACCCATGCATTGTTTATGTAGACAAATAAACTGTGGTTTGGACCTTTATTGAGAAAATCCTTGAAGTACTCGGATATGGAGAAATCTGATGGTTCTGATATATTCTGATCAACCCTCTTACTAAAATAAGACATGATTTCTCCCTGTCTGGTGTTATCAAAGTACAAGGCCACAAGATGGGTGCTCATGCTCCTTGCTCCTATTTTCAATTGTCAGATAACCTCTGCAGAAATCATCAGGCACAACAATCTAAAAGTGATCCAATTCAGAGCAGCCAGACATTATCAGTATATGTTTAATGATGTCCTCTCGTTCCTAACCAAACAGAAATTCCAGCTGAAACTCTTATTCAAAGTGCTTATGAAAGTCAGAATCTGAGTTTCGTTTAAAGAGAGGACCCAAAGACTGGCCAACAACGGTTCTTTTCAAATGCACAATGAACATTTGGAAATGATTGGGACTAAATGTTATAAATTCATTTGGAGGCAATATACTGGATAATTATCAAAGGCACTGTGTGTTTAAATTGTATCTGTACTAATAAAAGTTGTTTACTGTGCATAGAAAGATGAACAAAATTGAAAAGTGATATTTAGCACTTTTAGGCACAACCAACCATGGATCCATAGCCATTTTAAACAACATATAAAAAGTAATGGTGCCTTCATGTGGGTGGAAAATAAGCTGTGGTTCTTAAGGCATCTCTCACTGCTTTGCAAGGTAGAGTAGCCTATCCCAAGCATATTAAATAATAAGGATTTACAAATGGATTAGCCAGCCATACCCCTTTACGTCTGAGCAGAACTCTTACAGACTGGCTCATCAGGTGTACCATAAGTAAGACAGGCCTAACTAAATGAAAGTCCGGTAACAGAAGTGATCTTGAGAACTGGATACATTGTCACAAAAAATATCTGTGCCCCCTGATTCTCCTTTAGCTCACTGCAGAATCCAGGTTTCACTCCTGTGCCTAAATGGCAGGAAAATAGCTATTAGGAAGGATGAGGTAGATGTAGCAGATATGTTCTAGAGCAGAATATTGGCTTAGCTTCAGAAACGAAGAGGATATTTTGGTGGGATATAATGTAAAATGCTATAATGCTGTGCCATGAGGCTCTCTTTAATTCAGCCATATATTAGAAAGAGGATAACCAGACACCTTGGTACATTTGATTTCATTATACAAACATCTGGTTGCTTAAATGACTTTACACCCAATAACCTGACAAAAGCCCCAACAGTGAGCAAATGGCCTTGCCAGGTACAATCATTAAAATAATCAGTAATGCAGCTTGACATCATTGATACATAAACATTCATCTGCATCTATGTTTGCTGGTGTATTGTTAAATTGGGATTTCAAATGACGTGAATCAAGTGAACATCAAGAAGAATGTTGTAATTAAAACCACTATTACCATGTGTCTTTTGTCATCACTAATCTATCTTCAGTGTTTTTATTTCCTAAAAAAATACCCTTGCTATATGCTGCCTTAGAGAGTACCCTGTCGCACCCACTGTCATACCTCTCTAAAACTGTTCTCATTTGCCCACCCCTGTATCACCAGACCCACTCCCAAACCTGTAACTTTTGTCTCTAGCCACACAGCACTTCCATTGGAGTAGACTGATCTCATTTCAGCGCCAAAATCATTGTACTTTCAATTTGTTGTCGGACTGTATGTACGTTTGAGTCTCCCTTTAAAATGGTGTCCATTGAATCAAGCAATGCCTGGCCAAGAGGAAATAGTCTGGCCAAATGAAATGAATATAGGTATAGAACAGAGTGGTAGGTACCCGCGCATAACTGAAAACTGAAATATACGTGGGTGAAAAAAGGCTGAAAGGGAGAAGAATGAATGGTGAGAGTGTAAAAGAAAGAGGGGCACGTTGAAGATGACTCCACATATTACAGAAAGGAAAAAACATGGTATAAGCTAGGAATCGAAACATGTCAGAACCTTTAAAATGGAGTAGTAAAATCCTGCCCTTGAAAGACCCTTTTTGTTTAAAATTTTGAATAACAAGATGATTTATGAAGCTTACTTGATACTGCTAAATCGAGAATTTCCTCAAACATCTCTTCCCTCAAACCTTGCCCCAGAAATTATCACAGACTTTAAACTGAGCTAGTTTCCCCACAATTAATAGCCGATGTTTTCATCCATGTTCTCAACTCTAAGAAATACTCTATTTACCCATTGTGGGATCCATCCACTATTCTTTCTTCCTGCCTCTGATGTCTCTTGTAGAATAAGCTTCTTTATTGCACACTCCTAACCATGCCTATACTTCTCTGACCTCTTCTGCCACGGAATCAATACTTTATCTGCTCTCGTTTCTAGTCCGCATACTCCAGATTTTGGAGCTTTACCTGACAGCTTGCAGCTAGTTACCTATTTTACCTAGGCATTTGGGAATGTTTGAAAAGTGACTGTTGGGCCTAGATAGTTAAGTTAATGGACTTATGTTGAGGGGGTGTCTGCAGCAAGAAACCAAAATCTTAAATGTAATTCAAACCGTGGAACGAAGGATTCCACCTTAGTCATGAAAATTTTAATTTCCTCTAAATGAAAACATTTATCTTTATCTGATACTTTTCGCATACTAGGGTTTGTTTCAAGAGGGCAAAAGAATCATAAATTTGTTGCATCCCTTTTGAGTACATCCTTATGTACCCTGAGACAGTCCGGGATGCGAAGCTGTGCGTCGCCAAGCATCAGAAGAAGTCAACTCTTTTGTGTAGCTTCATCTCCAGATTGCTGGTGTGCGTGCGGTATCACTCCTGGGCCTGATCTTCAACATCAAAAAGAAAACCCCCAAAAAACCAAAGCGGCATGTGTTCTACCATGCCACTACATGTGGAGGGAGAAGGTGTCACAATGTTAACAGGTCTCTTCCAGGATCCATGAGTATTAAGCCGATACCCAAACTGATCCCAATTCATGCAGGGTTTCCTGCACCATCAGGGGGCCTGTAAAGACACCATGCTGCAGATTTTCTCCACTTTTCCTAATCCTTCTGGTGCATGGTAGGGCCTGAAGGATCCGCAGGGCCCTTCGGTTGGCCTAACGCCAGCAAGGACTTCCCCCCTGGCCCTGACTGAACCCACAGATCCTGTTCCAGTACGGACTCTGGTACAGACACCTACTCCTACACTTGTGCTGGGTTGCAACTACGTGATGGCAGTGCTGACACCACTGGCACCAGAAGACCTGATTCTGGTCCTGATGTCTGACCCCAAACCAACTTCAGCCTGATCGCAACCACTTGCTAAAGCACAACAAATTGTCATACTGCCTGATTGTGCACAGATGCCTCTACAATGGTGGGTATGCCCACAGAGGCCCCATTGTCTTTTCTCGCTCGGATTCGGAACAAGGAACACCACCAGATGGAGAGAATGATGGTGGGGTTGAGGTTAGTGATCTTTCCCTTTTATTACAATGATGAGAATGTCTATGCAGACTACCAAGAGGCTAGTGGGCTTGATACCTCCCGTGATATCGGTTTGGATTTACCACTTAAGCCACCCATTGGAGAGAGTATGTAATTTGCAGTTGTTGTTTGAAAGCTGCTAATGACCTGGATTTATAGTTTCTCTATCGAGACTAAGACAAATGTTCTCTCCGAAATTCTACACCCAGGGCCTGCCAGCATCTTCCCTTAATGAGGCCCTCATAGATACTTTGATGGGCACTTTGCCCAAGCCAAGCTTCTACCTGAATGTCCAGGCATCACAGGCCAGGACCTGGTGATTCTGATTTTCTCACTAGGCAACCTACATCAGAGAGCTTAGTGGTGCAGGCATTTGCCATTAGGATTAACCCAAATTATTTCCCTACAACTCCTTTGGATGGGCGAATTGAGGCTTTCGGGAGTGTTTTCTTTGGCAAGCCTAGGTTTGAGATTGATCAATGTAGTTTGTTAGTAGGTCGCGAAGCGCGTGCCCTTTGGTGCATAGATATCAAGAACTTTCCAGCAGTTCCAGAAGACCTTAGGGCCTCTCTGATCCAAACAATACACGATGGAAAAGACCCAGACAAGTATATAATTTGTGTTGGCCTAGTTACCACTGATGGAGGACAGTCGGCACCAGCGTTTTTCACCACCGCCTGTTGTTGATGTGTTCCTCTGGATTTTCAGGGTGCGGGGGATGCAGGCTTCTCTCATAGAAATGGCCCTGTATGTCTAACGCCTTTTTGGCAATAAAACATATTCTGCCCTTGAACATTTTAAGGACAGCAGAGCTATGGTACACTCCCTGGGACTATTGACACTTACCAATCAGTTCCCTCGTCCGTTTCAAAAATGTCTACGCTATTCCAGGGGGTTGGCATACAGATGGCACCCCACAGCAGTCTCCTTAGTACTTTCAGGGCTGCGGACGGGGTTCTAGCAGATATCACGCAGGTGGTCACCTCTTAGCTGCTTTAGTTTGCCATTAGTGGCACACACTCATCCTGTGGGGGGCAGTATTCAATGTTCATGTCTTATAGATGGGCCATACAAAGGGTAAGTAATAACATGGCTGAAGAATTTGTATCGGTTTCACCACATTTTTCCTCTACATCCAATTAAATTTCAGAGGAGCGCACCTCTCCATTCTGCTGCAGGAGGTGCTAGTGTTGCTTTCAAAGGGTATCATCAAGAGGAACCCGAACTCGGAAAGAGAAAAGGGTTGTTAATTTATTTATTCCGCTGTGCTGAAAAAGGAGCGAGGCCTCTAGCCTATATTGCACCTGCAGAAGAATGAATTCAAAATGCTCACATTAGCCCAGATTCTGGCTGCCCTGGATCTAGGAGACTGGATGGTGTCCTTGGACGTGTATCTTTTATATACATTTTATATACCTGTCCTGCAATCCCACCCATGTTGCTGTTAAAATTTGTCCAGGAACATTTCCAGTTCAGTTTTCCCCTGTGGCCCCACCAGTGCCCCTCCGGTGTTCACAAATGTGAAGGGCAGTGGTACACCTTTGGATATTTTGGACACTAGTCGTGTCCTGTCTAAATGAATGGTTGCTGAAGGCTGGCTTGCCACAGTCTTGAGTATTTGGGTGGCCATCTTGCCTAAAGTTGTAACTCCTTTCGACACCAATCCATCACTCTCCCAGCATTCTTTGGCCTACACCCCCACCCCCTTTGAAAGAGGAGTAGAGGCTCCAGTCAATGTACCCCAAATGTGCTTTAAGCTTTTACATCGATTGTAGCAAGGGCCGCTGAGTGGACAATCCGCTCTTCTTGGGGTTCTCTGGCACGAAGATGGGGAATGGTGTGTAGAAGAGGACTCTTGTTGAGGTGGATAGTCTTCTGCATTAAGATATGCCAAGCACTGGCCAAATAGCGACCTCAGGAAGTACTGGAAGCCCATTCCACTAGGCCTGAGGCTGGCATTGGGAGTGCCTGTCCTTGACTTCTGCCAGGCTGCGATGTCTGTGTTTGTGCACATGTTCATGAAGCACTAATTCCATGACTGATGGGAAGGAGATTTTGTATATTTGGGCCTGCAGAACCTTTTGGTCTGATTCCACTCCACAGACCCTCCACCTTTGGGAGTTACTACTTTGGTATCTATTCTAAATAGATGAGGAATCTGCAGCTATAAGTATCTCTCAGCAGAACAAGTTACTTACCTTCAATAACGCTCTTTCTGGAGGATACTCCATCCAACGGAAGTTCCTTCGCTGCCTTCCCACTTCCGCCGCTCAGTGGAGTGGCCTATTTTTGACATTAAAAATGGTTTCAAGTTATGTATCTGCTAACTGGCACTGATACTACTTTCACGTTCTGCATCTGAGGGAGTGGAAAAAGTCAAGCAAGAAAACTACATCCACGCGCAAAAGGGGCCCTAATACGAAACTCACCTCTGTCATTTTACATTATGGTATAGAGCCAGTGCTGAGCCGCACGGCGTCACCTATTTGCATGCAGGTGCAGTGCTGAGAAAATTCTGCATCCATTCTGACGCCTGGGGAATATTCCAAAGGCAACAAATCTGATGGTAGAGTATCCACCAAAAAGATTGTTTCCAAAGGTAAGTAACTTGTTCTTTTGTGGTATTGGCATTCCTTGTGTATCAGTGCGCACAAATTGTAAAATGCATACTAGTAATACAGAATAGTAACACAGTAGAATGTGCTGCATAATTGGACTTTCCTTTCCACATAACTTGACTTTCTTTGCTGCGTAATTTTGTCATACCTACTGCATAATTTCTTTTTTTTCTGTTGCATAATTACAGTGGGCACTTGTAATGAAGAAGCGGACTATTGCATAAAATTTCAAACCACCTATGGCGGAACAGCCTTTAAATTTGCTATCCCCATACAATACTATGTTGACACCATACTACTAATAAAACTGCACAGCGTAATTTTGTCATACCTACTGCATAATTTCTTTTTTTTCTGTTGCATAATTACAGTGGGCACTTGTAATGAAGAAGCTGACTATTGCATAAAATTTCAAACCACCTATGGCGGAACAGCCTTTAAATTTGCTATCCCCATACAATACTATGTTGACACCATACTACTAATAAAACTGCACAGCCAATTAACAGCACCAAGCTGGTGATGCAACTGGCTGTGCAGTTTAATTGGCAACAACCAAGCAGTTTGGTTGTCCTCAGAAACATGGCATAATACAAAATGACTAGCTTTCTTTTCAGTGCCATTCACGGAACTGCTTTTGAGGTATCCCACCCCATTGGTTACTCACCATGCCCCACCTCGGACATTATTGCATGCCTAGTTTAGTTTCCTTGTGGTTCCCCGATCCCCTGGCACCCCATACAGATGTTGATAATTGGAGCTAATTGATCCTCATAATGGGCCCCCTCTCTCACCAGCTTAGTACCATTTTCTCCCTTATGTAATTGAAAGAAAAACTAAACTCATGATAACCTTACTCTTCATCAACATATATATGGTGGTGTAAATTTGTATGCAAGTATATTCCCTGTAATTAGTATTTGATTATTTACATTGTGATGCATGCATCTGAGTCCCTATCACTGCAAAATGGCACTCTTCTCTTATGTAATCAGTCCTTTCTCTCACTGTTCCTATGTATACCTTCTAGTACATCCTGTGTAAGGGCTGTCAATCACGTCAGAGTTTGCTGCAAAGTCAGACAAGCATGTCTGAATGCACAATATTTACTGCTGCAAATTCATTATAGTGTTCTAACGCAGAACCTGCCCAAAAGGGATGTTGGGTTAAGCTAGTTTTTTTAAGAAAATTGCTGGGTAATTAATTTCCTATGACACCACAGGTGGCTGGACATCGGGACTGACATTCTCAATGTGAAAGATAGGTTTGCTATAGTTGTATAATATACAGGGTTTTCTCTTTGTCTTTACAGGGCAACCAAGGAATTTGCAAGATCTGTGCCGAATTAAAATTCGTCAGTACATAGGCCTTCAAAGCCTGAAGCTGCTTGATGAACTGCCTATTGCCAAGGTTATCAAAGACTACTTAAAACACAAATTCGATGATATCTGACTGTGCCAGCAAACATATTTGGGACGTGATATGGAGTGGTAGTTCACAGGATCAATGGGCTGCTGCCTTGCACAAAAGTATATCCTATGCAATTTCTGATTTGGATCGAAGTCAGAAGGCAGATATACACATTCTTATTTTCTTGGTATGAATGCCACTTGCCAGAAGGTCTTAATTTTGGTTTATTGGTCCAAGATTTCTGATGTCCAAGCTTCCTGGTCCCATTGGTTAGGCTGTAGATACAATTTAAGCTAATCCCTTGAAGCAGCAAAGACAAACCCCAAACCCATTCGTTTTTGTGATACATCAAACAAGCTTTGAACTGCAACCTAAATATTTTTGATTCTACACCAGAGAGATTTTTTATTTTATTTATTTCACAGGTGGTAATGTCTACATGAATTCTAGTGGGCATGGTAGGTGGCTGGGATTTAAGAACGCACATCCTTTTATTTGAAATTGTGTTTGTGAGAATGCAGCAAATATTGAGAGAAGCATATTTCCTGTGATGATTTTTTTGTGTTGAACCATCATGACATGCATTTTCTAAATGTGTTACCATCTTTACATTGGAACTGGACAGTTTATTTTTCCGTCACAACTTCAGCGTGCCCTTGCCTTCAAAGTCTTAGCACAATATATTGTGTCATGTGGATGTCCATTTCTTCTCTTTATGAACCAGGAAATCCAGCATGCAGGCTTTAATCGGGAACTCGCTTCTATCGACCAAGAGCAGATGCTGTTTGTTCCCTTTATTTATCTCAGGTTATTCTGTGTAGAAAACGTTGGTGGACAACCCAGGTATAGCATTTCCAGAACAAAGAGGCACTTCTAAATCATGTTTGACGGCAGGTGCCATGTCAGCTGGAAGCAGGTGACTTTACATTTAGGTGCGGTCCACAGTCGGTTTTACAAGGACTTGTAATCAGTGGATTTAGTTAGCAACTCCTTCAGTTGACCTCACATCTTATTCAGTAGAGATGCTCATGAGCTGCTTTTTGTTGCGGTATGGGCCACCACTGTTCTCCTTTGCACATGTATATATTTGATAGTTATATCATATATACTTATTTATGGAATAAACCACTTTGGAAAGAATTATTTAGAGAGTTATGGTGGCCACTCTCTTGCTTGTGTCCTTATTCATGAAGGTTACAATTAAAATATATGTAACATCTCGAGGTGCTTTATTCCATCAATGTGGTGTGGACTGTGGAGGCTAATGTCAGGATGACCGAGAGGATGCTCATACCTCAATCTCTGTATTCAATATCTTTAGGTCTAGAAGGCAAACCCTGGAAGGAATACCTCACTTTCCTATCTAAGCCATCCTCCTTCAGAGCGAGAGAGACGAGTGTGTGTGGGAGGGGGGCATGATATAAATTAACAGCAATAAGTCATCCCGTTTACATTTGAACTAGAAAGGCGTTTTTAACCTAAATGTGTTGCCCTGCCGTATATCATTTCTGCTCCTTTTCTGTTCATTACACATAACCAAATGGTGTCGTGTAGATAGTCTATTGTCCACCCTTTAACTTTCAGAGCTAGCAGAATGTGTTATACTGGCCTGAAGTCTGTTTTTTTAAAGTCCTAACATGTTGTTTTTTAAGCAGTTGACCTCATTATGCTCTTTTGAGCCTTCCTCCCTGCCTATGGTGTTCTTTAACAAATATCTCGTTGGCGCTTCTACATTCCTTTATTTAGAAAGCAGTACCTGGGAGTATTAGACCATGTGTTGCTTTATGAACCTCTTTTAATATTTTTGTGCATTAGATGGAAATGCACTATCCTGTATGTAATTTCACTGTCCCCAGCAGTCTCTACGGATTGCTTCTCTTTTTTACACAGAGACCTGTATGTTTATCAGGTTTTTGAAACTTGTCTTGGGTATCACAGAATGTGCCTGCTTAAAGTTTGTCTAAATAGCATTCCAGCTACAAATGACAGAGCTTTCCCTTTCCTACTGTGTATCTGCTGGCATTCTTACATATATGGAGCATGAAAAACAGCAGCCCGGAGCATGGCTTAAATTATGTGACATTGACGCCATTGCAGCAGTTTATTCCCTTTTTGCTGATGAAACATATAGTTTTCATTTTTTTTCTTCTATTTGTGATTTGTAATACCTCTGCTTCGCATTCACAGCTGTGAAAGTGGTTGACCGAGCACAAGTCAGATACACGAGAGCTGCAACGCCTTGGTTGTGGCTACAGCTTCATTAGTGTGCAACAGCTCTTAAGACGTGCTAATTTAATTGAATTTATTGAGTTTTTAGTATCCTTTGGTTTTCTTTTTCCAGCATTTGTATTGAAGAAAACACATTTCCAATTATATAGCGAAGCAGTCACACAAATTTGTATAACTTTACTTCATAATATCAGATTAATAAAAATGCCATGCTTATCTGGTAGGAAAGGTTTTTGACTGTGCCAAGTCTTGCTGCATGATGTCCCACATGGCAGCACGATGTGCTACATCACAGGATGTTGAAGGTGTATAGCAGTGCTCACTTGTAGTGCAGTTGGGTATATCGGGCCCTCTACTGTACCTCTCTCATAGAATGTTGGTTAAGGCATTGGCTATGCATCTTGGCTCACCCATCTGAAGGCTATACAGGACATTGAAGAGAACAAGAGGCAAGGCAGATGCTGCACATCTGAATAAGATTCGTACTCCCATCCCACAAGGCCTTTCAAATTCCACACAGCTCTGTAAGGAGATACAATACAGAGTTCCATATTTGAAGATAAGATGTTTGCCAATGGCAGTATATCCGTCAATAATTCCTCAAGTTTGTGTAAGGCAGTCTCTTCACATAGTCCCAGATCAAAAGAGATTGTGTAAGACAGGGACATCTGCAACCTGTACAGCTATATGGAATCCAGAGAGTTTTATAATTCTCGTTTATTTTTTATTAGTAGTGTTTGTTTGGTTGAATTTCTTGCACATGGTCGCCCCTCTTTTATTGCACATTCTGATTGGGTAGAAGTTATTCCCACCTTCTGTGATAATAGTTTGTTGATACTTTTTTAAAGTAAAACAAATTAAGAGAAATGTACTTTAATTGAGCAAAAACCAAGGATTTAGTTCAGCAGAATACATTCTAAATCATTCACCAGTCCCCCTCCACCCTGTTTTCTCTCTAAATACAATATTTACCAAGCCCAATTCTTCTTCATATTTAATATGAATTGGTGAGAAATCATGATGATTGTCTCCAAACGTGGCATTGTGTGCAAACCAATGATAGAAAAAAGCATTAATTACGTGATCTTCCATAGTACATTCCCAACTCTATTTTTCTCACCTAGAATATTTTTATTAAATAGCAACAACTGCAGATCCTCCATTCTTTCAAACCTAGTTCCTGGTTTTCTTCCATGGCCGCTATTGTCATGTCTCCTGCACAGTTGCAGTGGAGAAAGCTATAAATATAGCTTTATTTTAAACGCCGTGAATGGTCTGTAGACACAGCCCCTTTTACTTCAATGTGACAGACCCTATTTCCTTAAATTTTTAGTTGCAGAACTGCAACTAAAAAGTTCGTTTAGCCCAGGAGAGTTTGCTCTTTGTTTAGCATGGACTAGTGGCAGTGAGAAATTAGCCTACTACTTTCCTCATACTAACTAAATTCTTGTAGCTACACACACAGCCTTTACCTGTGTTTGGTGCTTGATTCTGTTTTCATCTTCTCAAAATATCATTGTATCTCGTTATTAATGTTTGTGGAACTCCCAGCTGAGATGTTTCAATGGGTCTAGTTCCTGGCCAAAAAATGCTGGACAAAAATTCCCAGCCGGTCTTCTGCTTATCTCTGCCCCTTCCCCAGCTGCACTAGGGGCCAGATTATGAGAAGATGTGTTGTCTATCTCCAAATATGATCCCACATCAATGCATGTGGGAGCAGGGGGGTTCATGCTACTTCAGAATATTCATTATGCTTTCAACCCATCGCCAGGAAAAGCCTATCTGGGAGTCATCGCAGAACACATTGTTCTCAAGTTGTTTAACAAACCAGTGATGCCTCGCTTGAGGGAGCCATTGATGTAATATTAACTGGACAAAGGCAATACTTGATTTTTTTGGACTTCTAACAACAAAGCTCATAGGACATTGTTGTCAACTGCTAACAAGTGGGTAATGGAAAAGGCCTAACAAGCATAATAAACATACAACAGTATTATTGAAAACAAAACACAGGACATTAATGCATCGAGGGCTTAATTAGCAACATAAAGATGTAGAAAGAAACCCTCCAATTACAAGAACAACAATGAAATTCAAATGTGAAGAAATTTGTCAGCCATTCAGCTGCCATAAAAAGCCGAAAGAAGATTTCATGCAGTTGTTGATTCTTGTTTTTAAACAGGGTACAATGAGCCTGGTGTAATTCTTGCCTTGTGGTGTAATCTGCACAGCTTCCTTCTGTATGATTTCTGCTTACCTCTGAACGAACATCTGGTTGCTCCTTTTAAAGACTAATACAATTCTGGTGCTACTGCTAGGAAAAACGGGTCACTAGTTTTGTCAACTAGTACATAAGGAGATGTTGGTTCCTAATGGATGTAAATTTGTTGGGCATATAGCTTCACGGCTCTTCTGTATGTCTTTTTAGTAGAAATCAAGTCATTGTATATCCCATGGTATTATTCAATTTTGTAGATATGGAAATTCCTTCTTCACCATGAAGCAGTGAAATAGACGTTTCTAAATAATACTTTTAGATACATTGAACCTTTTTCCCCAACAATGATGCAGTCGTTTTTGTCCATATTTGCTGAATACAGAACATGCAGCAAAGCAATATGACGTTTGTGTCATTTTTCGCATACAGAAGGAAGGACAACAACATTGCTAAATCTGCCTACTGCGTTTGGTGCTTAGAAGCAAAAGCGGTGCAAGAAGAAAAGTGTGTGTGTGTGTGTGTGTGTGTGTGTGTGTTTAAGCAATTTTGTTTGATGGATGGAAAACCAATTCAAACTATAGATTTGCCACAGTTCTTTTATGTAGTAAATAAAAATCTCTCTGGTTGGAGACTAGAATTGCAGTTATGTTATTCCATTATTTATTACCGTTTAAGATTTGATCATCTGACCTTTACAACTAAACACTTTGTGCTACTCCTACACCATGCCATTCTCTTGTAAAATTCTTATGTTGATTGAAGAAAACAAGATGCTCTTATGTTTTTAGATATAGTTTAAAAATCAACTTGGATTTGACTGATTTGCAAGGTGACCACAGATAGTTTCAACAGTTAACCTCGTTTATTTATTCCTGGATTTTTGGTCTGGGAGATGTAAATATATAGAAACAATTTAAAAAAAAGAAAAAAAGCTAAAGAATAAACTAGCAGTTGGCTAAATACTAGTTTATTTTTCTTTTGTATCTGAAGAAGGTAGCAGTGTTATTTTCTGCAGTGGTGGGAATTCTCGGATTTGTTCAGCTATCCCATGGAACATGTTTCATCTGTAGGAAGAAGCTGTTTCTAGAGGTTGGGTGGGAGGGATGCGGGGGGGGGGGGGCTGAGGGGCTGGCCTCTGAAACACGGCATGGTATCATACAATGGCTGGTGGTCATCTCTGCGTCCTATTCCACCTCCATTCCCTCAGTCCCTACACCTGGACAACTGATTCCTGCAAAGTCCTCTCAAGGCACTAGTACAGGTCTTTCTGCTAGAGATTGCAAGAAGATTTGTGACACTTGGGAGTATCTCATCCAATTGTGAATAGTTATGTTTTTTTTATTGCATCCTGATTTTTGTTATTTGGAACTGAAAATAGTAAAAGCAAACCTACAGTTATCAGAAACACAAAATACTAGAAATTAATCTCTGCACGCCCAACGTGGGCCGATATCAGAAGCCTCTATTGTGCTCTTCATTCCATTCACGTCTGCCATCATTTGGCACATATGCTTTGTCCTCACTTCCTGGGGCCTAAAAAGCTGGGCCTGTAACTGCTAGTTTTAACAGACTTAAGGGTAAATATTAGCCCACCACGTGAAGAGCATGCAACTAACACCAGCCAGCTCTTGGATAAATCTCGCTCGCTTTACTTTATTAAAATATTAAAAAAGCTATTGACCCATGAACTGACCAGGGCTGAATAGAGCCAAAGCCAGGTAAAACATCTTGGCTATAACTTAAACTAGTCTTCTGACCTTTAAGAAGACATCTTGAATTCTGTAAATATTTGTTTATAAATGTACAGCAGAGGAAAAGAGGAATTTTAGGTTATTTAAGTGCCATTGTTTTAAACTATTCCTAAAATATGAACCCAACTTTTAAGTTTAAAAGGACTTGAGTGCTTCATTGTAATAATTTTGTTTGTGTCTTCACACCTCATGTATGGAAAAAGGTTTTGACGTCTGTAATGTGGTCTAGAGTTTGCATTCCAACGGTTGCTAATGGACAGGTTTTACTATGTTGTCTTAATGGGCATCTCAAGCTGCTCCATGACCTTTTTTGGGGTGGTTTCAGTGAGAAGATGTAACTATTAGGAATATCTTTGTTGAGCTGGAAGCTTCTATTTTGATTACAATGGAAGCTTGTATTATGATACCAGGAATTCACTTTTGCAGACTTATTTACCTGCCTTCCATATGGCAAAGGATGGGAAGATAGTGTGTTGAGACTGTTCAACAGTTACACTTTCATCTTCATACCAGGTACTGAAGCTTACCAACAACGCCTCGTGCTAACATGTCAACTTCCAGCTTTTCCTTCTCATCTCCTAGGGTCTCCAAAACTGTGTCATTCAAAGAATGCGAGAAGTTCTAGTTTCAGCCATTAAAGCTTTTTTTTTTTTTTTTAATTCTTGAGATATCCTTGGAAGAATAATTCCTATTTGCAGTACTCAAATCTCCTGTACAAGTATGCTTATATCTAATTGTGCCATATGAGGTTGTCTGCCTGCATTAACAAGAGCAAAACGTGTACTTCTTTGCCAGAATATGTTTTTCTTGTAGATGCAGGGCTATCATGGCCCACATGTTGAAAGCATATTGTACTGTGCTCATGCATAAACCGAGTATAAAACAATTGTTATGATTGAGCAAGTCAAAATGTTTGCAAATAAGCCATAATGTGAATTTTGGCCTAGCAATCGTACACTCAACCCATGCCAAGTTTAAACATTGCATTTTTCACAACCTGCTACAAACAGCTGAGTCTGTAGTGTGCAGTTCCAGTTCTAAACCTTCCTCTGTGTCATGTGGTGTTTACAGTCTTTTCCGATTGGCAAGGCTTGATGAAGCGATGGCTATTATAGCTATGGTTGCTATAAAAAAAATCGCACCTTGGGCAGATATTCTTCTGTGTTTATGATCTGTAAAATGTAAACCGAATTGAGCAGACTCGGACATGCATTCCTTACCTTTATTTGCAATATGCAGATACCAGCCCCTTTTTTGTCTGTGAGTTTTGTTTTCTTCCATTTTTTTTTGTTCCTACCCTGCAATGTCCATCTTTTGTATTGTACATTTGCTTTGAACCAGTTTTGGGATTTTTACAAAAAAAAAACATGGTAAACAATGCGGACTCTGTCTTTTATTTGTCTTGTTGTTTGTTGGTTTCATTTCACATACTGCATTGGTTAGTCGATGTGGATCATATAAGTATTTCGTCTTCACAGCAGATGATGTTTGGGACCTCCATTAAAGCATCACCTTAAAAAATAAATATATATGTTGTGATGCGGCTAGTACCTGGAATGCCTATATAAAAGCACCTGAGTGTGATTCTTGTTGAAAACCGCTGTGGAAAGTATCTTGGTAAATTAGAAATGTCTGAAAATTCTAATGTTCTCCTCACACTTCGGAAAATATTGTGTTCAGTTCTTGAAAATTGTGGGATTGATTTCAGTGTTATAAAAAAATTACTATGCAGAAGAAACTGAGGAAAGAGAAGTTATGAGACAGGAGGTGAGGTGGGGAAGATGGATCAGGGAAAAAGGTAGTGAGGGGAGGGCAGAAAAAGTGATGAGATTTTGAGACTTTTCATGAACATTGATATGGTTTAAGACCTAGAGCTTGTGTTATGGAATACACTCCCTGGAAGGTGTTATTTTCTTGTTTTCGGTTATGTATGCAGCACACTAGTTTTGGATCTCTTTTTGGTCGCTTATTGCAACATTGAGTTGATTTGTATAGTAAAACTGGTGTGCAGTGAAAAAGCTTTGACTAGTAACTGCCTTAAGTGTATGATGAACCTGTAGCTGAATTTCAAACTCTTAAAAATCACAGTTGAAATGTATCGTGAGCCCCTTTTTTTCTACCTCCAAGAATGAAAACAAGTTTTATTGCTCAAAATTAATGAAATCATGCACTGCATAGGTTCAGCTTATCAAACATGTATTGGTCATTTGAATGACTTCATTTGTGACTCATCCGAAAGCAAGATCTTTTAGAAAAATTAATCTGAACCGTGGCTAATAGATGTAGACTTAAAATAGGTAGGGGGACTGGGTGCAGTAACAAAAACTATAGTGCCCTAGATTCCTTGGAAATGGCTACTTTGCAAATGAGCAGATGTGCTTTTATCTATTTTAGAAAGCAGGGAACAATGGAATGTGATTGGTGATGGAGAGGAGGGAAAGCTTATTTACTGGCAGGTAATCGTCCTTGCCTAATGCGATTCAACACAGTCCTACCGCTATAAGGATAAGGCATGAAATGTACTGGTAACTGCCACTTTGCCTACTTAGTAAGACCATGACCTGGCCAGCCCGCTGGGAAGATGGGAAATATGCAACAAAAAACAATGTACACAAACGATTGGACCAAAGACCATAATGAGGAATACTGGAATGCAGATGGCCATCCAACCTGCAGGGTTGGCTATGTGTTGAATTCCATCCAGATGACCATGGGGAGAATGGTCAGTGAAAATGTTGTTCTGGCTGTCGACAAGTATGTGGTGACAACTAGAACCCAGATTTATTCGCAAGATGAAATTGAAGGCGCCAGAAAATGAACACTAGACACTGAAAGCCACAAAGCATGCCAACAATGGAGCAGGATATCCATAAAATGCCAACATCCAGCACAGTAGTACTGTGCTACTTCTCGCCTGAAAAGAATTTGACCAACACTGGTTTAAAGTACAATTTGTGGAGCTCTGACCAACAAGAGTTCCATGGAGAAGTCAAATATTTGCTCCCTATGTAAGGGCAGGGTCCATGTGCCCAGAAGCAAGCTAAGAAATGGGACAAATACAAATGGTTTGGTGAACATGTTCAGAATGAAAGAGACCAACACTGATGGCACGCTATTTGACGAGAAAGCAGCTCTACAGTGGAATTTTTTGTGTGAGCTTTTGATTGCACCGCAAAACCTGGTAAATAAGTACACTGCCCTCAATGAACAGTTAGTGACCTTCAACAATCCCAAACACCTCACAGGATTACTATAGCCAGCAATAACAATTTTTATGGGCAGCAGTCTAAATCGGACAAATACAATCTTCTAAAGAAATGTGTAGTTGATGAGAGAGATGTGTAACTTGGCCCATTGAGCATGAAGACTACCACGGGGAATGTTTTGAAAACCAGAGAAGAAATATGTAAGTTACGTGGAAAAGAAAACCAGACTGGATTGATGAGAACCTAAATGGCATTGATCAGACAGGATATGCATAAAGTAACAATTGTGAAGGACGTGGAGGGCGAGTCTAATGCAGGAAACTGTCTGTATGCTGACAACTCTGGTCTCCGAGCTAAAATTGAAAACACAAAGGGGGAGAGCAGCAACTTGGAAATGTTTTGAAGGAGGCGATCTTCAATATATCATCATTGCTTACAAATTGCAGTGTCTATTCTACAATGGAATTGGGTGGGCACTGGAGACAGCTGGCAGGTGTGCCCCTCTGAGCATTGATCACTCGTATGTTTAACTATATAGGCCCAGACATAAACCTGAAGGAGCTTTGGAAGCCGAGATCAATGCAACAGAAATATATAGGGAGCACATTGCCCTGGTCATGTGTTGAAAATACACGGACGAAATATATTGAGTGGTTAAGCACGGCCTTTGAGATGCAGCTGAAATAATTGCCTGATTCCCTGCAATGTTATGCATCATAGATCCGAAATTAGTATTTTTTGACACCCTGCAGGGAAACTTCTATGTTGCTAAACCTGTATTTTAAAAATTCACCAGCAATTTTCTGGTTGGCGAGTTTAGTCCTAACGGATTCTGCGTTTCCCGGTCCATCAGTGACATCACAGCAAGTAGATACCTTCAGGGAGGCTCTGCTGCAGATCTTCAGACTCCAGTTAGACTTCCTTAGAGGTCTGCTCTTGGTGCTGTCTGTACCCCATGTAGCCACATCTAGTTCAGTACCAACTCCAGTGCCCGCTTCAGCACCATCCCCTGTGCAGGTTCTGTTTGCTTTGATGTCAACAACACCGGATGAGGATATACAACTCTGAATTGAATCTGCCTCAACCTCGACAAGTCTCATTTTACACTGACCGGCGTGCAAGGGCTTGTCAACTCCTGTGACTAAGATACCCTGCCCATACCACACGGTAGGGTACAGACGCTACATCATCTTTTTGCCTCATCTGCCAATATCCCCCCTCCCCCCGATACAGGCCTAGTGTCTCTGGGGGTCCTGCCATGGAGAAATCTTTCGCCTTTGTGAGGTGGTGTTTTTGAGGTGCTAGTTTTGCAATTACGGACTATGGTAGTAAAAACAAACGTGATAAAGGAAGTTCTGCAGCCTAGGCAGACTCCAACTGAGCCTCTGTTGCCATTTAACAAGACACTTATTGACACCCATCTGGGCAACTTGTCCAAGTTGCCCATCAGTAGGTTTCCCTTTGCCATCACCCTGCATCTGGTGGCCCTGAATCTTAACACAACATCCAACTCTGCAGATCCTGGTAGTGCAGGCAGTCATCCCAAATGCTTACCCCACCACCCCTCCCAACCTTGAGTTCAAATAAACTTTTGGCCAGATAATTCTCTCCACAAACCGTGCTTTAAAGTCGGTCAGCGCCAGCTGTCTTCTAGGCTGTTCTTCTCATGCCCTTCGGGATACAGTTTTACTAGCTGTTCCGGATACCTTTCCAGCCCCCTTTCGCAAGCTATTTGAGAACGGCTGTGATGTGGTCCAATTTAATATATGCTTAGAATTGGACATGCCATTGCCTAGGACATGCCAAGGGTATCAGCATGGCTCTCCGAAGGTACTCCTGGATGAGGTCCTCGTGCTTCTCTGGGGACGTTTAGGCATCTTTATTAGAGATGCCATTTTGGGGATGAGGCAGACTCTGCTTTGGAGCGTTTTAAAGAAAGCAGAGCCACATCATGTACCTTGTCCCTTTCTACTCCCACAAGGCAACTTCACCAGCAATTTCTACCGCTCTGTGGGTACGTTAGAGGTTTTCTGTCTGTCAATACCAGACACACTTCTGCAGCACAGCAGGCTCTTCAGCCCATTTGTGACCAAAGTTTTCATAGACTATAAGGACAGCCATGAGAATGTGCAGCTGTGTCCCCTCCACGCTCTTCCAGCAGCTGCAACTGCAAAACCACTTTAGTGTGTCCTTGCTGGCACACAGCTTTCCTGTTAGAAGCAGGATTTGATATGTCCTTCAAGAGTGGCAGGCCATCACGACAGACAAGTGAGTCCTCCAAATTGTCCATCAGTGCTAAGTCCTTCCATTTCTTTCCACCCTGCTGCACCTTCTACCGACTTTAAGGTGGTTGACAGAGGACCGTCTATCTTATAGCAGGAAGTGCACGCCCTTTTGGCCAAAGGACCATAGACTGGGCTCTGGCCTCAGAAGTAGGAACTGTATGTTACCCCCACTACTTATTGTGCAGAAGAAGGATGGAGGCTTTCATCCAATTTTAGATTCTCACCCTTTCAATGCCTTCTTGCATGAGGTCAAATTCAAGATGCTCTTCCTGGTCCTGTCTACCCTAGATGGTGGCGTTGGATCAGCAGGGTGTTTATTTTCACATCCCAATCCTGCAAGTTCACAGGCGCTATCTGCAGTTGAAGATGGGCCAGGAGCATTTTCAGTTTGAAGTGCTTACTTTTAGGTTAAATAGTGACCCTCGGCTGTTAATGAAACTGATGGTAGTGGTCACAGCACATCTACAGGGGTCAGGGTACCAGTCTTCCCCACCTTGATGAGTTACTGTTGTAGCTGGGGTCCCCCAGGCAGTCGTAAACCCTATCCAGACAGTGGCGTATCGCCTAACATTATTGGGGTTCCCTATTAACGAGCCAATGTCACACCTGATTCCTTTACACATACTCCTTTAATTGGTGTTATTAAAGATACAGTACAGTTTTGTCCCTTTTCATGGAACTCTAGAGTCCAGAATATTCAGGCTATGATCTGATATTTGAACCTCTGTCCTGGATCTCAGTACGGATGACCCTTAGGCTGCTGGGATTGCTGGCTTGCATGCCAGATGATGAATGTGAGCTCTACAGTGGTACCTAAAATCCCAGTGAGCACATCAGGGAAATCTGTCCAACTGTGTTCAGATTTCAGAGGAGCCTGTAAAAGGTCTGCAGTGGTGGCTACTAGAGTGTGACTGGGTCAGTAATTAGCCCCTCTCCTTACCCCTGCACAGAATTGACAATTCCGTTATGTTAAATTCATTTCTAAAGCGCACGTATACCTGGCAGTGTCTTGACACTGGCTCTATTAAGCCCTATTGCAAAGAAGCTCAGTGGGACCCAAATAACCATGTTTTTAGAGCTTTTCAAAAGAGAGCAGATTATTCATGGATATAATGTACAGGGGCAAGGTATTCCAAGTTTTGGATGCGCAAATCACGAAACTTCTTCCACCCCAAGAGGAGCATCTGCATTTTGAAATAGTAGCATTTTTGGCTGTGGAGGACTATATTGTCCTTGGTGGTAGATTGCATTTCAATTTATTTTTTCAAATAATCGTATCCTACACCATGCAGAGCTTTGAAGGGGATGCAAAGGATCTTGAAAACAATGCTCAATCTGACTGGCAGACAGTGCACCTGTTTTAATACCTTAGAAGCAGATTTGAATTTTGGGATCTCTAACCGCAACTGTGATTCTGCATCATGCAGGGTTTGTAATTTTTCAAATATTGCTGTTGCATGTTTGTATAGAGGCCATTACAGTAGTCCGTTTTCGAAAGGACCGTGGATGTGACCATAGTTTTTCTGCAAGTCTGAAGGGATGTAGGGAAGAATCTTTTTTATGGGCTTGAGTGTAAAAGGAGGAAGTGACCACATTAACCAGAGCGCCAAATGTTAGTTTGTTGTCTACTAACACTCCAAGTTTTTGGGCTTTCCTGACCGGAGTCTGACAGGTACCAAGCTCCTGGGGCCAGCACGCAGGGGACCAAAAGAAAGCTTGCTTTCTGAACAAAATGATATCTGTTTCCCAGAGTTTCAGGCAATTGTTAGCCATCCAGTCGCTGACAAAATCTGGTGTCTGTGTCTTGCTGACCTCTTGGGGAAATGACGATCTGTGCACCTTTGGCATATGATGTGAGCGAGAATCCAAACGATCAGCCAGGGTTTTGACATACACGTTAACGTGGGGCTTAATGAGGAGCCTTGAGGGACTACAGGTCAGTAAAAATGGTTCAGATGTGATTTCATTAAGAGCCACCTACAGCTCTTGACCGTGAAGAAATAATCTTAGGAGGATTAGAGCAGCTCCTCCCATTTCGATGTTGTGGAGACCCCCAATCAGCAGCTCGTGCTTGACCATATCGAAAGGTGCAGATAAATCGAGTAAAATATGGTCTGCTACCCAACCCCCCCCACCCCCCTCATGTATAAAAGTTGCCAATTGTAGGTTCATAGTTTTCTTCATAATCTTAGCTGGTAGGGGCAGACAGGATATTGAGCAATAACTATTCGGGTCAGTTGGGTTGAAAGAGTAGGCTTCTTTATGAGTGCAAGCACTGACGCCGTTCTCCATTGAGTCGGAAAATAAACAGTCTGTAATATTTGGTTAAAAATGACTGAATTTGACAGCTATGATTTCCAGTGCGAATTTGACTACCGATAGTGGGCAAGGATCCTGTGGGGAGCCCGACTTAATTAATTTGATTGGCAGTGTGACCTTCTCAATTGTAAGGTCTGTGAATTTCAAAAAAGTATCAGTTTTTGGACTATTAGAGAAGGAGGCCATTTTCTCCTTGGAAGGGGTCTTGCTGGAAGAGAATCTGTTATATACGTCTTCCACTTTTATTATGCTGAGAAGTTTGATCCCAAACATCCCAGAATTCAGTAAAGCCATTATGGTGATGTGGAGTTCGTAATGGCAAACTCCCAGACCAAAGACTTTTTTATGGCTTTACTTCACTTACAATGTCTAAGAATTGACTTAGACATTGTAGGGGTACAGTGCTCATGCAACTGTACCATCACCAGTGGTATAGTGCACCCAGCTAGAGCAGTGTCTTACCTATACAATAGGCAGTTAGTTGCAGGTATGGCACACAGGTATGTGTGCCTGTGTGCCATGTCAACGCTTCACTTTTCTCTGCACCAAAACATGAGACAAAATATGTATGTATATGTGTGTGTGTATATATATATATATATATATATATATATCATGCTCGTTGGGGAGGTGTCCAAGAAATGAGCCGCACTCGAGTGTAAGGAGCTTTTCCCCATTCGCTTTATTTGGTCTGGACAGGAGCGTTAACTGGTGATTACAAGCACCTGACAACCTGACGCGTTTCGATATCATCTTCCTCATAGGTTAAAAGTCAGGAAGGAGCGTGAAAGTTCTCCAATAGCCTAGTTCGGCTCTATCGTGAGCCCCAATGGGCTGTGTCAATCCTTCACGTTGCCTTGTGGGAATTGGAGTCCTTTTAATTCCAACATGGACGCTCCCTCAATGCGTGCCGATTAAAAGCTCTAACATGAGCCCCAGAAGTCACCTTTGTCCGCAATCCATCCTTACACCCCACATCTGGAATCGTTGGTATCAGCGGTTCCGTGGCCCCCCTTGCTTTCACGGGGTGGTGCGACTATTGGAGAACTTTCACGCTCCTTCCTGACTTTTAACCTATGAGGAAGATGATATCGAAACGCGTCAGGTTGTCAGGTGCTTGTAATCACCAGTTAACGCTCCTGTCCAGACCAAATAAAGCGAATGGGGAAAAGCTCCTTACACTCGAGTGCGGCTCATTTCTTGGACACCTCCCCAACGAGCATGATGTTTTGGCGGCCGTCCTGCCGCCGAGTCGCACCACCCCGTGAAAGCAAGGGGGGCCACGGAACCGCTGATACCAACGATTCCAGATGTGGGGTGTAAGGATGGATTGCGGACAAAGGTGACTTCTGGGGCTCATGTTAGAGCTTTTAATCGGCACGCATTGAGGGAGCGTCCATGTTGGAATTAAAAGGACTCCAATTCCCACAAGGCAACGTGAAGGATTGACACAGCCCATTGGGGCTCACGATAGAGCCGAACTAGGCTATTGGAGAACTTTCACGCTCCTTCCTGACTTTTAACCTATGAGGAAGATGATATCGAAACGCGTCAGGTTGTCAGGTGCTTGTAATCACCAGTTAACGCTCCTGTCCAGACCAAATAAAGCGAATGGGGAAAAGCTCCTTACACTCGAGTGCGGCTCATTTCTTGGACACCTCCCCAACGAGCATGATGTTTTGGCGGCCGTCCTGCCGCCGAGTCGCACCACCCCGTGAAAGCAAGGGGGGCCACGGAACCGCTGATACCAACGATTCCAGATGTGGGGTGTAAGGATGGATTGCGGACAAAGGTGACTTCTGGGGCTCATGTTAGAGCTTTTAATCGGCACGCATTGAGGGAGCGTCCATGTTGGAATTAAAAGGACTCCAATTCCCACAAGGCAACGTGAAGGATTGACACAGCCCAT
This sequence comes from Triturus cristatus, assembly GCF_964204655.1. Classification (NCBI taxonomy): domain Eukaryota; kingdom Metazoa; phylum Chordata; class Amphibia; order Caudata; family Salamandridae; genus Triturus; species Triturus cristatus. The sequence goes on from NC_140583.1 coordinate 610,557,661, forward strand.
TGGGGCTCACGATAGAGCCGAACTAGGCTATTGGAGAACTTTCACGCTCCTTCCTGACTTTTAACCTATGAGGAAGATGATATCGAAACGCGTCAGGTTGTCAGGTGCTTGTAATCACCAGTTAACGCTCCTGTCCAGACCAAATAAAGCGAATGGGGAAAAGCTCCTTACACTCGAGTGCGGCTCATTTCTTGGACACCTCCCCAACGAGCATGATGTTTTGGCGGCCGTCCTGCCGCCGAGTCGCACCACCCCGTGAAAGCAAGGGGGGCCACGGAACCGCTGATACCAACGATTCCAGATGTGGGGTGTAAGGATGGATTGCGGACAAAGGTGACTTCTGGGGCTCATGTTAGAGCTTTTAATCGGCACGCATTGAGGGAGCGTCCATGTTGGAATTAAAAGGACTCCAATTCCCACAAGGCAACGTGAAGGATTGACACAGCCCATTGGGGCTCACGATAGAGCCGAACTAGGCTATTGGAGAACTTTCACGCTCCTTCCTGACTTTTAACCTATGAGGAAGATGATATCGAAACGCGTCAGGTTGTCAGGTGCTTGTAATCACCAGTTAACGCTCCTGTCCAGACCAAATAAAGCGAATGGGGAAAAGCTCCTTACACTCGAGTGCGGCTCATTTCTTGGACACCTCCCCAACGAGCATGATATATATATATATATATATATATATATATATATATTATCTACTGGCGGTTGCCAGTAGATAGTTATAGTTAGACCAAGTTTCCATAGGAAATCTGAAAATTCTATTTTGAATAACTTTGGCGCCGGTTGACGAATCTTCGTGAAATTTTCAAAACTAATGGGGCGCTCCGCTCAGCTCCTACCCTGAAAGTCTCGGGGTGATTCGTCAAGCGGGGGCTGAGAAAAAAGGGGGGTCCCAAAACGTGTTTTCCCCATGCATTTTCCCATTGGACCTTTAGTCGAAGGTACAGCCCGAACGGCTGAACAGAATTACTTGAAATTTGGCAAAGAGGTAGTCCTCAGGTCAGGGATGTGCCTTTTGCATATATGGTGTCAATCTGTTCAGTAGTTTCTGAGAAAATTGCAGTTAAAAGTACATAAATATCTATAAGCGCGCACCATGCGCGCACCATAACGTGCGCGAGCGTAATTTTGATTGGTGGTTACATGTCAGTCAACATTCGAATCGGTCGAAATCAGGAAGTGTCGGCCGCCATTTTGTGTGTGACAGTGAAAAAGAAAGGTGGAGAACGTGAAAAGGGGGCAGGGTAGAGAGTTCCTGACCCCCTAGCCTTTGTCAGGGGGTCCCTGAAGGACCCCGAAGGGTGAAAAAAACATTTTATTTTTTTTTCTAAAAATCGCGGGGTGCGCGCACAGTGTGCGACCGTGAAAAAAACTTTAAAAAAAAAAAACATTTTAAACTGTTTATAGAAGATATTAACTATGCTGTTCAACTTTATCCAAATAAAAAAAAAGCTGAGCCATTCATATTACAGGATACAGTCAATCTATGACTATATGCATAGGTAGTTTATTGTAAAATAAATATATAAAAAATATAATAATACATACATAAATGAGCATTTAAAAAAGCTTACAAATTCACTTAAAAAACCATATGTTTCACACACGTTATAGTTGGAATTAGCATTTAAAAAACCTTGCAAATTCACTTAAAAAACCATAGGTTTCACACATGTTATAGTTAGCTGGACATTTCACTCGTAAAAAACCATTGAAATTCCCCCGTTATAGTTAGTTCAGATAACTATAACTCGCGCGACCGCCACTCTATCACAAGGATGATGTCATCAGTGATGTCACTGACCATGTCATGAGTGATGTAATATGTGACGTCATCAGCAGTGCATTGCGGGCGCGCGAGTTATAGTTATCTGAACTAACTATAACGGGAAATTTCAATGGTTTTTTTACGAGTGAAATGTCCAGCTAACTATAACATGTGTGAAACCTATGGTTTTTTAAGTGAATTTGTGTATATATATAAACACCCACACACACACAGGACCCCTAAGGGTTGCACAATATCTGCTGCAGCGCTTAGAGGCCTCCCTGGGCAAAGTGCCCTTGGTACCTTTTACAAGGGAGTTACAAGTATCCAGATAGGTGCCAATTGGGGGTACAAAGGTACAGTTTTGGGAAAACACAGGATCTGGGAACCTTGTTAGCAGGGACCCAAGGCACATCAAGTCAAGGTGCATCAGAAATCTGTCAACGTGTGGGGGGTTCCTGCCACAGAAACCCAGCTTCCTGCACAGTTTACATCTTAAAATTAATCTTCAGCACCAAACAACATTTCTCTGTTAAGGGGAATGTCAAAATAGCACCAGGTAGATACATAAGAATAGAAAAGATGGGTGAGGGAACCCAACAGCGTGCAGGATGGCTGCACCTTGCATTGCCCTGCTTACATCCTCCGCTTCATGGAGTCTTGCACTGGGGGCATCTTCTGACATAGACTCTTGGCAATAAGGTGGTGAAACAGGTTGAGAGCTGATCGGCAGCCTGAGATTGAAGTGTGAGCAAGTGGCCTAACATCAGGCGATGCAGAAAGACTTTTCCTGAGGCTGTGTAAGTGCTTTCATGGTGGAGCCCTGGGCATCCCTTGCTGTGAGAAGCACTGCCATGGAGTTTGCAACCCTCTCCATATAAAAAGAGGGTTCTGGCTTATCCAGGGCTGCTGTAGATATGCTGAGGTGGGACCAAGCTCTGAATGTGTGTTAGTAAGGTATCCCAAGAAGAGTGTAAGTTACCATGAGCCAGGAAGCCATCTGTGCAGTGGTGCGGTCTGGGTTCTGACATTTAGGAGTCTCCAAAAGAGGGATTTTGAGTTCTTCTTCCAATGAGAAACACAGAATGGTGGTAAAATGGTGGAGAGGAACGTGTGGAACCTAGGGCATCAGTTGGGGCTTTAATAGAGGAGATGATGGAGGTGTTGATCTGGATTCTTAAAACTAGTAAAGGTGTAAAGGGGTTATTTGGCAGTGGAGACACACCTAGCCAAAGTGGAGGCTGCAATTACTGTATTTGGCAAAAATGGTCCATGGGATGGAAGGTAGAGTGAACTTTGTCGAAGAGAGTCTTGAAGAGTGGGGGCGCTTTTGCAGTCAGTGAAAGGAACAATCTATTTAAAAATACTGGAGGAACAGCAAACGTATCATATTGTATCCCAAAACTTAATTGAATTCAATGCTTTCAATTTTGCAAATCGCATGATTGATTTTCCAAATACTTTTCATTTATAAAATTCTGAACAGAAGTTAAATAGAATAAGGAAGTGTCAGAATATAAACGGAGACACTGCTATGGCCTAATATACTTTCCACATGATTCAGGAGTTTGGTTGTCCGTAGTAGCTCAGTGAGCAGATTTGTGGACCTCTGGTACGAGGGTCTTGCTAAGTACACCACCTGTCTCAGACTTCTGTTGAGTAAATGCAGCAGATGGCACTTTTGCCAGTGTGATAAATGCCTTTGTGTGGCCAAGCTTGTGCGTTCATGCAATATGTAGAATGCAAGAGATAAAACAAAAACAACCATTAAAGTCTACTCTTCAGCCAATCCCCAACTTGAATATCCATGTGGCGATGCCTCTACAGACAAGTCAAGAGGACTGGGGTGCAACATAGCGTATGGGGATGGGTATTTGGCGGGGAGGCAGCACACAAAGGGGAGAGCTAGAAAATGCACACAATTATGGAGTTGTGAATGAAAAAGAAAAAAGTAGTCCCCTAAATATGTGGAAAGGAGGTCAGCCAGTCAAGTGGATAGCAGAGGGGATATTCTGGAGGGAAGGGACAAACACAAGAAAAGGAATTGAAGCTGTTAAACAGGAAGCAGGGCAAACGAGAGTGACAATAAAGCCAACCAATTTTTTTTAAAAGGTGGGCTGAAAAGCCTACTTTAAGTTGTAGATAGGCGAGGCCATACATATAAGTATGTATTGAGACAGTAAAGTTGTAGTATTGTTTTAATTGAAAAAAGTGCTTAATGCTCAAACCTTAGTAGCAATATTTGAATCACACTAGTGTGTGTAGAAGAAAGGATAGAGGACCAAAGGGATTCAGGGGTATTGGTACCTGATTGATTCTGTTTTGCACTATACAAAACCAGTAGTTAAATGGTTCCAATTATACTAGTCAACATGTTTCCTACGGGCGTCATCATCAGGACAATAGATTATTGAGCCACAAAGTGATTAAATCATGTAAGAAATCCCTCTCCGTTTGAGGAAGATCCCCAGGTATTAAGAATGGAAGCATATGGAGAATATTTTTTTTCTTTATCTATTCAATTTTTTTTTTAGAAACCAGATTGCTCCCATCTTTTTCAGTGTACCATCCTACTCAGTTTTTCCTTTTTTGTGATAATCTCTGAGGAATCCTAGGTGATGAGGGAAAGCACATGGCTTTTGTTCATGAAAAGAAAGAAAACCAACATCTCCTCTTTGACCTGTGGTTGACATCCTAACAAGATCGCAGCATCGGTCCTTCAAAGCTGCTCAGTGCCATAGCAAAGGCAAATTTATGGCAGAGCAATTTCAAAATAGGCCTTAAAAAATAGGTACAGTCCCCAAACATGTTCTTCGGAAATCTCCTTCTACCTTCATTACTTGGGTATAGGCTTAACTCTATTTCATTGGCTCCTATATTCTGCTTATATTTCATAATGGCCACCAGGAACACTTGCAGGCCAAACAAAACAAGGGTGCTTAGGCCTTCCTGCCAATCGGACACAGATTTCCTATTCTAGGAAGAATATGGGCAAAAGGACTAAAATGGGCTTGTCTTGGACAACAAGACATGTCTATTTTTTCCCCCCTTAACTGCCACCTTTATCCGATCCAGAGGACCTCTTAAGAGCAATGCACAGCCTTAAGAAATGTATGCTCCTACCTTCCCTGAGATGTCTTTGTGGACCCAAGCTTATCAGCAGCAGAGCAAGAGATGGGAAGAAGGTCCAGGAAAGAATGAACAAATCTTATTTAATTTCCCAAAGAAAACTGTAATGATTTCCAGGTTCAGAAATGGGACATGATGGGGTCACTGAACTATAATTGTATATGGTCCAGTGCGATTGTATTCCAATTGAGGTATAGCCAGAAGTACTTCATGAAGCCTCTTAAAAATGTAGGCGGCTTTGAGAGATATCAAAAGATGTATTTATTTATTGTCCGATTTGTAATGCGCATGGCTGCCCCACCAACGGGGCGTCCCAGCGCAACCAAAGACTTGAGACTGTACGAGTTGGAGGGGAGTTACGCTAGGAAGAGCCAGGTCTTTATGGCTTTACAAACAGCAAGATAATTCTGGATCCCTCTGATGGAAGCTGGGAGCGAGTTCCATAGTCTGGCCGCGAGAGTTCTAAAAGAGCGGCCTCCAGCTCTGGCTCTTAAGACTCAGGGAATACAAGCCAGCCATTGATCAGCTGAGCGTAAAGTATGCCGAGGAACATAAAAGGCTAGCAGATCCGCCAGCCCCAATGGTGCTTGTTGAGTCAGAATTCTGTGAGCCACACATAGCGTTTTAAACTGGATTCTCTTTTCAACTGGCAGCCAGTGTAGTTTAGGTAGAAATTTAGACACTGAGCAAGATTTCAGGAGCGCCAGGAGAATATGGGCTGCTGCGTTCTGTGTTCTCTGCAGACGCCGGATACTGGACTTATTAGCGCCTAAATAGAGAGATTTGCCATAGTCTAATCTAGATAAAATCGTAGCCTGAACAATGGTCTGACGAATTTTCGAATCAGAAAAGCCAAGTAGAGGTTTTAATCCTCGCAGAAGCCCAAAACAGGTCCTTGCTACAGATTTATATTTGGTGTCAAAGAAGGGATCACTGTCAATCCAAACACCGAGATTCTTAACTGCCTCTTTAGGCGATGGTGCTGGTTTTAGTCGAGTTGGCCAATATTGCTCAGACCACATAGCACTGTCCCACCCGAACAGCAGAATTTCTGACTTGCTGGCATTCAGCTGCAGGTAGTTGGAAGCCATCCAGTCCGCGATCACCAATAAATTCTCCTTAAATTTCTCGAGGTTGTGGTTACATTTCTTAGAGAAGGCAATAACCAATTGGGTGTCGTCAGTGTACAACACCAACGACAACCCTCTACTTTTAGCCACCACTGCTAGGGGTTGGACATATATGTTAAAAATTAAGGGGCTCAATATTGACCCCCTGTTGCAGGGCGAACTCCTGAGAGTGGAAAGGTGGCACCAGGACCTGGAAAGATCTACCCTCCAGAAAGGAACGAAGCCAGGCCAGGGCTGACCTCCTAATTCCTATCTCCTGAAGACGATTTAAAAGTATCACGTGGGAGACCGTGTCGAAGGCGGCACTTAAATCCAAAAGAACCAAGGCCGCAGAATTTCCGACATCAAGGCTACCACGGATTTCTTTCGTCACTGCCAACAAAGCTGATTCGGTACTATTGCAAGATCTGAAACCATTTTGCGAGGGATCTAAGATTTCATTTCTCTCGATAAACTCAGTAAGAATGGTATTTACATGAGATTCTACCGTATTTGCCAAAAAAGGCAGCTGAGATATAGCACGGTAGTTATCCAGCTCTGATGGTTCCAGAGACCGTTTCTTCAGAAGAGGTATAACTTTAGCATGCTTCCACGCAGATGGTACGGACACTGTGGTTAGAGATAGATTGACCAGATCCCTGCTCACAGGTGAAACGAGGGCATGAAACTGACGAAAGTGAGCAGGTGTCAAAGGGGCGGCGGGAGAGCCTGATTCAATTTTCAGACAGAGGGACTCAAAATCAGTGGAGGACATTAAGGGAAAAGATGAGCGTACACTAACCACAGTGGATCCAGTGTTCCCATGCCACCAGTTATTTTGAGGAAAGAAGGTTAAACCACAAAAATCACATCTTTGCCTTTAAAATCAATAATTTTGTTTGTGGCATGGCTAGCCGCTCAACAAGAAGGCTGCATTTTCCAGACCTCTGAGAGGCTGTGATGTTTAATGCTGTTAGTTGTTTTACACTACTTTAGACCTTAAAACAGGGGTGTTAGAGGGCTGTTGAGCCTGCTTCTGGTGTATGGGTTATAGTCTGCACGTCAATAGACAGCTGATGTAGGACCCCTCCCCCTTGCTTACTGAAGACAACAGATGGATGTGCAATAAGTGGTGAGTGGAGCAACCTGGCTCAACACTGCCATGTACAGAGCTAAATGTTCCAAGGGGCAGGTGCTGGGGAAGAAGAGTGACGTCCTCCTTCAGAGCTCTGCGGAGAAGCATAGGCTAAAGACTGCATGAGTGGCCGTAGAGTCTTGGACATGGAATCAGTGACTGTTTATCTTGCAGTACACCTTCAGAGGCATAGCCAGCATTGAGCAGGCAAATGGATGGCCGCGTACCAAGAGAAGGCCCATGGGGTGATTCGCATCTCAACCTATCATAGGTCAGTGCAGTACATAAACCGTGAAGAAGTAGTACAGCTATCTTGGAGTGAAGTGTGTTACCACGGGCCTTGGAAGCATCATCAGAGGCCTACACCTAGCAAATACAATGGCAATCATGAAGGGAAAGGAGAAAGAAAAAAGGGGTAAGGGCTGACTTTTCACCTCCTATGGCTTCTCCAAGCACAGACCCGATCCTGGCAGCCCTACAATAAATAGAAAGGTCGATCCCTAAACTGGACTGTAAGTTTGATCAATTAAATGACAGGGTGACCTCATTAGAAAGCACAGCGACCCTACTGGCATGCAGGTTGGATGACGGCACAAGTCAATAGGCCAGGGAGTCGTTCATGTTGTCTTTGGTACTCAAAACAATGCAATTCCTCTCAAAGAATAACAGGGGCATTGCATTTATCACACCGCTTCCACACAACACACTAAGGGGGATATTCACAAGAACGTGTGAGAACTACCGCAATAGTAGTGTAACACAACTTTCAATATCGCAGCCCATCGCGGGAAAATAACCCTGTGTCAACGTGGAATTCACAACAAGGCGGTAGCATGCGATAGTCACCAGATCACCCGCCAAATCTCCGCGTGAAAATCGCCACGCCGCATAAATGCGATACATGAACGCAAAAAAACATGCGATGTGGCCAACTGCGGTACAAAAAGTAGCGAAACACAGCCACAGGCCTTCAAATCCCATGCATCTGGCGGAACAATGCACCATAAAAACCACAGAAAAAATACACCAAAAACAATCCAAAGTGCGTAGCAACATGGATGCACCCTGACACAGCTCAGGGGCCAATTCGAACCCCACAGACTACCAGCAAGGAACAAAGGGGTCAGGGAAGGCCAAGGAGAAGAGGGAGAGGAAGACTGGCTGCAGACCGCAGGAAAACAAGACCAGCGTCGCGGAGGTGACCGAACCCTACCAGCAGCTGATCCACTAGCAGACCACCTGGATTGCAGTCTGAGTGGCCAGGAGGCCAATCGGCGCCGGCATGACGTCACTACCTAAACCAGGCACAAACCCGCTGCCAACAGGAAGGCAGCAACGGCGTCAGGAGGTGGCAGTCCAGCACCGCCGGAGGAGCTGAAAGAAACCCAGGCCACAGTCATCAGTGTGGAGACGGTGCAAGGAGTAGGGAGTTACGGACACAGTTCGAGAGGACCTGACACAACATCAACAGGGAGTGCAACGAACAGGGACTGGGGGGACAGGGGGAAGGGGCACAATGGCATACACGCACAACGAGGTGTAGCACGCTGCACACCCACAATCACCCAGGTCCATGGGCCCGATCCCCTTGGCACACTGCAGCACACACACAACACGAACAGCACACCCACATTGACGACAACGAGGAACAACACGCATAGCTGACACTGCAGATCAGAGGACACAACTGGCTCTGCACATGCACAGAAACATGCCTACTACATCTGACGGAGCCAGAAACTGTGAAATGGAAATGTACGCGTAGTACATCACATCCGTCATGTAGACCAAATGTACACCGTCCCGCAGAAGAATCCAGCACCCCACAAACAGTCACAATGTACATTGCCATACAGTCTGCATAAAAACCTGCAAAATGCGCCAATATCTATGTCAACGCAAAGTCAATACGCACCTCCCCTTCACATCGCAGAGGGGCACACAACACCTTCAGCAGAGCACAGAATACAACACATCAGTGATGCCAGAGAGGACCACCACACCGTCGACACCGACGCCCTACACCAGCACATGGATATCCCACGCAACCCCCCCACCAGGACCCGACAGCCAAGCTACTCCGAGGAGAACACCCAGCCTGCAACAGACCACACAGTAGGAAGCACATTCAAGCACAGCTGGCTCACGACACTTCACCCACCCACACATCGCACCCCAATGCCATGTTCCTGCACGCCAAAAGGAGGTGGCCCAACAGGTGTGGGTGGGGGCCGAACCTATGGAATGCGAACCAGGACACATACGTAGATGTCCATCACCCTTCAGGGGCCACCAACATCCCACTAAGGAGACCCACACTGCCATAGAGACACATGCGGTTGCACATTCACAGTAAAGAAACACAGGCAGGGGCGCTCAAATTGCAGTCACACACCCATGTTGGCTCTGCGTACGACGTACCTGGCCACTCTTACGAATTGAGTTGGTGACGACAAAGCTACATACATGCCCATGCTCCAAACCGCTGCCTGCGGTGACACGTCTGCGAGATGAGCGCGCCCATGTGAAGAAAAAGTCTTGGATTGTGTCCCTCAGACAGACACCTGATGCAGATGCAGTGGGGTGTGTCATACCTGCATCATCTTCCCCATCAACGTCTCAGGGCCCCCACACTGTTTGAGGTGACATAGCTGCGCAACCTCTCCACAGCTCAAATCTCAATCAGTAACGGACAATGGCTTGCGGTGCATTGAGTCACTGGCACCTGGAGTGCTGAGCAGGGTATCAGGCCGATGATGGCATCCACCACAGGTTTGAGCAACTCCGTAAGTCTGTCAGGACCACCGTGTTGACTGTGGCAGATGGCTGTTGGAGGTGGTCCTTGCGATGGTGGTGTGGGCCTCCTGCGGTGATGCCACGTCCGGGCCGGTCAGGACTTGATTTGGTATGTGAGCCCTGGTGGGACGCTGTTGGGCCCGGAGACTGCGTACAGCGTAGGGGCACAGAGAAATGGCGTTGATGACCCCAAGGCCAACGCTTCAGGGGCCATCCAATATCTCAGAAGAAGGGGTCCCGGACCTGACTAGCACGGTTAGTGGCACCGGATGCACAGCGGCCGGCAAAGGCACCCAGCCACGGGAAGGTGACTTGCGGTGCAGTGAGATGGGCCATGCAACCTGAGCGGGTCACCATCAATGTCCGAGGTGTATGTTGCGGAGGGTATCGGGGGACAGTGGAAGGTGTCCTCCAGGGCATGACTCCGAAAGGTTTGATTTTATCCAGAAGCAGCAAATGGAGGAGTGGAATGCAACAGCCTCTTTGCCACCACCAATTAGGTATCAGCTACATGAGGATGAAAACTGCCCCATAGACTCAGACGCCACCAAAGTTCGACCAGAGAGTGTCCATGATTGTCGGGGAACAGACTTAGTGGCACCGGGGCTGAGAAGGGATGCTGTCTGCGATGATGCTGGTACGCTGATATGAACTCCGCCATTGCAAAATGAAGAGTCTGTGACCTACTGGACTGCAGAGTAGGCCGGAGGCAGCGGTCAGCAGTGGCTAACAGCCACATGTCGTTGGCTGGCGAGGCACAGAGTAGGCAGTTGTCGGTAGTGTTCGATCACCTCAATAACGATGATCTTGTTCCCTCCGGCCTGCAATGCGTCATCCTCTCCGTGCGTGCGATGACATGTATTCTGCCTTTTGAATAGCCGATGTTCAGTTCCAAATCTGTGATCCACTCGTGCGCAGCGTAGCCCGAGGGCAGTAGTCCGCGTAGGGCCACAGACGCGTGTGGTTGTGATGCCATGCACAGACTTGTTGGCACTACATCTAAGTGAGTATTGTGGCTTGTCCACTGCCTTAAATGATGTTCACTGCCATGGTGTAATCGGGACTCAGTTCCAAATGTGTGACCTACCTGACTGTGATGGAGGCCTGAGGCAGCGGTCAGCACGGCCCATTCACCGAGTGTCACTGGCATAGGCTGGATGGCCTCACCGGCCTGCGTAGTTCAGGTTCAGTGGCACCACGTGTTGGGACACCTCCGTGTATGTGACCCGGGTTTCGTCCGGACTGAGCCGCATCTTCCTCTTACTCCTCTCCGTGCGACCACTGGTGTGGACTCTGCCATTCGTGATTTGCGCCTAGGTGCTGGGTGTCCTGGTCCCTCATCCACGTATTGCCGGCTGGCGTTGAACAGGGTTAGTGGCACCACATGTCGCTGGCTGGCATTGAACAGGGTTAGTGGCACCACGTGTCGCTGGCTGGCGTTGAACAGGGTTAGTGGCACCACATGTCGCTGGCTGGCTTTGAACAGGGTTAGTGGCACCACGTGTCGCAAGAAGCCCATATAGAACTATGACTCACTGATCGAAGGGAGCCTGGTGCTGTTGCCGGTGGCCCGGGACCTACTGGGCTAAGGAGTAGGCCTGAGGCGGTAGTAGAGTACGTCAACGAAAAAGGACTAAAACGGGCCCGTGTCGTGGAGGCCGTGATGTTCTGAGGAGGCTGCAAAGGTCGTGGGACTCGGGCCTGGAGCTTGAGCCGGAACGTGGTGGGCCCTCCTTGACACACGCCGGTGTCGGCAGGTGATCAGTGAGGCCAGGCTGCGCAGGGGCAGGCCTGACGGGTTCGTGGTTCGGCAAGCGCACAGCGTCGCAGGCAACTCCGCTCTAGAGGGCGGTTTCGGCCTTGTGGCGGGGTGAGAGGCGCTGCCCTGGTTGGGCTTTCTTGAAGAGGACCACACCCAGGGCTACGTGCTACTTATTCACACCCCTACGCTGGTGTGGCGTACGCCAGGCCATCCCACTCCGGTCACGCTTGGGGGGCATAACAGGCAAGATTTCCGCGAGGTCCCACACTGGCTGTGGTGACATGGTTGTGTCCACTACACTCCATACACCCGAGGTGTATGTCTCCATGGATATGGGTGTGTGCTGCATTCTGCGGTCTGTCCAGCACATCTCCGCCACTCTTGGCATTGTGTACTTTCCCAATCATGGTACTACTGCATCCTTCACACATGCCTGTATGCCACCTCTCTCCACATTCAGTTGTTGTGTGGCTGAGGTGCCATGCCGTTGACGGCTCATGTTCACTGCTTGGCCAGGTAACCATTGTGAGTTGTTCTGTCATGTCTGGTGGGTGGGCATGTTGTTGTGCATGTTGGTTGTGATTTTGTGACGTGTGTATTGCCAGAGTTATGATTTGCATGGTTGTGGAGTTGAGGTGAGTGGGGTGTTCATTTGGAACTTGCCAAGGGGCTATGCATTTCACTTGGTGCCATCTTGGGAACGCTGGTTGCTGGTGGACTGTTGGAGGATGGAGGAATCATACACACTGGCTGTGTATTTGAAGCTGACATTGTTGGAGGTTCCACGGTGTTCTGTTGTTGCCTGCACATTGGGGTGGCACGTGTGCTTTCTGTTGCGGTGTTTGTGTGCTGTGTCAGCAGGGGGCACAGGTGGGACATGTGTGCTGTGGATTGCCCCCAACACGTGCGTGCATCCTGCTATGGCGTATGATCCTTGCTTGGTCTCCAGCGTGACCTGCGCATTGTGTTGGACGTATCGGGACTGGAGTACCAGGGTGATGGTGATGTCCAGGACAGGTGTGAGGGACTTGGATTTGGCTGGCAGTGAGACTCCTACGACTCTGGCGGGTGTTGGTTGGGGGATGCCAGGGGCCAACAGGTGCAGCCAAGCCAGCAGCTTGGTGTGGAGTGGGATGTTGGTTGTCCGCTGTGTTGGTGCCGTAGGCCTGTTGGGCGATGATGGTCGAGATGCGTGGGGTGGTCTTCCCTTTCAGCCTGTGGTGGACGGTGACATTGTCAGAGGTTTGGTCTGTGCGGCTGGTACGCTTCCTGGGGGTCCGCTGTCTGTGCTGCGTCTGTGGTGGTCGGGGGGGTCGGGAGTTGTTCTGGGTGTGTGTTGTGGTCCTGGGGTGGTGTCGTGGGTGTTGTGGCCTTGTGACCCTCTTGGGTGCCCGGGCTGCATGATGGGTGGCTCCATGGCAACTGTTGCCCTTCTGATGTGGCCCTGGGCTGGTCTCCCTTTTGTGGTGCAGGCTGCTGTCTGACTTTACACCAGGTCAGAGCAGGTGTAGATTTCCTGGTGCAAACGTGCCTTATCGCCTGTTTTGTGTTTTTATCACAGTTCTGTCTGGTTGTTGAGAATGTTGAGGTGTGATGTTGATGCGTATTTTGGCACAGGAACGCCCACTCTGCATCTCATTAGCGATATTTGCGCGGGTCTTCTGAGGCGATGTGTTTTGTGGCTGCAATCGTGGTTAAACTGGTGCTGTGGGCTGTTTACACCAGCTTGTGAATGGGGAGGTATTTTTATTGCAACTTTGGCTGCGATAAAGTGCCTTTGACTCGGCAATAGTTTCGTGTGAATATGCCTCTGAGTTTTGGGGCCCTGGAGAGGGTGGAAGTGGAGGATCTAACTATCTTCATTACCTACTGGATAATGCAACCATTTGATCTCGACAGAGGACATTATACCATTTATGCTACAGAATTGAGGAAAGTACTTGTAAGGAGGGAATATGATCAGTGCTAGTGCTCTTAGTCAATGATGTGAGGCATAAGGAACCAATTGTAACTGCATTTTGGTCCAAAAAGAGCAAGCTTTTGATGGTCACCAGGTATTATTTCCTAAGCGGTGTAAGAAAGTGGGTTTCTGTTGCAGTAACCCCCCCTTTTTTGCCTAATAGCTGATGCACTTTTCCTTGTTGTGCCCTGGGCTCCTGCCAATCAGCTGCCCAGGACCTGTGTTCCTTCCCTAAAAACTGCCTAACAGCCAAAACCCAAATTGGCAAACCCTGGCCACATGTCAGCCCCTGGTAAATGGTACTCTAGGTACCCAGGGCCTTGTGACCAGGGAAGGCCTCTAAGGGCTGCAGCACTCATTGTGCCACCCTTAGAGGCCCTGTACCCTGACACCCACACACTGCTCTTGCAGGCAGAGTGTCTGGATACAAGACAAAACAGAGTTGACATGGCTCACATCCCTGTGTGCCATGCCCACAACCTACACTGCCCTGGCATACATCAGCCACCCCTCTAGCTGGGTGCTCTATGCCAGTGGTGTGGGCACAGAGGCAGGAGCCCTGTGCCCCTACAGTACCCAGGTCCATTCCTGGGCCCTGTAAGTGCAGAGCTGCCATCTAAGAGTATATGGTGCTGGGAGCTTGTCAAACACGAACTCCACAGCACCATAATGGCAGCACTGAAGACTGAGAAGTTTGGTATCAAACTGCTCAACACATTAAATCCACACTGATACCAGTGTCGCATTTAATGTACCAAGCACCACAAAGGGCATCTTAGAGAGGCCCCCTGAAACCTAAACCTACAATCCACGTCTGTTCTGAGGCTGCCTAGGCTGCCACACAGCAGACATGATGCTGGACCCCTGGGTAGGAGAGCCCCTGCTCTCCTGGGTCTGCAACAATGCACATCCTGGGTGAGGTGCTAAATCTCCTCCCCCAGGATGGACAGGGGGAAGCTTCAAAGGCATGCCGCCTCTTGTGAGCTTCCCCAGGCCACTGCAACCCCCCACTCTGGCGGGAAGCTTGGCCGGAAACCCCAAATAAGGACAGGGGATGTGCCAGCCTGCCAAACCTACCCCTCAGGTGGGGGAGGCGAGGTGAAGCACATCTCCGGGCTCTCGCCATCTTGAAGATGAGAAGCCCTGCCCAATCAGGACTAGGCTACTGCCCCCCTCCCACAGGAGAGAGGCAGGATAGGGGGTGTACCCACACCAGGACAGGGACCCATTGGCCCCTGCCCTTCACCTAGAAGACTTGCCCTGCAGCTGCTAAGAAGAGGAAGACACAAACTGCTTTGGCCCCAGCCCTACTGGCCTGCCGACCCTCGAACCTGCTCCTGCTCCAAATCGGCATCTCTTGTGACCAGCAACCTCACAAACTCCGGAGGACCTGGCTACCTTTTGACTCTAAGCCCCTGGGACTCCCATCAGTAGAGGCTCTACTCGAAATCTACTTCTAATCCCTGGCAGCAGCCGGGAACCGCGAACCCAGCTCACTCTGCACCAGCCAAGCCTGGCATGTGCCAGAGTGAACAAAGACCACGAGGACGACCCCACGGCGACTGTGACCCTGAGTCCGGCACCCAAGGACCTCCCTCGACACCCCTGAAGAAGCCTGCAGCCTCAGAACAAGGTGCCCCCCCTAACCGCGATCAACAGAGGGTAAGATTTCCCGACACCAAAAGGCACCCCTGCACCCGGTGCCCCGCGGCCCCCAGTGCCCAATCCCGGGGTACCTACCTATCCTCCAACTACCCAACTTACCTCTCGAAGTGGTGGTGGCACCTGAAGAATCCTCGTCCCCGAGCTTGCAGTCTTTTTCTAAACCTGAGATTTCCCATTGAAATCAATTGAGTGCCCAAAGGCTCAAAAGCACCCTGCATCCAGCCGACCGAGTGGCCCTGGCAGTGCAACCTCTACACCTATCTACTTCCCCACTTGCCCTGAGTAAGTGACCAGGAGCCCAGCTCCCACAGCCGTGTGGCCTGCTAGTCAGCAGCCACCATCCAAGGCCCCCCTATCCCTCATAGGATAACATTGGGCCTAACTCTCTCTGCACCCGGCCGTCCTAGTGCCGCTGGAGGTGAACCAACTGTACCTACCTGACCCTGGGGGACCCCTGAGTCTATGCCCAGAACCTCAACTCTGCCAGTCGAGTACTTACCTTTAAACCGATAACTCAATTTTCTTCATAGGGTAACATTGACTGGCTTTTTCCTGAAATTTCTTCTAAGTGTGGACTTTTCAAATCTTTAAATATTCACCAAAAATCAGCCGAGTAACGAAAATGAAAATACTCACCTGCTCTTAGGTGAGCTCCCAGTGCTGGATCTTGGTGCCCAGCACTGACTCTGAAAACTACTTACAACTGTACTTACCAGTAACCCAATTTTCTTCCATAGGAAATCATTGACTGTTTTTCTGTGAAATTTCTTCTAAGTGTCAATTTCTGCAATCTTTAAATATTCTTTAAAAATCGTATAATATCTGAAAACGTAATTACTTACCTGTTTTGGATAAAGGTCCCAGTACTGAGTCTAGGCACCCTGTACTGGATTACAAAAGTAACGAGAACATACTATACCTGTAACTTGAATTTTCTGCCATAGGGAATCCTTGACTGTTTTCTATGAAACATTTTCGAAGTGTCAACTTTTAAAATAGCTAAATATTGTCTAAAAATCATCACAGTAATTAAGTCGACTTTTATCACTCGATTCCAAGTACTGACCCAGGACTGAATCTAGGATCCAGTCCTGGAATTCCAAAAGTAATCCTAAAAGTAATCTGTGGCAAATAACATGAAACTTCCATTGAACTCAATGCATTATTGTGTTTAAAATAGTGTTGCCTATTGCAACCACTTGTAACTGTTTTCAAAAGTTAATTGCATATTGCAAAAGTATTTATATAAAGCATCTCATTCTGAGAAAGTATATTTTAATTCCAATTGTTGGTTCTAAAATAAAATAAGCTACCACTTTAGAGAGTAAGGTTATATCTAACTTTAGCCTCTGCCAAGCCTCTGGGGGCTGTGGACTCTGTACACCCTGTACCTATTTGGGAACAGTATATACAGAGCCACTTTCTCACAAGCGGTGCGAAAACTTATATAGCAACTACAGCTCATAAACTGAACAAGAAGACATTCCACGCCTGATGTGTGAAAGCGGATATACAACACTCTGCAAAAGTGAAAGTCGCATATGAGAGTAAAGACTACAGGCATCATTTATAGACTAGCGGTTGGCATGACAGTGGCCCTTGCATCTGACCGCAAGTAAGAGCGCTCAAACAAACATTGGCAAAGCCAATAGGTCTGGTGTTGGCTTGTTTTGTCATAATTTGTGCAAAACCTTCTCGGAAAAGCTACCTGGCCCTCATCAGTCTATAAAAATAATATTGGCTACAAGAAGAAAAAAAAAATTATTATAGAAAGCCCCTATTGCTGTACCAGTCTCTGGCTCGGAAGGGAACTTCTTTGTATGAGCATGTGCTACTTGTGAAATGGCAGAATGCAGTCACTCACAGTGAAGTTAGCCAGTGGCTCAAGTGAGCTGACCCACTGCCATATACTGTAGCGGGAGAAATACAAATGTGAATGACAACAGACCAATGAATGAAGACACTGGCCGAAAGTCCCTTTAAGGGAATATGATATATACAATTTTAGTAATTTCGAAAGATCTTTGCTGACACCAGAACTAAAAATAGATGGCCCTGATGCGCACGGTTCTCTCCCTGAACTCAGGGGCAACTTATTATTTTACCTGCTTGAGGCCTTTATGTCTTGCAGGTTTGAGCAGGGAAAATATGTATTAAAAAGACTTGTACAGGCCTTTCGAAGTACACTGACCAAGCAGCCCTCTGGCAGAAAGGGCCCACAGACATAGGTTTTCGATATTTGGGACCAGCTAGGGCTGCATGGGTGGAAACTTGATGGTTTCCCCACTTCCAATGAGGCGGTAGAAACACCTGATTATTGAGGCTGGAGCCACACAGTGGGTCCCACACTGCCAAACTTCAATGAGGTCCAATGTCTTTTGGGATCCCTAAAGAGTGGAGAACCTCCAAACCGCATTATAAAAAGCAAAAGAAACATTAATTGCTGGCTGGTCATGTTGTTGGTCGCTGGCCTGCCTCCTTGCTAAGTGGTGGCTACTAGGGTGGGGTGCATGGTATCTTGCTCAACCGAGGTTCTGATAAACTGATGTGAGTGGAGTGTTTACCTAACCATGATGATCAAAAACAATGCAGAGAAAATAAAATAAGTTCTTTCTCACAAGTCCATTATGATGATGTCACTTCCTGCTCGAATGCGTCTTCTTGAGACATCACGTCCTGCGAGCACTGTTAAGTTCATTGATGTAGTCACTGTTGCAAGAAAAAGTCTAATTAACTTTAAGGCGAACCGGTAAATATTCTAGTTCAGTTGAAGAAACACACGCTAGACCATTTTTATTATCTGAAAGTTATTTGCCTAATACAAAGCTCTAGTTAGGCCCTTCAGAACTGTCCTAATCATCTCCGCCCCACATTACAACTTGTTCCCAGTGCATCCTTCATACCTCTGTGAGCTTTGTAACTGATTCAGGGTAAGATGGCGAGATACCATGACCTTGGCTCTGCTTTTGTGGCCGCTCCCCGTCACTTTGTTCAGGTGCAGTCGCTGTTACAAACAGGCAGAACTAAGCCCTTCTCCCCCCGGGTGTTCGGGGCCGGTCGGTGGCAGAGGTCAATGCGCAGTAAAAGGCAGGCGTGGCCCTCTTCGGGAGCGCTGTTATCCTGCCCTTGCGCCCTCATTAAAATAAATGCTTGAACGGTGATTCACGCGGCCCGACACTGTCCCCTCCAGACACCGCCTGTCTGCGCGCGTAGATTAGAGCCCCAGTCCCCCGAGTCCCGCTGTGATGTCCGAAGCTGTTCTTTCTTCTTCTGTGGTTGACAGAGGTGTCGATCTGATCCGGGCTACCTTCCTCGGAAGGCAACACAAAAGCGGAGAGAGGGGCTTATGGCTTCAGGTCAGGGTCGGTCTGGCTTTTAAGACAACTTGGCAGTGCCAGAAGGGCTGGTCTGACGGATCATTGTGTGTACTGGGGTTTTTGAGGGTTTGTTTTATGGTTTAACGGACCGTATTTTTATTGTTGATTTCTATGATATTACCGCAAGCACAAATGCATGCGGTCTCCCATTCCTTGCAAAACACTCATTTATGCGGCTTCTCTTGCCAAGTTAAGGAGTCCTCGATTTGCAAAAGTGGGCCAATTTTTTAGCTATCTCATTTAAAAATGGGGGCCATTTTTATTTTCATGTCCATGCCTATTTTCTGTCCCAGTCCGCCCCTGCTTCAGCTGACCTCGAGGAGTCCCAGCTAGCAAGGAAGGAAGAAGGTACGGGTCAGGTGCCCCCTCAGGGGTCTGGAGGCCGTGGCAACAGCAAAACATGGCCACTGTTCACAATTAAAGACATCCCAAGTGTACAGAGGAGTACTAAAAAGTGAACAAGACTAAAAGTGAGTAGCCTGAAAGATCACATATCGCGCTAGCAGACTCGTGGCCTTTATTCAATGACTTCTGGTGTGGTGGTAGTGGGAGTCCATGGAGGGACTCTTGTAATGTTGTCCAAGGTTGCTTGACCAAATAGCATTGAAGCAGCGGCACATCTGGTGGTGCTGTGCGAAGCGTTGCAATACCCAGAAGGAAGCTGTGTAAGGCCTATTAAGGGTCCTTTTGTTTCTCAATGCTGAAACATGTGGTTGCCTTCAACCCTCCATTGGCTTGAGGACACCATGGGCTGATATTCCCATGTTCCACACTTAGGGCTTGAAAGTATCTCAAAATGTGTTGCCTTGAAAAGAATGCCTTACACAACTATCATTGGTAAGTCTCGCCTCCAGACAGCTTTAGCAGTCTGTTGTTGAAAGGCCTATTGTGCACCAATGCTTACAGTGGGGATAGGCTCATCCTATTTCTCATCATTGGCTGGATTGGCTTCCTTGTCAATCTAATTTTCTTGCTTCATATAAAATGCATTTCCTTCCTCTTTTTGTGTTTGTCCCTTCCATCGAGCATAGCTGTTTTACAGTGTTTCTCATTAGATGTGTATCCTAAACTGCTTACAATCTGTGAACGACTTTTTTTTAATTTTCTTGCAGCTCTGCTTACAATCCGGGAACTACTTTTTTATTTTTCTTGCAGCTCTCCTCGGGTGTGCATTTGTTATCTCTCTCTCTATTGTTTCTATGTTTTGTTTTACTTTTTTAACCCCATTTCAATGGTGCAAGCTGCTTTCCTCCCACCTGTTGCTCACATGCTATTCCCAGCACGTATTTTGTTCACCACACACCAATTCTTTTGTGTCTCTGCGACCCTTCATCCTCTTCCATTGCATTTCGTCCCCCCACCAGTTTTTCTGTTGCTCTCCCAGTCCTCCCCACTCGTGTTGCTTTTCGTCCTCGCCACCAGTAACTTTGTTGCTCTGCCACCCTTAAATGCACTTCTGTTGGTTTTCGTCTCCCCACTAGGTTTTTTTCATTGCTTACCTTGCCCCTCTATTCCCACTTTTGATATTTTTGTTTTTAAAACATTATTTTATGCATGGGCCTGCAGCTGCATAATGCACACTGCTAATAGGTCAGTGTCTGCACTTGCGTTTTTGTAAGTTAATTTGAAAAATGGCCAGCAACTTTTGGGAACGGCAAATCTAAACTACAAACAAAGCCAAAATGACAGCTAATATGTTGAACTTATACACCCCACACGACCCATAACTCCACCCATAACTTCACCCATGCCCTGATCCCTAAAAGAAACCCTCAACACCCCTAAACTCGACCCATCTCTTAATCCTAAAAATCACAAACATCTCTTTTTGCCCATAAACATCACCCCTCCCAGAACCCATAAAGCCCTAACTACCCCTAATCCTCACCTATGTGTGTGTGTTTTTTGATGTTTCCTTAAAAAGATCTTTCTTTTAAAATGTTTCCTTTAATCTTTGATTTGTTTGTGTTTCCTTAAAATTGTTTTTCCATCCTTTCTCCAATGTGGTTTCTCAGTTTTCATTTTCCCATTCATTCACAACTTCCCAGTAGGAGGGACAGGGGCTTGGTAGGTCCAGCATCCATGTCCCTAAGAATAGTGGTGAAACAAGTAGTATGCAGTTCCTAAGAGGAAAGGGCTGGAAGGGGTGGGGTGGGGGGGGGGAGGGGAAGAAGGAAACTTCAGGTATGGAATGGGAGATGGGAGTGGGATAGCTTCTATAACGAGCAAGGGCCCGCACACACCCCGAGAGGTGTCATGCTTCATCATAGGGCAGCTCCTCGTTGGGCCGGCGCTGCAATGCCCAAAGGGCTTTTTGTTGAAGGTCTTGTCAGTTTGCGGCCGTGAAGCCTAAGAAACGGGGGTGGGAGGAGGGTGTAAGATGAGTAGAAGTGGGAGAAAAAGGTGCATCTAAAAATAGCTACGGGTGTCCAAAAATAACTTTATTCATTGGATACCGATGCTATGGTTAAAAACAACCGACTATAAAAGTCGTGGCTGGCGAGGAAAATTAAACCTGCTACAGCTCAAAGTGATCTGTGAATGGTCAAATGGTCCACATGTTTCATGTCCAAGATATCCAGTAGCATCAATGGCATTTCATCAGGTCCGGGGAATCCTCATCTACTCTAAAGGGGACGGCCTGAATGTGTACTAAGAGATTCTGTGCCCTAAGGTCAGGACTTGTCGTAATCTAAGGTGCAAGTAGAAGTGAGTGTAAAAAACCATCTACCTTCTGGCAAAAACCTGGAGGGAAAGGAGGTAAAATACAGGGGTAAGTAATCACAATATAGTGGGTTGGAGGAGTATTGAACCCCAACATATGGCTTATTGGAAATTGGTTTAGAAACAGTATAAAGACACACACATCTGGGTGACGTTCCAAACCTGTGGGTGAAAGTAAAATGACATGCGATCATGCTTAATATGTGCCAGAACCATGCTGCAGTAATGTGCCCAGGATTGTGATATCGTCCTGCGGGGGCTGGTAGAGTGCTACCGCCGCAACTGTGTCCCCGGGTAGGTCTATCTGGTAGTGGTGGAGGCGGGCTCACCTAGAAGGGGGTGTGGTGAGACCCCAAACTTGACGTCCCAGAAACTCGCACACTGGCGCCCTACCCATGTCTGGACATCGAGGGGGATATCAGAAAGTGAAGCGGAGAGGTTTAATACCTCATGGGACGCGGAAGCATGCAACGAGACAAACATATTTTGCGAGTTCAATCGGTGTCAAAATTGGGCACCATGTTGGGGGAGGAAGGGATGCTCCATCTTGGAATGGATGGTCCAGGTCGGTGGAGAGGCCCAATGAGGCCCATTGATACCTGTGGTCGCACATGATTGGAAATAAAATGGAAATGGGGGGTGGGGGGAGAAATGGAAGGAGGAAGGGAGAAGACTGCGGGCAGTACAAGGACAGTAAAGGGCCCAGGGGGTGCCAAGGACTAGGAGACCTTGATGCAGTCGCGTAACCTCAAGAACTAACAGGGGGAGGGGAGGGAAAGAGGGTGGTTATGGGTGTGTGCTGAGTCAATCGGTCATATCCATGCTGCCCTGTACCACGCAAGAAGTACGGTTACGTGTGGTAAAGGTACATGGATCACATATGCTAAGGTGTGAGAGGGAGTTAGCCTACTACCTCACACCAAGGAATATCATAGTTGAGTCCTATGTGGTGTGTGGATAGGCGGAATACCCAACGTTCTTTGCAGAAGAGAGCTTTCCGGGTAATATTGGGGTGGGATTTGGGTATTGTCCATTGTAGGCTGTCAGGTGTGTAGTTCATCTCAATTAAGTGAGAGAGCATTCTCCATGTGGACCTCCCGCACCTGATGTTGCTACGGTGTTATGTTATTCTTATCTTGGCAGCCCTGGTCGTCATACCCATGTACCTTTTCTGGCAAGGGCATGTGATCATGTAAACACAGTTTCGGGTATTGCAGTAAGTGTGGCACTTTTGGGTCCATGTGTCAGAAGGGCCCAGTTTGATCTCTTTGGAACGACGTGTTAGCGGGCACATACTGCATGACCTGCAAGGGTAGTGGCCTGTGATTGGTGGGAGCCCTCAGAGTAGCTGTTGGCCTGGTGTATGTTTAGGGGTGGTCTGGTGTGTATGATTATGTCTCTGATGTTTGCGGTCAGTTTGAACGAGAAACGTGGGGTAGCAGGTGACATCTCTCCAGTATGGAGTATGGGCCAATGTTTCTTGATGATCTTTTTAATCAGGTTGGACTGGGGGTGAAAGATGTGACGCAAGTGATCGCATCACATGGGGCCCACCCATGGTGTTCAAGGAGGCCTGCCCAGTTGTTATTTCGTGCTCTCTTGTAGGCTCTCTGCACCACGGCCTGGGGATAGTGTCTGGCCACTAAGTCTGTGCTCAGGGCTTGGGCCTGTTGTTTGCAATCATTGATGACGCTGCAGTTGCGGCGTAATCGCAAGAATTGTCCAAATGGGAGGTTGTCATGCAGGTGCTGTTACTGTCGGTGGGTTTTTTGTATGTTTTGGTTGATGGTTTCCCCTCGTTGAGGGTGATCAACAGGTTATGGGAGGGAAGATCTGACGTTGAGAGATTACTGCTGCATCTGAGAAGGTGGTCAAGGGTATTCATCCATTGGCAGAACTCCAGGCAAACTGTGTGTGTGCCCTGCTATAGAATGAAGATGCCATCTATATATCTGTGCCAGACCAATATGTTGGTTCGGTAAGGGTTGTCATTATTCTGGATATGTTTCTTCTCAAAGTCGGCCATGTAGAGACAGGCCAAGCTGGGAGCGAAAGTACTGCCCATTGACGTGCCCTGGGTCTGATGGTATAGTGTTGCACACTCCATGGTAAAGCTGATCGGGGTAGCTGAAGACCAAGGCTCGGCCCTGAGGCTGGTTTCTATCACCTCCAAGGTGGCATCTTGGGGTATATTGGTGTACAAGCTTCTACATCAAGAGTGACGAGAAGGTCCACGCAGATGTCTTCACCCAGGTTACCATGGAGGTTTAAGGCTGCAGTGGTGTCTTTCAGGAAAGAAGGGGTCTTGGTAACCAGTGGTTGCAAAAAATGATCACAGAACTGTGACACAGGTTCAAGGATGGACCCAATACCAGACACTAATGGTCTCCCTGGCGGTGGTCTGGTGGCTTTATGGATGTTAGGGAAGGTATAAAAGTAGGGTGTCCTCGGGTCGTTTTCGATCAAAAAGGCGGATTCTTTTTTACTAAACCATCTTTGTGTGTCAGCTGCAAATACCATGAAGGTTATGGGTTTTTTGAGACGTCCTGTGGGATCCTCCCTGATTGGGGTACAGTAGGGGATAAGGGTCTTCCCATCTCGTCCCGACCCCCCCCCACCCCTTCCAGCCCTTTCCTCTCAGGAACTGCATACCACATGTTTCACCTCCATTAATTCTCATACAGCACTAGTAGACACCACCTGTCTGGAATTGTGCAGAACTCCAAATTCAGATTGGCCCTGGGGGTCTGCACATTTTTCTTCAGTGATGATGGTTGCTAGACATTCTGTGATGCTAGTAGCTTGTTAGAGCTGGCAACAGCTGACCCGTCTACTCACCCATGTAGGCCTGGGACCTTTCTTGCAAATGATTGCCTTTGTCTTGATTACTTTTTAATATCCTTGGTGTGTCATTTGAAATGTCCTGTCAATTACTGATGCGGTCACTACAATACAGTAATCTCTAAAGACAATGTTATCTTTAGTGGCACAAATTGAATGATGTACAACACTTGAAGTGCCAGAGTGACGAAGTCTCATTACTGTTGTTCATCCAGGAAGTTGTTCCATTGAGTTCTAGCAGCATCCAGGGTCAGATCATGGGAATTTATTAATATTTGTTGCCACCTTAATTTCTTCATGGTGTATGGATTTTGGGCATGCTCCTTGGGTTACAAGGTAGATGTGTTCACAGCTGGCTGACAGATCTTGTTTCTGGTCTTCAGTGCTTCGACACATAATCCCTTGATTTGTTAACCCCAAGGCAGTTTTGCATGCTGAATCAGTACCTTTGCACTGAACAGCCCAATTTTTAAAGGTGGGTGATGGACTTGGAATCATTCACAAAACAAGGGATTTGTGGTTTGTGGTGCATCACTACGTGGAAGTTATGCCTCTGTTAATAAGTGTTGAAATGTTGGCATCCGACTTGATTTTGAAGCCACTCAGTGAAAGCTTATCTTGTGAATGCTATGAATGCATTCTGCATAATTCCACTTTATTGAAAACTGCAGCTAGACTGAATGGAACGGTGTAAATGACCAGCTCGTTATTCTTGGCTGGATCTAAGTACTTTCCAACCGCATCTTTGAGTTTCATATCTGTCAACGTTTTTGCTTGTGTGAAGGGGTTTTGTAATGGCGGGCAGATTTGGGATGAACCTGAAAGACCATGTGGCCATGTCCAGGAAGCTTCAGAGTCCGCTGGAATGCATAAGGGACTCCTAGACTCACTAACCAGTGCCACAGGGCCATAGTGCCACTTCCACACTGATATTTGATGCAAAAAAAGTCCTTCATGATTTCCAGTAGAGGTGGAAGGAAGCTCGCAAAGAGCCGACAGTAAAATGGTCAGACTTACAAACTCTTGTGGGCTGATCCAAGATAAGATTGCCAATGTTTCAAGCCAGTGGCTTAAGAATTCAGAGCAAAAGAAGCCAATAGCTGAAGAAGAATGAATCAAAGTAAGTAGACAGAGTAAAGTGTTTGCCATGAGTGGTGGAGACTCATATATATATATATATATATATATATATATATATATATCTGAGAAGAAAGGGGACCCTCGATTGAGACGCACTCGCGGGAGGTTTTTAAAGTTGCATCACGGCGGTGCGTCTCACGACCTGGGTTTGGCTGTAATATTTGAGAAGAAAGGGGACCCTCGATTGAGACGCACTCGCTGGAGGTTTTTAAAGTCAGGGAAGATCTGTGGTTGCTGCGTCACCTGACGCGTTTCGGGCTCTGCCCTTTTTCAAAGGTATGCGCATCACAATTGGCCAGCACTAACGAATTCCAGTAAATTCCCTCCTCTTAACTTGTTTTACAGGATTGCACTCAGGTGAGTTTCATCCCTCAGCATTCTGGGACTGGAAGTCCTGCATCATACCCACGTGGGCTGCTGGTCAGTTGCCTAAGCACAGTTTTTCAAAAACACAGCATCCAATCATGTCATCTCCTCCGCTTGCCCTCCTGCTCCAAATGCCACAGTTCGCACTGCAGCGGATCCGTTGCATCACGGCGGTGCGTCTCACGACCTGGGTTTGGCCGTAATATTTGAGAAGAAAGGGGACCCTCGATTGAGACGCACTCGCGGGAGGTTTTTAAAGTCAGGGAAGATCTGTGGTTGCTGCGTCACCTGACGCGTTTCGGGCTCCGCCCTTTTTCAAAGGTATGCTCATCACAATTGGCCAGCACTAACGAATTCCAGTAAATTCCCTCCTCTTAACTTGTTTTACAGGATTGCACTCAGGTGAGTTTCATCCCTCAGCATTCTGGGACTGGAAGTCCTGCATCATACCCACGTGGGCTGCTGGTCAGTTGCCTAAGCACAGTTTTTCAAAAACACAGCATCCAATCATGTCATCTCCTCCGCTTGCCCTCCTGCTCCAAATGCCACAGTTCGCACTGCAGCGGATCCGTTGCATCACGGCGGTGCGTCTCACGACCTGGGTTTGGCCGTAATATTTGAGAAGAAAGGGGACCCTCGATTGAGACGCACTCGCGGGAGGTTTTTAAAGTCAGGGAAGATCTGTGGTTGCTGCGTCACCTGACGCGTTTCGGGCTCCGCCCTTTTTCAAAGGTATGCTCATCACAATTGGCCAGCACTAACGAATTCCAGTAAATTCCCTCCTCTTAACTTGTTTTACAGGATTGCACTCAGGTGAGTTTCATCCCTCAGCATTCTGGGACTGGAAGTGCTGCATCATACCCACGTAGGCTGCTGGTCAGTTGCCTAAGCACAGTTTTTCAAAAACACAGCATCCAATCATGTCATCTCCTCCGCTTGCCCTCCTGCTCCAAGTGCCACAGTTCGCACTGCAGCGGATCCGTTGCATCACGGCGGTGCGTCTCACGACCTGGGTCTGGCCGTAATATTTGAGAAGAAAGGGGACCCTCGATTGAGACGCACTCGCGGGAGGTTTTTAAAGTCAGGGAAGATCTGTGGTTGCTGCGTCACCTGACGCGTTTCGGGTCCGCCCTTTTTCAAAGGTATGCTCATCACAATTGGCCAGCACTAACGAATTCCAGTAAATTCCCTCCTCTTAACTTGTTTTACAGGATTGCACTCAGGTGAGTTTCATCCCTCAGCATTCTGGGACTGGAAGTCCTGCATCATACCCACGTGGGCTGCTGGTCAGTTGCCTAAGCACAGTTTTTCAAAAACACAGCATCCAATCATGTCATCTCCTTCGCTTGCCCTCCTGCTCCAAATGCCACAGTTCGCACTGCAGCGGATCTGTTGCATCACGGCGGTGCGTCTCACGACCTGGGTTTGGCCGTAATATTTGAGAAGAAAGGGGACCCTCGATTGAGACGCACTCGCGGGAGGTTTTTAAAGTCAGGGAAGATCTGTGGTTGCTGCGTCACCTGACGCGTTTCGGGCTCCGCCCTTTTTCAAAGGTATGCTCATCACAATTGGCCAGCACTAACGAATTCCAGTAAATTCCCTCCTCTTAACTTGTTTTACAGGATTGCACTCAGGTGAGTTTCATCCCTCAGCATTCTGGGACTGGAAGTCCTGCATCATACCCACGTGGGCTGCTGGTCAGTTGCCTAAGCACAGTTTTTCAAAAACACAGCATCCAATCATGTCATCTCCTTCGCTTGCCCTCCTGCTCCAAATGCCACAGTTCGCACTGCAGCGGATCCGTTGCATCACGGCGGTGCGTCTCACGACCTGGGTTTGGCCGTAATATTTGAGAAGAAAGGGGACCCTCGATTGAGACGCACTCGCGGGAGGTTTTTAAAGTCAGGGAAGATCTGTGGTTGCTGCGTCACCTGACGCGTTTCGGGCTCCGCCCTTTTTCAAAGGTATGCTCATCACAATTGGCCAGCACTAACGAATTCCAGTAAATTCCCTCCTCTTAACTTGTTTTACAGGATTGCACTCAGGTGAGTTTCATCCCTCAGCATTCTGGGACTGGAAGTCCTGCATCATACCCACGTGGGCTGCTGGTCATTTGCCTAAGCACAGTTTTTCAAAAACACAGCATCCAATCATGTCATCTCCTCCGCTTGCCCTCCTGCTCCAAATGCCACAGTTCGCACTGCAGCGGATCCGTTGCATCACGGCGGTGCGTCTCACGACCTGGGTCTGGCCGTAATATTTGAGAAGAAAGGGGACTCTCGATTGAGACGCACCCGCGGGAGGTTTTTAAAGTCAGGGAAGATCTGTGGTTGCTGCGTCACCTGACGCGTTTCGGGCTCCGCCCTTTTTCAAAGGTATGCTCATCACAATTGGCCAGCACTAACGAATTCCAGTAAATTCCCTCCTCTTAACTTGTTTTACAGGATTGCACTCAGGTGAGTTTCATCCCTCAGCATTCTGGGACTGGAAGTCCTGCATCATACCCACGTGGACTGCTGGTCAGTTGCCTAAGCACAGTTTTTCAAAAACACAGCATCCAATCATGTCATCTCCTCCGCTTGCCCTCCTGCTCCAAATGCCACGGTTCGCACTGCAGAGGATCCGTTGCATCACGGCGGTGCGTCTCACGACCTGGGTTTGGCCGTAATATTTGAGAAGAAAGGGGACCCTCGATTGAGACGCACTCGCGGGAGGTTTTTAAAGTCAGGGAAGATCTGTGGTTGCTGCGTCACCTGACGCGTTTCGGGCTCCGCCCTTTTTCAAAGGTATGCTCATCACAATTGGCCAGCACTAACGAATTCCAGTAAATTCCCACCTCTTAACTTGTTTTACAGGATTGCACTCAGGTGAGTTTCATCCCTCAGCATTCTGGGACTGGAAGTCCTGCATCATACCCACGTGGACTGCTGGTCAGTTGCCTAAGCACAGTTTTTCAAAAACACAGCATCCAATCATGTCATCTCCTCCGCTTGCCCTCCTGCTCCAAATGCCACAGTTCGCACTGCAGCGGATCCGTTGCATCACGGCGGTGCGTCTCACGACCTGGGTTTGGCCGTAATATTTGAGAAGAAAGGGGACCCTCGATTGAGACGCACTCGCGGGAGGTTTTTAAAGTCAGGGAAGATCTGTGGTTGCTGCGTCACCTGACGCGTTTCGGGCTCCGCCCTTTTTCAAAGGTATGCTCATCACAATTGGCCAGCACTAACGAATTCCAGTAAATTCCCACCTCTTAACTTGTTTTACAGGATTGCACTCAGGTGAGTTTCATCCCTCAGCATTCTGGGACTGGAAGTCCTGCATCATACCCACGTGGACTGCTGGTCAGTTGCCTAAGCACAGTTTTTCAAAAACACAGCATCCAATCATGTCATCTCCTCCGCTTGCCCTCCTGCTCCAAATGCCACAGTTCGCACTGCAGCGGATCCGTTGCAAACCGGCGGTGCGTCTCACGACCTGGGTTTGGCCGTAATATTTGAGAAGAAAGGGGACCCTCGATTGAGACGCACTCGCGGGAGGTTTTTAAAGTCAGGGAAGATCTGTGGTTGCTGCGTCACCTGACGCGTTTCGGGCTCCGCCTTTTTTCAAAGGTATGTTCATCACAAACTGGCCAGCACTAACGAATTCCAGTAAATTCCCTCCTCTTAACTTGTTTTACAGGATTGCACTCAGGTGAGTTTCATCCCTCAGCATTCTGGGACTGGAAGTCCTGCATCATACCCACGTAGGCTGCTGGTCAGTTGCCTAAGCACAGTTTTTCAAAAACACAGCATCCAATCATGGGTATGATGCAGGACTTCCAGTCCCAGAATGCTGAGGGATGAAACTCACCTGAGTGCAATCCTGTAAAACAAGTTAAGAGGAGGGAATTTACTGGAATTCGTTAGTGCTGGCCAATTGTGATGAGCATACCTTTGAAAAAGGGCGGGGCCCGAAACACGTCAGGTGACGCAGCAACCACAGATCTTCCCTGACTTTAAAAACCTCCCGCGAGTGCGTCTCAATCGAGGGTCCCCTTTCTTCTCAAATATTACGGCCAAACCCAGGTCGTGAGACGCACCGCCGTGATGCAACGGATCCGCTGCAGTGCGAACTGTGGCATTTGGAGCAGGAGGGCAAGCGGAGGAGATGACATGATTGGATGCTGTGTTTTTGAAAAACTGTGCTTAGGCAACTGACCAGCAGCCCACGTGGGTATGATGCAGGACTTCCAGTCCCAGAATGCTGAGGGATGAAACTCACCTGAGTGCAATCCTGTAAAACAAGTTAAGAGGAGGGAATTTACTGGAATTCGTTAGTGCTGGCCAATTGTGATGAGCATACCTTTGAAAAAGGGCGGAGCCCGAAACGCGTCAGGTGACGCAGCAACCACAGATCTTCCCTGACTTTAAAAACCTCCCGCGAGTGCGTCTCAATCGAGGGTCCCCTTTCTTCTAATATATATATATCTATATATATTTATATATATATTGCCGAAAATCCCTTGTAAACAAGGATGACGACGCTGTGTCTCCTGCACAAATTACTTTATTTGCCGGTTACTGCTGGACGCGTTTTACCTGCGCAGCAGGCTTGTTCACCAACAAGGAAATAAAGTTTTCAACGTTATTTAAATCACCACCATCTTGTGTCACATGTGAACTACTCAAAAGTGATACTGAAAACAGACTCGTAGTTTTTCATACAATTCATAACAACCGTCGGGTGTTAAAACAATTGGACAACCGTGATTTTGTGTATTTAAAATATGTACAATGTCGCTAAAATAGCACCTACTAACACAAGTGTCAACTTCTTGGATCTAACTGTGTATGTTAGAGATGGCAAACCAGAGACAGAATTGTTCCGCAAACCAACAGCGAGCAATACGTTGCTTCATGCAACCAGTTTTCACCCAAAGAATCTGGTAAAGAGCATTCCGTATGGGGAGTGCTTACGAACTATTCCGAGGTTTGTAGGGGTGTCCTGCTCATGCAGGTGCACCCTCACACTTAGAACCGAGCACCCTGCCTTTAGGATTGAAAGGCCTGCTTTAGGGGTGATCTATAGGTTTTAAGTGCAGTGACCTTGGGTATAGGGAATCCTATATCTTTCGTAAGTGGTGCTAGCACCAGCTTACACAGGCTGCAATGGCTACAGTTTGAGTGGTACCTCATGAGTGGCATAATGCATGCTTCAGCCAATGGGAGACCCCTGGTGTACCTATACCCTGGGTACCTCAATACCATATAATAGGGACTGATAAGGGTACACCAGTGTCCAATCTGGGATGTACCAAAGTACTCACCATACCAATGTAGGGGAGAAAACATAGAGACTGGGGTCCTGGTTAGTAGGATCCCAGTCAGACTAGTCAGAAACAGCATAGGACCAAGCAAAAAGTGGGAGTAACCATACAAGCAGATCCTACTTTCCTACAACTTATGTCACTAACACTTACATTTCTGAAACATGGGGTCAGAGTACCTCTACCCTGACCCCTTATGTTAGCTTTCACAGAGAATTTTAGCCCCGGGAACTGTTCCAGATAGAGAAAATGGCAGCCGAAACTTTCTTTTCAGGTTGTGTCCAGCCAATCACAGCATTGCTGTTGGTGCGCACATTCGCAATTAATTGCGAAGTTGTTGCGAAATATCTGTGACAAGAGATATCACTATAATTTTCAACTTACATTTCTCAAAAACTACTGAACAGATTTACACCAAGAAACCAAAAGGCACTTCCTTGAGCTAACATCTACCTCCCTGCCAAACTTGGTGTAAGTCCATTCAACGGTTCGGGCTGTAGGTCTGTCTAAAGGTTCCTATGGGAATTAACATTACAAATGCACCCTTATTTCACGCCCTATTTTCTCAGTCCCCACTGCACAGATCACAAACTTTCGAAGACACACAGACCCTACTTTGACACTTTTTGGGAAAGTTTCATGATTAGTCAAACGACGCCAAAGTTATAGACAAGTAAAAAAAACGCTTTTCCTATGGAAACTAGGTCCTAACTATAACTATCTACTTGTGACCGCCAGTAAGTTACTTACACACACAAACTCTCTCTCTCTCGATATATATATATATATATATATATTTATATTCATATTTATATAAACTTCACATATATGTACCTTGACTATAAATATATGTACATATCTGTAAGTGTACATATGCATAGAGAGAGTTATATAATATATATATTAACGCCACATATATGTACCTTGACTATACATATGTGTATATATATATAAAAATGTATGTATCTCATGTCAAGAACATTAAAAAAGAATGTTTCACTAGCCAAAATGAACAAAAAAATAAGAATATAAGAAAAAGTAAAAATTAAACAAAAAGAAAAAAATGTAATAAATATAAAGTGTTGGAAATATTGCTGCCATTTCAAAACTTATGTCTCAATGATCATCCATATATACTTGTACAAAAAAGAATAGAGGATTTTGTACTTTACGCATATAATGATTGAAGAAAATGGTGGATGATACTTGACAGCTATGTATAACAAGCATTTGCAATGCAACAGGTCTCGCATTTACGCAAGTTTGAGCTACTGGCGTTGTAAATGACGATGCCTTTTATTTATGTTTTGGGGTTTGAAACATAAATAAAAGGCATTGTCATTTACATTAACAATAGCTTAAACTTGCGTAAATGCAAGACCTATTGCATTGCAAATGCTTGTTAAAGTCTGACATTGTTTCGGTCCTCCTGGACCTGCATAGGACAGTCCTTATTTAAATGATGAAGAGTTAACAGAGGGCAGGTGAGAGAATTATATCTCTGACCTTTCAGGCAAAGAACACCAGTGAGAGAACACAAGACAGGTAGAGAAAGATGCAGAAATAGACATGGGGTTGATGATGGGTGAGATAACGGGGGTGGGAGAGCAAGACGCACCAAAAAGGGGACTAAAGAGAGAAAAGAACAGGGGTGAACAAAAAGGAAAAGGGGAGATTGAGCAGGGGGAAAGAAAGGAAAAAATTGGCAAGGCAGGAAAGTCAGCAGAGAGAAGACTAGAAGAGAAAAGATAAAGATGCGAGTGTGTAACAATACAAAAGAACGAGCAAGAGATAGTACACAGGGTTGCTGGGCAACACTGAAGGGTGCAAGAGAGAACAGTGCAAAAGAGATCATGAAAGGGGAAGGCCTGATATTGGAGAAGATCATATGAAAGCCTGCACATCCATGACCACAAGAGAAAGGATGAACAAGTGACAGTAGACGGGAAGGAGGAAATGTGACCGGCAGCAAAAGACCGGGAAGAGAAAAAGAGAGCGAATTTAAGTAGTAAGAGAAGAAAAAGAAAAGCAAAGACAAAAAAAGAAAGAGTATGTGGATATTTTGAACCTTACAGTGTAAAGGAGTTCAGTCTCAAAGTGGAAATAAGCAATGGCCGATTTTCTATACATGTATGCACTGCGCTGCACTCAACACGTAACAGATACAGAAGAGTTAACAAACAGAAAAGTGCATGGAAATGTGTGAAAAAGTAGTGTTTCTTGGCCTGCCCACGCTTGTCAGCATGACTCTAGAAGCAGTTGTGTCCTTCCGTCACTTGCAACCCACCAGACTTGACCTGGGGGTATGCCCATAATGGGATAGGCAGGTGCAATTCACAATAAAATAATCAGGACAGGTCTTCACCGCTTATGTCTGCGTGGAAAGAGTTAGCGACCCTGCTTTTATATATTGTTTCTTTCAGCAGTTTAGCTTCCAAGCAGTCTGCGTTTGTGAAGACAGGAGAAATCAGACAGCTTAGTTGACAGCCTCTGATAGAGAAGACCTGCCGGCGTGCAGCGGGCACGCCAGCGGCGCGTCAAAGGCGCGCCCGTCGGCGCCCGGAGCGCGCATGGCGCCAGGACCCCTGGTCGTTTTGGGGTTCAAGTCTACTCTGGAAACTTACTATTGAAACTTAGAGGAACCGGCGGTGGTGCCCATGATATGATCTTCATGGACAGTAAGAGGGGCATGCCCTTTTGCACAAATTGTACTTACTGGCTGAATGCAGGTTTTGATAGCGGCACCAAGCAGAATGGTGGGGGGGGGGAGCAAAGGGGGAGAAGCGTGCGGAGCCTCAGCTGTAGGATAGACCACCACCCACCATCGTGATACATGGGCCGATGACAGGCCTGCGGCCGTACGTGAAAACTGTCTTCACTGCCTACTTCTTAATACACGTTCTGTTGTAAAACACAAATATGAACTAGAAATGCTATTGCAGTCCCATAACCCGGATATAGTTTTCCTGACGGAGACGTGGACGGATGATACCTCAGTCCCAGACTGGAATATTGCCGTACCACCTGGCTATGCATTATGGAACCAAAATAGGCAAGAGAATAAGGGTGGGGGCATAGCTATTATGTATAAAGACTACTTAAAGGTCCAAGTCAAAGCAGTGGCGGCCCTTCCAGCAGAAGCAATGCGTTTCTGCGTTAGGCCTTTCTCGTTCTCCTGGATTTGTCGGCCGCATTTGACACCATGAATCACACGGTGTTGGTGCGGAGGCTGCGGGATGTAGGAATTGGGGAGTCGGCCCTAGCCCTCCTCTCCTCTTTTCTAGAGGACAGAAAACAGAGCTTGAGCTGGGATGGTCTACAATCTGATAGCTTCTATCTTCCCTGTGGAGTTCCACAGGGATCGGCTGTGTCCCCGACGTTATTCAACATCTATGTGACGCCACTAGCTAGACTCGTCAGGAAATATGGTTTCACATTTGTATCCTATGCTGACGATTCACAATTTGTGATATCTATGTCGGACAAACCGGAGACCACAGCTGCTAGTTTTTACACCTGTCTAACGGATATTATGAATTGGATGAGCCTAAGTTTTTTGAAAATCAACACAGAAAAAAACGAAGTGATAGGGTTTGGCAATGGGAAATCCTTGTGGAATAATTCCTGATGGCCGGCAGAGGTGGGTGAATGTCCCCGCCCTGTCTCGAAGGTCAGGAATCTTGGAGTCATGTTTGATGACAAGCTTAATTTTTCGGCGCAGGTCAATAGTCTAACGTCTGCCAGTTTCTTCCTATTAAAGACCTTATGTAAGATTTTTCCTTTTATTCCTCCCAAACTACAGAAGACAGTAATGGTTGCCCTCTTCTTGTCCAAACTGGACTATTGTAACTTGCTGTTCTTGAGTATCGACAAAGTACAGATAAAGTGCGACACACGCAAAGCAGGCCACCAAGTTGGCTCGGAGGCAAAAGGGCGTCCACAGAAAACCCTCATTTCCAATGGAAATGAGGGACTGGGCTTAAAGCCCTTTACTGAAAGTCCTCTCCTACAAAATCTCTTGCGAGGCGGAGTAGGGCTCTGCCCTGCAACGCCACGCGAGACCTAAAAAAGCATGCAGTCAAGTTGTTTTTAAAGGAAAAGTGATGATAGACTCAGTTTAAGGGCACTTTGAAATGGACAATTTAGACAGCAGGACTTTATGGTCCTGTAGAAGGCAAATGCCGAAACGCATTGACTGTCCCTGTGTTGTGAATGCACTGTTGGTGAGAAATTGAATAAATATTAAATATCCCATTGCTGTGTTGCTGTTTGATTTCTACGGTGGAGGAAGGACAAGGTGTGGTAGAATCGTTGGATATACATATATATTCCATACAAGACCATCTTCTGAAGAGTAAAAACATATCCGATCTGTTAGAAATTATAAAGTTAGGAGCAGGGAGGGGGACTGCTTCTGAACTAATGACTACAACCTGGTTTACTGAAATTATCTGCACACCAGAGAGAACAATTGATTTTGGTGATGTTTAGGAATTTTTCTTGATATTGCTTAAAATAGACCAAATATTTCTGCTGTCGGCATGAATTGAACTTTATAACATGTTCTTCAGAGGAGCTCTTTCCTCACCTAGCTCTAGGGAAATAAAGGTATATGTAATATAGCTTGATTTAATGTATTGCTGTACGGAGAAGAACTGTGGTGGTATGAATGTGGGTCAGATCCAGATCCACACCGACCCCAAAACCACCCTCAGAGGCACCCTCATCTACAGACCACCGGGACCTCGCACACAATTCAGCGAAGACATCGCCGACTTCATCAGCCCGCACGCCCTCCCCTCCGCTGACTACATCCTCCTCGGGGACCTCAACTTCCACCTGGAGAACAACAACGACCACAACACCACCACCCTGCTGGACAACCTCGCCAACCTCGGTCTCAAGCAGCTGGTGACCACCCCCACCCACTACACGGGACACACACTCGACGCCGTCTTCTCATCCAGCAAGGACATCGTCATCAGCCACGCCACCGGACTCCACTGGACGGACCACAGCTGCGTCCACTTCAGCTTCAGAAGAACCACGACCCACCACCACCAGCAACAGGCTGCACGCAGAAGCTGGAACAAGATCACAGCAGAACAGCTCGCCGCATCCCTGAGCCAGGACCCACCCCCCAGCTCAGCGAACCCCAGCCAGGCCGCCATCAACCTCACGAAGTGGATCAGCAACTGCGCAGACGACCTCGCCCCACCGAGGTCCCCGCCTAGCAGACCCGGCAGCAGAAAAGCATCCTGGTTCACCGACGAACTCAAGAGCTCCAAGAAGAACTGCCGAGCCCTCGAGAGAGCCTGGCGCATAGACCCAACCACAGACAACATGACCACCCGAAAACACCACCAACTGATCCACGCCACCAAGAAAACCGCATTCAAGGCACGACTGGACAACAACGCACACAACAGCAAGGAACTCTTCAACATCGTCAAAGAGCTCTCCAACCCCAACGCCGGAAACAACGACATCACCCCATCTCAAGACCTCTGCAACTTCCTCGCCTCCTACTTCTACAACAAGATCGCAGACATACACAACAGCTTCAGCACACAACCGACGCACCCCACGACCGCACCAACGCCCCCCACCGCCACCATCCGCGCCTGGACCCCAATCACCACCGAAGACCCCATCCGTACGATGAACTCCATCCACTCCGGATCTCCAACGGACCCCTGACCGCACCACGTCTTCAACAAAGCCGACGCCGTAATCGCACCCCAGCTGCGGGACATCATCAACACCTCCTTTGACACCGCCACCTTTCCGGAGAGCTGGAAGCACGCCGCACTCAGCGCTCTACTGAAGAAACAATCAGCGGACCCCACCGAACTCAAAAACTACCGTCCCATCTCGCTCCTCCCGTTTCCAGCCAAAGTCATCGAGAAGACCGTCAACAAACAGCTGGCTGCCTTCCTCGAAATGAACGGATCCCTCGACCGCTCGCAGTCTGGATTCCGAGCCAACCACAGCACCGAGACCGCCCTCATCGCAGCTACTGACGACATCCGAGCCCTGCTTGACAATGGAGAAACAGCGGCCCTCATCCTCCTGGACCTCTCCGCAGCGTTCGACACCGTCTGCCACCGCACCCTTGTGCAGCGCCTCAGCAACATCGGAATCCGGGAGAAGGCACTAGAATGGATCATCTCCTTCCTCGCTGGAAGGACACAGAGAGTCTGCCTACCCCCGTTCAAATCAGAAGCCACCGAAGTCATCTGCGGCGTTCCTCAAGGCTCCTCGCTCAGCCCCACCCTCTTCAATGCCTACATGAGCCCCCTTGCGGCCATCGCACGCCAACACAACCTCAACATCATCTCCTACGCCGACGACACCCAGCTGATCGTCTCCCTCACCAACGACCCCGCCACCGCCAGAGCCAACCTACACGAAGGGATGAAAGAGGTAGCTGAGTGGATGATGAACAGCTGCCTGAAACTGAACGCAGACAAGACGGAAGTTCTCATCCTGGGCTCCTCACCCTCCGCCTGGGACGACTCCTGGTGGCCCCCCACCCTGGGCAGCGCACCCAAACCAACAGACCACGCACACAACCTGGGCTTCATCTTGGACTCCTCCCTCTCCATGACCAGACAAGTCAACGCCGTCTCCTCGACATGCTTCAACATCCTGCGCATGCTACGTAAGATCTTCCGGTGAATCCCCACCGAGACCAGGAAGACGGTCACCCAGGCCCTCGTCACCAGCCGACTGGACTACGGCAACGCCCTCTACGCCGGAACCACCGCCAAGCTCCAGAAGAGACTCCAGCGGATCCAGAACGCCTCAGCAAGACTCATCCTCGACATCCCCCGACACAGCCACATCTCCGGACACTTGAGAGACCTACACTGGCTCCCGGTCAACAAGAGAATCTCCTTCCGCCTCCTTACCGACGCACACAAAGCCCTACACAACCAAGGCCCAAGATACCTCAACAGCCGCCTCAACTTCTACACTCCCACTCGTCAGCTCCGATCGACCAGCCATGCCCTCGCAGCCGTCCCCCACATCCGAAGAGCCACCACTGGAGGACGGTCCTTCTCCTACCTGGCCGCCAAGACCTGGAACTCCCTCCCGACCCGCCTCCGCCTGACCCAGGACCACCTCGCCTTCATGAAGCAGCTCAAGACTTGGCTGTTCGAGCAGTAACGGACCCCCCCTCCCCCCAGCGCCTTGAGACCCTCCGGGTGAGTAGTGCGCTTTATAAATGCCCTGATTGATTGAGGTGAACCCCAATAATTCCCTGTATCCCAATATTTCGAAACAGCAAAGGCTGTCTGCAATAAACAGGGCAGAGTCTCTAGTAGAAAGGGAAATCTTCATGACTCATCCCCCAAATCAAAGGGGTCCATACACATTTTACGCATAAATAATAAGCAAAACACTGCAAATTCAGCCTGGCATGACTACTGATAACACATATTGGACAAATAAGAAAGATGGTCGTCACACAAACATAACACCAACCCATTTCCATTAACTTCCACAGCAACAACGCACTCTGGAGTTGTACAACACAATATGAAACTTTTTAAAACAAAGACTAATACACTAGTGTGATAGCAAGCTTGCATCTGAACTTCGAGAATAATGAAGAAAAAGTTTCATTCACAATACATGCTCTATAAGTAAAATAACCAATTGAGTACGCGATGACTGTGGGGAGAGAAGACACGCAGGGGGACATTGACTGGGAGAGGTGATGAGCAGGAGCAGGATGAGCAGAGCGACATAACCAGCTTCATTTCAATAAAATGGTGTGCCTGTAAACATTTGGCATAATGAAGATACACTATTAAACACAATTTTAAACATACTGGCAAAATCATTTTAAGTGTAAAATTATTACTTCATCAATTATGACTATAATCATTAAAAAAACATTAGTATTAAAACATAATTAGATATCCAAAATTGCACATTCAGAGAAAGCCTAAACATAAACATGGCAAAATGCACTTTATGGACTCTTTCTCACTCATTAGTGGGATGCTGCTCAGAAAATTAGAGATGCTCGACCCAACTGCCTGGTGAATAGCATAGCATACATTATGTCTTCCTTGAAAAGAGTAACGCCTATCTCAATTGCAAAGTGTCAAATAACATCGCGCATGAAGTCGCTGTTTGTGTATATGTGCTGATATATACATTTCCTAGATATCCAACACGTCATTTTGCTGGCAGTATATTTGTATCCAAAGGTAACACTTTGTCGATTTCTGGCAGTGCTAAGGGGGATACACTAACTCACCGTATGTATTTATTTTTCATAGTTGCACACTTTTAGTACCAACATAATAGACCCCGAACCTAAAGCGCAGCGCAGCTGCACTGCATATGATCCAGGGTATAGGTTTATAAAGAGCACATTTCATAAAAAAGAAAAAAGCAGCGCCTTTTTTCTAAAGGTGTATATCTCACAAAAGGTCTGAGTGTACTTGCTGTATTTACTGTGTCTACATACAAGGGCACAATGTGTTCAATATTAATATGTAATGTGCACATACATGCTATTTATTCCTAAATGTCTGGTCAGGCAGTGGCTAACCCGATATATTTGTTCCAGCTTCTTTAAATCCTTGGTCGCGGATATGAAAGCAGACATCAAATCTGATGGTAACTGCATGGTAAGGGCTGTCACTGAGTCAGTTGTTGGCAGATACCCGTAGAATGACTATTCTGTCACTTGAATACCTAGTATCCATGGCAATAGTATGTTATTTGTAATAATTACTGGACTTTTTTGTCTTAGGAACATTCTCATCAATCTGTCTAAAGTTGCCCTAATGGTCTAAAAAACTAATTAAATAGTCCACCAAGGATTACATGTTTCTTCCGTCATACACCTGTCAAATTGAATAAGGTACGGGGATTTCACTGGAACAGGATATCAAGAGACCGGTATGTAGGAAATGAGTTAAGGGTGAGGGGTGACAAAGAGGGCATGAGAAATCCCATTTGTCAGTCATAGTCATCCCCTGGTATGATATTCCTTAAAGTTTACTGTGAAGTGCAGTTTAAGGACTTCATCAATTCATCCGGCTAAAAGTGGTGATCTGAATTTTCACATTGGCGAAGGCCTGTTGTATGAGGCCGGCTGTAAATGACAATGGTTGCTTTCTTAAGGCACCTGCTATGCTCAAGATACAGATCAAGGCATCTATCTCAAGGTT
The DNA here is from genome assembly GCF_964204655.1 of Triturus cristatus. NCBI lineage: Eukaryota > Metazoa > Chordata > Amphibia > Caudata > Salamandridae > Triturus > Triturus cristatus. The sequence continues at coordinate 610,597,944 of NC_140583.1, forward strand.
TCGAAGACCATGGAAGACACTATTTGACCGTCCTACTACAGAATGTTTGGTGGCAAAGCCTGAACACCAAAATAAGTCATGCCCTCCTTTTCTTATGACTCCTCCTGTGAGCCCTAAAGTCAATGTCCATGCGATGGAAAGGTTGCCATAGATGTAAAAGAACTTCAAGGGTATGAGGGGCTTAAGCATATTTCTTTAGGGCTTCTCATTCTGCATAAGTGACGAGACTGAACGAGCTGGGTTACATTTTTGCATATAGTAGGTTGGGACGTATATATTAGAGTGTTCCATCTTGATATTTTCACTTGCTGATCCCTATCTAGGACATGTCGGTGGGTCAATTGGTAGGCATCTCAGCAGCATTGGGGGGAGTCCCTTTGTCTGAAAATGGGCAGGTTTCCAAAATCTCCAGGTCTCTGTGGGTATTCGGGTTGGTGACTTCTTTTTGGAGGTCAGAGTGGTATGTGTAATGTAATGTGGATTTGTTGAGCGCGAGCTTGTCACCCGTGTGGAGAAGGCAGGGGGTTTATTTGTTTGATATTACCTTCTTGAGTTTTCTTTGATACATTAGGGTGTCTTTAGCCAGCAGGAGATGCTGGAGAAGGACTTTGTGGATGTCTTCTGGTTGTTGCCTCACTTTGTGCCCTTCACATGTTATGCAGAAGGCACTAGACATGTGGCTGTCCCTACTCCAGCCCTACCAGCCTTTCAGAGCTCCCATTTCGTCAGCAATTCTCCTGATTTCCTTGTAGCCCAAAAGTGTTCATGTTGAAATTTCCCACCTTGAATATAACTTTCATATCTTTTAATTAAAATATAATTAACTATCACTCCTGATGATTCCTTCCGAGCTCCACCCCCTCCTTGTAAGAGGCCAACTGGGGACATTTGGCGATTGAATTCACTTCAGGTCAAGAGACTGTGAGCAGACTGAACTCATGAAAAAGACTACGGGAAGCCCTAGGAGAAATATTCACGCGTGTAGGCTGTAGCTAAAAATGACCAGGCGGGGCGGGGAGAAGGATTGGAGCAGAGCATGAACAGATTATTTTCTTATCATGTAGTCTTCATACTTGACCAGTCTTGCTTGGTATTAAAACATAGTCCCATTAGTCTGTCATCCTTTCAAGTACAGTGTCTGTTTTTCTGGTTCATTGATGCTTTTTACGAACCACTGTTTGACATAAGTCTTTTTTATGCGCCACCTGAGAACATAATTGCGGCAAACCTAGCAGGGCAAACGTAGATGCATTTGCATCTAGGTTTACAGGTACAAGCAGGCATTCTCAGGAGCCTGGAGAGATCATATTACATGCAGTAATGAAGGTACCTAAATGAACAGCATACTTTTAAAGCGAAGACAAAGAAGCCTGTGTGCACAGCTCTTGGCAGGGTAACACCGGGAGCGCCAGCACGTGCCTCTGCAGACCATGCTGTAGAAGGCCGAGCTGCTGATAGGTTGCTCTCCGACATCTGACGACCGCGTGCCGTGAAGCCCTGGCTCGGTAGATTTGTTGAACTCATCATGTTTGGTGATTTATAACTTGAAAAGGCAGTGGCGTAAAGCAAAATGAAGCCCTCCCACCATTATGCAGAACGAAATGTTGGCCCCCGAGTCACCCATAACTCACAGATATTCATTGACTTTGGACAGAAAGGGCCCCCCTTTTAAAGTTTGGGGAGGCTTGACAGGTTGTGTGAGGCTGCATGGGCTGCAGGGTCCTGCGTTGCACCCCTGGGAGAAGGGTGATACCTGCAGTGCTGGACGCACTAATTCTACGGATCTGATCACAGGATGGCCGTAGTCTGGCCCTGCAGGGCCCAGTGATGAGGCTGAATGTGAACACATTCAGGGTGATGATTGTGGATGACAAGGATACATCCGTAAATCAAGTTCATCTAATGGAATGAACCTGGGATGCCAGATGAGGTGAGAGAAGGATTTGGGAGTTCTGGAGAGTTCACAAAGGCATACTACGACATTCATGGATTGGAGTATCCTGCCTTTATGGCTACATTTCCGGAAGGGCTACAGAAGCCATTTTACCATAAAGAAATCTTCGAATTTTCATCTCGATTCTTAAAAAAGAATAGGAATTTTGCATATAGATGCTTCCATCTACCTTTGGAATAAATTTTCAACTCTTTTGAATTTCTCAAAGTTTAAAAAAAAAAACACATTTTATTAAAGTGCTCAATAGACCATTACATACATGCCTCACTTGTGTTCGTACACGATAAAGCTTCAATATTACAACCATTGTCTGTGAGGAATTTCTCAAAGTGTTCAGGGGTACTTCTGGGCACTTGCAACTGTTTTAGATTTCCATGACTACACATATACGTGAAAGATGGTTTAAATCTTCTCCAGACATTAAACCGCTCGCTGCTTTTAAGGTAGGAAAATGGGTGCAAAAGGTATGGGAATGCCCACAAATTTGTGTCAGTGGGCGTTCACTAACCTTGTTTGTTGATTCTTAGCCTGTATCGTTGTGTGAACTTAGTGTTTTTTCTATACCATCACCTGGATTTTTTGTAAAAAGTACGCAAACCCATCACCCAGGAGGTATGGCATACTCTGCCATAGGGGTTTCCTTCTCATCAACATCAAAGGCTGCAGGGTGGGCTCGCCATTAAATCCTTTTACCCAGGGCTTTCGAGAACCCAAGAGTGTTCGCAGTCAGCCTTTCAACATGTTGGTCATCACATCACCGAAACCCCTCAATAGCACAATACAATAATATTTATTTTATTCTGGTTGTGATAAAGCGTGGACCAGACAGTTTGTGCATTGTACATCTAAGTGATGCAAGTTATTTCACGGCAGTATGTGTGGACAAAGCTGTTTATGGTCAGGCATGTACACCTTTAGACAGAAGATATATACAGCAATCCATTCTTGGTCCCTACAACCTACATTATTTCAGACTGTCTGGTCACACAGCCTAATGATGTGCTGTATTGCAAATGGATTTCTGTGGTACTTTATGTTCCCAAAGAGGCACTGACATGTTTCCGTGGACGGATAGCACACTACTCGTTGCAGGAGTGTGTGGTTGAAAGAGTGATAATTTGCAGTATGGCCTACAGTCGAAAGTATGTTTTTGTCGTGTGTGAGAGACCACAGCGGGACTCTTATCCGGTGTTAGGTTACTGTGCCTATGTATATAATAGGAAGAAGAGTATTGGCACTTTACATTAATTTGAGTGTGAAGAAGGCATGCGGTGAAGCAACAGGTAAAAGGCACTGTGCTTTAATGTGTTAAAGGTCCCCCGCAATGGAGGAAGATGTTGACAGGTCAGGGAGCAGCATCCAGCTGTTCACAGGTAAGTAAAAAAACATTCTAGCATACAGTCCGGCACTACCTGCGAAATGTAAAGCTACTGGAAAAGGGAAGGCTCGGATACAACTGGGAAGGTGGAGGTTCTATAGGTAAAGAACTTGCAATATGACCAACCTCCTTCGTTTGGTAAAAAAAGAGGATGTGGCCTGACAGCTAGATTGTCGACTTTGGTGCTGGAAACCAAGGTCCGAGCCTCGGGGTCGCGTCCACATCCTGTGATTCTGGGCAAATCACTTAATCTCCCCGTGCCTGGATGTGTAATGTAACCGGTGCGCATGTAAAGCGCTCCAATACCTTTGGGTCGAGTTTGCGCTATATAAAATCTGCATTATAAGAAAAAAAAAGAATAAAATAATTAATTCTAGAATGGAGTCTGATGCTGCCTGCAAGATGTAAAGCTACTAGATGAGGGAAGGTTCTATCTTCTTCCTTTGGCAACAATAACAAGGAGATGAAGAAAGAACTCAATTCATTACAAAGTCATCAAATCTTTTAGGTACAATTTTTAGTGGCTAGTGTTGGGGACGAGAGGCGGGGTAGGCGGGGTAGGCGGCATAGGGATCGCGGGGGAGGGGAGATTTGCAAAATAAATAAAATAATAATTTTTAAAAACTTACCTGCAGCTGGCAGCGTTGTGCTCATCTGCTCCTCTTCTCCAGGTGGCACAGTCTCCCAGAATGCCCTGCGGCGAATCCTGAAGCTGCTCTCACGCATGACAGCAGCTTCAGGATTGGCCTGAGCACCCTCGAAATCCGCTCTAATACAGACTGTGAGTCTGTGCCTGCTCATTCCAACCGAGCTGTGCTGGAGAGAGTTTTCAAACTGTTATGCGCGGTGAAGGGAGTGCACCTACCACTCCCCTCAGTACCTGTCACTCCCAGGACCCGCCCCCAAGACTCAGCAGGAAAAAAAATAAAAAACAATTTTTTAATATCGTTTTAGTTTTCCTTCCCAGCCTTTTTTGGAAGTGGGAGGGAGGCGACGCTCCTCCGCCTTTGAGGATGAGCCACAGCTGGGAACAATACTATCTCTTTTAGGATGTTCTTTATTTTTGTCAGTATTTACTTTTTCATCATCAATAAAAATAGATCTGTCATGAATAGAAGCATGACCCACGTTGGTTCCCACAGTCTTTGAAAAAATACTCTGGACATCAAACTTTTGAGCTTCAAACTCACTTGACTGAGAAGACCCCCATTTGCAGTAGAAGATATATTGTCAAGCGAGGTATTAATATTGGAATTTTTAGACAGCGTACTGCCGAAGCCTGCTGTAAAAGAAGGAAATTGAAAGGAAATATAAATTCTCATTAGATCTTGATGAATCAATACTCTTGCATGAGTTCTCATTGGTATAATTATCATGCTAACAAATATTTGCTTGGCTAATCTACTTAAATTCCACCTAGTTATTCTGAAGTATGGCAGAAGATTTACCAGGTCTAACCACCCTAAAAGTTGTAGAAATCTTGGACTCTCCATTTTTAACGAGCCAGGGTAATTTGAGTTTCACCAAAGCTCCCGTAAAAAATCATAAAATATCCAGGTTAATATTTTTGGCCTGAAAATTATTTTCTAGTTTTATCATACATTCCTTGAAGCTAATAATAGGTAATTCACTTTTTATCCACAATGGATTGAGACTGGTGTGTGTGGTACCCTCCCTTCTAACATCGCAAATGGTGAAATCCCTGTGAGAGAGTGAGGCGATGAGTGACACACCCATATTTGATCTGATACAAACTTTATGAGCAGAGCAGCCTGCACAGTCTCAACAATAACCCAGTCAAACCCCACAACTAGACTATTGATTCTGGGCGAAAATGCTGTTTTCTTATGAAAAATACTTTATTCTTTACTTTTTTTTTGCAACTTCTGAGATGTAAATTACATCCCATTATCTGTGACACTACTGTTAGCCAACCCTTCTTTCACAAATCATGCACTGAGAAATTCTATTACAGTATCCACGTCTAGTACAGAGCTGATCTTTTGGCTTAGTGGACTAACACATGCTTCGTAGGGGCCTGTGTTTGACCCCATGGTCACAGGTTCAAATCCCGGGGGATCCACTCAGGCTTTCATCTTTCTGAAGTCAATAAAATGAGGACCATTGAGTTGGGTATCAATGAACATCTGTTATTCAGCAACAAGATACTCTTCCGATGGATGCACACTCTACAAATATACTTACGTTAGTACCAGTTGTGAGTTGAGCCGTCCACTTAATTTGAACCCATTTGGAGAAATAATCAATGGGAACAAAGCATATACCTTCATTTGAGTGAAGTTTTCATATATACCTAATAGGTCTAAAGCCACCTTTCCCCAGGGCTTTTTGGGAAACTCGATATGTACCGGTGTGACGTTACAAGCAATCAGGAACTGATCAGCCTTGACACATATGAGACGTTGTTTTATAAAACTGGAAATCTAGGAATCCATATATGCCCACCAAAATAATTCTATGTCTTATTGGTAAGCGTTTCACCTATAGCTGAATTAATTTTATAATAGTGTGGCTAATTCTTGGGAGGAATGACACACTCTTCTTTCATAACACCCCATCAATGACCGAGATGAGACCTTTAACCTTCCACTACACCTACATTTCAGGAGACAGTCATTTCTCATAAGGCTTACTGCGAAAGCCTATAGCTTTACGTGCCTCTCATCTTGTTTGAAACCATCCATCCAACGTTCTTTTGTAAAGCTGTCCTTACATAAACTTGATGCCACATCCACAGATGCCATCACACACTCCTCAATAAACCTCGATTTGACTTTTTGAGTAGAATTTGGTAATCTGGACAAGCAGTCAGCTACCTTGTTGCAAGAGCCCATCGTATAATTTTCTCAAAACATTTATTGATACATTTTGTAATAGATCCTCACCAGACGAGCACAGGCCTTTTCTGTCCCATTACTTATGAGCAGGGACAATAAAGGCTTGTGATCAGTTTTATAGTAAACATTTCCCCCCATCAATAAGTTGTGAAATGTTTAACAGCCCAAGCACAAGCTAATGCCTCTCTTTCAACGGTTGACTATCTAAGCTTGGAACTAGAAAGAAGTCTACAACCAAAAGCTATGTGTTTCACATTCTTGGATTTTCTGATTTAAAATGCCCCCCAGACCCTCTGAACTGGCCTCAACATATAAAATAGAATGATCTTTGTGAGTGACATAAAACAGTGGTGAACCATTCACAAAGAAGCTCTTAGTTTCTCCAAAGCTAGCTGATGATGTCCAATGAAACTTTTACTCCCTTAAGTAACATCCTGAATGGTGATGCAATTTGGTAAATTTTGTTAAGAAATCTGGAATAAAATACACATGGTAAGACCTTAACTGATCATTATCAGTGGGCGCTGGCATGGTCTCAACTGCATGAAGTAAATTCTGTTTAGGAACAAATTCCTTCTCCTGAAATAACATGCCCCGAATACTCACATTCTTGAGTAAAGAAAATACATTTTTCCATTCGTAACGTCTTGCCCTTGTCATGTAAAAATGTCAAACCTTTGTATAGTCTGAGGCTGTGGAATTCAACAGTGTCTACATTTATTAGAATTTCATCATGAAAAGTGATAATGCCTTCAAGACCTTTAAACAACACAAACATGAGTTTCTGTAATGACTAGGAAGGTGGAGGTTGTAGAACTAAAGAACTTACTATACTTATGAAGGGTTCTAAATTAATATTTTATTTTTTTTAACTCTTTTTATTGAAACATCACTCCTCATAAGCAAGTACAGGGGGATGATCGCAGAGTATCATGTATTATACATAGTAACAATAATCTACATTATCAGAGGCTGAGCTTGGACATACATCGAGAATGGCACTTTTCCGGCCTGCTGCAATTCACAAACCTTTCAACACTGTTAGCTCAACAGGAATATTCTACCCTTCCCCAATGACATTGCCCCCTATCCGTACCTCCTAAAGTCACACCAGGTCCCCCAAACTTTCTTCCATTTCTTGGGGCAGCTTCTGCTCTGATATACTACTTTTCCTCCCTCTGGCACCAATCTAGGTCCGATTGCCAATATTCGATTCTTGGAGGGAGTAGCCGTGCCCCATCCCCATGCTATATTGTGCTTGGCCACTCCCGCAGCCACCACTAGCCACACATTTTGGTACCTGGGCCAGGTTTCCTCTCCAGAGACTGTCAGGAGGAGCCATTTGGCATCCATGGGAACTGTCAAAGACAATACTTGGGCTATTTCCTCAGTGACTTTTTCCCAATAATCCTGCATCATCGGGCAGTCTCATACGATATGAAAGAATGTGCCCTCCTGATTGCACCCTAAGAGGCACAATGGGGGTTTTGCTCTCCCTATCTTGTGTAATAGTGTCCTCGAGTAGTAGGACCTGTGCAGAATCCTAAGTTGGACTAGCCTGAATCGGACACAAATTGCTATGTCCCATGGGCTCTGGATGGCTTCTACCCAGTCATCATCTTCTATGACGCCAAGGTATCCAGTCCACGTGTCTCTCAGTGCCCCCAGTGGATCTTAGGAGTTATTAACCAGTTTTCTTGAGATTGTGGAGATCTCTTTGTCAGGCACAGGCTCTGTGAGTAATCGGTCCTCTAGAGGTGATGTGTCTGGTATATGTTCTCCTTCTAGTATATGCCTCCTAAGAGTATGTCCGAGCTGCAGGTGCCTGTATTGCTCCGACTTCACCAGCTTATATTCTTGTCAGAGGCCCTCAAACTGTATCAAAGCTTGTCCTCTTCAAATGTCGCACAGGCACTCTATACCTATTAGTTACCATCTTGAGAAGCCCATCAAGCCCCCAACCTCATGTAATAAGTCACTGTTCCATAGTGGGGTCTGGTTGGTGAGTTTTCCTCTTCAGCCCAAATAATTTGTGGCCTCTCTCCATGTCCTAACTACCAACTGGGTATGTGTTGGCAGGCCCAGTTCTTTTTTCCAATAATAAAGAATAGCCTCATGTCCTCATTGACTCATTACCTCTCTATCTACTCGATAGGCTGGTTCTTGACGGTCTGAAAAGTTCCAGCCGTTATTTACTATTAGTTGTGTCATCCAGTAGTACTTCAGAATATCCAGCACTGCAAGTTCACCATCATACACTCCCCGCTTCAGCTTACTCAGTGAAGTTCTTGGGGTTTTGCCATACCAGAGAAGTGGCTGGACTTCCTGGTCGATCGTCCTAAAGAACACCAATGAGATCTTGAATGGCGTGTTTTGCAGTACGTACAAGAGGCGTGGGAGGGTCATCATTTTATAGAGAGCTGCTCTGCCCATTAAAGATCGAGGCAGGTTCCGCCAGTGAGCGACATCTCCATGGACCCTTTCTATTTGGGAAAGTACATTCCTGCGCAGGATTTCTTGTGGGTCACAGGTGACAATTGCAGTCAGGCGGGAGCCTTGGTACCGCCCCCAATAGACAATGACCACTGACTTTGACCAGTTTATTTGATAACCAGAGTAGCTCCCAAAGATGTCCAAGTACTACAGTATTCTGTCTATGGAGAGGTGTGACTGAGTAACACACACTAGGACGTCATCTGCATAAAGGGAGATGTGCTCTTCCCACTTCCTGTATCAGTGGGTCCTGATGAATCCAGGCTGCAAGCAGTACGAGTGTTATACATTATTGAGTAGGTACTTACATAATTCACCCAGAAGTGTCAGAACATAACACCAACTGGGTGCTGCATGTTGTTATAACAGCTGCTCTATATAACCCTCTCAGAGTGACAGGTAAGTGGCCCGTGGCATTGCACTGTATACAGTCAGCCATGGTAAATTATCTTAAGTCCATCTCGGAGTGTCAAGGGTTAAGCCACCGACATGCACGAGAGAAATGCTCCTCCTTGGGTCTGTTGAGCCCGGAAGGGCGCTGGAATAAAACCCCAGGTCCAGTGAAACTTACAAGGTAAGATATAACTATGTGCATCACTGAGCACCCCATATTCCCAAACCCCACAGCTACACACAGATATAGATGGCCCACAAACTGTGGTAACATTCACACAACACATAGATCCAACCTCGAACACATCCCACAAATTACCACACACCCTCAAACTACAGAACACACAATAATCTCATGCTCATTAACACTTGCTCTATGGTACTCCACATACCAGACATCTCAGACCTTGCCTCCTGTCAAAGGCTTGACATCCTCTTCATCACCAAAACATGGTTCACTCCTGCATAAACTAGACATCCAACACCTATTGAGTGGACTCCACACACAATCAGGGAGGAGGCCTCGCTGTAATCCATACATTTTCCTGGTATAGCACCCTAGGCAAGCTACTAACAATCAACTTCCTGGAGCTGCTGACATGACATTTCCACTTGCTACATCTGAGACCGCCAGCTTCCAACTCATCTATGGCCTCAAGAGCAGAATAAGAGATTCATTGATGAATTCTCAGATCTCTTCATCACCTCATCCATCTGACATACCCACACTGCCCTGTAGGGAGTCTTCAACCTCCCAGACAATACAATCTAAAAAAAACACAAGATACATCCCTTTCCATCTCATCAATACACTCAGCATGGTTCAGCATGTCATACAACCACCACACTCCAAAGGCCACAATCTCAACATTGTCTTCTCACCATCTCCAACAATCCAATGCAATCCAATGCCAACCACCCATACCCCTAGGCTAGACTGGCCACTTTAATATCCTTATCTTCCTGCTCAGTGTCCTACCAACAGACCATCGCCTACACATAAGAGAAGACCAAACTTTCAGATCCTTCAAACACTTCTCTGTAGACACCATAAAGCTTAAACACATCTCTTGCCCTATTAACTCCACATCAGATACCATCACCCTTCTAAATAACTTCAACACTTTTTTTTAAGAAAGCTATGTTAAAATTCATGTTCCAATTACCTCATGCAAGCGCCTGCCAAATACTTCAACACCATGGCACTCTAAAGACCTTGCTGGCAATAAACAGTCCAGCCAAAGACAGGAAACAAAAATGGAAGAAAAACAGAACTCCAAAGTACCTCTTGATATTGAAGTTCCTCTGTGCAACACACAGATAGCTCATCACATTAGCCAAAGTAAAGTGCTATACCAACACCATCCATTAAGCCACCAACAGAAGCAGTACACTGTTAAATACAATCAAGCACTGCATCAACCCTCTACCAGAACCACCGTTCTTCACTTCACAGAAGAGTGCAATGTCATCAGCCTCTTCTTCAGTGAATAAATACAGAAGACCCAACAGCTCATTAACAACACCAAGGCTGCTTCATCCCTTACACCCACCCTTCCTGTAGAATCCCACTTTGGCCAGCATTCAAAGCCCTAAGTCTTCCAGATCTCACCTACTTACTCAACTCCCTCAAAGCCACTTCTTCTGAAGAGGATGTCTTTCCATTCCCCTTCATCAAAGCTTTTACTGTGGATGCTCTCTTGCCCTTATGTACCATTGCCAATGCCTCCCTCACTCAAGGCAACTTCCCAGATGCTCTCAAGACAGGCCAGATCCTCCAACTCGTAAAGAAACCTACACTAGATCATAATGTCCTTGCCAACTACTGGCCCGGGCCATCACTGACCTAACATTCATTGGCAAGTATATTTAATAAGCATCTGCAATGTAATAGGTCTCGCATTTACGCAAGTTTGAGCTATTGGCACTGTAAATGACAATGCCTTCTATTTATGTTTTAAAAACCAATACATAAATAAAAGGCATTGTCATTTACAATAACAATAGCTCAAACTTGCGTAAATGCAAGACCTATTGCATTGCAAATGCTTGTTTAATTGAGCCGACGGAAAGGAATCCTCCCTGTGTCCACACATCGGAGTCCTGTCTTTTTCATTCCTCTTTTACCCCAGGGATCTCTTTTCTCTTACCTTCTCTCTTCTTCCAAACCAAGGCAGGGCATTGTGTGTCTGCCGCGATGATACACCTCACCCGTTCTTGCTCTAGTTCTTGGTTCTCGTCTTCCTTTCAGTAAGGTTATCTGAGCGCTAGCATACAGAAAGCATACCCCCAATAAAAAAGACTGCCACAATGTATACGACCCCAAAGTCTTAGAACACATTTCCCCAGGATCCTGTGCACTTAAGTAAGCAAACTGGTGCATTCATCCTTTGACAGCATTGGCTGAGTAATGAATCGGACTAGAAACCCAAACACAGTACTTTCAACCATTATCTTAGAAGCAGTGGCAAAGCAAGGATGCCTAGCACAATGTAGGATGATGACCCTTTCTCTGCTGTTTTGGTGGTAAAATACCATAATCGCAGTTGAGTGGAGCTCTGGGCCCTGGTGCAAGCGCTCTTGATGCACAAGCTGAATCTTTGTAATAAATGCAGACAAACATGGGATTTACCATTCAAGGGCTCTGTGATCACTGGGCAGTTTGGATGGCAGACTGTAAATAGTGTGTTTGCGTATGCAGAACATTTTCAGACATGGTGTTGGTGTCTTATTTAAACAAAAATGCTCATGGTAAAAACTATCATTTCTATACTGATTTTACTCCCCTGAAAGTGACTTTTTTCATTGTTTATAAATAATTGATACTTGCCAGGGTAACCTTGTTTTTCTGACAGGGGACACTTACTGTCTCTTGACGGGAGTTTGTGCTACCCTTGCATTTAGTGTAGAGGGTCTATCTAGTTTGATTGGCATAACTCTCGTCTGGCTTCTGTCCAGCCTCCCAATCTTCAAAAAACCTTCAGGATGAACAGGATGAGCCCAGGGCAGCAGTTGGTTACCTGAACAGACCATTTATTTCTCCTCTAGGCATTCCAGCTGACCTTAAGTAAAATGTTCGAAGTGCGAGCGCCTATGCCTGCCTGTGTGCTCTGGGTCTTATGGTCTAAAATTGTTGGAAAGAACCAGTGGTTCTCCGACACCTGCAGCTGTGTTTCAAGCTCGCACATTCGTTCGCAATGAAGGGCTTCCGAGAGAATCTCATTGAAAACATGTAAATACTGCAAGAAAAGAACGCAGTAACACCTTTTTTTTATATACCCAAAGTGTCATGAGTGCATCTTCTGGAATGGTCTTCCTACGCAAGTTAATTTCTTTTTATTTGCATTTTTGCCAGGCCGACGGTAATGTTCTGTTTTGGGAGCGCGTGCTGCGCGCACTGTCATTACGTTACAAGCCGCTGTTCACGTAGCCAGATTGCTCAGCTGTTTTACATTGCAGCAGATTAATAAAGGTCTCTTTGAGAAAGCTGGCAACAATATGACGATAATTGTGTATTTTTGGAGAGCGGCACAGACTGTGGTGGTTCTTCTAAGTGCCTCGCTGCGCAATTGCATTTTTACACAAATTAAATATTACAAGGTGCAGTTCGTACACAACTGTGTTATGTGATTTCTCTATAAAGAGCATATATAATGTCCCTATAATGGGGTCACGTGAGGTGAGAAAAGTCCCAGCGTTAACACACTTCTATAAAGTTTTCAGAAACCACGTTACAGGGTACTGAGCAAGACAAGGTCTGGGTGGTTCGCCAGCGCCTAGATTTTAACAGCAGAAATTAGGAGCACCAAATGTAGTCTTCATGTGTCTTAACAGCTTGCCTTAAATGCGTAACGTGGTTGTGCATTCTTTTGCTCCTGGTGGAAACTGTACATTAGTGCCACCCGCCTTCCATCAATGGAAAGGGTAGACTGCGCACCAGCCCATTGAAGAGAAAAGATGAAGGTGGTGGGAAAGACCTGGGCATCCCACTGCTTCGGGACTCCAGAAGAGCGCGGGCTCTGCGTGCAGCTGTACCACAGATTTCACACAATGCGGGGACTGGGTCACATAAGCAAGTGGGATGGAAGACCAGTGGAGAAGAGTATTAATCCCTACCGCAGGCTTACTGGGAGGTCAGACATGCCAAGTGCCAGGGATTAAAGCCCCAGGTCCCGCCCATTACTTTTCCCTATTGACTTACCTTGACGGGGGAGGGAGGGAGGGAAAGTGAAAGCGCGCCGTTCAAATGCCAGCCCTACGCGGGGACAGGAGATGTGCGCACGTAGGCAGTGCACATCTCCTGTCCGTACGGGCACAACACTGAAACTAACTAGGAGGACGTGAGGAGTGAGGGAGGGAGGGAAAGTGAAAGCACGCCATGCGTGCGCTGTGTTCAAACGCCAGCCCTAAGTGGGGACAGGAGATGTGCACGCGTACGGAGTGCACATCTCCTGTCCGTACACATCTCCTGTCCCCCTTCGGCAGAGAAACCGACAAAAATAGGTCTCTCTGAGGCGAGCAGCGCATGCCCTGCGTCGCTAGGCGAGACCTAAAAAGCAGTCTATGTCCAACTCCAAGATCACATGCTAACCATCTCCTGCATGACAGCCAGTCTGACTTCATATCACATTGCCTCTTGATATTACTGGGCCTTTCATCTGCCTTCGACACAGTAAACCAGCCCACCCTCATAGGCACACTGTAGTCTTGCATGGGATTCACCAGCAATGCCCTTCACTGTTTTTTCTCCTACATTTTCAATTGGCACAAGTTTGTTCACATGGGCACCTTTAGGTCACAAAATATCCCTATCACCTGCAGAACCCCTCAAGCTTCCATGCTATCTCCTGTAATTGTCAATTTTTACATGGAGCCACTTGGTGCGCAGTTCACAGATAACAGCAGTAAGATTCCCCAATAGGTTGATGCTATGCCACTCTAATTGAAAGTTTCCTCTGCTTCAGATGTCTATTTCCTCAAACACTGCTTGGACATCATCCAAAACTGGATGTCCAGCACCTACCTGCGGTCCAACACAACCAAGGCAGGCTTCCTGTTATTCCAAGAACAACATAGTATGAATCTGGCTCAATGACATGCAGCTTGACAGCTATGAACCCAAACGTTCACTGAATGCCAGGTTAATTAGATTCAACCTGGACACCACCCTCACTCTCAAGGAACACACTTGCCAAAAACACAAAGACGCCTGGTAACAACTCTCTCTTTTCGAAAGGCGATCCATTTCTTGCAAGAAGTGACTCCATACCTGCTGTTGAAGCCCTCAAATTATTGTATCTGAATGATGGCAATGCCCTACTCCATGGCTTCCCAGACTCGCCTCTGACAGACTCCGGCATGTCCCATCCAGGGCCTTATGATCACTTCACCGCCATCCTGATGGCACTCGATTGGATTCCCTTGCCTGCCTTCACCATCTTCACAGCAAGCTGCCTGATTTACAAAGCCATGATGTATCTTGCAGGAAAGTTCACCATTTCTGATAGTCAGTAGTCCACCTGCAGCCAGGGCATCATCAGACTTCAGAGAGTAAAAAAGATAAACAAGGCAGCAAGCCTTTTACATCTATGTGCCCAGGATCTGGAACACCATCCCCATAAGCATCAGAACCACCACAACGCGCTCCACTTTAGGACAGAGTTGAAGACTCACCTCAACAAAGAACACCACATCACAATAATTCACAGTCGAAAACTCAGCTTCCTCTCTTATTACTCGATGACTGTATGCCTGTCTCTGGCCATGTACAGCCTTTTGGCTATTTTATCCTAGAAATATCCTATACACACAAGCATAGCCATAAATATTCTTCATGTATTACCCAGGAGCACAAGAGGAGGGTGCTGCTTACAGGTCCCATGGGCTACGGTCCCATAAGGTCCAGCCAGGCGTGAGAGAAGAGCAGTGGAAGGGTGTGCAGTTGTTGCAGACTGCGCTCAGAGGGTCAGCAGTGAGCACAGGCAGCTGTAAGCGCACAAGAAGGTCCACACGGGAGCGCCAGAGAGCAGCATATGGCATACACTGGCTGCAAGCTGTCATCGAAAAAGATCTCAATGCTTCACATAAAAAATAAATGGTTGTATTGGGATTGGTAGCAGATGCTTAGGTTGTGCCAGTTTGGGCCCAGAAAGATATGTCCTTTTCGCTTCTTGTTCCCTAGTTAGGGTGACCACGCGTCCCGGATTTCCCCGGTTAGCCTAGGTTTTTTACAAGACTGTCCAGGCGTCTTGACGCTTCTTCCAACTTTAAATACATGCCCCGGTTTTTGGGACAAATGGCAACTCATTCTGCAGAGCAGAATTGAAATGTATGCTCCGAGCCTCTAAAGTCTTTAAAAAAAACTCACGTCATTTATCTTTTTGTTTCATGATGCAGCACGTGAAGAGGTCAGCCGCGTGCTCCCGGTAGAGGGGAGAGGGGAGGTTTCACCGCACCGCACAAACGCGCCACTGGATTTAGGTGCGTATGTGTGTATCTGCCCGCTCTATCCCAGGTATGCACGTATTTGTGTACCTGCACCTGACACTCCGTTGCAGAGTGGCTGTGGCTGAGAACGTCTGTTCTTTAAGGACAAAGAGCTGCACCCCCCTTCATTCTTCAAATGAAAGGAGCCCGACGCGGCTGTGCCAGATTAAGTGATTAATTACTGCTGGAGCGTTAAGACACACGTACTGTTTGTGTGTTTGCGGTAGCGTGTCTGGTAGAACGACGACGCTTCAATGCGTGCATTCATGCCAAGGGGGCACCCGTGAGAAAAGGCGTGTGGGTGCCGCTCAGGATATGACTAAAAATGAAACCGCGTTTTGGTGTTGCAGGGTATTGGTGTGAACCCCGCGGTTTCTAGCCTCCAGGGGTGTGGAAGTGGAGAACAGATACCACGACTGGCCGGGAAGAGGAGGGAGACGAGGAGGCGAAGGGGTAGCTGCTCCCTTTCATTAGTGCGCGCCTCATCTTGGAGGTTCTTGTGCAAGATTCTGTCGAATTAGACATTTAGAAGCAGCCTGGCATGTTGTCTAACGGAGGTCTGTTAGGAGCTGCAATAACCAAGTGATTGACGTCACGCCTCTTGTTTAGTATTCCCAATTTTAATTTCATTCCCTGCTAGAAACTCGAGCAGCTGAATTTTAGGTAGTCTAAGCATCCACCTACCACAGGCATCACCAGTGGAAGCTTCCATCCACGCCTGCCTGGTAGGGGCGTTCAAATAAGTTACCTGTGTATTCAAGGCCAATACATGTTTTTGTTTAATGAGTACTGCCACCAAATGTGGTAATCAGGCTGGTGGCTCTAAACGATGTAAATGAACACCTGCCCACCAGGGAAATGGTCATAGTCTACCAAGTAATGGTATAGGGAACGCGTGAGATAACAATAAGCTCACTCAACTATGTAGGCGATGGGACCCACTCAAAGTGGTGCCACTTTCAGCATGGATGACTACTGTCCCCGTGCCCAAGTCAAGACACAAGTAACGGTCTGTGGTGGGTCTGGGATACAGACCAGTTGAGGAGCATGCTTGCTGGCCCTCTTCCTTGAACCTATGTAGTTGGTCATGACCGGATTCCCTTACTTCCCCTTAAGTGCAAGAGTGCTTGTATGCAGCGTGGACGAAGTACACCTGAAGAGTTGGGGTACTACAAGGCTGGGCATCCTACTGCATATGTATCCCCTGCGCCCCTAGAGGTCCCTGTGTTGTAATTTCACTGTCCTTCCTCGTCAGACCCATGTAGCCCAGTTGTTGTGTTGCTGGTTCTCATTTACAAAACTGTCAAACTATAGGTAGAGATTCTGTGCACTAATCCACTCATGCTGGCCTGTTAGAACCGGTGATTCTGTGAGCATGATGGAAGCATCATTTCGTCAAAAGATGTAATTAGCTAAAGTCCACTGCAACACCTGATGGTTGTCCATCCGTATGCCCTGTGGCCAGCTTTGAAAGAAGATCAAATGAAGCTCGGCAACCAATATATGATCAGCTGAAGGAGTATTCAAGTTAAAGTCGCAAAACCATGGTGATATTTCGGGATGTCTGCCTTTACCATTGGGCTTGGAGTTTGAGCATTCTGCACCAGTTGGAGTCTCTTGAGTTGGTATAAAGGGAGACCCTAATATAGCATATTCCAGGCACGAGGTAATCAGTGTGTGGACCACCATCTTCTGACAAGAGGTCGGGAGCAAGAACAAAAACTTCCAGAGGAGCTGCAAATTACTAAAGCAGGATGCAATCACGCTTTCTACCTGAGGTTTAAAGGACAGATCACTGCCAAATTTCCCTCCAAGATTCCGTACCACTTTTGCCGGAGTCGGTCAAGATGGTTCAGAGCTAGGCCAGACTTCAGCACCCCAACAATGGGCAAGAGACCCAAACACCAGAACTTCCGTCTTGCTCATGTTGCACTAGAGGTTACTTAAGCGCCTCCACAAGAACACAGCTGACAGACATGCTTCAAATTTAGGATGGGTGATGGAAACCTTTCGGTCCCACGACAGAAGGTTCTGCGTGTCATCAGCATAAGAGATGACCTGCACTCTAAAGGATTCCACTAAGGGGCCTAAGGAAGATATGTAAACATTGAACCACATTGGACTCAATGCCGAGCTCTGAGGGACACCCATCTTAAGAAATTTGGGGTCAGATGCATAAGGAGGCATCCACACGGCTTAGCTCCTATTTTATTTGATACAATAAAACCCATCCAGGCCAACACCGTCCCATCTACCCCTATGTCCTGCAGGCGATGTAGCAAAATTGGATGGGAAACTGTATCGAATGGCGCAGAAAGATCCAATAACAACAGAGCGACATTCTTACCATTGTCTACAGCCATTTTAGTGGTGCACGACACTTTCACCAGCATGTATTCAGTGCTGTAGCCTGGACGGAATCCCGATTGTATTGAATGTAGCTGTCTATAGGTCTCAAATTAAATTAAAAGTTGGACATTGACTAGTTATTCACGGAACTTAGAAAAGGAAGGCAGGAGAGAAAAAGACCTATAATTTGACATGACAGCTTTGTCCGCCACCATTTTTTTTTCAGGAGTGGTATCAATTTAGCATTCTTCCAGTGCCTAGGGACAATGGATTGATGAAGAGAGCTATTCAACAGATGGTTCAAAATGAGATTAATAACCTCAGCATGTTCCACTAGAATCTGTGGAGGACACAGTGTTATATTTCATATTGGTGCCCTACTATAGGTCCAGGGAACATCGTACACTTTCCCTACCTCAGCTCCCGTTATTTCATATGAACGAGCCTTATAAGGACATAACTCCAAATAAGGACAGTATGCCTTATAAAGACATCATGCCTTATGTGAACTGTAGCCTTTTATGGACTAAACCTTTCACCTAGTTCCATGCCGAGGGTGGGTTTCTCCCAATCGATATTGCTAAGACGTCATCCTTAGCACATATGAATAATTGATGAGTACACTCTCCAGAAGGTATACTTCACCTCCCCCATCGAGGCACAAGGTTTAATCCCTGACATCATCCTCATACTGAACAATGGGTGTTAGACCTGTCAGCCCTTTGGCTGTTTCCTCCTCATTTTTTTTCCCTTTACCCTCTAATTTTTCTGTCCACTAGTTTTTTTGGGTGTTGACGTAGAGGCTCTGGGTGCCCCATTTTCACTAATTGAGGGTGAGGCGCAAGGTGCTCCTCTAAAATGGAGGGAGGGAGAGAGCTCCACCACAAAATGGTGGCCTAAACTGCCACCTCAGAACCTGGGCCATAGGCTGTCATGAGGAGTTCTAGAACCTTCTGGGCCACTCTGGCCAGTCAGGGCCCAGGCTATAAATAGAGGTGAGGTGCCTCGGCCATTTTGTGTGGAAGGTGTGAACTGAGGTAGTCAGGAGTGAGGCACCTGAGTGGGAGGTAGGAGTGCAGAAGGGGGGGAACTGACTGTTCTTAGGGCCTGCTTTTTCACCCCCCTCGGTTGACACTACCCCCTACCTCGTGACCTAGCCTTGCCTTTTACCTCTGACCCTGGGATCACGTTAACTGGTTGTGATCCCCGCCTAGCCAGGAACTCTGAGGAGAATTGAGGGAGAGAGTGGCCATCTCCAACCTTGTCCACCATTTGACTTTGCTTGGGTCCTCCATTAGCTGTTCTGCCACTGGTGTGTGGCCTGCCACCTCTCTACCTATCTGCCTTGAGCTGGGGCGTTACTGGGAGAAAAAGGGGGCGCTGTGCGCCAAAGCAATCGCCACCCCTCACGCTGCAGGCCAACCCTTAATTTCTACCCCCCCTGTTAAGGGGGACCCGAAGAGCGCTCACGGCTGTGGCCCGGGGTCGAGTAGATCATCCCCTAACCTTCCAGGGGCCCCCGGGGAAGACCAGGGCCCCACCGCGACCAAGGACGTCCACGCAGCGCCGGCCGTCACGAAAAGAGGGCCGCTGAAGGGTAAAGCAGGCCGCGCTAGGCCTTGAAGCCGAAGTCAGGGTCACCTGACGGGGGCGGGCTCCACTACGCCGCCCCGCCGCTTCAGGATTTGTTCTCTGGGCCGCGCCCCCAAGGCCTTCCCTGCCCCGGACGAATCCGGGAAACTCATCCAGTGAGCGGGAGGGGCTCTAGGAGCCGAGAGCCCTCCCGCCAAAAAGAGACCGGCGCAAGGGCCAAGCTGAGGCCGAAGAATAAGGTAACCCCCCCCCCCCGGGGAAGAGGGCGGGAAGCCTATGTAAGGCCTGGAGCACGTCCCTCCCCCGGGGTGATTCACCGTCAGATCGTTGGCCCCACATCACCCGAAAAGGGCCGACACCGGCCGAGAGCGGCCATAACTCTGGAGGCATATTTAGAGGGATAGAGGAGTCTGTACACCCCCGCCGGGTAAGAGGCCTCGGGCCAACTCTACGACCAGACCCCGGCCTCAGACTGTCAGAGCTTAATGTGCCAACTCAGCGCTCTGCTTGCATACCAGGGTTAAGGCCCAAATGAAATGCTGGGGGGACCTCTGGCTCTGATATAAGGCCTCATCCAATGCTCGGAGGTAGTGCTTTGATTCAAGGCACCGATGTCATGCACTGTCTCCCTATTCTAACTGCATGTGCGGTGGAGGTGATGTTGAACGCCTCAGGGAACTGTGATGCCTAGTGCCTCGGTGATTGTTAATGGTTAGCACTGCAAAGATCTGTAAGGTTAGGGCTTATGTTGAAATGCCATGGTATAAAGCGCTATATTTATTGACTATATTTGAAGCACCATGTCATTGCTATGTGCGGCGCTATATTTATTGACTCTATTTGAAGCACCATGTCATTGCTATGTGCGGCGCTATATTTATTGACTCTATTTGAAGCACCATGTCATTGCTGTGTGCGGCGCTATATTTATTGACTCTATTTGAAGCACCATGTCATTGCTATGTGCGGCGCTATATTTATTGACTCTATTTGAAGCACCATGTCATTGCTATGTGCGGCGCTATATTTATTGACTCTATTTGAAGCCCCGTGTCATTGCTATGTGCGGCGCTATATTTATTGACTCTATTTAAAGCACTGTGTCATTGCTATGTGCGGCGCTATATTTATTGACTCTATTGAAAGCACAGTGTCATTGCTATGTGCGGCGCTATATTTATTGACTCTATTTAAAGTGCTAAGTAATTGCTATGTGCAGCGCTATGATTGATGACTTAATTTAAAACGCTAGTGAATTTGCTGTACTGTCAATCTAGTAACAATGAAATGTTTTGACCCAAATGTGTTATAGGCAAACACTGATTGATTTGATTTTAAAGAAAAGAGAAACAAGATAAAAGGAAGATAAAACTTTTCTAATTTTTCAAAATCTCTGGTGTGGCGTCATTTTTAGTGGTGGTACGCTGATGTGCTGAAGTGAGTGTGATGCAAGCACGACATGCTACTCTGGAACAAGGCCTTTCCACCTGAGCCAAGCTACCGTAGGTCCCTAGGTCCAACAAGTTGGTGTTCAGCGGTGGGATTCTGAGCTTGTGCTTGTGTCCACTCATCAGCAGTTCAGTGTGCGCCACGCACCCTACACCTGATTTTTGTTTTTATTGGAGTTTTCTCCAGGTTGTCTCCCTGATTGGATTTTTTGAATTTTCCAAAAGTATCCCTGTCCTGTGGTGGGTTTTTATTTAAAAAAAAAAAAAAGAAGGTTCATCTTACCCTCTGAATCCTGTTCCGCATTGTTTAGGGCCCCATCTGGCGGGATGGAGTTTGAGCTGGATAGGCTAGAAGAGTATACTGTAATCCAGCTAAAGGAATTCTGCCAGGAGAGGGGGGTATTTCTCAAGCAGGGAGCAAAGAAAGTGGAGCTCCAGACTAGCTTGAGAGCCTGGGTGATGGCCCACCATAGCGGGGAACGGGAGGAGGAGGGACCGGAACCAGAACCGGACACCACGGAAGGGACAGAATCACTTTGCCCCCCTGAGAGCGGCAATATGGATGTAGGACCGAGGCCACCCTCAAGGGCCGGTAGTAGCGCTTCAGGGGGAAGCCTGTCTTCGGCTGATTTAGCCGACAGGAGGGAGGAGAGGCAATTCAGAATGGAATTAGCCCGCTTGGAGAAGGAAAGGGAAGAGCGGAGGTTCCTTCATGAGCTCCATTTGAAGGAATTGGATCTCAAGGCCCTTCAGTTCGGAACCCCCAGTAGTCCTGTTGGTGGCAGCGTACAGAAAGAGGTCACCAGGGAGCCTAGACCCCACTTACCAAAGGATGTAGTTGCCAGCTATGGTGTTGGGGACGACATCGCCAAGTGGTTGGCTGCCTATGAGGTCTCCTTACGAGCCCATGGGATTCCGGAAGCTCTGTGGGGGGGTGGTCTGTACAGATACATGCTTCCGGTGGGGAGGGATGCCCTTTTAGCCCTAGAACAACGGGAGCAGACCAATTACCCCACCATGAGGGTCGCCTTGATTAGGAAATTTGGGCTGACCCCTGAGAAGTACAGGCAGAGATTCCGGGGTAGCCAAAAGCTAGCCAACCAGAATTGGGTGGACTTCCTGGACTACGCCAAAAAGGCTTTGGAGGGGTGGGTGCAGGGCAGCGAGGTAAAAGACTACGAGGGGTTGTATAACCTGTTCTTGAGGGAGCACCTCCTCGAGAAAAGTTTCTCGGAGCTGCGTCAACACCTGGTGGACAGCAAGCTGACTAATCCTAGGAAGCTTGCAGAGGAGGCGGACATCTGGGCTAGTACCCAGGTGTCGTCAAAAGGAACTGGGGGGAATTTCCAAGGGACTGGTCAGGGCGCTCCCCAGAAGAAAGGGGGGGAAGACAAAAAGAAGGAGTTCCCTAAAAGCCCCCAAAAGAATTTGCAGGGAAAGGGATCAGGATTCCCTCCTAGGGTTGGCCCCCACAAACCCCCTTATCCTGACCGTGGTCAGCAGCCTAGGGTTGTCCGTTTTTATGAGTGTGGCGAGATTGGGCACTACAAGGGGGATACCAAGTGTCCCAAGAGACCACACCCTCCCACTGGAGGAAAGACCCCTGGGGTGGTGAGTGTAGTGCTCGGGGAGGAGTTGCCCCTAGATAAGGGAGGTGAGTGGGCAGGGCTAACATTAGTGTCCCTGGGAGATTGCGAGATGGTTCCTAAGACCCATGTGCCCTCGAATACTGCTAAGTACAGGCAATGGGTCACCATCAATGCCCAGAGGGTGGAGGCTCTGAGGGATACAGGAGCCAGCATGACTATGGTAAGGAGTCAGCTGGTGTCCCCAGAGCAGGTGGTTCCCAACGTAGTCCACCCAGTTGTGATGGCTGACA
This sequence comes from Triturus cristatus, assembly GCF_964204655.1. NCBI lineage: Eukaryota > Metazoa > Chordata > Amphibia > Caudata > Salamandridae > Triturus > Triturus cristatus. The sequence continues at coordinate 610,620,775 of NC_140583.1, forward strand.
ACCGAGAGGGTCTCTATCCGGTGGCTCAGATTCCCTTTGAGTGGGGAGGGGTTACGGGTCCTCTACGAGTTGCGGTAAGCCCTGCCATGCCGGTCGACTGTTTGTTGGGAAATGACCTTGAACATACGGCCTGGAAGGAGGTCGAGTTCAAGGCTCATGTGGAGATGTTGGGGTCGCCCGAGTGGACTTGTGCCAACACGCGGTCCGTGACTGCCCGGAGAGGGAGTTCACAGAGGTTGGAGCCTGGGACAACGGCCCAACCAGCTGCCAAAAAGGGTAAACGGGGACAGGGGAAGCCTGCCCCGGCATCTGTACCTTGTAAGATGGATGGGGCAACTGAGGTGGTCCCGGAGTCCACAGAAGGGGATGTGACTTCCCTGGAGGGTTTGCCTACCCCTGCAGAATGGCAGGTGGAGGGAGTACCTACCAGGGAGGAGTTTTGTCGGGCCCAGAAGGAGTGCCCTACCCTTGAGGGCTTACGGCGGTAGGCCGAAGCCCAGGCAGCGGGTAACGATTCGGGGAACTTCCACATATATTGGGAAGGTGGTCTACTCTATAGCGAACCCAAGGCTCCGGTGCATAGATCATCCCGGGACTTGGTGGTTCCCCAGCGTTACCAAGCCTTCCTTTTGGAATTGGCTCACGAAATACCCTTGGCAGGACACTTGGGACAGGACAGGACCTTTGCTCGGCTTGTCCCTCACTTCTACTGGCCTCAGATGAGGATTTCGTCCGACACTTTTTGTAGGACATGTGTCACCTGCCAAGCTAGTGGGAAAACAGGGGTAAAGCTGAAGGCTCCTCTGGAACCACTCCCTGTCATTGGCACCCCCTTTGAGAGGGTGGGCATCGACATTGTTGGGCCATTGGATCCACCAACAGGTTTATCCTGGTTCTGGTGGATCATGCCACCCGGTACCCATAGGCTATTCCTCTGAGGACCATTACCGCACCTGCGGTGGCACGGGCCCTGATGGGAATTTTCACCCGGATGGGGTTCCCCAAGGAAGTTGTGTCTGACAGGGGTACCAACTTCATGTCGGCATACATGCGGGCTATGTGGAAGGAGTGTGGGGTCACCTACCGGTTCTCCACCCCTTATCACCCTCAGACCAATGGTCTGGTGGAGAGGTTTAATAAAACCTTGAAGGGCATGATCAGGAGTCTGCCCGAGAGCCTGCGGAGGAAATGGGACGTCCTCCTGCCTTGTTTGCTGTTCTCCTAAAGGGAGGTACCACAGAAAGGAATGGGCTTTAGGCCCTTCGAGCTGTTTTATGGACACTCTGTTCGTGGACCCCTCAGCCTGGTGAAGGATGGATGGGAAAAGACTCCCAGAAAACTTCCCCCGGATGTGGTGAGCTACATGCTGTCCTTTCGTAGCCAAATGGCTAGGTTGTGGAAGCACAATGCAATAATAACTTCCTAGGCAATTGACATTATTAGTAAATTGATATTTAGGACGTGTCCAAATAGTATAGCCAAAACAGTTTTTTTTAAAAAAAGTTCACATTAGTGTTTATTGTTAATATGATTCTCACAGAATCAAGGACCAAATCAGTAAAAAAAGCAATTCAACAGTGCATTTATACATAATGTAAACATTCAATGTAATAATATTCATCAAACAACAGTTAAAGTTAAAACAAATCAGTGGCCATATGGTTATCTTCTACGCGCGTTTCGGCGAAAAGTACGCCTTCGTCAGGAAAAGCCACAATTCCTGTACATTAAAAAATCAAGTATTTACAAAATTGATGTTACATGAATAAGTTTTTCACATCTTTAACATTAGATTTGGCTATAGACTAAACAGGACACTTTACATATAGTGAGAATCATTTGTTCTCACACGAGGATGGAGAGAAGGATGATATTTACATATAAAATAGTTATACGTGTGAATGATAGATATCTATCTAATAGGTAAATATGAAAATGATGGGATATCTAATAATGAGTGAGGATAAAAGGATGGCGGGGGGAAAAGAAAAAGAAAGGGGGAGGTGGGGGGTTTTAGAAAGAAGAAAAAGGGAAAAGGAGGGAAAAAAGAAGAAAAAGGCAAAAGGAAAAAATTAGAAGGGGGAAAAAAGGAAATACAGTGAGAAAGAAAAGAGAAGGAAGAGAAAAAGAGGGAAGGAGAAGAATAGAAACTGGATGTGAAAATGATTGGGTAACTGGGAATAAGGTTTCAGATATCGACACAGTGGATTGTTTGTGAAAAACAATAATCAGAATAGATGATCAAGATGGTAAACATTGGAGGGATAACAAAACAGTGCTTACTTCAAAAGGCAGCCTAGCGTATGGATAGCAAATGAAGGATTTGTCAGGAGGTAGCACAAACAGCCTGTAATGACCAAGAAATAAGGGATAAGACAAATGATGGTAATATTAGATAGAGACTACTGCACTTGGAGAAACCTCCAGTACCTGATAGTTGGTGCAATGCTATTGGCAATGTAGTTTCATGATAGATGAAAAATGTTGCAGGGTATTACTAGTGATGATCGTAAAACCTGTAAGGATAATAACATGCATTTATGTGGGTATAGATCAAACAATGTGAGCATCCCTGGCAGGTATGTATGAGTCTTCTTGGTGTAAAATATAATGAAAATACCAGTTCTATTTTTTGGATGACTTTTCAGGTATAGAAATCAATTGATTTGAACGGACTGGGTATTCATACATAAGTTCAGGATATTTTCTTTATGCAGCAAGATTCTGGAGTAAAAAACCGCAAAGTGTATCAATGGAATACGTTAGTTTCTGTGAGGGTCAAACATAATTAATATCATGGCTGTTTCCCTATTTACCTTTTGCTGTGTTAAACGAATGAACAGTTCGCTGATTGATGTTTAAAATGATGCCGTGTGGATGACGGGCGTCTCGTTTTAAGAACAGATATCTTAGAACAAATGAAACAAGGGGTGAAGGAGGGGGGGAAGTAGAAATGAATAGAACTCGCTTCAAAATAATGTGTGTGTAGCGATTATTTAATAAGTTAAATGGGTAGGTGTGGCTGGACTCAAATTATTGTTGTTAATTACGGTATGTTTATAATAATCTTTTTGAGGCAAGAGATAGTTAAATGTCAGCCACGAATGAGAGGAGGGGAATAATGTGAAGCTACGGAAGGGATGTGATGAGCAGATCTGTTACATGAGTGAATTAAAGTTATACGTAAATGATTACAGGGTTTCTAAGAAAAAACAGGGTTTGCAGGTATAGCTTCGAGGTGCTGGAAATGCTTGTTACCTGATCTGCAGCGTGGTGAAATACTGATTGCTTCTTCGTGAACGCTAGCTCAGCAGTAGGTCGGGCGGATAGGCGACGATGGCGCGATTCACATTCGTTTAAATATTTAGGTTAGGCTAGTCTGATTGGATGTGGCTAATTGTGCATATTACGTGGGTAATGTGTGGGAGGAGTGATAGTTTGTTTCGTGATGAATAGTGACGTTTGAACTGAATCGTGGTTTAATTAAAGGTACATGGGCAGGAATTTTGATAGGGCTACTGCTGCAGGCTAAGGTTTGATACCCGAGCTGCCTTTGGATTGAAATATGTATATGTAAATATTCGTGATGAATAGTGACGTTTGAACTGAATCGTGGTTTAGTTAAAGGTACATGAACGGAAAGTTGATAGGGCTACTGCTGCAGGCTAAGGTTTAATTGTGGAAGCAAGCTTTCGAAAACCTAGAAGCCAGCCAGATGGTCATGAAGGAATGGTATGACCAAAATGCTCACCCGGTGGAGCTGGAGCCTGGCCAGAAGGTGTGGGTCATGGAGCCTGGGGAGCTTAGCGCCCTCCAGTATCGCTGGTCAGGCCCCTTTGAGGTGATTGAGAAGAAAGGCAAGGTCACCTATGTGGTGGATCTTAAGACCCCCAGGCAGCCCCATCGGGTGCTCCATGTCAACTGCCTCAAGCCCCACCAAGAGAGATCAGAGGTCACTTTGATGCTGGTAACTGATGGGTCAGAGGAAGAGGAAAGTGAACCTCTCCCTGATCTTTTCGCGTCCCAAGAGAAGGATGGGTCGGTAGAGGGAGTGATCCTCTCACCATCTCTAACTACCGAACAGCGGAGAGACTGCCGCCAGGTTTTGGAGCTGTACGCTTCGCTGTTCTCACTTATCCCGGGAAGGACTCATCTGTGTACCCATGATGTGGACACAGCGGACAGCCCACCTGTGAAGTCCAAGTCCTACCGTTTGTCGGATAAGGTGAAGGATAGCATCCATGGTGAAGTCACCAAGATGCTGGAGCTTGGAGTGATTGAACCTTCAAGCAGTCCCTGGTCCAGTCCGGTGGTACTGGTACCCAAAGATGCCCCGCCGGGCACCACTCCAGAACTCAGGTTCTGTATGGATTACAGGGGACTGAACTCTGTGACGAAGACCGATGCTCATCCTATCCCGAGGGCGGGTGAGCTCATTGACCGGTTGGGAGCTGCCCAATATCTGAGTACCTTTGACCTTACATCCGGGTACTGGCAAATCTCCCTGACAGATGGAGCAAAGGAAAGGTCAGCCTTCTCCACACCTGAGGGTCACTACCAGTTCTGCGTGATGCCCTTTGGGCTCAAGAACGCCCCTGCCACTTTTCAGCGGCTGGTGAACCAGGTCCTCTCCGGGATGAAGGCTTTCTCGGCTGCTTACTTGGATGACATCGCCGTCTTCAGCATCAGCTGGGAGGACCATTTGTGTCACCTTCAGGCCCTGCAGCAGGCGGGTCTGACGATTAAGGCCAGCAAGTGCCAGATCGGGCAAGGGTCGGTAGTGTACCTCGGTCGCTTGGTGGGTCGGGGCAAGGTGCAACCCCTCTAGGCCAAGATTGAAACTATCATTGCCTGGGAACCCCCCAAGACTCAGACGGAGGTCCGAGCCTTTCTGGGCTTCACCGGTTACTACCGACGCTTCGTCAAGGGGTATGGTACTATCGTAGCTCCCTTGACTGAGCTTACATCAAAGAAGCACCCTCGATGGGTAGTCTGGACCGAGGTGTGTCAACAAGCCTTTGACACCTTGAAACAAGCAATGTGTGCGGCACCTGTCCTCAGGGCCCCAGACTTCTCCAAGGAATTCATTGTCCAAACGGATGCGTCGGAGCACGGCATCGTTGCGGTGCTGTCGCAGCTCAATGAAGAGGGTCTGGACCAGCCTGTGGTTTTCCTATCTAGGAGACTACTCCCCCGGGAACAGAGGTGGAGTGCGATTGAGAGGGAGGCTTTTGCGGTGGTGTGGGCTCTGAAGAAGCTGCGGCCATACCTGTTTGGCTCGCACTTCCTGGTTCAGAGCGACCACCGGCCCCTCAGGTGGCTGATGCAAATGAGGGGCGAGAATCCTAAGTTGTTGAGGTGGTCCATCTCCCTACAAGGAATGGACTTTAGGGTGGAACATCGCCCAGGAGTGGACCACGCCAATGCTGACGGTCTCTCTAGGTATTTCCGCCTTAGTGAGGAGAACTCCCAAGGGATTGGGTAGCTTTCCCCACTTTCAGCTGGGGGGGACGTGCGTTAGACCTGTCAGCCCTTTGACTGTTTCCTCCTAATTTTTTTTCCCTTTACCCTCTGTCCACTAGTTTTTTTGGGTGTTGACGTAGAGGCTCTGGGTGCCCCATTTTCACTAATTGAGGGTGAGGCGCAAGGTGTTCCTCTAAAATGGAGGGAGGGAGAGAGCTCCACCACAAAATGGTGGCCTAAACTGCCACCTCAGAACCTGGGCCATAGGCTGTCATGAGGGGTTCTAGAACCTTCTGGGCCACTCTGGCCAGTCAGGGCCCAGGCTATAAATAGAGGTGAGGTGCCTCGGCCATTTTGTGTGGAAGGTGTGAACTGAGGTAGTCAGGAGTGAGGCACCTGAGTGGGAGGTAGGAGTGCAGAAGGGGGGGAACTGACTGTTCTTAGGGCCTGCTTTTTCACCCCCCTCGGTTGACACTACCCCCTACCTCGTGACCTAGCCTTGCCTTTTACCTCTGACCCTGGGATCACGTTAACTGGTTGTGATCCCCGCCTAGCCAGGACCTCTGAGGAGAATTGAGGGAGAGAGTGGCCATCTCCAACCTTGTCCACCATTTCTCTGACTTTGCTTGGGTCCTCCCTTAGCTGTTCTGCCACTGGCGTGTGGCCTGCCACCTCTCTACCTATCTGCCTTGAGCTGGGGCGTTACTGAGAGAAAAAGGGGGCGCTGTGCGCCAAAGCAATCGCCCCCCTCACGCTGCAGGCCAACCCTTAATTTCTACCCCCCCTGTTAAGGGGGACCCGAAGAGCGCTCACCGCTGTGGCCCGGGGTCGAGTAGATCATCCCCTAACATTCCTGGGGCCCCCGGGGAAGACCGGGGCCCCACCGCGACCAAGGACGTCCACGCAGCGCCGTCCGTCACAAAAAGAGGGCCACTGAAGGGTAAAGCAGGCCGCGCTAGGCCTTGAAGCCGAAGTCAGGGTCACCTGACGGGGGCGGGCTCCTCTACGCCGCCCCCACCGCTTCAGGATTGGTTCTCTGGGCCGCGCCCCCAAAGCCTTCCCTGCCCCGGACGAATCCGGGAAACTCATCCAGTGAGCGGGAGGGGCTCTAGGAGCTAGAAGAATAAGGTAACCCCCCCCCCCGGGGAAGAGGGCGGGAAGCCTACGTAAGGCCCGGAGCACGCCCCTCCCCCGGGGTGATTCACCGTCAGATCGTTGGCCCCACATCACCCGAAAAGGGCCCGACACCGGCCGAGAGCGGCCATAACTCTGGAGGCATATTTTGAGGGATAGAGGAGTCTGTACACCCCCGCCGGGTAAGAGGCCTCGGGCCAACTCTACGACCAGACCCCGGCCTCAGACTGTCAGAGCTTAATGTGCCAACTCAGCGCTCTGCTTGCATACCAGGGTTAAGGCCCAAATGAAATGCTGGGGGGGACCTCTGGCTCTGATATAAGGCCTCATCCAATGCTCGGAGGTAGTGCTTTGATTCAAGGCCCCGATGTCATGCACTGTCTCCCTATTCTAACTCCATGTGCGGTGGAGGTGATGTTGAACGCCTCAGGGAACTGTGATGCCTAGTGCCTCAGGGATTGTTAATGGTTAGCACTGCAAAGTTCTGTAAGGTTAGGGCTTATGTTGAAATGCCATGGTATAAAGCGCTATATTTATTGACTCTATTTGAAGCACCATGTCATTGCTATGTGCGGCGCTATATTTATTGACTCTATTTGAAGCACCATGTCATTGCTATGTGCGGCGCTATATTTATTGACTCTATTTGAAGCACCGTGTCATTGCTATGTGCGGCGCTATATTTATTGACTCTATTTGAAGCCCCGTGTCATTGCTATGTGCGGCGCTATATTTATTGACTCTATTTAAAGCACTGTGTCATTGCTATGTGCGGCGCTATATTTATTGACTATTTAAAGCACTGTGTCATTGCTATGTGCGGCGCTATATTTATTGACTCTATTTAAAGTGCTAAGTAATTGCTATGTGCAGCGCTATGATTGATGACTTAATTTAAAACGCTAGTGAATTTGCTGTACTGTCAATCTAGTTACAATGAAATGTTTTGACCCAAATGTGTTATAACAAACAAATGATGGACGGAATGCTGACAATGCAGACATTCTCCCCCAGTCAAGAGATCTGGGTTAAATCCATCATTCTTTTGCCCACTACACCACCCCAGTTTAGACATGGCCATATGCAAATCAGTCTTGACCCTGTGCCTCATGGGAGAGTGGGCTAAAGAACGGCTTGGCAGTTCGGGCTGGACTGTTCCCATGAGGCACAGGGTCAGACTGATTTGCATATGGCCATGTCTGAACTGGGGTGGCAGAGTGGGCTAAAGAACGGTGATGGATCAAACCCAGATCTGTTGACTGGGTGTGAGTGTTTGTATTGGTTCTGATGCTCCGTCCATCACCACCCCCTTTTGTTCCGCTTTGTTCGCCATAAGTTGGCAGGGTATGCTCAGACGTGAGTCCCTTGCTCACTCTGCCACTGGATTCGAGCAAGCCTGGCTGAAGACGGCTGAAATGCCAGAAACCGGTCCTAGGAAGCTTGTTTCCGGTCCAGGGAAGGCATGGCTTGGCAGTTCGGGCTGGACTGTTCCCATGAGGCACAGGGTCAGACTGATTTGCATATGGCCATGTCTGAACTGGGGTGGCAGAGTGGGCTAAAGAACGGTGATGGATCAAACCCAGATCTGTTGACTGGGTGTGAGTGTTTGTATTGGTTCTGATGCTCCGTCCATCACCACCCCCTTTTGTACCGCTTTGTTCGCCATAAGTTGGCAGGGTATGCTCAGACGTGAATCCCTTGCTCACTCTGCCACTGGATTCGAGCAAGCCTGGCTGAAGACGGCTGAAATGCCAGAAACCGGTCCTAGGAAGCTTGTTTCCGGTCCAGGGAAGGCATGGCTTGGCAGTTCGGGCTGGACTGTTCCCATGAGGCACAGGGTCAGACTGATTTGCATATGGCCATGTCTGAACTGGGGTGGCAGAGTGGGCTAAAGACGGTGATGGATCAAACCCAGATCTGTTGACTGGGTGTGAGTGTTTGTATTGGTTCTGATGCTCCGTCCATCACCACCCCCTTTTGTACCGCCCAAATGTGTTATAGGCAAACACTGATTGATTTGATTTTAAAGAAAAGAGAAACAAGATAAAAGGAAGATAAAGCTTTTCTAATTTTTCAAAATCTCTGGTGTGGCGTCATTTTTAGTGGTGGTACGCTGATGTGCTGAAGTGAGTGTGATGCAAGCACGACATGCTTCTCTGGAACAAGGCCTTTCCACCTGAGCCAAGCTACCGTAGGTCCCTAGGTCCCATCGAGGCACAAGGTTTAATCCCTAACATCATCCTCATACTGAACAATGGGTAACACACGTACATAGACTGAATAAATACAGCACCTCTTGCTATCAGAAGGCAGGAGGGACCCGAGACTTCAAGGCCGACACACTGACCAGAGGCGCTGCGGCTCCGGCATGACATCGCTCCAGCTGACAGTGGTCTGACTATCCCTTGCGGGGTGTCCAGCTCAAGTCCAGGATGAAGTCCCACATTCTCACTATCCAGGTATGGGGGTTCGACTCAATCCTAGCAGGATTCTTGGCTCTTAGATTCTAGGCTATCAGGCTTCTAGGCTCAGTAGCTCTTTCACACCTACTTACAGGCTAGGTACACTCAGGTACATCTAGTCAGGCATCTTAGGAGTACGCACTTTATTTTGATAAATGCATTTCATATTAATGTATATGTTCGTGACTATTGCAAAAAGGTAGAACAATACTATTCCTTTTTATTCACTGTACTGCTGGTTCTATATCTCTGTTACTGTGTTACAGTTGTAACAGCGCATTTATTCTACATGAGAAGAACTACGGTACAATAAATTCTTATTGTAAAAACGCCCGACTGTTTTTTCTCTGTATCTCTCAGAGCAAAACAAGCAAGCACGAGGGACTGGGTGAAAAGTAATATATTGTTTCCACGAGTCTGAGATTATTGTGTTCTGAGGTTGCAAAAACAAATCTCTCTGATAACAGGAGATTCCAGTGGCACTACGAGCTAGCTAATGCGAAAACAGGCTAACATATTCGGTGGGGGTGTACAGAGTCAGTCTGCCACCAGGCCCACAATTTATGTTATCCTCAAATGCGTAGGTCCTGCATAAAGGATACTATTGGAACTACACTACATGGCGCCCAACATGGTATATTGATGGCGCACTTACTCAACAATAGAATCTGAGTAGCCCAGTCGTCCTTATTCTCAGAGACCCTCCTTACAAAACCCAGAGACGTCTGGAGTAAGTGGGCAAAAAACTCCGCCACAGCTGCATAGGCGAGATATCCTATGTATTGGCTGTTGGTTAATCAAGCTTGAAAGGACAATATTCCCAAAATTGTGCATAAAACCTTTGCATACAGCCTTTTTATCCTTTCTTTGGACAATAATTCTGTGTCTTAAACACAATGGCGGACGAGGAAGGAGTTTTAAACTAAGGACCTAATCAGACTGGTGAGGTCGATGCAGATGCAATACAAATTGCACCCAAAGTAAGACAAATTCTGACAGTTAAACTTGTCAAACATGGGTTATCACCCAGAGGAGGTGTAGTAATATTCGTGATAGAGGCGCACAAAGATTTCAAAACAGAGGTATTCTACTCATGGGTTATATTCCCAGCAGCCGATGCTGTAACAAAAACTTTTCATTATTACATAGATGATGACATTCCAGCGGTCTACACTCCTTTTGAGGAGACTGAGATACCGCTTACTTTCCAGGAACATATTTTCTGGTTTAATGGCGCTCTACCCCACATAAAAACAAGAGCAAGGCTTGGACCTTTAGGGATTCCAAGAGCAACATGACCGATATTAGCGACCTATGCACCACATCCAGACATTGACTCAATGCCACAGGATGAACTACTTCTTCAACACAAAGAGTTGATAAAACTCTACAGAAACATGACACACTTCGTCTTGAGGACTTTAGCGGTCCAACCTACAGTAATTGCACCTACTGCAGCTCCTACACAGAGCTCAGGTACTAAAATGACACCACAAACATTATACGCGGTAATGGGCAAAGTGCCCACAAAACGTAAACAAATTCCTTTCTGGATAGCTCAGTTAGAAGCAGTATTCCCAAATACCACACCATTTGAAAAACACAGAATGTTAACAATCTGTTTGCCCATGGGGATTACACCACAGTTAGAGGATTGCACCTCTTGGGGTATGGTCTTTGCTGCCATATGTACCAGAACTCATGGTATTCCTTCAATAGCAGTAGTACCAGATGTATTAAGATAAATACAAAATGACTATGGAGCAGAACCTGCCCTGAACTTAGGGATGAAGTTGTTAAACAACTATGACCAGGTATCAGCCATAATACTAGCTAACATTAAAGGGGAAGCAGCATCAGTGGCAATACTCTAACTCCTAAGGGATTTCTCTCCATTAGAACAGGAGAATGAACTAACCAAAATAATTGACATTGCGTATGCAGAATTAGGCAGGGATAGTTTGGGGGGGAAAGCTTTAAAACCTCAACTACAGGGCAGTCCTGAAAAGGACCCTTTTAAACAGACACCTATATTTTCTAAGAAGAAGTGGGATAAAAAAAGAAAACTCTAAAGTCAAGAGATCTCAGTCTCGAGGTAGGTCTCCTCAACAGGAGCACTCTGAAAAGAGATACAATCTCAGGAATAGGGATAATATTAGGAAACCTGACAGTATACTGATACACGTTCTTCTCGTTCCTTTCAGGGCTCGAAGAAAGGCTCCGAAAGAGAAGGACGGTCAGAACACAGAGAGGAGCGCACACAGTCCAGAGACAAGCAGTGCGCTCAAGACTTTACTTCTAAAAAAGAAGATAAACAAAATCAAAAACCTGAATTTAAGAAAAAGAAAGTTGCTGGTCTAAAAATCAGACATGCCCAGAATTCTGAGGACACAACTTCTGAACGGGGAATGGGCTCTGACGATGCTAGACAGTACGGCAGAAGTAACAATAGCTCACCTGAACCTGAAGGAATTTCTGGTGACAGCGAAGTTGAATGATTACCTCACAGTGGAAACACCAGACACCAGGGTGAGCGTCCCACATAAGTTATTTGAAATAACACTCCGGATGGAGGTGGACAACCCCAGTAAAGTAAAAGGTCTTTTTTGGAAGAACTTATCATCTAGTTATGACATCCTGTTAGCAGAACAATATTGGCCGCCTGCATTCGAAATAGAGTGCCCTAGGGGAGAAAGTATCATTTTTCCTGTATTTTCCAACCACTTTCCCGTTCACCTTAAACATACATATGCACAGGAGTGGGCAGTAGCCCAAGCCCCTGCATTGTACAAAAATCACGCAGAGTGGGATGAGAACTCAGCCTACCACGTGATTCCATTTAAAGTTTCACCTAATGCTCAGAGGCAATACTCAATAAAGCAAGAAGCTAAAAAAACAGGTCAGGGAGATCTTAGATCAACTTGAATAACAAAGGGTCACTGAAAAATGTACCCCAATGAACAATCCTTTGTTTCCTGTTGCTAAACCCGACAATACATATCGTCTAGTACTAGATTACAGACATTTAAACTCATGCACAAAGATATTTATTGTCCAAAATGCACATAGTGCCGCATTAATGAATAACATTGTGCGCAAAAAATTCAAAACCACACTTTATATCTCAAATGGATTTTTCTACCAAAATATAGCGCCTGAAAGCAGGTATCTAACAGCCTTCAGTGCGTTAGGGTCCCAACGACAATTTTGTCGGCTGGCACAAGGGTTTAAAAACAGACAGCCCAGGTGTATTTTCAGCAAGAGTAACAGAGTTACTTCAAAAATTTGATGAAGAAGCGTTGTCCTATGTGGATGATATTTATCTGACTGACGACGACTTAGAGAGGCACTTGACCAAGGTAAGCACCATTATTATGGGATTTGCCGCAGAAGGCAACAAATTCAACTTTAAAAAGTCAAAAATAGCCCACCTCAATGTCCTATTTTTGGGATATGAGCTGTCAAGTGAAGGCAAAAGTCTGTCAGCTAACTTTTTAGAAAAGTGTGCGCTGCTCCAGCCTCCAAAATCATTGAAAAATTTACAAACAATACTAGGATTCCTAAATTTCGGCCGAACATACATTTTAGATTACACCCAGAGGGTAAAACCTTTCTATGAATTAATCAAACCTGACTTTTCAGCCTGAGTTTGGACACAAGAACATACTAATATTCTTTGTTTACTCCAGGAAGACATGATTTCTTTCAAACACCCGTAAACGTACGCCACTTGGTGATCCGAATGATTGCGGGTCAAAGCGGGTACACTTATTTGACCTTTAATGAGGGAGAAACTGTACCAATCGCATACAAATCACACCTGTACACAAATGCAGAAATGCGTTTCACTTCAACAGAAAAAATCCTGACAGCCGTTCAGACTGCTGTAGCAAAAGAAAGAGCACTGGCTCAGGGGAAAAGCATTATTGTCGTAACTCCGGTACTATCTTTAGAAGCTGTTACAAAAGCCAGCATCCCGAATGCGAAAGCGTTACATCCAAGATGAATACAATGGGCTAATTCTCTTCCTGCAACAGATGTTGAATTCAGATTTGATCCAAGTTTAAAGACACTAGCATTCCTGCAATATGAACAAGAATATCCTTTACCAAATGAAATATTGCCTCTTGACCGGTATGAATATATTATATACACTGCAAGCAATATTTTTCGGCATGTGCTATCGTTAAAGGTCGCATGCGTGATGGCAAGTACCATCCTAGCTGCACAAAGGCTCTCTAGAAGACTGCACGGCTCAATTGGCAGAATTAAAAGCACTGATACTGGCACTTGTAAATACGGATCACGAATTGAGTACTTACAACATTGGGAACAAAACGGGTTTAAGGATGCAAAAGGTGGCACAATTAAGCACAAAATGCTATGGGAACAGGTAGCTGCGTTGAAAACTGAGCTACCGAGGACTCACGTGATCCATACACTGAGTCACCAACGTGATGGCATTCACGTTGAAAGGAATTCATTGGCTGATGAAGCCACAAAGGGGGCTGTCCGCACAGCTTCAGTATCTGCGCTGACTCGTTAGAAAATGACAATAGACGGAGATATAATGGTAGCTGTCATCGCTTCACGCAAAGGCAGCACAGCAGTACCTAAAACATTTCCACTGAAATACTCCTACAAGTTAGATGCACAAAACATTCCATATGCTCAGATTCCTAGAGTGGGGGATAGAGTAATACCGGATATGGATCGTAGGCAAAGTTTAATACTAGCTGCACACAAGGGTTTGGGCTCTGCGCACACAGGCGTTACGCCGACTATTTCTTTACTGAAACAGCGCTATTGGTGGCCAGGGCTATCCAAGCAAACTAAAGACTATGTCTTGAAATGCGACATCTGCCAGCAGATGAAAGGCTCCACCATTGCACGCCTGGCACAGACGCCATTACTAAAGTCAGACAGACCTCTCGCATGTGTGTACTTGGGCCACTACGGTCCCTTACAAACAGACGGGGCTTACAGGTATATCATGGTGGCAGTGGATTCATGCTCAAGATTCCTATGGGTTTGGCCTCAGCGTTCTGCTGTCGCTCGAACTGTTATAAAAGATTTGCAAGACTTTATCGGTACATATGCAGTTAGCACATTACACTCCGGCCCTGTATTTAGCTCACAGGCTTACAAAGAGGCCATGGAAGGAATTGGCGTAGCATTGTGGTTCTCGTCTCCGTATAATCATCCTGAGGGAAATTCTGTTGTGGAGAGAAAAAACCGAGACCTAAAGCAATCTTTAACAGCTAGGGTATTAGGCAAGGGCGGTAGTTGGGTCACACACCTTTATGGGGTACAGTGGGCATTAAATAACCAGCCAAGAAGCTCTCTAGAGGGTGTTACTCTATATGAGGTCCTCTTTGGGGCACAAATGTGGGTACCTGATCTTGATTGTGAATGCACAGTGGCGGATGACAAAACATTTGATATCTATGACCGTTTGGCTGTTTTGCAGGATCTACAAGAATCCAGGACAAATCAGGCAATCTCCATCTGAAGCAGACCACCACTGAAGAAGTCAAGGTAGTCACGGCAAGACCTGTCTGGATCCCAAAAGTCTGGTCAGAGAGAAAATTGCAGACGAAATGGAATTTGGACCCTCTCACAGAAAACCTGTATCAATCCTTGCAGTACACAGAACAAGAACTATGCTGCTCACACCTCTTGCCGGTAAAAAGGAGAAAAGATTTGTCTCAATTGACTTAATCAAACCACACTATGTGGCCGATACTAAACAGTAGGCCTAGGGGGCTCCAATGTAGCAGACGTCCTCCTCTAGCTACAATCCAAGAAGTTCAAACGGAAAGACTCATCACATTTGAAGAGCCACCTGTAAGGAATGAAGGACTAAGCAACAATGCTATGGAACTTGTTCCACTTGAACCAGACATTCAAATTCTAAATGAAAAACAGAATAATTCACAAGTTGCAATTAGACCTAATACAGACGTCTACGTCAACATGCATTGTCAAGTTGAAAATAACATTTCAACTAATCCCGATGCAATTCCAACAATAGATCGAACTGCTTCTGGCTATTTCATTGCACAGAAATGTGCATACTTTTCAGGATTTAACACAACAGATCCATCCTCATTTTATTATAAGGTTGTACCAACAGCAGCGCTGAAAATGATGTTGACAAACACTAAACAGATTTACTCTGCTTCCTTTTTAGCCCAATTGTCTGAACAGGGTTTCGACCTATGGCAAGACGAAATTGACGCAAAATCTATTTGAGGTTCAAAGGACTGGCAAGTCCAGGGTACAGAGGCACTATTTAGAGCATGCCTTATTCCACAGCAGATGATCTTTTTAAATAAAACTGTGTGACAGACATCCTGTCAAGATAAAGGACCTGAACGCTCCAAGGTTACCTACACCAACACATGGTTGGCAGAATTCTTCTATAAAAGAAGGGGCAATAGTTGATGACATCCTGAAGTACAATAGAACAGACCCCAATTGGAAGTAGTGGGTGGTTTGGCCCTTGGACACAAACACATCTAATGAACGGTTCCTGCATATCACCGAGGGACTCAGCATGCATAGGCCAGACCCACGTTATGTACAGAGAGAACATCCAGGGGTAGTGACATCCTATTGTGTTGGGAAGTTGTGCCTACAATAGATAGAAACCTCAACACTTGCAGAAGTAAAACAACACTTATATTTACTCTCACAAGACATGGATCTTAGAGACTTTTTACAAGGACCTAGGAAACAATGTCTTGTGCCTTGGTGTTTTATAAACAGTACATCTGTTTTCAGAATACAATCTAACTGATACACATATTGAAATGGCACAAAGGGGAGCTAAATATACAATGCTGCAAATTGAAAAACTGGGCAGACTACCATTTACAGTAGCTGAATTACCATCAACTGAGTGGCTAATCCATAAGTGATGCGCTAATGATGTTTAAATGGATGTATACTTGTATGTGAAAAGAAATAAAAATGCCAATAAATTCTGTTTAAAAAAAAAAAAAAGACGGAGTGGGTAATCCATGGCTAAATAACTCTCCCGGTCACTACATTTCAGTTCCACTATTGCCTTGAGCAAAGGCAGGCCGGCAGATATGAAAAATTGGGTAAAGAGTACATTAAGTCATCCTGGGATTTACCATATAGATTTTCATGCCGGAGTGGGGATCGAGAAGTGTTTCTTAGTGGTACCAACAGCAAGAACGCTTTAAGCGGTTCTCTCATATGCCAAGATATCGCTTTGCACGGAGCCTGTAATGGTTCAGGTTCGAATCTGTCTTGCCGCATGAAAGGAACACAGCTGCCGTAATATCGCCAGTGTTCGAGTTACTTTGGAATGGGAGTTACTTGATGATGAACGATCAAGGTTGTTGTGGCATGCTTCCAGGCATTGCATATCTGGTCACCGTGAACACCACGGTTACTTGCTGTATGCAAGTATTGTTTCCTCCGACAAATACAGTCAGGGAGGCGCTAGTATGGCCTTCACTGAATGTTTCGTTGACACAGTTTGATGCTTTGAGCAGAATGAAAGCCATGCTTTTACAGAAAACCGTGCCACTGACCTCCGCTCGAGAAACCTTTGAACTTCAAGTTGTAAGGACCTCAACCGAGATACAGGTGCTAATTCAAACAAGCTCCCCCTACATTTCGTAGAAATGGTGGGACGTATCTTTAACATGTCTGATACGAGTGGCATTATACACCTATTTAGGACCATAGGGTCCGGATCCCTTAGCACTTTCCAGACTTGGAGTTATTCCTAACTTCATACACTCCATGTTTGGAAGCATTTTCGGGGGTCTACCTCTGATCCTGCTCGCTGCAGCTGGAATCCTGATTATCGTCTACCTGCTGCGCAATGGACGGACCATCTGCCAGCGAGATTGCGAAGGCTCTCCTGGAAAGACATTACCGTGAGCGCATCTCGGTGCACCTCGCCTACGAGAACTAAGTGCTTCTTGGTTCTTATCCTTCAGAACAGTCTTTGAGGACTGCATCATACCTGTCTTCCGATGCATGTTCTGCAGAAGTGAATGTGAGTTGGACATCTGTCTGACACCTCTGACGGAGACGCCAGCGGACTTAGACTCCATGCTGGAACCCTTGTGGTCCCATGCACGACTCTGTCCCCAGTGTATTCCCATCTTGACGCATGCCTTCCTTGAGGAACCGCAGGTGCCTTTTTACGACTGAATTAAATTTCAGCTCCAGCATTGACACCGAGGTTTTGAATGCAGTACCGGAAGCCTACACACCAGCTGTTGGCACACTTGATGTACTATGCGAGGTATTGCAATGATTGTCCCCTGCTGTAGCAGGCAGCGATAATGTTATGTCTCCCAGCTAGGACATTTATTCTGAATCTACCTCATTGTGTGCTGGGAACAAATTCTGAACTTTTCCCCTTTTCGTTTTCAAAATAACTTTTCAAATTGACACTTTCTATCTCAAAGCATGGCCTTTTAAGTACGCTTGCAGTAGTTCAACTTGTTTAAGACTGTGATTTGCGGGACTTTACAACAATGTCAAACATTACCAAAGAACATTTTTCCTAGTTTTTTAAACTGTTTTTAAATGATTTTTAAAACATTTTTAGATACGTTTTAAATGACTGCTTGATAATTTTATACACTGACACTGTTGAGAAAATGTGTATCTCAGAATGTGTATTATTATTGTTAAGTATAAGGTGGAGTGGGTGTTATATTTCGTAACGGTGCCCTACTATAGGTCCAGGGAACATCGTACACTTTCCCTACCTCAGCTCCCGTTATTTCATATGAACGAGCCTTATAAGGACATAACTCCAAATAAGGACAGAATGCCTTATAGGGACATCACGCCTTATAAGGACTGTAGCCTTTTATGGAGTAAACCTTTCACCTAGTTCCATGCCGAGGGTGAGTTTTTCCTAATTGATATTGCTAAGACGTCATCCTTTGCACATATGAATAATTGATGAGTACAATCTCCAGGAGGTATACTTCACCTCTCCCATTGATGCACAAGGTTTAATCCCTATCATCCTCATACTGAACAATGGGTAACACACATACATAGACTGTATAAATACAGCACCTCTTGCTATCAGAAGGCAGGAGGGACCCAAGACTTCAAGGCCGACACACTGACCAGAGACGCTGCTGCTCCGGCATGACATCGCTCCAACTGACAGTGGTCTAACTATCCCTTGCGCGGTGTCCAGATCAAGGCCAGGACGAAGTGGCTCTTAGATTCTAGACTATTAGGCTTTTAGGCTCAGTAGTCATTCACACCTACTTACATGATAGGTACACTCAGGTACATCTAGTCAGGCATCTTAAGAATACGCACTTTATTTTGATAAATGCATCTTATATTAATGTATATGTTTGTGACTATTGCAAAAAAGTAGAACAATACTATTCCTTTTTATTCACTGTACTGCTGGTTCTATAGCTCTGCTACTGTGTTACAGTTGTAACAGCGCATTTCTTCTACATGAGAAGAACTACGGTACAATAAATTCTTATTGTAAAAACGCTCGACTGTTTCTTCTCTGTATCTCTCTGAGAGCAAAACAAGCAAGCACGAGGGACTGGGTGAAAAGTAATATATTGTTTCCACGAGTCTGAGATTATTGTGTTCTGAGGTTGCAAAAACTAATCTCTCTGATAACAGGAGATTCTAGTGGCACTACGAGCTAGCTAATGCAAAAACAGGCTAGCATATTCGGTGGGGGTGTACAGAGTCAGTCTGCCACCAGGTCCACAGTTTATGTTATCCTCAAATGCGTAGGTCCTGCATATAGGGTACTATTGGAACTACACTACTCAGGTCATGCAGGGAGCCAGACTTGCAGGCTCTAAGAGATTTTAAAGAGTCTTCCAAAGAGATGCTAATAAACTCTGTCAGAGAACAAGAGTGGGCGATAGAAACAATTAAAGGCTGAACCTCCAATCCTCTGCCCCTCCTACCGTCAAAAGTTGCCAAAGCCTGGATGTCAGTTTGACTTGCGGCATCACCATGGGCAATGGTTCCAGCAACATTTAGGGACTCAACAATGTTTAAAATCTTATGTTAAAAAAATTAGAGCGCTGAGAACAAAGTTTCGAGGAGGAGGATGTCACTGATTGAGAGAGAGGCATGGGACTAACAAGCTTGTTTGTGATTTTAAAAATCTCATTAGATTTCTTACTGGAACTGGCAATTTCCTTAGCAAAGGACTTTGCTTGAGCATTTTTTTATTTCTCGATGGTATGAACTTAGCTCCATTTTGTAGAACTCTTTATCCTGAGGACACATTCTTTCAAGTTTTTTGCAATTCTGACGCATAAGTCTAAGTTTGTTATTAAACCAGGTTGCTGAGGGGCGTCTGTGGGCCTGAGACCTGGACTTAATAAGAGCCACTTGATCTGCCATGCTCCCCAGCCAGACATTTATTGACTAACACATCTGCTTCAACACCACCTGATGGTATCGGGGCACTGTTTTTGAGAGTACAAGTGTTCATGTTCAAAGTTTATTGTGTGATTACTTAAAATCATTACAAGGTACATAAAATGCAAATATCACAATAAGAACACCCAAAGTGCCACTGGACCGTGACGTAAGTATTTGTAGGGCAGCTACTAACAATGTACAGTTTATAAAATACAGACAATATGTAAAAATGAGTGATGCATGTTTAAAGCTAAGGGTAAAGTGCAAAGTTCTGTGCCTGAAGGCATGTATCTTTCTAAGTGCAAATAACGTAATGAAGATTCATAAACAGAAGCCATAAGCGGTCACTGTTTGATGAAACACAAGCAGCAGGGTTGGTTAAATACTGCCACGACAAATCAAGCCGTATAGTTAAAGTGCGAACGTGCCTGGGAGAATAGGGTCTGTAATGTGCGAACAGCCTATGATGCTTCATATATCAATCAATCTTTATTTGTTTAATTAATAAAGCTCATACTAAAAGTCATTTAAAAAAAAAAAAAGAATCCTTAAAAACACGAAGTTCAGTGCATTTTATTTTGTTGAATGGTTAAAATATTGATCCTACTTCTAAACCTGGTGTGCATATGACCAATAGTTACTAGTGCCTAAGACCCTTTCCAAAAAGCTATTCCTTCAGCTAAAACTCTTATTTTCTGAGTCTTCTTGCCAGAGGAGTTTCCTTATTTGTGTAAAATATTTTACACCCCGGCAAGACAAAATAATTGAGGATCCCTCTATCCAGCTAATCACGGCTTGTCTACATGTGCGAATGTTTAGCTCATTGAAAATAGATTTTAAAAAGGATTTCCTTAAATCCTTAACTGCGGGACATGCACACAACAAATGAGTTATTATTTCTTTAGAGTAACCACACAACAGTTTGCAGCTTGTTTTTTGCATTTCCATGATGGCAGTAGATCCTTCGAGTCATGCATTCCTAAATGGTGATGAATGAAGCTGTTTTTTATCTCAATACAGAAATGGGCTGCTAGATAAGCTTGGGGCTTTGTATGTGTGTAAGAGTTTATCACTGTCCACACGTGATGTCGTTTGGACAACGTTTTTTTGTCTTCCAAGAGGGTATTTTTTTTGCAGAATCATTGCTGACTTTGTTAAATTTTGCCTTTTCTACTGTTCTCTCCCATACTGGTTGAATATCTAATTCCACCAAAGATAAGTGAGAGAGTACAAGTGATTTCAGCCATATTAGCTTTAGCCCAGTTGCAATAAGGCAGGGGAGGGGTAAGTCCTCTATGACTGGGGCCATGTTCCAGAGACCAAAGAAATTGAATAGAAGAATGATCTGACCAGGAATTGCTTAGGACCTCTACAACATTAATATAAACAAATTAAAAAACGGGATCCAGCAAATGACCTGCCGAATAGGTAGGCTTTTCCACAAATTGCTTCAAATTCCAGTAGGACATAGCATCTAAGCAAAGGCTGGCTTGTTGGTGCTCTGTAATATCAAGATGAATATTGAGATCATCTAACACAGAAAAATGTGAATATTTTAGCAGGTAGTTGGACACAATTCAGTGACCGAGCAGGGTGGCCAATAGATTAGTACACTGGCTACCAACTTCTTAGCTGTGGGAAAAAGGCAAATGCCCAATGATTTAGCCCCCTGGAGCTCAGGGATTGCAAAATGTGTAAGCTTTAGTGAGTATTTTGTGACAATGACAATTCCTCCACCTTTATTACCCACCCTATCCTGATGATCAATCGAGTAACCGTCAGGAACTGCAAAATCAGTATCCGGCACGGAACTGTAGTTCTTCCAGGTTTCGGTGAAGAAGGACATGTCCAAATGTTCTCTTGTAGAAGGCTCAGAAATGTGCAGTGAATTTTTGTGAAAGGACTGAACATTTACTAGTGCTCCATTAATCATCAAAGTATTGGCAGGATGATGCCTAGCCCGGAAGGACTTAAAATTCACAGGGGGAGATAATGTAATGGTGACTGGTCAAGAAATATTAATGTCATGAGTATTGGTGTGTGCAGGCACCTGAAAGTCTTGAGCACCCAAAGTTTTGAAAGGACATAGATGGCAAGACAGGGGCGCAGGGCAGGCATGACTAAGTCAAACTGGTGGGAGCATGCTGCCCCCTGATTTTGGGCCAGAACCGTATGAGTGGAATACCTGCAACAAGGACTACAATGGGAGTGGAATTGGGCAGCATGGCTGGTGCTGAGCATGGCGGGGCATGGACAGGCGCAGATAGGTACAGATGGGCGCAGATGGGCTTGCCTTAGGCGCGCTCACTGCATGCATCTGCTGCGCGCTTCTGCGTAGCGACAACTAGACCACGAATTACAGGTATGTCAGCCGTAATCTTAATGCTCAAGAACACACTGAATATGGCATTTCCCAGTGACAGTACAGATAAAAGAGTAACGTCAAACACAAAAGAACAAGTGTAAATAAAATATTCCCACAAGAGTTGTCAGAAATAGCCCAGATTCGCAGTATAAAATAATAAAACTGTTACCCAGAGGGAGACAGTACCAACTAACCATATGCACATCAGCCTTGGTCCTTCTCGAATAGGAGCAGTCCAGCCTGAACTGCCAAGCCAGGTCCTCTCGGAACATTTAACACAAACAACCAAAGACTGTTTTCAGCCTATTTAAGCCTTTTCAGTTGGGTGCCGCTTAGTTCCAGTTGCATAGTGAGTACGGGGGCCACATCTGGGCAGACCCATCACAATTAGGGTCCCACAATGAATGATTGAAAAAGGTGATGGATAGAACGCTTAATTTAATCTCAGACTGTGGCAATTCCCACATCCCAGTCCATTGGTATTGTTTTTCCCCGGAGGTGAAATTGCACCATTAAGGCTTTCACACTTTTTTTCATCCCTGAACTAAGCAACATTCAACCACAGAGCTGGATCTAAGGGCACCATCTCACTAACTGTGCTCCCACTGCAAGACGGCCACAATTGACACTCAGAACACTCACATTGGAGCATGCATTGCTGTCTGAAATTCCACTGTACAGCTGTGTATGCACCAAAAGAACAGAACAGTATGACTCATACTAATTGGCTGTATGTATATTGTCTGTATGTTTTTCACTCTGGGACACAGTGCACAGTTATAGTTTTGTTTACTGCTTGTACTGTTCATTTTGTATGTAATTCTTGCCTGTGGTGACCACTGATTAAATAAATAAAAAAGACAGAGTTCTGAGATCTTTTAGATTCAAACAGAAAGTCTCCGCAATGGGGTGATGAGTGAATTCAATTTGCAATTTTATTTTCTATATCCACATATCAGGTGAACATCATAGGCCAACATGTGTTTCACGACAACTAGTCACTTCATCAGGGCCAAAGCACATACACAATTTTGCATACACTAAACGTGTGCATAGTTATACATAAGTGAATTCAACAAATCAGAAAAAAATAATCAAAGAAACATCACGCACAAACAAGAGAAATGAAAAAGAAAAGAGCCAAATGGGAGAAAATGAAACGAGACATATATGATTAATTCAATAACTTGACATATTATACTTCGACTAAAATCAGAAAATGCAAAAATGCAGTGGAGCACATCAGAAAGAAACAAAAGTGGCATAGGTAAAAACCTAGAGCTAACACACCAAAAAAAGGTTACTGGCAAGGTGTAAAGGAAATGGTGGAGAAAAAAGGATAGTACCAAAATAAGAAACAAGACATGCTCTGTAGAATAAATAGCGAGTCCTAGTAAAGGCTTTACATTGTAAGATAAAAAAACAGTAAGAGAGGAAAAAAGAATAAAGAGAAAACTCAATGATGAACTGGCTGAGTACAAGTGAAAGACCAAAAAAAACAGTAACCTGTGGCGATAGATATTATAAGAGAAGCAATATAATTGAACAAATACTGATCATATATCTATGTGATAACTAAATCACTGTTTTCAAGGCAAAGGTATAAATACAAAATACACAACTTGATCCCATACGGCTTCTGTAAATATACTATTCACAGGGGAAAAAAATTCAAGCACGACCATTAAAAAAAATGCAAAATATCAGGGAAGAGCAATAGGATTCATTCTGCTTCACATGACCAAAAATCAATTTTTTATGCGTCACAGATAAACTGCTGTGATGAGTGTTACACTCACAACACATGTGTGTACTTATTATGATTGACGAACCACAATAAGGGCAAAAGTGTAAAGCTGGCAGTGATGTGTGATTAAAACCTAAATGATACAATTAGATGGGGTATGCACTGCAAATTTTGGCTTGGTGGATACTAGAATAAATATAGTTAGTGGGTGGTAAATAAAATTCACAATTAATTGTGCTATATGTGTGAAATAGTCAATTAGAAATTACACGCCAGATATGATAAGTAGTAGTGAACATTGGAATTAAATTTCTTACCATGTACAGAAGCTAATAATTATAACTGGCGGGTCAATTACCCTGCATGACAAAAAGAATGACCGTTATAAATCTCTCTTGAACAGTGCGAATGAGTAAAAATTAGGTAGAACTCTGATAAGTAACGGATGCTGCTAGTGGATGTCAGCTGATAATGCGCAATTATAAAACACTATTGGTAACAAGAAGCATCTCACTCTCTATGCAGCATAGAGTCATTTAGTGAAGAAAGGTTCCATGTGCTATAATTGTTCCAAAAACACACCAAGAAACTCATAAATTCTTACCGACATGATAGCCATCTGGAGCAATTCAGCTAGGGTCTGTAGACGTCGATCTCCCAATACACGGCCCTTTTTAAACCATGTTTTCTGGTCCCATGGAAACATCATGTGAGCAGCACCTACTAGAATGTCTAAGTGTACTGAAATGTGGCCAAAAATGGCAACCAACGTACAAACCGGAAAGCGTAAATATAAGATCACCTGTAAGCTAAAGAATTATATCATTATACCCACGGCATGCCATAGTGTTCTCCATGCGAACAGTGCCCATCCTAGGTCGACAATCAATAACATACCCTACGGGGAAAGATGTGTGTTAGGTGCAATTGAAACAGAGACCTTTGCAGCTAACATAGAGGATGTAAAACAGCAATTTTAGATCAAGAGGCTATTAGGACAGGGTTTTACAAAAGGTTAGACAGAACAGAGGGAAACAGTGCCAGTTAGCAGTTATCACCAAGTATACCAAGCACAGCAATGACATCTATAGGATCCTATGGAAGCATTGGCACTTGTTATTGGCGTTTTCAGGGGTCAAGGAGGATATACCCACTAAACAGAGAATGACATACCGTAAGAGCAGGACAATTAAGAATTTGGCTCTGTCCCAGTTATGTAACATAATCTAAGGTGACTAACACGTGGTGGCCCAAACCCATACAGGGTTTTTTCACGTGCAATGACTAATATGGTAAGAACAAGATCAAACAGTTTTGCTACAATACTAGATGTACTCACACCATATGTTACCAGATTAATTGCAAAATTAAGTTTGTGATATATGTTATTGGTTGCAAATGCAATTTAATATACATTGGCTGTACTGTAAGGTCATTGAAAGCCAGGATACAGGAGCATGTCTGAGCCATAAGGATTAATGATAGGAGGTATCCTATGACCTTTCACATGACAGAAAAACATGCGGGCAATGTCAATATTTAGTTTCATGGCATTGACCATATCACCCAGAACACCTGGGGTGGGGACAGATAGCTGATGTTAACACTCAATGAAGCAGGGTGGATATGTAATTTGCATTGTATTGAACTGGGTCACAACACAGATGAGGAGTTCCATTAATTTCTGTAATCCCTTGGTGACCCTCACCATAAGGTCCAGTGGCTTGGGACCTATGTAGTGTGACTATGAAGTGTGATATGGTTATCGGTGTCACTTTGTGAGAGGGACAACTTATCAAATTGTCAATGGGGACCCAGATCATGGTCACAAATGGATTGTACGATATTCCAGAAATTTGCTTCCCTGAGGATGTCACTTATAATTTTCAATAGGAGGGAGAGTGAGGAATTGTATCTTCTTTTGGATAAGCACTGCTGATGGGTGGATATATTGTATATGTATACTAGGTGAATGAATATTTGGGAAATGTCACTGGGCCTCTGGCTGCCATGATGCAGAGTAATATGAGGTGGGTCAACATAGTAAACAAATATGTTGGTGGATCAGCGATATGATGAGAGTTGGACCGATCGGGTGATATTGGGTTAGAGGCATCGAAGAGATGAGGAATTCGGATGACACTCTGTGTAGTTAAGTGATTTGAATCATCTCTGTTGCTATTCTTCGTAGTTACGTGACTCCCAGTAAGATAAGCGACTCGAATAATGTTTGTTGCTACTGCCCGCTTTCCTATCTGGGTTTCTACTGCCAGAAGACAACATTATTAGCCCATGTGTAACCACGTGATCATAACTATTGTTGGTCTTATCTGCTTTCTCTCTGTTGGTGTTATTATCATTAAGAGGTAGGATGATTCAGCTTGACTCGATTGAGTAGCCCCTTCTGTAACTCAATTGGTTGGGGGAGGGGGGGGGGTCACAGTTACATTATCAATATGCATATTGGCGTATGATGAAAGAGAGTTTTAAAATTTAGCTGGTTATCATATTTTGATGAGCAATTTGGCCTATTCATTAGTACATATTTGTATTTGCTGTGCTGCCCAGTCCTGCATTTATAATAAAGAGGTGAGACCGGTTGATTGACCCACGTCAGTTGGAGACATTTTGATGGTACCTGTGTGGAGGTACAGATTAGAATTTTCACCTCAAACAAGGCTTGTATTTTGTCCTTTTGGAAGATTAGAAATGCATTTTAATGAGATGCGGCAGGCAGTTTTGAATGGGTGTGAGTTGCATTTGTGACGAAGCGATTTTGTTTTGGTGAATGTCATGTTCTGTCGGGTCCATGTGCGGACTGAAGCATTGGTAATATGTGCTGGTTGAACAAGGTGGGTGGTTTTGTAACAACCGTAATAAAACAGGGTCACTTTAATGGGTAGAGTATTCTATTGGGACAATGTAACCACCTGATTTGGTATAAGTTGACGCAGGTGTGGGGGGCTGGCCCTTTGTACGCTGTTTGCAAGACACAAAACCGTAAGCAGCGATAGCTGGATATTTGAGGACATGAAATAAGGTACAAGGGCAAGTGGGTGTCTGACACATGGGTTGGTAATGTAGGTTTGGGGATGAGAAATCCCGGTAATCAAGTATGGGTAGAAGTGTTTAGGGGATGTCTGATCATTATGTGGTTCTGTGTAACCCTGGGCGTAGTTCGCGAAGTAGCACTTCGTGAAGCTACGCAAAGTGAAGTTCGCACTATGCGAGCTACGCGTAGCACTTTGCGAACTGCGTAGTACCTTGTTCGCACTGTGCCAGATGTCGTTTTCAATGATTGCACAGTGCGGACAAGCAACCGGCACTGTGCAATCATTGAAAATGGCATCTTGCACAGTGCAAGCTGTAGTTGTCTGCTGCTCGAGTAGATTTTTACTCGAGCTTCAGCTTTCTCAACGCGAACTGGTAGTTTCTCATCGCGAGCGGTCGCGAGCATACGCGACCACTCGCAATGAGAAACCTGACCTCCTCGCGTTGGGAATCTCGCCGGGAGGTTTATTTTCCATGCTCGCGATCGCCAACTTGAAGTTGCTGATCGCGAACAAGCAAAAAGTCTCGCCGGGATGTCATTTTGCTTGCTCGCGGTCGCCAACTTAACGTTGAGGACCGCGAGCAAGCAAAAAATGACCGCAGCACTACGCAACACTACGCTACACGTGTTCGCACTGTGCTACGTGCAGTTCGCGTAGTGCGAAGTAGCACGAACTTCGCAAACTACGCGAGCGTAGCGTAGTGCTTTGCCTAGGCTTAGTTCTGTGCAAACCGCTGACTGCTGTTTTTGTTTATGACGCCTACCGCACTTGAAACTTTGTTGTTGTGCGAACTGCTGGCCGCTGCTTTTTTTTTTTTACGCTACGGCACTTGAAATCATGCTTCTTGGGAAGAAGCCTTTTGATGTTGTATGCTTTTGATCCTTACCACAAATTGGGGCGAATCACTAATCGCCGTTTGGTTTCGACACTATGGCACTTGAACCCATGTGGGTAGGGATTTTGTATTATTAAGTCACCATCTGCGCAAATACAGTACGCCATAGTATTGTGATTTCGTATGGTAATTTAGCCTTTTGATATTACGTTCCCCTAATCCTTACCATGTACTGGGGTCTCGGCATGACTGTGTCTGACTTATTCACTGAGGGCACCGCCTCGGCTGTCAATAGTAAATCTGATGGGATTGTATGAGGAGGTGATGCAACTTTGAAGTGATTGGCAATGAACTCTAAGGAATGCAATGTTGCACCCCTCCGCTAATCAGCAGTGGGCATGTGGAATTGATCCATTCGTAAGGAGAATATATTGTGCATGGATGCTGAAGACACGAGGTGATGTAGGGTAATAGCCGACACTGACTGACTTATTGAAATCAGAAGTAGATATAAGTATCTGATGCACATAGGGGACCAGATTCACAAGGGGTGGAATAGGGAAACGAGCTGCGTATTTGATGGATGCATAATTCCAATTGGTATGTGCTGTACTTGCTATGGTTAACATGACCTGGCATGTGATACTGTATGGGGAGGCAATAGCTAATGAAGAATAATGTATTATTGCCCATAACCCCATTTACAATGCTTTGTCTGAGAGAGGGATATTGCAGGCTGCCTTTGGGGATGTTTCTATAAATATTACCTAGCAGAGGTGGAGGACTGCCCAATTACATGTAAGACAAACTGCCACTTTTTATACATCATATAACATTTCAACTTGTCCCATATTTATACTTCATTTCAGGTCTTAAGGATACTATGATACATAACTTGATGCTGAGGTTCTTGGCTGATGAGGGATGATGCCCCGTAACTGGTCCCAAGATGCTTGTTTACGGTCCAGAGAGGACCTGGCTTGGCAGTTCGGGCTGGGCTGTTCCAATGAGGCATAGGGTCAGGACTGATTTGCATATTAGGGTCTAAACTGGGGTGGCATAGGAAGCAAAAGAACGATGGATTTAACCCAGATCTTTTGACTGGGCGTGAATGTTTGACTTGCTTTGCATTCCGTCCATCATCTGTGTGTCTTTTGCTTTCTTGTCCTAAGTGCACTGGATATGACCAGACGTCGGTCTCGGGCTCACTATGCCACTGGATTCAAGCTTGCCTGGCTGATGAGGGGTGATGCCTAGAAACTGGTCCCAGGATGCTTGTTTCCGGTCCAGGGAAGACCTGGCTTGGCAGTTCAGACTGGACTGATCCCATGAGGCACAGGGTCAAGACTAGTTTGCATCTGGCTTGATCTAAACTGAGGTTACAAGGTGAGCAAAATAATGATGGATTTAACCCAGATCTTTTGACTGGGGTTGAATGTTTGATTTGCTCTGCATTCCGTCCATCATCTGTGTGCCTTTTGCTTTCTCGCCTTAAGTGCGCCGAGTATGCCTAGGCATGGGTCCCGGGCTGACTGTGCCACTGGATTCAAGCTAGGCTGGCTGATATGGGATGATGCCCCGAAACCGATCCTAGGATGCTTGCTTCCGGTCCAGAGAGGACCTGTCTTGGCAGTTCGGGCTGGACTGTTCCCATGAGGCACAGGGTCAAGACTAATTTGCATATGGCTTGGTCTGAACTGGGGTGGCATGGTGAGCAAAAGAACAATGGATTCGACCCAGATCTTTTGACTAGGGGTGAATGTTTGATTTGCTCTGCATTCCGTCCATCATCTGTGTGTCTTTTGCTTTCTTGCCCTAAGTGCGCCGGGTATGCCCTTACGTGGTTCCCGGGCTCACTGTGCCACTGGCTTCAAGCTAGCCTGGTTGATGAGGGATGATGTCCCGAAACGTGTCCCAGAAATGCTTCTTTCCGGTCCAGGGAGGACCTGGCTTGGCACTTCGGGGTGGACAGTTCCCATCAGGCAGAGTGTTAAGACTGATTTGCATATGACTCGGTCTGAACTGGGGTGGCATGGTGAGCAAAAGAATGATGGATTTAACCCAGATCTTTTGACTGGGGGTGAATGTTTGATTTGCTCTGCATTCTGCTCATCATCTGTGTGTCTTTTGCTTTCTTGCACTAAATGCACCGGGTATGTTTAGACAGGGGTCCTGGGCTCACTGTGCCACTGGATTCAAGCTAGCCTGGCTGATGAGTGGTGATGGCCCGAAACTGGTACCAGGATGCTTGTTTCTGGTCCAGGAAGGATCTGGCTTGGCAGTTCGGGCTGGACTGTTCCCATGAGGCACAGGGTCAAGACTGATTTGCATATGGCTGGGTCTAAACTGGGGTGGCATGGTGAGCAAAAGAACAAAGGATTTAACCCAGATCTTTTGACTGGGGATGAATGTTTGATTTGCTCTGTATTCCGTCTATCATCTGTGTGTTTTTGAGGTTCTAGCGCTATGCATCATTGATGATAAAGATATTGTTTGGCCAATATGTTCCAAACTGATACCAGCTGTTTTATATTTGATCACAATATGTATCACAGTATGTACGCTTATAAGGTAACACCTTTATGAGCATGATGGACTGAATTGATTATATATGGTCCTAATTGCAGCAATCATTTTGCTATGCCATGGCATCTGCCATCTTGCATTCGTATGTTTTGGTGCGTTTTATAGATTTTTATATGTATTAGTCAATATATGTATTTTTTTAATGGACAGGGTGTGTAATTGGGGGTTCTCTCTGTGAAAGTCTTTTCTATCCTTGTATGGGTATTATATAGTCATTATAGTTTGTTAGATGTTTATGAAAAGGTACATGTTTTTTTAATATGTGAATTTATATGTTTTTATGTGAGTTTGTAAATACATGTTTTTTTAATGTATTTTCTTGCAGCCCTGGGGATGTTCACATCTGCTGAACAAAACGCATTGGCTGCCTTCTGTTATTACCAAAGAAAATAAAGACAACTTGGAATACAGATAATTTGAAATTGGACTTGTATCTAAACGGACTTTAACTTTTCAGTGCATCACCATTTGTGCATTTGGCTAGTAAGCTAAAGAAGTGTTTAGAAACTTAATGTAGCTAAATGAAGTGTGACTTCTTTTTAGCAATCCACAAAGTGAGAACTGCTAAAACGAATTGATGGCCAATGATCACAAACAGACAAAATAGAGAACCGCATTAAAGCGTATTACCAAAAGTTCTCAGAAAATAATTACTGGTCACGATCCTCAAGGTGAGAACTACTCATTATACCATTAAATGGAGTAAAATATGCCACAGAGTCTGATGACTTAAAGTAATTAAGCCTTAAACCCTGCAGCAATACGGTGAGAGCAGGCAATTAAAGATAAAAAAAATAATTCTATCTAAAGGAGTCGATTTGAACATGCATAAATTAATTGAAATAATACAAAGCTTATTAACCTATGAATTCAAAAAATGGAGTGTCTCAGTGGTACCACCAAAGTACTAAGAGCTTCCATAAAAATAGGGGTTACTTATAATCATTTGCTCCTACTCATAAACAGAATGCACAATTTGTATGTGCATTACTGAACATCCCGAATATTGTGCAGTGATTAAGGGTAAAATCCCCATCCGTGACCCTTACCTTGAGTTCAACAACAGTTATTCAATAACAACTCAAAGCATAGTAAAATGATCTTTGTTAAGATGTGAAGAATTATAGTAGGTAATGTAATTCTTCTTCCATATTGAACCCCAACTTGAAAGATTGGAGTTTAAACAATCCAGAAACTTTCTCTGTCACGCAAACTCTGTATACGATCCCCTCCTCTTCTATGTGGTTTAATTGGTTCAATCGCTGCAAAAAAAATGTTACTTAACTTTTGTCCACATGTAGAACCTCTCAAATATATCAGCACTGGATATTTGTCATTAGAATTCTTAAACTCCCTAAGGTGTTCTTTGACCAGTCGATAGTGGAACCCACATATATTTTAGAACAAACACATGTAATTACATAGATACAAAAACATGTATTGTAGTTGAAGAAATCAGGTATTAGAAATTATTTCTTTTGTTCAAGGTCACAAAAGTGAGTCTGTTTGCCACATGTAAAGTCACAGCAGATACAATGCCCGCCATTGAAAAGACATGGTAAGTCTCTTTTTTGGGAATCAGTTTCAAGTAGCACACAGTGTCACTGGGACATAAAATGTCCTTCAGGGATGTCTCTCTCTGAAAAGTAATGTCAGGTCACTTATTCAGGTGTTTACTTAATTCATTATCTAATCTAAAAAGATGCCAGTGGTTACTTAATATTTTGTGTACTCGCATACTTTCTTGATTGTCTTTGGTAACAAATCTAATGGTGTTCCTACTGGCTTGCCCTGTCAGTGTGGGTCTATCTTTTTTACATGTGTTGTTATACAGTAACTCTTTTCTCATTATGTGTCTGACTTTTGTAAAGACTTTCTGAATGACTTGTGAGCTGTAGCCTTGTTATATAAAACTTGCTGGAATATTAGTCGCCTCATCGTTGAAATCTGAATCTTTAATACATATTCTTCCAGCTCTAAGTAATTCACCTAAGGAAATGTTGTGAAACTATTGTGTCGGGTGTGCAGAAGTGAAATGTGGTTTACTATTAACTGATGTGGGCTTCCTTTATATTTTACTGACGATTTTCGGAATCTCTGAATATAATGTACAGTCAAGAAAATTAATGGTTTCTGTATTGTACTCAATGGTCAACTCATTGTTGCATGAATTGTAATTTAGAGTGAAGTGAAACTGTAATAAAGTTGTTACATCACCTTTCCTTATAATTTAAAGGTTGTCAATGAATCTAAGCCATAGTAGAACATTATTGTGAAAAAAGTGTGACAATTCATCGCAGCTAGTTTCATTTTCAAATTCACCCATAAACAGTGATGCATTTGATCGCACAAAACGCGAACCCATTGCTTTTCTATGAACTTGATGATATAGACTGTTCTCATAGAAGAAAGAATTGTTGCTAAGTACAAAATTGGCCATTTCTAGCATTGTACTATGTGATAAAAGATTAGCTCTTCTGCTGTTCAAATAATGCTCCAAACTATCAATCCATCTTTATGTGGGATACATGTGTAAAGTAATTTCACGCCACAGTAACTAGAAACATATTGTCTTCCCAAGTAATGTCAATTCGCTTCAGGAAATCAGTGGTGTCTTTAATGGAAGATGGTAATACCTTTATGAAAGTTGCAATGTAAATATCAATGAACTCTGATAATCGTTTACTGAGAGAATTGTTACTTGAGACTATTGGTCTACCCTGAATGGGTCACGGGATTCTTATGGACTTTTGGCAGAAAATAAATAACCAGTGTCCTAGGATTAGGAATGTTAATGTAATTATATTCCTCATCACTATGTAATCCTAAATTACTCCATTTTTGTAAATGACTAGATAGCTCCTTTTCTGCATGTTTCATTCTAGTCAGGATAGATGTTTCATAGTATAGGCGATCAGATAATTGCCTCAGCTTATTTGTTATAACCACAGTAATTTTGAATAACAATAGAGCAATCTTTATCCGCTTTGCGGGATTACACTGTCTGTGTTACTGTGTAAAGATGAAAGAGCTGGACGTTGTGTCTTAGTCAAATAAAGAGCCTATGATTGCACTTAAGGTTGTTGATATCTCACAGTATGCATCTTTCAAAAATGTCAATATTTCCTTCATTACTAAATTTGGGGAAGCATTTTGATTTAGTCTTCATTCTGCTCTCTAATGATTCATCAAATATAATATCAAGATCTGTTGCTATCTTTTCTAATGTTGTTGGAACTTGCTCAGACACTGATAATAAAGTTTGAATGTCTTTCAGATCACTGATAGATTGTTTTGAAGGGGGCCTGTAAAATCTTTCGGTGGAGTTATTTTAAAAAACGTCTGAAGGTTCACGTTACCCAAATCAATTCTAAATGTGACAAAATCAATATGTTGAGATGGTACAAAATTCAACCATGTATTCAGAATGTACATTTGGTCAGGTGTTAAAGCATAGATAGAAAGCTTAAACACTAGATTTAATTCTTGCTCTTGTCCTGTTTCATTTGCTGTCTTGTTCTGACTTCTGTTATTTCATTCTTCCTCTGTTTGTTTTTTTCTAGAAGAGATTTCTTTTCAATGTCTTTGCTTGCCAGGGATGTTGCTGATTGTTCTACTTTCTGCATCCTGCATAGTTCCTCTAAAAAAGGAGATTTGGATAGAGAGAGAGAGAAGCTTGTGGAAGGTTCACTATCACAGGTTACACTTGTGGTGCTACTTAAGTAGAGATCTGAGGTGCTTTTGTCTTTCACTTGGCCAGGATCTTAGTTTTTATCTTTACCTTTTTTGTCTTTAATTGCCCACTCCCAGCATATTGCTGTAGGGTTTTAAGAGTTAGTTACTTTAAGTCATCAGTCTCTGTGTAATATTTTACACCATTTAATGGCATAACCAGTAGCTCTCACCTTGTGGATCGTGATCAGTCATTTATTCATTATGTGAGAAAATGAGGTATTTATCTATTATGATATTGTGCGAGTTCTTTATTTTGTGCGTTTTTTAGTGTAATCATTGGCCGTCACTTACTATTGGCAATTCTCACTTTGTGGACCGCTAACATTTATTCATGCTTCATTTATCTACATAAGGTTTCTAAGCACATCTTTAGCTTATAGGCGATTTTACATTTATGCTTTCGGGTTATCTATTGGTTGCCATTGTTTGGTCACATTTCAATACACTTAGATGTTCTAGTTACCTAGGTACTGCTCACATGATGTTTCTCTGTGACCGGAAACTGCGCTATAAAATGGGCCGCGTAATGGGAGATCAAGGTCTACAGACCCTCGCTGAATTCCTCACAATGTTTATCATGCCGGTAAGAATGTATCAGTTTCTTGTTGTATTTTTGGAAGAACTATAATACATGAAACCTTTCTTCTGGTAAATGACTCGTCACGTGGTAGAGAGTGAGATGCTTCCTGTTATCAATAGTGTTTTATAATTGCACATTATCTACTGACATCCACCAGCAGCATTCATTACTTCAAGGTTCTAACTAAATGTGACTTGTTTGAACTGTTTAAGAGATATTCATATTGGTCATTCTTCTTGTCAGGCAGGGTAATTGACCCACCACTTATATTTATTAGATTATATACATGATAAGAACTCTCCCTCCAATGTTCACAACTAAGCATGTCGGGTGCGTAATTATCAATTGACTGTTCGACACGTATAGCACAAATAATTGTGAATTTTATTTACTACCCTCTAAGTATATTTATTCTATTATCCACAAGGCCAGTATTCTCGGTGCCAAAGTAACACAGAAGAGGGTCCCTGAAAATGTCAATATTAAGGGGAGAACCAGGGAGAGGACCAACAAAGAACAAAAACTACCCCTTATCTAATTATTTCCACAATTCGTTAAGATATCAGGAATAAGCAATGTCCAACAGAAATAGAGTATACTTCATTTATTATCAAAAAATATATTTTTCATTTGATCAAAGTCGCATCATACTTGTATATACAATAGATGCATTACTGAACAAATAGACGAAATACATATGTAACATAAGAGCCCCAAACATGTAGAAAAATACAAAGTCTGTTCATGTCTCCAAAACATAACATACAAAAAAAAACATGTATTATTAAAAAACAATATAGTGTCACAATAAACAGGAAAAACACAAATTAAAATTACACACAATATATTTA
Organism: Triturus cristatus; assembly: GCF_964204655.1. Taxonomy (NCBI): domain Eukaryota; kingdom Metazoa; phylum Chordata; class Amphibia; order Caudata; family Salamandridae; genus Triturus; species Triturus cristatus. The sequence goes on from NC_140583.1 coordinate 610,656,014, forward strand.
GTACATAAACAACGAAAATGCACCAACGTGTGTTTCGGGGGTACCATGTACTTTAAGCCATCCTTCATCAGGGCGCTGAATTAATACTTTCGTTTCAGTGGTAAGGAGCCATCTGTCACCATAAATATGTAATAACGGACTCTATACAATGTAAACACAATATTTTTCCAGGACTGTGCTATTCCGAGTAGGCTCAAGGGGAACCATCTAGAGGAGATTGGAATATTATCTCAGTGGAGTCACGCTGGGTGCCTAGGTTACACCTAGTCCATTATGTAAAAGAGAGGAATTGAATGAAGTGAAATAAAATTTGGCAGCAGTGACCCCAGAACCTTTCTCATAGTCTGTAGTCCCTCGTGAATGTTTCTCAGGTAATCACTCGTATCATAGGGGATATGATCAGCAGGCCAATCTCAATGTGGAACAATGTTGTACTCTAAAAGGTTTCAATGATAGTGGCTGCCATATCGGAACATCAAATATATATAGCACAAGTAGGAATAAGGAGATTCCGTCGACACTGGAGATAACGCCGTCTGGGTCGTCTATCCTCCGGGAATGCGGACCATCCTATATATATACATATATATATATGTACTATATATATTTTATGTTCCGATATGGCAGCCAGTGTTCTCGGTGCTTACTCCCCCTTACTGTATAATTTGGGTTTTAATCACACATCACTGCATGTTTTTCACTGTTGCCCTTATTGGGGTTTGTCAGTCTCAATAAGCATGTATTGTGAGTGTAACACTGTAGGACCTGGGGTCTCCAGGCCCTATGGGGCGGTAACGTGGCACGAGCCGGTCGGGCAACCAGAGGGCTGTGTGTTAAGCAACCATACACCACACACTTCTCATGGACGGGGGACACACACAATAAGGGACGCCACACAGTTGAAATTATGCAAATACTTCAAGTTTATCCAAGTAGAGCTTGATAGATGCAGTTCAGGAGATATCAGTGCCATGCATGAGTTGTAATACAGTCAATCAATATACACAGGCCATCCATGAGATGTAAATGCAGTTCCTACCCTAGACATGCAGTTCATGAATATGGCTAGGCACGGGTGATTATAGCGCTGCGTGCGTTAAGCAAGGTCTTTCCCTGAACGGGGCATCTATACCAGAGCAATACTCGTAATGGGTGACATTGGAGACTTCAACACGGAGCCTGTAGAACAAAGCGCTCCTCGTAGTCAATGGCACTAAATACTTTGAAGCAGGGCATATAAAACAAAGTGCTACTCGTAGTTGAGGACACGTAACACTTTCCAGTACAGCGTGTAAAACAAAGCACTACTCGTAATCAATGGCATGTAATACTTTGAAGCAGAGCATGTAAAACGAAGCGCTTCTCGTAATCAATGACAGGTAATACTTTCAAGCAGAGCATGTAAAACGAAGCGCTACTCGTAATCAATGACAGGTAATACTTTCAAGCAGAGCATGTAAAACTAAGCGCTACTCGTAATCAATGACAGGTAATACTTTCAAGCAGAGCATGTAAATCTAAGCGCTACTCGTAATCAATGACAGGTAATACTTTCAAGCAGAGCATGTAAAACGAAGCGCTACTCGTAATCGATGACAGGTAATACTTTCAAGCAGAGCATGTAACACTAAGCGCTACTCGTAATCAATGACAGGTAATACTTTCAAGCAGAGCATGTAAATCTAAGCGCTACTCGTAATCATTGACAGGTAATACTTTGAAGCGGAGCTTCCAGCGGGGAGCGCACCGGGACTCGAGGAGCGAGTCTCTAGGCTCCGGTGCAGTTCGTAGGGCACCGCGCTCAGTACCGCTCGAGGGGGCACACGGAAAGGATCCCTCGGCGGGGTCTCTCCGTCGTGAAGGCAGGGGGGGACTCCCACGGAGGGGAAACCCGGGCCAAGAGTGCGGTGTGGCTCCCAACCAGCAGGGGGCGCACCGGGGGTGATCTCAGCCTCCGGGCTTACCTCAGTCTCGGCGTCGGCAGGCGTCCGCTCCCACGATGATGGGGGAACTTGGCCCCGGCCTTGCGCACCTCCTCACACAGCTGCGACGGCAGCGACGGGACCCCGGGATTCTCCTGGGCCTCGTGACACGACAGGGCACTTCTCCTGGCCTCCAGGCCGCGGCGGTGAGCGCGCTGGCTTCGTCGTCGCAGGGGGGGGGCTCAAATTAAGGATGAGGATGTTGTGCTCAGCGGAGCACGCTGCCGGGGATCCCAGACCAGGGCAGGGAGCGCAGGGGTCACAGCGCTAAGGCCTGGTCGATCCCTGGTGGTTCAGCAATCTGCTTTGCACAGAGTTTGAAGGGTCAGGCTGGACACGCAGTCTCAGCGCTTGCATGTAAGGTTAAAGTTCAGTCTGGACACGCAGTCTCAGCTCTTGCATAGAAGGTTTACAGTTCAATCTGGACACGCAGTCTCAGCTCTTGCATATAAGTTTCTGTTCTCAGATGTCAGATGAAGTCTTGTTGGCGCAGATGTATCTGGCGCCCTTAAGGGGTTCTGTTACAGGGGGTTAGGAATGGAGAGGGCGACTAGATCCTTCCTAGTCAGGCTGGGCAGAGATTCTCTGGGTCCTCCTACTGCTGGGCAAGATCAGTGGGTTTCACAGGGTCCCTCACTCACTTAAGAGGCAGCACCTAAATCCTGTCACTCTCAGAGGCATAAGTCCCTGGCTAGGCCCTACCGCCTACACTCCTGGTGGATTCTTCCAGCTCTGCTTCACCCCAATGGCCAACTCCCCACAAAAAGTTCCCTCCCTCTCTTAAGTAGCCCTAGGTCAGGTGACCTCTAGCCAAGGCGGCAACAGTAAAACCCCACCTCCCTTCTAGAAGGTTCCAGCACATTCCAGGAGCTTCCCCACTCTTACCTATGGGACAAAAAGGCGGGCTGGTGTCGCAACATTGTTGTGGGTTCCAGCCAGCTCTTGGCAGCTAGGGTGCTACTATGAAAAAGACCACTCTGCAGTAGCAGGGGTCGGTGGCAGCCATCTTGGGAGAAGGGAGCACCTGCACCTTAACACTGACTGGCAATGAAAAGGCGCCCGGAGACCTAGTCCAACATAAAAATGAGGGTGGAAAAAATGAGGCACGATACAAAAATAGAAGGGGAGACCACCCTAGGGCTGACAGGTCCAACAAACACTAATCACAGTGGTTTATCGTTGACACATAAACAATTGAGTTCTGGTCACTTAAGGCAGAATTAATCCTTATGCTTGGTTGTTATCTTGTACCAACTTATAATAATGCCACCTTTAAACTTATCTAACAGTACGGGCATGTGGTCGATAGCGAAACCACTTAGATGTGTCCATCTCTTTTCTCATGTTATTTGTTTGTTCTCTGGTTTTCACTCTGAGTGTGATTAAGATGATGCATTTCTGCCATAAAGACCTATCTTTCTCTTGACTCTGACCTATTCAGCAAAAGTCATAATTATTATTTTTCTGTTTTCGCAGCACACAGCACACTGTCTTTTGTTTCTCTGATTCAGTAGCTCTCTCATGCAAACGTGGTGATGCAACCTTAAACCTGGGTGTTCATATTTTCTTTTGTAGCTAATGCTTAAATTGATGGTTAGTCTTGAACACCTGAAGCACTATCAAGAACACTCGATCCCAGAACATATCTTTAAAGGAAATTATTGCTGTAAGTATTGTACTTAATTTTGTGGAGATTGTGTACAGCTTATCACATTGCTCTTCCTTCATATTTTGCATTTTTTTAATGGTTATATCGTGTTTGAATTTTGTTTCCCTGTCAATACTATTTTCACAGAAGCCGTGTAGGAGCAAGTTGTCTATTTTGCATGTATACCTTTGCTTTGAGAACAGTGATTTAGTTATCACATGAGTACCATCAGTTTTTGGTTGATTTATATTTCTTCCCTTATAATATCTTTTGCCACGGGTTACTGTTTTTTCTGGTCTTTCACTTGTACTCAGTTAGGTCATCATTGACTTTTCTCTTTCTTCTTTTTTTTATCCCTTATTGTATTTTCTATCTCAAAATGTAAAAACTTTACTGGGACTCTCTATTTATTCTATAGAGCATGTCTTGTTTCTTATTTTTGTACTCTCCTTTTCCCACCATTTCCTTTCTACCCAGTGACCATTTTTGGGTGTTTTAGCATGAGGGTTTTAATCTATGGCACTTTTGTTACTTTCTGGTGCACCTCCACTTGCGTTTTCTGATTTTAGCTTGCCATGTTATATGACAAGTTATTGTATTAATTCAGATTTCTCATTTCATTTTCTGCCATTTTTTCTCTTTACTTTTTTCATTTTCCTGTGTATGGTGTTTCTTTGATTATTTATTTCTGTTGTTGAATTCCTTTATATATAACTATATACACGTTTAGTGTATGGAACATCGTGTATGCGCTTTGGCCTTGATGAAGCGACTAGTTGTTGTGAAACACGTGTTGGCCTATGATGTTCACCTGATATGTGGATATAGAAAGTAAAATTCCTATTTGAATTCACTTATCTATCCATTGTGGAGAATGTCTGTTGGAATCCAAAAGAACTCTGTCTTTGTTTTGTACAATTTTTTATGGGATTGGAGGGTTGTGCCCCATAAACATCCCTGAGGTCAGTGTATCAGACCTTTGAAGAGCCTCTGTTACCCTCCAGCTCACTGAACAAGCTAGTGTGTATGCAATTCTTTACATTAAATATATGCATGGTTATTTTCCTCCTGCACAAAAATGAAATTTGACTGCCAGTGAATTCCAGGTGAATTACTGTACAATATATAGATTATATGCCCAGGTTCCTACTGGTATAAGAGTTGTTGTAGTTTGTTGATATCATACTAACTGTGTGCACTGTCACATAGTCAGGATTGGACTGGAAGGTAATACCACCATTTAAATGCTCATGTTTCTTAAGTTGCCTTCTCTTTTACACACAATTCATTTTGTCATACATTTGCTTGCTTGACAGTGCAGGATAACATTATCTGAACCGGCATTACATACATTTCTATTTCGCAGGCACACTATCACCAAACCTTGAACATTCAGTACAAGGGATAAAGTTCACTGCGTAAATGTCATTATCATTTGAGTCCAGTATGTGGCGAAGCTATCAAACAAGAATAAACAATTGTGCCTGCGACATGGCCACATGGGTGCTGTTTGTTATATATACAGAACAACTTCCTTGTTTAAGGGAGAGGAGCCCTCAGCTGACACTGCAAGGTCACTGCATGCCGGAATTCCAGCTCAGCTGATTCCCTTTTACCAACATAACGGATGTCCAGCTCTACACCAAGATGGAGTGCCTGATGACACTTACCAGCAGGTAATGGGGAATTAGCCCAACAGGCGAGGGTTTGGCAGATCACCCACCATAGGCAAGACTAGGTTATGGAGCACTGAGTAGGGGTACACTATACACAGTACTTTCATGTCCGCATATATTCACTGTTCTAGAATCGTTTATCCTTCTCACTGGTCTCATAATGCTGATTATGCTAATATGTTTCATTCTACTGATTATCGCAGCACACATATTTTATACAGGGATCGCAATGCTTCAATAAATATTGAAACTCCTCGTTGATTATTTCTTATGTATTTCATTGGGTATTCCTGAAAGTCCAAACAAAAGGATTCTAGATCTGTTACCACAATTTAATTGGGAGATCAGAGGAGTCATTTTCTGAGGTTGCACATACATTTGTTACCCTGTAATGTTAAGGGTCCAGATGGTGCACTGTGGGCTATAAGGGATACAGGCCAACATATCCTGAGGATGTGCATGGAATCAGTCTGGCACAATCCTGATGTTTATGTTGTCCAATGAACTCACAGTTTTACCAGAGAGGTACAAGCCGTATGACATGGGGTCGCCAAAGTTCTAGGTTTGATTCTTATTTAATGGATCAACTGAGCAGTTTTCTTTTGTGTACCCACCAAAGACCCCTACTCACCTCTTAACTAGAGAAGAGATGTCCTTGGTTTTAGGGAAAAGTCCTCCTGAGCTGAGTAGCTTAACCCTATGTATTGGCTGTAGGTTGTTCAAATTTTAATTTTTCAAAAGATCTCCCTGTAGTGGTACCCTTTCTGAATTCAACACATTATTATGCCTGAACCGGCAGCACTAAGCATACCTGAAAACTGCAGACATGCAGTTATTCATAAGCTGGTACAAAACAATCTCAAACTTGAGGGTTGGGACGTTACCTTCCTGGTTGAAGCACATGAAGCATGGGCTATTTTTCCCAGCAGCAAACAACTGCTCACAGTTGTTCCACTTACACTGCAACTGATGTTCCAAGAGACTATACAGCTTATGAAGCTTTAGAAATACCAATAACTTACAAAGAACATCAAAATGGGTTGGAAGGCGTCCTACCATACACTACTGAGGAAGTTAGACTAGGTCCTCTTAGCAATGTGGGAGTGACATGGCCAGTCTTAGCTGGTTAACCACCATACCCAAACGTAGCTAATATGTCCGCAGCACAGTTATGAAGACTATGTGAGTCTAGTCCGAATATATAGGAGTCTGACAGATCATCAAGCGAACAATACAGTAAATCGTTTGAGGACTGCTCAAGCTGCAAAACCACAATTAGGTACAGCAGGCATTAGACCACAGACTATCAATGCTGTTATACAGTGGCCCTGATCCTCCTTGACCTCTCATCTGCGTTTGACACCGTATACCACCACACCCTCAACAAGACACTCCACCACATCGGGCTCCAGGGAGAGGCGCTCAAATGGATAGTTTCCTTCCTCACCAGATGTACTCAGAGAATCCGCATCCCACCCTTCACCTCAGAACCCAAGAGCATCATCTGCGGCATCTCCCAAGTCTCATACCTCAGCCCTACCCTGTTCAACACGTACACGATGCCACTAGCCGACATCGTTAGAACCCATGGCCTCAACATCATATTCTACACTGATGACACCCAGCTCATCCTGTTGTTCTCTGAAGACCCCTCCACCTCTAGAACCAACTTCCATAACTGCATGATGACAGTAAATCCTGTGAGGACTGCTCAAGCTGCAAAACCACAATTGGGTACACCAGGCATTAGACCACAGACTATCAATGCTGTTATACAGAAGCCCTGATCCTCCTCAACCTCTTGGCTGCACTTGATATTGTATCCCACCACATCCTCATCAAGAGACTCTACCCTGTCAGGATCCAGGGAGAGGCCCTCAAATGGATAGCTGCCTTCCTCACCAGATGTACCCAGAGAATTTGCATCCCACCCTTCAACTTGGAACCCAAGAGCATCATCTGCGGCATCTCTCAAGTCTCATACCTAAGCCCTACCCTGTTCAACACGTACAAGACGCCACGAGCCAACATCATTAGATCCCACGGCCTCAACATCATATCCTAAGCTGATGACACCCAGCTCATCCTGTCACTCCTGAAAGATCCCTCCACCACTAGTACCAACTTCCATAACTGCATCCGCAACTGGATGAAGACCAACTGCCTGAAACTCAGCATGGACAAGACGGAAGTGCTGATCTTTGGGAAGAACTCCTCCCCTTGGGACGACACCTGGTGGCCTACTGTGATGTTTGTTGCATGGTTTGCATAGCAAACATTTCTCAGGTTCGTACAAGAGCTTTTAGACCCAATCCAGACCCTTCTCTTGGCTCAGATCTCTCTGTTAATTTGTAAGCTCGCTAGCCTCTAGATAACAAGCTGGATGCCTTTGTGTCCCTCCATGACATTGGCATTTAGGTGTTAGGCTCCAGAAATCTCCCAGTCAGCATGATATTTGAACAAAAAGAGAGAGGAGAGAGCGTGAGCTTTTGTCTTTGTATATATGTAACAAAAGTAGGCGAAATCAGACGGGGACCTTTCCTTACCTGACTGAGTGCATTTAGACTCAACCACTTACTAGAGAATACATTTGTTAGTGGAGTATAACACCACAAACACCCTCCTCCTTCCCCCAATTCATTCTGTTCAGTTTAAATAAGTACTTCAAAGATTCTTATAGACAAGCTTCTAAGTCTCCAGTGCTTCACATTCCAGGTGAAATCTTGCACCAGCATACCCAAATGCGAGTCCTTGGATCCAAGTGGCTAATAAAAAAACATATTTATTAAGGGGGTGTAACACCCCAAACTCCCCCTTCCTCCATTGTGAAGGCCCTGCCATAGACTTCAGGTCCCAAGATTCTGGGGACTTTTTTTTTATAGAGTTTTATATAGTGTGAGCTTGACCCAAATCGGGTATCAGAGTGCTTTACATAGCACCAGTTCCGTTACATTAGGACACATTCATTTTTGTTAGGCACGGGGAGATTAAGTGATTTGCCCAGAATCACAGGATGTTCAGCGTCATTGCCAAGACTCGAACCCCGTTCCCCAGATTCGAGGTCGACCACCCTAGCCGTTAGGCCAACTTCTCTCCCCAAAACTTGGCTAAAGTCGACAATCAATTAGACCTAGTAAGGGACTAAGCCTGACCAGGCCGGAAAGTCAAGTTAATTCCAGTCTTGTTAATTCCAGCAGTATCGAGGAGGTGGGCAGAGTGCAAGTTTAAATGGAAGCCTGTCTAATTTCTCCACTCTTTTACTTTGCCCTACGCTGTTGCAGCAGTTGTGTCTGCTCTATAGTTTTCAAAATCAATGCTCTCATTTCTGTTTCTTGGTGACTGATTGTCAACATTGTTATAGATTTGTATTTTTGTGCATCATTAACAGTAATATGCATTTAAACACACAAATGCGCAGACTGATATAATATGATTGGTTTTGAAATGATTTTCCTATGATGAGTAGAAGAAAATAGTTTACAGTGAATCCTGCTGCTGATGGTGATCAGAGTTCAAGTCCATCTTGCGTATGTAAATTACTGATTTCCAGAAGACCAGCCAGAAAGAGAACTTTAAATAGAAAGTATGCATCACCTGAATAAGTAGATCTAGCACCAGTGTCTGATGAAGAAGAATCAGAACCAGAGATTCATAGCACAATAAATCCTTGCTAATACACCTTTGGAAGTTAACCTGAAACTGAATCAGAAGAAGAATGACCCTGAAAAGTTTGAAAAGAATATTTATAAGAAGACTCTCTTTTTAAAGCTTATTTTGTCTTTTTGATTATGATTATTGGTTCAGATAAATAATAAGAAAATAAGAAAATGATCATTGTTTTGAAGAAAAAGTTTGTACATTTTTGGAGACTTTTTTGTCTCAATAGAAAATGGCTTACAGTAGATGATGTGAATGTATTGGTTTAATTGCCATATTAATTATATTAATAGTCTTTTTTGTGCCTGTTGTTGTGCCTACTTTCTCTAGTGGTATATGTCTCCACAAAAGTTAAATTAGCTTTAGTCCATAATGAAGTGAAACATAACACATTGACACATAAAGTTTAGTTAGTTGATTTCAATATAACATTTATGCTTAAATGCTGGGGGAATATGTTGATATTATGAATGTTAAAAACTGCTATGTATGCATCATTCTCCCCTCTTCTGCAGGTGAATGTGCTACTTATTTAAATCTTTTGCTCTCCTATAGCATGTCCTGAAATGTTTTTGTTAGTACATATTCAACAACAATTAGTTTGTGTCCCCTTGTTTGTCAAATTTCAATTCCTCACTGGAGTATCTGCGTATATCTGAAGATAAACATAGTAACAAGGGTCTTAAATATGGTAAATGTCTGAAAACAGTTGCACAAATTAAGCATGAATCTAAAACTATTAACTGAGGGTATATATGTGGTTTCAGTAAAGAGGAACATGAATGTTTTAAAGAATACAATGAGAGAAGAGTGACGATTTGGAAAGATTAAAGAATTTAAAGAAAGATAAAAGAACAGATTAAAGCTGAAGGAGAATTTACACTGTCAAGTCTACATCTAAGATTGAGAATGAAACATGAAAGAATGAGTGAGATATGTACCGTGCATCGTGAATGTTCAAAAATTGGAAAGGATGAATATGTGGGAGAGAGTGAGTGCGAAAGAAGTTATGTGGTAAGACTGCTTATTTCAATTTGCCACGTAAGTGTGTTGGATCTTGTTATCTTGCTTTAGTGTTTCCTAGAGTCTATCATAAGAGTGTAGTGGATGATGCAGTAGGTTTGAATAGAGTGAAATGTGGATTTGGTGATATATTAGTGATATATTAGGTGCTATTAATCCTCCCATACTTGTGGCTATGAATGATGTGAAATTAGTTGTCTACGCTTGTTGACCAGCTTGCTTCTAATACTGCCAGAGCACTTACCCAAAAAAACTCTTAGCTACTCGCTATGTGTGCAGTGGTCCTGCAAAACCATTTAGCGATAGATATCCTTCTTGTGAAGGAAGACCATAATTCCAAGGTTTTGAAGGTTAAGAAATGTTGTTCCTTCATACCTGATAACAGAAGGGTTATTAATGTGTATATAACCAACGTGACTAATATTTCTTGGGAAGTTCAAGTTTTAGAAGAGCATGGTGTGTGGGAGATCGTAGGTTCCTTGATTAGTGAGATAGCGAAGGGTTTAGTAAGGTTGATGAATACATTGACAGCTTGGGAGAGGGAACTGTGAGACTAATCCTTACTCCTGTAATAATCACAAGGATGTATGAAATTTAGTTTTCTTTTGTTTCAAATGTTTGGAAATTATTACAACTTTAGAGATGGGAATAACTTGAACCGAAGAATGTTGAGGATTGTGTCTATGAACAGCTAAAGTTGATGGAGGAGACTACTAAAATGAAGCTGAACACTTTCTGCTTCATTCTAGTAGTCTCCTTCATCATCCTTTGCAGACTGTATCATAACTTCATGATTAATCAATTCTTATTAAATGTGTGTTTTTATTGATTATGGAATAATTAGAGAGGGATTTGTTAGAGATTTTTATGGGTTTGTATTTTGTGTCAAATGAACAGCTTGAAGTATGTATATAAGCACACATATTCACATGTGCAGATTGATGTAACATTACTGGTTTTGAAACGATTTTCCTATAATGTGTAGAAGTGTGTTTTCTAATTATGTTAACTATGCCATTCTGTGTAAAATGCTATCTTCTCCAAGATGGAAGTAATCTCTGTCATTCATTCAGTGCTTCTGCCACTGCACACATCCTCCTCCCACAAGTTTCACAGAGCACAGTCAAGTTGCAGTTTACTGAGTTATCTTTCACTGTTATTAATGTTGCCATGTTCCTAATGAGCTTTCCAAGTTCAGCTATAATTTTAAATGGTTTATTTCTGCTGGTACACTCAGACCTATTCATTCACATACCACTTTGGGGCCTATTCCGATTCCGGTCACAAATCGTACCGACCGACACAGACCTGGACCGGATACCGACCGAAACAGACCAGTGCCGTACGACCCGTGCAGTACGATGCGACGCGTGTGAATTACAACCGACATGTACGGAATACAAGCCGTACGACCGAGCCGTAGGGAAAATAGTGAACCAGCCGGAAAACCGACGCAATTTTCACCGACCGACATGAACCCGGAATGAACCCGACCGAACCGTACCCGCGATGTCTGACCCGCGCAGTACAATGCAATGCGTGTAAAACCAGACCGACTCGCACAGAGAACAAGCCGTACGAACGACACGCACAGAAAACCGGGCCCACAAGTAACACAGATCTCGGCGACCGACGCGTTTCAAACACAGAAGATAGTCAGCGTGAACGAGGCGGAGAAGCCAGCACGAGCCAACATCAGCGTCCGTTTCCATCAGATGAACGTCTCCTTCATGCCTACAAAACCCAAAGGAAAAAAGACAAAAAAAGGACCAAACAAGCAATGACAAAGCCAATAAATATCAAATAAGAAAAACCTGGGATGAAGACACACCCACAACTCGAACTATATAAAGGACCACAATCACTACCATGATCCCTTGCAAACAAGAGACACAGCCAGCAGCAAACACCATTACACAGCAACCACAGACACACTCACAACTCACCCATCACACAACTCACAAACCATCAGCACCTCATCCAAAAGCACACACACATACAGCCAGCAAAACCAACACCAACCCACCCTCACTTGCACCCTCACACACACATCCCTCACCACCACCACCCATCACCATGCCCCCAAAGAAGAATCCAAAGTTCACAGATAGTGAGTTAGAAGTGCTGGTAGACGAGATCATCAGAGTAGAGCCACATTTGTTTGGTACATTGGTCCAAAGGACCCCCATGTCACAGAAAACCAAGATGTGGGCGAGGATTGTTGGACAAGGTGAACGCGCAAGCACCAGCAAGGCGCACAAAGGACGATATCCAGAACAGGTGGTATGACGTGCGCAGGAGGGTCAAGAAACTCATTGAAAAAGATCACACCCTGAGTCAGTGCACCGGCGGTGGCCCTCCTGCCAAACCAGTCTACTTCAGGACCTGGGAAGAGAAGGTGCGGGACATCCTACCACTAGAGAGCGTCCATGGGTTAACAGACATACCAGAGCCTGGTGAGTACACAAACAACAGTCCCAAGATTGTGTGGCAAGGGGACAGTGAAACCATGCACCGCAAGCAAAGCTACAGTAACCAATAAATAATCATCCCAAGATGTGTATGCCAGTCAGATAAACACAATACCTGCCATCTCATAGTGACTTGGAACTGTGTCATGACATTCACCAACCTACAAACAAATAGAGCAAGCCAGTGGCACAAAGCTAAATCGACACTGCCAGACAGTTTGCCACCACAAACACACTACCTCACATTGCAGCTGACTGAAAGGAAGGAATAGTGGGGATGCAGGTGAAGTGAGTGTATCCAAAAGCATGATGGGGTCTGTAGTCACAGATAATGCTCCCCCTCCTGATTGGCCCATCAAGACCTCTCTGAAACATGCCCACATCACAGGGAGTGGAAAATGACTGACAAGATGGCTGACACTGGGTCCTACTGTGGGGAGCACAAGGCCCTGGTAGGGCATGTGCGCAAATCAGAAGCAGGACACCACTGACTGACATCCTGAAAGACAACTTGCACGCCCTACAGTGGAAGCACGTTTCATGATGGGAAGGAGGACTGACAGCTCTGACCATACTTACCAGCATGTGGAGACACAACCCCCACCTCAACACAAACTCCACACAACTCACCGGGTAGAATGCATTGACCCACACCTCTGTGAAATATCAGCAAAAGATACCCCGTACTGGGTACTGCTGTGTGCAGCACAGGGGCTCTCTGTGGACTTGTAGCCAAACAAACACCAGGATTTCACAGTCAGCCATCTTGCCATTGCTGTCACACCCCCTCACAGGGAAGCAGAGTCAAGAGGGAGGAAGTATGGGCATGCTGGGAAGGGGGGTGTAGCCAAGAGTATGATGGGAGTCACAGTCACAGACAATCTACACCCACCCACATGGCCCAGCAAGCATACACTGAACCATGCTTGCCTCAAAGGGAGTGGGAAGGGACTGACAAGATGTCTGACACTGGGCTCTGTTGTGGGGAGCACAAGGCCCTGCTGGGAAATGGGCAACAACAAACACCAGGACTTCACAGTCAGCCATCTTGCCATTGCTGTCACACCCCCTCACAGGGAAGCAGAGTCAAGAGGGAGGAAGTATGGGCATGCTGGGAAGGGGGGTGTAGCCAAGAGTATGATGGGAGTCGCAGTCACAGACAATCTACACCCACCCACATGGCCCAGCAAGCATACACTGAACCATGCTTGCCTCACAGGGAGTGGGAAGGGACTGACAAGATGTCTGACACTGGGCTCTGTTGTGGGGAGCACAAGGCCATGCTGGGAAATGGGCAACAACAATATCAAACTCTGTCCATGACAAGCTGGAAAAAAGCTGTGTACAGGCAGGCATCTGTTCGTACAGTAGAAAATGTCATGTTTGTGAACCATTGATGCCTGCAGAAACATAACTCACATTGTGTGTCTCCTCCAAACACAGGTGGTGCTGGGGACCCAGCACCAAATGAAGAGGATTCCCAGGCCCAGACTCTGGTGGACACTGAGCTCTCTGGTTTGACTCTGTCTCTGTCCTCTGGGGATTACGATGACCAACCTGGCCCCTCCGGTGTGAGTCATCATGCAGCACCAGCAGCATCAACATCTGCACCCCCTGTACCCATGCCTCCAGCATCTGGACACCGACAGGGCACCCCCACCAACACGGACAGGCCAAGGACACTGAACACCCACAGCACAGGGACACAGGAACCCCCGGAAGCTACTGCAAACACCACCAGCAACACCACCCAAGGGGTCTCAATGTCACCTGTGCGTCCCGCCGCTGGTCCTGCCTGTATGGATAGGGGTGCTGGGAGGGGTGGGAGGCAGAGGGCGCACCTTCGCAGAGGGGTCTGGACTGCATGATGACCCCTAACTGGCATGCATCATAGATGCGTACCAGGATAGCACTTGAGGATTTGGCCAGGTAGTGGGGATCCTCAAGGATATGCAACAAGAGCAGGTTGCCCACCATGCCCGCATGGAGGCCAAGTGGGATGCCCTTACTGCGGTGCATCGGGACATACTCCAATGCCTCCGCCAGATCAACACAAACCTGTCCACACCTCCCTGTGTGGCCACAACATCTGTTGCAACACTATCTGCCAGTGCCACAGGGAGGGAGGAGGACTCTGGCGGAGAGTCCCCTGCACCACAGAGGCCTGCACGTAAGGACATCCCCCCCCAGGAAGTAGAGGGGTCGTCCGAAGAAGGACATGTGAGAGGCAGATGTCCCAGCACATTCCCCAGGGCCTCTAAACCTGTTCTGGACAATGTTCTTTGTGCGCAACCTGTTCACCTTGTTCAATCGCACACAACTCACCCACATGACATGGAGGATTCATGTTGGGCCAATGTAGCAGATGACTGTGGACTTTACTCTGGACATTTCATCTGCCAGCACTTTCAACTCTAATGTGAACTTTAGATTCCAAAACCAATGTTCAGCACCCACCATCCTACTTACCTCACACATGTTCGAAAATAAACTCACCAGTACACCATACTTGCCTCTGTTGTGATTCCAAATTGTCATGTGTTATGGAGATGTCGATCTGCTACACAACACAGTGCATGCCAAATACTGCAACAATGTGACCAATGCAGAGGTCTAGCCCGGGACCAGGGTTCAATTCCCCGCCTCGGCGGTTCTTGGGCTCAAAATTCCACGGACCTGATAATTCTCGCCTCGGTGCCATTCCAATCATGGAGTCCCACTCTGCAACTCTGGGCAATAGCTTGCTTAATCTCCACAATGGCCCCCACAACGCTAAGGATGCCTGGCCTCCACCTTGGGGGTGCCCAGGAGTGGACACCTCACAGGGAAAGCCAGGATGGGTTCCACAGCGGTATTCGTACAAGCGCCTTGAGACCCTTGCGGGTGAGTAGTGCGCTATGCAAGTATCAATTTACAATTTACAACGTTAGGTGAGTCATGGTGATGTGACACATGTGAGGGAGACACACCACTTTGGCAACACAACACATACTCACCATGGCCATGTTACTCATCACTCACAATGATGTTGACCTGAAACACATAGGTATGCACAACCACAACACCTATCCACAGTCAGTGGTAACAAGTCCACAGGTGACGTAAGCAAATGTCACTCAGATGTGGGAAGAGAGACAACGCACCTAACAAAGCATAGCACAGGTTCATTACACATCAGCAACATCTTTAATCAAAAATAGTTGCAAGGCAATTGTACGTTACGGTGGACACACGGTCACAGACTGTCTGAGAATTGTAGTCCAGGGGTGTGTGGCACATCACTTGATGTCAATTGACTACTCCCACACTGGTGTCGGATTCTGGGTGTTGGGGGCCAGTGTTGAATAAACAACAGGCAAATTACCCTGTGAAGGACAGACACAAGACACAGTCAAACGCACAGCAAAACAGGAGAGAAATGCAATACACATGCACAAAACATATCACAATAAACCTACACAAAAACAAGTTAGCAGTACTACCCTATTGTGGAGTACACACCACCTGAATGGACACATCACTGCACGCATCCAGTCAAGTGGCACACAGACACACTCAGACAGCAACAGAGCAGCCACAACACATTCCAGGCTAACTCCATACATTGACATAACAACCCTGGAAACTCACATTCAGGTGAAGAAGTTGTTGATGAGCTGTGAGCGGACGTCACCCTCATCATCACTGGCATCTTGGCCCAGGCTGGGATCCTCCACAGGTGCCGGAGGTTGGTCATCGTCATCGTCATCCTGGATGAGAGGCACCTTCTTCCGCACTGCCATGTTGTGTAGCATGCAGCATACAAGGATTATTATGCAAACCTTTTAAGGTTCTTATGGGAGGGCCCCTCCGGTCTTGTCCAGGCACAAAGCGGCTTTTCAGAGGGCCGAATGTCCGCTCAATCACCCTCCTGCTCCGACCATGTGCCTCATTGTAGCGCATCTCGGCTGGTGTCACAGGATTCCTGAGGGGTGTCAGCAACCACGGCATGTTGGGGTATCCGGAGTCACCTACACACACAAAAATGAACAAGTAGCTGAGTTTTGTAGGAGTGCGGAATACAACATTGACAAACACACACAATGATAAACAGTCAGTACACACCGACAAGCCAGGCATGCTGAGCTGGCATCTGTGACATCATCGTTGCAATGCGACTACTCCTTATTATGTAGGCATCGTGCGCAGAACCAGGGAACCGTGCACACACATGTGTGATACACATGTCTGCAAGACATACCACCAGAGCATTGATCGAGTGGAAATGTTCCTGTTACGGTATGCCTGCTCATGTGCCTGTGGTGGTATCAGGGCCACATGTGTCCCATCAATAGATCCGATGACATTCGGCATCCTCCCCAGTGTATAAAAGGCATCTTTTATTTCAGGGAGTTCAGCTGGGCTAGGTAACTTGATGTACAGGTCAAGGAAATGCAACATCCCCTCCAAGACATCGCGTAGCACACGACTAAACATAGTTTGCGACATCCCACCTGCTGTAGCCACAGTGTACTGGAAGGTACCAGTAGCAAAGACGTGCAGGGCTGCCATCACCTTCACCTCTGGGGTCAGTGCTGTAGGGTATGTCCGGCCAGGTAGCAGATGTGGCGCCAACTGCTCCGCCAACTCCTCAATCAGTGGCCTGGTGAAGCGGTACCGTCGGATGCAGTTCCTGCATGGTTGCAAGGTCTGGGAACGGTCGATGGACAGCTGGTGCCCTGCAGAACAGAGATGAACAAAGGAAGACTGTTGGTTCATCCACCCATGTGGTCATGACCAGGCTCAATATCACATGATAGATCATGACATTACACAATGTACTGAGGTGTGTGCTGTTGGGCATGGACACATATGTCACCTACATGACCATCACCTCACATTCCACATGAGTCCCATGTAGTGGAATGGCCAATCATCTGGCTGTGTCACCCGACCTATGTACTGCTGTGACGTTACAAACACACACCACAGTGACAAGTATGTCCATTACTGTACATTTGCACATCACAGTGGTAATGTGCAAGACACACAAAGGATTCTGTCCCCATGTACACGTGCACAGCCTGGGAGAGGCTGAACAAAAGTGCCACCTAACAAACCAAATGTGCCCCCCAACACACAGGGGATGCAGCCTTACATGCCATGTGACACTGTGTCGCCAATGCTGTAGAATGGTAGGCGTGCACATGAGTCCCTGGTAAGTAATTGTGTGTTGAAGCTGTCAAATAGTCACAGCAATGAGGTCCGACGTGGGTGACAATGCGTATGCATTGCACGGTTCATGACCGATCCGTGCGTACGCTTTGACATTGACTGCAATGAGGCCCGACGCGGGTGACAGTGCGTACGCATTGCACTGTTCATGACCGAGCCGTGCGTACGCTTTGCCATTGACTGCAATGAGGCCCGACGCGGGTGACAATGCGTACGCATTGCACGGTTCATGACCAAGCCGTGCGTACGCTTTGCCATTGATTGCAATGAGGCCCGACGCGGGTGACAATGCGTACGCATTGCATGGTTCATGATCGAGCCGTGCGTACGCTTTGCCAATGACTGCAATGAGGTCCGATGTGGGTGACAATGCGTACGCATTGCACGGTTCATGACCGAACCGTGCGTACGCTTTGCCAATGACTCCAATGAGGTCCGACGCGGTGACAATGCATACGCATTGAACGGTTCATGATCGAACCGTGCGTACGCCTTGCCATTGACTGCAATGAGGTCCGACGCGGGTGACTATCATGCATGCGCGTCGGGCAGGCATGGTCCGAGTCAGGCGTACGCCTTGGCCTTAGAATCGTATGGAGACGGGTGCATGTGTATTTTCAAAATACGTGTTGTAATGTCAGTTGACCGAGCCGGACGCACCCATTGGCTCTGGACTGTCATGGAGACGGATGCGGATTCAAAACTTGTACGAGTTGTGCGCTGGAAATTCAGTTGGATGCCTACAACAATGTTGCAATTACTAGTGTTTCATGAAGGTGAAGATTTGAACGATGCGGAAGGCGTGTACGAGTCGTACATTTCCATGGATTGGCCAGATTCATAGAATGCAACCATGTTAGACCTATCACTTGGGACACATGGCACAGATTCTGCCTCTGAAGCACAGATATAAGGCTGGCTGGCCCCCAGGGAGCTCACTTGCCTGCACTACATGCTCCTGGACCACATCCCTGCTACCACTGCTGCTGTCTCTGCATCCTCTGGCTCCTGCTATGGCACATACTCTGGAGAGGGCCCCAGCCTTCACTGAGGAGGAGAACCAGGCCCTGCTGGACGGGCTCCTTCCACAGTACAGCAAGCTGTATGGGAAACCAGGGGAGCAGGTGAGTGTGCAGTCCACTGCCTTCCTAATTGTGCATGTTGTCTGACTAGCAGTACTAGCAGTGTGTACACCAGTGGCAAGCATTCTCACTGACTACTATCATCCCCCAAAGTGTGTAGGTACATGTAATGAACAGGTGTTCTGCTGTTAAAGTGCATTAGTGCAAGCTTAAACTTCCCAGGCATTGTTAACATGTCAGACATGCAGGTGATTTGTCCTCCCCCATGGTTGCACTACCTTTGTAACTCATTTCTCTTTGTGATGATGACATGTATATCCAAATGTGTGCATCACAAATATGGGGCATGTGTGTTAATGTACTTTTAACTTTGTCATCCTCACATGTTGATGCCCACCAGAAGCAGGAGATATGGCTGACCATCGCCCGGGCAGTTCGTTCGGTGGGGGTCTACAAGCGCCGGATCCGCAACTGCCAGAAGAGGTGGCAGGACCTTCGGGGCTGTACCCGGAGGATAGCTAGAGTCCAGCTGAAGCTGTCACCTCCACGCAGGAGGGGCGGACACCGGACTCTGACCCCCCACATGCTCCGGATCCTGACGGTGGTCTTCCCGGACCTGTATAGGCAGCTGAAGGCCAGACAGCAGCAAGAAGGGGGTAAGTCCATGCCTAATCTGTGTACTATGTCTGACATGCTAATTGCAGTCTTTTGGCCTGGTCACACTTCCACATTATGTAGGTCTTATAGTCCAATACTCAGGTCCCTCAATTGTGTGATGCACCCTCCTCATCTGTTCCACAGGTGTGGCCCCTACAGTCTGTTGCTTGTGTCACTAGGGCACTGTGTCCTTGCAGTAAGCTATGCTTCAGCTACTGGACAGCATCTGTTTCCGTGACTCTATTGTGTGTTTCATGGGTGGTTCAATTGTTTCCCCAATGCCTGGGATCTGACATGTGATCTGTGTGTGCCCTTGATATGAGTTCCAATTGCTGGTCTGACTCGCAACCTGTGGCTGGGGTATTTCAAACAAACCCATGCAGCAGGGGTCATGCCTCCTCAAGGGCATTTAGAGACACTCTGTAATCCCACTCCTGTGTATCAACTTGCAGTTTGTGCTTCGTGACATGTGCCTTCAGGTGTCTGCCTCTGTGCTCTGTGTCATTATGGTTGGGCTTCCTGTTACGTGCAACTGGGTGTCCATGATTTTGAGGGTCAGCAGGACATCTGAGATGTGACTGTGAGAGACAAGACCTGTGTGACATATAGGTGTGTGATCATCTGACAGCGCACAATGGTGTATGCAACTGTGTACTTCAGGCAGCTGGGTTACATGCAGGGCAGACTGTGATGTGCTAATGTACATGGAGTTTTGTTTGCAGAGACTCATATGTCTTATTTGCATGATGTGAGGTCTTTTGGGTCCTGGATATGTTGTTTGCAGGGGATGAGCAAGTGCACTTGTCAGCTGCAGAGTTTGCTTTACCCCTGAGCTATGATTGTGACGCAGTGCATACTGTTGTTTTCTGGATGCCCTGCCCCTGTGACAGGAGACAGTGTTGACTGACTTTCCAGGCATGCCAGTGCCATGGCATTTAATTTGCTATGAGTGATCCTGCACTGTGTTCAAGTGTGCACCATGCACCCCATTGTGGCATTGACTATCAAGACATGAGAACATCATAGTGTGTGTTGCTGGCATGCCTCACAAGCATGTGAAATGAGTCTTTGCCCATCCCTTCATCCGGACATCTGTACTGAGTCAGTGGCAAGAGATGTGCTGTGTCTATAGTGACATACTCCTACATGTTCACTTGCATGTCCAACTGATGTGTGGGTGGTGCATGTCGGGACATTGGGGTATTAGCATCCAACATGCAACAGATATATGGGTGCAAGTCATGGAGGTATATGTGTGCCATGGTTGATGTTGAGAATGACAATTGGCTTATCCTAAACAGTGTTGGCACTTTGAGCAGTGTTCAGCTGATGATGCCAGGGCTTGACCTGTGATGTGATGTACTCACTGTGGTGTGTGCAGTCAGTGCAGGTGACTGATGTTGTTCTCTTTCTTCCTATTCCTATCCAGATACATCCACGGCCACAGGAGGGGACAGCTCCACGGATCAGGAGGAGCCACAGAGCCTGACATGGACAGAAGGAGAGGAGTCGGGGGACCCAGTGGCACGGAGGGCGAGTGGAGCCACACCGAGGAGTCGTCAGCACCATCCACCCCAGCTGAGGGCCACAGCAGCTCTGAGGATGACTCCCTTGTGGAGGCGGGTGTCAGCAGCCACCAAACCCCAGCTAGTGATGCTGTCCCCACCCCCACTATCATCACCCACCCATCGGCTCCCATCCCAGAGGTCCGTGGAGGCTCCCGTGTTCGGGAGCATGTCTCCTTTGTGCCAGGCACTGCACCCCCTGTCCCTGTGTCCCCTGCTGCCCCGAGTGAGGAGTCTGTGGACTTACTTAGACAGATCCATGTAGGGCAGACATCGATGCTGAGTGTCCTCCATGCACACACCACTCTGTTGACGCAACTGGTGTCGTTCATGAAGGGCATTTCATCGGGCATGTCTGGCCTCCAGAGGACCAATCAGTCCGTGGCCTCCTCCCTGATGGCAGTAGTGTCCCTCCTCCAACAGTCCTGCACCCCTCCTACCCCTGCACCACACACAATTCCTACCAGCCTACCTATCCCAAGCACACACACCTGCCCATTCTCACAAAACCACAAACACGGGCAGCACACAAACACCCAAACCAAGGGCTAGACGTGCACACAAGCAAGCGCAGGGGACTGATACCACACTCACAGGGGATGGTTTGCAGACACACACACAGTCATCCACAACCACCCCGCAGTCCTCCGAAACCTCTCCCTCCCAGCCCCCCTCCCTTGCCTCACCTGCAACCCCATCTCCACAGAAGCTCTTCCTCTGTGACCTTGGCTTCTTCCCCACCGACCCAGTAGATCCAGATTACAAGGTGAAGAAGAAGTCCCCACACACAGAGGGGAGTGCCCCTCACACCCAGACACCCCACACACAGAGGGGAGTGCCCCTCACACCCAGACACCCTCCCCTAGGTGCAGTCAGACTGAGACCCCCACAAGCAAGTCCCCCAGGAGCCGGAAGAGCAAGACCCCACCGCCGCCACGCAGCTCCAAGGCAAAAGTCTCCGTCCTCCATCCCCCAGGCCACCACTCCAGAGGTTCCACCGCCACACCCTGCCCCAGGTTCCCCCACCCACAGATACACTATCCCCAAAATGCTGAGGCCCTCCCCCCCTACCACTTGCTCCTCCACACCCGGTCAGACAGTTAGTGCCACTGATGTGGGGACCGTGTCCCCCACCTCTGTCCTGCCGACCTCACCTGCACCCCATTCCGCTCACATGGATTTAGGCACTGCAGTGGAGTCCACAACCACCCCGTCTGACTTGGGGACCCAATCAACTCCATCTGACCTGCCCACTGATGTTGTGCCGGCACCCACCCCATCTGACTTGTGCCCCACAGTTGTGACTGCACCCACCACTTCAGTCAGCTCCACTGCAGTTGCAAGTGACTCGCCTGCATCCACCACCCCTTCACTGCCTCCTTCTGCTGCGCCCTGATCATGTCCCTGCGGTGCCTGGCCTTCCCCCATGTATGCCCCTCCGAGGTGATGCCCCCTGTCCTTCCAGTGCAGTCAAGCAACGTGTGACAGTTGTCTCTCAAGTTCACTCCTTGTAATTTGATGATGGACTGGCCATTGGCCTTTTGTTTTAACGGACGTTTCAATTTTCATATGCTGAATTAAGCTTTTTTCTTTATCCTTGTGAACTTGTAGACCTTAGGAAAGTGGTATTAGGTATAGGTGTAATGGCGCCACTACGAAGAATCACACATCAAATCTCCCTACCCTCAATTATCATAATGGTGCTGTAAGGTGTGGAGAACCACAAAACTCCACAGAAGAAAGCATCAGCTAACATAAAATCAAATTGTTCCTCAGCACACGTAAATTAAAGCTATAGTTTTCACGTTTCTTTGAAAAAAATACAATACTGAGAATGTATCACAGAATGAATCACAAGTATCTTCTTCTTTTTCTTTTCTTTTTTGGTATTTATTCATGTCGGCCTGCGCAACAGCTTTCAGCAGCTAACAAAGCTTCCAACAGCCAACACGTGTTTCGTCGCGTAAGGAATGTAGTCCTGCGACTTCCTCAAGGCTAATTCTTCCGTGTTCGAATCCTTTAAACTGTGGTGATAATTCCAGACCACAGATGGTCTCTGTATGGGCGGTATCAATCGTACTATTCTCTATTCCGTTCTCCAAATTGTCGTCAAGCCAGTCTTAATATTGCTCCGTTCCATCCAGCGTTACGTATTCTCACACCACCATCAACATATGGACATGCACGCCGAGTTCATGCTGCTGAACTCGGCGTGCATGTCCGTATGTTGAAGGCGGTGTCAGAATACTTAACGCTGGATTCCCCAAGTCACTTGTTTGCTCACAATATCATGTAGTTGTCCCTAGGTCATACCTTTCAGTGGTTGAGACATGTGTATGTGTGTGTGACTGCTCCCACTTGTCCGGTTCAGGGCTGCAATGTTTGCAGGTGTCAGCATGTGTGCCTTGTGGTTCTCCTTGGGTTTTGCATTGCCCTGGGACTGTGGCAGGTATTCTGAAGGCTACGTGAGCTTTGACGTCATGGCCATTTACCACATGCTGTGCAGTATGTCTGTCATTCACCAGGGTTGTAAACTGTCCTTGTGTGATGAGTCTGTGCACCATAGTTCCTCCCAACATTCCTGTGTTTGTCATGGGTGCATGTGCAATGTCACCTGTCCATGTGGGCTTCACAGATGCACATTATTGCAGTTCAGGGTGTGTGGTGTTGAGGGTGGACTGATGTAAATGTTTGCATGGATGGTCCCCTAGCTCCCGTTTGTCCATGGATGACGGGCCATGCTGAGTGATTTGTGTTTGTGTAGGTGTGATGTACGTTTGTGGCACAGGACACATGTCTGGGTTTCCCAGTTTGTACGACATCTACCTTTGTCATCACAGTGGAGGTGTCATGTATGCTTGTGTCACCCCAATGTCTGGTCCCTGGGGGTAGTGCTGTTGTGTGTCAGTCTCTTGCTGTGTTAGTTTTTGTTCATTCCAGCTTGTGTCACATGTGTCTGTTGTGCTCCCTCTCATCTCACAATGCCTGATTGCCCACTAAGGGTGTCCCAATGATGGTTTACTTTTGTATGGTACTGTGTCCACATCTGTGTCACTGTGGTTCAGCCCCCCTCATGTGTTGTGTAGTTGCCTGGGGATACTGAGACACACACACACACACACACACACACACACACACACACATGTTGTGTCAGATGTGCAATGTGAGGTTGCCTGTTTGTGTTTGTGCATCTGCATCAGTGCATTGTTATTGCTGTTGGGGGCCATTGTCTGGATGCTGTGTCTGTGATTTTCCCCGCAGTCCCTGTGAGTCATATCACATCATTTTGCACATTCATCCTGGTTGTTAGGTGCTATTGCTGGCATGGAATGGGAGATTGTGAGCTGACACCTACAGTCTACACAGGTTGTTTTGATTAGTGTGTCTATTTTCGAGATGTGTGTATGCTTTGTGATGGTCACTTCTGCTCTTGTGTCATTGTACACTGTATGCATTTTCAGCCCCCATGTGTGGTGCTTGTCTGCACATGGCCGGGAGTATGTTTTGTTTTCACTGCACTGTTAGCCTCACCACATCTCTGTGGGTATGGGACACAACCACTAGTTTGCCCCAGAAGTGTTTAATGTGTTGGGAGCAGGGATCATACATGCTGTTTGTTATTTGCAGCTTTGACCATGATGACACTTACCTTTTGGTCACTGTGATGAGGGGGGGTTTAGACCCCATCACCACAATGCTCGACATTTGCTGCAGTTTGGAACCCCACACTTAACTTTTGTTCTACACAGTGAAGGGGTGTTATTTTTACATTGACACAGTGCTATAGTGATGCTTGTCTTGTGTAGGGCACACTCGTTTGTTGGTCACACATGTGCTGTCAGTTACACTGTATGTTTGAAGTCATAATCACTGTTGTGAGCATTTGTCACAGACTACACACTGTTGTCATGATGTTAGGGGGGATGTATTTTGCTGACATACCTAATGTTGGAGTATGATGGATGTGTGGCGCATCACCCATCCTATGAGTGGGGGTGGCAGGGGTGATGGGCAACATAAACCCTAGGGGTGGGGGTGGCAGTAGTGCTGGGCAACAGGTCCCCTATGGAAAGGGGTGGCAGGGGAGATGGGCAACATAAGCCCTATGGGTGGGGGTGGCAGGGGTGATGGGCAACATAAGCCCTATGGATGGGGGTGGCAGGGGTGATGGGCAACATGAGCACTATGGGTGGGGGTGGCAGGGGTGATGGGCAACATAGGCCCTAGTGGTGGGGGTGGCAGTAGTGCTGGGCAACAGGTCCCCTATGGGTGGGGGTGGAAGTAGTGCTGGGCAACAGGTCCTCTATGTGTGGGGGTGGCAGGGTGATGGGCAACAGGTCCCCTATGAGTGGGGGTGGCAGGGGTGATGGGCAGCAGGTCCCCTATGAGTGGGGGTGGCAGGGGCGATGGGCAACATAAGCCCTATGGGTGGGGGTGACAGTAGTGATGGGCAACATGTCCCCTATGAGTGGGGGTGGCAGGGGTGATGGGCAACATAGGCCCTAGTGGTGGGGGTGGCAGTAGTGCTGGGCAACAGGTCCCCTATGGGTGGGGGTGGCAGGGGTGATGGGCAACATAAGCCCTATGGGTGGGGGTGGCAGGGGTGATGGGCAACATGAGCACTATGGGTGGGGGTGGCAGTAGTGATGGGCAACAAGTCCCCTATGAGTGGGGGTGGCAGGGGTGATGGGCAACAGGTCCCCTGTGAGTGGGGGTGGCAGGGGTGATGGGCAACATAAGCCCTAGGTGTAGGGGTGGCAGTAGTGATGGGCAACATGTCACCTATGAGTGGGGGTGGCAGGGGTGATGGGCAACATAAGCCATGGGGGTGACAGTAGTGCTGGGCAACAGGTCCCCTATGGGTGGGGATGGCAGGGGTGATGGGCAACATAAGCCCTATGGGTGGGGGTGACAGTAGTGATGGGCAACATGTCCCCTATGAGTGGGGGTGGCAGGGGTGATGGGCAACATAGGCCCTAGTGGTGGGGGTGGCAGTAGTGCTGGGCAACAGGTCCCCTATGGGTGGGGGTGGCAGGGGTGATGGGCAACATGAGCACTATGGGTGGGGGTGGCAGTAGTGATGGGCAACAGGTCCCCTATGAGTGGGGGTGGCAGGGGTGATGGGCAACAGGTCCCCTGTGAGTGGGGGTGGCAGGGGTGATGGGCAACATAAGCCCTAGGGGTAGGGGTGGCAGTAGTGATGGACAACATGTCCCCTATGAGTGGGGGTGGCAGGGGTGATGGGCAACATAAGCCATGGGGGTGACAGTAGTGCTGGGCAACAGGTCCCCTATGGGTGGGGGTGGCAGGGGTGATGGGCAACATAAGCCCTAGGGGTGGGGGTGGCAGGAGTGATGGGCAACAGGTCCCCTATGGGTGGGGGTGGCAGTAGTGATGGGCAACATGAGCCCTATGGGTGGGAGTGGAAGTAGTGATGTGCAACATGTCCCCTATGAGTGGGGGTAGCAGGGGTGATGGGCAACACAAGCCCTATGGGTGGGGGTGGCAGGGGTGATGGGCAACAGGTCCCCTATGGGTGGGGGTGGCAGTAGTGATGGGCAACATGAGCCCTATGGGTGGGGGTGGCAGTAGTGATGGGCAACATGAGCCCTATGGGTGGGGGTGGTAGTGGTGCTGGCCATACAACCCCTATGGTGGCCTGTTGTTAGTGGCCAGGATGTGGATCCCCTGTGTGTGTGTGTAATTTTGCTGGTACGTGTCGTTTGTTTGTGTGGTAGGTGTCTGACTTACCGTCTGCGCCGTCGACTCCTGATCCGGTCATAGATGTAGAGTACTGGTATGACCTGAGTGATGGGATTCACGATGTTTTCGTGTTGTGCACGCTGCTTGTTGCTCTGTCTCATACCCGTTGCAAGCTGGTCCGTCTCGTTACCGTGGATTGAGTTGTGGCGCGAATCGTAGCTGATATGCTTGTTTTCCAGATGCTGTGACATGCCGTACGTGGCGACCCGTCTGGCGCGCAGGAAGTACGCATCGTACTTGTCAGGGCAGAAACTGCTATGGATACTGCTTCCGGGTGACTCGGTTCGGCGTTCGGAGTTGCGGCTCGGATGGAGAATGAAGCTTGAATTACAGCCTGCGTGTCGGTCGTGTTTTTGGCAGGTATGCGCATCGTACTTCATCTACAGGACGGACCGGATACGTGTTGTGATGTTTACCTCCTCTGTATATCTCTGCATCAGCGAGCCTTTATGGCATTAACTCTGCACCACTTTACCTTTGAATTTGTACACCAACGCTTTAACTTTTCATTGATCTAGAACTCTGTTATTGTTTGGGCCCTCTGAATGTACGTAAATTAATTCAAACAGGAGTTATTTCATGAAATGTATTTTCTTCTAATTGGGATGCTCTGGGAGGAGATGTAATACGGGGACACATTGCCTCATGAAATTGAGGTTTAATACTGTCTCAGACCCAATCCAGTCCAAACACTTTTTAAGTTAGATTTAGGGTGTCTTGATTTTGGGGTACAGAGTTTTGCTCTCACAACTTGTCCTTGCATTTTTATCAGTGTGTACCTTCTAGATCCCATGATACTTCAATTTGCCCCAAATTCTGAGAATGGCCCTGCTTTTTAAGCGTCTTCTTTTAAAAAAACAAGTGTGCTCTCAGTAAAAGCTAGTGTTGTGGTATTTATCAGTGATGGTGTTAAAGTGACTGAAGCATGCTAACTGTGTTCGACAATGCCCTTTAATTGTAGCAGATTTTCAATCTCTTGTTGCTGCAGAGTGCAGTGAATAGATCTCCATGGAGAAGAGGTGGGAGAGCAACTTAAAGCGTGAGCCAGCTCAGCTTGAGGTCCTCTTGGAACCTCTAACCCAAAACGTGCTGAGCTTTTAGGTGGCTTAGGCCTGCCACCCATGCTCTACTCGCTGCACAAAGTTTAAAACAAAGCTTTACGTTTGAGGTAAAAAGGAGAGAGAAATATTTGCCCATTTAGTGGCTGATCTATACAAAGTGAAACCAGAAAACCTGGAATTAATCCCAGCTTCCCTGATTAACAAACTGTGTGATGTTAGGCAAATATTTTGTTTCCCCAATCCCCCTTTTATTTCCATAACTGTCAATGAATCCATAATGTGACTTGTTAATGTCAAAGCTATCGCATGTTAAAGAAATTTGCTTTTTAAAATTTTGAAGAGACTTTATCATATTTTGCATGTTTGTTGCATGATTTACATAGCAAGCATCTACAGGGCTCAACTCGTGCATAGTCTCTTAGAGTCAAGTCTCTCCCTGTTAATTGATTGGCTCGCCCACCTCTCCCAGGGAGCGACTTTCATGCGGTTGCATCTTCTCATCACGTCATTCGTCTTGCACCAGCCTGGTGCTGCCGCGCAGTGGACACGCCACCGTCAGCGGCAGGACTGCGCCAAGCGTCAGGACCCCTGGTTCTCCCACCATCCAAAGCTATTCCATGGCAGAACTCCTAGAAATTGGCAACAAAGGTAAATGCCCCTCATGCTCTCTGTATAATTTCAATGCATCTTCTTCTCAGTATCAGTGCCAAAATGTTGCTTTAACCCTGCCTTGCGGCCTCGATATGGCAAGGAGGTCGACCAGATATTGAAACGCCCCCATGCTAGCCTCAGGCTGCCAGACCATAAATTTGCCTGTCTGCTCCTCAATACGAGATCACTAATATAGCACAAATATGAATTTGCTGATCTCATGGAGTCAGAAAATCTAGATATTGTGTTTTTAATGGCGACCTGGGCAGACTTGGCATATGAATCTGATTTTAAAATAGTGATGCCTAAAGGCTCAGAGTGGCTAGACAATATAAGCGGGCTGGTGGGATTGCTCTCATATACTGTAACCACTTTAAAGCCACGTTTAAACCCCTTTCACATCTTAACTGTGAAGCCCTCTGGTTCAATTGAAAGATTCAAAATACTTATTCCTTTGATGGCCTTTTGATTTATCGTCCTCCGGGCCCCAGGGAGAACTTTATTCATTCACTGCTAAGATTCATGGAATCTTGGGTAGAAAACTCCAATTTTACAATCTTAGAGGATTTTAATTTTTATCGGGAATGCATGGATGACAAGGATACAGAGCATTTTGTTGATATTCTGCAGTGCTTCGACCTTTCTCAAAAGTTGAAACTTCCAACTCACAAAGCCAATCACACACTTGACTGCATTTTTTCAAATAACCCGGATATAGTAGTTGAAAAAATCTTGCCTCTGGTCTAGACAGACCATAGAGACATTATGTATAAATTAGTCATCCACACAAAAAACACTCTCAATCCGAATGCACCAGCAGTAATAAAATATCGCCCCTGGAAGAAAATTGATAACTTAAAATTAGATAAATTGCTATATGAGTCCCAGCTAAATAATAAACTACGACGTTGACCAAGCATCTGCCAACTATGCTGATTGGTTAGATGCAGCAGTTGAACAACTAGACTCCTCCTAAAAGCTCCCCTAAAAAAAGGCCAAACCATATGACTACACCCTCAGCTCCCTGGTATTCCCAGGAACTTAGACAACTCAAGCAGACATGTAGGCACAAATAGTAGAAGTTAGAGGCTGAATTATAGCACAGAAAAAAAAAATCAAAACCCTGCTAAAAGAATACAAAACACTAATTGCAACAACAAAAACTACTTTTCACTGGAAAAATTAAAACAGCCAGTAACTTAACTAAGGAGCGGTTTAATACAGTGAAATCATTATCTAATTTCTGTAAGAAAAGATGCTGTCACACCAGATCAACAGCTATGCAGCAAACTAGCTGATTTTTCACACTAAAGTAAATAATATATACTTAGAATTTACAGCAGCGTTGGACAGTATAGATTCTCAATCAACAACAGAGTTGGTTGAGAAAACCATCTCTGCTAAACCAGAACACTTTTACACCACCCACTGAAGAGAAGGTAGCAACCCATATTAAAACTTCTAAATCGGGAGCTCCATCAGATCCCTGCCCCCTCAATTTCTTCACCCTGTCTCAAACTATTTCAGCTTACCTCATGCCACTACTAAACTGGAATGTTATCTCGGATTGTTTTCCAGTGACTAGGAAATAGGCGTCCAACTTTCCCCTTCTAAAGAAACCTTCTCTTGATCCTTCTGAGGAGAAGAATTACAGGCACCTCCCTCTTCCTGCCTAGATCCTCGAAAAGGGCATGAACCAAGACATCATGACTTGAACCCCCCAATCTGCTCTATCTGTCACAACATGGGTTCAAACCCAAACCTTGCACAGAGTCTGCCCTAGTGGCAGCCACAGAGGAAATCAGAGGTATTGAAAATGGAGGTGGCAAGGTGGCCTTGATCTTGCTTGATCTTCCGGCTGCCATCGACATGGTTGGCCATTCCATTTTGGTTAAACGTCTTGAAAACATCAGCATTAAGGGTATGACTCTAAAATTGATCAGCTCCTTTCTGTCCAACAGGGAGCAAGTGGTTGCTCTGGAAGATTTTACCGATGGCCCTTTTTAGGTCTCGCCTGACCCAGCGCATGCGCTGGTCTGGCAAGACATATTGAGAGGGCTCCAAAAAGTGCTACCAGGCCAGCCTAGAGGTACAGTGCATGTGCGCGGGCGCGCGCGCCGCGATTTACCGTGATTACTTTCACTTTCGCGGCCGCACGGCCGCTTTGATGTTTGATCGTGATCACGATCGCGATCACTTTCACTTTCGCGGCCGCTTTGCATAGCCAATAGGTCTCGCTTTTGGGATCTTTATAAGTATTTAGTTATGCAACTGTTGCATGGCTAAACACTTATAAGGTCCCAAAGGCGAGACCTATTGGCTATGCCAATGCTTGTTTCCCTTCCTTGTGGAATTCCTTAGGGCTCCTGTTTGAGCCCTACCCTTTTTTATGTGTTTGTCAGGCCTTTGATTAAACTTATTTGATCATACGGGTTCGAAGTATTTTTCTTTGCTGATGACACACAAATAGGAGTGTCTGTCTCCTCTGAACATGAGAAGGTTGTCAAACAATTCAATATCTGTATGAGTGGCATCGCTGACTTGATGCAGAAGAACTGTTTAAAACTAAGCTGAGAAAAACGGAGGTATTACTCTTTGGCAATGACACCTCTTACTGGAATGCCACGTGGTGGCCCACTAATCTTTGGTCCCTCTCACCCCTGTCCAGAAAGCTAGTAACCTGGGGTTCATCTATGGCGCTAAATTAGCATTCAATTACTACACCAATCAGATAACATCTTTCTGTTTTCTCACTCGGAGAACATTAAACAAAATTCTTCCCTTTTTCCCAGTGGAGCTAAGAAAAACAGTTATAATTGCCCTTGTTGTGTCCAAATTACACTACTGCTATGTCTTATATGTAGGCTCCCAAAGTCGTAAATAACATAAACTGCAGAATCTTAAAAAAGCTGCAGCCCAGTTACTGATGAAAATCTCCAAATTCTGTTCAGTTTTGAAAACCTTTAAGGAATTGCACTGACAACCAATGGTATGTGCCTACTCATTCCCTGCGGTTCAGCGCAGCAAGACAGGTAAACATTCCCAGAATCAAACAAGCATTGGCATTGCCAATAGGTCTCGCTTTTGGGACCTTATAAGTATTTAGTTATGCAGCACAATATCGTTGGTGCAACAACATCAACTGTTGCATGGCTAAACACTTATAAGGTACAAGGTTTAGCCATGCAACAGCTGATGTTGTTTCACAAAGGATATTGTGCTGCAAAACTAAATACTTCTAAGGTCACAAAAGCAAGACCTATTGGCTATGCCAATGTTTGTTGAATACAGCCGTTGAAATAAACTTTTCATTAACTTGTGGCCCTTTACTCTTTTGGACTTTACTCTCCTACCAGCCAAAAGCCAGTACAATTTATTAGACTTGTAGTTTGTATTGAATCATGAAATACTTTGAAAACAAAAACAAAAAGATCGACCTCTTACATATCCAACTAAATTGTGGAATTTCTTCTAGACAGTGACATCAGTGACTTTATTTTTTTTTTAAAGTCCTGATAAAGAATGAAAAACTGAGATTAGAGGTCAAAACATTTAAACTCTTGCTAATGTATACTTCGAGTATGACTACAGAGATAGTAGTCCTCTAAAAGTGAGCTATTTTGTGTTCTGCTGTATAATTGGATTAATATAATATTGTTTAATATATGTGTAGCTTTGGACTCTATATCCTAAACATAGCATCATTTGCTGGTATTCTGCAATATAAAATGTCTTGATATGCTTGAATCAATTTCTTGCCATTATAAACAACTGAATGTTTTTGATTATTTGGATTAAGGGTGAATGCCAGGGTGACATTAAGGACCTCTTTAAATGAGGTTAACTTAAACATGGGCGAGATACTTGTCTGAGAGACTAGCCTCAAAACTATTTAGCAGCCCACATCGGATTGATGTCATCGGTTAATTATAAGTTACAGCAGGGCTTTAAGTGGTATGTAAAAACTGGGGGTCTCTCGGGCGTGGCTGATGAATTTAAGGGCGTGGCTTAAAAACACCTAACCTAAAAGTCTGTGCTCAGCATAGTGTGCCGCCCGTCTGGTATTTTGCTGCTTCTGTCATTGCATCCATATATATAATACAACAAGTAACATAACACCTTCAACAAGGCAGGTCTGTTGGCTTTGCCAACGGTTGTTAGTTTCATAAGATAAATTAGCAACAACTATGACTTTGTTCGTTGTATATAATATTGAAAAATGCTTCAGTGCTGAAATGATGAGACTGTGAAAGAACTGTAACGAGGCTGGTACAGTAGACATGTCCATAACGTTACCCCAGAAAGGCAAGCGTTCCGGACTAGCCGATCGGTCTGCACATTAGCACACTGCATGTAGAGTAGTCCTTTACTGCCCGTGATCACTCCATCTCAGCCCAGATTAAGTGTTTACCCCCAGACTGCTGTCTTTAATGACCTTTCAAGGACACGAGATGGGCAATCCAAGGGCGGAATATTGAAAAGGTTAGCGGCACGTACAAATCTGTAATTGACAGATCGTGCGGCTCGCAGAGAGATTAGCGGCAGAAACAACCTTAAGAGCCTCATTAGTGTGGAGAGAGGAAAGGGGGGCAAACGGGAGCAGGGAGAGAAGCAGACTGCATACGGTAGGGCTTGTCCTCGAAGTGGCTTAGGGGGTGCTAACCAGAGCTCGAGTGGCTCTCTCGCCCCCACGCACAAGCACGGGCCCTCATTGGTATGCGACATTTATTTGCTGCTATAAGCAGCTTCTGAGTACACATCAGCACCGGAAGATCCTGTATACTAATGCTGCACGCGCAAGAGGCAGGCTGAGAGTACACTGTTTGTGTGTGCGTGTGCGTGCTTAATGAGCATGACAAGGAAAGCCATATGGCACCTCTGCTCGTAAGTGCGCGCCTGCGCACATGCACGCATGCTTTAGGCTGACCTGGTAGCATTTTTTGAGCCCTCACTAAAAGTCTCACCAGACCAGCGCATGCGCTGGGTCAGGCGAGACCTAAAAAGCACATTGGGGAGTAAGACGTTTCTCCTATTCCACCTGTAAATGGTGGAACTTAATGCTTGACCATTTTAGAACTCAGTCAGATCTTCTAAGAATTAGGAAACAACTGATAACATGGCTTTTATGCTCCTTTGTTTAAAACGCTGTTCCCTGCATTTTTTCTGTCATCACATTTGACACTAGTGCCAAGGTACCATTTGGTATTCGTGCGCCTTATACAATTAACGTAATTAATATTGCAGCCATATTTCACTCTATCCATGTTTGTCTATGAGCTGATGTCTTCTGATGACACCACTCGAACTGGTGTCATCATAAGACATTTGTGCTGCAAAAGGTTGCTGTTTATAAAACAAGCAGGGAGAGCCAAACATGCACCACAGTGGCTTAGGGTGGTAGTCTACAACAGATACATGTTATGGATGAAAGATAATGATCCAGCGCTCTGGGCCAACCCTCTTACCATTCGTGCTCTGATCGACCTTTTCTTTCCCAACTGAGAGGTGATGAGAGTTAACATTACATCAAACAATTTCAGTTAACAGTGAAATCCTTTTGGCTACACAAAATAGACCAAGAATCAGTAACTGTGATTCAGAAGGTTTATTACAAATTAGCAATCAAGTTACGGTACACGAGTCTCCACACCATGCTGTAAATATACAGAATAACAACTGGGAAACCCACCCTCCCAAAGTAGTTTAGGCGTACCAGTATAATACAAACAACAACTTAAGTCATAGCAATACAAAAGATCAGTAGTAAGATCTGGCGTTCAGAGAAGAATTTCTGGCCTTCTCTTCTATACATGAGTAAAATCTAGAATCCTCTAAGTTAATGTCCAAACTAAGGAGGTTGGCTTTGGAACCAAAAGAATCTCAAAATCAGGGAACTCCAGAGTACTAGGGAAATACAGGAAGGTGCGGAAAGAGCGAAAAGGTGTCAGCATTGCAGAAGCTCGGTTAAGAGTCTTCTTGGGTTAGGGGAATTTTGAGTATTAGCCGAAGTCACACTCAGCATATGTCAGAGGGAATAAGCATAGAGGTCTGAGCTTCTCAAAGTCCAAGGAAAAGTGGCATTACTCTCAGAGCATGTAGACTCCAGTTATTTGCATCAGAATCACTCAGGTACCACCCGTCAGTTTACATAATCAGGGGTTCAATTGAACTTTTCCATTCTCACGTTTGCTAAAATATTTACAAAATGTCCCACACTGCACATGAGAACGACATCGTCCTTGCACAACCAAGCCATGTTGTAACATTGCTGAATAAGACTCTTCATTTAACGCTCTGGCTCTCCATTCTCCTTTGTCAAGGTCTTCTTCTCAGGCTCTCTCTCTATCGCTAGTACAATGTTGTATCTCTTCTCAAACTAACAATGTATGTGAATGCACCTGCATGGGCAAAGTCATGCAAGCAGAAATGTAAAACAGTATTTTATGCAGAATGGAAAATAGGCCTAGCAAGGGCAATTTTAGAATATTAAATCAATGGTGCACATTTATTATACGTGTGAACGTTTAAACACAAATGAATATAACTGTCAGTACATTACATTCATATTGCATGTGGCATACAGTGAAATCTTTAATACGCATCTGAAAGTATGGCTAAGAAGTACATTTTTAATTAAATATATGAAACATTAGTGCACACATTACATAAATCCATTGTCGATTCTAGAGTAAACACATTCTTATATTTTGAGGATGGTTTCTATTCAATCATCTAAACAGTAATGTTATGTTTCATATATACCCTAATATAGGCTTAGGTAACATCGTAACCCTTCGCCTATATTCTTCCCTACATTACATAAATAACGGTTCTTAGGGACTGACCTTTTACCTAGATACGACTGCATTCAGAACGCGGGATTTTCCCTGGTAAAAAACCTCATACATTATGCATGAGGATTCCTGGAAGCACAGTAGGGCTAACATCTCCTGTATAATATCCATGTACAAAGTTCATTCCCGACGTCATCCTAAGTCCGTCAAAGTAATACAGCGAGGTAGAACCCATGGGGAGACCTATAGGTATATATACATCACATCTTGCTAAGATAGGCAGAGTAAACCAGGACTCCCGGCCAACACACTCACCAAAAACGCTGAGGTTCCTGCATGCAGATACTCCAGCTTGCAATGGTCTAACATCCCTTGTGGGGTGTCCAACCCGAGACCAGGACAGGGTCCCACAGTCTCTCAATCCAGGTACGGGGTGGACTTTATCCTAGAGGGATTCTTGGCTTGACACCTACACACATCGTAGGTCCACTTAAGTACATCAAGTTAGGGAGGCATTGTAGGAGTACACACCTTTTATTATCAATATTTTATATACTGGTATGTATTCATGATTATTGCAAGATGGTAATTGATATTTGGAAAACCAGAGGGGATCATAGCAACAGTTTTACTCATAGGAATCATAAATATGGCCATGCTTCAAGAATTGATATCTTTTTAATTGATAAACTCTTAAGTAACAAGGTAGAAAAAAGTGTTCCATATGCCCGCTCACCTCTCAGACCACTCGTTAGTCCAGCTAGACATAGGTTATAAGTCTATGCAGAGAGAGAAAAGATGGACATTAGAATGTACTCTTTTGCTAGACCATCAAGTTCTAGACAAGATAAGAGACACAACAGTAAATTACTTTAAAGATAACATCAACGGAGAAGTACCTAGCATTGTAATTTGGGATGCTTTTAAAGCTGTGCTTAGAGGGGTCTTAATTGGTTTAGCAATAAGTAGTAACAAAGATAAAAGGCTTAAAATATCACAGTTAGAGGCTGATATATTAGAGAAACATGAGAGGTGGGATGTTGCAATCATGGAACAAGAACAAAACAAAGTAAAGGGAGAAATACTAAAAAAAGAAACAGGATTTAGCATTATACCTGGAGGAAAGGGTAAGGAAGAGATGGCAGGCCAGTTGTTTACTAAATTACGAATTTGGGGAAAACAGCGGAAAACTTCTAGCGTGGAAGCTCAAAACTGACTCCAGTAGAAATAAAATCATGGCAATATACAAGGGCAATGCAGGAGTAAAAGTAGAAGATAGGGCAGGCATTGTATGAGGAAGATCTTTCGCCTTCATCCTCCGCAGTGGACCTATATTTAAAAAGATCACAACTTCCTAAGCTGGATGCAGATTCATGCAAATTATTAAATGCAGCTATCACAACGGAGGAGATTACGGAGGCGATAAATAGCTTGAAAAGAGGAAAGGCGGCTGGTCCTGATGTAATTCCAAACGAGCTCTACTTAGTCTTAAAGGAATCCCAAGCTTCTAAATTAGCAGATCTCTTCAATACTATTTATTTAGAAGGTTCCCCGATTCCAAAAACTTGAAATGAGGTGACTATTAGCTTATTTTAAAACCTGGCAAAAACCCCCTTAATTGAGAGTCATACAGGCCCATATCGCTCCTAAATAATGACTATAAAATATTCACACAGATTCTAGCAAAAAGACTTGGGTCTCTCTCTAATAAACTTATCCATGACAACCAGAAGGGTTTTATATGGGGGAGACATTTGCATGATCTCACTCACCAACTTATTGGAGCAATCGACATTGCAGTTCAAGAAAAATCCCCTCTTGCGGTTCTTACCTTTGATGCGACCAAAGCTTTTGACCGCGTGAATTGGTCATTTCTGCAGGAGGTTATCCTTTATTACAGTCTAGGGGAAAAATTTTCAAGAGTAATAGCGAATATATATTCGGCTCCTGTGGGAAAAATACTTATTAATGGTAGCTTATCAAAAGGTTTCCAGATCAAAAGAGGCACCAGACAGGGATGCCCGATCTCTCCCCATCTTTTTAATCTCTACATAGAACCTTTAGCTAATATGATAAGGAGGTCCAATTAATTAATTCCCTTTAATTTCAAGGGATGGAACTTGAAAGTGGCATTATATGCCGATGATCTAATGATTTTTACTAGCAGCTTGAATAAATCCCTTAACAATATAACCTGTTTATTAACAGAATTTGGGAGCATTTCTGGTTATCAAATCAACCACCAGAAGACCGAGGTCATGCATTGGAACTCGACCATTCCAGTGGTAGAATCTAAAAATAAAATTAAATACTTGGGCATAGAAGTTTAAAAAAATATTTATGAAATTGCCCAAGTAAATTTGGACTTAAAAGCCAAGGAGATGAGAAAGCTATTAAAATCATGGAGCTGCTTATCTCTTACTTTCATGGGGAGAGACAATGTTATCAAAATGGCTATCCTACCAAAGTTTACTTTTGTATTCAACGCTATTCCTTTGGAGTTTAAATCACACTGGATAAAAAAGATTCAGAGAGAAATAAACACCTTTATCTGGGCCTCCAGAGGAGTAAGGATAGCTTGGAAAAAGCTCTGCCAAAAGAAAAATCTAGGGGGGGTAGCCAGCCCAGACTACAAACCCTTCCATTTCTAGAATATTAGGAATCTTCTTCGACCACATGAATTTTACTCCGCCTACGGGAAAGTAGTAACTGAACATGATCACTGTTTCTATAAGTTTGGCCACCTTAAATATTTTTTAAAAAATCATACTGAAGGTACTGGGATCAGCGTACAAACTATGGTACGAGATAAGGAAAATATGGAAGTTCCCGTATTACAGTCCGCTCGCACCAATATGGAATTCTCCGGGAACACCAGAATGTTTGAAAGACTCCCTAGCAAGTCCTCTAAAAAGCGCAGGAATAGAGAAATGGGGAGATCTTATTGAAAATGGCAATCTAAAAAGTTGGGTCACTTTAGCGGAAAGAACAAAAGCGAAAATATCAAGGTTCAAATATTACCAGTTGGCTAGCTGGTCTAAAGAACAAGTGACATTGTCAGATCACATTGGGAAGCTAGAGGACGAAATACAAAAAGATCCAATTCGAAAAGAAATTTTGAAATGGTACTGGTACCTGATTCAGAGGAAAGAGGTTGATTTTAACACACCAGAAGTCATATGGAAGAATATCTTTCCGGCTCAAGACTTGCAACAACTTTGGCAAGTATCCTGCAACTTTTTTTTTTTTTTTTTTTTTTTTTTTCAAAAAGTTTTATTAAAACAATAAATCAGTTACAAGCATGGGCCTACAACCGCCAGGGCCGGCCGCTAGACTCAGAAAGGATCGTACATTAGTTAAAGTAGTAGGCGACACCTGGGGCCCAGCCCCGTAAATGGCTCAGGATAGCTCGAGAGAAGCAGGAGACATACATTTAACATAAATAAACACAAAAAACAAAAGGCGAGGCATACGGGCAAAAAGCGTGGGTCAGGCTACATCCGGGGGACTTTTACTCCAAACCTTCAATTAGCTATCAACCGGAGGGAGTACTGAAAGATCGGGGGGGGTAACGGGAAAGGAACATCTATATTCGATTATTACCATCAGTTGCAAGGAACCATCAAGGGTCAGGGGGACAAGGCAATATCGGTGTCCACTAGGGGGGGCGTACAGATACCCCCACGATACACGTTCCATTGCCCCCAAATTCTACCCCATGCCCCGGGTTTACCGCGGGCCACATATACAGTCTTCTCCCTGAACATACACCAGTCCATGTTTTCCTTCCATACTGACACGGTGGGTGGCCGCTGGGAGCCCCAAAGCTGCGCTATATCCCTCTTAGCAATCATGTAGCCCAGGGCCGCCCACCGAGTCTGCGCCGCGTTATAATCATTGGGCTCCCACACATTCAAGACACAGCGACGCACCTCCGGCAGCAGCGCCACTCCGGTGACTTGTCCCATGACCCCATGAACCCGACGCCAATATTCCGCCACCTCCCGGCACTCCCAAAGGATATGGAGAAAGGTGGCACTGAGCCCACACCCCCGCTTGCAGAGCCCATCTTCCGAGAATCCCATCGAGACCAGACGGGGGCCCGTCACATACACCCGGTGGAGAATCTTTAACTGGACCAGGCGGAGACGGGCTGGAATGGCGACTTCCTTGGGGGACGATAGTGCGGACTGCCAGTCCTCGTCGTCTAATTCCACCCCGTCCCCCGTCCACGTCTCCCGAAGGCGCACCAGTAGGTCAGCCCGATTATTAATGAGTTTTTTATAGATTAAGGAGATAGTACTGTCGGGAACATGACCATCAAGTATGCGGTCCTCGAGGGGCGAAGAGGCCGGGATCTTGGTCCCCTCCCCAAAGACAGAGAGCAGGGCATGCCGAACCTGGGCGTATCGGAAGAACTCCTTTTCCGTGAGTTCGTATTCGCTCTGGAGCGCCGCGAAGGTCTTAACCGCGCCCTTCATCCATAAGTCTCCCACTCTACTGATGCCAATCGTGTCCCAACGGTCAAACCCCTTCGTTGTCCAGAGGCTTCCCAGTCGGTCGGAGGCAAATAAAGGAGTAGCGCATGTTAGTCGCTCACTCCAGCCCATGGCTACATTGGCCGCCTTCCAAATCCGTACCGCAATCTTAGTGGGGCCCGTCAGGGTCCGTCCAGCCGAGCGGGAGTAAAGCGCCCTGTTATAGTTACCGCCGGGAAGCAGGAATTTATCCATCTCATACGCCGGGTTCAAGCCAGGCGCATACGTGGCATGGTTAATGGCTGATAGCTGTGAGGCCCAATAATACCTGCGAATGTCGGGAAGCGCGATGCCCCCGTCGTACCAGGGGAGAGTGAGTTTGGCCAGGGCGATACGCGCCCGTCCGTCCCACACCAGTCTCCTCTGCAGGCTCTCTACTTCCCGAAAGTAGGCCACTGGAATGATGTCGAAGGAGTTCTGAAGTGCATAGAGGAACCTGGGAAGGGCCATCATTTTAAACAATGCGGCCCGACCCAGTGGGGACAGGGGCAGCCTACACCACCGAGCCGTGTCTTCCCTCAAACGCCGAAGTGGAAGCAGGAGATTGTGCTCATAGCGAGCTACCGGGTCCAACGAGATGTGTATCCCCAGGTATTTAAAGCCGGACAGAGATATTTGGATCGGAAGCCGAGGCGGCAGGAGAGGGGGGCCACCGGAGATAGGATAGACACAGGATTTAGACCAGTTAATCGTGAGACCCGAATTTCTCCCGTAGGAAGTCAGAACATCGAAGAGAACGTTAAGCGACTGCCGCGGCGAGGTAAGATACAGGAGGATATCGTCAGCATATAACGAGACCCGATCCTCAAAGCCCGGGGCCCACCGGATCCCCCTGATCGAGGGCTCCCAGCGGAGCCAAGCGGCGAGTGGCTCCAGGGCGAGAGCAAAGAGCAGAGGGGACAACGGGCACCCCTGCCTCGTGCCCCTACCGAGAGCGAAGGGCCGAGAGACCCGCCCATTTACCACCACCTGAGCCATGGGTCCCGTGTAGAGAAGCTTCACCCAGCCAAGAAATCCCTCCCCAAAGCCGAATTTGGTCAAGACAGCCCAAAGGAATGGCCACTCGATGGTGTCAAAGGCCATCGTGGCATCTAAAGAAACCAGCACAGCCGGTTCGGAGAGGTACTCTGCCCTGGCGAGGGCGCCATGGAGACGCCGCAAGTTGAGGGCGGTGTTGCGATGTGGGATGAAGCCGCATTGATCAGGATGAATCAGATCGCAGATGACGCTCAACAAACGATTGGCAAGGACTTTAGCCAGGATTTTAGGCTCTGCATTTAGCAGCGAGATAGGCCTGTAAGAGGCACAGCGGTCCCGTGGCTTACCTTCCTTGGGGATCACGACTATCGTGGCCAGCCGCTGGTCGACCGGAAGGGAACCGGCCTCAAGGGACTCCTGAAACATACGACGGAGGAAGGGCGCTAGTTTATCCGGGCGCAACTTATATAATTCGATAGGTAGACCGTTGGGACCCATGGCCTTGCCCGAGCGAAGGGACCGAATCGCAGTCGCGATTTCATCTACCGACAGGGGAGCGTCCAGTTGCTCACGGTCCTCGGCAGAAAGGTCAGGCAAAGCAATGTCCCTCAGGAGAAGGCGAGAATCTTCCTCATCCCTATCAGTCACCGGGGAGTACACAGTCCGGAGGTGGTCGGCAAAACATTCCACAATCTCACCAGGCTCAGTCACACACACTCCATCCGAGACACGCAACTCCGGGACCACACGATTCACTCTCTCCTTCTTGTCCAGCCACGCAATCAGCTTTCCCGCCTTGTCCCCGGCATCATACAACCGGCCCTGCTGCTCCCTATACATAGTTTTGGCAGCGTCGGTGACAAGAGATCTGTATTCAAACTGTTTCAGGCTGAGGGCATGGAGCCCGTCCGGAGTGACACCCGTCTCCAAGGCCGACTCCAGCCCCGAGATGTCAGTCTCCAGCTTCACCACCGCCTCACTCCTGAGCTTCTTAGCCACCACTATCTGGGAGAGGGCGTGTCCGCGGATCACGGTTTTAAAGGCTTCCCACAGGGACATTGCAGACAACACAGACCCCTCGTTTTCAAGAAAGTATTGGTCCATAGCCTTAACCAGACTCTCGCGGGTCGTAGGGTCTCGCAGGTACCACGGGTTAATGGGAGCGGTCCGCCCTGCAGACCGCGACTCGGTGTCAAAGAGAAGCCACAGCGGGGAATGATCGGAGATACCCCTCGCCAGGTGCCTGACCTCTCGAATTCGACCCGTCTGCGCCGCGGGCATAAGGAAATAGTCTAACCTAGAAAGACTCCCATGTGCCCCAGAGTGAAAGGTGTATTGACATTGGGTCGGATGCATTAATCGCCAACTATCCACCAGGCCGAAGGTCTCCAACAGACCACCTAGCCACGCCTGGGCAGCGGGGAGGGCCCTGGGTGGGTGACGATCCAGGTCACCCGAAACCACCGAGTTAAAATCCCCGCCCATAAGCAAAAGGCCATCCGGAAGTTCAAGCAGCAGTCGACCCAAGTCCGCGAAGGTGGAGTTCTGGAGGCCCGGTGGGACGTAAATTGATACCAGGGCAAGGGGATGCCCCTCCCACCTCCCAGTCAGACAAACATAACGCCCTCTGTCATCTGAGACCACCCTCGTGATCTCCAACGGAAGTGAGGATCGCAGGAGAATGCCCACCCCCCTGGAGCCAGTTG
This sequence comes from Triturus cristatus, assembly GCF_964204655.1. NCBI lineage: Eukaryota > Metazoa > Chordata > Amphibia > Caudata > Salamandridae > Triturus > Triturus cristatus. The sequence continues at coordinate 610,698,480 of NC_140583.1, forward strand.
TGAAACCAGAGTGAGCCACGAGGCGGTATCCCCCCCTGTTCATTGCATGGCAGACATTGCCAACCAAATGCGTCTCCTGGATAAACACCACATCAGGAGTCAGACGACGCAAATACTGCAGAACTACACCCCGTTTGATACGGTCCCCCAACCCATTGACGTTCCATGACATCAGCTTCAACCCGTCCCCCCCCATCCCCTCCAATAGATCAGAGGTCCCCCCGCAAGTAGCACAAGTCCCAAAGGTGGCAGAAAATCAATACCTCGCCCTGCAAACAAAAACCACACTACAAAACAACCCCTCCTTCCCCCCCACCCCCCCCAACACCCAACTCCCCCCACCCTGCACCCCTGCGGGCCAAAAAACCCCCCCAAATTGCAGTGTGCCTGTCGCCCAACTAACCCCAGTCTACAAAAAGACCCCGGAGGAGGAAAGGGACCCGTCCCCGCCCGCCCCCCATACAGGTACTAGCAAAACAAACTGAACCAAAAAGTACAACCCAGCTGAGCAGTGCAAATTGGCAAAGTCAAGGACCCAGAGTCACTCCAAAGGGGACCCGTCACCGCTGGCACCTGCAGAGGGCCCGGGACGGCCACCTCTGTCCGGCAGCGAGTCCAACCAGTCACTCACGGCCACAGGAGAGTCAAAGAAGGCAGTCCGATCCTCATGTTCCACTCGGAGTTTGGCAGGGTAGAGCATAGAGTACTTTAGGCCCAGCTCACGAAGACGACGTTTCACCCCCTGGAATCCCATCCGCTGTTTCTGGACAAGTTGAGTAAAGTCCGGATAAAAGTTAATGGATGAGTTTTCATGTCGAACCGGGCCATGGACCCGCGAGGCCTGCAGAATCGCATCCCGGTCTCTGTAGTAAAACAGTTTGGCCACGATAGGCCTCGGGGGGGCCCCCGGCCGTGGCCGCCCGCCCGGAACTCGATGAGCCCGTTCAACGGCAAAGAATTTACTCAAGCCCGCAGGGGTCAGCTGTTGGAGGATGAGTTCCTCGACCAGGAGGTCAACCGGGCGGTCGTCGGAGGACTCCGGTACGCCGATGACACGGATGTTGTTGCGTCGGGCCCGTCCCTCGAAGTCCTCCAGCCGCCGGGCCATCTGCTCATTGACCACCTTGATGTCGCCAAGCGCGGCCTGCAGGTCCGACACATCCGCACCTAGGGTGGAGGTCCGCGCATCGAGAGTTTGAACCCTCTCGTTTGTTTTGGAGAGGTCCGCCCGTATTAAGGTGACATCAATCGCCACCGTATCGATCTTGCGGGCCAGGGCCTCGTATTGCGTGGCGATGGTCTCCCTGATGCCATCAATGGCGCCCATGATGTCCTGTAGGGAAAGTTCCGAAGAGACGGATGTGCCGCCACCGGCGACGTCTGAGGGGGGACCGGCCGTTCCAGGAGAACCTCTGCCCTGAGTGTAGCGGTCCATGTTGTTGGTCTGGACCGATCCTCCACGGAGGGAGGATTTAGTCTTGCGCCCCTCGGGGCCCCCTCTGCCCCCCATGCGGCCACGGACTCCAAGGGGGACCGCCGATCAAAAAGTAGTTGGGATACCGGCCCTGGAAACCAGCGCCTCACCCGAGGCCACAATATGGCGGTGCGGGGGGACCCAAGGCGGTAGGCACTCTAGTGGCAGGTGGTGACAAAGCCTTGTGCAGAGGTCAGGGAAACACCCCACCGCCTCAATCGCTCCACCGGCCAGCCCCCTGAGGTCTGAAAGTGAAACCGAAAGTGGCCGAGCGGCCCCTGGCACCGCGCCGCAGCCGCTGTTGTTCAACTGCGACACGGCCCACACGGCTCACCTTCGCCCCGGGCACCTCCGTCGGGTGGGTCCCAAAGTTCCAACAACGATAACTCAGGATTCCCGGGTCCGATTGAATTTCTGAAAAGAGATACGTGCTCAGCCGGTCGTCATCTCCCAGATTCCATAAACCAAATCAGGATTTTGTCAGGATAAATTCCGAGGAGCAGCGAGGGTCCGGGGAGCCCTGTGCTCACGCGACCATCTTGGATGCGCGCTAGGCTCCTCCTCCTCCTGCAACTTTTTATGGCATATTATTGTTTCTGTACCCCTTAGGAGAAATCATCTTTTTACTTTGCACTGGTCCTACTGGATGCCTGAAAGACTAACAAAAATGAACAAGCAGGTGACGAAAAGGTGTCCCAAATGCGGCGAGATAAAGGCAAATGAAATTCACATGTTTTACTTATGTGCCCTTCTCGATGCTTACTGGAATGCAATTGGTAAGATTGTTGATAAGGTTCTAAACACCAATATTAAGGAAAGCGCCTTCACTGTTATTTTTGGCATTTTGGCCACTATTGAATCTAATATTGTTTTAAGTAAAAATCAGAAACATCTTTTATTTACTTTAATATTACTAGCCAGACGTGAGGTGTGTATAAACTGGATTCTTCCTACTCCTCCTAAGGTGGATGACTGGCTTTGTTCAATCGATAAGTTTAGGAAATTGGATAAATCCAGAAGGGAAAGCAAACGTACGAGGTACTGGGGACTTTGGGACATGATCGATGTGGTAGGGTAGGAAGGGATGTCCAATGATTCCAACTAACGCGATCAAACAAATTCAAGGGAATCATCATGGTGGCCCTTTGGTGGTAAACTCAAAGAATTTTTAGGTTCTTAATACATGGTCTTACCTCGTTATCCAAGGGCGGTTCCTCTCTAATGAACAGGAGGTGACTTTGCTTGCCATAATCATGAAGATCCCATAAATGAGGACAAAAAAAATAAATAAGATGGTAGAACTCTATCACCCTTTTACTTTCATAGTGCTTCTAACCATTTATATCTGTTACTGTCTAGTACTTGTTGCAGCTCATCTATTTTACACTAGAATAACGACTGTTCAATAAATGTTTATTGAAAAACATCCAGACCGTTTATTCTGTGTATCTCTTTGAGACTAAGTGAGCACGAGTGACTGAGAGAAAAGTAATACACTGTTTCCACGGTCCTGAGGGATCAGGGTTGTCATGTTCAATGGTTGCCAATAACTATTCTCTCCTTGGTAAGAGGAGACTCTAGTGGCACTGTGAGCTAGCTGATACAGAAGGCCAACATACCCGATGGAGTGCTTAGAATCAGTCTGATACCAGTCCTACAGAGTATGTGTCCGAACGCGCAGATCCTGTATAAGTTTTTATAGGAACTAAAAAACAGTCAATCTTGTTTAATGAATTACGGCACACAGTGTATATTTTCCAATTCTACAGTGAATGCACCTCAATAATGATGTCAAGTACTCCCGCTGCTGGGCAGAGCCTCCCTTTTCAAGATGATGTCCCTGCCCCAGTTCCTCTACGTCCTGCAAAATTTGCTGGACCTGATCCCCGCTAGTTACTTCAAAGAGATTGAGACCCTACAACGCCGCCTTCTATGGTACGGGAAACCACGTATAGCATTGCCCAAACTGAACCTCTCCTGGTATGACGGGGGGATCGCCCTCCTGGACCTCAAAAAATATTATTGGGCAGCACATTTGGCTGCCATTAACCACGGCACCTATAGACAAGTGGGCGATCCGGGATACGCAATGGATCGGTGGCTACTGCCTGGCGGGAACTATGACCGAGCGCTTTACTCGAATGCCGGGGAACACCAATTAACCGGACCAACCAAACAATCAGTACAGGTCTGGAGGGCAGCCACCAGGAGCATGGGATGGGACCACAAGAGAACCCTGGCGACGCCAATATGGGCCTCGGAACAGCTCGGGCACCTCTGGTCCACTAAAGGTTTTGACAAATGGGACCTCATAGGCATCTCAAAAGTGGGTGACCTATGGGTAAAGGGGGAGGTCAAGTCATTTCCCACTCTGCAGCAAGAGTTCGAGCTTGCCTCTACAGAACACTTTAGATACCTTCAAGTCCGCCAAGCCTTATACTTCTGTCTCCCAAAGGGGGAGACCCCCCCTGAAGCCACCCCCCTCGAGGACAGATTCCTGGATGGCTATCTTCCAGCAAAGGCCATCTCGCTCTCATATAAAAAGTTAATTAACCATTCTGTAGACCCCCTAATCAAATTGCGAGAGAAGTGGGAAGGGGATGGTATAATCCTAGACGAGGAAGATTGGGTGGCAGCCGTGTCTTCACCGCGGGAAGTGGCCATGGCAGCAAAATTGAGGCTAATACAACTCAAAATTTTACACCGGGTCTATATCACAGGACCTGGGATGGTACGAATGGGTAGAGCGCCAGATGGAGGGTGTAGAAGGGGCTGTGGACACGAAGGCACCTTCTTACACATAATATGGGAATGCCCCTTGGTCTGGAAGAAAATACATGAGGTTATGGGTGAAGTGTTGCATCAGGCTCTCCCACTGGAAGCTAAGAGATGCCTCCTGAATGTATGGGAGCCCACTGACTTAAACAACACACGGATGACCTGGGTTACATTGGGGCTGATGATAGCGAAACGTAACATAGCCCAGAAATGGGGGGCATCACAGGCTCCAAGCAGTGTGTGCCTGGAAGAAAAACATGGACTGGTGCATGTTCCGGGAAAAATATGTTTATGTAGCCAGGGGATGTCCTAAGAAGTGGGTCCGCATTTGGAACGAGTGGAATGAATATAGAGGGACTATATGCACCCCACCACTGTTACCAGCTCAAGAGGAACCACTATAGTAAATCCACAAATCACCTGTAACCAACTGATTATGCTTTGTACCAATATGTGTATCATGTTCAACCAAGACATCTGACCGCATTGTATTCTTGCCTTGTAACTCTGATTCCTACTGTTAATAAAAAGAATTACAAAAAAAAAAAATAATGATGTCAAGTGAAACACACTTTTTATTAATGTCGTTAGGTCACACAGGAAGCACGTGCTAGATGCACGTTTATGCTATGCATTTGTGATGTATAAAGGTAGAGTCAAATTACGTTGCTCCAATAACAACATAAAAAAATAATTTACTTGGAGTTATTGGCCACCATTTTCACTGGTTATGGAATTTAACAATTTCAGTTCATGGCAGAGGAGCCCCTTGAGTTTTTGAGCACAGGAGATGCACTTTGCCCTTACAGGTGAATTGGTAACATGAGAAGCGCCATTAGAATTTCCAGCTTTGGGGTGGTTTTTCGAGACGATTATCTGATGAAGGTAAATCTGTCAGCCAAGTTCTTTAGCAAAAGAAAAGGTCTCCATAAATATATTGGTGACTTAATGTAGCAGTTGCTACCTGGGAATTGCCAGTCAAGCATCGAAAGCTCCTCTGTTAAGGCGGAGGTGTGTTGCCCCACTAAGTGTAAAAGAAAAAAAAAATGATAATAACATAATGTTATGTTATTATCATTTTATTCTTCTGTATGTAGCCTGAGCCAGGTTAGGGCGGGGCGGGACTGGCCCGGGCATGTCACATGGAGAGGGAGGAGGAGTAGTTGCTGCACCATAAGTGTGCTTGATGGTTTGGTCGGCCGTCTTGGGCCGGCCAAACCATCATGCACACTTAGCATGTTTTCCACCTGCCTGTATTGCAAGGCCAGGTGCAGAACATGTACAGCCTCTCACTCCCTGTCTGAGTGCCGAACCAGGGCACTCAGACCAATCATAACACTGCTGTCATGCTGGTCACAGCAGCATCGTGATTGGCTCGGGGAGTATGTGAGCCTGTGTGCTTCGTGCTCGCAAGATGGGATGAGGATGGAGACCCTTCAGGTAAGTGAACTTTATTTATTTTATTATTGTTTTAATCGTTTCCTTCTACCCCAGCCCTACCACTAATTTTCAAAAGCTCCCACCACTACAGTCAAGAAATTTAATTCAGTGAGCTAAAGCTGCTTGGCCTCAGCAGAAATCTTTCACATGTGGCTGAAAATTGTGTATTGCTGCTGCGTGGAAAGGTGTCAGACCAAGGAGTCGGCCACTGGTGTCATTCAAAGTGCCCGAACAAGTGACCTCAAAGATGACAATTATGTCTGAAGTGGAGAGGCGTACTATTGGAAGGCTGCCAAATGACTCCATGACATCATGGGTACGAAATTCCAATTCAATCTTTCATTTAACAATCAGATGCATTCTGGGAGCTGTAGTCCTGCTTAGTCTTGTTTGATCTTAATTTTTATGATTACAGTGGGTTGTCGAAGTACAATCTGGGCTAGCTGATAATGTTGGGTCATCTACTACCCTTAAAATAATATCATAATTTGTGGAAAGATTGTTCTGTTTAGGCAGTTGTGCTTATGTCAGGAGGCCCAAGAAGCTGTCAGTCACACGTAAGGCTCGCAAGGGCATTCACTATTCTTTGATCTGCTGCAACATAATACTGTAAGATGCCACAAACTGGATGACATGTAACTGACTCTCTCCCTTAGACCTGCAAGCTTCTTGGAGACACATGCCTATCAGGGAAATATCCCAGTTTCCCCATGGGCCACTCCACCTCTGACTTGGGTGTGCAAGGGGAAATATTGTCGCTATCCTTGTCAGTTGTATAGTGCACAGCAGCCACTGGGATACCCTCATAGTCATGAAATTTAGAATTGCTGATATATTTTCATTAATATTTGCAGAGCCCCAAATGTTTCCCGCTTCCACACGTAATTAATCCAGGCCACATTGTTTATGTGCATTCTGGGATTTATAGTCACGTTTAGTCCATAAGAAAATAAGGACTACATATCCCCGAATGAAAAAAAATGCTAAACTTGATAAGATACCCGTACATGGACCTGGGGAACTTTCAATCTATGTATTTGAACTTTCGATTTTCCTAGGTTCGTGTTTGAGCAGAGTAGCTCATCTAGTCTGGGTGTTTTGCATTCTATTTATCTTATTAATTCCATTATAAATTGAGGAGCACAAAACCAAAAACGAAATAGAAAATTTCAACTGGATCAACTACTCATACATGGACCTGAGAAGCTTGACAGTGTTACTTGGGTGGGTTGGTTGGTTAAAGGGACAACGGTGTGATGCAAAAAGATGGGCCCACTACGGAATGTGAAGAGCGGCCCTGAGTCTCCAATATATCACAGATACTCATTTTCTTTAGGGTGAATGCTGGCCCCCTGAAGAGCCTGAGGGCCGGTGAAAGGTTAGGGCCCCGTGCACTGCAGGAGCTGCAGGGATCTGCGCTTCTGATAAGACTTCCGGAGGCATTTGCAGACTTGAGTATACCGGTGAGCCATTGGCTTTTATCGAATTGCAGGGTAGCATGGCCGGTAACGTGGCTCCCTGCTTCCATATGCCACACCCTCCCGTGCCGGCATGGGTTCCCTCCACTTGAATGCCTTTTTATGGGTTTAGACCAGGGGTCCTCAACCTTTTTTTGTAATAAGAGCTATGTATGTACAATGAGAATCATTCCAAGCTGCTAATATTATTAGAGTTGTAATAATGACCCCATGAGATAAGATAACATTACCAGTCGTCATCACCTCAGTGCATCAGGGGGAGTTGCTGGCAGTGATGTAAACATTATTTGTCACTTTTAAATGCCTCAACCTGAGTACCAAGTCAATAATATTGGCAATAAACTTACCAACACTGCATGATATATCCCTCAGTGTAAGATATTCAACTATTTTCCTCCAAACATCATCTTATAAGTTCTGAAAAGACACACATTTTCATCTTGAACCCACTCTTTTTTTCAATTTTGGCATACCTATATCAATTCAACACAGCAACACACTTCTGATTTGGTAAGCAGGGCTGCACAGAGGAGAGTATCTTAACAGGTGGCGGAGAGCAAGCAGCGGCTTGCGAGCTGCTTGAGAAGCCTGGTTTATGCAGTCAAGCTGCTCGCTTGAGAAGCCTGGTTTATGCGGTCATTCTACTGTCCTATTGGTGCATAGCAAGGACTTCAGACTCCAGGGTTCTTATCATACTACGCTCACTAGCACTTAAGTGTTCATACTCGGGCATTTTTATGGTTTCATTATTGGAAAGCACGACCTGCTATACAATCTCACTCCCAGTAGAGTTCAACCTATACATAATGGTAGATCTTATGTTTGCGGATTGAAAGCACTATTTTTTTTTCCTGCAGTGAATTTACAAAATACCTTGCCCACATGGAGTGAAGTGCCTGTGAAAAGGAAACTCGAGTTCATAACAGCCTTGTTCGCAGTTCCTTGCACGCTGGCCATGCCCCAGACGAGAGAGCTCGAAGAGGCGGCCATGGTCGGTGGAAAGCCCCTGGTAGTGCGGGCCGGGGCCGGTGAAGGTCGGTGACTCCTGCTCCCAGCTCAAGGCTGGTGGGGTCTGAGATTACCAGAAGTGGCTCCCCTCGCCGCCGCTTCTGGGAAGCATTGCATTATTGGTTTATTTCCTGTAAGGGAGATACACTAGGAGACTCGTGGCTGCGCACAGAGGAAGGCAGGCTCCTTAATCTCTCCTTAATGATGCTTCCTATCAAAGCAGAGAAACGCAGCCAAGGTCATGTATGTGTGAACTGAGAGAAGAGGACTATAGTGAAATCTACAGCAGCTGCATTCAAGGCCCTGGCGAGATAAGAGCCCTGGTGCCAGCGGGCTGCGAACAGTGTGTTTTATTAGTAATAGGGAGAAGTTAACTTCCTGCAGCAAACTTTCCCCAGTGCGAGAGTGACTGTTGTCTGGAGGGCTCTTTGGGGCATATCAACAAACCGTTAAAATTATCGCCGCTTTAGCGTCCATTTTCGGGCGAAAAGCGGCGATAATTTTAACGCCCTATCAGCATGGACACGCTAACGCGTGAATCCATGCCTTAACGCCCATATCCTTTGCGCCTTGCCTCGCATCGCTAATGAGATGCGAGGTAGGCGTTCCCATCTGGAATCCAGGAAAATAATCGCTAACACGGCTATTAACAATGAAATTGCTAAGCCGTCTAGCGACATAAAAAGTAGCACTAACCGGGTATATCGCCGGTTTCTTACGCCTGCTATTTTTCCTACTTAGGCATATATATCATGGGAGGTGGATTGTTAAACTAAGTCCACATCTCCATATCTACAATGTTTCCCCTAACGTGGTTTTTTATCGCTGGAATTCCTGCGATATTGCTGCTTTCCGCCGCTATTGCTGGGATTTTTATTGTCTCGGCGATGCACGTTGGTAATAGTGCGCTAACGGGGCGATAGAATCCAGCGATAGACGGCGTTAGGAATGTGCACGTTAAAGGCGGCTCGCGATAATTATCGCTGCCGCTTGATGATATGCCCCTTTGTCGGACTGGAGGTCTGGTGTGAGTGCACTGTTAACATCCCGCTTTAGGAATGATGTGAAGAAGTTACATACCTGGCGCAATAGCGACCAGGCTTAGGCTCATGATGGTTGATTTGATGGTTCCCTGGAAGGCTCCTTGTGAAATAAGGAGGGACGGGGTGCGAATGGATGGACAAAGTGCGGATGGATGGACAAAGTGCGAATGGATGGACAAAGTTTTTTTTACGCCAGCAGAATTACGTGGTGTCTTTTCTTTTTGAATTTGTACTGCAAAAATCATTTTGATGTATCTTTGCTCCTGCCTTTTTGAAAAAGAATAACTTTACAAGCTTCATGAAGCTTCCAAACCTTCTTAAATAACTTCACAAAGTGCGAAGAAAAAGGCCTGAAATCAGGCACATGTCTGGAGTTGTGCACAGGGGATTTTACGGATAATACGAAACAGTTATGTTACTGTAGTAATGGTTCTGCAGGTTTGTCGGAAGGACAGTTCTCTGGATAGCTCTTTGCATGTACAAGGGTCTGTGTACCTTTGTTGTGAACAGAGTATTTTAGAATGATCTGGAGAATTCACTTACCTGTATCAAAAGGTATCCAGCTCGGCTCTTTTATTAGTTGAATTTACTGTCCTATGGACTAGCTTTTGTTTTTAGACGGAGGTGGGGGGCTGGTGGAATCGGTCTGAAAATTGAATTCTATGAATGACTTGCCATATTTACTGACCTGTGGCAATAGTCAAACCAGCAGTAAAAAATAAGTGAGAATCACTTCATTTTAAATGAATTTCCAAATTGTTAGGACGTTATTAGTATGAATGTGAATATTAAGAGGATGTCAGCATGTTTGCAGTAGGTGTATGTGTAGGGGCGTGGGTGTATATATACTGCTCTTGTCTATATCATATCCTAGAACCAGTGGGGGCTTGTTCTGGTAATTAGAGCTTGCAAGCACAATGCAGGTCGCACCTTCTTAAGGATCGAATCCTCTACTTTCAGGTTTGAAGTTTTATAACAGGTAACATTTTCTTGGGAAGATATTTATGAAAGGAGTATACTCATCCAAAGCTTACATTGCCTAATTGCACAAAACTAAGCGAAGTAAAATTTTCACTAGAAAGAAAGTAATAGAGAATTCGCATTCAGATAGTCTGGTTTTTATTTATTCATATTCCTCTTGTGTTTTTTTGTAATATTCAGAAGAAACTATTCACCCAAATGGTTTCACCCTATACATCGCGTTCACATAGGGCTTTCTCAAGGCTTGTGGACCTGGGCGGAAAAAGAGACAGTTCTCAGAAGGTGGCAAGAATAAAGTCACACATGGTGGTCTGTACAACTGTGTCCTTTGTTCAGCGTCTTGCTGCAGTCTGGGAATGAAGGTCATACCAGTTTTAAGAGTACAAGCTGTCACCCACTCATGCTAATTTGCTTTATCTGAATTTCAAATTCTTAGAAGATTTCTCAGTCTGGGCCTTTCATATACACTAATAATCTTGGAGAGATATGCAAGGTGACCGCTGGCCCTGAGTGTGGAAATGCCCTCCTTAATGCAGCCTCTACGAGTATTAATATTACCACAAAGTCGTAGCTCTGGGGCTTACCACATTTCTATCAATTAAAACTGAAGCCGCTTTCACTAAATGGACCCGGGGGGGCTGCAAGAAATGGAGTCATTTATTTGAGGGTGGTGTGTTGATAAATTAGACAGAATGCCAACAGGATGTGAAGTAGAGAAGAGTCAATTTCTGACCTTTCCATGGTTCCCCTAGGGCGAACCTGACAGACGTGGGGTGAAATTCCAAATCAACCCTATAATCCGAGGTAGTGGGTGAGATGCTAGGATGTCCACCGTGTACAGGGCACTGTAGGATGGGATGGAGACTGGGAAATATGGATGACTGATGAGGAGTGGCGTAAAACATGCATCCCTCGTAATACAGCGTTTGAAAAGGTACCCTACCCCTGATTTCCTTCATAACGTATATCCGCTGTGTCCAGATTCGTGGTTTAGATCTCAGGAAGAAAGTGCGAGATACTTACATATTACATGGCCATGGAGAGTGATAGCCGGCCCCGGCCACCAGTGGTACATAAATTGCGTGTAGTGTTTGCAAACATCGTTGATTTGATGTTGAAAATCGCATTCCATATAGGGAAAGTGTGATACAAGTATGTAGACTTGTGTTATGTGAGCTCATAGGGAGATTGCCTTAGATTGGTGACAGATGGCTGCCCCATCCCTGTATTTGGGGCATTCTCAAACGGGCTGCGACAGGGAAACACCGTACGCTTAAGAGTAGGATAGACTCCAACATCAGTGACAGCATTAATAAGTGGAAAGAATAGGCACGTGATTTGCTGTACCCCTAGATGATCTCTCACTATAGATCAGAAACCTCATGGACTATATTGGGAAATGTGCTGTTTGTGGATTGGACATCCACTTTCATATACAAGCACCAGTGCCAATGGGTTTCGCCGGTGGTAGCCCCTATTTTCTAATGCTGGGTAGCACTGGGCTTTGATATAATGTGGAAGTAATAAAAAGTGTTGCAAAGCATGGATAAAGCAGTTCATCAACAGGGTCTTATGCCCCACTTACTTACAGGGTGGGCGCAGTAGCAAAAACGGAGCGCATCATGGTATGTTTGGCAAAGAGGCAGCTGCAGGACTGTGCTACCTTTTGAAATCAGCGTGAGGAAAGTGAATGAAGGAGACTGATGCTGGCTGGGGGTTGAGTGGTGAGATCAATGTCGATTTCAGTGGTGCTTAAAAGAGTTTGGAGAGCCTTCGCCTTCCCGCAAGATGCCTCAGTGTAAATATTGCACAGCTGTCAACCTGTCAAATGTCCTGTGGGAGACCTTCGGCTGGTCGTGGGTCGCTTCTAAGAGCACAAAGCACGAGGACTGTAGTCAAAGACATAAACAGAAAAGTAACATTTCAAGTCGCAGCATGCCTCGAGCTGTTCGCTTAAAAACACACAACCAGTTGCAGAGCAACCTTAGTGTAAAGGGCCAATTGATAGCTGTGTAGTGCTGCAGAGTCGGTGTAGAGACTGCACACATTGTATAGTTGACCTATTTCTATGTGTGTTGCTTTATTAAACAAAGTATATGTGAGGTATGGACATTAGTTCACCAAAGTGCCAGCAGTAACAGAAGCGTCATATGACCTTTGACCCTGAATCTTCCCAGGAGGTGATAGTACCCCACCTTAGCACTTATAACATCACACTATTTTACATCCTTGAAGCTCCTTTATTAACTTCATGATTAATGTAACAACACAGCAGACAAATGACTATTTTATATACCATCAATACAATGGTGCTTAAACGATATGTCAAGGGAACACAGGTATAGTGCCACAAGGTGCATCTTGCATGCTGGAGACACTTTCAATGAATGCTTGAACTTGGCAGGGGTAGAGACTAACATTAATGGAATGGAATGCAGGTGTAATTGGATCTGAGGCTGCCCTGGCCGCACAAGGTGGACCTCTTTCCTTGGAGATCTATACAGCAATATTTCGAATGGACTTTCACTTGTCGACTAAAAACAGGAAGAGCCTGATGTCACACAGCAGGGTGTTCTAAAGGATGGATTGAATGTTCAGTCTTCAATTGAAATAATGTTATGACTGGATGTTTTGGTGCCGCTTTCAGAAACAGTACCCCTTAATATTCGACCCTCAGCAGGTCCTGAGGCTGGTCCTGTTAAATCAGAAGAGTGGGGCAGAAACATCGACATTCTGGACATTTGTAGGGCAACCATAACCACTATTGAAAGTGTTATTTGGAAATTTGTGAAGAGCGATTCTCTTCTGTTGTGTAGATATTTGGGTTGCCCTCAAGCCCGTCCCTTTGTGGTTTCGTTTTTCTATTAAGATTGTGATATTGTACTTTATGTATGTTTTTTAAAGTGTAGGTTTTGTTGGGGTCTTTTTGATTAATTGGGGGCGTATAAACTTTTGTATATGTATTAGGCAAATACATTAATTATAGATTGTATACAATAAAAGCTGTTTGGAATAAATAGTTTGCTCTTTTCACCTGCCTTCTTTTTTGCCTTCTTTTGATGAGGGGATTCTTCAACCCGTACAATAATATTTTGATGTCTGGGGAGCAGCCTTTTGATGTTGTGCTGACAAAATGCAGAAAAGCACTGGGAACCTACATTATTTATACCAGAAACTGTCATGACTTAAATGTTCCCCTCTAGGGTGTACCAGAATGCTAAATCACAGGAAGAGGAATAACAATAGTGGTTATGTCCACAAGTATTAATTGATCCAAACCATATACAGAATAGGGATTATTGTATTGTATTAAACTATTCCTCATTGATAATACAGTTTGCTTTATGATCATGTGTAAGGCACTCTCAATCATGTGAAGCACAGATGTGAAGATTGTATCCAAATGCATATTTTTTCATGAATTCACGAAAATGGAACATGGCAACAACTTGTTTAAAAATGTGTTTGTTTTTTAGTTCCTTTTTAAATTAATCATAAGAGTGCACATTACACTGCTCAATTTCTTAATTTTCTAAAACCTAAAGGACAATGTAATGGTCCCAGTGAAAGCTGCCGAGAGTAAACATTGCTCATAATGACACTTGCGGTGGTGGCCCTTGCTTTCTGAAAGGTAAGGTGTAATACTTGCCCTGAAAAGTACCAAGTGAGTGAAGTCAGTGAGTTTGACTCTAGTCTTGCACCTTGAAGAGACATGAGAGGTGTAGGATAATTGGGAGGCCCTCGGGCCGCTGGTGAAATATCACTACTCTTAAAGAAATTTCACTTTCCCAGTGAGGCGGGGGGGGGGGGGGGGCATGCTCCATGGGGCTCTCGCTTCTGGCTCCAAGTGTCCAGTGCCCGCCGGGCGCGACCCACTCCAGAGACAGTGGCAGGTGGGGAGTTTGACTGGGGCTGTACACCTGTCAAACGATAACGGAGGTGTCCTAAGGTGAGCTCAGGGGGGACTGAATCCTCCCGCGGACCAGAAGAAGAAATGCTCACTTGATCTCGATATTCAGTATGAATACAGACCGTAAAAGCGGGTCCTCACAATCCTTCTGACATTTGGGATTTCAAGTAGGAGGTGTCATAAAAGTTACCACAGGGATAACTGGCTTGTGGCGGCCAAGCGTTCATAGCGACGTCGCATTTTGATCCTTCGATGTCTGCTCTTCCTATCATTGTTATTCAGAATTCACCAAGCGTTGGATGGTTCACCCACTAATAAGGAACGTGCGCTGGGTTTAGACCATCGTGAGACAGGTTGGTTTTACCCTACTGATGGTAAAACTGGTTGATTGTGCCTACGTGGCGATTTTGGGGTGCTTGCTTGGAAACACCCAAGTGTTGACCCCGGTGAGGGTTTCTGAGGCTTAGAGCGGAGAGGACGGGGTTGTGCAGGGTCAGGGAGGGGAGGGGATGCTGTCCTTGTGTGTCTGGGACCTGGGCCTGGGCTCTAGTGGGCCCTGAGGTGCATCCATCTGGCCCGGGGAGGCTCCCCCTGCTTGTCTGGGGTCCGAAGCAGGAACTGGACCCGGACCTTAGGCTCCGGCATGCCTGGGTTGCGGAAGCCCCCACCCTGCGGCCAGTCACAAGTCCCGCGGGTCCATAAGGCCCGGGGAGGCTCTCCCCGGCCGGGCTGGGTTTAGAAGCAGGGCCTGGGATCTGGTGGGCCCTGTGGGCAGGCGAGGTTCTGGGTGCCCGGGACGTGGGTTCAGCGGGCCCAGGGGGCTCCGTCCAGCCTGGCTGGGTTCAGAAGCAGGGACTGGTCCCGGGACTTGAGGTCCGGCGGGCCCTGTGGTGCGCGAGCCCCCGTCGTGCGGTCAGCCGAGGGTCTGGGTGCCTGGGACGGGGGTCCATCTGGCCCAGGGAGGCTCCCCCGGACTGGCTAGATTCAGGAGCAGGGACCAGTCCTAGGGCTTGAGCTCCGGTGGGTCCTGGCGTGCCGGAGCCCCCATCTTACGGCCAGCCAAGTGTCCGGGTGCCCGGGACGGGGGTCCATCAGTCCTGGGGAGGCTAAACCCGAACGTGGCTGGGTTCAGGAGCTCTGACCGAAGCCCCTGGGTACCCTGGGGAGGGCGGGCCCTCTCCCCATCCTGGGCTCTATTCTTGGGCTTGCCTGATGGCAGAGCACCCGGGATGGGGTCCCGTGGGCCTGGTGTGTCCTCCCTTGGGTGTCCGGGCCCGGCAGCGCTGACTGGGTGCAGGGCAGGCCTCCCCTGCTTCGGCTGCATGTCAAGGGGCCTGGGGGACCCTGGTTCAGAGGTCTGTCGGGACCCCTATTTGTAGCCCTGTGCCTGAGGCCCAGCTGGGGTCTCCGAGCAACCAGGATTCAGAACCCCCGAGCCCGCCAAGGGCAGGCGGTAGCCCTTCCGTGAAGGTGCAGGGCAGGCAGATTGGCATGCTTCAGGCTCAGCCATCTGGTCGCGCCTATCTCCTTGACCATCTGGTCTCACCTAGTGCTTTCCAATGGCCTGACCAGATGGCCGTGCTGCCGTGGGAGTCCCAATGAGGGCTCGTCCGCCCCCGCGAGCCCAACCAAGGACTCCAGGAAGTTTGAGTGCGTGGGCACCTTGGGTCCCCTCTGTCACTTGTGCACGGGTTACCAGAAAGAGAGCCTTCCTCTGGATTACTAGGCACATGGTACACCGGAACCCCTCACAGGCTAGTGGTTCTCAGCTGGCTACCAGATGGGCTAGGATCGAGCAACACCGAACCCCCCACCCCTTCTGTCCGGAGCTCTGTCCTCCGGCCCGCCGCATGACAAAGTGCCCGGGACGGGCTCCATTGGGCCCGGGCAGTCCTCCCTTGGGTGTCTGGGCCTGAGAGCTCTGTCCCGGGTACTCCACCCTGGGCTCTGCCATGGGCCTGAGTTCAGAAGGTCCTGCCGGGGCCCTTGGTGGCCCTGGAGTGGAGGGCCCCCTCCCCATCCGGGTCTCCGTCCTCGAGACATACACTTGGCAGGGTGCCTGGGACCCGGGCTGAGGGAAGCCTCACCTGCGCGTGCCAGCCTGGGACTTCTAGCTGGGCCCATGGTACCGGGCTCCTCCCCCAGCTCTGCCATGGGCTCTGGACAAGGGTTCATCAAGTCAGGGCAGGCCTCCCTTCTTCTTCGCCTGCGTGACAAGTTGCCTGGAAGACACCAGGTCGGAGGTCAATCGGGGACCCTCATTCGCAGCCCTGGGCATGAGGTTCAGCTGGGGTCTTCAAGCCCCCGGGACGTAGAGCCCCCGAGCCCTCCAAGGAAAGGCGGGAGCAGATACCCATCCTTTGGGCCCGGCCATCTGGTCGTGCCCAAGCCCTCAGCCAACTGGTCGCGCCAATCTTCTTGGCCATCTGGGTGCGCCCAATGCTTTCCAATGGTGCAACCAGATGGCTGGGCTGCCCTGGAAGTCCTGATGAGGGATCGTATCGTTCACCCAGCGAGCCTTGCCAGGGCTCCAGGAAGGCCTTGGGTGCCCTCCATCTCACGGTGCGCACGCGTTACCAGAGAGGGGGTTAGCCTTACTCCGGATTACTAGGGACAGGGTACTCCGGAACCCCTCTCGGCCTGGCGGTTCTCAGCCAGCGACCAGGTTGTCTCCCCAGCTCTGTCCCCCGCCCCAACACGTGGCATGTTGCCCAGGATGGAGGGGTCCCGTGGGCCCTGGGAGGCCTCACCGGCACCTGGGAGCTCTGACGTGATCCTGGGGCCCAGCTGGGCCCTCAGCGTGGGTGCTGGCAACAGGGTGGAGGACCCCCCTCCCCACCCTGAGCTCTGTCCTCGGGAGGTCTCCCCTGCACGCCCCGGCCCGGGAATTCTGGCCAGGCCCAGGGTACCAGGTTTTAGGGGCATTCGCTCCTGCCCTGGGCTCGGTCTCCTGGCCTGCTGCTCTGCCAGGGGCCTGGGAAGGGGTTCTGTGGGGCCAAGGGATTCTCCCCCTGCTTGGTTGGGTAAAGAAGCTCTGAGCGGGGTCCCCGTCCTCTGGCCTGCAGCATGGCTGAACGCCCGGGACAGGGTCCCCAAGAGCTGGGGAGGCCTCCCCTGGGTGTCTGGGCCCGGGAGCCCCGACGGGGTCCAGGGGACCGCTGGGCCCCAGGGCGGGTGCTCCCACCCTGGGCTCTGTCTCCAACCTGCTGAACTGCCAAAGGCTCAGGACGAGGATTTGTCTGGCTCGGGGAGCCTTCCCCTGCTTGGCTGGGTACAGGAACTCTGAACCCTGAGGGCCTTATGGAGGGCACCCTCCCCACCTTCTTTTGAATAGTCTACAAATTAAGCTTTCAATTTTGCTTCATCTATTGTGTGTGCAGGTGTAGATACAGGCATCTCTATCTCTGGTGTAAAATTGAGCCCAACTGAGTGTTTAAATTACTATTAATACAACTAATAAAGTGACACCTACAATGATCATACATCTAGCTTTGGTAAAGAAACAAATATTTGTCTACAGTCAGACCTTTTAGTAGAATATAGTAGCAAGCAAAGTAAATTTGCTGCCTTAATTTCTATGTGTGCAAAAAACCTTTCTGAAAATTGCCTTGCAGTTATTTTAGTCAGCATATATACAATAATGTTCATGAGTCATCCTAAGCCCTACTCCGTCTCCTTCTAAATCTGTTATCCCTACACTTCTACTGCAGCCTTGGCCTTAGAGAATTCTTCTTAATTCTTTTTAAATGTTTTTTATGAATTCTATGATGATGAGTTGCATTTACTTCAGTCTCTTTTACTTCTTGACTTTAATACAGTTAATTAAGTGTCATTGAAGCTGCTTTCAGTCTCAAGTTCAAATAATAATGTTCGTCAAGTTCTCAATTGTAATGTTTGTTTCAAATAAATTGTTTTGTTTTAATCAATGCTGTTTGTCAGTGTGGCATGTCATGGAGGTTCAACCAACTCGGAGCTCAATTCATCTGGACTTTGATTTGAACCATTTGGCACATTTCTCACATAGTAATTCCATTCAGGTGCTGAATACCTTCGACAAGGTACTCTTGCTCTTTTGGATCTCCTTAGTCTCTGTTGATCCTTTTCTGTATCAATTATGCCACTGAATTCTGTTTCTTTGATGACTGTTGGAAATATATGTTCGATTAACACACTTGATCTTATTCACCTACTACCGTTGGCCATTCATATCCCCATATTGATCTTTCTCTCCTTACACTCGTTCCTTCATATCTGAGTCATTCAATTGCCGTTGTTATTCTCCAACAGTTTCTTCAGTGGGTATTTCCTCACCACTTTGCAATATTTCAGGAGCTTATACTGGTGTGAGATCTTGCTGTTCTTTACCCCTCTTTTGTTGTATGTACGGTCACAGGTGCCCTCTCACTGGGCTCAAAGAACATTATTTCTTCATATGGACACCTTACTCTCAGAGTATGTGACACATGCACCCAATTAGGTATCCCAGCACATTGGACAGCAGTGTTTGTGATTAGGATGACTTGGTAGGGGCCTTTCAACCTTTGCTTCCAGCAGGACTTCTGCATATGCTTCTTCATCAAAACTGAGTCACCAGTGGTCATGGCACTGTTCCTGATGTGGATTGGGAGTGACATCTACAACCTGGTGAGAAACAGAGCACACCATGTCACACAGTCCTTTGTAGTAATCGAGTATCATGTCATCTGTGATGTTCACAAGTGCATTTGCAGGTACAGCAGGCAGTCTTATTGCACAATCCATGAGGATATCATGAGGGGATAATCCTGTTCTCCTGTCAGGAGTACTTCGAAGACTCATAAGCACCAATGGTAACGCATCTGCCCATTCAAGAGAAGTGAAAGCACAAACGTTTGCCAATCATGATTCCAAGGTTCCATTTACTTGCTCCACAATCCCCGAAGCCTCAGGACGATAGCTACAATCTAAACTCTGTTCCACTTTAAGAGCCACAGGCAGCATTCTAAGGACCTTGTTATTAAAATGAGACCTTGCTAATAAAATGAGTCCCTTGTTCTGACTCCAGAGAAACCAGAAATCTTTACTTTGGTATGAGTTCCCACAACAGCTGTTAGCTACAGTGAGAATTTAATTTCTCCATGTTGGGTAGGCTTCTGCTCATCGAGAGAAAATGCACACTATAACCCGGACGTATCTCACCCGTTACATACAGGCATCTAGAGAAAGTACAACTGTATCAAATTTAAATGGCCCATCTGGTCTTTCTACGTGACTCATGGTTACTGGTGCTCTCCATCCTACATTAATATGTTTACACGGTACACATCTGTGAGACAATTCCTCTGCTAGAACTCTGAATCAGGGATTTGACATATTTTGCTTAAACAACCTAACCATCGCATCCCTTTCAATGTGTGCAGGACCATGGAACTGTCATGTCATTGCAAACAACAAGCTGTCTAGCAACACTAGTCTTCCATCAGATGAAAACCAAATGTCATTTTCATCCTTAACACTACCTGCTCTGACCCAACTTTGTTGTTCTGCTTCTGAATCATTTTCTTATAATCTTTTAATCTCTTCCCAAGTGGCAGCTACTGACAAGTACATAGAAAAATCAGTGTCCTCATCAGATTCATTGCTTATTGTCCGTGAAATGTGTAAGCCACAAACGCACAATACTGGGCAACTTCATCTGCATGTTGATTTGCAATTGTAACATAACCGTTGCCAGTTCTGTGTGCTGCACAATTGACCACTCCAATTTCCTGGAGTAACTGTAAAGCATCCAACACTTCTTTCACATATTCCCCATTTCTAATGGGTGATCCTGATGATGTCATGAACCCCTTTGTAACAGTGACTGTCCAAAGTCGTGGACCACACCAAAGCCATGCTAACTATCTGTAAAAATAGTCACTCTAATTTTTCTTGAAAGGCAACCTTTTCTCTAAGGCAACCAATTCTGCCACTTGTACAGAGGTAATTCATCAAAGCCATGAAGCTTCTACCACTTCTTGAATTGTGCAGACTGCATAAGCTGCTCTCAGAGTTCCCTCATTGCTTCTTAAACATGAGCCATCCACAAATATTATGTAATTTGGCTCATTGAGAGGTTTATCTCTTATGTCTGGTCTTGGCTTGGTGCAGAATCATAACATCTAGACAGTCATGTTAAACCTCATCCCCTCAATTTAATTTTTAGGTGATGGCAACAAGGTAGCTAGATTCAGTATGCAATGTCTCCTCAACACAACATTCTCAGCAGCAAGTATCTGTTATTCATACTTTGTAAGTCTGCTGTTCTGTTACGCTGCCCTGGGATCCTCTCCTCGGGATGACGATGATGCTAGTTATGGGTCCACCTCCCATCCGTCCCCAGTCCGGTGTATGTATAGCACTCTCGGACTTGGGAGACAGGTGGGCGAGGGAAGGAAGGGTAGGGACCGCGGGGAAGGAGATCTGAAAAGAGAAGAAGAAGACCGGTTACTCCAAGGCGGTCTTTTCGGGTACAGTTCCCCCCACCCAGTGCCTGAGGCCACGGCTCACCTGAGCTCTAAGTTTCCCCTGCGTGGTAATTTAGGTTTCACCCCAGGACTGCTCAATCCCGTGCGTGGATAGGGGAATGTCTCCCGGCCATCCGCGGTACGCGGAACTGGGTCTGGTGTCTACCTCGTTAAGTCACGGGTAGCCGGGTGGTGGGTCAAGGGTCTCAAAAAGGTGTTCGAATAATTCTAAGTAGGCGCTGCCACTCTACGCCTCGCTGGGATCCAAGGGCGGAGGAGCGCTGGGAGTGCTCTGGCTTTCTACCGTTCCGTCACGGAG
Source organism: Triturus cristatus (assembly GCF_964204655.1). Lineage (NCBI taxonomy): Eukaryota > Metazoa > Chordata > Amphibia > Caudata > Salamandridae > Triturus > Triturus cristatus. The sequence continues at coordinate 610,719,396 of NC_140583.1, forward strand.
AAGCCCAGAGCGCACTATGTCTATTCCTAGCGCTACGACGTCACACCCTCAATCCTTGGGCGGAGGAGCGCTGGGAGCCGGATCGGGATTCTCCCGAGCAGGGAGTGATGGAATAAGCAGGGAGTACGGTGAGGAAACCCGGCGCTACTACGTCACGCCCGGAATCCAGGGGCGAAGGAGCGCTGTGAGGGCTTCTCACCTGGGAGCTGGAGGAGGTCTCGGTCACAGCACTGGAAGCCTCGCAGAGGCAGGCCTTCGGTAGAGCCGACAGCGTCTGCGGCGAGGGAGGGCCACCAGGCGCTGTACTATCCGAAAACTGCCAACGTTACCTGAAGCACTTGCAAGCGGGAAGTCCCTCTGGAAACGGAGGAAAGCGGGTAGCTAAGAAAGCGTCCGTGTTCAAAGCGTTCAGCCTCGATGAATGGAATCATTGGCCCCGCCTCCTGGGAGGAGCCGCGTTATGTGTATTCTGGAGACCACGTGTTGTCGGCGGTCTCCGGGGACTCTGGATGTTGGTGTCCTAGCGCCGCTTGGGTGCGGGGCGCGATTCGAATCATGACAGCACACCCCTCCTCACACCGGCGCCCTAGCGACCGCCAGGGCCCCCCGGCCGAGAGGGCTCGCGGCGGTGGAAAGCCGCGACCAGACGAGGAGCATGCACATTCGAAGCTGGTTCCCAGGAGTCCTCCTCCGGGCCATACCCCTTCCAGGCCAAGAGATACCACAGCTTGCCCCGCACCACCTTGGAGTCCAAGACGCGTCGCACCACGTACTCCTGGTCCTGGTGGACCCACACAGGAGCCGGCGCCTTCCGAACGGGGCACAGCGATGGTTTGAGCAAGGACACGTGAAACACCGGGTGAATGCGCAGATGGGGAGGCAATCGGAGCTGCACCGCCACCGGGTTCACGTGTCGCACCACAGGGTATGGACCGATGAATTTAGGATTGAAGACGCTGGGCCTCCTGAATCGGATGTTCCTGGTGGACAACCACGCTCTGTCCCCTCTGTGGTAAACCGGAGCAGGTCGGCGATGTTTGTCGGCATGGGCCTTATACCTCCCTTTTGCCACAAGGAGGTGAGACCGAGCTTGTCGGAGAGCAGTGCGAATGGTACCAAGTCGTTCCTGGAGATCAGGAAGGGACGTGCTCTCCCGAGGGAGTAGGAAAGGAATGAAGCGAGGGTGGAACCCTGAGGCTAGGAAGAAGGGGGTGTGACGTGTAGCGGAGTGTTGTGCGTTGTTGTATGCCACTTCCGCCACCCAAAGCAAATCCACCCATGAGTTCGCCTCCCGGTCCACATAACAGCGCAAGTATTGTTTCAGCGTTTGGTTAAGCCTCTCGGTTTGGCCATCCGTTTGCGGGTGGAAGCTTGTGGAGAGGGAAGAGCGGATGCCGAGCTGTTCACACCACACCTTCCAGAATCTAGCCGTAAACTGGGAGCCTCGGTCAGACACAATTCCTAACGGGAGTCCATGCAGTCGCACCACGTGTCTCAAGAGAAGAGACGCCAACCCCCTGGCTGACGGCACTTGTTTACAAGCGATGAAGTGGCCCATTTTGGTGAGGTAATCCACCACCACTACGATGGCGGTGCATCCCTGGTCTTTGGGTAGCCCCACCACGAAGTCTATCGAGATCCTTTCCCAGGGGTTCATCGGCGTGGGGAGAGGCATCAGGAGCCCCTGCTTCCTCAGGTGGTCGGATTTCATTTGCGCACATATCGTGCATTGCTGGACCCATCGCAGCACGTCAGGTCTAACAGAGGGCCACCAGAATTGTCTTAGCACTCTTTCCAGGGTCTTGGTCCCTCCCATGTGCCCCGCACAGGGCTGTTCGTGGCACCAGGAGAAAACGGTCTTGCGAAGCTGGGGCGAGGGTACCAAGAGTTTGGATCCGCACAGGGGAAGACCCTGATGGAGGCGCCATTCCTTATGGCTCTTCAACCATGTGGTCCAGGCGAAGGTGCGGAGTCCTTGTTTCACCTTCTGGAGGAAGGAGTCGGTCTCTATCCGACCTATGACCAGGTCAGGAGAGACAAGGGACTGTTCGGGGGTGCTCCTGGGAAGGTCCCGGGTGTTTAGGCGGGATAGGGCATCGGCCTTTCGATTGAGCGCTCCAGGACGATAGGTGACCAAGAAGTGGTACTCAGCAAAGAAGAGCATCCACCTCTGTTGCCTGGGGGAGAGGTGTCGGGCCGATCGTAGGAATTGCAGATTCCGATGGTCCGTATACACCGTCACTTGATGTCGGGCCCCCATCAGCCAGTGTCGCCATTCCAGAAACGCCTCCCTGATGGCGAGGAGCTCCTTCTCCGCGATGTTGTAGTTGAGTTCGGCTGGACTCAGCTTCTTGGACATGTAGGCGACCGGGTGGAGCGCTCCTGTGTCGGGTTGTCGTTGAGACAGGATGGCTCCGACTGCCTCGTCCGAAGCGTCCGCTTCGACCAGGAAAGGCAGATCAGGGTCTGCATGTCGCAATAGGGGAGCGCTGGCGAAGGCCCTCTTCAGATGATCAAACGCTCTTTGGGCTTCTACCGACCATATAAAGGGAACTCCCTTCCGCGTTAGCCTGGTGAGTGGCGTTACCACATGCGAAAACTGATGTATAAATCTTCGATAGAAGTTGGAGAAACCCAGGAAGCTTTGAACGTCTTTCACTGTTGTGGGCCGGGGCCATTCGGCTACCGCCTGTACTTTACGCTCCGTCATGACCTGCCCCTCTGGTGTAAGGAGGACCCCAAGGAATTCCACCGTGGTGACATGGAACTCACACTTGGTGAGCTTGCAAAACAGGCGGTGTCTTTCCAGAGCCGCCAACACCTTTTGGACGTGACCGACGTGTTCTTCCTGATTAGATGAAAAAATCAGGATGTCGTCGATGTAAACTACGACATATCGGTCCAAGAATTCCCTCAATACTTCGTTGAGGAAGTATTGGAACGCGGCCGGGGCGTTACACAGCCCAAAAGGCATCACTAGGTATTCGTACAGACCGAACCGTGTTTTAAAGGCAGTCTTCCATTCGTCGCCCGCACGAATCCTAACCAGGTGGTACGCCCCCCCGGAGGTCCAACCGCGTGTAGATCTTCGCCCCCCGTACTTGTTCCAGTAGTACCGGTATGAGGGGCAAGGGGTATTGGTTCTTGACGGTCTGGGCGTTGAGCGAGCGGTAATCGATACAGCATCGCCGTTCGCCGTTCGCCTTAGGAATAAAAAACAGGGGTGAAGCTGCTGGTGAGCTTGAGGGGCGAATGAACCCCAGTCGGAGATACTCGTCCAGATATGCTCTTAGATGGTCGGTTTCCGGGCCCGTTAAGGCATATACTCGGCTGCAGGGCAGTTCGGCTCCGGGAACCAGGTCGATGCGGCAGTCATACTCCCGGTGGGGTGGTAGCTCCTCGGCCTTTACTTTATCAAAGACCGCCGCGTACATGGCATAGCACTCTGGGAGAGCCACCTCCTTCTCTGCCGCTGTGGCCACGACTTGGGAGACCCTGGTTGTTTCTTCTTCCGGGGTTCCTCGAAAGCGGCACTGGGTCTGACAATAAGAGGAGTCGAAAGCGATGGAGTCGGAGGACCAGTGGATGGTTGGTTCATGTTGCCGCAGCCAAGGCAACCCTAGGATGAGCTTGCATCTCGGTGCATGGATGATGTTTAGGGCCATCCATTCGCCATGGTCTTCTCCTATGGTAATCCATAATAACGGGGTTATTTGTCGAATGGGGCCGGAGTCCAGCTCCTTGCCGTCTACTGCATATACCGTTTCGGGCACGGGTTTCTTGCGCAAAGGTATTCCCAACCTTTCTGCCTCGGTTATGTCCATGAAGCAGCCCGTAGCTCCCGAATCGATCATGGCCCTTACCGCCATAGGATCCTTGTCTAGGGTTACCTGAATGGTGAGAAACAGATGATCGGGTTCTTTGGTACTGTCTGCTTCCAGGGAAGGAATGAAGTGACAGCTTGAAGGCTTCCTTCCCAGATCCTTCAAGCACGTAGGTTTCCCGACGCCGTTTCTCCCACTCCAACTGTGGCTAGACTGGCCTTAGGTCTGTTGTTCTTGGGACGAACCGGACATTCACGCAAGAAATGACCCTTCTTGCCGCAGTAGAGGCAGAGGCCTTGCTTTCGGCGGTGGTCACGCTCGGTCAGGGTCAGGGACGCCCTCACTGTTCCGATCTCCATGGGATCACCTCGGGACACTGGTGATTCCGACATCCGAGGAGTCTCACGTAGCAAGGGGTGCTTGTCTCTTCGCGTATTCTCCCCTTTTCTCTCTCGAAGCCGATATTCCAGGCGGGAGGCTAGGTCTATCATGGCAGCGCAGTGGACTGGTTGTGGGTCGATCTGGGCGATGACGTCCTTGAGGTCCTCCGTCAACCCGCGGTAGAAAATCGCGGTCTGTTTGGACTCCGGCCAGTCGGTTTCTGCCACCAACCGACGAAAGCTGTTCACGTACCCCAAATAGTCCGAACTGGTCTGTCGTAGGTTAAGGAGGTCCCGATCAGCCGAGAAGGTGTCTGCCCGGCGGTCGAAGGTCTTCTCAAACTCCTGCCGGAACGAGTCCCAGTCGTAGAGGAGGGCATCATCTCTTCTTACTAGAGGTACTGCCCACTGGGCTGCCTCTCCTGTTAGGTAAGATATCAAGAAGGCCACTCGAGCCTGGTTGGTGACGAATAGTTTCGGTTTACAATGAAAGTGCAGTTGTATTTGGGTTAGGAAGACCTGCACCTTCTGTATATCCCCTTGAAACCTTTCCGGTGGGGCCAGGGGTATTTGTGTGGGCATCTCTACCACTACCGGAGGGACAGGGGCCGTTTGGATTGGCCCGGCGTCAAAAGGGTTGCGCTGAAAGCGATCCAATCGTGAATGTAAGGCTACGGAATCAGCTCTGGAAGCTGCTAACTCCAGCTGCACTTGGGCCAACGCGGCTAACACGTCATCCAAGGTAGCCGCCATGACCAACACCACCGAAATCGGGAGGAGGATATTTCGTGGGCCAATGATTCTATTACGCTGCCCTGGGATCCTCTCCTCGGGATGACGATGATGCTAGTTATGGGTCCACCTCCCATCCGTCCCCAGTCCGGTGTATGTATAGCACTCTCGGACTTGGGAGACAGGTGGGCGAGGGAAGGAAGGGTAGGGACCGCGGGGAAGGAGATCTGAAAAGAGAAGAAGAAGACCGGTTACTCCAAGGCGGTCTTTTCGGGTACAGTTCCCCCCACCCAGTGCCTGAGGCCACGGCTCACCTGAGCTCTAAGTTTCCCCTGCGTGGTAATTTAGGTTTCACCCCAGGACTGCTCAATCCCGTGCGTGGATAGGGGAATGTCTCCCGGCCATCCGCGGTACGCGGAACTGGGTCTGGTGTCTACCTCGTTAAGTCACGGGTAGCCGGGTGGTGGGTCAAGGGTCTCAAAAAGGTGTTCGAATAATTCTAAGTAGGCGCTGCCACTCTACGCCTCGCTGGGATCCAAGGGCGGAGGAGCGCTGGGAGTGCTCTGGCTTTCTACCGTTCCGTCACGGAGAAGCCCAGAGCGCACTATGTCTATTCCTAGCGCTACGACGTCACACCCTCAATCCTTGGGCGGAGGAGCGCTGGGAGCCGGATCGGGATTCTCCCGAGCAGGGAGTGATGGAATAAGCAGGGAGTACGGTGAGGAAACCCGGCGCTACTACGTCACGCCCGGAATCCAGGGGCGGAGGAGCGCTGTGAGGGCTTCTCACCTGGGAGCTGGAGGAGGTCTCGGTCACAGCACTGGAAGCCTCGCAGAGGCAGGCCTTCGGTAGAGCCGACAGCGTCTGCGGCGAGGGAGGGCCACCAGGCGCTGTACTATCCGAAAACTGCCAACGTTACCTGAAGCACTTGCAAGCGGGAAGTCCCTCTGGAAACGGAGGAAAGCGGGTAGCTAAGAAAGCGTCCGTGTTCAAAGCGTTCAGCCTCGATGAATGGAATCATTGGCCCCACCTCCTGGGAGGAGCCGCGTTATGTGTATTCTGGAGACCACGTGTTGTCGGCGGTCTCCGGGGACTCTGGATGTTGGTGTCCTAGCGCCGCTTGGGTGCGGGGCGCGATTCGAATCATGACATGTTCATCAAATATTATGTTTTTGTTTGAATGAGCTAACTTTCAACAGAATGAGGAACCATCACTGCAAGAGGATGTCTCATCACTATGCTCTCACATCGCTCGATACTAACACCTACTACTGCAAACGCTTTAAGGCAACCAGGCAATCCTGTGGCAACAGGGTCAAGAGTAGTCAAAAAATATGCCACAGGCCTTTGTGAATCTTCATGCATCTGAGTAAGCATACAGAAAGTGCTGTCCTTCCTGTCACTGCAAAATAATGTGAACATTTTATTGTAATCTGGCATTTTTAGTTCCGGGGCATGACACAGACTTTCTCTCAGCTCTAGCAAAGATTTCAAGCAATCGTTGTCCCATGGAAGCAGATAAGGAACATCTGTAAAGGCTTGGCTAATAGGAAAAAGAATTATATCCAACCATTCCAAGAAACAGACTGGCTTCTCTCTCAGTTCTTGGTGGATTCATTCTTAAGATAGTTTCAACTCTTTCCTGTGACACCTTTCTCTTTACCTTCTCAATTGAATGTCCCAAATATTGGACTTCTTTTTGACAATATTCAAGCATGCTTGGAGACACTTTATACTTCTAATCTCAGTTAAATGATTCAGTAAAGCAATTGTGTCTTATTTGCAAGTCTCTTGCGTATTTGATGCCACAAGTCGATCATCAATGTACTACACGAAAACGGAATTGCAAGGCCTCTGCAGAGTCTCAAGATTCTTTTTCAAGATCTGATTAAAGATTGATGGACTCTCTGTATACCCTTTTAGAACTCGACACCATGTCAAAACTCTATCTCTAAACACAAATGAGACCAAGAAGGACTGTCCTCATGCAACAGAATAGAGAAGAAAGCTTGGCAGAGATCCACAACTGCAAACCATTCTGTAGTGCAAGGAATCTGGGAAAGTATTGTAGATGTATTTGGTACCACAGGACAACATGGAAAAATTATGTTAATTTGTCATAGATCCTGTACAATTAGGTATTTCCCATTGGGTTTTTGTAAACCCATAATAGGAGATTTACAAAGGCTTCCAACAATCTCTTATAAAATTCCCTGTTTTAGCATGTTCTCAATCACTGGTGTTATTCCTGGTACCATTTCTGGCGTTAGATTATAAGGTGGCGTTCTTGCGAAAATTGGGTTTCACTTTACTGTAATTCAGGCAGGTTCTATACCTGTGATTAGTCCAATGTCTTTTCCTGAAAAGTCCCATACCTCTGGGTTTACTGTATCTATCTATATCAGGATGAAAATCCTCTGCTGACAAACTGGATACAATCCTACAGCTGTTCCTTGGTGGGCATTTTAAATTCAACATCTTTATCATCCATTTGGAATTCAGCACCATCCGGTGTGCAGTAAATAGTGCAATTTAACGTGCACAAAAGATCCCTTCCTAACAGATCTATATAACTTGAATCACATACAAATAGATGATTCTCCTCAAATTAACCTATTTTTACAGGAACTTTCTCTGAAGCAGGATTTGTCATTTGCTTATGGGGTAGGTCTGGGACTGCCACTGTTTTAATAGTGTGGATTGGGTAGCTCCTGTGTCAATAAGAAATGACGCTTGGTGCCCATTAACTTCACCTTCTACTAATAGTCCAATTTAGCCTACATCTAAGACTGCGCCAAGTATGCAATCTTCCTCCCCCATCAGGCACTTTCATTGTGAATTGTAAGAGTCAAAACTCTTGTTTTGTAACATGGAGAACTGTTGAAATGGGTTCTGTTTTAAAGTGGGTTTTTGGTATGGTTTTGGATTTGCTCTTGGTACTTGAATTATATTGATCCTGGGATTCCCATATTCTGTGGGTCCATTGGAGCTTGCAGAACCTGCATCAAAGGAACTTGTGATTGTACTGTCATTTGCATTCGTTGTGCAGGCACCTGAAGGATCTGTATCGTTTGGTCTACTCTCTGCATTTGCCTATCACCTCTCACTCTTTTCTGATTCTGTCCACACTCCCACTATCAATGCCTGATCTTGTTACAAAAATGACAAGGAGTTAACTTCTTCAATGTCGCAATGTCTATCACAGAATTCGGATCAATTGGAACACCTATACCTCTACCCTGTGAGACACCAACTCCTTCGTGAACATCCTGACCTCCAGCTTGAAAACCAACACCTTGCATTACACTAATGGTTCCTCCAAATGACTTATTCTGGAAACCTTTCTGAGTTAGCTTTGTTAGAGCATAAACTTCTCCTTAAGTCTTTTCTACTTCATTTCTGGCTCATCACTACAGTATTTTACATACCTCAAGATCTCATCTAAAGGTTTTGTCTGCCAGCAAATCATATTTTCCTATATCTGTATACTGGTTTCTGGTCTCAACCCAAGAACAAACTGTGACACAAAACTACCTATATCACTTTTCTCAGGGTTTTCTTGTCCACGGTGCTGTTTACACACCTTTAAGAATCACTCTTAATAAGCATGCACTGATTATTTCGACTTTGAGTATTTCTATTGATTTTCAGCCAATCAATGTCTCTCACTGGAACTTTTACTTTTTAAAAGGTGATAACTTCATCATACTTTAAAAAATATATATTTTTATTAAACATATACCCAGCAGCATAGAGATGATCATACATCAGGACGGAATGACACTGAGTACAGGAGATCCCACCTCGACATTTGCACCCAAGACTGTAAGTGTGGACATAAAACAACATCAGTATTGTATGTCTATACTGCTACCTAATGTAACAAGTCACTAATTCCCCAGCCCATCCTCATGGTCCTTAACAACAGGGCCCTTAGTAACCCCTGAACGCCACCCACTGGCCCCATACCTTTTCCCATTTCCGTGAGCAACCCCGTCTCTGGAATACTACTTTTTCTGCTGCACAGTACCAGTCCAAATCCGTCTTCCAATTTGCCACCTGCGGGGATTGCTTCGCCCCCAGGTCCTAGCTATATTCCTTTTCGCTACCGCGGCCGCAACCATCAGCCATGTCTTAAGATATTTGGTCCATGCTGCTTCACCAGTCACACACAGTATGTGCCATCTAGCCTCCAGTGGAATGGTCTGGCCTGCTACTTCAGGCATAATTTGTGTTATCTTTCCCCAATATTGCTGGATTTTTGGACAGGCCCACAGAATGTGGAAAAGTTATTGTGTGTGGTTTTTTCAGACCACTGCGGAAAAATTCCATCCTAAATTGTCCTGTCTCACTTTGTGCAACTGGTGTTGTAACAACAATCCTCCTCCCTTCTCTCAATGATTGAACATTTTTGCGGTGGCGTACAAGCAACAATCTGCGAATTCTGCGATGTAAGTATGAACCCTGTCACAGCTACACCTCCTACAGCACCTTGAACTACAGCATTTGGGACAATATTTATTGGTGCAGTCACAACTGGCGCTGCCAATGTCAGTGTTGATGCAATTGTGGCACAATTGAAGCAGTAACACCTGGAGTTATTACAGTATGAGCCGCTTCAACAGGTGCAGGCACAATTTGAAGTACTGGAAATAGTCTCTCAATCTGAATTGCATTTGGATCAACAGGGGCTGTAGCCCCTGTAGCACTAGAAGTTGTATCACTATCAGTATTTGTTGTAGGGGCCACATATGGTGGTGCACACGAAGCCAAAAAAGCATCCAAAATATCATCCTCTAAACCACTGTCAGAGTCTATTTTCTTTGCTGCTTCTTCATCATCATTTCCTTGTTTCCTATTCTATTTAGTCTTTTCTGTGACTATTACTGGGTACATTCTAGCCCCCTTCAGTTGTACATTTTCTCCACCTTTGCTGTCCTTCATCCAATTGCGTAATTTTACACAGCTCTCTTTGCAATATTCTGGCATTTCTCTTTCTATTTAGCATGTGCTGTTCTCTCCCAAACATTTAATGTTTCATATTGTATGGACCTAGGAGGTGGTTTCATCTCGCATATTTCCTCCCTTGAATGTTTTATAACCTTTAAATCAAATGTACTGTACTGTGGAAATTTAAATGGACCCGCATTTTCAGTAATCTTGCACCATTGATGATGCCATAAACTATATGGAGACCTACATTTGTCATCATACAATGAGCTGGTGTACCTTCCGGTGGCGCCTCTTCGCCTTCCCAAACTGGGACTCTCATATCACTCCTCATCAAATCACTAAGGGTTTCACATTTCGTTTTTGCAATAATTCAAAAATAATGTGCAGTGATCAAATTTAAATTTCAATGTTTTGTTTCTGTTTTTAATTCCCAATACGTCAATCTCTTTCTACAATCTTGTCACAGCTTAATACTTGATGACTTGTTAACCAATCTCAGTGCAGAACTTCACAACAACTGACCTATCCCAGTGTGGCATCTTGTGTCGCCATCAACCAATAACAGTGCAGCACTATTGCCAACTGACCAATCCCAGCACGGCACACTATGATGTACTTTTAACTCCTTGCAGCGATTCACCCTACTTTTTGATTTTCTTGTACACAAATTCTACAACTTTTAAGCAAACATAATACACAAATAACTTTTGTCCGTTCCACTAAAGAAATTAGTTTACTCATACAAGAAACAATCGAAAATAAGGATTTAACTCCCTCCGTCTTCACTAACACACACACGCGAATTAAATCTCGACCAGCAGGAAATCACTCTAATTGGTGTAGCTTCTCCTATGTGCAATAGGCTCCACTAACACCAATTCAATATTAGTACAATCACAAAAAATATTATAGTCCCTATCTCAATTATTTTCAACTATTTATCCCGTGATCTTAGACTACTTTGAGTCCGATAACAACTTCAATTGCTCAACATTTAGTGCTTAAACACCACTATTCTCAAACACAAACTGTTAAACCTGGCATCAATGGAGTGGTATCCCCATTCTTTTTGCCTCTACCTTCTGTATTTTTGATGTTATGCTGGACTTCAACTTTGCTGGTTTATGTAATCTGGGCACTTTACCACTGCTGCTCAGTGCTAAAGTGCAAGTGCTTCCAGTGTAAATTGTAAATCTGGTTTGTTCTCCATGATTGGTATATTTAATTTACTGGTAAGTCCCTAGTAAAGTGCACTTGGTGTGCCCAGGGCCTGGACTAAATCAAATGCTACTAGTGGGCCTGCAGCACTGGTTGCGCCACCCATATGAGTAGCCCTGTAAACTTGTCTCAGGCCTGCTGTTGCAGTGTCTGTGAGTGCATTTTTAAACCTAAATATTACATACAAAATCCTTGGGTCTGACGTGAAAAAGTGAATGGACAGAGACACTGACAAATTCACATAGAGCTAACTGTGGGATGATCCCTTTCAGGACGTAATCCCTCACCCACCAAAGGAGGCATGCTTCATCATCTGGGATTCTCCTCTTGGTGGAAAGACCTACTCCCACCAAGGGTTACGGCCCCCTCACTGAGAGGGAGGCGCTCAGGGATGTTTTAGTATCTACTCTACGAATGATATTCTAAATCCACCAGATGAGAGAAAATGAGTTGGGGGAGGGCGCAGCACAACAAAAAAGTAACATGTAGGAAGTGATGTTAAAACTAACTAGTGAGAACAAATGAGTGCTTTATTTGTGTGTTCTCACTGTCAGGATTAACAAGCATTGGCATAGCCAATAGGTCTCGCCCTGGGGACCTTATAAGTGTTTAGCCATGCAACGGTTGATGTTGTTGCACCAAGGATATTGTGCTGCATAACTAATTATTTATAAGGTCCCAAAAGCAAGACCTATTGGCTATGCCAATGCTTATTTACATAGTAACTGTTGAGTATCAGCTACGTCCTACTCCCAAATAGACAGCTAGCATGTCAACCGACCAGAGTCCATTTTGTATCCAATTGTATCTTGCCAGTGTACCACTGTTGACTTACATGCTGAGCATATCGCCCCAGAAGAAAGATTGGTCCATCTCGCTCTCTTACTGCGATTAGATATGTCCTCATCAGGGTAATTAATCCACCCCGATAACATATACGGCCTGGAGCCTGCATTTTACAAATATACCTCTGCAATAGGCACATTAAGCCATCAAGACATTTGAAAAGGGATTAATAGCCGCCCCCTCTGCGAAGTGCTGTGTGATATCTGCATTTGATGCATAAATGAAGCTTATTAAGGTGATTTTCACATAAAAGTCTATGCTTGATTGCTCTAAACATAACTGCAAGAAGGATTAATAATTGTCGGAGAGAGGGGGCGTGAGGCGGCTGTACAGCAATATACCTTTCTGTTCCAAGGGCATGTGATATTTAAAACAGAGGGCAGCAGTAACGGCCATTATTAACTGTCAAAGCACGCAAAAACAGCGACCCCTACATTCCCAGCTTCACTACAACTCCATGGAGAGTGTTGACCGTCTTCTCACAGACCCACACTAATTTCTTGCTGGTGGGACCCATGAAACCGGCCCCCCACACCAAAGGAGATATCTGCCGCTTGTCTGCGTCTTACTTTGTAAAAGCAAACAATAAGTACACGGGCCTAATGCTTTAGAGGCCTGCCACATGTGCTGGTGATTGTCAGGGTTGCTGAACACCAAAGCTGCCTACCTAGTCTTGTCTCTACCTCATGTACGTCACATCCACCACCGGCATAAAGGAAGCTGTCAGTTGAATATTCGCATTTTGGGTGAGAGCTCTCCAACCTTTCACAAGGCTATGTGCACGACCCCTCATTCCTCAATGCTAATAATTCTGCCTGAACCTTCCCAAATGAGCACTTTGAGGCGACCTTAGCTTTTGCATTAACTTCTACACTAAAAAACATCACAACATAGTGAGGCGAGATAAAAAAAAAGACAAACATAACATGAGGTTGAAAGTCGCAAAGCAACTGGCCATAGATACTGCCACTTAACTCGCGGACAGTCACTTTTTATCCCTTCAACACGGTGAAATGCTGAGTCACACCGTGGGTACGCCAAGCTGTGACCTCCCAGTTGTGCACTGGGTGTTGTAGCGAGAGTACACGGAGGGCAGAGGCCAGGCAGACTGGAGCCACACGAACTGTGGAGTACTTTGTACCAAAATGGAGACAGAGACCAAAAGGAACTCCGTACGTGTCAGGGTCAAAGAGGCAGGTGCAAAGAGAGTAAAACAGGGATAATGCGTGCCTAGTACCTAGACCAGCTGACCTTTCAACATTGGGATTCAGATTCGAATCACAGCTTCTCCTAAACACTCCGTCATTCTGGGCAAACCAGTTACTCTACATCAGCCCATAAGAAAAAAGAAACAAAAACAACATGCGTAACCTAATCTGGATCTGTTATAAAGCTATCTAGTGCCATCGGGCCACGAGTTTATGCTATTAATATAAACTTGCAAAAAGAAAAGTAAGTCAGCTGAATAAAAAACCCGGAGTGGAGCAGCTCTGCACGCCGGGACCTCTGCAACTTGGCAGCTGAGGGGCTGTGCACTGGGTGTTGTAGCAAGAATCCATGGAGGGCAGAGGCCTGGCAGACTGGAGCCACCCAAACTGTGGAGTACTGCGTACCAAAATGGAGACGGGCTTCAGATTCGAATCACGGCTTCTCCTAAACACTCCGTGATTCTGGGCAAACCAGTAACTCTACATCACCGCATAAAAAGAAAAAAAAACAACATGCGTAACCTAATCTGGATCTGTTATAAAGCTATCTAGTGCCATCGGGCCACGAGTTCATGCTATTAATAAAAACTCGCAAAAAAATGTAAGTCAGCAAAATAAACAAGACGAAAACTAAAACAAGACGCGCGGCTGCGAGACTCACTCTGTTACGGGGGAGGAGCTGTTAACTGAGAGGGGGAGCAGGAGGTGAGCCTGCGAGTGGTGCGCGCGGCAAAGGAAAGCCATAAAGGAAAGCCAGATAGCGCCTGATCGGGCGCCGAAAGCTGGCGGATGTGCGCGTGCTCACTCGCGTAACCGCAAGCGCTAGGCCAGCAAAAGCGTGTGGCAGCACTTTTACAAGCCACTTACTAAATGTCTCGCAGTGCAGCGAATGCTCTGGCTCAGGCGAGACCTAAAAACAGTGCACCTGCAGTATGGATTTAAACCTCATGTGTCAGACGAAATACAAGGTCAACATGTTTCAGCCGTGTTGACCCGCAAGGTGTCGAGGCTTTCGTCAGGACCTAAGGAGATGCTGCTGCAAATGAACACGTCAATAGTAAAGAAAAAATAAATAAACATAAGTGATACTGAAATACGGAACCACTTGTGCATCCTGTTTCAGTTCAAAGAATAGTGAGCGCACCTAATAGGTACAGATACAAAAGAAATGAAGAAACATCAGTGACTCTGAACAAGAATGGATTTAAACTATACATGTGGGATACTCAGTCTCACCACAATACATGGTACAACTAGCATGTGTGATTGAAAGATCAACATTTGCGTACCCGTTATGTATGGGTAGGATACCTCACCTCTACCTGGTGACAGCTCAGGGAAGGGGGTCACCGCTCTACAGAGAAATGTGAACGTACACATGTTTACATTCATCTTATACTGAGTGTCAGTGGCATGAAAACCTACCAACAACCAGGCACAATCATTAAAAACTGATCAAGAAGAAAACCTTATAACATGGAAACCAGACCAGGTTCTGACGCCTCGTCTGTGTTGATTTATAACTCTCTCATATAGACGTTCGATTGTTGTCTCTTTAAATGGATTCATGCAGGGTCTAGCACATACTAACTGATCTCTGGAGTTCAATATGAGGAAACTCCCTATGTGTGAACGCCGCTTATGTATAACTGAGGTCAGTCCTAAGGTGGACAAACGACGGATTTGGCAGACTGCCATCACTTACTAATTGCCGGGCTGATTAGCTCACAGCCCTGAAGCTTGTGAGGTCATCAGCTAGGCAAAATCATTGTGTCCTGGAATTCACTCCTCCCCCTGATGACGTGAGTGAAAACTTAGCCCCTGGTCGCCTCAGACTGGAATCGCTGTAGCACCAGAGCTGCACATCCAACAGGAACTGGAACCAAGTCACCCCACCCTTTCACACCTCGTCACAGTCTGGAGTGGGGTCTGAAGTCTCAATGACCCCACCTCAACCTGTTAAGAGCTGTGAAAGGGTGGGTTTAGAGGCTGCAGATGGCAAGCTGGTCATTGGAGTCTGCGCAGCTTGAGTTTTGTATTTCATGACGGACTTTGCCCGTTCCGGTGACTGAGTTTGCTAAAGTATCTTTTCCTCTGCTGTTCTCACTAATATTTGCAGGCCCAGGTGGGTCTCTTTTCTAAATTTAATGGATTAATAGCATTGCCTTGAGGTATAATGTTTAAGGGCTATGCATGTGTTTTTTATGTCATAATTTATGGTTCTTTCATGGCAAGTTACTGAACTTTAGCCTCATTTCTGCTTTTACTCGGGTTCAAACTGAACAAAATATTCTTTTACCACATTATTGGTGTGTCAACAAGGCAGCTGCACATAAATTATACCACACACACCTAAAATGGAAAAATGAATGTAAGTTCAACTAAATGGGAAATTAATGTTAAAGTTGTGAATGCTCTGGCACTTAATTAAAACATTGCTACTGTTTGTGTGTGTAACCGGAGACAACAGAAAGAACTGAGAACATTTCTTTCTTTTTATATTGTAAAATGCACAGTTTAAAATAGTCTGCCAAAAATTCCGTGGATAAGGTAAAATGAGAGCTTTCAAAATGTATATATTTTAGAAACTCACAATCGCACTGTACCTAGTGCAAGGGCAAAACATTTTTTTCCATTAGAAAGGAAAAACTCCAGAACTCAGCTTCTAACACCCTGCCAATCAAGAACAACAAATCTAGAGGTGTAGAAATGTTGGTGTTGAATGTAATAGAGCGGTTTTATTACAAAATGTATGGGAATTGTTCTTTGTGAGATATAGAAAGCTTGGGCATATCCTTCCCAATTAATCCATCCCACTTTAGCCTATAGTATTTTACTACATTTCTATGTAGAAGCAAAGAGAGGAACACTATAACACATGATGTGCAAAATGATGTTCTCCTATGTTTTTTCCTATGTCTTGTTCCTCTGGATGAACTAACAGACCTAAAAACATGTAATAAAAAGGACTCTTACGCCTAAACGTTTTGGCTTATTTTTTTCTTTTAATTAAAACTAATGTTTTAGTGTGCACCAATGATATTAGGCCTAGGTGAAATTTCAATTACGCTGCATGATTTCTAGAATTTCACATGTGCAAAATTCCTGAAAGTACACCATATCACTTAATTATTTTGCATAAATGGCAACATTATTGAAATGGAACAATTCAAATGACCAGAACAGAAGCTGCTGTTGATTGCGGATCTGTGTTTTTAGAGATTTTTGGGGGCAAAGAAATGGGTAATCACATCCAAAATGGATGCAAATGCATTTTATGCAAATGCTGGATTTGCATTTTGGCTAATTATTAATAATTTCACCTACTTTTCCTAGAATTGGTCCTATTTACACAAAAGCAACCCCTTATCATTACCAGATCAGTCGTCATGTCAAAAAATAGTATGTTACAATACAAGAGCTAGCCTCTCTATTAAAAAAGGCTGCAGCCTGCACATGCATCTTTAATCATTCCGTACTCTGTAAAAGTGATGCTCACTTATTAATGGAAAATTGGGGGTTTCATTTTATGCCCACCACTTTCAAACTTCACCAGCCACCCTGCCCCTGAGACATGCTTGACTGGTCATGCCAAGCTGCCAAGGGGGTGAGCATGGGTTTCCTTGGGAGTATAATCCCCATACCTTGACTAGGAGGAATGGTCCGTACTTGGACAGGGTGCAAACGATTGCCACCTAGAGCCCCCCATTTCTAACACAAGCAATATGACAAAATCTCAACAAAGACAATAGAGACGTATGACCGTATTATATATAATACCTCCATGCAACCACTTTAAAAACCGCAACTCCGTCAATCTTCAAGTTCGGGCTTAAGGGCATGGGCATTTCTAAACTAAGGCTAATTATTTCAGCTACTCTCTTCTGACATAAACCATCATTCTGCTACCACTGTTGGAGCAAGGAGTTTCTCTATCACTTACTCATCAATCATAAACACCTCGTACAGGTCGATGGATCTTTGATATCAACAAAGATGTAAGGAGCTGAAGTCAATATAAAGGGGTATCAATTATCATTTCTTTTAACTCAGTCACGAAAAAAAGTGTTAGTGTGAGATAAAGGGTTTTATTTTCAAATCATGTAGTTATTCATTCTTTTTGAAGGAATTATTTTCCAAGTCTCATCATTAAGAGTTATTATAATTAATCAATCGATATTTATAAATTAAGTGAATCAATATATCAATGAATAAAGCATGAATACAATAATATTGCAGCAAGCGTGTTCCATAAAGAAACGTCTGTATTCTAAATAAATCAAGATTAAATGTGAGAAGGAAAAAGGTGTCAGTTCAGATACCCATAAGGGGTTCTGAGGAGAGAATCAAGCATGATGCTTTTAGCATGATAAGCTGGAATGTATTTTCAGCTCCAATAACAGGAGACCAAGAAATAAAGTAAGACTTCTCATAAAGAGATGTCTAAGAAAACTTAGTAAAGAGTCTCTGCTCTGAGAGTCTAGAATAAGGCATAAAAACCTACTGCTCTAGCTAGTCTAGCACTAATATAAATGCACATTTTCTATGTTGCAACATTAATATTCTTTCTTATTCATGTTGACCAATAAGATGTTCAGCACACTCCTGGGAACAGGTTTACTCCTCATCTTCTCATCAGAGTACAATCGTTTTTTAACCATGTGTCCTTTGTGTGAATTTTGCGGCACATCCTCTCTTGTTTTCCCAAAACGTCTTCCCATGAATCATCCTCCCTCTCGTCTGTATCTTTTGCGGTGAGAACCTTACTATCAGTCATCTAATACAAACAAATGTCTATTCACTAGCTAATAAACAGTAGCTTCGGAAATTGCAATGTCTGCAACCGAATAAAGAAAAAGATCTTGCACAATGATCGTTTAATGTGAAAAACAAGCCTGTCAGTATTAATGTCTTCTTGTTCATTCATGGCATCCTCAGTTATGTCTAGTTTAGATCCATGCTTCATTTCTATGTTACAGGCCTACGGTTTTTAAGTATGATTGTCTACTACAAATATTGCTGTAAACATACTTCATGTTTAAATGCAAGCTCTGCACATGTAGGGGCATATTTACCAGCCCCTTACGCCAGATTTGCGCTGCCGTTGCGTCACTTTTGTGCACAGGGGGGGGCGTTCCGGCGCAGGAACGCCTCCGAAAAGTGGCTGAGTGAAATCTACAAGATTTCACTCAGTCACTTTTACGGCCATGCTGCGTCAAAACCCTGCGCCTGCTTGAAGCAGGCGTAAGGATTGATGCGGCATGTTAGGGATAGGGGCACCCCGAGCCTTGCTGGAGCTGCATCGTGCTTGCGACGCAACTCCAGCAATGCGCCCCCTTTCCCCGGGGGGGATGCGACACGCATCTGCCCATCCGTGCGCCACGGTGCGCCGCATTGTAAATGCGGCGCATCAGTGGTGTCGCACGGGTGGGCAGATGCGTCGCAATTCTTCTGGAGCATCCCTGCTGATTAGCAGAGATGCGCCAGAAGTAGTAAATCTGCCCCTATATTTTTAATAAAGCATCTTGTAAATGACTAAATTCGCGTCAGCAGGTCCAAATGCATCAGGAGGCAAGTATCATCTTTGCCTGTTGCCTGCTGCCTTTGATCTCAAGGGAGATGTTTCAGTACTTTGCATGATCTGAAGACAGATTAGTAGTGGTGCAGGAGATGGTTGGAACTAAGGTGACCTTGAAGTTGTGTGCTTGTTACTGTTTTATTTTTCTACTGATGATGGGTGAAGGGATAATAGTTAAAGAGGCATCAGGGTCTATGGTGAATTTCTTTTGGGTTTAGAGGATCTGGCCTGTCAGAAGGGCTCATTGCTTGTCGGAGGCATTGATGATAATGTAAAGTGCATTATATATAGGCAAAATCTTATTTAAGCGATTGAGAGACATAGTTTCTGTCACATAGTTACAGCTAAATTCTTGGGATATAACACCCACAAATCCCCTTTGAAAATTGTTGGCCAAGTCAGTGATCTGGGGAATGGGTTGTAGACCCTTTATATTCGACCAGATAGCAGCACACTTAAAATGGCATGTGCACAAAGTTATAAAGTCTTATGACCTACTTTTGCGCAATTTTCTTATTTTTAAATGTTAAATAAAAGCGCTTTTCTTTTTTTTTTATTGCTACATTGCTTTGTTTTTTAATTAAAATGTTGCGAAGCTTACGCAGTTAAAGAAAAGACAACAAAAAGGGATAGCTGCAGCGACTCTTTGTGGCAGTGGGAATCAGTGGGAATCTTTCCCACTTACTATAGAAGCAGCATGGAGTAAGGAGGTTCTTGCGCCGCTTGACAGCTCACACCAAATCCTCTGCTCTAAATGCCCTCCTCACACCTCCTTTAAGTCAATGTTTAAGTCACTCCATTGACCATCCTGTCATTGTGGTCCTTCCACCCATTATGCTAGGCCCTCTGCCACAAATTTGCTCCCGCCTTCTTGCACTGACTTCTGTGAACATTCCTAGCATACTTACCGTGTGACAGTAGGAGGGTGCAGAGCTGCAGAAAGCTCCACACTCCTGAGTCCTCACCAGGACGGCAAGTCAGCAGTCGGATGAATTCCTTCCACAGTATGATTTGCCAACCAAACACCCTGGAGCAGAAAATCATCTTAATGTTGAATTCCTTCTGTGGCTTGGTAGGTGTCACATTGCCTTGATTGGTTGGTCTAAGCCATGAAACGTTTCTCTGTTTCGCGAATGTTGGACTTCTCCAACTTCACCTGACTAGGTGGATAGAGTAACAATTTCTCTTCTGATTATATAACTGCTTTGATTGTAAAGCATAAGACTGTAGAAAGACATAATTTCCTATAAATTGATTATAGCACTGTAAGTGGTCGAGCATGTCAAACAATCCAAATCGATTTAGAATTTTTCATACTACAGTTTCTGGTCTCCCCTGATTCAGGTGAAGAGATTGTTCCAGAGCTCTCTACTAATTACTGATCAGGAACACCAGGGATCTGGCTAGGAAGCTCCTCTTCCGGTCTATGCTGTATCCCGATCGAACATTCTTCAGTTTTAAACTGAGCCTACCAGACCCATAGCCATAACCCACAATTGTGAAAAAAACACAATATGTCCAACCTCACTCTCAAGGAGCACATTGCCAAAAAAAACAGCCTGATACCAGCTGTCTTGTAAAGAAATACAAACCACTTCGTTCAAAAAAGTAACTCCAGATCTGCTCTTCATGCCCTCGTAGTCTCCCATGTGGATGGTGGTAATTCCCTAGTTTATGGCCTCCCAGATTACTCATTGGCACCCAGAGGGGCATCCTACCTGCTGCAGCACTTCTCATCCAGGGTCTGAAGAAATATGAATACATCACCTTCATCACGATGGAACTCCATTGGCTTGCCTTGATGCACACAGCATCTTCAAAACCAGGTGCATCATTTACGAAGCTTTTACAGCCAGCACCCTCCATTATCTGGCAGGCAAGCTCGCAATGACTGTTGGACCTTGGCACACTCCCAGCCAGGACACCATCAGACTGCAGACTAAAAAGTGTATACAAGAAAAAAAAGACAACAGGCCTTTTTCATCTATGCACCCAGGCTCTGGGTCAACATCCCCATATCCAGCAAGATTGCTCCAGCACTGCTCCAATTTAGGAGGGAGTTGAAGAAAACTCAACTTACGAAAGTACACTACATTACAATGAATGAACCATACATTATCCAGCCTCCTCTGCTCTTACTCACTGACTTTATGCTTGCCTTTGGCCATGTACAGCTCTTCTCTGACTTTTGGCTAGGCTTCCACTATAGGAATACCATATGCATGCATACATACATACATGTCGACCTACGTGTGTTCACCAGGAAACTTTAAACATTAGAAAGCAGAGGTTTGCTTTTACATCATTCTTCAACTGTGGCCCACAAAATGTGAGATTCCCGTCCTGTTGAGTGGTGCCTTGTTGAGGAAAATAAAAAGGGTGATAAGTGATCTGCATTTCAGTCCATCGTTTTTGCCCACTATACTAATCTAGATAGAGATGTGGTATATGCAAATTAGCATTAGTCCTGCTGCTACAGCAACAATCCAGCCTGATTTTCCGCACCAGCCCCCCTCCAGATGAGAACACAAGCAATCACATCCTGAATTTTGCATAGTTATGCCTCATACGTTAGCTATAATTTGAGTGCTATGACACAGAGACCTGACCTTGTATTTTTCCCTGCCCCTGCTGCAAAATGTTGCAATGAGGCCCTAAGATTCACACCGCCAGAGGTGTGACTCCTAAATTGTCATTAATGAAGGATAGCCATGATATTCAAAAGATGCAAATCCCTTGGACTAAGTTCTGATGAGATTTCAAGGTAGTGGGCACCAGCCCGCAATGAGGGATCCCACATTGGGTCCCTGGAACTCAGTACATTCAGTTTCAGTAATATCACACCGGCAATGCGGAAGAGGATGGTGTACCTTTATCAGCAATGTAAACTAATTCTTGAAATGAGCACTATCCATTACAGTGGGTAAATAAATATGACTTAATATACATGCACTGCAGCCAAATCCTTCATACTTTGCATAGCTATCAAATGAAGGAACAAGCTTAGCCTCATTCAACAAAACTACACAAAGAGTACATTAATAAATACAGATGACAGAAATTGGAAGAGGTGGCTGTGAAACAGAGCCTACCTGGGGACAAGGAGGTGTCCCACAGACTGTGCTCCAGGGTGTCTGCGGCAGACCATTGTTTGCATGCTGCCAACTCAGTGTAAATGAGTCCCGGTGCCAGGAGGCAAGGGTTTATTGGCAGGAAGTGTAAGCTGTAACAAGTCTCACCAGGACAGTTGTTTTAATGCAGTCAAATAAATCACTGATGACTAACACGACTACTTGATGCACCAGCCAGAGAGATGGTGTACTAGAATCAACACCTTGAGCATTTGCTGCTATCTGAGTTGCACACCTGGGATTTTTCTCAGTTGCCTGTCAGTGCAGGCTAGTTGATCAAAGACAAAGGACAAAGAGAATCCTAGTTCCATAGGGATATGAGGGCACGTACTCTAAGCCATTTTCTGCGTCAGTACCCGAAAGATGAAATCTTCAAGATGAATCAGTTACTGAACAAGAGCTTTGTCAGTGGTTTAGTGCATATTGTATTTGGGTGCAACACAAGTAGGGGTGGGCGGAATTTGCGAAATTCACTTTCGCAAATTATCGCGAAAATGTTAAAAATCTCCGCAAACACGCGGAAATATCGCGAAGATGCGGAGATCTTTTTCCCGCCCGTTCGCGGTATTTTCTGCGTGGTCGCGGCTTGCCAACTTACCCATGCGGTTGCTGGCGGGCGCGGCCATCTTGTTTTCACTTGTCTCGCGGTGCATGATCGCGAGAAGAAAGACATAATCGTGCGACACATGACGTTACTGCGGGCGCGAACTGTCGCGAGACAGCGCAAATGGCTACCAACAATCCAACATCTCGTGGAGAACGCGACCGGATCTGGAAAACTTGTCAGCGAACACGGGGATTCAGGTAAGGCGATCGCGCGCACGCGAGAATGTATTATTTTACAGCGCGAGCAAGAAACAAATTATTGCTAAGCTGCGGAATGCGGAAATTTTGACATTTTTGCGCTTTCCGCGGAACGCAAAAATGCCAAATTATCGCAATTTCCGCGAACGGAATGGAATTTTGGCCCCGGCCTAAACACAAGTCGCCGATTATAAAGAAATTAGAGACCGACGTTTATATAGAGATTCCAGAATCCCATATATCATATAGGACTGTAGACTCACATATTACTCACTTGGCCTTCAGTAATACTAATGCCATAACACTCAGTAGGTGTGCAGCAGATTGTAGGTCAAGAAGGCTGCAAAATGATTACCTTGTACGGTTTAGCCCTCCTAAACAGTGCATAAGGCAGACCCACTACAGGTCATGCCTATCAACCAGTACTGTACTCATCCATAGCAACTATACAGCCTTGGAATAACTAAAGAGAATCACCACATACAGCTCAACAATGGAGCACTCTAATTTAGTCCACCACTACAGGTCTCAACTAACTGCATGTTATGGCCGTTGTTGGCATCTCACAATGACAATCATATATGGGATGTTTGTAATGTAGTCCATGCTAGAAGATCTCCAGAGCATCTCTCTCTCCAGCCTATGCCTGCTCAGCATCATAAACACAAACACGAATATATGCTTTAACCACTTTAGTGAACTGTGATCATACAGAATACGGTAAAGTCACCTGCATAGTTGATCAAAGCTGCCAGCATATTGGAAGTATTAAACCACGTGCCTATGTCTCACTTCTTCATCCGTCACTGCTAAGTGTGGTGTCCCATAAAACGACAACTCCACCTCAGTGGTCATCACACTCCACATGCAAACAATTCCCACATAGGACCAAGACAAAGAAAGCACTGCTCCAACCACACACCCTGCATGGTGTAGAGTGCTACCCATGTAGCAAGTGCTTTGGCACCCCACATAGAGATAGAAACCACTATACAGACCCTCCAGGATTTCGCGATTTCGCGATTTCGCGGTTTGCCGCGAAATCGGCACTTTTGTAAAAATGCCACGATTTTTACTAAAGTGCCCGCGAAATCGGCACTTTTGTAAAAATGCCACGATTTTTACTAAAGTGCGTGCAAAATCAGAAATGTACAACCCATGGGCTGCATGTGATTTTTTTAAGTTTGAGGTTGGAATCTAGAAACAAAGTCAAACACTTAGCAGGGGTGGCCAGCTGTGTGAGGAATATCTGCTAATTTTAGAGATTCAAATCAGCACTGTGGTGTGATGGAGGAGAAATTCATTTCTCAGCACATTACATATGAGATCCTTTTGCTCCATTTGTGGAAGTGCTGAAGTGTGGTTTTCAGCTTGACAATAGATTCAAGCAAATCCAGCTTAAGATAGACCTGAGTTTCATTGGCATATTGATGGAATAGTCACTAGTCACCTCGTTCAGTTTTAATGTATGGTCTATGTGACTACTTCCAGCATATCACTCAAGAGCATGTGCACATCCTGTGATTAGCGCTTCTTACCAAAACACTTATTCATAAAAAATGCAAATGAACACAAGAGTGAGCAGCCCATTCTGCCCTTTGTACAGTAAATCAGTGCCCATATCACAGAACGGGCGCCCTGACCTCATCTGTGTTTGGCACACTTTTAACTGGGTGCTCCAGGTGCAGAACGGACAGTGCAGCCTATCACAATAATTGCACTTCAGCGGCGGCTCCTCCGCAATGGCAGAAGAGCGTTGCCCCACTGTCTGGCTCAGAGCCTGCAAATGAAAAATAAAACTATGTTCTAGCATAGTTTTATTTTTCATTTGCAGGCTCTGAGCCAGAGCTGTAGGAAGGGGCAGGGCCGAGGCATGGGAGGGGGAGGAGGAGCGCTATGTGCGCTCCCTAAGTGAGCATATGTGTTTGGCTGGCAGTCTCAGGCCGGCCAAACACACATGCGTTCTTAGGTATCTCCAGCCCAGTTGCCTTGAACAGCCAGGCTGGAGAAATCCCACAGACTCCCTGGTCTGAGCGGAGCGTCTTTCCAGCCCGCTCAGGCTAATCTCCGCGCTGCTCTCATAACATGAGTGCAGCGCGGGGATTAGATGGGAGTCTGTCCGAGGGGCTGAAGGGACCAGGAATGGAGAATTGCATTTCCAAAGGATAACAGCCTTCACCTGTGAGCTGCTTCCTCTGTTCCATATTCCAGGTTGCCTATTCAAAGTGGAATACTCTGCTAAAAGAGTTTCCATTGATTTAAGGCTGAAAATGAATGATTATGAGTAAAATAAAGTGCCGCAAAAATGCCGCTAAATTTCCATATTTGTGCAGCTAAATTTCCATATTTGTGCCGCTAAATTTGCGAATCCATGCCGCTATATCCTGGGGGGTCTGACTATATAATAATGTTACAATACATAACAGTACACCAGAGACCAGTGCACTGTCCACAAATGGGGCAGGTAAAACTGAGATCACACACAAAGCAAAAAGAGCACTTCCGTGCCAAGAGAAAGGTTCAACATGGTTTGCATGAAAACAAATGCCCAACATAAAAAGGAAGTGTGACAATGCAGCTTCTTTTAAATCTGCAGCATGGAAGTTCTCAGGGTCAGAACCAACGTACCTAGGACCACCTGTGCCACGGATGGGAGTTGTCTGGTTCAGCAACTTCTATGATCAAACATCCAACTGGATACATTCAATGCCATCCTGGATGTCTTAGTTATTACTGGATGCCACTATGGAGGCAAGCATGGCATCACATAAGGAGCTGGAGACGCCACTGCATGTTTTCTCAAGATACACATTGATACTTACCGATACCCTTAATTTGACCTTGGATGTATCTCCCGATTTATTTTTTACGCCTCTATAATGCCCACTGCCAGCAATTTTGAACAATGGCGACATAGAGACCGTCCTAAATCACACATATGAATTACAGGATAGTCTCACATCCCATATGTATCAGTAGAACATTCCACCTTCATCTCTTTACTACTAAGTTTGGCATCGCTCCCATGGACCTAGCACAGGTGGTACATGCCATACCCCTCCCCCTGCGAGGGTACGGTTAATGTTGACTAACTGTTATACAGGCAGCTCCAAATTCTGCACAAGGCTCGCAACACTACTGAGTGGTACCACTTAAATTACCAATGATAACAGAAGGGGCAACAACTTGTGCACTGCCACACAATAGCGTTTAATTAGGGTGTGTATTAACACACATTACTGCCACTCAAATGTGTTCCTCTAAATCACACCAGAATGGTTTCCTGCAGATGGAAAATTCTAAAGTTAACTGCATTTATTTTACAGATCTTTTTAGCAGTTTCAGGAAATTTTAGGGATACCATTTTTGCTTAGTCTTAACTTTACTGTACATAAGTAGACTTCAGAGACTCAGTCGTGGTGGCGATTGAATGAACCACCGTCAACCGCAGGAAGACTGGACCATATTCCCTCTAAAGTGAGAGTTCCCACCTCTGATTTATTAATGTTGGGAAGGTATAGTTGTGGCATGAGGGACAAGACCGCTAATGCTCCGGTCTGGCTCTCTTCCAAGACTGGGGAGCCGGCCTTGACCATGTGCACTTCTATTTTGTGTGAAAGGTGCAACAGGTGCCCACACATGTGACTGTCTCTACTGCTGCTCTCCTCCAACGAACCGAAGTATACATATGTGTGCTAGGTGATCCCAGGAGGGAAAAGGCGCACACCACCTTTTTTGCTAGGTGGCACTTGATGTGCTAATGGGTAGAACTTTCATTTCTAACGTCTGGCACAACGTGTTTCTTTTCTGCTGGTGCACATGAGCTATAACTCGCTTTCTTACCCCAGTCCTTGTATTCACTCTTTGAATAAGCATCAACTCCATGTGAGCTTCAGACTCTGGGCTCAAGTGATAAATCCATGCTAAGTCCAGGAATGAGTGACGGCTCTATGTCAGTTGCACCTCTGAGCATACTCAAAAAATGAGTAAAAATCTATGTCAGCTCCCCCAACGGACTCATTCTGCTTCTGAGAGATACCTGCATGTCTGCTCAGTTCATGGACATGCATTAGCAATGAGGAAAATATTCCTGTTCGTTTCTTCGTGCACTCGTTGACTGAGCGATAACTCCTTGCTCAATCTGGCAATGAGCGATGACTCCATGCCGTCACCGTCTCCATACTCACTGTGGCAATGACAGTAGCTCTATTTAGTTGACATGATGGCACCTTGAATCCCTAAAGAGGACTGCCTGGTACCAGCTGCTGTGTGGCTTGTCAATAACTTGAGGGGAAAAGCGCATACTGGTAAATAGAAGGGAGCACCAGATCTCTGTGCTGGATGAGTGACAGTCGACTGTGCAGGTCTCTCTTGATCCATAGGCTGATACGGTCTCACATGAATTATTTTTCTTTTTGTTTCACTTGCTCTAATTGCTGTAAAGTTAGCTACTGAATTTTCTAGCCTAGTTCTGAACGGTAAACTATGTGATATTAGTTGATGCCTTGGCAAATGAAGTGGGGCTCTCGGGACAGCCCCAGGTCGTACGCTATGTGCTTTTAATTGGTAGACCGATGTCCTGACAACTGAAAGAGGGTTGTTAGACCTGGCATTCTTGGTGTGGTTTCTCCCCCTAACTTTTTGCCTTAAACCCTCATGTTTTGCTGACTTTGTTTTTGCTGGCCTTAGGACTCTGCATGCTTTACCACTGCTAACCACTGCTAAAGTGCCCTCTCCTTAAAATGTGGTAGAATTGGTTTATGTCCAATTGTCATATATAATTTACATGTAAGTCCCTATTAAAGTGGCACTACCTGTGCCTGGGGCCTGTAAATTAAACACTGCTACTGGGCCTGCAGCACTGATTTGCCACCCCCTTGAGTAGCACTTTAAACGTGTCTCAGGTTTGACATTGAAGCCTGTGTGTGCAGTTTTAAACTGCCATGTCAATCTGGCAAAAAAAAACTTTTACCAGGCCCAAATCTCCTTTTTAATACTTATAAATCAATCCTAGTGTAGGCCTGGACAGCTCAGAGGGTATGGTGCAGTGTATTTAAAAAGCTGGACACATACTTTTAAGTTTTACATGTCCTGGAGGTGAAACCTTTTAAATTCGTTTTTCACTACTATAAGGTCTACCTCCCCCCTAGGATAATATTGGAGGTACCTTGTTAAATTTAATACGCTGTAACTTCCCAATAGAAATAGATAATTAGTTTATGTTTGATGTCTTTGGAATTGTAATGAAAAATCCTCTCTTATGGTGAAGTCGGATTTTAAATTACAATTTTGAAAATGTCACTTATAGAAAGTTGGCATTTTCCTGACTTTAGTCATTCATTGCCTGAAGTCTGTCTCTGGGTCACAAAACTGTGTGTAGCTGACAGTTGGGCTCTATGTATTCTTCCTAGACAGTCACACACAACTGAGAACTTAGTTGTGCCTAGATGGGTCATCACTGGCAGGATAGGAGGGTAGAGCTGGGCACATCCCTAATTACACTTGAATAGGCGGTGTCTAACCTCCACACAAAGGGCTGCATACCGCCTGAAGTTAGTCTGGAGCCAGGAAAGGGGAGGCTGGAAGCCTGAGGACTTCAAAGGTAAACCTCTAGAACCTTCTCCCACTTCAAAGGAAGGCCCAGGTATACATATTGGACCCTAGGCACCAACTCTTCAGTACACTCTTGGACCTGTGGATTCTGCCAGAAGAAAAGTACTGCTGTGCTACTGATAGGACTCAGAAAACAGGAAAAAGACCAGAGGTTGGTGTGAGAGCTTGTCGCGAGGTTGGGCCAGAGTAAGAATTAGGGGAAATACTCCTTTAGAATATAGTGCCCTCACACACCCTTGCTGGTGTCATGCTGGAGGAGAGGTGTGGCTCACTGGTTAGAGGCGGCAGACCCGTAAGCAGAGGACGGCCCGGGACCAGGGTTCGATACGCGGCAGGGTCGTGGACCAGGGTCAGCGGGCTCGATAATTCTCGCCTCGGTGCCTACTCCAGTCAGGGACCACACTCGGCAACTCTGGGCATTAGCTTGCCTCATCTTCACAACGGCCCCCCCAGACCGCCGGGGATGCTTGGTCGCACCTTAGAGATACCCGTTAGGGACCATCTCTCAGGGTGAGCCAGGACGGGTTCCCCAGCGGTCGAAGCGCGGAGATACTCCTCCGGGAGTCGATTCTAGCGCTATATAAACCCACAATTAAATTAAATTAATTAAATGCTTCATCATCGGGCGTTGCTCCTCGTGGGGGTGGCGCTGCAGTCCCTCACGGGACCCGCAAGAGGGCTCTTTAGCGGAGATCTTTTGAGGAGATGCCGCAGTTGTGCATGAGGGTGTGTGGACCTATAAAAAGGGGAAGGTGGGTGAGTGTGTTAAAATTACCATATGGGCTTTAAATACTCGTTCTAAGTGCCACCGGCTGGAAGGTCTGGGCGGGTCTGAGCGTTGATTAGCTGCGTGGTGATGTGTGAGTGCAGTGGAGCACTGTGGACTGGTGCGTAATGTGGATGGCGCTCCAATATGTGTATAGCGTGGATAGCGCGGCCATCTTGGAATGGATAGTCGGCAACGGGATAGGTAGTAATATTCTATGGGGAATGCTGATGATCTACGATTCGAAGGGTCTGAGCGGTGATAAATAAACAACAAGGGTGCATGGTTTGATAGTGTGCATACTTAATTTACATAGCACACATCGGTGGTTATTGGCAATATGAACACAACATGCTATTTATATTTGACCATCATGCTTAAAACTTTATTGTGTGTTTGTCTTTCTCTCTCCAAACTTGTTTTTATCTCACCATGTTGGGCATGGGTGTCTACGAAAAGAGTTCCTATCAGCGCTTGGACGCTTAACCTCTTTAATATTAAGGTATCACAAGTTCACAGGCCTTTTTTAATTCCTGGAACCTGTCTCACTTAGCTTTCACCTTTTATATCGGTCCTGACGAAGTGCTATGGGATCCCTTAGGGACCAGCAGCGAGCGCGAAACATGTTGACCCCATTTTAGTAGGACTTTTCACCGCAGCACACATCCTGAGAGGGATGTATGTTCATACATCGCGCATCATTCCATCGCGTGCTTTTACCACGTGTATAATACATCGCAAAGACCACAACATCGGTAATTTTCACATCGCACGTTGTTGCACCGCCAATGCGTTGTTTCCTATTGCCAAGTACATAACATTGCAGACTGCCAAATCGCACGTCATTACAACGCGTTCTTTGTGCCCTACAACAGTTTTTTAATTTGTGTGGCCCAATGTTTGATGCCGCCTCTAACCCCTGGCCCCCACTGCCCCCACCCCCCGCCGTCCCCACGACGCTAATTCTTTACATTCTATTTTTCCCATTTTTTTTTTTTTGTTTAGTTTGTGTCAAATACTAGAATTGAAATTCCTACATTATCTGATACCTCCTGCCAGAGATAGCAGGAGTCAAAGAGATGGGAAGGGGTTTGTCAGATACCGGAACTGGGACCCCTGGTGACTCTTAACTATTGGGCAGATTTTCTTCTCGTATGTTCTCCTACACTTTTTACCACAGCTGAGGACTGGTAGATTTCTGATTTCCTGAAATCCTCGTGTTTCATTTTCTGAGTGCAGCGCCCTGTTAGAGGGCAGTCCTGCCGATAACATCAGTAAAGGCTTACCGCCACCATCTGAGAGCAGGCTGTTTTCAACCAGATCTGTTGAAGCGTTTTATATTTATAAAATGATGCAGAGGCGGTACCCAGATTCTGCCAGGCCGCAGTGTAACTTTTAAAAGTGCACATTAGCACGGTGACTTTTCTACAGCGTGGCAATTCAGCTCAAAAGTGATTCAGCGCGACGCCTACAGGCCATGCTAAAACTATTTATCCAAACATATTGACTGACAGTGCTTGTCGGGCCAGAACCTCGTCAAAAAGTCTGACCTGCCTGCCTCGAAGCCTTGGTCTCGTTGTGTAAGGCACCATTCTGAAATATAAGGAGGGTACTGCTGTTATAGTTGGACAAACAGAAGAGTACCAATGTATCTATGTATGTATGTATGACTGTAAGTATGTTGTTGTATTTGTATAGGGCAAAACTATTGGGGTGGTAACAGTAATGGACAGGGGGCAAGAGCACCAAGGTACGATTCAGGATCATTTACAATATGGTGGATAAGGCAAAGCAGACTCCACCTGTCCTACTCCAACTTGAGTAGTGTGCGTAAAACTTCTAGGGCACATCATTTCTACGCAAAGACAAGCAGTCCCACTTGTGATAAGCTATAATGGGGCCTCAAACTTAGAGGGTCTAGTA
Source organism: Triturus cristatus (assembly GCF_964204655.1). Taxonomy (NCBI): domain Eukaryota; kingdom Metazoa; phylum Chordata; class Amphibia; order Caudata; family Salamandridae; genus Triturus; species Triturus cristatus. The sequence continues at coordinate 610,750,372 of NC_140583.1, forward strand.
TTTGCGCAAACTTATGCCTCTTCGGTGGATTCAGGCAGAAAAGATTTGTTGATGAAAATGCTTGAATTAATCTCAACCATTGCAATTACATCCATCCATCCACCCTTCATTCATCCACCCACCCTTTCATCCATCCATCCAACCATCAAGCATCCACCCACCCACCTTTTCACACATCCATCCATCCACCCTTCATCCACCCCACCCTTTCATCCATCCATCCACCCATCCACCCACCCTTCATTCATCCACCCACCCTTTCATCCATCCATCCAACCATCATGCATCCACCCACCCACCTTTTCACACATCCATCCATCCACCCATCCTTCATCCACCCCACCCTTTCATCCATCCATCCACCCACCCATCATTCATCCACCCACCATTTCATCCACCCACCGATCATTCATCCACCCACCCTTTCATCCATCCATCTATCCATCATTTATCCACCCACCTTTTCACACATCCATCCATCCACCCATCATTCATCCACCCTTTCATCCATCCATCATTCATCCACCCACCCTTTCATCCGTCCATCCGTCCATCCTTCATCCATCCACCCTTTCATCAATATATACCCACCCTTTTATCCATCCACCCATCATTCATCCACCCACCTTTTCACACATCCATCCATCCACCCATCATTCATCCACCCACCCTTTTATCCATCCATCATTCATCCACCCACCCTTTCATCCGTCCATCTGTACATCCTTCAGCCATCCACCCTTTCATCCATCCACCCATCATTCATCCACCCACCTTTTCACACATCCATCCATCCACCCACCCATCATTCATCCACCCCTTTCAGCCATCCATCCATCCACCCACCCATAATTCATCCACCCACCCTTACATCCATCCATCCATCATTCATCCACCCACCCTTTCATCCGTCCATCCAATCATCATCCACCCTTTCATCCATCCATCCACCCATCATTCATCCACCCATTAATCACTCATGTATTCTGAGATATGTGATAAATGCCAAAGTGCGAATTGTACTAGAGGAACAGTGGCTAGTTGATGGGCATTTTCATCTGTCAGTCCGTCTGTGCAATTATAACATCAAGTTTAATAACATCGCGTGACTGTATTAATTTACTTTTAATGTACACGTGTGCCGAATACCAAGCAATGCTTACAATTCTGCATCGCATTCTGCCATTTTTCCAGTTTACAATAATAACATCGCGTCAATGTAATTAGTTTTCCCGTCTGTGCGTGCCAATGTATTAATTGGCTTTTGTGCCGGTTTTCCAGTTTTCCCGTCTGTGCGTGCCAAATACCAAGCTATGCTATTATAACATCACAGAAATGCTTACAATTTTATGATAATGCTTACAATGTTAACATCGCATTAACGTTTACATCGTAATGTTGCGTTGTTCTGGCTTATGTTGGTATGCCTTACGATGTAAACGTTTAAGCGTTGCTGTGCCTTACGATGTAAACATTATTGCGATGTTCTAATTGCGTTGTGATGTCCCCACGAAGTGATCACTTCGTTGCGATGGGTGTTCGCCTCCTGAGAGCAGCAGTTAGTTACACATTTGCCCTCCATATTCTTTCCAAAGAGGAGCTCCAGGATCCACTTCTTTTTAATTTGCCATACGGACCCGCGAATAAAACTTTGGTTCTGGGTTCCATATGGTAATTTTAACACACTCACCCACCTTCCCCTTTTTATAGGCCCACACACCCTCATGCACAACTGCGGCGTCTCCTCAAAAGATCTCCGCTAAAGAGCCCTCTTGCGGGGCCGGTGAGGGACTGCAGCGCCACCCCCACGAGGAGCAACACCCGATGATGAAGCATGACACCCACCAGGGTGTGTGAGGGCACTATATTCTAAAGGAGTAATTCCCCTCATTCATACTTTGACCCAACCTCGCGACAAGCTTTCACACCAACCTCTGGTCTTTTTCCTGTTTTCTGAGGAACAGCTACCCTCATAGTACATATACTGTATCCTGTGGGAGCACGGGTACTGGACCTCCAACCCTTTTTTTCTAACATCGCTCCCGGTCCCCAATTCTCCTTGTGTTACGACTACTGAAAGGACTGCCACTCTGCTGGAATGCTCCTCTGAAGGACTGCTGCCCTGCTGTGTTGACCTGCTGCCCTGTTGCCTGGGTAAGGAGCTGGACCTGCATCTGTTGAACTCAGGTCCCCAGAGTGATTGCAAGGGCTACTTGGCTGGCCTTCTGACTGGAGCCGTGGGGCAGAAGGCTCCATCAACCTTGAACCCACAACCTGGACTATGCCATCTGTGAGTCCTACCCTACCAAGTGGTACTACCTGGACCCATGGAAGTGGGCATGAAGGTGCTCTTCCAGCCCATCTGTGGATCCAGCAGAACTGACGCATCTCCTCTGCTGCGCAGTGCAGCCCCGAGCAGAACCAATACATCGCCTCTGCTGCGAGGATTCTCCCAATTGCAAGGACCTTGCGTGGACCTCCCACCAACATTGGAACCATCTCTGTGATGTCTCCCTGACGCAGGTCCTCACATCACAAATCTCTCATCGACTAAAGCCTTGACGATGATGCAGGTTCTTTCATCGCAGCCTCGTAGTTCATCAGAACCGACGCATCAACTTGGTTGCGGGACACATCCACAGTGCTTGACTTCGCATCGCAAGCCCTTATCGACGGGATCTTTGATGACAATGCAAGACCTCGCATTGCAGTTTTGCAGCTCATCGGAATTAACACATCACCTCGGTTGAGTGACATATCTTTGTCATGGGACCTTGCAACGCTTCTCAACCGGGATTTAAGGTATTCTTGGTCCGCGGGCCGAACTGGATCCCTGTAGCCAGCCTGCGCTCCGTCGTGGTCAGCCTGAACTTGTGACTTTGAACAGGTCCAGCACGACCAGATATCCACAGTTGGGGCTTAGTGTTTTTTGGAACTGTTTTTACAGGAATATTTTAAATTGCATGTGTCCAGTTCTACTGAATGGATTTTTGTCACTTTAGTTTTGTCTATTTATTAAAATGTACTCTATTTATCTGAATTGGTGTGGGGCTTACCTTATGTTGTGATTTCACTTAAGTACTGTTTGAAGTGCTGCATAAATACTTTACACATTGCCTCTAAGTTGAGCTCGAATGGTCTCTGCCAAACTACCAGAGGGTTGAGCACAGGTTAATTTGGGGTTTGCTTGTGCCGCACCCTAACAAGGATTGAGTTGGGTTTCAACCCCCTCAACCTATAACCCAATTGCTCACAGGAGTGTTCCTGGGAAGTGTTTAATTGGTTGAACCTTTCATAACTTAGAGCAGTCAATGTGCCTGGATGGTGAATTATTATAAAAATTTAGTTGAATAACCCCTTCCAGGTTTAAGACATGTGAGTGGTCCCTTCTGTGTCATGACTGCAGTCTGTGGCGTCTGGGTTAGTTATATGTCAGTGACCCTCGGATCATAATTTATGTCTGTTAGGGGTGGTATAACACCTCCTGGTGCACTCTGGGTTTTTGCCATTTCTATTGCCCTGGCCTGCAGCCTTATATGAGGTTTAGGGATTCTGAATTTGATATTTTGTAATGTCCTTCCTTTATTTCTCTGCTCAGAGCAGTCGGTGAACCTTGGAATCCTATCACAAACACCTCCCTTATCGTATCTTTGCTTCTTTTGCACACACATAGGTTCCCTATTACTCAAGAGAAATTCACTTCCAGAATAAATCACTGCATCAGACACTTTTTGTCTCTCATTTAATGGCCCATTTTGGCATAATTTGTGGGTTCATGCACAAGAAGCATACTAACAAGCCAGAATGCCTAAGAACTGTGTGAAGCAATTGACTTGGTTACGAGCTCTCCAGGCCCAATTTGCTCTAACCATTTTTGTCTGAGAAGGTGTGACGTCCTTCTAAATTTCGCCTGAATTTCCAGGATTGACACCTACTCATGTCAAAAAGCTAGTGAACGAACCCCTAAGTGTGAGCCTTTTGGGACAAAGGACTTGCTGCATTCCCTTGTGGACCCAACCGTGGGACAAATATGGTTGACACTGAGGCCAAGGACAATTTAGAAGGTTTGGGTAATGGAAATCAGCAGCATAGTTATTTGAGTTATGGAAAAGATTACCTGCTGACCTTCAACCAATGGAGAGAGCGTTCTCGCACATACAATCCGGAGACACGAGTGTTAGACTCTAACACTAACTCAGGGTGGTCCAGGAACAGTCCGTGTGGAATGAGCTCCAGGTTATAATAGCCGAGATCCTGCTTTTTTCAGTTTTTTCTTTATTATAATTTACACACTTAGGACTTGTACCATCATATGCCTTCTCCACATACAGTCTGTGGCAGGGTCTCTTGAAGCTAGGGCATGGTTGCATGCTGGTCCTTGGCATGTAACCCACTGCCACTGTTAAAGACCCGGTGTTGCGCTTTAGACTGGCACCGCATGCGAGCGTATCTTGAGAGAGGGCCTTTAACAACTGGCATGGCCAGCGGCAGAAGGACTATAATGCTATTAGAACATTCCACCCATTGAGGGTAGATGATTCTAAATTAAAAAGTAGTAGCAGAAAGCCATTCATTGGAATGTTGAAGTAGAAGGTGCAGATTGAAGGCATGTAAAATTGCGCACATTTATCCTCCAATTTTTGACAGACTATAATCTAAGGTTTGCTGATATCTTGTGTGATTTTTTTTTGTTTTTTTAAAGCGAGGATATACTCAGTGCAAATCAGTCGACCACAAGTAAAAAATTACGCAAATGTGCGTGATGCAAAATGTTATATCCTACTTAATTGAATAACATTGTAGTCCAGCACTGCTGCCACTAGCTGCTCAGCCAGAGCGTGAGATGGTCATAGAATGTTGGTGTGCCTGTGATGCATGGAATGCCTGGGTGTCTGAGTGGATGAGTGTTGGCAGTTGAAGATGGGCTGAGCAGCTAGGGAGGCTGCTCCTGGTGGGGCTGGTACCACACTAGGCTGGCTGGAGTAGAGACAGATGTAACCTGAACTGGAGACTGATTAAAGATGGCTTAAGAATACCTCCTGGCTCCAGGTGTCTTTCTACAGAGATCACAACATTTATTTTGGCGACGAGGATGGCATTGTAGTGGTAGGGTATGCTACCTTTAGAGCTACTCAAAGTTATGCTTTTGGGCATTGGTTTTGTGGGGTCGTTTACCCTTTTCGTTGTAGTGCATCACGTCACAGTGGTTGATGCAAAATGCTTCAAATGTTTTTCTGATAATGTTATGCTTGCTTCAAAATGTTGTGATCTCTGTAGATGTACAAAACTTTTGGAAAAATGTCCCCAATTTCACGAATTTTTGCCAGCTTAATTAAAAAATATCCCTAGACTACTTGTCTGGGGGTGTCCCGACATTCTAATGTGCTTATAAATACATAAAACTGGCGCTACCCCGTGCAGTCACAATAAAAATGAAGATCTGGGCTCTCTGTGGGAAGGAAAGGAGGGGTGTTTTATTCAACATGGCCTGATGCTTTTAGGTAGGGGGGGCACGAGCTCTGCCTGGATAACTTCCTGCAGTGGTCGCCATATTGCAGGTCCCGTCGCAGGTGACCATTTCTTTCAAATGTCTGATTTCATTTGTGACGAGATCTCTCGTCTGCCCTCAGTGGAGGCCGCAGCGCCTGTCATAGCCCCTTCGTTTAAGAATTTCAAACCCTGTCATAGTCGAAGGGGGAACTGGGAGCGCTTTATCTATTGAACCAACCGGACCGTTCATGTCTTTCATGTTGGATATTAAGGAGGAGAGGGCCCTGAAAGCACCTGTCCGCTCGGCCAGATGGGCCGGCAGTGAGGCATGACTGAGCCCGAGACCCTGGCCCTCCCGCCCAGAGTGCCTGCCGTTCCTTCAGACTGTCCTAATCTGCAAAGGCTGGCTTGGAAATGCCGCTTGTCTCCTTTTCAGGTGTAATTAAGGTATCGTTTGGCAGGCTGCCTTTCCAAGGCAAGTGACAGTGACGGGCAAGTTAACACGCCTTAGAAAGGCTTCGGCACCGCAGCGCTCACCCGCTCCAGGCGCCCACGGGAACAGTCTAATTGCGGGGTGCGGAACAGTGGGCCTTTTGTGTGAACTGTGAAACCTGAGCTAATTAGCGGGGCTCAGGTACCCGAGGCCCGGCAGCTGTCTGCACAAGACCTGCTCGGAACCCTGCCAGCTGCCGTGAGCCCGTCTACCCCCGGCAACAATGCGCCGGAATACCTCACACATGAGCGCCCCCTGAAAATGAGGTCTTATCGGGTGTCGTTTTTTGTTTTCATTGCTTAAATAAACTTCGTGTGATTTTTTAAAAAACTTTCGCGCGCAGTTTTTTAAAATATGTATTTGTATTGTATACATTTTTTTTTATAGCAGATGTATTATTGTATGTGTTGACACTTAAGCATTCCTTGGGCACAAAATCAATGATTCTAAACGTGGTCAATTAAGAGTAAAGTAAAAAAGAGCAAAAAACAGCACATAGTTGAGGGCTGTCAACCTATTTTTAAAAAGCTTTGAGGAAAAAGATGCCTGCTAGTATTGTTCGTATCGGCCAGACCTTGTTTGGAAAGAAAGATAGACTGAATGGGATACCGGTAAATGGTGGTCAAGCCCACCGAGACAGTCTGCAAATCACATCTGGTCACTCCTTCCGATTCCACTCACCCAACCATGTATCCCTTCTTGAAGGTTTTTGTTTTTTATTAATAATATGAGTATTTACGTTCAGAACAAATTATTTAACAGTTTCTATGCCATCGATACAATGGAAGCATTTCCTGCTGTTCTTCAGTGTTTTTAGTCGCCTGTCATTACTGTGGAGGAGGGTTGGGAGTTATTGAGGCTACCAGGGGCGAGGGGCATATACTTTTAGGAATAACGAACCACAGACACAGTTGCTATTAGTGGTGGGTGACGACAACCACGAGCGGTTGTCACCCCGTTTATTTATAGCCTCTGGTCTGCGCCCGGGACGGAAGGCTGAGGTAGATACATTGTCTTGCCTCACTACATCCCTCCTCACCTTTAATAAAGAGGAACATAATAAAGTATAAAACAGTTGAATATGGGTCCACTTGCAGTCCCTTTTTTCATACTTTAACAAACATAATTTCTGAGTCTCTGGCTTGGTTGGGGGTTCTCTCTCAGCTGGACGTCCATGCTGAGATGCACCCTCACACCTTCACTCAGTATATCCCGCTTCTATGCCCTGCTCCCTCTCTTCTTCGTCTAGGGAGGTCTCTGGGACTTCACTTCCAATCAACTCCTCCGGCGACAAGACTTTCTTGAACCATGACCCATTCCTCGACATTTGTTGACCTCCTCTCCTGGCTGTGACCACGGTCCCTCTCATGCTGACGACAGCCCAAATGTCTCGCCCAATTGGTGCTTTGAATTTAGAACCAGGATGTCAGTTCTTTATGACCACACGGTCTCCCATCTCCAGATCCACCTTCCGCGCTCTCCATCATCGGCTGGCTCTCTCATTGTTCTTCCTCCTTTTGTCATGAGCCAAGTCTACGTTCATTGTTCCCGGCAACTCACCGGTACAATGTCTCTTACCGCTATTCTCATCATGAGCTCACTTGGCGAGCACCCTGTCGTACTATGGGGCGTCTGTTGCTATGCCCTCAGGAATTGATGCAGACATCCTGCCATCTTGAAGGGCTGGTCAATGCTGATACTCAGCTTTTTATTGAGGGTCCGCATGAATCTTTCGACCTCCCCATTAGCTTGTGGCCACTGGGGGGGAGGAGGAGGGAGTTACTTTCCTATGCCTGATGTTGCGATGGTGTAAAAATTCCCAGAATTCCTCTACCTGGAAGGACAGGCCATTGTCTATTCAGACTTCTTTTGGAGATCCAAGCATGGCAAAGGTCTTTTCCATGACTGATTTAATGTGCTCAAAACCTGCAGATGATACCACTTCCACTGTCAAGAACTTTGAAAAGCTGTCCATCTGTACCAGAGTGTTACAACAAACAAATGATGGACGGAATGCTGACAATGCAGACATTCTCCCCCAGTCAAGAGATCTGGGTTAAATCCATCGTTCTTTTGCCCACTACGCCACCCCAGTTTAGACATGGCCATATGCAAATCAGTCTTGACCCTGTGCCTCATGGGAACAGTCCAGCCCGAACTGCCAAGCCATGTCTTCCCTGGACCGGAATCAAGCATCCTAGGACCGGTTTCTGGCTATCAGCCGTCATCAGCCAGGATAGCTTGACTCCAGTGGCGTAGTGAGCACGGGTCCCACGTCTGGGAATACCCATCCCACTTAGGGCGAAAAGCGTTACAACAAACAAATGATGGACGGAATGCTGACAATGCAGACATTCTCCCCCAGTCAAGAGATCTGGGTTAAATCCATCGTTCTTTTGCCCACTACGCCACCCCAGTTTAGACATGGCCATATGCAAATCAGTCTTGACCCTGTGCCTCATGGGAACAGTCCAGCCCGAACTGCCAAGCCATGTCTTCCCTGGACCGGAATCAAGCATCCTAGGACCGGTTTCTGGCTATCAGCCGTCATCAGCCAGGATAGCTTGACTCCAGTGGCGTAGTGAGCACGGGTCCCACGTCTGGGAATACCCATCCCACTTAGGGCGAAAAGCGTTACAACAAACAAATGATGGACGGAATGCTGACAATGCAGACATTCTCCCCCAGTCAAGAGATCTGGGTTAAATCCATCGTTCTTTTGCCCACTACGCCACCCCAGTTTAGACATGGCCATATGCAAATCAGTCTTGACCCTGTGCCTCATGGGAACAGTCCAGCCCGAACTGCCAAGCCATGTCTTCCCTGGACCGGAATCAAGCATCCTAGGACCGGTTTCTGGCTATCAGCCGTCATCAGCCAGGATAGCTTGACTCCAGTGGCGTAGTGAGCACGGGTCCCACGTCTGGGAATACCCATTCCACTTAGGGCGAAAAGCGTTACAACAAACAAATGATGGACGGAATGCTGACAATGCAGACATTCTCCCCCAGTCAAGAGATCTGGGTTAAATCCATCGTTCTTTTGCCCACTACGCCACCCCAGTTTAGACATGGCCATATGCAAATCAGTCTTGACCCTGGGCCCCTCTGCAACCTTCGTAAAACTATTGCTGGGTTGTTTGTAGTGCAGCCATACCATATACTCCTGACCGCATTATAAGTAATTGCGATAGCGTGATAACTTGAGAGTGGCTGCACAGAACCATGCCGTGTTTGGTGTCAAACATGTAGGAATCATACCCCCAATCCAGCCATGGGAGTGAGGGCATGATTCTCCCCTGCTAGAGGGGCGATATGGACACCAATTTTTAAAAGACACCAATTTAAAAGTGCACACGTAGTACAAAATGGATGCTACCCGCCACCCACACGACTCTGGCTGCCTGTTGCTGGGCAGAACTCCAGCCACGACAGCTGGACAATAGGGATCTTGTTGCAGGGAGGTGCTCCCACCTCCCCAGACAGACTATGTGGATTGGAACTGGGTGGGTGCACCATAGGATGTCTTTCAGACTTGCATGTAGGCTTCTCCAGTGCCTACTTCTGCATACACCACCTCAAACCAGTTCAGGGGCATCCTGTCCCCTGCCCAGGTGGGAAAACACACAAAGGGGAGAGGGTGTAGCCACCCTTTCCCGCCTGAACTCTCATTAGTGGGCTCTGATCTGGACACTCCCCTAATCCTTGGATAAAGGTGAATACAGGGTCCCCAGAGCCTCAGATTATTCTTGGACTTTACAGATTTGAACTTCGACTTTCTGCCGCACAGCTGAATGAAGAAATCTCCCTTGGGGTAAAGAAGTTACCCCCCTGCTTGGCAGGCACCTGAAACACTGCAAGTGACCCGGTTGGAACTTCGCTGCTCTACGGACATCAACGACTCTAACCTACCTCGAGGTGGGTTTCCAAGCATCCCAGAGGCCAGTGAGTGTGCACAGCAAAGCTCAGCACCGTGGACCCCGTGGGTGCCAAGATCCCCAATACCCCTGGACACCAGCCACCTCTTGCACAGCACACGAATCCGATGAGTGGGGAAGTTGTGCTTTGGCCCATGATTGAGCCAACCTCTCAGCATCATCTGTGCCAAAGATCGACGCCCTAGCCTGCTCCGGCGAACCGTGCGCACATCTTTACGCACGCCAAATTGCTACCTCCCGCGGTGCCTTGTCTCTCGACTGATGGGCCCTGGCGGAGGTCAATCTTCACTTCCAAGAGTTCCCCTGGTTGCTCCTAGCCTGCTCTTCAGTGTCCTCACTGAAGACCTCGCTCAGACCTTGTGGGTTTGAACCAGTAGCTGTTTTGTGATTCTTGCGTGGGTTGCGGTGGCCAAGGCTTAGTGGATCCAATCTGGACACTAACACCCCAGCAACCCTCATCCTTTGTGGGACAGTCACTCTTCAGAAGCTGGCCTTCCTTGAAGCCTCCTGGACCCCGTGGCTGACGATCCAAGCTACCCATCTTCCACCTGGAAGTACCCAACATTAAAGGGCTCTTTCTCCTGAGCCCCCTGGTCACTGTGCCGTGACCCAGACTCTGTCCCCTCTGCTTTCAGGTCGTTCTCTTCAAGATCTGCATCTTCAATCTTCACGACATCGACGACACTTCTTGCTAGCAGCAATTCTTCACGTTTTGCCATTGAAAATCAGCCCGCGACCCGACATCGAAAACGACCTATGCACCCGGATTCCCTGGGGCAGGTAACAGTGATACCTCGGTACTCTCGTGGGTGTGGGCACTTCAAAAGCTTAACTCTAAACTCTTGAACTTGAACTCCTGCTAGAAGTGATTTTAATCTTGTAAAATTCAACCGCGTCATTCTTCATAGGTTTTAATAGAGATCCCAACAGTAGCTTATACCACTGCACGCGTCTCCCGTGGGTCCCCTTCCTCACTACCTTGGGTGGTTTCACAAGGGGCCAGCGACCCTAAATGCCCTAGGCATTGTCTGTAGAATTGTCGTGGTTCTTATACCACTTTTTTGATATATGGTTTGGTCCTCCCCAGGGGCCCTATGATTCAAGTGCTATTTATTGTAACTATCAATGCTTGTTTGAATTGTATCTTTACCTCCAGCCTCATAAAGAGACTAGTGGGATTATTCTTAGAATAAATACATATATTTTATATATATATACCTGTGTGGACTACTCTTTCATTTGGTTATTCAAGAGGTTATCTATGGTAAAACAATAAGCTTAACACTCCTTCAAGACTTAGCCTGAAGGCTGCTCTCCACAGCTACCACTAGGATAGCTTTCTTTAAAGGTTGTCTTTTAACCTATCACCATAAGAGTCATATTGGACTGGTGCAAGGTGTCCCCTATAACTAGTGGACAGCATATGTCAGGCCAACTTCTCACAGTCACTCTCAGCCTTTCATGTTTTTTAACCACCATACCCAAACCATCAACCTCGGCGCCTTCTGATCTCGAACTTCGGAGTTGACCAAAGGAGTACCAAAGGGATCTTGTCTTAGTCCCTCATTGTTTAACATTTACGTTGGTCCTTTAGCTGACTTAGGGAGCGGAGCTTAATTCCAATCTCATACGCTGATGACACCCAGCTTTTAATGGCTTTTGATAAAAATTCTCCCAACATCCAGCTGACCTTTTCAGAAGGCATGACAGCCATTGCTGCTTGGATGAGGAACAACTTCCTGCAGTTAAATGCAGGGAAAATGGAGATTATGTTATACGGAGAAGCTCCTCTGCTCTGGTTCCCGGAATGATAGCCCACCAAACTGGGTGCCGCCCCGGTTCCTAAAACTGTGGGAAAAAACGTAGGCGTACTTCTGGACCAAAAACGTACAATGAAGGAGCACGTCACTACCACGGTAGGCTCATGCTTCCGTACTCTAAGCCTTTTACAGAGGGTTTTCCCTTTTCTCTCTCTGAATGTGCTTGAATCAATCCTCAAAGCATTATTAATTAGCCGCTTAAACTATTGTAATGCTCTTCTGATTTATGCTAACAAGTCTTCCCTCGATAGATTTCAGGTGGTTCAAAACACAGCGGCCCGCCTTGTCTCCAACTCTACCGCCAGGGCTGTCTCTTTCCTCAACTTCAAGGATTGCACTGGTTGCCAATCTGCAAGCGGATCAGATATAAAATGTTCTGCATTGTGCACAAAGCACTAAATGGCAATGGCCCTAGCTACTTAGCAGATATACTCACCCGATATTAGCCTTCCAGAACACTCAGGTCAGGCTCTAAGTCGCTACTTTGGGAACCTCGTGTTAAGAAATCCCACACAGGTGGGAAAGCCTTTTATTACCTATCCCTCTCTTATTGGAATCAACTTCCCAGCCACATTCGGAAATGCTACTATCTACTTTTCTGAAAGCTCCTAAAAACTGAGCTTTTCTGAAAATCTCTTCCCCTTCCTAACTGTTCCACCTCTGTAGCGCGGAGATAACCCTCCTGGGGTGATTCGGGTGCTTTATAAGTTACAAAATTAAATTAAATTTGTGATGTTCCTCGAATGTCTGTGAGTATATTAACATGTCATCACTCACATCGATAGCCCCTATCAAACCGGAGAGGGCCTCGCGAATGGCGTCTTGGAATACTTCGGCCGCCAATGACACTCCTAAGCTGAAATGCTTGAATCTGCACAGTCCCACGTGAGTTGAAAAGGTCACAATGAAATGGCTGGCCTCGTCCAACACCAACTGGTGGTAACCGGAGTTGAGGTCCACCTTCGAAAACCACCTTGCCTCATTGATCTCTGCGACTATCTCGTCGACGATAGGTGAAATGTGTCTCCCCTCTTGATGGCCTTGTTGGGGAGACGCAGGTCTACACACAACCTGATCGCTCCAGGCTGCTTGAGTTTGGGAGCGATGACCAATGGGGACACCCATGGCGTCGGTCCCGACATATTTTTGATGCCTGCCTGCCTTCTCAAGCTTGTCCAGCTCTGTCTCCACAAGCGGACCCAGGTGGAATGGCACTCTTCTGTGGTGCAATGCCACCGGTTTGACTGCTTTGTCGATGTGCAGTTTCACATTCACTCCTTTGAAGCACCCCATACCTTCAAAAAGCTCTGGGAACTCTGCCATGATGTCTGCTGCATGAGACTGGTGAACCTGGAACGCAAACATAACCAGCCCACGGTCCTCCATCGAATGGCAACCCAGTAAGATCCCTGCGCTATCCTTGGTCACATGGATCTTGGTCTTTGACGAGATTTCACCGTGCAGGACCTCCACCTCAATCACCCCTTGTAGAGGAATGGGGAGTGTCCCCTCAGTACGTGAATATCCTCGCCATCATGGGCATCAACTGTGGGCGAGGACTGAGCTGGCTGTAGTGATTAGCATCCAGGACGTTTACTGATGCTCCTGTGTCGATGAGAGCAGTCACTTGGTTGTGGCCAGTTGTTATTTGGCACATCAGTGGGGGCCTCTTCTTCTTGTTGCATCGCCCAGTGCAAGATATCATGAATGTGTCATCATCGTCGTCGTCATTTATGACCTGAAACTGTTGGCACAGGGCGTTCAAGTTCTATGCACTTTCTGCTTCCCTTGTTACCTGTTTGACCTTCTCCAACCTTTTTCAGCATCCTCCTGTTCCTGCCACTGCCTTCAAACTCATGCACACTTTGGCAAAATGGCCTATCTTGCCACATTGCATGCATGACTTCCCATAGGCCTTACAGCTTCTCGGTAGGTGGTTCTCCATCCCGCAGTTGTTGTGACCACGTCTACCCTGGCGGGCATTAGGGTAACTACTGCTTCGTCCGTCTCCTTTATGGACTGCGTCAAACCTTTCCTCCTTGATCATCACGGGGGCGACAGCGGCATCTGTGAAGATCCCCACGCCTGCGCCGACTCCATTTCCACTGCTCTGACATCCGCCAGCTTGTGTGGCCTTCCAAGAAGCAGTATCTCATCCAGCGAGATGCCGGGTTGCCGTAGGATGAGTTTCCTTAGATCAGACGACCTGCACCCTTGTATGAGCTGGGTTGTTTATCTATTCCTGTGCACCAGCTTACCAATCTCTGGAGCCGTGCATAGAACAGGTCCACTGTCTCTACCTCCTGTTCCTTCGTCTGACGCAGCTTGAAGTGTTCGAAATCGGAGTTCAGTGTGGGTCGAAATGTCTGTTGAGTGCAGCCACGGCTGCTTCATAGTCATTCTGGTCTCTGGTGTTGGGCAGGTCTTGAAACAGTTCATATAATTCATCTCCACCCATGTGGAGCATCGTCAACTGCTTGACCTCCCCATTAGTCTCTTGTGCCTCCAGAAAAAAGATTTCAAGTCATCCAATCCCCTTCCTCCAGGAAGGTGCAGCCGGGTCTGCCAGCTGACTGTATGGGGGCAGCGCTGCTAACGCGGATGGTGAATGATACTCTACCACTCCTTTGACACCACCATCCGCACCATCTCCCGCCTGCACCGACATGCCCTTCTGCGTTTTGTTTATATCATTGGGCATTTGATGGGTTCTCCATGCTCACCACCTCCTTGATCCCCTCTCTGCTGGGGTCCTTCCTCAACTCCCGGTGCTTGACCTTCTGCATTCCACCACACTTCTTGTCTATCCCCTGTGGTGTCCTTTGTCCCACTCTAGCCCTCTTTACTGGGTGTTGCCTTTGCCTGTGTTTGTTGTGTCAGTGTGCGTGTTAGCTCCACTGTTGTGTGCCTTTTCTGCTCCGTTCCTCTTGTATTTTATTTTCCTTTTTTCCTTTTGTTGCTCCTCCTCGGCGTATGCGCCCACTTGCTCTGCTCGCTCTGTAGCGGGAACAGTGAGAGATGTGTGGCTCTCTCCTCCTCACGGTCTCCCTGTCCCACGTGGTCTTCCGCACAGGCCGCGCCTCGCACTGCAGTCAGTCTCTGGCCTCTTTGCATTCTTCACCTCTCCAGCTTGCGCGCACCGCAGGCGGGGAAGAGAGGTCTATTTGTGGTTGCTCTAGCGCTCTCGCAATCCCTGTGGAGCCGCGCAGCACCACACTGACAGCTGTTTTCTGCAGACCCCCGCTTCTCCCTACTGCCCCTCCGACCCACAGAGCAACACGCAGCCCCTGCACTTGCGGCCTCCTCACCTGTTGCAGCGATCGCGCTGCTGACCACCGTCTTACCAGCAATACTGAACCTCTGGTGCTCTCCGCCATGCAGCTTGGATCTTCAGCTGCTAGCGACGGTAAGACACGCTTCCGCTTTCTTTCGCCACACACTCCTTGGTGACAGCGGCCAGGCACGTCGCATTCTTGGCCCTGCCCTGTTGCCAATGTGGAGTGGCGGTTCTTGGGGCCACCAGGGGTAAGGGGCCTCTACTTTTAGGAATAGCGGACATCAGACACAGTTGCTATTAGTGGTGGGTGACCACAAGCGGTTGCCACCCTGTTTATTTATAGCCTCTGGTCCGTGCCTGAGCCGGAAGGCTGAGGTGCAGACATTGTATTGCAGTGGCCGGATGGTTCACTACAAATACTGCCCTGGTAGATAAAAAGATTTGGTTTTACAAGAGCATCTCTTGAAGGGTCTGAGTGTTTACATCGCTGTGGCGATATATCTGCTGTCCACAGTATGAGATGAAAACTCTTCTGCAGTTTCCAGCAAGTGCGGGTTGCTAATCTCACATCTCAAAGGGCAGACATTCAACATTGCTGTGTGCTAGCTGTGAGGACAACAGGTCAGTGCTAGGGGTGGGTGGAGTTAATTCCCTGGAATTCTGCCAAGGGGCAGAGTGGACACCCATTGGTGCCCTTACATAATTATTTAGGGGCACTGAGGGGTATCTAGTCCAGTGCATACCACCGGGTGCCATTATTTGCTTATGTAAGGGCACCGAGGGGTATAGGATACCTAGTATAGTGGTATCAGATGTGGAGGTATCCTTCATCCACAAAAATTATCCTGACCATAATGAAGGCATCTTTACATTATGTAGCAAGAGTGCCTGCACAGGCGCTCTTCAGCCCAAAGGGCACCAGCCTATGGACAGAGCTGAAATGCACCATTTCTTTGAAGATATGGTGCAGTTCTGCTCTCTTCAGGTGAATCAACGCAGCACCCCACCATTGCTTGTTGTGCTAAGTTGTGGCACTTTTTTTTAAAATATGCCGCTGAGTGATCAGTTTACCAAAAAAGTAGCAGATCTGCACCCACAGAAGTACACCTTGCATGGTTGCAAATTTTATACTTTTTAGAATTGGCAAACATTAGCAGTAGTATGCTTGGAAAGCTGCACCAATCTCAGGTTTCCAGGCATATTATTTGCAATCAAATCAAATTTCCAAAAGGTGATGGGGCAAATGCATGTAAATAGTCTAGACCTTAACAATCGCTCTAAGTAGCATCCCAAACCACTGTTGTTCGTCCACTGTGCCACTATAGACAGAGGGCTTGATTTAGGATTGGCAGACAGAGTAAAGACAGGGAGGATAGATAGCGGAGGACTTTACTGTTTTTACTCCGCCTGCCTAATTTATAGATATCCCCCAACCCGGCAGACAACTCTATACATTGGCAGAAATTGCTATCATGGATGGTAAAGTTTAAGGGATGGATCCATCAAACATGATGATTGGCCATCAGACTTTTCCAAAGTTGTTTATTTTTCAAAAGCAAAGCAGGCGGGTTTTTTCCAAAAATAAAAACCACAAATGACCGCTACACAAGTTTTCTCTCGTGGTGTGGGGGTAAGTTTACTTTTTTTTTTACTATCCCTCACTACCAGGATATGCTTGATGGACAGATAGAGAAAACAAAAGACATCGGGCGGTCTGCTGTAAATAGGGTGAGCACTCAGATTCCTTACTTCTAATGGCACCTACTCTGTCAGGCCATCGAAGAGCGTTTTATACTGACAGAGTAAATTTCACTTCGTCTGCATAAAACTTGTGGTCCGCCAGACTTGAAATCGAGCTGGCGGCCCTTGCGTTTGGTGGACAGGGTACTCCGTCACCTTTGCAACAGAGTATGTGTCCATTTAACTCTAAATCAGCCCAGAGGCCCACCTAATGCAACCACTATTGATCCTGCTCCTTTTGGGAACAGTCCATCCTGAACCTTGGTCACCTTACACATTCACCCTTTGTGCCACTACTTATTTAGTTGGGAAGTCAGAGATTGACACCCCCTAAGTCTCATTGACTGAGCTACTCTCCTGGCAGTGAGTGAACACTATTGAAAGTAAACAATGCTCCTAGCGCCTTCTTTACTGGGTGCCACTGTGATCATGACACACACATCAGGGTAAGCAAGGGTAGTGCCTGGGGCAGTAAGCAGCCAGCCAGGGAAAGACTCCGCTACCTCCAGCTGATCCTAATCCATCTCAATGAATAATATCCCTGGCAAATGGCTGGTGCCCCTCTAGTTGGAATTATTACAGAGTCAAATACTTGGCCTCTATCCCACGAGTATACAGTTTCTGTTTTCATGGTGTAAGGGCCACTGACCCACCTTGTGTAAATCTAGTGTGGTCTGTGCTACGCTCCACAACTGCCCCTACATTCTCTGGTGGATTAAACAAATGCATAAATTGAGATCACTGACAGGTATGAATGCATGAGAAACCGGGTTTTCTCCCCCTGTGGTACCAATGCTCCCCTCAGGATATTCTGGCTACGGCCCACGCAGCAACAGTTCCTTCAAAGCTGGCTAAAAGCAGCTTTATTAGCTGTGCCCTTTCCCCAAATGCTGATTCTGCAATAGTTCTTTTTCAATTACCTGGCTCTGTGGGCCGAATCCAGAAATAGGCCAGAAAGATCCATTTTCCTGCTCGTGAGAAGGACCACAAACAGCTTAAGAACTAAAAGTTTGAATTGCCATTATAATTGGAGGCTGGCCTCTCCCCAGATCCCTCTGAGGCCCTCAGCCTCGGATCAAGGGCAAGCTGATGACCTCCTCTTGACCTAAATAGACTTTTTCAATTGCTTCGCCACAGAAACCAAAGCCTGCTGAGCTATCTTGAGCTAAGGAGACATCAAGATTTGTGCTAGACGGGGCTAGCACCTGATCATGCCATGCAACCTTTAACTGATGCACCAATTAGGTGCAGTGCTGAGACTTCTGCAGAATGCTACTAAATAGGCTTCTATAGCTCTTCCACAGTTTGAATTTGGCTTCAAGGAAAAGCCTTGGTTTATATGGGATGATAACTCAACAACTGCCCACGCTAAGCACTTCAGGTTCCCACTGTGATCTTTGTAACCTGCTCTGTTTTGCTCATGTTAATGGTTTGTGCTGTATCATTCCGCCTCCTAGAGAGTGTTTGTCTTCAAAAGCACGAGGGGCGATTTACATCTCAAACGTGCACGAAATCTTCACACATTAGTTCTTTCTCTCATAAGTGCATTTTATACAGAAAGTGATAGTTTTTTGATTGTTGTTTTCACTGCGGCAAGGTTGTTTTTGTTCTTGAAAGAAAAATATTTTAGATAGGACTCAAAATGCAAGCCAGACCTATTGGCTTTGCCAATGCTTTTTCATCTTTGATGACTGGTCTTGTGTATTGTGTCCAACCCTTAGCGCCGAACAACCTCTGGGGCATATTTACAATGGCCAGCGATAATTATTGCTGGCCGTGCTTAGCGATAATAATATTATCGCAGGCTAACTCTGGAATTTACCGCCCTGGTAGCGCGCTATTAACAACGCGTTTCTCCAGGGTGATAAAAATTCCAGAGATAGCGAGGTTATTGCCCGTTTGCAGGGAACATCGCTGGTTTTCCAACGATGTTCCCTGCAAAACAGCGATAACCTTGCTGATACGACCCACAGGGTCATATCAGCATAATCCACCCTCTATGTTAGGGATGGCTAAGTCAGGATTTTAGCAGACGTTAGATTTTGGCGAAAACTGAAGTTTTCGCCAAAATCTAACGTCTGCTAAAATCATGTGGGCTGCCTTGTAAATATTGCAATGTAAACATCAGCGATATTTGCAAGGTGGTCCATCCGGGGTACGCCCAGTAATGCCCACTTTGCATCTCATTGGCGATGCAAAGGGAGGCGTTGAGAAAAGGGTTGCTAATATGCGATTATGCATGTTAGCACCCTCTTGTAAATAGGGCGCTGGTTTTATCGCCGCTTTTTTGGCTTTATAAGCCAAAAAAGCAGAGATAAAGCCCTTGTAAGTATGCCCTGCTGTGAGTAAGTCTTGATTGCCGGAGTCAAGGGACATGAGGATGAGGAGTCTTGGCTTCCCTGTTATAACAGAAATATCCAAGGGCCTTTGACATTTAGGAGCAACTCCATTATCTTTTTGTCTCTGACTCAGATCCTGTGCTAGAGCAGGGTGCACCCCAGGATATTGATGATGGTTATGGTGAGGAAAATGGCTTGTCCCCCTCATTCCACTCATAATGCCTTATAACTTGATTTTCAAAACACCAGTGAGCTTTATCTCACCTTAGACAGAACTTGGATCGCCACATGGACCCTCAATCGAAACAAATGCCTCAAGTGCAGTGGTGGTTCAGAGGTCAGGCAAAGTCCCAGAATTCACCGCCCTCCATTGAGACTAAAACAAGTGTTTGTCTACAGCCTGGGCCAACCACATCTGAGCTAGTGGTGTGTAAAATTTGCGTAATGTGCTTTCGCGTAAGTAGGCAACATTTTAGTAAAATTATGTGAAATTGCACTTAATTACATGAAATGCTGAACCATCATATAGCGCTATATTTTAATGTGAAATACGTCCTCGTATACATTTTTGACATGAGCACGCCTTTTGTGGTGGAGAAATAGTGAGAAAAAGACAAGTGGCGCGAGCAACGAGTGCTCATGTTCTGGTCGTTCACTGTATACCTGTGAGTCTGTGGTAAAGTTCTGCAGTGAACAGCATGTCATTATGCAACATGGTGTAATGGCATCGTTTCAGGCATTTCATGTAACAAGTAGAATTCCTGAAATCATGCACATAACGCTGATGTAATTAAAACTTTTCCCTGGCCTAATATGAACCCTTACTTCCATTAAATGATACAATCACATTCATTTGGTGAAAACCAAATTCTTGCCTGCCTGTTGGCCGGCAGGTAGCCCAACATCACAGACTGGCGCCTGGTAATTTGGACATTCTCACCAAGCAGCCTAGTCCCAGGAGTCTTATTGCACCAACCTTGACCAGCAAGAAAAGCCCTAACTCATTTCCAACAAGTCTTTCGGATATAGAATCCAAAAGAATGTATGCCTTTGGCAAAGATATGTTTTTCTCTGCAAACGTGGTGCTTCAATCTGTGAATGCAGTCTGCCTGTTGGACCGCTACATGCATGCCCCTTAGGATATGGCCATCAAGATCTTGCTGGCAGCCCCAGAGGACCTTCGGCCATCGTTGGCTCAAGCAATACATGGTTGGCAGGGCACAACCACTTATGTTATTCGAGTAAATCTGGATATGATGGACTGGATTGGCAGAGCTGTTGGTAACAACGTTAACCTCTGCAGACATGCCTGGATGAGGTCCACTGGTTTCTTTGGCAATGTACAGATCGTGCGAATGGATATGCCCTTTGAGCCTTGCCTCTTTGAAAAGAAGACAGACTCTGCTTTGGAATAGTTTAAAGATATCAGATCTACAGTGTGTTCCTTGAGGCTGTTGAGACCTGGCAAAAATGTCCACAGAAATTCAGAAACGTTTGGTCTTCTCCGGGGGCTGACATTTTAGGTAGAATACCTGAACATCTGCATACACTTCCACCAGCCTACCAGACACCTGCCCTCTGCCTCACTATCACTCGTGCACACTCCCGACATTTCCAAAAGCAAAACTGGAGGTCGCTCATTCTCCTACATCGCACCCAAGGCATGGAACAACCTCTCTCAACACATCAGTACCTCCTCCTCACTTCTTGAGTACCGTAAGAAGCTGAAGACCTGGCTCTTTCTATAAGCACCTTGGGGACAACACACCTATACACTTTCCCAAGCGCCTAGTGACCCTCTAGGGTGATTAGTGTGCTGTACAAATCAACACAACATAACAGGTAGGTAGAGACAGCCTTCCCAGCCAATGATGTAAAAGATAACCAATCCTGTTGGAGCTGCAAATGTGGAACTGACAGACTTCATACAGGCCAGTATGGGCATCAGCCCTTGGTGGCGCATGGCTGCCCAATTGGTGGCAGAATCCAGTACTTCCTCCCGGGTTAGTAATATATTATGTCTGACAGATGACTTTTGAAAATTGAGAGCTTTTCGCTCCTCCCTACCCAACATTCCCCTCACATCAAATCACATTTCAGCTACCATCTCTCTATTCTGCTGCAGGAGGCAGCAGAATCCTCTGTTACCTCTGTTACCTGCAAGGGTGCCATTGAGAGGGTACCTGCGAAAACAACAATTGATGGACAGAATGCAGAACAATGTCATACATTCACCCCAGTACAGAGATCTGGGCCTAAATCCATCGTTTTTTTGCTCACCATGCCATTCCAGTTTGAACCCAGCCATATGCAAATCAGTCTTGACCCTGTGCCCCATGGGAACAGTCCAGCCCGAACTGCCAAGCCAGGTCCTCCCTGGACTGGAAACAAGCATCCTAGGACCGGTTTCGGGCTTTCAGCCCTCGTCAGCCAGGATAGCTTGATTCCAGTGGCATGGAGAGCAAGGGACTCACGTCTGAGCATACCCTTCCCACTCGGGGTGACAAATGCAAAAACAACAATTGATGGACAGAATGCAGAACAATGTCATACATTCACCCCAGTACAGAGATCTGGGCCTAAATCCATCGTTTTTTTGCTCACCATGCCATTCCAGTTTGAACCCAGCCATATGCAAATCAGTCTTGACCCTGTGCCCCATGGGAACAGTCCAGCCCGAACTGCCAAGCCAGGTCCTCCCTGGACTGGAAACAAGCATCCTAGGACCGGTTTCGGGCTTTCAGCCCTCGTCAGCCAGGATAGCTTGATTCCAGTGGCATGGAGAGCAAGGGACTCACGTCTGAGCATACCCTTCCCACTCGGGGTGACAAATGCAAAAACAACAATTGATGGACAGAATGCAGAACAATGTCATACATTCACCCCAGTACAGAGATCTGGGCCTAAATCCATCGTTTTTTTGCTCACCATGCCATTCCAGTTTGAACCCAGCCATATGCAAATCAGTCTTGACCCTGTGCCCCATGGGAACAGTCCAGCCCGAACTGCCAAGCCAGGTCCTCCCTGGACTGGAAACAAGCATCCTAGGACCGGTTTCGGGCTTTCAGCCCTCGTCAGCCAGGATAGCTTGATTCCAGTGGCATGGAGAGCAAGGGACTCACGTCTGAGCATACCCTTCCCACTCGGGGTGACAAATGCAAAAACAACAATTGATGGACAGAATGCAGAACAATGTCATACATTCACCCCAGTACAGAGATCTGGGCCTAAATCCATCGTTTTTTTGCTCACCATGCCATTCCAGTTTGAACCCAGCCATATGCAAATCAGTCTTGACCCTGTGCCCCATGGGAACAGTCCAGCCCGAACTGCCAAGCCAGGTCCTCCCTGGACTGGAAACAAGCATCCTAGGACCGGTTTCGGGCTGTCAGCAAGGATAGCTTGATTCCAGTGGCATGGAGAGCAAGGGACTCACGTCTGAGCATACCCTTCCCACTCGGGGTGACAAATGCAAAAACAACAATTGATGGACAGAATGCAGAACAATGTCATACATTCACCCCAGTACAGAGATCTGGGCCTAAATCCATCGTTTTTTTGCTCACCATGCCATTCCAGTTTGAACCCAGCCATATGCAAATCAGTCTTGACCCTGTGCCCCATGGGAACAGTCCAGCCCGAACTGCCAAGCCAGGTCCTCCCTGGACTGGAAACAAGCATCCTAGGACCGGTTTCGGGCTTTCAGCCCTCGTCAGCCAGGATAGCTTGATTCCAGTGGCATGGAGAGCAAGGGACTCACGTCTGAGCATACCCTTCCCACTCGGGGTGACAAATGCAAAAACAACAATTGATGGACAGAATGCAGAACAATGTCATACATTCACCCCAGTACAGAGATCTGGGCCTAAATCCATCGTTTTTTTGCTCACCATGCCATTCCAGTTTGAACCCAGCCATATGCAAATCAGTCTTGACCCTGTGCCCCATGGGAACAGTCCAGCCCGAACTGCCAAGCCAGGTCCTCCCTGGACTGGAAACAAGCATCCTAGGACCGGTTTCGGGCTTTCAGCCCTCGTCAGCCAGGATAGCTTGATTCCAGTGGCATGGAGAGCAAGGGACTCACGTCTGAGCATACCCTTCCCACTCGGGGTGACAAATGCAAAAACAACAATTGATGGACAGAATGCAGAACAATGTCATACATTCACCCCAGTACAGAGATCTGGGCCTAAATCCATCGTTTTTTTGCTCACCATGCCATTCCAGTTTGAACCCAGCCATATGCAAATCAGTCTTGACCCTGTGCCCCATGGGAACAGTCCAGCCCGAACTGCCAAGCCAGGTCCTCCCTGGACTGGAAACAAGCATCCTAGGACCGGTTTCGGGCTTTCAGCCCTCGTCAGCCAGGATAGCTTGATTCCAGTGGCATGGAGAGCAAGGGACTCACGTCTGAGCATACCCTTCCCACTCGGGGTGACAAATGCAAAAACAACAATTGATGGACAGAATGCAGAACAATGTCATACATTCACCCCAGTACAGAGATCTGGGCCTAAATCCATCGTTTTTTTGCTCACCATGCCATTCCAGTTTGAACCCAGCCATATGCAAATCAGTCTTGACCCTGTGCCCCATGGGAACAGTCCAGCCCGAACTGCCAAGCCAGGTCCTCCCTGGACTGGAAACAAGCATCCTAGGACCGGTTTCGGGCTTTCAGCCCTCGTCAGCCAGGATAGCTTGATTCCAGTGGCATGGAGAGCAAGGGACTCACGTCTGAGCATACCCTTCCCACTCGGGGTGACAAATGCAAAAACAACAATTGATGGACAGAATGCAGAACAATGTCATACATTCACCCCAGTACAGAGATCTGGGCCTAAATCCATCGTTTTTTTGCTCACCATGCCATTCCAGTTTGAACCCAGCCATATGCAAATCAGTCTTGACCCTGTGCCCCATGGGAACAGTCCAGCCCGAACTGCCAAGCCAGGTCCTCCCTGGACTGGAAACAAGCATCCTAGGACCGGTTTCGGGCTTTCAGCCCTCGTCAGCCAGGATAGCTTGATTCCAGTGGCATGGAGAGCAAGGGACTCACGTCTGAGCATACCCTTCCCACTCGGGGTGACAAATGCAAAAACAACAATTGATGGACAGAATGCAGAACAATGTCATACATTCACCCCAGTACAGAGATCTGGGCCTAAATCCATCGTTTTTTTGCTCACCATGCCATTCCAGTTTGAACCCAGCCATATGCAAATCAGTCTTGACCCTGTGCCCCATGGGAACAGTCCAGCCCGAACTGCCAAGCCAGGTCCTCCCTGGACTGGAAACAAGCATCCTAGGACCGGTTTCGGGCTTTCAGCCCTCGTCAGCCAGGATAGCTTGATTCCAGTGGCATGGAGAGCAAGGGACTCACGTCTGAGCATACCCTTCCCACTCGGGGTGACAAATGCAAAAACAACAATTGATGGACAGAATGCAGAACAATGTCATACATTCACCCCAGTACAGAGATCTGGGCCTAAATCCATCGTTTTTTTGCTCACCATGCCATTCCAGTTTGAACCCAGCCATATGCAAATCAGTCTTGACCCTGTGCCCCATGGGAACAGTCCAGCCCGAACTGCCAAGCCAGGTCCTCCCTGGACTGGAAACAAGCATCCTAGGACCGGTTTCGGGCTTTCAGCCCTCGTCAGCCAGGATAGCTTGATTCCAGTGGCATGGAGAGCAAGGGACTCACGTCTGAGCATACCCTTCCCACTCGGGGTGACAAATGCAAAAACAACAATTGATGGACAGAATGCAGAACAATGTCATACATTCACCCCAGTACAGAGATCTGGGCCTAAATCCATCGTTTTTTTGCTCACCATGCCATTCCAGTTTGAACCCAGCCATATGCAAATCAGTCTTGACCCTGTGCCCCATGGGAACAGTCCAGCCCGAACTGCCAAGCCAGGTCCTCCCTGGACTGGAAACAAGCATCCTAGGACCGGTTTCGGGCTTTCAGCCCTCGTCAGCCAGGATAGCTTGATTCCAGTGGCATGGAGAGCAAGGGACTCACGTCTGAGCATACCCTTCCCACTCGGGGTGACAAATGCAAAAACAACAATTGATGGACAGAATGCAGAACAATGTCATACATTCACCCCAGTACAGAGATCTGGGCCTAAATCCATCGTTTTTTTGCTCACCATGCCATTCCAGTTTGAACCCAGCCATATGCAAATCAGTCTTGACCCTGTGCCCCATGGGAACAGTCCAGCCCGAACTGCCAAGCCAGGTCCTCCCTGGACTGGAAACAAGCATCCTAGGACCGGTTTCGGGCTTTCAGCCCTCGTCAGCCAGGATAGCTTGATTCCAGTGGCATGGAGAGCAAGGGACTCACGTCTGAGCATACCCTTCCCACTCGGGGTGACAAATGCAAAAACAACAATTGATGGACAGAATGCAGAACAATGTCATACATTCACCCCAGTACAGAGATCTGGGCCTAAATCCATCGTTTTTTTGCTCACCATGCCATTCCAGTTTGAACCCAGCCATATGCAAATCAGTCTTGACCCTGTGCCCCATGGGAACAGTCCAGCCCGAACTGCCAAGCCAGGTCCTCCCTGGACTGGAAACAAGCATCCTAGGACCGGTTTCGGGCTTTCAGCCCTCGTCAGCCAGGATAGCTTGATTCCAGTGGCATGGAGAGCAAGGGACTCACGTCTGAGCATACCCTTCCCACTCGGGGTGACAAATGCAAAAACAACAATTGATGGACAGAATGCAGAACAATGTCATACATTCACCCCAGTACAGAGATCTGGGCCTAAATCCATCGTTTTTTTGCTCACCATGCCATTCCAGTTTGAACCCAGCCATATGCAAATCAGTCTTGACCCTGTGCCCCATGGGAACAGTCCAGCCCGAACTGCCAAGCCAGGTCCTCCCTGGACTGGAAACAAGCATCCTAGGACCGGTTTCGGGCTTTCAGCCCTCGTCAGCCAGGATAGCTTGATTCCAGTGGCATGGAGAGCAAGGGACTCACGTCTGAGCATACCCTTCCCACTCGGGGTGACAAATGCAAAAACAACAATTGATGGACAGAATCCAGAAACCGGTCCTAGGAAGCTTGTTTCCGGTCCAGGGAAGGCATGGCTTGGCAGTTCGGGCTGGACTGTTCCCATGAGGCACAGGGTCAGACTGATTTGCATATGGCCATGTCTGAACTGGGGTGGCAGAGTGGGCTAAAGAACGGTGATGGATCAAACCCAGATCTGTTGACTGGGTGTGAGTGTTTGATTGGTTCTGATGCTCCGTCCATCACCACCCCCTTTTGTACCGCTTTGTTCGCCATAAGTTGGCAGGGTATGCTCAGACGTGAGTCCCTTGCTCACTTTGCCACTGGATTCAAGCAAGCCTGGCTGAAGACGGCTGAAATGCCAGAAACCGGTCCTAGGAAGCTTGTTTCCGGTCCAGGGAAGGCATGGCTTGGCAGTTCGGGCTGGACTGTTCCCATGAGGCACAGGGTCAGACTGATTTGCATATGGCCATGTCTGAACTGGGGTGGCAGAGTGGGCTAAAGAACGGTGATGGATCAAACCCAGATCTGTTGACTGGGTGTGAGTGTTTGATTGGTTCTGATGCTCCGTCCATCACCACCCCCTTTTGTACCGCTTTGTTCGCCATAAGTTGGCAGGGTATGCTCAGACGTGAGTCCCTTGCTCACTTTGCCACTGGATTCAAGCAAGCCTGGCTGAAGACGGCTGAAATGCCAGAAACCGGTCCTAGGAAGCTTGTTTCCGGTCCAGGGAAGGCATGGCTTGGCAGTTCGGGCTGGACTGTTCCCATGAGGCACAGGGTCAGACTGATTTGCATATGGCCATGTCTGAACTGGGGTGGCAGAGTGGGCTAAAGAACGGTGATGGATCAAACCCAGATCTGTTGACTGGGTGTGAGTGTTTGATTGGTTCTGATGCTCCGTCCATCACCACCCCCTTTTGTACCGCTTTGTTCGCCATAAGTTGGCAGGGTATGCTCAGACGTGAGTCCCTTGCTCACTTTGCCACTGGATTCAAGCAAGCCTGGCTGAAGACGGCTGAAATGCCAGAAACCGGTCCTAGGAAGCTTGTTTCCGGTCCAGGGAAGGCATGGCTTGGCAGTTCGGGCTGGACTGTTCCCATGAGGCACAGGGTCAGACTGATTTGCATATGGCCATGTCTGAACTGGGGTGGCAGAGTGGGCTAAAGAACGGTGATGGATCAAACCCAGATCTGTTGACTGGGTGTGAGTGTTTGATTGGTTCTGATGCTCCGTCCATCACCACCCCCTTTTGTACCGCTTTGTTCGCCATAAGTTGGCAGGGTATGCTCAGACGTGAGTCCCTTGCTCACTTTGCCACTGGATTCGAGCAAGCCTGGCTGAAGACGGCTGAAATGCCAGAAACCGGTCCTAGGAAGCTTGTTTCCGGTCCAGGGAAGGCATGGCTTGGCAGTTCGGGCTGGACTGTTCCCATGAGGCACAGGGTCAGACTGATTTGCATATGGCCATGTCTGAACTGGGGTGGCAGAGTGGGCTAAAGAACGGTGATGGATCAAACCCAGATCTGTTGACTGGGTGTGAGTGTTTGATTGGTTCTGATGCTCCGTCCATCACCACCCCCTTTTGTACCGCTTTGTTCGCCATAAGTTGGCAGGGTATGCTCAGACGTGAGTCCCTTGCTCACTTTGCCACTGGATTCAAGCAAGCCTGGCTGAAGACGGCTGAAATGCCAGAAACCGGTCCTAGGAAGCTTGTTTCCGGTCCAGGGAAGGCATGGCTTGGCAGTTCGGGCTGGACTGTTCCCATGAGGCACAGGGTCAGACTGATTTGCATATGGCCATGTCTGAACTGGGGTGGCAGAGTGGGCTAAAGAACGGTGATGGATCAAACCCAGATCTGTTGACTGGGTGTGAGTGTTTGATTGGTTCTGATGCTCCGTCCATCACCACCCCCTTTTGTACCGCTTTGTTCGCCATAAGTTGGCAGGGTATGCTCAGACGTGAGTCCCTTGCTCACTTTGCCACTGGATTCAAGCAAGCCTGGCTGAAGACGGCTGAAATGCCAGAAACCGGTCCTAGGAAGCTTGTTTCCGGTCCAGGGAAGGCATGGCTTGGCAGTTCGGGCTGGACTGTTCCCATGAGGCACAGGGTCAGACTGATTTGCATATGGCCATGTCTGAACTGGGGTGGCAGAGTGGGCTAAAGAACGGTGATGGATCAAACCCAGATCTGTTGACTGGGTGTGAGTGTTTGATTGGTTCTGATGCTCCGTCCATCACCACCCCCTTTTGTACCGCTTTGTTCGCCATAAGTTGGCAGGGTATGCTCAGACGTGAGTCCCTTGCTCACTTTGCCACTGGATTCAAGCAAGCCTGGCTGAAGACGGCTGAAATGCCAGAAACCGGTCCTAGGAAGCTTGTTTCCGGTCCAGGGAAGGCATGGCTTGGCAGTTCGGGCTGGACTGTTCCCATGAGGCACAGGGTCAGACTGATTTGCATATGGCCATGTCTGAACTGGGGTGGCAGAGTGGGCTAAAGAACGGTGATGGATCAAACCCAGATCTGTTGACTGGGTGTGAGTGTTTGATTGGTTCTGATGCTCCGTCCATCACCACCCCCTTTTGTACCGCTTTGTTCGCCATAAGTTGGCAGGGTATGCTCAGACGTGAGTCCCTTGCTCACTTTGCCACTGGATTCAAGCAAGCCTGGCTGAAGACGGCTGAAATGCCAGAAACCGGTCCTAGGAAGCTTGTTTCCGGTCCAGGGAAGGCATGGCTTGGCAGTTCGGGCTGGACTGTTCCCATGAGGCACAGGGTCAGACTGATTTGCATATGGCCATGTCTGAACTGGGGTGGCAGAGTGGGCTAAAGAACGGTGATGGATCAAACCCAGATCTGTTGACTGGGTGTGAGTGTTTGATTGGTTCTGATGCTCCGTCCATCACCACCCCCTTTTGTACCGCTTTGTTCGCCATAAGTTGGCAGGGTATGCTCAGACGTGAGTCCCTTGCTCACTTTGCCACTGGATTCAAGCAAGCCTGGCTGAAGACGGCTGAAATGCCAGAAACCGGTCCTAGGAAGCTTGTTTCCGGTCCAGGGAAGGCATGGCTTGGCAGTTCGGGCTGGACTGTTCCCATGAGGCACAGGGTCAGACTGATTTGCATATGGCCATGTCTGAACTGGGGTGGCAGAGTGGGCTAAAGAACGGTGATGGATCAAACCCAGATCTGTTGACTGGGTGTGAGTGTTTGATTGGTTCTGATGCTCCGTCCATCACCACCCCCTTTTGTACCGCATTGAGAGGGTACCTGGCATGGAGAAAGGCAGGGAATGTTATTGCTGCTCTATCATCATCCTCGAAGAAAGACTAGGGCCTGTGGTTCAAGGTACACCAGGGTCGGGTCTCGAGGATGCCCAGGATTTGCAGTGGTGGCTGAGCCACTGCAATTTGTCCAGTGCATCCCTCTCTCTTTCGTACACAAAGAACTGATGGCAGTGGCAGACTCATTACTGGTGGGTTGGAGGGGTTCACCTTCGGGGATGTAGAGATCAGAGGACTCAGGTCTCCATTTGAGGGCCAGCTGCACATCAGTCTGCTGGAGCTGTGGGCCAGTTGTCTGAGCCTGGAAGCCTTCCTGCTATTTATCAAAGGGAGGCTGGTGAAGGTACTTACGGACAACACCACAGCCATGTGGTACTGCAACAAGCAGGGTGAAGTGGGGTCCTAAGTCCTGTGCCAGGAGGCTTTGTGTCTCTGGAGATGGCTGGAGAATAATTGCATTTTTCTGCATGCAATCATCTGGTGGAGTCCGTGAATGCCAAAGAGGACAAATTGAGCAGACGATGCCTGGAAGATTATGAGTGGCATCTGCATTCCGAGGTGGCTCAAGGTGTCTTCTGCCAGTGGACAGGACCATGGCTAGGTCTGTTTGCCACCTTTGATTGTGCAATGTCAATATTTGTGGGAGCTGTTCTCACAAGAACACTGGTTAGGAGAAGTCTTCAGGCTGCAATAGAACATGGGACTCTTGTATGCCTTCCCACCACTATCTCTCCTGCCCCGAGTTCAAAACAAGACCAGGAATGATCTGGCCCAAGTCATTCTAATGGCCCAGGATTGGTCCAGGAGAGTGTGGTATTAAGATCTCATAAGCATGAGCATTTGTCCTCTAATCACAGTACCACTCGCAAAGATCTCTTTTTCCATCAGTAGGATAGGGCCCTTCACTGCACTGTATGCAATCTACAGCTCCATGCATGGAGATTGAGCAGTGGCAACTGATTTCATTCGATTTGCATTTTTGCTGGGTAATGGAACAAATTTGTGACTTGGTGCAGTGCCTGAGACTCTGACCCCTGACAGGCAATGCTGTGATGTGTCCTTTTGTTTGTTTTGTCTTTAGACCCGCAAGGTCTTGCCAACAGTTGTAACTCCTTGCCATGCTAGGCAATCCATCAAAATACCAGCCTTCTTTGCTACCCTCCACCCCTCGAAGGAGGAGGAGAGGCTCCATAGATAGGACTCGAAAGGACTTTAAGTTTTTAGATTGATCATACTGAAGACTATCAAGCAGATGGCCTATATTTTTGCAGGCTTTCCTTGAGCAAAGAAGGGGAAGGCTGTGAAGAAGGATCGCGTCAAGGTGGTTTGTTCTTTGTATTAAGTTCTGCTACAAAACTGGCAATAGGGAGCCTTTGGAATGTCTGGGAGTCGATTCCACCATAGCTAAGGCCACTGTCAATTCAGTTGTGCAGGGAGTACCTGTCCTTGACATCTGCCAGATTTCGACGTGGGCATCAGTGCGTATGTTCACAAAGCACTACTGCCTTGACAGCCAGTTCTGCCAAGATGGATATTTTGCCTGTTTGGTTCTGCAGGACACTTTGGCCTCTGCGACTCTACCAACCTCTACCATGGGAAGGTCCTGCATTGGTATCTATTCTAAGGTGAGTACCCTACTGTTAGAAATATCGATAAGAAGAACCAGTTACTTAGGCTCTTTATGGTGGACACTATAATTAATCTAGCTGAGTATCTCAAAGCATTCAGGAATGTGTGTCATTATTCTTTTTGAGATTCATGAGTTCTATCTGTATAGTGTAGGGTGATAAGATAGATTTCTCATCCCTTCCATTTGTCTCATATCCAATTATCACACCTGCCCAAGTGATCAGACAAGGTTATTAGACACTTATGGAATGCATGTAGTACTATAGGACAAAAGGGATGTAATTCCTGGTCCACCCATGGAGTGGGGTCCAGGATTTTATTTAATAATCTTTCTGGTTCCTGAGGTCTCATGCAGAATTTTCATAGTATTGCATCACAAAAAGCTCAACACATGGACCCCAAATATGACTTTCAAGATGGAAACATTGGAAAAAACAGTATGAGACTTTAAGAATTCATGTTGTCTCCCGATCTACATGTGCTTACTTGCACATGCTGATTTGGCTTCCTCGTCAGAAATGTATCCAGTTCACTGTATTCAGACATGACTTTCAATTCACAGTACTCCCTTTTGACCTGAAGGTGACTACCACCAGAATATTCATGAGTATTCTAGTCAGGCCCGGACTGGCAAGGCCGGGCACCGGGCAATCCCCCGGTAGGCTGCCAGGGGTGGGGGCCGGTTTTTTGGCAGGGGGCCGGTTTTGTTGCTGGGGCAATTTTTGGTCTGGCGTTAGTCAGATAAAATAAATCTGAGAAGTTCACTCGCTCCGCGCATAGGCAAAAAAAGCGCAATCTCAGACTCTGGATCTTTCTCACCCATTATCATCTGTATAATGCATTGGGAGCATGTCTGTGCACCATTTAATAGGGGGTGGGTCGCGCGCACGTCTCTGCCACAGTCTGTCTGCACGGTCTTAGTTCACCCATCTAGGGAGGGGCGGCCGGTGGTGGTGACATGCGCATTGGAGTTCGCGCACTAAAAAGTGCGCGTGACCCGTGACGTGAGGCCAGGTCGAGAGGAGCACGAGCATTCCAGAACAACTAAGCCAGAGACTGAGTGAGGAGGCACAGGCACCCCATAATTTAATTATTTCTAGCACCTGCCTGCCCTTCCGTGCTGCCGACTGTCTGCCGCCCGCAGGTGAGTCACTCATGTTGTTTTTATTTTTGAAAATTGCATTTGCAATCATCAGATGTATCATAGCATTGGCACTGTGGGCCGGGCCGGGCCGGGCCGGGATTAAACAAAAGGTATAGGCGGCAGCGACCTCCTGACACGTCTGGGGCGCCTCAAAATACTGACACTGAAATGTTCCTAATGTAAGATGAAAAGATTTCAATAAAACAAATAAAAGACAGTTGCAGGCGGCAGCACTATACCCCGCCTGCTAAGGTGTTTGCGTCCTGGGGAATTAGTATTTTACTGAATCTGATCCATATGACAAAAACTCAGCCCGAAATCACACATTCGAGGAGGTGCATTAGAGCGTCGCTGTTGGAGTGCTGCGCGTGCTCTCTACCTACATTCGGGTCACTCCCAGGTCTCACACACAGTGTGAGGTCTGAGGTGGTGGGTGGCAGTGGCAGGGCAGCCTTGTTTTAGCAGCAACGGACCGATTCCTGTAGGCTCTATAAAGTAAGGCAGCCTGGACTCACTCTCTGTGCAATATTCAGCACAGAATCTGGTTTGAAAGTACCTAGTCTGGGTCTGGAAACCCTTTTTGTGCTTGTGTGCTGTTACCATAGTTAAAGGCACTTTTGTTTTTAGGTACGGGGTGTTGTAGTTTGGGTCTGGGCTGCCAGTCATGGTAGGCAGGCCGGGTTCTAGCGGGTGGGCCAGGCCCACCCACATATGAGCCTGGCTCACCCAACACAGCACAGAACAACACTGTCCGGTCGCCTCCAGCCCGGCCCAATGAGGAAACGCTGACGCTCATCCTGGCAGTTAGGCAATGAGGAGCACTTGTCACCGGTGAGTTGTGCTGTGAATGGGAAATGGTGGCGAGGGATAGACCAGTACGGCTGCCACTTTACCCAGGGAATAATATCGGCACTTTCTAATGTTGGAAGATTCTCCAAAAGCCTAGACATGATAAACAGGACTCTATACAAATAGGCCGTATTCCTTTTTAACACTGACTTTCTGCCTTTTATTACTTTATTAGTCACAGACCATCAAAGCAGCTCCTCCACACATTTTAAAGTGCTTTTACTCGTATGTTTGCTGTTTTTAAATGTGCACTGATAAGAGGTAAAAAATGCCAACTTTTGGTGATTTGTGCGCAGAGACATTAAAATTGTAATCAGCCAGATTTAAAAACAGCCAGGTACCAACTCTATAGTCTGGTTCTGGTTGCTGTATCTGGGGCCAGATTTGCTTAAACTGACTGGTTTGGATAGATTTGGTGTTTGCATGCACAGGGCAGGGCTGACTAAATCATACTGGGAAAAGGCTACTAGATGGGACTGGGCAGGGCCAGGATGGTTGTGTTGAGGGTTAAACTGTTTGGATGGACTGGGCAGGGTCACACTAGTTCTGGTGGATACGAATGAGCTAGAATGAAATTCAGCTGGCTGGGATGGCTCTGATGGAGGTAAGGGGGTTAGAGTGCATTGAGCAGGGGTAATTCTGCTGGAAGTGTTCAGGGTTCCAACACACTGGGCTGGCCCTGGCTGTTTCTGATCCGGTCAATGGAGTTAGGATGCACTGAGTGGGTCAGGCTACTTCTGATTGGCTGTTAAAGGTGTTAAAATGGACAATATTGTCTGGTAATTGCTCCTCATTGCCCAAAAGGTGAGTAATTTGTGATATTTAACTCTCAATATGGACTTCATTGCTTATTTCTACTGGGGAGAAAGTGCCACTGATTTTGCCACACATTAGGCAGTAGAAGGTCACTCACAAGTACACTAAACCAGGGAAATCTCACACATAAGCAATCTGGAAATGTGGCTGCTATGCTATAAATTCAGCTTTTAGGCTAGTGTGTGGCTATGAATGATCAGATCAATGAGATCATCTTCTGAGCTGCTGCAGTGCCTGTCTGCCCTCTGCTACTGCGAACCGCTGTCATGCAGTCTGTCTCTGGTTAGTGCTCTTCCATTTCTGGTGCTATGCAGCAGTTTTAACATCTTCTTAGAGTTTCTTGTTGCTCAAATGGGTGTAATATCTGATATTTATATGTTTCCCTCATCTTCATTGCTTGATTTCGCTCGCGATAAAGTGTCACTCATAGTCGTTGAAATGTCACTCATAATTACACTGATTTTAAGAAAATTTCACACATAAGCAATATGAAACCTTGGCAGCTATGAAAAAGGGGTCTGGCGTAAGCGCGTAAACACAAACCACAGCGCCACCAGTTGCTGTTGGCTTTTTGCCTGAACTTCTTGTACTGCCCTGCCTCACATTAATGTTTTATTTAGAATGAATATTTCACCTAACAATTATGATACACTTTTATTGACTGTATTTATTTGTGAACTTTTTATAGCACTGTACTGGAAGCTAAAATGCATCTGGACACTTTTCAGTCCATTTCAGAAGTGAAATCCTGGAAACATTGGTCTGCATAGCTTTACAGCGCTCCACTAACTATAGCCGCTATCATACAAGCTCTAATTGTCTGTATTTTCAGACCACTGCTATTTTTTATATTCTGTCCTTTTGAGACCACTAGAGCAGTGGGTGGGTTGCTTGGTGCAATCACAGTCTGAAGCAGAGCCAGTTACAGATGGAATTTCCCAGCAGCACTAGTGCAACAGTTTAAGATCTTGGAGTTTCTGGTTGCTCAAATAGGTGCAATTTCAGATATTTATATGTTTCCCTTGTCTTCATTGCTTGATTTATGCTCATGAGAAAGTGTCACTCATAGTCATTGAATATCACACATAATTACACTGCATTTCTGAAAATGTCACACATAGCAATCTGAAACCTTGGCAGCTATGCACAGTGCAGTGTGCACTCCTGCCTTGGCAGCTGTGCACAGTGCAGTGTGCACTCCTGCCTTGGCAGCTATGCACAGTGCAGTGTGCACTCCTGCCTCTGCTCTGGGGAGAAAAAGCACCACTGCCATTGGTGGGGTGACCTCTCACTCACGAACGGCAGTGGTGCTTTTTACCCACACAGACAGACAAAGGTGCTGCGGTGCAGTATTTGGATTGAATGTAGTAGTGCATGTGCCTCACACACGCACTACTAAATTCAACCCAA
Organism: Triturus cristatus; assembly: GCF_964204655.1. Lineage (NCBI taxonomy): Eukaryota > Metazoa > Chordata > Amphibia > Caudata > Salamandridae > Triturus > Triturus cristatus. The sequence goes on from NC_140583.1 coordinate 610,785,628, forward strand.
GTTACCATACCAGTCCACCCAGCTACTGCACTGTGCGTGCAGGCTGCGGCCCGCGTACACTTACTTTCGGCGCCACACCCACTGTCTACCACCAGCCCCCTCGTGACCAGGCAGGCACTGAGGCACCTGACCTGCCTTAATTGTAGTCATAATGACTGGATAACCAGGTGCTCTTTAAGGTCATCATATACTATTTACTGTGCTTTAAAAGTTATTACACTTAAATTTGTAATGAAAAATGTGCTGTAAAATGCACCATTTTGGTCTGTCTTTTCCAAAATAGTAGTGGCCGGGCTCGCTCGCTGCGCTCGCTGCGCGCCAGATGGGGGCTGCTCTGGAAAAATTTGCCAGGGCTGCTTTCAGTTCCCAGTCCGGCCCTGATTCTAGTACCATTGGTAGGACATCTTCATATAGAGGGGATCATGTTTCACCTCTATCTGGTTGGCTGGTTGATCCATGCCGAAATGGGGGTGTCCATGTGCACACCTGCTTCTGTAGATCTCACTGAAAAGTTTATCCATTTTAAACGTGTTTGCGTGCAGCCCGTGTCATGGTCTTCCCAATCGTCACGTGTGGTTAATTACAAAGCAATTAGGGGTGAAGTAACACTCCTTCTTCCGGACGCACAGCGTTAAGTCAATACAAACAATTCCACTAAGTTATCCACGTTCAATAACGTTTTATTTCTTCTATTCCACAATTTCCTTTGTACTAATTTCATCAGGTCACATGAGAGACATAATATATTTTTCAATTCTAATGCGGCAGATGAGCCAATCCAGGCCTTTTTCTGAAGCAAGAACAATACATTTATCATCCTCTGTAGAAGGTGTCATTCTCAATGCATTTCGGACTTATTGTAGTCCTTCGTCAGGGGTTCACTACAAATTAAACAACACCAACATTAAGTTATATGTTCAGCTATTCATGCATTCAGTGCAATCAATATTAACATTACATCTCACTATTCATGCCTTACTATAACGGTCCCCACTTAATTAACATTTTCCCTCTACTAGCGTAACCACACGTTATCAACAAAGTGCCCAAACAAGCTTCTACCCCACTGAATAAACATACCCTAATTCACCTTCACCTATTTAACCTCATCCAATGAATGGAACATCGTGTTGTTCATTAATTGTGTCGCTAGTCCACTGTCTGTTCGTTTCACCTTCCCAAACAGTTCTAACCAATTCACTCGGCTGCGCTTTTAAACATAATACCTCAACGTAAAGTTCCATAAATTCATATTACCATTAGGCAGTGCTAACCCATCCCCATAAATTGAGCCCTCAACGCCATTCCAAATACTTTCGGCCTGTATCGGCATAATCTCCTTCTCATAAAGGGACTTATTATCAAGACAGGCGATAAAATTATCGCCGCTTTAGCGGCAGAAAACTGCCGCTAAAACGGCGATAATGGGCTTGATAATATGCTCTATGGAATTCCAAATGAAGCTCAGGTTAGATGTCCTTCACATTTAACATTGGCTTCAGTTGGAATTCCATAGAGCATATTATCAAGCACATTATCGCCGTTTTAGCGGCATTTTTCTGCCGCTAAAGCGGCGATAATTTTATCGCCTGTCTTGATAATATGCCCCATAGTTCCTTTCGTTGTATAAAGCGATAATCTGCTCCTTTTCAGCTGTTCACTTTTTCTACTCTCGAATTACAGTACCGCCCTCTCCCATCAACCAATTTCGTGAACCTACGCTCTCCTTAAGCCTACAACTCCCATACCCCACGTCTTCAGCCACCTCGTAAAACTGTGAATCCACCTCTTTTTTCTGATCTTCATTCATCCCGCTCGTTCCCTCCCTATGATTGAAACCTCCCCAGGCAACTTACTCGTTTTCCCCACCCACCCACAGTTGTTATCTGAAACATCAATTTCTGAAGTGTACCGTGTGAATGATTAAAAATATCAGGCTGTTATTGAACTGAACCATTCTTAAAAAATGTAATAAACAACCTCTGGTTATATTTCGAATACAATGATGCATGATTGGAAACAAAAATCGTCCGTCATGCCATTTTTTTTAGAGTAGTTCACAAGCTCAAGTTCTTGCGGTGACATGGTCTCTCATGTGACAATTTATTTTGATTGCATATTAGCCGTAATTCGTTTCGGTGGGTGCAACTTGTCCTAAGGGTAGGCAAGTAATACATCACGAAATGGGGGCGTCCAAGTGCACACCTGCTTCTGTAGATCTCACTGAAAAGTTTATCCATTTTAAACTTGTTTGCGTGCGGCCCGTGTCGTGGTCTGCCCAATCGCTACGTGTAGTTAATTACAAAGCCATTAGGGGTGAAGTAACACTCCTTCTTCCGGACGCACAGCGTTAAGTCAATACAAACGATTCCACTAAGTTATCCACGTTCAATAAAGTTTTATTTCTTCTATTCCACAATTTCCTTTGCACTCATTTCGTCTGGGTGATCCATGCACCATCTTATCATCTGACAAGTGCCCCATAAGGCTGGTTGATCATCTGCTGCATCCCATGAGGTCACTAGAGTTCATCAGGGTGGATTTTAGAAATACACTAGGCAAAGTGTGTCTCTTTCTGAGTAGGATTACATCTCTCTGGAAATGTGTTTCTCTGTTGCAAGAGAGTGTCAGTCACTTATTGGTTGACAGCACATCAGAGACGTTTTCAATTCCATGAGCAGGTGTCATCTGCATTTACGAAGTATAGGAGGAGGAGCACCAAATGACCAACTAGTCTATCATAAAGACTCAAACGTTTTTTGGGATACTTGTCTTCTGCTGAATTGTTTGAAGGTTTGCCTTTTCATTGATGGTCGGGCTATTGTGATTTGATTGGGGGATGTCTTTATGATAGACCAGTTGCCCATTTGGTGCTCCTGCTCCTAGGATTCGCAAATCTTATGTTTGTGAGGTGTTCTAAATGGTTGACCCTGGGAGTGAGCACAGTGTAATACAAATTACATAGAGTGGGTGTGGCAATAGGTCACCACAACCGTTTTTGTTGCTTTGAAGTTATCATATGCATCTTCTGGTACAACATCTGCTGTGGGTGTGATCTTCTTGAATCGGAGGATTACGATCAGGGGTTGACAGCACCTCAGACGACAGCTACTATGGTGGATGACAGCCAGTCACCTATTATAAGAGATATACCTAGATCCTACAATTTCTTGTGTGGCAATGACAGATGCCAGTATCTGATGCTATCTCTGATGGATGCAAGGCATTCCTCTAATTGGAGGGAGCTGAACGCAGTTTGGAGGTCTTTGATAACATTTGCTCCGTTTATGCTGGGTCGTTCAGTGCTTACACAAATGGAGACTATAATACCCAAGCCCTGTATAAATCATCAAGTTGGCAACAGAGTTTATATCTGAGTTTATGGGGTGGGCAAAGAAGTCAATCCACTCTCTGCAGCACATGTCAAGGGTGTAGAGAGTCAGGGTATGGCCTAGGCTGCCAAGATGGTGGAGGCTCCTTAGCCGAGCTCTGTGTACTGATCTCTGAATCCGGCCAATATCCTAAGCCCCAACGCCATTTCGCCTCCTACTGAAGCGGAGGTGTTGCTGGGTGCGGTGGTCCTGGATGGGGACCCAAGGGCTGCCATTGTGCCCTCTGACAGACGACGAGGACCTGCCCTCCACATGCGGCTCTGGAGCAGTAAGCTCGGGGCAGGTGCGCTCATGAAGGATGGCTGGGAAGGGGTGCCGGCACTCCGCTCCTGACTAGCAATCGGGAGCTGCTTGCGATGTAGGCGAGGGCCCCCGAGAAAGCGGGTGTGGGTGAATGTCTCCCCCGGCATGACCCTGCATGCTGTGGGGTATGGGGATGCACCTGCAACGGCCAGAGTACATGGGCCAGGCCCCCACTGGGGCCGAGAGTGGATGATGCAGCGTGAGCGCTGAGCTGTTCCAGAACCAAATCAACGCCTTGGCTTGCAGAGAGACATTGTGCCACCATTGCTGGAGGGAGGGCCGGCCCTCTGCTCCTGATTGGTAATGGGGTTGCTTGTACTGTAGTCGAGGGCCACCGAGGGAGCAGAGTGTGGGTCCCTATCTGGTCTGTGGGAGTTTGGCCAGCCAGAGGCGAGGCTGCCCTCCTGCGACCAGAGTTCACGGACAGGGCCCCGCTGGGGACGAGAGCAGATGGAGTGACCCGAGAATGGAGCAGTCCCTGGGCTGAACCAACACCCTATTGGGCAGAAAGACATTGTGTCACCATTGCTGCAGGTTCCCCAGGGAAAAACACATCGGATCCTGCAAGCAGGGAGTAAATAAAATAAAAAGTAAAGTGGAGGACCACTTTTCGCTGCCCAGGAAACACTGCACACGCTGAGGGAAGTCACTAGGCCTGACACTGGGGAGTAAACTAGGGGACGAGGCCCTGGGCCCTAACACAAGACAACGCAGTGCTGTCACCGCTGCCCCCAAGAGAGAGGAGGGGTCAGGTGGGGAGGGACTGTGTTTTATTTTTCCTTTAGCTGCAGGTAAATATTAGTCACACAGACTAAAAACACACTTTATGTGTGGCACAATCTGTTGCACATGTCATGTCCACAGTGCATGGATGAAGGCTGAACAAAAGTCCACATGCCATGGGTTACTTCACCCATTGGCATTCTGCTGTGGTGACAGTTTATTTTTTGCGTGCACGTCCTGCTGTTGCACGCTCAGGGTGCTGACTGCTCTCCCTTGAGGCATCCGATGGTGTTCCCTGCCTCACACTGTGCAGTCTGTGTTCGGCAATTGGTGGGGCAATGCTGCTTCGGCTTGAGAGTTCCTCACTATCCCCTGAGCCCAGGAGACCTGTTTCCCATATGGTATCTGTCTGCAGCTGGTCTACTGCATTTGTCACCTGCACCAACCCTTTGGCCACATCCTGGCTGCAGTGTGCCATTTCGACCTGCATGCTAACTGAGAGGTGTGACAGCACGGAAGTGGCATTAGACAGGCGGTTGACCGCCTTGCTATAAGTGTCCAGACGGGTGTAGAGATGTTGTTTCCCCCTGCGTCTGGATGCCTGGTCTCTTTTCATGGTGGCACAGAGTTCTTTTATTGTGCCCGTCATTTCTCTGATGCTGTCCGCACAGGCCTTATGTCCCTCATCTATTTTGACATTCAGCTCTCTGATGCCCTCCTTCATGTCAGTCAGGTTATGGTTCACAGACACCAGCTGCCTGTGTATTGACCTCATTGATTTTGTTTGCAGGCGCCTTCTAGGCTGGAAACCACCGTAGGATCCTCTGCAGCATCTGCGCTGGTGGTTCCCCTTGGCCTGCGTCTCCTGCATGTTTCTTCTCTACGCTGTTCCTGGTCTGTCTGGGCCTCATCCCCATGGACTGGTTCTCCCTCTAACAGTGGAAGTGGAGGCACAATCTGACGGTGTCTCCGTGGGACAGGTGTTGGCAGGGTCGTCTGCTCTGTGTCCTCTTGCCCTGCCTGGTCCTCTGTGTGTGCTGCCTCCTCAGCTCCTGTATTGTCATCTTGTGTTTCAGGTTGAACTGTAAATGAAAAGGCACATTTTAATTGTTTGTTCTGCTTCACATTGTTCACTGAAAAAGTTTTCTGAATTTAGGTTAGCTAAGTACTGCCAAGCGTTTTTTGCCTTTACTAATTTACTTCTACTGATTCTACATTGCTGTGTCTCATTGCTCCACTGTATAATGTGTGTGACTACATCTCCCATGATGCATTGGTGGGTGTGCTGGAAAAAGTGGAATGGAGTTGCATTGTTACTTTGTAGTTGGTGCATTCCTGAGTGTGTGATTGAGTAGGTAATGTGTCAGGGCTGATTTGACATGCATCTTACCTTGTCTGGTGTTGGGAGTGTCGGAGCTGTCGAGTCAGCCACACCACTGATACTCTCAGGCTGTAGGGTGGACTCCAACAACTCCTCATGGGGCGTGGATTCAGTCTTAGTGAATGTTCCCCCGCCAGTCTTCTTCGCCTCCGCAAGCCTGGTTGCCACCTTGTTCTTGGACCTTGAGCGCATATCATACCAGCGCTTGCGTAGGTTGGCAACGGAGCGCTGGGTTACACTGATGGCATTAACCTTTGCCTGGATGTCCAGCCATATTTTTCGTTTTTGTGATTCTGGGACATGAAGGGATTTTTTCCCAAACAGCAACACATGGCTAAGGACCATTTCTTCAATTAGAACCTCCTGCTCCCTCTCACTGAACTTATGCTTCCTTTTGCTCCCAGCCTCTTCCTTATCCTTCTCCTGGGGATCCATTTGGTTTTGGTGGTGTTGCAGTCAAAGTAGTTTGCTTCTCCTCCTAGCCTCTCACACAGCCTCAGGCAATCAGGAACAGCATGGGAAGTCACACTTCCTGGGTTTGATGTCATCAAGCTGCACCTGAATTGCAGATTCGCTAATTTTGCGATTTCCTATTTGCGATTTCGCAAATAAGGAATCACTAATATGGAGTTCACAAACGTATTCTGTGAATTTTAAAGAATCGCTGATATTTTGCGATTTATTTATATACATTGCATTTTGCGATTCTCAAATTGCGATTCACTAAAAATCGCATTTAGAGAATCGCAAAATGCTTTTTGATACATATGCCCCCTTCTTCTTTGAGTAGGTGTCAAACTGCATGTGCAAAATTGCGATTTTCAGTAATTCGCAATTTGTGATTTTTTTATACATATGTTTGCGAATTCGCAATTTGCGATGACGCTTTTTGCGAATATCGCAAATAGTGTGTCGGTATTTGCAAAATCACGAAAAAATTTGCAGATTGTCATACTCGCAAAATAGGTATTCTCTACATTTGCGAATACATATTTTGCGCTGCGATTTTCACTTATACATTGAAGATGGCTATTTTGCGATCGCAAACACGATTTGTTTGCGATCTGCAGTGTTTGCAACCTCAAAATAGCATGATACATATTCCCCTTAAATCTGTTAAGCTGCCAAAAGGCTGTAGTCACAATATGCCATGTTATGTTAATCATATTTGCTCCGACTGGAAACGTTGAAAATTGTATGATAGATCTTGTGTAACGTATCTACAAAATGCAATCAAAAGAATTTTTATAAGAGGGCGTAGAGAATCAAAAGCTAGATTGACTCAGTTGTATATCGTTGTTATCTCGCTTCTTGGGACACATTCCTATCTCTTCCTTTAGGATATTTGTCTCAATTATGGATGTTCAGTAATCGATCTGTTTGCAACAAAATCATTTTTGGGGACCCAGTTACAGGGTGGATGGATGCTTTACTGGTTCCTTCACCCATGAGCATTTTCTACACTTTTCAACATATCCCTTTGATAGGTCAGATTCTACACAAAGTACAAGGGTCGTAATCATGATAGTGTTTCCTTACGGGCCGCACAGAAGCTGGTTTCCATTGCTGTTGAAAACGACGGCGGACACTCCTTGGATCTTATCTCAAGGTTCCATGCCCTCTGGTTCTGCTAACCTTGATGGGTCCCTCACTGAACAGCTGGAAGAGGGCAATTTGAAGGCTGGAAGGTTAGGTTTGGCTTAATTTGGGCTTTCACAGGAAGCTGCTAAAGCGCTATAACAATCTAGGTGTTACCCACCAAGAAAAAATATGCTCATGATTGGATTTCATTTCAATTCTGGAGTCTTTCTAAAAGTGTCTATTCGTTATCATGTCCTCCTGCTAGGAGATCATATTTCCTGTTAGATGCTTTTTAAAGAGGGTTAGTGGTTGTTGCTCTTAAGATACAATGTACTGCCATATATGCTTTCAGAACCCTGTGGGACATGTGAATTATGGGGGATGTGGTTTCCAGATTGTTGATGGTTTCCTTGCTCCTTAATCCACCTAGGAGAGTTATTCATTTAGTTTGGGTCTGAATTTAGTTTTGAGTGTGTTGCAGATTCCTCCTTTCCAATTGTTCTTCATTCCCAATTGTTGGTATTTCTAGTAGCTATTGTTTCACTGAGAAAGTTGGGTGACTTGCAATCAATCAAAAGTTTGTACATCACCTTATTTTAAGAGTTGGATTTGATGTTTTGATTCTTGTTCCCAGACTGACATTTTTACCAAAAATTCTTTCTGAAATTCGATTAGGTAAGGAAGTTGTTCTTCCTGCTTTTCGGTCAGATGTTTTGCCTTATTCTTTGAGGTTCTTGGAGGCCCACAGCGTGGTATTGCAGTATTTGGATCATGATGGGAATTTGAAAGCATGTGGGGCTCTCTTGGTAAATTTTGGTTCCTCCAAAAAAGGCTTAAAAGAAGCAACATACATCGGTGGATCAATTGTCTGATCGTAAAGGCTTACTCTTTGAAGGTGATGGAGCTACCAGAGTGGGTGCTTTATTGATGTTTAATGAATTGGACGATAATTATGAGAAGGTAATATTCGGAGTACGTATGGTGATCCTTGTTTTGTCTGGTTGTATCATTCTAGTCCTATTCAGAAATCCATTCTCTCCCACTATGGAAAGTTGAGGCATAGTTTCTTGCTTACTGAGTAAGAGGTCATAGCTCAGTACAGTGTTATAGGAAGCGAAAGGGGGCAAAACGCTGAGCCAAGTGGAAAGAAGGAAAAGACTTCTGGAAAGAAGTCGACGACTTCTAAATAATCCATGGTGAGGCAGACATGCAATTACCTAGGTTGTTCGGAAGGGCAGAAGGTCGGTCCTTTGTCCCCTACAGAACAACACTGCCAAAAATGATACCGATTATGTGGAGGGCCTTGCAAACTGAATCCACAACACGACTCACCATGCAGGCACAACCTTCTGCACAGATGACATTCACATAGGTTAGGATGTAAAGATGCTAGAATCCACCCTACCCAATTATGGAACACCTCTATTAGGAGGAACTACACTAGACATCAACCCATTTAAACCAGTGTAGTTGGAAATTAAACTACCTGGGGAAGAACCACAACTGGATAAATCACAACCACAGGACGCACCTGCACAAACCACAAAGGGGCCAAGTAATTGGAGAGCTCTGAACTATACAAATACACAATAACATAGCATGTAGAGATTACCTAAATCGCTGCATGTGCTTGGCAACTCGATGGAATTTGTCATGGACAGTGTGAGCTGAACTCAGTCTATACATTTAAGTCAAGCTCCATGCTTTCAGGCTTGCCTATTTTTGTGTTTATTTGAGTTGAGGAGCATTGATGGTTAAATAGAAATCAAATTAATACATAGGAATTTCCCATTTGGTATCTATCTAAACTGCTGACTTAACACTGGAATACAGGTTACTGATAGTACGTGACACAGTACACGGCTTAGGGCCTGCTCCTGGTGGCTATAGCCAGAATATGATATTCCCTGATTCTCCAACTAAAAATCCCGAGTGCTACGATGTGTTTCAACGGGAACGAAATGTGTCTTTAATTCTACCTCCATTGGTAACTCTGAAAGATATTCTTAAGTTTGTTTTCTTACAAGGTGCTACTTTGGCTGTTGGGACAGCACATAGTGTCCAATGCCATTGGTGACCCTATTCTGGGTTTGGTGGTCTGTTTATCTCTGATGTCCAGGTGGCTCTTTGGTGTGGTTTGCTGTGTCAGGAGGGGCACATGCCAATACTATTCCTCATTCACTCCTACCTTCTATTTGTGGATTCCCTTTAATGTGGTGCCACCCTGTTCCCCACTTCACTAATCACTATGTATGCTGTATTAGAATATTGGAATGTTCAGTGCTACATTGAAAACAATTGAGTGCTCCGGGATTCTAATGGCGGGTAGAAGCCTGTAGCATCAACATTCCTATGATTGTTCACAGCAACAGCTGTGAATAAAGGTCTCTCAGAGCCATAGGGGATATAGACCCCCTCGGGCTCTGTGAGGCCTTTGTTTTACAAATTAGAACATTCTGCTCTCTAGGGGCAGACTGTTCTAATAGCTTTAGAGCATTCCATAGTGGGCTCTACCAGCCGTTAAAGGCCAGCTTCCTAGTTTAAGGCCCGACCCAAAGTAACTGGATGCGTGCCTTTAATGTCCGGTAGAGACCTATACGGCTGTGTCTAAGGCTATATTAGAACATTGGAATTTTGAGCACTCTATAGAAGACTATGGAGTGCTACGGGCTTTTAATGGCTGGTAGAATGCCGGAGTATCATCATTCCAATGTTTGTTCACAGCAACATGTTCCAATATCCTTAGAACCCTCCATAGAGGGCTCTACTGCCATTAAAAGCCTGCTCCCTTGTTTAAAACTGGAGTGGGCCTTTAATTGCCAGTAGAGCCCATGATGGCAGGCTCTAAGGCTGTATGGGAGCTGCTTGTTCACTGTTTGTGAACTGAGGAATCTGGACTGCTTTTGTGTTTACCCCTATGTTGTCTCTATCCCACACTGTAGAGAGAGGGTGTGATGGCCACACTGCTGATGGGTTCATGGTTTGTGGCACTTGTGCAGTATATTCTTGTTTCCTGATTCTTTCTTCTGTATGGAGAGGATACGAACAATTCACGATAATGCTATTTTGGTTTTACTGTTGGATAACTTGGAAAATGTAATATATAATTATTTCACAAAGTTGTTATTTTATGAACATAAAATAATTTGTCAAAGTATCTGTTACTGTTGCAACTCTGCCATTGGTATACATATATTTGTCTCTCTAATTGAGGATGGTGGGGACTAGGAATATGAACATGCTTGAAAGAGTGATAATTAAAACTCCTAAACCAGAGAATATTAACTGCTTAACCATTAGCATGCTCACAGTCTTCTTCTTGTATGAATTTTTACTTGGTGAGTTTACTTATCATGAACTCGGAGGGTCCTGTTGATGACATTTATTCCACTCGTCTACAAGCTAAAATCCACTACTATCAAAAACACAACAATTGCATCTCCTCTGCTACTCCATCTCTTTGTTCTCTTTCCGATTAACCTCTTTCTTCCCCTGGGTGCTGGACCCCTCTCTCTTTCATGTTTAAATGCAACACCCATCACTGGTGTGCAACCTGAGACTCTGTCCAGTCATACAATGTTTGGCCTCTCTACCCACAGGCAGGGCCGGACTAGGAACCGAAACTGACCCTGGCAAACTGCTAGGGAGGATGAGGCCGAGCTGTTTGCTAGGGCCGGTTTCGGCCATTTTGTTACAGAGGACCAATATTGCTGGCCCCCGGTAACAAAAACGACCCCCCCAGGGGCCTAAAACCGGCCCCCACCCTGGCGGCCCACTGGGTATGGCCAGTCCAGCCCTGCCAACAGGTGCAGGGACTGAGTGAAGTACACAAACGCTTGAGCAGGGGAGTCCCAGTTATCAGAGCCCCACACAACCCATTGAGCATACCTGCTTATGTGTGTCCGTGATTCCTGGGTTACTAACAGTCCCGTAAAGCATTCTGGGATGTAGTGGTAATTCATACCCATTTTTGTTCTTTAGAATAGCACTGCACTAAGAAAATACACTAAATATATTTAAGTGTTTTATTTCAACCGTCTATTCCTGTTGCTTAGTGCATGAGTAGTAACCAAGCAAAAAAATATTACAACAGCACTTAAACATATTGCTAGCAGCAAAAATAAAATGAACAGTTCCAACACAATTAGGATGTTTATACAACCTCCCAACCCAAAGCTACTTCTTTGTGCTGCACTATGAGAGCTTGGGATAGGTAACTTGCCTCTAGAGTTTCTTTAGGCCCAGTGCACTGCATATCTGTTCACAGCTGATTATCTGTTACTATCTGAGTTCAGCGGGGAGAAAATATTACCATTGGAAGGAAACCACACTGTCAGCTGGGCTCAGCTCCTCTTTATAATGACTCGTGGTATAAGAATGGATGATACAGCGGTCTGGCTGGACGTTTTATGATAACCTGGTGTGATAGCATCTCAAAATTATTGGTCAGATCAAGGAGTTTATATTGGGATGACCACTGGCTTTTAGCCTAAATTTGCGAATTTTCCAATAATCTGAGCTATAACTGGTCTAAACCAGCATGATAAAAATATGTCAACTTGGACAACATATTTATCTTACATGTCTACTGTCAAACCTTGAAACATAGATATTGCGTAGCTTGTAGCAGGCTTGTGTCACCATTTGTGGTAGCAAAGTCATTGTTTAGATGAAATTGCACTTTTACAATTTCTGTGAAAGATAATGACATGCTAAATGTGGACCAAAGGCAGACTGGCTAATTTGCTCAGAACTTCACCACCCTTTGTACCCGAAGATCAATAAGCTTTGATCATCATTTTCTGTAACTTCCTCATTTGCTCTCCTAACATCTATTCCCGCTTTTTCACTCTTATTTCTTTTCTCCATCTAACTGCCTCTTAGGTCTTTATTTGCCTCTGTAGGACTCAATCCACTGCTCTCAGGAAGATCCCTCCACCCCACACCAAGCTCTCTTCCTTCTTAACTGACCTATATATCCCTGCTGTTTTGCATTCTTGTTGCCTTCTATGTCATTTTTTCTCGAATCAACTTTTCTTTCTTAACTCCTGTTTTACTGTTACTCTTCCCAAGTTGTAAATATTTCCTTAAATTTGATTACCCCTTTGTCTCAATTTCTGGGGCTCAACTACTTTTGACGCAGTGGATCACTCTATTCTCTGCAATGCTCTGTCTTCATTTGGAATTGCTGGTTGTCTGCTGTCCTTGTTTTCTTCCAATGTCTCTGGTCACTCCTCCTTCAGGAACTATTTTCTTGGCTCTACTTACATGTTTGTGTGTTAAGATTTTAGCTCACTGCATTTATCTCTGTTTATTACTTAATAACCATTTAGCAATATTGTGAGTCAACAATCTGTGGTGAGATTTTTGTAATTAATGTAGGCCTTGCCCTACTACTTGTCTTCAGCTTGCCAACCTACTGATTGCTTTCCTCATCAGTATAATGTTCTTCAAGGTTGTATTCTTGTTTCTCCTGTTCTCTATTTACACTCAGCTTGCTTCTATATCTCTTGCTTCATTTCACGTGGTCACTACTGTTTCATAGATTCCCAGCTATTTGTTTTCTTTTCCAGGTTTGTGCATGATCTACATAGTACATTCTCGAGTTGCGAACTCCTAGTAGCCTATCTGCTATGAATGGAACCTCTGGTAGACCTCGCATTTGCCACACCTTAATTCCTTGAAGTCAATATTCAATTCTTAACATCCTCCCTTCATGCCAGTTTTCATCATGATTCTATCTTCCTTCACCATGGTTTCTTAACATAATTAAATCAGGGACCTACAATTCCATTCTTTGTCATTGGTTGCAATACTCTCGGCCCACAAGGTGCATGCAAGAGGTAACGGTGTGGGTAAGACTGTGAATCACAGGGTCAAAGATGGCACTTTTTTAAAATGGGAGGATGAGATGACGAGCACCCACAGGGTAGCCTGACACCTCTCCTAGTCTAGCAAGATAAAATATAATCGTACGCATTCGGAATGATGCACGGTGCAAAATGGGCACCTTTTGAGTTAGTCTGAACAGAATGTCTCTGAGCCTATGTGTTTGTCCTTTCCAGAGAATTACATAATCTTATCCCCCAGACGCATGCACCTAGTAAGGAGTAAAATATTGTGAGATAAACAACATTGTCTAATAAACAAAATGCAGGCCCAATAGGTCCCTACACCTTCGCACCAAGGTATAGCTGGGAAAAAACAGGTTGTAAAGTAACCCCAGGCTCGCCAGGCAGCTTTCAGATCGGTAACCAGTGGAAAGACAGATGCCACTGAACCCTTGTAAATAGGATTCAAGTTAAATAATAAAGGACTTGTGTTAGACCTGGCACCTTGGCGTGAGTCTCCCTTCCACTTTTTGTCGCTGTGCCTCATGTGTTTTGCTGGTGTTAGCTGCTCAGAGCACTGTGCCACTGCCAACCAGTGCCACAGTGCAAGTGCTCCCTATTTAAAATGTATATGTTGGTTGGATTCCATGATTGGCTTATTTGGTTTACTGTCAGACCCCAGTAAAGTGCACCAGGAGTGCCCAGGGCTTGTAAATACAAATGCTGCTGGTGGGCTTGCAGCACTGGTTGTGCCACCCACAGAAGCGGCCTGGTAAAATGTATCTAAGGGCTGCCATTGCAGAACCTGCGTGCAGTCTGGTACTGTCATGCTGACTGGGTAAGTGCACACACTTGACAGTCCCTAAACCTTCCCTTAACTTCATATTAGTCACCCCTATGGTAGGCCCAAGGGCAGGGTGCATTGTAAGCATAAGGTAGGACAAGCCCTGATGTGTGTGGCATGTCCTAATAGTGAATTACAGCCATTTTCGTTTTTCACTATTGTAAGGCTACCTGTTCTCCATAGGCCAGAATGGGCTGCTAGAATTGTTACATTCTATAATCCTAACAGACCCAGGGAACATGGTAGAAATTCGAGTTTAGTATGCCTGAACTCAGAATAATAAAATACATTTTTTAGTAAAGTTTATTTTAATATTCTGTGTTTGCAAATACCACTTTTAGAAAGTTGGTATTTGCTTGCCTGACCTTTTCAGCCCGCCTCTGCTATGATGTGTATCTGTCTGTCTGGTTGTGTGAGTGACAGGGCTGGGGAAACCCAGAGGGGCAGGGCTAGGTAGCCTGGTGGTGAATAGGAAGATTGGCAGCCAGATGGGTGGGAGGAGTGCACCTGGGCTCTGAATAGGGTTGTGCTCTGCTACCACAATGCTGGCTCCACCTCCTGTGGAGCGGCTGATGTCTCTGCCCTGCACCCTGAATAGAAAGGCAGAGTCATGGCAACAGAGTGCTCAAGAACTGGTTTGGACTGGGCAAAGGCCCCTCTACCCCAGAGGAACAAAGGAATTAGGGGTATAAGTATTGGGACCCTGCTCCCAAGAAATTAGATCCTGCTGAAACAAGAAGAACCTCTGCCAGAGGAGAAGGAACTGGGAAAGCTGTAGGAGGAGTACTGTCCCTGACCTGGGGGATTGGCCTGCAGTGGTTGCCTTGCTGCTGAAGGAGAGGAGAAAGACTACTAAAGACTTTGCTTCAACTTGTGCTTTAAAAAGATCTCCAAGGGCTTGAACTGAGCTTGCCCCCTGAAAGAAGTCCCAGGACCAGTGGACTTCACCCCCAGCTCCCCAGAGTCTTTTGGAAGTGCCTGCTGCTGTTGTTGGGCCTTCTGGGGGACTGCGTGTCGCAAGGGGCTGGAAGCGCGATGCAAGGAAGAGAAGCGTGCCACCGTCGGAGCCGCTGTCGTCGCATCTCGCAAAGGGTGTCGCTGCTGCAGCATCGCATCGAGCGGAAGCGTCTCGCATCATCCGGAAGTGTCTCGCAACGCCGAAGAAGCATGTCGCCATCATAGCCATCCTAGCTGTCGCATTGCACCACATCGAGAGAAGAGTCTTGCATCGAGGAGGAAGCGTGTCGCCATCACAGCCATCGTAGTTGTCGCATTGCACCGCATCCAGAAAAGCGCCTCGCATCCACAGAGAAGCGTGCCGCCGTCGGAGCCGCTGTCGTCGCATTTCGCAGAAGGGGTGTCGCCGCTGCAGCATCGCATCGAGCGGAAGCGTCTCGCAACGTCGGAGAAGAGTACCGCTGCCAAGGCCGCTGTCGTCGCATCTCGTCAAGGGTGACGCCGCTGTAGCTGACGCATCGAGTCGAGTCTTCTCGCAACATCGGAGAAGCGTAACGCATCTGGAAGATCCCGTCTTTCTTTCTTTTGCACCAAGAACTTCAACGCATCTGCATCGCTGCAACACTTTCGTTGCCCTGCGTGTCGCATCTAAGGTACATTGACTTAAAGTGTCGCATTTAAGAACTTAAGAGAAACTAAGCAATCTTCTACCAACTAAGCAACCGTATTGTGTATTTTTAATCGTTTAATGGTCTTGTGATAATCCTATATAAAGAATCCTTATTTTTAATATAAATACCTGTGTGGTGTCCATTTGTAGTGTTGTCACTTGGTTACTGTATGTGTTCACAAATGCTTAACCTATAACGCTCTGAGATAAGCCTTGTCTGCTCGCGCCAAGCTACCTAGAGGGTGAGCAGGGGTTGTTTTAGGAGTGTAACCCCTTACCCTGACTAGAGGAAATGTTCCCTGCTTGTCACAAGTACCTACCTGTGCCAACCAGAGAACCCGGATTCTAAGATTGGTGGTCAGCGGTGAGGATTCTGGACTTGCATTTGTGACTCATGTACAGTGATTGGTGAACACTACTTAGTGAGTGCAGACCTTAAACGCAACCAATACTTGTTGGTAGATTTCTTTTTGGGACTTTCTATTTTTGACTACTGCCAAGCTTAACCATGGTAGAGAAAGCAGCATCCATAGTCTCTGTGAATACTGAATGGGAATGGGAAGAAGAGAAACTAGACAGCTACCCGCTGATGCAGCTAAAGTTCTTCTGCAGGAAATTCAAGGTTTTTACTACTGGATGTAAAAACAAGCCACAGTTCTACAAGGCGCTGAGGGCCTGGGTAGAAGCAAGGAATGCCATTGATGATGATAATGCAGAGGAACAGTTAGATGGGCCAGAAGGTCCAAGTGGAAGGAGAACCCCTTCCCCTGCTGGTAGCAGTGTTTCTAACCACAGTCTATCTCCAGAGGAGCTGGCAGATAGAAAAGAGTGTAGGATGCATGAATTGGAGCTGACCAAGCTCAAGTTAAGTGGGCAGTTAGAATTTGAAATGCAAAGTAGAAAGTTGGCCCTAGAGGAAAAGAAGCTACAATATGAACATGAAAAGGTTTTGAGGGAGTTGGAGCTGAAAGCCCAGAGTCTAGAAAAGGCTCCCTCTGGTGGCAGCACACCATCAGTGCAGGCGGAATCAAGAGTATACATACCCAAAGTTGTAGTAAAAGAATTTTTCAAAAATGATGACATAGGGCAGTGGTTTAAGGCCTATGAGGTAGCCATGTCTTCCCACCGGGTCCCTGAGAAAGATTAGGGAGAGGGGTTGTGGGGACGGTTCCTTAGTGAGGGGCGGGATACACTGCTGGATTTGCCTTCAGATGATTATAATTCCTATCCCCATATGAAGGCTGCTTTGATGTCTAGGTATGGGTTGACCCCTGAGTTGTATAGGCAAAGGTTCAGGGGTTGCACCAAGATTCCAAACAGTACGTATGTTGAGTATGTGACTTTTCTTTGCAGAGCACTGGATGGTTGGGTGAAGGGTAGCAAAGTTAATGATTTTCAAGGGCTTCTTGATTTAATGGCATGGGAGCACTTGTCTAGTAATTGTTTTCCTGAGCTACGCCAGCACCTGATTGATAGTAGGCTGACTAACCCTAGGAAGCTTGCTGAGGAGGCGGACTGCTGGGTCAGTACCAGGGTCCACAAGGGTCAAGTGGGAGATTCCGCCAAAGGTGGGCAGGGTCCCCAGCAGAAGAGTGGGGGGGGACAAGGGTAAACAGAGGGAGTTCCAGAAGAGGCCCCAAAGTAATCCCCAAGGGAACCAAGGGAAAGGTTCTCAGCCTCCCCCGCCACAGAAACCGACTGGGGCCCGACAGGTACACCTGTTCAGAAGGGGCCCATCAAATGTTACAAGTGTGGTAACATGGGGCATTTTGCCTCTGATGTGAAGTGTCCATTGTTTGGTAAACCAGCACCCACTGGTGCTCCCTCCCGGCAGGTGACTAGTGTAGCCCTGGGGGAGGAGTTGGGTGTCCAAGGTGGGTGGGGTCCCACAGAGATGTCCCTTGTCTCATTAGAAGACTGTGAAGTGGTCCCCCAAACCCAGCTGCCTGAGAACACTAAAAAATACAGGCAGTGGGTGACCATAAATGGCCATAGGGTTGAAGCTCTCAGAGACACAGGAGCCAGTGTGACGGCTGTCAAGCGCCACCTGGTGTCTCAGGAGTAGGTTGTCCCAGGAGCATTCTATCCGGTTATTGCCGCCGATAACACCGAGAGTCACTGCCCAGTGGCTTAGGTTCCCTTTCAGTGGGGGGGGTCTCTGGTACTCTTCAGGTAGCTGTGAGGCCCGCCATGCCTGTAGACTGTCTGTTAGGGAACGACTTGGAGAGCTCACCGTGGGCTAAGGTGGAGCGGAGTGCTCACCTGGAGATGTTGGGTATGCTGGATTGGGCGTGTGTCACCACACAGTCCATGGCAGCCAGTAGAGGTGCTCAAGAGGTCCTGGAGCCTGAGAGGGAGGCCCAGGGACCGGCCTTAAAGAGAAGGAGCAGGGGGCACGGGAAACCGGCCCCTGAGGTTCCACGGTCCAGGAGGGAGCAGACCTTGAGGGGGATGCCCTGGAACCTACAGAGGAGCAGATAGCTGAACTGGGGGACCTGCCTGAGCTGACCCATTGGCAGCAAGAAGGAGGACCCTCCAGGGAAGAGTTCTGCAGGGAGCAGAAAGAATACCCTTCTCTTGTGGGTATGCGGCAGCAGGCTGCAGACCAGGCCAACGGTGATCAGTCCGGAACACACTTCATTTACTGGGAGAATGACCTCCTGTATTCTGAGCCTAAGGTTGCTGAGCCTGGGTCAGCCCGTGTGCTGGTAGCACCCCAGCGCTTCAGAGCCTTCCTACTGGGGCTGGCTCACGATGTACCCTTAGCAGGACATTTGAGGCAGGACAAGACCTTTGAAAGGCTTGTCACCCACTTCTTTTGGCCCCAAATGCGCAGTAGTTCAGATACTCACTGCAGAACATGCCAAACTTGCCAGGCAAGTGGGAAGAGTGGAAGGAAGCAGAAGGCTCCACTCCAACCATTCCCTGTGGTCGGTACCCCATTCCAGCGAGTGGGGATTGACATTGTAGGGCCACTGGACCCCAGGACAGCGATGGGCAATAGGTTCATCCTGGTCCTGGTGGACCATGCCACCCGGTACCCGTAAGCCATCCCTCTGAGGACAGTGACGGCCCCCGTGGTGGGACGTGCGCTGATGGGAATTTTCTCCCGAGTGGGATTCCCTCTAGAGGTGGTGTCTGACCGAGGTACCAATTTCATATCTAAATATATGAAATCCCTTTGGCAAGAGTGTGGTGTAACCTACAAGTTCACCACACCTTACCACCCCCAAGGAAACGGGTTGGTTGAGAGATTCAACCGAACCCTCAAAGGCATGATAATGGGCCTGGAAGGACCCATGAAGCGTAAGTGGGACGTCCTCTTACCATGCCTTCTCTTTGCTTACAGAGAGGTGCCACAGAAGTCTCTAGGGTTCAGTCCCTTTGAGCTTCTGTACGGACACCCAGTGAGAGGACCTCTAAGTCTGGTCAAGGAAGGCTGGGAGCAATCTCCCAGGAAACCTCCCCAGAATATATATAGCTACATGCTGGCCTTCAGAAACCAGACTAGGCGTTTCAGGGAACTTGCTGAGGCAAACCTGGAAGCCAGCCAGGAGGAGATGAAGCGGTGGTTCGACCAGAATGCCACTCTGGTAGAGCTTCAGCCTGGACAGAAGGTATGGGTCTTGGCCCCCGTGGAGCCCTGTGCGCTCCAGGATAAGTGGACCGGTCCCTTTGAGGTGGTGGATAGCAAGAGTCCGGTTACCTACTTGGTGGACTTGCGGTCTCCAAGGAACCCCTTAAGGGTCCTTCATGTCAACCGCCTCAAGCCCCACTTGGAGAGGTCCCAAGTGGGCATGCTCTTAGCGTCAGATGCTGGGATGGAGGAGGAGACCGAGCCTCTTCCTGACCTCCTGTCAGTCAAGGAGCAAGATGGGTCAGTGGATGGTGTCATCCTCTCTTCCGCCCTGACCCCTGAGCAACGGAATGATTGTCGCCAGCTGCTGGGACAATTTTCTGACCTGTTTTCCCTGGTCCCCGGTGTCACTGATTGGTGTGTCCATGATGTGGACACTGGGGATAGTACACCTGTGAGGCACAAGGCCTACAGGGTGACTGACAGGGTGAGGGCCTGCATCAAGGAGGAGGTCTCCAAGATGTTTGCACTCGGGGTAATTGAGTCTTCCTGCAGTCCTTGGGCCAGCCCAGTGGTCTTGGTCCCATAGGCTGCAACGCCGGGAGCCACACCCGAACTCCGGTTCTTTGTGGACTACAGGGGACTCAATTCTCTCACCAGGACTGACGCACACCCCATCCCCAGAGCTGATGAGCTCATAGATCGGCTAGGGGCTGCCAACTACCTCAGCACGTTTGATTTAACGTCTGGGTACTGGCAGATCGCCTTGACCGATGAGGCCAAAGAGAGGTCAGCATTTTCCACCCCTGATGGGCACTACCAGTTCCGGGTTATGCCCTTTGGGATGAAGAATGCCCCTGCCACCTTCCAGAGGTTGGTCAACCAGGTGTTGGTTGGGCTGGATTCGTTCAGTGCAGCCTACCTGGATGACATCGCAGTGTTCAGCTCCACGTGGGAGGAACACCTGCGCCACCTCTGGGAAGTGTTGATGGCGCTGCGCAAGGCAGGCCTCACGATCAAGGCGAGTAAGTGCCAGATCGGGCAGGGTTCAGTGGTGTACTTGGGGCACCAAGTTGGGAGTGGCCGGGTGGCACCCCTTCAATCCAAGATAGAAACCATCCTGAATTGGGAGTCGCCCAAAACCCAGACAGAGGTGAGAGCATTCCTAGGACTCACCGGGTACTACAGGAGGTTTGTCAAGGGGTATGGCAACATTGTTGCCCCCTTGACGGCGCTGACTTCAAGGAAGCAGCCCAGGAAGGTGATCTGGACTGACACCTGTCAGAAATCTTTTGAGGCCCTGAAAGCTGCTATGTGCACGGCACCCGTGCTTTTGGCTCCCAACTTCTCCAAAGAGTTTATCGTTCAGACAGACGCTTCAGAGCATGGTGTGGGGGCTGTTCTTTCACAGATTAATGAAGAGGGCCTAGATCAACCTGTAGCCTTTATTAGCAGGAGGTTACTACCACGGGAACAGAGATGGAGTGCTATTGAGCGTGAGGCATTTGCTGTGGTCTGGGCGCTGAAGAAGCTAAGACCCTACCTGTTTGGGTCTCACTTCCTGGTTCAGACAGACCACAGGCCCCTCAGATGGTTGATGCATATGAGGGGTGAGAATCCAAAGCTGTTGAGGTGGTCCATTTCCCTACAGGGTATGGATTTCACGGTGGAACATCGCCCTGGTACAGATCACGCCAATGCTGACGTTCTGTCCAGATTTTTCCGCCTTAGTGATGAAGAACTCCCTGGGGTAGGGTAGTTCTCCCCACTTTTCAGCTGGAGGGGACACGTGTTAGATCTGGCACCTTGGCGTGAGTCTCCCTTCCAATTTGTCGCTGTGCCTCATGTGTTTTGCTGGTGTTAGCTGCTCAGAGCACTGTGCCACTGCCAACCAGTGCCACAGTGCAAGTGCTCCCTATTTAAAATGTATATGTTGGTTGGATTCCATGATTGGCTTATTTGGTTTACTGTCAGACCCCAGTAAAGTGCACCAGGAGTGCCCAGGGCTTGTAAATACAAATGCTGCTGGTGGGCTTGCAGCACTGGTTGTGCCACCCACAGAAGCGGCCTGGTAAAATGTATCTAAGGGCTGCCATTGCAGAACCTGCGTGCAGTCTGGTACTGTCATGCTGACTGGGTAAGTGCACACACTTGACAGTCCCTAAACCTTCCCTTAACTTCATATTAGTCACCCCTATGGTAGGCCCAAGGGCAGGGTGCATTGTAAGCATAAGGTAGGACAAGCCCTGATGTGTGTGGCATGTCCTAATAGTGAATTACAGCCATTTTCGTTTTTCACTATTGTAAGGCTACCTGTTCTCCATAGGCCAGAATGGGCTGCTAGAATTGTTACATTCTATAATCCTAACAGACCCAGGGAACATGGTAGAAATTAGAGTTTAGTATGCCTGAACTCAGAATAATAAAATACATCTTTTAGTAAAGTTTATTTTAATATTCTGTGTTTGCAAATACCACTTTTAGAAAGTTGGTATTTGCTTGCCTGACCATTTCAGCCCGCCTCTGCTATGATGTGTATCTGCCTGTCTGGTTGTGTGAGTGACAGGGCTGGGGAAACCCAGAGGGGCAGGGCTAGGTAGCCTGGTGGTGAATAGGAAGATTGGCAGCCAGATGGGAGTGCACCTGGGCTCTGAATAGGGTTGTGCTCTGCTACCACAATGCTGGCTCCACCTCCTGTGGAGCGGCTGATGTCTCTGCCCTGCACCCTGAATAGAAAGGCAGAGTCATGTCAACTGAGTACTCAAGAACTGGTTTGGACTGGGCAAAGGCTCCTCTACCCCAGAGGAACAAAGGAATTAGGGGTATAAGTATTGGGACCCTGCTCCCAAGAAATTAGATCCTGCTGAAACAAGAAGAGCCTCTGCCAGAGGAGAAGGAACTGGGAAAGCTGTAGGAGGAGTACTGTCCCTGACCTGGGGGATTGGCCTGCAGTGGTTGCCTTGCTGCTGAAGGAGAGGAGAAAGACTATTAATGACTTTGATTCAACTTGTGCTTTAAAAAGATCTCCAAGGGCTTGAACTGAGCTTGCCCCCTGAACGAAGTCCCAGGACCAGTGGACTTCACCCCCAGCTCCCCAGAGTCTTTTGGAAGTGCCTGCTGCTGTTGTTGGGCCTTCTGAGGGACTGCGTGTCACAAGGAGCTGGAAGCGCGACGCAAGGAAGAGAAGCGTGCCGCCGTCGGAGCCACTGTCGTCGCATCTCGCAAAGGGTGTCGCCGCTGCAGCATCGCATCGAGCGGAAGCGTCTCGCATCATCCAGAAGTGTCTCGCAACGCCGAAGAAGCGTGTCGCCATCGCAGCCATCGTAGTTGTCGCATTGCACCACATCCAGAAAAGCGCCTCGCATCCACGGAGAAGCGTGCCACTGTCGGAGCTGCTGTCGTCGCATCTTGCAGAAGGGGTGTCGCCGCTGCAGCATCGCATCGAGCGGAAGCGTCTCGCAACGTCAGAGAAGAGTGCCGCTGCCAAGGCCGCTGTCGTCGCATCTCGTCAAGGGTGACGCCGCTGTAGCTGACGCATCGAGTCGAGTCTTCTCGCAACATCGGAGAAGCGTAACGCATCTGGAAGATCCCGTCTTTATTTCTTTTGCACCAAGAACTTCAACGCATCTGCATCGCTGCAACACTTTCGTTGTCCTGCGTGTCGCATCTAAGGTACATTGACTTAAAGTGTCGCATTTAAGAACTTAAGAGAAACTAAGCAATCTTCTACCAACTAAGCAACCGTATTGTGTATTTTTAATCGTTTAATGGTCTTGTGATAATCCTATATAAAGAATCCTTATTTTTAATATAAATACCTGTGTGGTGTCCATTTGTAGTGTTGTCACTTGGTTACTGTATGTGTTAACAAATGCTTAACCTATAACGCTCTGAGATAAGCCTTGTCTGCTCGCGCCAAGCTACCTAGAGGGTGAGCAGGGGTTGTTTTAGGAGTGTAACCCCTTACCCTGACTAGAGGAAAGGTTCCCTGCTTGTCACAAGTACCTACCTGTGCCAACCAGAGAACCTGGATTCTAACAACTTGTAATAGTGTGAGCTAGAGGCTGATGAGTCAACAAATTAACAGGAGGAGCCAAGTCAGAGATGAGCCAAATGTCGGCTCGGGCTCAGTACATCAGATTATTTGAAAATTAATTACTAAAACTGATGCTTTCAAACATGAACTGAAAAAAATATCTTCCCTTGCCCTGATGAAAAGGTTATTAGTGAGCTAAGAGGCAGGTCAGTGATCATGTATAACTTAAGTGTTGCTTACATTCTTATTATACATAGAGCAATGTTATAGGATACTAAATCAAACACAAGAGTTGTGGTAAACTTAAGTATTTGCTTAAAATCACCCAATTTATCAAGCGGGATTGAGCCCAGATTTTCCAGTTTCAGACAGTACAATTCAACCCTTATGTGGGTATTGCTTTCTGACATCAATGCTTTGTCCTTAATTCGTGGTGGATGAGATTTAGTGAGTGTGTGACAGGCAGAGTCCACATTTTATTTTGGGCAGTTTTGCAAAACGCACACATGGTCTTAGGACATAACTGTGCTTCACAAAAGACATGTTTTCTTTTGTGGGCACCAGGGGCGGTGTCAGACTTCCTTCCAGAATCCTCGGACTGCGCTAATGCTCAAGGGGGTCCACCTCTCGACGGCCCCAAGTCTGGAATGTAAGTACACACAGACTTTTGGGGTAGTCAAGCGAGGGAAAGAAAGGATAGGGACTGCAAGGAGGGAGATCTGAGGATGACACAGGAACACAGGATAAGCGTACAGTTCTATAAGCATATGTATGTTCCAGTAACATAGAGAAGAGTGAACACCACATTCAAAACACATTATGTTTTGCATACCCTACCTGTAAAGGAAGAAAAGGTGAGAGCATGTAGCCAGAAGAGAGTAGGGGTGGATGTGAGGTTTTTTGTGCCACATGAAACTATAAAGAAAAGAGAACACGGATGTAAACAATTCTTATCTTACTCTTTTGTTTTCATACACTATATATATATACGTAATGTCTCCCCACCCTTACTCGAACATACCTAAATACAAATGTAATAACACCTATAAGACTCGAACATCATAGATGGTGCACCCCATCGTTGGATCTCTCTTCTGGTAAAAAAAAGACAAAACAAAGAACCAGACATAACCAAAAGATCACTAGCGCCAAACAAAACTGGAAACAAAGTGCATGAATGGTCAATTCTGTCAACGTTCTTCAAATATTCTCAATGAAGCACTGCTCCCCTTTGTTGATTCACAACAGAGAGCCTTTCAATGTTAACAGGGAGTTCAAAGAGTAACAATGTTGTAATTCATATTGTGACATCCCAAATGGCGTCTTGCTTATTAAACATCAGAGACACATAAGACATAGACAGTCTCATGTACTGATATCCATTTGTCATGCGTCTATAAGTAAAGCTCTTCCCCGCATGAATCTACGTGCTGACAGCCTCAACCAAGAGGAAAGAATCTATGAAATGAGCCAAAAAATACTCATGTGAAATCGGGTATCTCCTCCGCAAGAGACCGCGTAATGTCCTATTACTTACCGGTAATCTTCATTACTCCGGGTCCCGTAGTCCTCGACACCGTCATGGACAAGTGAGATCTACTATCTCACTGACAGAAAAAAGAACGAAGGAATGCTGGACCTACCCTCCCCCTCCCACTGGGAGTACTTAAGGAGTACCGTCCCAGCATTCCTCCTGAAATACCAAGCACCAATGAAGGCCGGCAGACAGGGAGGGAGGGAGGGAAGTCATGACGGTGTCGAGGACTACGGGACCCGGAGTAATGAAGATTACCGGTAAGTAATAGGACATTACCCCCAGGTCCCTCCGTCCTCGACACCGTCATGGACAAGTGAGAAATACCAAAGCAAACACCGGCATTCATACCAGAAAACACAACAAACCACCAGGATAGCAAACAAACCCAGAGATTTATTGGAAATAAAGCAGAAAAAAACATTTAGGAGCGAACAGAGCTCAACACCCCCAATGCAAAACCTCCATCATCCCCCAAAAGATTGAGGAGACGATAATGCCTGATGAAGGTATTAGAAGAGGCCCACGTGGCAGCCCTGCAAATCTCAGAGAGAGGAACACCCCGAACCTCCGCCCAAGAAGCAGCCACCCCTCTCGTAGAACGACCCTGAACCCCCAAAGGAGGAGGAGAACCAGACAGAGAGTAGGCCAAGGAAATGGCTTGCTTCAGCCAACGGCCGATGGACACAGAAGAAGCCTTACACCCCAGAGAAGCCGCACCAAAGGAGACAAAAAGGGAGTCCGACTTGCGAAATCCCGCAGTGCGGTCAAGATAAATGCGCAGAGCCCTGCACACATCCAACAAAGACCACCGGGGACCACCGGGAGAATCCAAGACAGAGCCCAGGGAGGGCAACACCAACTCCTGGCACCTGTGAAATTGCGAAGAAACCTTCGGCACAAAGGAAGAATCCAGGCGGAGGACAACCCCACCCTCCGTGAAAGACAGAAAGGGAGCACGTGCCATCAAGGCCCCCAACTCCCCAAGACGTCGAGCAGAGGTGACAGCCACCAGGAAAACCACCTTGAGGGTGAGAAACTTTAAATCCACCGTATCCAAGGGCTCAAAAGGAGGACCGACCAAAACCCGCAGGACCAAAGGCAAGTCCCACAGGGGAAAAGAAGGGCGAGGCACAGGCCGGGAAACAGTAAAACTGCGAAGAAGACGAGAAACCAAATCTTCAACATCCGAAAGATTCCCCCACGGGGAACGAAAAGCCCGAACAGCGGCCCACTGGGCACGCAGCGTAGAAACAGCCAAACCCTTCTCGAAACTTTCCCACAAAAATTGAAGGACAACCGGCACGGAACAGAACAAAGGGGAGACACCCAACGCAGAACACCAGCGATTAAAATTACCCCAATGCCGATCATAAGCCTTAAGGGTAGAAGGCCGTCGGGAACGCTGAAGAGCCATCGCTAAATGTTCCGGAAAACCGCGCCGTCGCCAACCCTGCCTTTCAACCTCCACACCGACAACCGCAACCGGAGAAGAGACAGGTACGGGGAAGACCGCAGAGGAGACGGAGACAGGGGAAGAAACCAAGGACCCTGCACCGCCAAAAGCCGCACCGTCGGAAACCAAGACCTCCGAGGCCAAAACGGTAGCACCGCCACCACCTCCCGATCCTCCTGACACAACCGGGCCAGAAACCTGGGAACCAGCGCCAGGGGGGGGAAGGCATAGAGGAGACGCGACGGCCACGGGAGAGACAGAGCGTCCACCCCCCAGCAACCCTCCTGCAGAAACCGGGAGCAAAACCGAGGGAGCTGAGCATTGTGCCGGGAGGCAAAGAGGTCCAGAAAGGGACGCCCAAACCTCCCGCACACAAGCCGAAACACAACCGGGGTGAGAGACAACTCCAGAGAATCCGGAAAGCACCGACTCAGGGCATCCGCCACAAAGTTGTCCACTCCCCGAAGATGAACCGCCGTCAGAGACAGCAGATGGCCCTCCGCCCAACAAAACAGGGGCACCACTACCGCATTCAAAGACGCCGAACGAATCCCCCCTTGATGATTCAGATAGGCCACCGTCACCATATTGTCGGACCGCACCAACACGTTCCGATCGAGCAACAGAGCTCGGAAACCCATCACAGCCCGGGACACCGCCGTGAGCTCTCTCCAGTTGGATGACCGGCGGCTCTCCAGAAAGGACCAACGACCTTGAAGGGAGCGAGACCCCAAGGTCGCCCCCCAACCCAAGGCGCTGGCATCCGAAATCAAGACCAGAGAAGGAGAAGACTGCAGGGGCAGACCTAAAGACAGATGATCCCTCACAGACCACCAAAGAAGAACCGGGAGGACCACTGGAGACACAGGAATGAGAATCTCCAAAGCGAGGGACCGGGGATCCCAAAGAGACAGAAGGTACACCCAAAGGGGGCGCAGATGAAACCGCGCCCATGCTACTGTAAAAACAGTCGCCGCCATCAGACCCATAAGACGCAACCAAAGGCGCACCGGAAAGGCTCCCCCCAACCAGAAACGATGAGCAAGGGACACCAACGTCGTCACCCGAGGTTCGGGGAGGAACACACGGTTCAGATCCGAACGGAATCGGGCCCCAATAAAAACCATGTCCTGAGACGGAGTCAGTTGACACTTGGGCAAGTTGATCAGGAAACCATGGGCCCGCAACGCTGAGCACACCACCTCCCTGGCCTCCAGCAACAGGACCCGAGATGGAGCATGGATCAACCAGTCGTCTAAATAGGGGTATACCACCACCCCTTGGAGATGAAGCCATGCGACCAAAGGCGCCACCACCTTCGTAAACACCCGTGGCGCCGACCGGAGACCGAACAGCAAGACCATGAACTGGAAATGACGTCCCTGAACACAAAACCTCAGAAACCTGCGGGACCGAGGATGGATCGGGACATGGTAGTACGCATCCTGAAGGTCGAGGGTACACATGAAGTGCCCCGGCAGTACCAACGGAATTATCCTTTGTAAAGTCTCCATGCGGAAAGGAATTCTGGCCACCCATTTGTTCATAACCCGCAGATCCAAAATTAAGCGGAAACCCCCCGTGTTCTTTGGAACCAGAAAGACCAGGGAATAGAAACCCAACCCCGTCTCCAACGGGGGAACCTCCTGAATGGCACCTTTTCGAAGAAGGTCCAGAAGCCCGAGAGAGAGATGAGACCACTTTACGCGACTCGAAGGCCAAGGAGTCGGCCGAACACCCGAGTCCGGAGGCGGAGTCGTAAACTCCAGAACATAACCCTGGCGAATGATGTCCAACACCCAGACGTCGGAACAAGACTGAACCCAGGCAGCCAGGAAGAAGCGCAGCCGCCCTCCAACCAACAACCCGGGAACCACCGCCAAGGAGTCAGGAACGTGGCTTGGCAGGTGGAGGGGATTTAGCCTTACGGTCCCGACCACGGCCAGAAGCAAACCTACCCTGGCCTCTCACAAACTGTCTACGAGAAGCAGGGCGAAAGAAAGATTTGGGTTTAGAAGGGACAGGAGCAGTAGTAGAGACCTTAAAGGAAGAGGAATGCTTCTTTTCCTTAAACAATTTGTGTAACTTCGCCTCCAACTCCCCCCCAAACAACATAGTACCCTGAAAGGGCAACCTCAAAGCGCATGCTTTCTGCGCAGAGTCAGTCTTCCAGTCCTTAAGGACAAGACTGCGCCGTGCAGCCACACAAGCTCCCCCGGAAAGAGCCGAAGCACGCACAACGTCAAAGGAGACATCAGATAGCAGTTCCACCTGACGCTCAATCTGCTCCAGCAAACCAGAACAGTCCGTGGCATTATCCATAGACTGATAGAGGGACTTCAGGTCAGACAACAGTGACTGCGACACATAAGTCCCGTAGATGCCTGCTCGTAAGGCCAGGTGGGAACCAGAATACACTTTACGGAGCGCCACATCCGCCTTCTTGTCAACCGGATCCTTCAGTACAGCATCCTCAGCAAGGGAAGTACGCCCCACCAAACTAGCCACAAACGAGTCAATAGGAATCGAATCAGGCAGTTCAGTAGCCATATCCTGCAGAGGATAGAGTTTAGTCATGAATCGCGGAATCAGGATGCGATCTGGATCAGCCCACTCGCGCTTCAAAACATCTCGGATGAAGGGATGGACAGGTACATCGACAGTGGCAGCACTCTGAAATTGTCGCAACAAAGGGCCCCTAGAGGTACTAGGCGCGTCTCCGTCAGGGAACCCCATGTTCTCTTTAACATGCTGCACAATTGCGGACATAGTCTCCTTGTCCACATATTTGCCTTTTAACTCCTCCTCTCCCAAACCCGCAGACTCATCGCCACTAGAGTCCGAAGAAACAGGAGCAGGACACCTGCGACGGGATCCAGCATCACCCATCTCAGACAAAGTCTCCCTGATCAAGCGCTTAATATGCGCATCAGCACCAGTATCACGGCGCCTGGACCTGGCAGGAGAGGGAGACCTGGAAGCACTAGAGGAAGAGGACGACCTCTCCCGGTGATGTCGTTTCCTGGAATGCTTTCCCATCACAAAAACACACCAACAACAGCAATTTTACCAGAGATAATAACCGCTATGCGGTACTCACCCCAAACGCTCGTTTTTAAACGAGTTTCCCCAAAGCCGGCAATCACGAGGCGCCTGACTTCCATCCCCACGCTCAAAAACCGGAAGTCAGGCATGACCACATCCGGCCGGGGAATCAGCTCTAACCAATCAGAGGAGCAGCGCGGCCGCGCCCCCCAGCAAGCCCAGCAGGCC
Source organism: Triturus cristatus (assembly GCF_964204655.1). Lineage (NCBI taxonomy): Eukaryota > Metazoa > Chordata > Amphibia > Caudata > Salamandridae > Triturus > Triturus cristatus. Next base: position 610,815,186 of record NC_140583.1, read on the forward strand.
GGGAGAGGCGGCCATCGGGCCAGGAGAGAACCAACGCGGTATTACACCGCCGCGAGGTCCGGAAAACGAAGAGGCCCGCGCCACTCCCCCCAAGCCCAGCAGGGAGGGAGAGGCAAACAGCGAAGGGCCGCCGGCACCAGGTAAGACCCAGCAGCCACAACGCTACATCCAGAAAGAAGGCAGGAGCGCCCACGCTCCTGCCGCGTCCTCACACTGTCAGGATGACAGAAAAAAGAACAGGAGGAATGCTGGGACGGTACTCCTTAAGTACTCCCAGTGGGAGGGGGAGGGTAGGTCCAGCATTCCTTCGTTCTTTTTTCTGTCAGTGAGATAGTAGATCTCACTTGTCCATGACGGTGTCGAGGACGGAGGGACCTGGGGGTAATGCCGGTTTCAGCCAACGGAAGAGAACTGCAGAAAAGGAGCCGAAAAGCTTGAGTGGGGCCAGGAACCTCCTCCGCAAGAGACCACTTAATGCTGGTCTCAACCAACGGAAGAGGAAAAACCACGGTGGAGATAGGCGAGTTCGTTGCACCCCGCTGTCTCACTCCCCAACCGAAACAACACGCAGATGTGTGCCAACTGGCACTCTTACCCCACACCTCACAAGCGTCCTTAGGAGAAGTCCGTAACCTTGCGGAGGAATAATCGGCAGCGCCAGTAGCTCTCTGATTTGCTTTTCTATGTTTCCAACTTTGCGTAAGTGTCACGTACAATGTGACCTTCAAGGCATGCCGGGAAATGTAGTTTGTAGCCGCTCGTGCTCCTCGATAAGGTTTTTCTCTGGTCAGCGTGTCACTGGCCGGGAATTCCTGACAGCCGGCTCCTTCACTAGGGCGGAGGAGTGTCGCCCACTGCTTTCTCGCAGTGCGAGAAAGCCAAAACATAAAATGCTAATAACTTGTAGTTATTATCATTTTATGTTTGCTTTGCATTGCAGGCGGGTGGGCGGGGCTGCTCTGCTCTTTCAGCAGTTGCAACAAATAACAATTCCTCAACAGGTATCAATTAAATGCAAGTTAAATATGCACACAATAGTTGTAGAGAAACAGAAGGGGATACGAAAACAGGGGGACATCAATGGTTATGTAAGAATTGCTGAGAGTGCTTTTATGTTCAGAATTAGATGGAAACAAGGAAAAAAGCACTGTATTAAATTTAATGGCATGTAACTTGTAATACTTGTGCAAGTTTGTGCTCGTAAAGACTGTGAACGACGCAAAGTGACAAGTGTGAACCAGCGAGGGATGGCGCCATAAAAAACAGTGATATAAAATATAAAAAAAACATTAGTAATGGTGCCATCTCTTTTAAAAATAACTAGGCATCAATTCACAGGGTTGAAAAGACCAAAACACAGATGCGCTTGATAAATTGCGCTAGGAAGTCAACGACGTTTCCACCTGATGTCAATACAGGTCATCATCAGGACCAGGTTCCAGTTTAATCGAAGTGCTGCATGAGGCCCACCAGGAGGGTGCAAGGATGGAAATCTGTAAGTAGAAATGTGGAGTAATTGGCGTCAGGGTCAGTATTGGACTGCAGGGGAAAGGAATTCCTCAACGACATTCCGCCAGGATTGGCTGGAGCCTCAAGATGAACAAATTTGTGCTCGGTCATTAAGGGTTGCAGTAATTGGAGCAACTGACGTCCTGGAATTAGGGTGTCCCGTGGAGGTGTTTGTACGAAGTATCACAGGTCCCAACAGCGGTGCCAGAAGTATAATTAATGAAGGCTGTTGTAAAAACGAGACAGGCGTCTAGGGTAACGGGCGTCCAGCAACAATCGCAGTAGCAGTAGCAGGACGAAAGAGAGTTCCGCCGGCAGCAGCTGGAACAAGGATCAGGAGCTTTGAGCAGCTCAGGGCAGGAGTGGTTTGCCCACTCCTGAGTGAATAAAGACAGTTTGGTCAGCCCTCTCAGGCTGCCCAAACCAGCCATGCACACTATGCCCTTCTCTATGCAGTCTGCATTGCAGCCTGCATGGAAAACATGCCCACCCCATTAGCCCCTGGCGGGGCGCAGTCCCGACCAATCACAATGCTGCCCTCCCACCTGTGAGCCATGCTGGCCACTACTGGCAGGCACTGGAAAACATGCTGGGATTCAGGATGCTGAGTTGAGGCCATGATCCGGTTCTCAATGTTATATGGTTGGCAGATGTAGCCACTTGGCCACATCGCCTCCCATGAAAGCTCGGCTCTTTCTGAGCTCGAGGTTTCTAGAGGACTTTGGAGCCAGAACCATGCATCTGGCTCCAGCTTGGGTTGAGCTTTAGATGGCTGTCCCATCTCTAGGGTGCGCCTAAGCATTATGTGGACACTGGTTCCTACCTAACTGCCAAAGATATAATAATCCTAAAGAGATGGGGGAAAGGCCTGTTTAAGCAGGATAAAGGCTGAAAACATACTGAGTACATGCATTAAGGGCCGCTTTCTACCATGGATTTAGGAGATGTTTATGTACGGGAGTCACAGATTAATTGTGGTCTTGTTCGACAGTAATCAACTTTTTTAAACATTTAATTAAAAAGCTCAACAGATACATTGTGCATTTCAAATCTTGTATACAAAACTTGATGTAATTGTGTCAACATACAATTGTATCACACATTACTTATGCAAAAACAAGCACCTGTGAGAAGAAAACTTTGTATGCTTTTTTTCATTTCCCATCAACCATCTACACAGGAAGTGACGTTACGTATTTTCATATAGTCTGGTGCAAGACACGGTTTCTGTCCTTTCTAGGCACTACAACTGGGGAACATGATTATTTCCTAGCGGACCTGCTAATGGCAGGATGTTGTTTCTTAACATCGTTGTTTTTCTTCATTGCAGATACCTACTGAACATTATTAAATGTCGTATGTATATTTTTCAATTAATGCTCATTAACCGGCATTTGTAAATATCACCATTTTACTGCACCTTGGAGTGGTACACACAGGGCTGGACCCTGTGGTGTCCTGAAGAAGAGCTTGGGGGTAAGCTCGAAACATGTTGGCACTCTACTAGGACCCCTGACTCATTGCAAACCAGGTTGACCTAGAGACCCACCCCGTTTTTAATATATCAACTAGGGGCAAGAATAAAGTAATTCCGCTCACTAGCTAGATATTTTTAAATGACTCCACTCCACATACACCACTGCACTACACATAGTTCCTCACTAAAGTGCTCCTACGTATTCTTGCAAGTCGCAGCACGCCTCAACCTGCAGCGGGTTGAGATGGCCCCTATGATGAAGCATGTCACCGTGAGGAAACTCTGGTGAGTGAGGGGACTCAAGAAAGGACATCTTTCCTTTCAAGATTACATCCCTCGTTTGATGATAATCTACCTCTACGGCTAGGTTCTTCACAGCCGCGGCCCGTGGTGGGAGTTCCGTGGGGCGGTAAGGCGGGGCAGGGGAGGGGTAGGGTGGGGGCTTCTAAAAACCGGAATATGGATAATTGCAGGTAAGTAAACAATTAAATAAACAAAACGAATTTCGTAGCGCGCGCTGCATCGCAAAATGCGATGCAGCGCGCGCTACGAAATTCGTTTTATTTATTTAGTTGTTTACTTACCTGCAATTATCCATATTCCGGTTTTTAGAGCCCCCCACCATGCTCCTCCCCCGCCCCGCCTTACCGCCCCACGGTACTCCCTCCACGGGCCGCGGCTGGTTCTTCATCCGTGAACTTGGATATTTTTGTGTCAACTACTGGAATAGGAGGGTGGACCTAGCATATCCTTCTACCTTTCCCTCTCTTTTTTTGAATTCGAAATTGGTCATGGTCAACTTTCACAACTCTGCTGAGAATCCACCATTTGGGTCCTTTAACAGTTTTGCTGACACAATGTTTACTATCAAAATACTCTTGCATCTTCATCAGAGATCTTTCTACATTTGAATGAATTCTGAGAGACGTATGTGCTCAGACTTAGTCCTCCAACCCTTCAACTATGATGGACACATTGCAAGTGCAGGTAAACGGCCCCTCATGATTTTGAAAGATGTCTTGCCCGTAACACAGTTAGGAGTTGTGTGACGGGAAAACAACATGCCGACAACAGTTTTACGTACTTCAAACCCATTTTTTACTGCCCACTACACACACTCTACCAACGTAAGGATCATTTTCTCAACAAAACCGTTGCCTTGCGGAGGATATAATGACACCCGTTTGAGAGTAACACAACACGTTGTCAAAAATTCTCTCATTTCACCTGACATAAACTGCACCCCATTATCTCACACTAATTCCTTGGGAAATCCCTCTCTGATAACAATTTTTTGTACAAAAGAAGTCACAGCTTTGGTATTTGGCTCATGGGCAAACTCAACCTCCCACCATTTACTGTAATAATCAACAACAACGATTGCATATTTTAAATTTTGAGGAAGAACCCTAAATGGCCCAATAAAATCTATGGCCAACTCTGACCAAGGATCTTCTGGTAGTTCGACAGGATGAACTGGAGGAGTACTTGTCTTCAAAGACTTGTCACTAGTAGCACATATTACACACTCACTGACTGTTTGAATAATTTCTGGTTCCATACTGAGCCACCAGTACACTGATCTTATTTCCCTTTTTGTCATTGTCTGACCTAAATGACCTTGATGCCCAGAGCGTAAAATCCTGCTGTGTAAAAGACTGGGTGGTACAAACAACCCCTCTCATTACCATGTTCCCTTTTTCCAAAGTCAAATCATTAACCACCTTTAAATATGGTTGTAAACTGGGATGTAATAACCTTTCCTTCAGCCATCCCTCTGACACTTATTTCTGCACCAGCTTGAGAAACTCATCTGCCTTCAAACACTCAAACCACACACTTTCCTCAAATCCACCTTCACAATACACGTCAATGGCAGCAATGGAGCATTCCTCATCATCCTCTTCATTTTGAGATAATTCTAACATGTCAACCCCCTGAGGTGCTCTTGACAGATAGTCTGCCCTCACATTTCTTTCACCTGGTATGTGTTGAATGTAAAAGTGGTATTGTAGCAAGATAGAACTTAATCTAGCTATCCTTGGTGTGTGATCCTTAATAATACAACCACCCAATGGGGTTATTTACAAGCTCCTTGCGCGGCCGGTACGTCACTTTTGCCCATATTAAAAGTGACGAACTGGTGGCACAAGAGGCTTGTAAATAAGCCCCAATATATTCACTAATGGCTTACGATCTGTCATTAGGGTAAATTTCCTTCCCCACACAACATTTTTAAAACGTTCTACTGCACAGCAGCATGCCAACAATTCTTTCTCAATGACAGAGAACATCTTTTCATTGTCCCTCAGTGTAATTGAAGTGAATCTGATCGTCCTTTCCCCTTTACTACTCAATTATGACAGTATTGTCCCTAACCCACTGTCACTGGCATCCAACCTGATTAAGCACTGACAACTCGGATCGAATGGTGCTAAAACCTTGGCGGACCCAATTTCTTGGTTCAATACTTCAATTTCTGTGTTGCATGTCTCATTCCACTCAAATGCCTTATTCTTCTTGAGTAACATCCAGAAATGATCTATATTGTCTGAAAATGTCTCTGACAAACTTCGAAAAAACTTACAATCCCCTAGAAATGAACAGGCCTGTTCCTTTGTTTCTGGAACAGGAGTCTGTCTTATGGCATCCACCATCCCTGGACGTGGTTCCACCCCTTTCTCTGAAATCACATGTCCCAGATATTCCATGTGTGGCCTAGCAAAAACACACTTTTTGAAATTCGCAACAATGCCTGCCATGTCCAGTCTCTCCATCAGTGTTTGCAACACTCCATTCGGTTCCTGAATGTACCTCGCTGCTATTAGTATATCATCCTGGAATGTGACCACTACTTCAACCCCTTGCTATACTGATTCCATAATCTGTTGAAAAACGGATGCGGCCAAATCCAACCCGAGCGGCATCCTTCTGAACTGAGATGTTCCAATCGGAGAAACAAATTCCGTTAGATGTGTGCTTGCCTGATCAAATTCAACGTGATGGTAGGCCGATGCTACATCAATCTTACTGAAAACCCTCAATCCTGAAAAGTTTGTAATAATGTCATCAACGCGTGGTAGTGGATGGGAGTCTCCTCATATAAACGTATTTAGGCTTCTTACGTCAATGCTGATTCTTAATATTCCAATCGTCTTCTTAGCCATCACTAATGGGGATTCACCATAGTGAGGACTTAACGGATTTAATCACCCCATCCATGGTCATCTTCCTCAACATCTCTGCCAGTTCCTCCCTGATGCTGAAAGAGACATTTCTCATCTTATGTTTTAGGGGCACTACCACATCCTACACCCGGATTTTATGCTTAAAGACTTTGATTTTCCCAACACATTTTTAAACACACCTTTACATTTTTCCACCCACACACAATTTGCTAGGCTTAATCCTTGGGGCAGCGTTTGCTCTTCATCGTTCACGAGTGACACTTGAACTTTCCTGCCAGGTGTCAATGTGATCCTGAATATACCTTGATGGTACCAAATAAGGCTGGGCGACGCTCACGCAGTTTCACTACGTGGAATTCCGCAGAGTTACCAGAAAACTCCGCCAAGCGGGCAGAGTACCAAACTTATGTCACACCAACAGACAAAACCATAGGCTATAGCAGTACCCTTTGCAGGTGTAATTGTCCAGACTCAAGAGAGTCTTGCGGCACACATCATGCACTCAATTAAAAGGGCTATATTTTAATGCCTGTTCAGTCCCAAGGCATACTGTAGAAATATGGAGCCTTTTGGACATCGAAAAACCCGACATCTGTTTCATTACTGAAACTTGGCTCCATGAGCATGCCTCCCAAGATGTGGTCATTGCCTTCCCTCCCCAATACCATCTAACTAGATTAGATAGAAATATCATGAGAGGAGAAGATTTAGCAATAACCACAATGGCTGAATTGGAAATTACTGTATTAGAATCCATTACATCGGACCTATTAGAACTATGCATTTTCAGAATCGAAAGACAATCTAAGGGAATCTGGAGAGGAGCGATAGTGTATAGGCCCCCGGGTACAAAAGCTAATTTTATACATAATTTACTGGAAGCCATTGCCCCCATGTATTAGCAGCTGATAATTTTCTTCTGATAGGAGATTTTAATTATCATGCGAAATTATCATCAGATCCTGATACAAGTCAACTAATCACCAATCTGGACATATTGGGATTAGTTCAAATGGTGGAGGGACCTACCCACTCATCTGGACATACTCTTGATCTTGTATTTACTAATATAACAAGTATAAAAGTACAGCCCCCACTTTCCCTGCTATGGTCCGACCATGATCAGCTGAAATTTGCCATACCAATAATTAACACGAAAAAGGATTGTAGCAGCGAACTTACATGAAGAAAGCCTTGGCGGAAAGTCACCACTGCATCCTTCTCAGCTCACTTTAGCCCCCCTCTGTTATCTCACACTGAGAGTATCGACCACATAGCTTCTTCTTTTGAGGCAGAAAATACATCGACGCTGAACATTATGGCCCCTTTTTCAAGGGTTAAATTTAAGCCTAGGACTTCACTTTGGTTCACGGAACAATTAAAAATGGAAAAACTCTCTAGTAGGACAGCGGAACGGAATTGGAGAAAAAGTAAAAGTACCGAAGATCGGGAAAAGTGTCAACTTATCCATCAGAGCTATCTGGTCAACATTAGGTCAGCAAAAAAATTATACCTCATGAACAGGATTGAAAAGGCCACCAATTCCAATAAGGAGCTTTTCAAAATTTTGGAGGAATTTACCACTTCCCCTATCCAGCCAGGTAATCTTCCCTCACAAGACTGGATAGATATTCTTTCCTCGTTTTTTGAGGATAAGATTGTCGCAATTCACAATTCCTTTCCAAAACATGATACCAAAATAGCAAAACATGATACTAAAATAGCAAAAGAAATTGTAAATGACTGCGATAGCATTTTCCCACTGTTAGAGGAGTTCACCCTGTTTAACCCAGATGAAGTGTCAATTGCTCTGGCCAAGATCAAATCTGGTTCTCCGGTAGACCCGATACCACCGCGTCTTTTTTCAACACCACCCTCTGCTTCTCAGAAATCTCACTGATGTATTTAATATGTCACTATTGCAATCAGAAGTCCTAGTTATATGGAAAGCTGTGAGGGTCAGGCCTAACCTTAAAAAATCTACAGTCAATCCCAAAACTCCAAGTAATTACCGTCCTAGTTCTCTGCTTCCTTATTTTGGAAAGGTCCTCAAGTCTCTGATCAATAAGCAACTCACTGCACATTTGGAGAGCCACGAACTACTGGACCCGTCTTAGTCTGGTTTCAGGGCTGCCCACAGCACTGAAACAGCGCTGGTGGAAGTTATTGATAACACCAGACTAGCCCAGGACAACTGACAATCCGCCATGCTTGTCCTGTCGGATTTGTCTGCTGCCTTTGACACCATCTCCCACAGCATCTTAGAACAGCGGCTCTGGGAGATGGGTGCCAGAGGTAAGGCCCTGGACTGGCTTAAAAGCTATCTAACCAATCGAACCACCACGGTATAGATTGACAATATGGTTTCTAGTAGCCGTCCATTAAAGATGGGAGTCCCTCAGGGCTCTATTTTGAGCCCTATGCTCTTCAATCTTTATGTGACACCACTGGCTATGGTGATCAGATCCTATCATATGCTGATGACACCCAGCTAGTGATCACCCTAGGACCTGATCCCCTTGACACAAAGATATGTTTTAAAAACTGCATGATACACATTGATAGCTGGATGAGTGCGAACCATCTCCAGCTAAATGGCAGCAAGATTGAGGTCATTCTCTTCGGTAGGGCACATGAAGTTTGGTCTAACGACTGGTGGCCCCAAAATGTGGGTCCCTGTCCTTCCCCAAAACCAGTGGTGCGGAACCTTGGAGTAATGATTGACAGCCAGCTATCAATGAAAACTCAGGTAAACCAGGTAATTGGTACCTGTTATGGAATCATGTGCAGTCTAAAAAAAATCTTTCAATGGATCCCAATCGAATCGAGTAAGCCACTTGTCCAGAGACTGATCATCAGCCGTATTGACTACGGAATTGCCCTGCTGGCCTCAATCAATGAAGAACTCTATTCTAGGCTCCAGGTCCTGCAGAATACAGCTGCCAGACTGGTAGTGAACCTTCCTTCTAGATCCCCATCAGTGCCTAATCTGAAGCTTCTACATTGGCTTCCTATAAGGAAGAGTACCCGCTTCAAGATTCTTTGTCTAGTGCATAAGAACTTGCATGGAAGCGGGCCTAGATATTTTGCAAAAAAACTCTGCTGGTACCAGCCGACTAGGACATTAAGGTCAAGTACCAAATCTCTCCTCACTCCATGCAGAGTTCGTACCGCCAGAAATGGCGGGAGATCTTTCTCATATCTGGCACCTACCTTTTGGAATAAACTTCCACCTCATCTACTTTCTGTTATAGACCACAATCGATTCCGCAAGGAATTTAAATCTTGTCTGTTTGACCATTAATAGTATTTTTTTCATTTTTTCTTCTTCTGTCCTTCTGCTTAAGGGGAGTCCACGCAAGTGCCATGAGACCCCTGGGTGATATGTGCGCTCAATAAATATCCATGACTTGACTTGACTTGACTTACCTCTCTTGCGGAGGCGGCTCTCTTTTTAGTCTGCACTCTGCATAAGCTGCTTGGCCTGGGCAATATCGCTGTTGTCAACCGCATGCCGCTCCCGTGCTCCAGCCTCCAACTGTGACCTGCCTCCTTCCGTTAGCACTCCATAGCGCTAGAAACCTCGGAGAAAAGGCAGGCAGCAGCCCAGGCCACAAATACACAGCCAAGCACATGGTGGTGGCGGGCTAGTTACCGAAGCAGAGTCGTCGCTGCCCGGGCAGTAATTATTTTTAAGAAGGCCCTCCGAGGGGTCGCTCGGCGGCTCCATCCTGGACCGGCCACCCTGAGTGGTGCACTACACAGCGGGCCAACACACAGGGAGAGAGGAAGACTCTTATCAGCGGAAGACGCATCGAGAGCGATCAGCACATGTCATCAATCTCTGGTGTGTACTGTGGTTGGAGTAATCCATTTTGTGCATGCATCGGTGGCAAAACTCAGTCACAACGGGTAGTCATTTTAACAAACCGGCTCCGTAGTGACTGAAGTGGGTCGACTCTGACATGGCTGCCTCCAGGAAGCTACATACTGTTTCTGACCACGTCTCCTGAGTATGTGACACTTTTGGGAATGTTCAGCCTAATGAAATGTACCAGCCTTAGTACTTTTCCATAGAAATTATTGCAATATCTAGCACGTAGCAGTGTTACTTCTAAATATGGGATGCTGCAGCGCTTGTGGCTAAGCTAGCATCCTGTACTGTTCGAATGTGGTTCTTGAGCAAGCCTTGCGTTGCGAGAGCATCTTTCTTCATGCACCATAGAAAAGTACATGCATTTGACTAATGATTTTGTGTCAACTTTGTGCAGGCCTGTAGATTAGACATTTGGTATCAACTCACAAACATGGTTTCCACACATTATGTATGTGCCCCACATGCCGGTGTAGGAAAAACTCCGCTCCGCGGGGAATGCAGGAACTCTGCATTGCACATGGAGTGCAACGTTCCTGAATTCCACCAGCTCCGTGAGCGGAGTCAGTTTCTCCGCCCGGGCTTAGTACCAACCCAAAATATTCAACCCCTTTCTTGCCACATACACCTTACCAACAATGTCTCTCCCTTTAAACTATAAGGAACTGTCAATATACCCCACTAGATCCATTTCTTTCCTTCAATAGATACCGGGCACCTCTCCAGTGGTAAGAGCTCATTCTCTCCCCCATTTGTTAGAAAACAAATCCGCAATAATGATTGTCATCTTGGCACTAGTATCCACTAACATATTTGTTTTTCCATCAACAACAGCCTCTGTATATGGATCAACACACTTCAACTCTATAACCTCATGCACAATCAAAACCATCTCCTTTGTCCTTTTCACTCAACTCATTCCACTCTTCATCACTTTCATTCTCTACTACTGTGCCCACTCTGTTTTTGTTATTTTGGCAAACTTTGGTGAAATAACCAACTTTACCCCAATTTTGACAAGTTGCACTTTTCACTGGGCACTGCCTACCTGTAGGTGTGTGGTTTGGAAATCCACACTGACAGCAAACATTTGTTTGCTTGAAAAATTGATTTGATATTTCCTGCTCTTTATAAACTTCTTGTTTCTTCTTCTGAGACACTTGTTTCCACGCTCTGTGTTCTCTAGAGATTTTTTCTAACACAATATTTAATCCTATGTTTTCTTTTCTCACTAACTATTTTGACGCTTTATGCAAAATCTCGATACTTTTCACAATATCAATAGTCTTTGATAGGAATGGATTTTTTTAAGGTGAGTATTTTCTCTTGGACATAGTTGCCCAAACACCTGACTACAATTTGATCTCTTAGAAATTGACATGTGAATTCCCCAAATTCACATTCCGCAGTCAGAATACATAAAGTCGTCACAAATGCATTCAATTGATTCTTCCTGGTGCTGCTCACTAGTGAAGAACTTGTGCCAATTTACTATCAGACTTGGTTCCGTGTCAAACTGTTTTTCTAATTTACTCACAGCCTCCTGGTACTTAACAAGCTTGTTTTCCTCATTTGAGCCCTCATGCACTGCTGGCAGGTTTTCATAAATTGCCTGCCCTTCAAATCCCAAATTGTGTTTTAAAAAACCCTTTTCCTAGCAGGGCAATAACTATTACCCCCAATGGCACCCAGATATTTTATAAATGCTCTGTACCAAGTTTTCCACTTGATGGGAGGATCACCTGGCATCTGCAAAATGGAGGAGGTGCAGTTACACTCTGAATGGATACCATTGACTCAAGCGTTCACCCATTTGATGGATATAAAGTTTCTCAGCACCTAATATTCACCCAACGCAACTCCGCCCTGGGCACCTACCCTTTCATACAAGTATTTTTTATTTCACCACTGAATACTGATACGCTGTTTCCTGTTTGCATATAGTGATCAGTGTTTTCTTATAATAAGTGTACTGTGCCCATATCAGAAATACGCTGGGGTGTCCTTGCTTCAAAATGCTGTATATACTTAACTGATGTGCACCATACTAACAAAACTGCCACTTTAATAGTGTGCGCATTACTGAAAACTCTTATAGCTATGTGCTTTTGTAGTAAAATAGGCAAAGTTATACTCGTGTGCGCATCACTGAATACTTTTTTTGCCCTTAATGTTCAATCAATCAATCAGAAAAACTTTTTCGGTTTTTGCTTTCAAACCATAAAAGTTGCATTGACATAAAAGCAATTTAAATAAGATTGCATAAGTTAAGATAACAACCAATACAGCAGTTGAAATTACATGAAATAAATAAAAAAGCCGGAGGAAACACTCTTTACACATCCATATAACTCCTAGATTTAACAGTGGCTTTTAAAAACCCTACTATAAAAAATATACAGTCCTCTTTCAATAATTGCAGGTACACCAGTGCCGGACGAGCCTGTCTAAAATTCGTTCTTTCCGTCGCAGCCGCAGGGCGCTAGCTCTTGACCTCTATTAAAACCCTTGTGTCTGGCGAGCAAAACGTGAAAAAGGTTCAACCGCAACCTGGTTATCAGAAATTTCTCATGTGTGGACAAAGACCCCATGAGGTAGGGTTCCATCATGGGGTTTGTTTTAAGCATTATATACGTCCACACGCTAGGTTTCAACACCTCCTTGGCTTCCCTTTCCATATTCCTTAGTGACAAAAAGTCTAATTTGGTCGAATCCACATCCTTCTTTGTAATAACATTAGGGTTGGCAAATAAGTCCCCCCGCCCTAACCCATCAAAGCTTTTTTCAATATATCTCAGTCACAGAATACGAGCCAAGTTGTCAAGAGACATGCATTCTCTTAGGATCAGGTGGGTGAGAGAAATATCTTTATTTAACCAACATTTTCGCCAAAAAATCAGGGGTCGCAAAGCAAGTGCGTCACTGAAATAGGGAACCCCCAGTTCCTCGTGGACCGCTAAATTAGATGTGCCACGGGGAACACTGGTAGTAAGCGTTTCAAAAAAACATTATCCGCTATCTGTAAGGTTTCTGCAACAGTGTATCCCCAAATTTCACTGCCATAAGAAGCTATGGCCAGGCTTTTGGCCTGATACACTTGCAGCATAGCTCCTGTTGGTTTCTTCCCTATTTTAGATGCAAAATAAAAAATTGCTGAATTAACCCTGGCTAGATCCCCTTTTTTCTGTAATAGGGGGCCCCATTTGAGCTGGTCATTAAAGAGGACCCCTAAATAGGAAAATACATTCGTACGGGGATCTTGGAATCACCTACACTAAACTGGAAGTTCTTTTTCCCCAATTGCCCCACTTGCATGACATACAACTTGGAATTATTAATTGCCAAATCCCGGTCAGTCATGAATCTGGAGAAGGCAGTTAAAAGCAATTGCAGACCCTGTTCAGTCCTGGATATGAGGACGGCGTCGTCCGCATATAACAGGACAGGAATCCCTAGCCGTCCTACACTTGGGTAATCAACTCCCGTTGCCCTTAGTACACTATCCAGTTCATTAATATAAAAATTTAATAAAAAAGGGGCCAAAATACAGCCCTGTTGGACTCCCTTTTTGATATTAAAATCCCTCGTGACCTGCAAATCCTGTGAGAACCTGACATTAGCTTTAGTTGACATGTGCAGGTCCTCCAGAAAATTGACAATACTGTTCTCCACTCCCATTGTCCTCATGGACAGCCATAGCTTGTTCCTGTTGACACAGTCAAACGCAGATGACAAGTCCATGAAGGCAAGGTGAATGGTCCCAGTACGAGCAACAGTATATTTGCTCAGTATCATAAATAAATTAAGACACTGAGCAACGATGGAGCGTCCCGATCGAAAACCATACTGGACTTCCGACAAAATCTTATTGTCCTCCGCCCAAGTTGATAATCTCTGTAAGAGGACCCGTCCCACCAGTTTTACCACTGAGTCAATGAGCGAAATTGGTCTATAGCAGTAGGTACTATTTCTATCGCCCTTTTTAAAAACAGGAACTATAGTAGAGGTTGCCCAAGACTGGGGACAACCATTCTTTGCTGCAGCATTAAAAACTGCCACCAGTATCTGTGCCCAAAAGGAGGGGTCTGACTTAAATAAGTTTGGGGGGATCCCGTCAGGACCAGGCGCTTTACCAACAGATAATCCTGTGATACCTTCCAGGATCTCACCCCTCTCAAATGTTAATTCTGGGTCCTTCCTGTCCTGGGAGTTCCTGCAGTTAAGCTCAGACGGGCAATCAAACATAGTTTTAAGATGAAGTACCCAGTCCTACTCAGTAATTGTGAGCCGAGGGCCCCCCCCTCATGGTCAAACAGGGGCCTGTTCACAACACTCCAGAACCTCGAGCTATTTCTGAGAGTGCTGGAATCGATCAATTTGTTCCACGCTTCTTCCTTCAATGCTCCCCTCCGCTTAGCAAGGGCTACCTTGTATTCCCTGCGACAGCTGGGCACTTCAGATTGAATTCTAGGTTTTGATGACAGGTCTTCCCTCAACCTCTTGGCTGCTTTAGAGCAATGGGAATCAAACCATCTAGGACCAGACAAGGTTTGACCTCTGGCTGGGGCGCATAGCAATTCAGCCACTTTTTGTGAAATAGACTCGAATGCACAAAGGATCGCTTTTGGAGGAGACCACTCCATTGCACATAGGGACAGTTCATCAGCACATGCTATTTTAACCTTGTTATAAAATATTTCTGGGGATACCTGAGACCATTTTAATCTGCGCCTCCAATCTTTTGGTCTCAGTACGCCCTTACTTGGAGCATTCCCGAATTTTGCTGACAGTGGACCTGTCATGTGAAGTATTAAGGGGTTATGATCACTAAATTCACTTTCTGTGATATTAAAATTATTGCTAAAAAATTGTAAGGAGGACGAAATTAAAATAAAGTCAATAAAAGATCCCCTCCTGTGTCCTTTGAAGGTCCATTGGTTCTTGTGGTTTGGAGCTTGTAACATCTCCATAGAGCTGCTTACATGCCATTTCCAACTCCCGACAACTCAGACAATCAACTTGTATCCTATCCATATGACCCCTGGGCAGAAAAAGGACTTCATTGATGAATTCTTAGATCTCCTCATCACTTGTCCAGCCGGCATGCCCACACCAGTCTCTTAGGTGACTTCAACGTCACAGACAGCACAATCTCCAAAAGACAAGAGAAACTTCTCATAACCTCCTCAGCACACTCAGCATGGTACAGTATGTCACACAACCTAGACTCCAAAGTTCACATATTCGACCTTGTCTCTCTGCATCTCTAACAATCCAGTGCAAACCACCCATAATCGCAAACTGGACTGACCACTTTGCCAGTCCAATCAACAAACCAAGGTTAACACAAAAGAGAAGCTCAAACCTTCAGATCCTTCCAGGACTTTTCATAAACAACCTAATGCTAGAACTCATCTCTCACGCTATCATCTTCATGCCTGATGCCCACACTCTTTTAAACAACTTCATCACAGTTTTTTTTAAATTATGTGAACATCCACACCACAAATAAACCACGCAAGTGCAAGCCAAAGCCTTCAGCGCCCTGGTACTTTAAAGACTTTGCTGAAAAACATGATCCACTCACAGTGAAGAAAGAAAATGGAAGATATATAGTACATATGATAACCTCATGCTACTGAAGTCCTCTATGCAACACACAGACAGCTCATCATATCAGTCAAATCAAAATACAATACCAGCACCATTAATGAAACTACCAATAGCTGCAGAATGCTTTTCAAGACAATCAAGCACTGAATCCACCCCTGTGATCCCCGCCTATTCCTCACTCCACAGAAAGGTGCAATGCCTTCACCTCTTCTTTAGTGAAACAATACAGAAAATCAAAAGCACATTGAGAACACCTGGCCTGCTCCATCTCTTATTCTCACTCCTTTTTGTAGAATTCTTAAATGGTCAGCCATCAAAGCCCTATCTCTTTCAGATCTTGCTGACATACAAGAATCCACTTCTTATGACAATGATATCTTACTTTCAGCTTTCAACAAAGTTTCTCTGGGAACACACTCTCACCCCTTTCACCATTATTAATGTCTTCCTCACTTAAGGCCTCATCCCAAAAGCTCTCAAAATGGGCTAGATCCTCCCACTCCTAAAGAAACATACACTAGACCCCGACAACCTCAACAATGACTGACCCATTACTCACCCACAACTCATCAGCAAGATCATTAAAAAAGCAGTTTAACTCCAAGATCAACCCAAAGTGAATCATCTCCTGGACAACTACCATTCTGGATTCAGATCACGTTGCAGCACAAAGACCATTGCCTTACACATTGTAGACGATGCCCTCTTAAACCCAGATGAAGATGACTCCTGCCTCCTGATATTACTGGACCTCTCAGCTGCCTTCAACCTAGTCGACCATCCCACCCTCAAACACATCCTAGAGCCTCAAATGGGATTTACCAGCAATATCCTTCCCTGGCTCTCCCCCAACCTATCCAATCAACATTAGTTTGTTCACATGGGCACCTCCAGGTCCCAAAATATCTCTTTCACCTGTGGTGTCTCCCAGGATTCCATACTGTCTCCTGTCCTCTTCAACCTCTACATGAAGCTGCTTGATGCTCTACTCACAGATAATATCAAGATTCACCAATATGCCAATATACAACACTACTTGAAAGTCTCCTCTGCTTCAGAATCCAATGCCGTAAACCCTGCCTGCACATCATCCAGAGACCTGATTGCCCAGTGCCTACCAGAAGTTTAACCTAACCAAGACAAACTCCTGTTTATTTGCCAAAAAACAGCAAACTAGAAACATTACAGACCTGGTTCAATGACATGCACCTTGATGGCTTTAAACCTCAACTTTCTCCTAATGCCAAGTGACTTGGATTCACTTTGGGCATAAACCTTAATCTTGAGGAACACATTGACAAAAAAACAGATTGCCTGGTACCAGCTCTCTCTTCTAAAGAAAGGGAAAATGCTTCTACCAGAAAAAGACTTCAGAACTGCTGTTCAAGTCTTCATACTCCTGAAACTGGAAAGGGACAACAAACAGCTCCATCGTTTTATAGCCTCCACACAAACAAACTACATGCAGTGGTACGTCTCTTTCAGGGCCTGAAGAAATGTGATCGATTCACCCCCAACGTGATGGAACTCCATTTGCTCTCCTTGTCGGCCCGCACCATTTTCAAAACTAGCTGCATCATTAACAAAGCCATTATGACCAGCATCCCTGCTTATCTTGCAGGGAAGCTCATCATCTCTGGTCGTTCTTGGCACACATGCCTCCGCGACACAGGCAGACTGCAGACTAAGAAGTGTTAAAAAACACACAGAAGGTAGCAGGCTTTTTCCATCTATGCACCCAGGACCTAGAAAAACATTGCCCTCTTCCACTCCTCCAGCCATTAGGACCGCCCGGATGTTGTCCCAACTTAGGAAAGAGTTGAAGACTCACCTCTTTAAAGGACACTACATCACTGTGCTTTAACGTCCACAACCCAGCAACTGTCTATCACTTGATGGCTTTGTGGTTGTCTTTAACCCCGTACAGCCCTCATCTTCCTTTTGACTAGATTTGTACTCTAGAAATGCCATGTACAAACATTCTGTGAAGGGGTGAATGGGAGAGAACGGAAATTAAAAGGAAACAGTTCCTTATTAGTCTATGAAACTCCAGCTGTGAGAGAATATTGTGGTTTAATCCTTTCAGGGGGCTTTGCAGAGTAGTTACAGAAGGCTGCAATTTTTTTAAGTCATTGATTATGAACTCCCCAGCAATCTATTCTCGTTTTTATGGCCCTCCTGCTTCTGTGGTCAACATGGTTCATTCTGGGGAATGCTTCCTGGGGTCATTGTCAGCACAAGGTTAGGTTCTTCGGTGCTAAACTTAGCTGCCTAGCTCCAATGCAGGCACCTTTGCACCATAGTGCAAGGGTGCCTGAGTTGCAGGGAATGATTGTTCATGTGCAGGAAGGTGTTCCTTCCTGCACATAAACAATCAATAATGGCAATTTGTAACTTCTATGTGTGCTGCAGAATGCAGCACATATAGAAGTTGCTCCTGGGCGTTTCTAATGATTGTTTATGTGCAGGAAGGGACACCTTCCTGCACATTAACAATCACTAAGGGCGATTTGCTCTTTCTATACGTGCTGAGCACACATAGAAAGAGTCAAATGTTTTCCACAGGTTAAGACCAGGTTTTCCTTGGTCTTTTTTTGCGCTGCCCCATATTTACACCACCCTTATAAATAGGGGACAGCATCAAAAAGTAATGGGTGTTCCAGAATGCCCACTGCAACACCCATTGCCCACCTCTTACACGCTAAGTGCTGAGTGAAAGGGGCACTTTTTGCAAGGCGTTACGTGGCTTAACACCGTCTTGTAAATAAGGCAAAGGGGTTATCGCCACCAGAACATCACAAAAACTGACGTTCTGGTGGTGATAAGCCCTTGTAAATATGCCCCCAGGTGTGCTTCTTGCAACCCATGCATGGCCAGAGCGAGTTGTTGACTGGGACCAAGGACCGGCCCCAGGAATTCAAATCCTGCCAAGAACGCCCCCTCCCCTCCACACTATGACAATGGAAAGCTGCAGTTGTGAGGCTGTGGGGCCCCTCGCATCTGTGGGCCCCTTGCACTGCACCTACCCTATAATTATAGCTAAGCGGCTAGACAGGATTTTTCACAGATTTTTTGTAAATTGATTTTTGCACGCGTCGGATGAACCTACGTGCGAACATTCGTGAAGCAGGCCCCGTCACTTCACTGTTTCTCGAGCTTTGCCCTGGGCTATTTTTCTGCTTCCAAATGGGATCGTCCTACCTAAAATTTGATTATATGCTTGGATTACGCATAGTGTAAAAGTTGGAATGGTTTCCTCGTTTTGATTAGAATCAAGCCACGTTTATTTTGTTCCAAGAAAACAAATGCCCAGAGGAAACGTTCACTTTGGCACGGTACCGCTGTGTGCTGGGATGTGATACTCTGCTGGTGTCATTTTGAGGAGGAGGTAAGGTTGATTATTCTTCGTCCACAAGTGAGAATCAAAAAGAGGCTGGCGGCGCTCATCTGACCTTCGACCCCTGGTTGTGAATCAGTGACGCAGTGCCACCACTTTTCCTCTGACTATCCGCGGAGGTTGGCACAGTCCATTTGGTGAAGGGTGTGGATGTAATGTTCTGCCGCCCCGTTGCCAAGATGTTTATGCGAAAAATCTGCTGTTTACGAAGCCCTGGCCCCCCTCTTGCCGGGACAGCGTGGGCTTGGCTCGCATGCGCTTCTCATTAGAGGGCTCAGGCTGACGTCAGAGAGCAGAGAACTCGATGAGCAGAGAGCGCCTTCTTGGCCTAAGTGTCCAAAATGAACCACATGTCACTGACTTCATCGGGGAAGGCAGAGCAATCTACGGGAATAACATGGTCGCACGAGCAGCAGCCCCTGCACAGCACGTGCTCGCTGCAGGAGCTGGTGCAATGACTTCTGCGGGCAGTCTGTGCATTGTATGCACAAATAAGCATTAACCTGAATGGGCACGGCGCTTTGGCACATGCGTGGGATTTAGTGCCTAGCTTCAGGGTTAGATCCGGCGGCAAGCATACGAATTGGCAGGTGAGTGACACCCATGCGCAGGTGCAATCCCATATATCAATTAATCAATCAATGAGCAATTGTAAAGCGCAGCACTGTCACCCTTAGGGGTATCTGGGCGCATATGCAAAAGAGGAATGGGTGCAAGTAGACAGGGGGCTTTGGACCCACTCTTTGCACCCGCCGACAGCATGCAATAGCATACAGGACTGTTGAGCGAAGGCAGTGCGCTAAGGAGTCCTATGTGCTTGTACATGTAGTCAACAGCAGCGCATCGTGGGACATTGACTGCAGGTCACCATTCAGGTGGTGCTGACCCCAGGGTAGCCAGAGTAATGCTGCCACAGCCCACTTCCTCTTTTGCAAAATCAGCCTACGTCAGGCCTTTCCCCAGATCCTTCACGTTGGAGGAACCATCCAGACGTGTCATAGGTGATACTGCATGTGCTCTCTGGAGACCAGGATGATGGCCAGCGGCCTGTGGCTCCTTGTCGCTTGGCCCACGTTCAAGGCCTGTCTCGTGGGAGGCGGTGTGACGGATCACCAGCGTAGCTTGAGTTGCCAGTGCCCGATGCCCCAGCGCCACTAAGAATGCCCCTAAGACTTTTGCGCCCGGGACGACCACCCCTGTGGCCCCACCCACGCTACGCCACTGTGAAGGCTTAATCCAGTGAAGTACAACACAGGTGCAGCAATCACAAAATGTCCATTCAGAGTTATTACTTGGAAAAAAAGAATCCTGCAATAAGCACCTCCCACTTGTAGAGCAGTGAAAAAAATGAGAACGAATGGTGGCAGAATGATGTTCAGCCCTGGCTGCTCAAAGGTTGCGGTCAATGAAAGCTTTCAGGCAGGATCTGTGTTCCTTGAACCGGTTCAGCTTTTGTTCCTTGACTGTTTGGCAATAACCCACTCATGGGAAACAGGAGGCCAGGTTAGCTTGAGGATACCTCTGGAGCTGTCCAGTGTGCTGAAATAGTGCAGCATTGAACAATTCAGAGGTATTCCCTGGGAACAATGTTAACATGTTAGCGCTTTATTACTCCGATAGGTTAAATATAAGTTGCTGCTAAACAATTTGGATATTTATAGGATTATTTTGAAGAATAAGATTAAGCCATAATCAGATAGTACCAATGTTAATCAAAGTATGTCCAGGTCCATTGATTTCGATTTTCAATGATCAGAGTTGATTTTTATGGTTCATATGAACACCTGAGCATTGTCTCCAACAATCCGTTGTTGAGTAATGAATGTGACCTTGTGTAATGTGACCTTGTGTAATGTAACTGGTGTTAAAGTGAAACGCTCTGATACCTTCAGGTCGAGTTTATGCTATATACAATTGCAAACAAATACAAATCTGCTGCAGGAAAGAATTGGCCTTTGAAAATGTGGGCCTAGAAAACTTACTAGGGTGGTGACCCAAACACCTTAAAAAACCTACATCTGGACAATTGTTGGTTGAGGAAAAAAAGGTGACAGTGTCAGTGGACAGTTAAGGGCCACTGGGTGGCTTCCAGTTAGTGTCTGAGATTCACTGGGGCTTTGAAAGGATGTTTTTTTTTTTGCTCATGACAGATTAGGGCAATGGCTTTCGGTTTCAGGGAGTCTGTCTTAGCATAGAAGACGGACACGACTGGCTCCTGGTCTAATTGCAATGTTCTAATATGTACCCGGGTGAACTAAAATCCAAGGAACCTCACGGTGCACCACACCTGGATTGTCTGTGGAGATCACCAGGGCTAGGGATGCTGTACTACTGCACAGCCACCATTGTCCAGGATACTCCTAGTCCACAGGCCAGAGACTGGTAATGCCATGCTGCATGCAGGGTATGGGTAGCAGGACTTGTACAGGTGCCCCTATGTGAAATCAATACATCAAACGTTGGCGCAGGTGAGTGTACTCACCTGTCAATCACTGCGCCTCTCTTGCTTGTGTAGGTAAGTTATGGGTGTTTACCACTTTCACAGCTGAGTGAGCTGGTGGGCTTGTAGGCACTCTGACTCGGCTCCTTGGTTCTCTTTGTGCAGGGGTAGAAGGAAATTGGCAGCCAGGTCCACACAGGTCTCACCGAGGTGAGGGGCATAAATTTGCTTGAGGGACTTTAGAGCTTTTATACTCAATTCGTGGTGGTAAGACAAGCAGCCCACTCGAAGTAGAATTCAATTCTACTTTCAAAGTGCTGATGTGTTTGGTTTGGTTTTGTCTTGGGAAATGGAGCTTCGTTCCAGAGTGACTTCAAGACGGCTTGGATTGGAGAGAGTTGTTTTTGGACACAGCTGTCTCTCCATGATCAACGCGTGCATTGTAGTTTCCGTGGCTACCTGCCATGAGGTGGTACAGGCCCAGAGGAGCGGCTCAGGTGGGAAGCTTTGTGGATGTTAGATAGACACCTCTTGGGGAAGAGGGAATGGAGTGACCCAACTATTCCTGCCGGAGGGTAGGGAGCCTCTATTTCTCTGTCTCACTGTCCCACATCCACCCACAACACATGCTCACATGCACACTCACATTTACAGAGTCAATTGTTTTGCACACACTTGCATCTACACGCACATACATTCATTCTCCATCACGCCGTCTCTCGTCTCTCGTGTGGGGCCTCACGCAACCTGTTTGAAAGGAAAATACTGTAGGTTTTTTAACCTTAAATTAGTAACCACTACGCTTGACCCTATGGTGAAGCTACACTTGCCTCCCCTCCCCCCCCCCCCCCAAAAACAAACACTGCCATCTGGTAGCACCTGATCCAAGGGGGTAGATATTGGCTTAAAAATTCCAGCCGGCAAAGTACTTTTGGCTAAAAATTCAGGATTTACTCGGAATACCACACGAACCGTTTGCAGCTGGGTATAAAAATGTGAAAAAATAAAAAGTAAAAATACATTCTAGTCAATGTTGTCAACATTTCCTAGACACCTTCTAAAGTCCCCTACAGATGTTGCTGATTTGCTTACAATATTTTTTCAATTTCACACATGGAATTTATTTTAAGAAAAACTGAGCCTAGAACATTGCATTTCTCCTGCAAAGTGTTTGGCATGCTTGCTGTGTTGTAGCCTACATCAAGTTAGCTTCTTCTAAGGTGTATCCTCAAGCCCCATAAAATTCTTTAACTTACTTGTAATATTAATATTCTATAGAATCGTTTAAAAAATATATTTGCCACTCTGGGGAGTGAAACAAAAACGTTTCATTTTTTTTTTTTAAATGCATCCCGTTTTCCTTTAAGGGAAACGGGCTGAATTAAAAAAAAAAACCTGCTTTACTGAAAAGCAGTCCCAGACCTGGAGGTCTGCTGAGCCCAGCAGGCCACCATCCCTGGGAGGGCCAGCCATTCCCAATGGGGTTGCAAATTGCGTGTGGCTCATTAATATTCATGAGCCTCGCATTTTGCGACCCCATTGGGAATCGCTAACAGTGTTTCTGACACTGTTGTACATCCCAATTTGTGACTCGCAAATTGCAACTCACAATTGCGACGCTATTTGCGAGTCGCAAATTGGGTGGTTGTACATCTGGCCCCAAATGTTTCCCCCGCTTAGATCACAAAACACGTTTGCTATGTACACACAGAAGACGGTTCTCACATACCTGGCTGTAGGGAGTCTAACGTACAGACTTGCAGAGCTTTAAGTGGGATAATAATAATAATAATAAACAAATTTATAAAGCGCATGGCTACACTAACAAGTGTGTCCCCGTGCTGCGGCATCAAGAACTCGCTAGAGGCAGTGCTGTGAAACAGTTAGAAGGGAAGGCCTATGGAGGGAAAAAGTCAGGTTTTGAGTTTTTTCCGAAAGAGTGTCTCCAAAGGCTCCATCCGGAGACCCAGGGGAGGTTATTCCAGTGCTTGGCTGCCAAGAAACGGAAAGATCGGCCACCCATTCTCGCTCTTTTGATAAGGGAGAATGGCCGCTTTCGCCTACTGCCTGATTCTTTGATCCGGGGGGACCACAACAACCAGCCTGCTTTGCCCCCTTGCGGTGCCCGGCCGCCAGCGTCATTGAGCAGCGTCAGGAGGCGCTTCATAACCGGCCACGGGTTCCTGCAGCGCGGGACCTGCTTTCGCCTGCTGCCTGAGTCTTTGGTCCAGGGGGGACCACAACAACCAGCCTGCTTTGCCCCCTTGAGGCGCCCGGCCGCCAGCGTCATTGAGCAGCGCCAGGAGGCGCTTCAAAACCGGCTGCAAGCTCCCGTCATAGCCCGGAGGAGGCTGGGTTGGGCCCCCCCCTCTAACAAGGGAAGCACAGGACATTTGATCCTGGATTCAACCACTCCCATATACTGAGTCGGACCCACATCCTTTTACTTCATTTCTATCAATCGCGTTAATGTTGTTGTTTACCTTTGACTTAAAATGAGAAAACGTAAAGGAGTGGCGGGAACCCTCGACGCTTTCATCATCAGGGCTGAATCTATGCTCAGCCACGAGATCGAATTGACTGGGAGGCGACTTTCCTTAGGGCCTTTAGGAGGCGTTCTTCCCTGGGCTCCACCATTCTGGGTGATGTCCTCCAAACCTGCTTGTCCTACACTACACAGGGGCAGCCGCAGCCGTATCCCGCACCCAACCTGGATGCATCCCCTATGGACACCGAAGTCGGCCCAAGTGCAGTCACAAGGACACTGACACAGACTATTAAGCTCCATAATGAGGTTAAGTCTAAAGAACCACCCGTGAAGCGAAGGAAGGGTGCGGGTACAGCCCCTTAAAAACCTAAACTAAAGAAACGGATTCGGCACCCTAACCCTGAGGCGACACAAACTTGCACTATCAGCACACAGACTGATGCTGTTTCTTTCGCGCCCATATGTAGCGCTATCGGGGACGTTGCCTTGGACACTTCTGGGGAGTCTGCCTTAGATTTAGCTTTCGCACGGCTCAATGAACTTATAGATAAATTAAAAAATGATGGGAGGGGCCCTTTAGACCATTCAATTCCGCTCACGGATTACTTCAGTCATAAGGTGGCCCACGAACAACTGTGTCTTAGCTTAGATGCGATTCATAAAACAGTTGCTGAGTCCGTAGAGAAACTACTGGCTAAGGTTGTAGCCATGGAGGAGTTAGTTCGAAATAGCCTTCAATCAATCAATCAAGCATTTGTAGAGCGCACTACTTACCCACAAGGGTCTCAAGGCGCTAAGGGGGGATAGGGGAAGCTGCTACTGTTCGAACAGCCAGGTCTTGAGAAGTCTCCTGAAGGTCAGCAGGTCCTGGGTCTGTCGCAGGTGGATGGGGAGGGTGTTCCAAGTCTTGGCGGTGAGGTGGGAGAAAGATCTGCCGACGGTGGTTGCTCGGTGGATGCGTGGAACGGTGGCGAGGGCGAGGTCAGCGGAGCGAAGCTGGCGGTTGGGAGTGTAGAAGGTGAGTCGTTTGTTGAGGTATGTTGGTCCGGCATCGTGGAGTGCTTCGTGAGCGTGGGTGAAGAGCTTGAAGGTGATCCTCTTGTTGACGGGTAGCCAGTGCAGGTCTCTCAGATGGGCAGTGATGTGGCTGTGGTGGGGGATGTCGAGGACGAGGCGTGCGGAGGGTATGCATTGAAGTCTTTTCTGGAGTTTGGCCGTAGTTCCCGCGTAGAGGGCGATGCCGTAGTCCAGCCTTCTGGTGACGAGGGCCTGGGTGACTGTCCTTCTGGTTCCGGTGGGGATCCATCTGTAGATCTTCCGAAGCATGCGGAGGGTGTTGAAGCAGGATGAGGAGACGGCGTTGACTTGCTAGGTCATTGACAGTGATGAGTCCAGGATGAACCCCAGGTTGTGTGCGTGGTCGGTGGGTGTTGGCGCAGCTCCCAGCAAGGCCAGCCACCAGAAGTTGTCCCAGGTGGAGGGGGTGGAGCCGAGGATGAGGACCTCCGTCTTGTCCGAGTTCAGTTTCAGGCAACTGTTCTTCATCCATTCGGCGTCAGCCTTCATTCCTTCGTGGAAGTTGGTTTTTGCGGTGGCGGGGTCCTTGGTGAGGGAGAGGATCAGCTGGGTGTCGTCGGTGTATGAGACGATGTTGAGGTCGTGCGATCGGACGATGTTGGCGAGCGGTGTCATGTAGACGTTGAAAAGGGTCGGGCTGAGGGATGATCCTTGGGGTACGCCGCAGGTGATCTTGGTGGCTTCGGATCAGAATGGAGGGAGGCGGACTCTCTGGGTTCTGTCGGTAAAGAAGAGGTGATCCAGCCCAGGGCTTTGTCGTGGATCCCTGCTTTGTGGAGGCTTGTGCGCAGGGTGTGGTGGCAGACAGTATGGAAGGAGGCCGAGAGGTATAGGAGGATGAGGGCCGCAGTTTCGCCATTGTCCAGCAGGGTCCTGATGTCGTCGGTGGCGGCGATGAGGGCGGTTTCGGCGCTGTGGTTGCTGCGGAAATCCGGATTGGGACGAGTCCAGGCTGTTGTTCTCTTCGAGGAAGCGGGTCAGTTGTCTGTTGACGATCTTCTCGATGAATTTCGCCTGGAACAGGAGCAGGGAGATGGGCCGGAAGTTCCTTTGGGTCTCTTGAGTAGGGCGTTGATCTCTGTGTGTTTCCAACTCTCCGAGAAGTTGGCGGTCTCGAAGGAGCTGTTGAAGATCTCCTGGAGTTGGGGTGCGATGATGGAGCTCGCTTTGTTGAAGATGTGGTGAGTGCAGTAGGCTGATGGTGAGCCGGAGTGGATGGTGTTCATGGTTTTGATGGTGTCTTTGTCGTTGACGTGGTTCCAGGAGAGCAGGAGGCCGGTGTGATTGGGGGGCGGTGAGTCTGAGGTGTCGGTGGCTGTCGGGGGGCGGGGGGGTCTGAGCATTGAAGCTGTCGTGAATGTCTATGATCTTGCGGTAGAAGAAGGTGGCTAGAGAGTCGCAGAGGTCTTGTGATGGCTGGATGTCGTTAGAGCTGGAGCTGGGGTTGGCGAGTTCCTTCACTATGTTGAAGAGCTCTTTGCTGTTGTGTGCGTTGTTGTCGATGCGTTCCTTGAAGGAGTCCCTTTTGGCGGTTTGAATGAGTTGGTGGTGCCTGCGGCTGGCCTTCTTGAGGGCTGCGTGGTTGTCCGTTGTTTGTTCGTGGCGCCACTTCTTCTCTAGTCTTCGGCAGGTCTGCTTGGATGTCTGGAGGTCGGTGGTGAACCAGATGGCCCTTCTGTCGGTGCGTCTGTTTGAGGGGTTTCTTGATCGGGGCGAGAGTGTTGGCGCAGTCCTCGATCCATTGCCTGAGATTGCGGGCGGCTGTGTCGGTGTCGGTGTGGTCGGTTGGTGGGTCTCGGGCGAGAGTGGTGATTAGCTGGTCTTCGGTGATCTTGTTCCAGCTGTGGTGGGGGATTTGTTGTGGGTGGTTGTGTGCGGCGTTTTTCTCGCAGGAGAAATGGATGCAGCGGTGGTCGGTCCAGTGGAGTTCGTTGGTGTGGCTGAAGGTGACGTGGCTGCAGAAGATGGGGTCGAGCGTGTGTCTGGCGGAGTGGGTGGGTGTCGTGACGAGCTGTTTGAGTCCGAGGTTGGTGAGGTTGTCCAGCAGGGTGGTGGAGTTGCTGTCGTTGGCGTTCTTGAGGTGGAAGTTCAGGTCTCTGAGGAGGATGTAGTCTGTGGAGGCCAAGGCGTGCGAGCTGACGACGTCTGTGATGGAGTTGCTGAACTGTGGCCGGTGTGCTGGGGCTCTGTAGACGAGGGTTCCTCTGAGAGTGGTGTATGAATCGATGTGGATCTGTAAGTGCAGGTGTTCGGCGGTGCTGAGGGTGTCTTCGGTGTTGGTTGAGATTCTGAGGGTATTTCTGTGGACGATGGCGATTCCTCCTCCCGGTCTGTTGGTGCGGTCCCTGGGGGTGATCTTGTAGCCATCCGGGATGGTTATGGCAATGTCGGGTGCCGATGAGGAGTTCATCCAGGTCTCCATCAGGAAAGCGATGTCCGGGGAGGATGAGTCGAGCAGGTCCCTGAGTTCGATGGCGTGCTTGTGAACGGAGCGGGTGTTTAGCAGTATCCATCTGAGATGGTTGTGGCCTGCCCTGGTGGGAAGGGCAGGTCGTGCTGGTGTACGCTGGTTGGTGAAGCTGCAGTTTTGGCAGGTGAAGGGTCCGTGGGTGTGCTTTGGTGTGGCCTGGAAGCAGGTAGATGAATGGCCGGCGTTGTGTGCGTGGAGGAGGTTGGCGTCGTAGCAGCGTCAGTTGTCAATTTCACTCACGGGGGCCAGGGGTTCTGGCACTAGGCGCGGTCCAGGCGCGGACGGGCGCAGACGGGCTTGTCTTAGGCGCGCCATCGGCGCGGCTGCGCATCGGCCGCCATTAAGAAGGGGAGGTGGGAGGGAGGAGCGGCTGGGAGGTGGGAGCAGGGGGCAAATGGGCAAGCGAGGGGGGCTAGGCCGCAGGGGACACAGCGGCGGGAAGGGAAAGAATGCAGGATACAATGAGCAAAATAAGGAGGCAATAAAGCAATCAGAGCAGAATACAGCAAAAGGAGGTGAAATACAGTGAAAAAGTGAAGTGTGGAGAAAAACGACAGAAAGGCGGAAGGGGAAAACAGAGCAGAGGACTGACGCAAACTCGCCGCAGCAGCAAGGGCGGGAGCATAGGCACAAACTGGTGGAGCTGTGTGGCGTGGGGAGCGACCTGCCTGTAAATAGGGTCAAGGGTCGCCTTGGTGCTCGTCCTTTTGCCCCCCCTAGCAAATCCTCAATCCCTGTAACAGACGCAGGAAATCTAGATGCCCCCACTCAGGTGGATCACATCCAAATTACAGAAAATGCACCCGTAGACAAAAATAATAGTGCTGTAAGCAATAGAGTTGTTTTAACAGTGCCTTGTGTAAATCACTTGTCCCTTCCCCCATGTACTACACCCACGGATATGGAGGATGTGACACTCAATCTACCGCCTGAGGTTACCCCTTATACAATATTATTGTCGAATGTACCACATCTTTCCCACCAGGCTAATGAAACATGGGAGGCATTGAGAAACAAATATCTTTGCTGGATTTGCTCTAAAACTGGCTTAACCGACTGTTCTGTGAGTTCAAGATGGTAAGAAGAGTAGGCTGGGTTGAGACAAGGGAAAAACTGAAGCCCAGTGACTGCATAGTACTCACATTCAGAACAACGAGACTGGTAAGCAAAGTCTTACGTAGACTCGGGAGTGACTATGTGATCAATCGAGGAATAAATGTACTGCCACTTGGATATTTCTATCCCCCCAAACCAACTTCCTCACATCTCACAGCCGAGACTTACTAACCCCAATCACCAACAACGATTAACCCACAATAGATTTGAAACACTCACAAGCTTAGAAGATATAGATTGATTCATCCTTACACACAGTTATGTAGTTCATAGATGGGTTACTGATAATCATCCAACTGGCCTGGAACCGATAATTAGCGATCCAAATGAATTTAAACAGTGCGTTGCAAGAGCTAGTGATGACTCACATGTTGGTCTTTGTAATGGCAGCACGGGGACGTTTGATGTCCTGCTCCATGGAGCCGTAGCTGCTGATACTACTGTGCATCGTCCTTATGAGATGGGAGCAGATTTGATATATCCAAATATCCCCCATTCAATCCCTCCCAAAAATCTTGTCCATCACCCCATTGTTCTTAACAGCGAACCTGCTTATAATAAAAGTTCCAAACCGGCTGAAAATAGGTCTAGTATAACCAAAATTCTATCCTGGAATGTGGCGGGCTTAACTACCAAACTTACCAACCCTGCCTGGCTTGACTTTATAGCCGGCTTTGATACTCTATGCATTCAAGACGCGTGGGTTGATAGCCCACTGCATATCAACGGGTTTAATTTTTGTTTTACCCCGGTCGTATCGTCCAGGCGTGGGAGAAAAAAGGGTGGTTTGTTTACCTATACTTCATATCAGCTAAATGTAAAAAAGCTATACCTTCTGGTATCTAACACTTATTACCAGGTTATAAAAATGAATATTGATGCCTCACATAGTACCATCCTAGTAAACTTTTATAACAATATTCCCGCGCCTCACACTGAGGTAGACTCAATGAAATTACAGAAACATCTTGAGAAAATACAAAAGTCAACTAATATGGACTTGTGTTTAATTTGGATTGGTGATTTCAATATTGGCCCCTGTGTCCATGCTGAATGTGGTAACTGTGGCTTAACGTCCGATGATGAAGCAGTCATCTCTCATTTTCCGCACTCCCCCCTTGGGGATTATTTAAATGAGATTAAATACACTATGGACCTGGGTTTTGTGATTGATTTATGCTCTCCGCCTCTGCCGTTCAATAGCACTTTTAATGGTCGCGGGCTGTCTTCTATTATAGATCACATTTTAATCTACAACAGATATGCAGACAGAATACAGAACATTGAAATTCATACTGTTGCATTCAGTGATCACTACCCCATTAGTGTTACCATGGACCTATTGGCTAATGTGTTATCAAGGGGACACTTGGTCATGCCTGAACACGATATAGCCATAAACAGAACTAACGGCTATACCATTAAATGGAAGGGGGCAGACTCTCTGAAGCTAACTAAGTCAATCTTAAGCCGTTGTAAAAAAGATTTTGTTATTTGTCTTGACGAGTCTGCTGCGGACTCGGCTATTCTTAATTCCTTCCGAAATATCACACAGGCCATACAAAATAACCTGTCATCAGACTAAAAAAAAGTCACATTACCAAGACAGGCTGGTTTGATTCCAACTGTAGTAAAGCCCATGTTGTCCTGAAAGCTGCCCTATGTAAGTCCCCGAGAGACCAGTAAGTCATAAGAAGTGCGAGAGCAGAGTATAAAATGTCACTTAAAGATTGCAAAGAGGAGATAAGAATGGAACTGTGGCTGTCACTCAAGAAAGCTTCAGAGCTAAAAGATACTAAAAGCTTCTGGCAGGCTGTAAATGCTCCGTTCTTGGCCCCTAAAAATATCCCCAGCATTGAAATCACGATTGGGGAGGACCAATGGGTAACCTACTTTTCCAGGTTATATTGTGACAATGCAGATCTAATTCAATGTGAGGAGCCAAACACCAGACACACGAGTAATCTCCCAATTGAATTCAATTTTAATGTGGATGAGGTGATTTTGACAATAAACGAGAGCGTGGGGAGAAAAGCCCCTGGACCTGATAGCGTCCCGGTGGACTTATATAAATCTTGTCCTCAACTATGGGGCCCATTAATTACTATGGTCTAAAAGCATGTGGCACACAGGGATTTAACCGAACCTGGACAGCGTCCACACTTGTCCCTATGTTTAAAAAAAGGCGACCGCAATGACCCAGCCTGTTACAGACCTATTTCACTCCTGGACTCCATCGTGAAAGTGGCTGGGTGTGTCGTCTTGAATAGACTACAGATGTGGGCGGAGGACAGGGGTGTACTCTCAGAGCTACAGTACGGTTTCCGTCAAGGGCTTGGTACCATAGAGCAGGGGCTAAATTTAAGCCTCCAATGGGGCAAATATACAAAGGCTGAGCAGGGTAGCCTCTTCCTGTGCTTCGTCGATTTAAGTTCGGCCTTTGACTGTGTTACCCATTTGAAACTTTGGAGTATTTTAGAGTCCATGGGGGTGGAAGTGCCGCTGATTAACTTTTTTAAACAATCCTATTTAGATGCCCAGGCAAGCGTCCGTTATGGGTTAGCAGGTTAACGCAGTCGCAATTTCCTTGTCAGGAAGGGGGTACGGCAGGGCTGTGTCTTTGCCCCCCTCCTCTTCACCTTATATATAAATAGTCTGGGTGCCACACTGTCGAGGGAAGTTCAGGAATTACCCAGCATTGGCAGGCAGCAAATCGGAGCCCTGTTATACGCCGACCACGCTGTTCTCCTGTCTCAAACCCCAAAAGGTCTGCAGAAAACGGTCTTGAGTTTTGTGTCTTTTATTTCTAGGCTCGAACTTAAGGCAAATATCACCAAAACCTTTGTTATGAAATTCATAAATGATAGAAAACTCAAATTTGTCAATTATTTTTCCTACCTGGGTATCGTGTTTGAAAAGCAGGGCTCATGGAGCATAGCCATGAACACCAGAAAATGATTGTTTACAAAATCTATAGGAGCCGTAATAAATTTCTCTAGGAAACTAGGCAAGCGCCCCATTGATGATTTGTTGACCATCTACAAAGTTAAATGCATTCCCGTAGCTATGTATGGAGCAGGCATCTGGGGTTTTGCAAACAAATCGTTCCTACAGCTGGTTGAGAATAGGTTTTAAAAATACCTTTTAGCAGTCCCTATCAGCACAGCCACGTATATCTGCCATGCTGAGTTGGGTCTACCATATTTATCTGACCTAATTAAAATCCAGCCAGTTTTACTCTGGCACAAGGTTTGGACCAGTACTGCGACTAGGCTTAATTGCGACGTGATCAATGATTGCCAGAACTTGCAAGGGCACTTTGCATCCCATGGCTTGCGTTTGTTAAAAACTTTATGAACGATTTAGGCCATCCTGAGTATTATGCTAAGCCTGATAGCCTGTCCTGTGTTACCAGGAAGAAACTAAAATTACTATGTTTAGACCACCTGGAGACGATTAGATTGTCCGCCAATGTTATGAAATTGTATGTCAGAGAACACCAACTAATCCTGACACAACCGGCGCTACAACCTTATTTATCCATACCATCAGGTAACTATGACAGGATTCTGTTGACTCGTCTACGCTTAGGCAACTTTCATAACAGGGTTACTTTCCCTAAGATAAATGACTGGTCCCATACCTTGTGCCCATGTCCATGTGATGATATCTCAGCTCAGTCAACAATCCATATTATCTTTTTTTGTAAATGTTATACTCTTATCAGGAAAATATGGATCCTGGCCATTTTAAAATGGCAAGACATGAGACAATGTCGACCTACTGTTAAGTTACAATTCCTCGATGAAATGATGTTCATTGATCACATTTCCAAATTCCTGAAAGGGGTGGTCAGATCTAGAATGAGCATGCAGGGTAATGCCTTATTGTAGTTGTATATGAATTTATTGTATGTTCTGATTGCCTTCGTATTTTGTTATAAGTTCTTTTTTAAATTGTAAGAACATGTTTCTAATTGGACTGATGATTTTAATATTTACGTTCTGCTGTAATTTTATCTTCTTTTAATGTACTGTGCTTTTATGATTTGACATTTTTAATTTGAATAAAGCGTAATTTGATTAAAAAAAAGTGGGATGAAAAAACCTGGGTGCCTCTCAAAGGGGCGTGGTCGATTTAATTAAGGGTGTGGCTTAAAAACAGGTAAGCTAAAAATCTGTGCTTAGCATAGTGTGCTGCCCGACTGGAATTTTGCTGTATCTGTCATTGCATCCAGATATATAATACAAAAGATAACACTACATCTACAACAAGCCAGGAGTATGTGCTTTGTCAATGGTTGTTAGTTGCATAAGATAAATAAGCAACAGCTATGGCATTGTTGTGTATAATAGTTAAAATGCTTCATGTCTGAAATGATGATACTATGGAAGACCTATAACGAGTCTCTTTGAAGCTAATCAAAGGCAGTGAAGGGTGGTACTGCTGTAGAGTTGAGATTATTTTATTTTCACCTGGAGGGTCAGGGCAAAAATGGAGAGCCCGATAGGGACCCGTCTCAGCACCTGCTTTTAAGAACTTCCGGTGCTGAGCACTGCAGGACCCGGCCCACTTAAAGCCCTGCAGACTTGGTTTAATTTAGGACTTCACTGCTGCCAAGTGTAGGGACCCTGTGCAAGGGTAGGCGTTCGGGCAACAGACGTAACAGAGGCACGGGCACATCAGTGCCTGCTGGTTGAGGCTGGGTAACACCCTGTCCTCTTAGCTCTTTGTAGTATCCTGTTCATGTTAATATCCTGTCATTATCTCCTTAGCTGCTCAGCCAGTGTGAATGTGCAGTGTGCTGCGTGGAATGTTGGTGTGACCATGCTGGATGGAATGCTTGGGTGCCTGTGAGCTGAAGTGTGTCAGTTGGAGTATGGGCTGAGCAGCAGGCAGGCTGCTCCTGGTGGGGCTGCGTCACAGGAACATAACAGCTTCTAATCAAGACTTAATAAATCTACTGACACTACATCTTGCCTGCTGGACTTAATCACTACATATTTTTGGCGACGAGTTGGAGAGTAACCCATGTGTTACAACTGGAGTTCCTGAACCTGGCTATCAAAGGAGAGTTCAAAGGTGAAGGAATCTACAGAGCCTTCAGATGTTGGCAGCGTAAAGTACATTTCCAGGAGGAGGGATTCACAGAAAAGCACAAGTGTCCACAATAAAGCAAGAAGTTGTTGACAGAAAAGCAAAGTTGTCCACAAGAAAGCAGTGAAAATGAAGCACAAGGCCTCGCAGCCCCACCAGTGTCCTCAACATCGGACAGCCCTAGCCAGGGCATACTTCTTTCAATCTCATTTCCAAGTGTCATTACGTTTATGACAAACTCCAGTGCACTCTGTTGTGCCAGCAACATGCAACACCAAAGGCTTTTTAAGAACGTATTGTCTGCAGAGAATTGTATCTGTGGCTCAAAGGACTGGAAATTCCAGCTACTTTGACAACATATGTGAGCTCAAGTACTACACTCTAACTGGTCTAAGGAACAGTCCAGTTAACATTAGAGTTCCATCATAACCTTCCTCCCTCGGATGGGCCCTTGAGCAACTCTCATATCCAGGGCATAGGAGACATTACATTTCTGGAGCGGAAGTGCAGGGGGGCGGGGAGGAGCCTTAGGTATTTTCAACTGACTGCACAAATTGCCTGTGGTCTGTGAGCCGCGGATTATGCTAAACATATACAATTTCATAGTTTGTTTTTTAAATAAAACATTTTATTGACATTTGTAAAGTGGCTATAAAAAGTACAAAGAATAAGAGACACGTGACTGTGGTCAATGTGAGTTGCAAACATCTTTGGTGCACCACCTCATGATAGACAACTACGACTGCCCCATTCAACTGTCCCAGTCCAACATAAGCCCCCTTGCTAAGTCCTCCTCAACCCTGACTACAGTCAATGCCTCCACCTCTCGCAAACCTCCCTGCTCCCCCAGGGCACCAGTTTCCCGGTGATCCCTCGGCATGACCACTGGTTCCATCCGAATTCCTCTGTGACAACCCCACTCCCTCTAAATGTTCCTGTGTTTGTGCGGGCAACCTTGCGCCCAATATATAGACCTGAGCCTCTAGAGGGGGATAAGACTCCCAGCTAGGGCCGACTTGAGCTCTGGTGGCAGCCGTTATGACAGTCCTTTTTGGCGCTCTCCTCCCCCTAACAGTGCACCTCATCTTTCCATAGTCTCTCTTTGACGTACATTTAATTTTTTTATAGTGCTATTTATATTTCACTCACACTCAGTTCTGTGATCTCCATGGTACACATTTTTTGCAGCAGGCACATTAACCCTCCGTGTTACTTTACGAAGAGCCAAAACTGCAACTAGACAAAATTCTGAACTCTCACTAGTAGGAACATTAATCACCAGAGTTATCTTGATATTTTTATTGTTGCCTGAAAACTATCTGATGCACAAGGAAGTTCATGTGCTGATCCTGCACCAAACTTTCAGTATCCTGATTAGGGTTGCCAGCTGATCGGATTTACACCAGCACCACAGGTATTTTGATGTCTCTGCTGGTAGAAAATAAGCAAAATCACCTAAAGTCGGTATTTTTAGCACATATTTGTGCATACCTCAAGCAGCAAATATAAATAGCACTTTTACATGTGTTCTAGGGATGAATGAATGATTCATGACTAATAATTAAAGGAAATAAAGACAGAGAAGTCATGTTACAAATGAATATATACCATTTTATTTACAGTCCTATTTAGGGGTCGATTCCGATCCGGGTCGGACAGCACTCCGAGAGCTGTCCGTAGCCTTACCGTGCGACCGACACGTACCCGTAGCCGGTCCGTCCTGTAAATGAAGTACGATGCACATAACTCCCAAAAACCCGATCGACACGTAGGCTGTGATTCAAGCTTCATTCTCCGTCCGAGCCGTAACTCCTAACTCCTAACGCCGAACCGAGTCGCCCGGAAGCAGTATCCATAGCAGTTATGCCCTGACAAGTACGATGCGTACTTCCTATACGCCGGGCGGGTCGCCACGTACGGCACGTCACAGCATCCGGAAAAGAAGCATATCAGCAACGATTCGCGCCACAACTCAATCCACGGCTATGAGACAGACCAGCTTGCAACGGGTACGAGACGGAGCAACAAGCAGCGTGTACGAGACAAATACATCATGAATCCCATCGCGCAGGTCATACCAGTACTCTACATCTATGACTGGATCAGGAACAGACGCCGACGGCGCAGACGGTAAGTCAGACACCTACCACACAAACAAACGGCACGTACCCGCAAAATGGCACACATACACAGGGGATCCATATCCTGGCCACTAACAACAGGCCACATAGGGGTTGTATGGCCAGCACCACTATCACCCGCACTCATAGGGCTCATGATGACCATCACTACTGCCACCCCCACCCCCACCCATAGGGCTCATGTTGACCATCACCCCTGCCACCCCCACCCAGAGGGCTTATGTTGCCCATCACCCCTGCCACCCCCACTCATAGGGGACCTGTTGCCCATCACCATTGCCACCCCCACTCATAGGGGATCTGTTGCCCATCACCCCTGCCACCCCCACTCATAGGGGACCTGTTGCCCATCACTACTGCCACCCCCACTCATAGGGGACCTGTTGTCCATCACCCCTGCCACCCCCACCCATAGGGCTTATGTTGCCCATCACCCCTGACACCCCTACTCATAGGGGACCTGTTGCCCAGCACTCCTGCCACCCCCACCCATAGGGCTTATGTTGCCCATCACCCCTGCCACCCCCACTCATAGGGAACCTGTTGCCCAGCAATCCTGCCACCCCCACCCATAGGGCTTATGTTGCCCATCACCCCTGCCACCCCCACTCATAGGGGACCTGTTGCCCAGCACTACTGCCAAACCCACCCATAGGGCTTATGATGCCCATCACCCCTGCCACCCCCACTCATAGGTGACCTGTTGCCCAGCACTACTGCCACCCCCACCCATAAGGCTTATGTTGCCCATCACCCCTGCCACCCCCACTCATAGGGGACCTGTTGCCCAGCACTACTGCCACCTCACTCATAGGGGACCTGTTGCCCATCACCCCTGCCACCCCCACTCATAGGGGACCTGTTGCCCAGCACTACTGCCACCTCACTCATAGGGGACCTGTTGCCCATCACCCCTGCCACCCCCACTCATAGGGAACCTGTTGCCCAGCAATCCTGCCACCCCCACCCATAGGGCTTATGTTGCCCATCACCCCTGCCACCCCCACTCATAGGGGACCTGTTGCCCAGCACTACTGCCAAACCCACCCATAGGGCTTATGATGCCCATCACCCCTGCCACCCCCACTCATAGGTGACCTGTTGCCCAGCACTACTGCCACCCCCACCCATAAGGCTTATGTTGCCCATCACCCCTGCCACCCCCACTCATAGGGGACCTGTTGCCCAGCACTACTGCCACCTCACTCATAGGGGACCTGTTGCCCATCACCCCTGCCACCCCCATTCATAGGGGACCTGTTGCCCATCACTACTGCCATCCCCACTCATAGGGGACCTGTTGCCCATCACTACTGCCACCCCCACTCACAGGGGACCTGTTGCCCAGCACTACTGCTACCCCCACTCATAGGGGACCTGTTGCCCAGCACCACTGCCACCCCCACCCATAGGGGACCTGTTTTCCATCACCCCTGCCACCACCACTCATAGGGGACCTGTTGCCCAGCACTACTGCCACCCCCACCCATAGGGCTTATGTTGCCCATCACCCCTGCCACCCCCAGTCATAGGGGACCTGATGCCCAGCACTACTGCCACCCCCACTCATAGGGGACCTGTTGCCCATCATCCCTGCCACCCCCACTCATAGGGGACCTGTTGCCCAGCACTACTGCCACCCCCACCCATAAGGCTTATGTTGCCCATCACCCCTGCCACCCCCACTCATAGGGGACCTGTTGCCCAGCACTACTGCCACCCATACTCATAGGGGACCTGTTGCCCATCACCCCTGCCATCCCCATTCATAGGGGACCTGTTGCCCAGCACTACTGCCAACCCCACCCATAGGGACCTGTTGCCCATCACCCCTGCCACCCCCACTCATAGGGGACCTGTTGCCCATCACTACTGCTACCCCCACTCATTGGGAACCTGTTGCCCAGCACTACTGCCACCCCCACTCATAGGGGACCTGTTGGCCATCATTACTGCCACCCCCACTCATAGGGGACCTGTTGCCCATCACCCCTGCCACCCCCACTCATAGGGGACCTGTTGCCCATCACTACTGCCACCCCCACTCATAGGGGACCTGTTGCCCATCTCTACTGCCACCCCCACTCATAGGGGACCTGTTACCCATCACCCCTGCCCCCCCCACCCATAGGATGGGTGATGCACCACACATCCATCATACTCCAACATTAGGTATGTCAGCAAAATACATCCCCCCTAACATCATGATAACTGTGTGTAGTCTGTGACAAATTCCCACAACAGTGATTATGATTTCGAAAATACAATGTAACTAACAGCACATGTATGACCAACAAATGAGTGTGGCCTACACAAGGCAAGCATCACTATAGCACTGTGTCAATGTAAAACTAACACCCCCTCACTGTGTAGAACAAAGGTTAAGTGTGGGGTTCCAAACTGCAGCAATTGTCGAGCATTGTGGTGATGGGGTCTAAACACCCCCTCATCACAGTGACCAAAAGGTAAGTGTCATCATGGTCAAAGCTGCAAATGCCAAACAGTATGTATGATTCCTGCTCCCAACACATGAAACACTTTTGGGGCAAACTAATGGTTGTGTCCCATACCCACAGAGATGTGGTGAGGCTAACAGTGCAGTGAAAACAAAACATACTCTCAGCCATGTGCAGACAAGCACCACACATGGGGGCTGACAATGCATACAGTATACAATGACACAAGAGCAGAAGTGGCCATCACAAAGCATACACACATCTCGAAAATAGACACACTAATCACAACAACCTGTGTAGACTGTAGGTGTCAGGTCACAAACTCACATTCCATGCCAGCAATGGCACCTAACAACCAGGATGAATGTGCAGAATGGTGTGATATGACTCACAGGGACAGCAGGGAAAATCACAGAAACAGCATCCAGACAATGGCACACAACAGCAATACCAATGCACTGATGCAGATGCACAAACACAAACAGGCAACCTCACACTGCACATCTGACACAACATGTGTGTGTGTGTGTGTCTCAGTATCCCCAGGCAATTACACAACACATGAGGGGGGCTGAACCACAGTGACACAGATGTGGACACAATGCCATCCAAAGTAAACCATCATTGGGACACCCTTAGTGGGCATTCAGGCATTGTGGAGCACAACAGACACATGTGACACAAGCTGGAATGAACACAAACTAACACAGCAAGAGACTGACGCATAACAGCACTACCCCCAGGGACCAGACATTGGGGTGACACAAGCATGCATGACACCTCCATTGTGATGACAATGGTAGATGTCTTACAAACTGTTAAAACCAGACATGTGTCCTGTGCCACAAACGTACATCACATCTACACAAACACAAATCACTCAGCATGGCCCGTCATCCATGGACAAACGGGAGCTAGGGGCCCATCCATGCAAACATTTACATCAGTCCACCCTCAACACCACACACCCTGAACTGCAACAATGTGCATCTGTGAAGCCCACATGGACAGGTGACATTGCACATGCACCCATGACAAACACAGGAATGTTGGGAGGAACTAAGGTGCACAGATTCATCACACAAGGACAGTTTACAACCCTGGTGAATAACAGACATACAGCACAGTATGCGGTACATGGCCATGACGTCAAAGCTCACGTAACCTTCCGAATACCTGCCACAGTCCCAGGTCAATGCAGAAGCCGAGGAGAACCACAAGGCACACATGCTGACACCTGCAAACATTGCAGCCCTGAACCGGACAAGTGAGATCAGTCACACACACATACACATGTCTCAATCACTGAAAGGTACCACCTAGGGACAACTACATGATATTGCGAACAAACAAGTGCCTTGGGGACCCCTGACTGTGTCCCATCTGCGTCTGACCACATCATCACCACTCAGAACAGACACATCCCAATGATGAAACACCAATTAACAGTAGTGTGTCATGCACCCACACATCTGGTAGCCCATGACAATGTTGTGGGATGAACACAGTACCACTCAGCAAGCATCAACAACAGGAACATATCAAGGGAACACTGCCTGTGTATGAAAAGGGATGTGGACACACACACATGCCCACACAACACACAACATGGGCCCAAGCTATGTCACGGAACAACACATCCGTGACATAGCCTGAGGGGACCCAAGTCCTGCGGAAGCCCAGCTGTGCCAAACATAGTCACAG
Organism: Triturus cristatus; assembly: GCF_964204655.1. Taxonomy (NCBI): domain Eukaryota; kingdom Metazoa; phylum Chordata; class Amphibia; order Caudata; family Salamandridae; genus Triturus; species Triturus cristatus. The sequence goes on from NC_140583.1 coordinate 610,855,233, forward strand.
CACGTCTCACTCATGTCATCAGAACACTTGGTCAGTCAGCCATCAGTTACCACACAATGAAGGCTCTGGTCACAACAGCCTGGGTACGTGAGTCTCCCCTAAGTCATCCGCACTTACTCAACACATATGTACAAGTTGCACAGAGGACCCAGTTGCTCCTATACCAATGATGCCCACACCTGTAGGTCCAGTGGAGATGCGCACAAAGTCAGGGAAATAGACAAATTGGACAATGGGAAGCAAATCATATGTGCATGGGTGCAAACCACAGATGTGACCATGCAAATGAAATGTTCACAGAGATGTCCACAAATTGTTGATCATGACACACCCAGTTAGCTGCAAAGGATGACATGGATACCGACAAGAATAGGATACATATCTCATGGACGACATGTAGTACCTCACATCAACACCTCAGTATTTAACATTGGAAACCAAGCATTACAGGTGCAAGGGCATGCTAAACATCATCAACCTAATGTACAGCTAAATCAAGTTCACAAGGATAAAGAAAAAAGCTTTATTCAGCAGATGAAAATTGAAACGTCCGTTACAACAAAAGGCCAATGGCCAGACCATTATCAAATTACAAGGAGTGAACTTGAGTGACAACTGTCACACGTTGCTTGCATGCACTGGAGGGACAGGGGACATCACCTCGGAGGGGCATACATGGGGGCAGGCCAGGCACCGCAGGGACAGGATCAGGGAGCAGCAGAAGGAGGCAGTGAAGGGGTGGTGGATGCAGGAGAGTCACTTGCAACTGCAGTGGAGCTGACTGAAGTGGTGGGTGCAGTCCCAACTGTGGGGCACAAGTCAGATGGGGTGGGTGCCGGCACAACTTCAGTGGGCAGGTCAGATGGAGTGGATTGGTCCCCACTGCAGTGCCCAAGTTAGACGGGTTGGTCGTGGACTCCACTGCAGTGCCTAAATCCATGTGAGCGGAATGAGGTGCAGGTGAGGTCGGCAGGACAGAGGGGGGGCCACGGTCCCCACATCAGTGGCACTAACTGTCTGACCGGGTGTGGAGGAGCAAGTGGTAGGGGGGAGGGCCTCAGCATTTTGGGGATGGTGTATCTGTTGGTGGGGGAACCTGGGGCAGGGTGTGGCGGGGGAACCTCTTGAGTGGTGGCCTGGGGGATGGAGGACGGAGATTTTGCCTTGGAGCTGCGTGGCGGCGGTGGAGTCTTGCTCTTTCGCCTCCGGGGGGGCTTGCGGGAGGGGGCCTCATTCTGACTGTGCCTAGGGGAGGGTGTCTGGGTGTGAGGGGCACTCCCCTCTGTGTGTGGGGCCTTCCTCTTCCCCTTGTAATCTGGATCTGCTGGGTCATGGGGAAGAGGCCAAGGTCACAGAGGAAGAGCTTCTGTGGAGATGGGGTTGCAGGTGAGGCAAGGGAAGGGGGCTGGGAGGGAGAGGTTTCGGAGGACTGCGGAGTGGTTGTGGATGACTGTGTGTGTGTCTGCAAACCAGCCCCTGTGAGTGTGGTATCAGTCCCCTGCGCTTGCTTGTGTGCATGTCTAGACCTTGGTTTGGGTGCTTGTGTGCTGCCCGTGTCTGTGGCTTTGTGAGAATGTGCAGGTGTGTGTGTGCTTGGGACAGGTAGGCTGCTAGGAATCGTAGGTGGTGCAGGGGTAGGAGGGGTGCGGGACTGTTGGAGGAGGGACACTGCTGCCATCAGGGAGGAGGCCACGGACTGATTGGTCCTCTGTAGGGCAGACATTCCAGATGAAATGCCCTCCATGAACGACACCAGTTGCGTCAACAGAGTGGTGTGTGCATGGAGGTCACTCAGCATCGATGTCTGGCCTACATGGATTTGTCTAAGTAAGTCCACAGACTCCTCACTCAGGGCAGCAGGGGACACAGGGGCAGGGGGTGCAGTGCCTAGCACAAAGGAGACATGCTCCCGAACACGGGAGCCTCCACGGCCGTCTGGGATGGGAGCCGATGGGAGGGTGGTGATGGTGGTGATGGGGACGGTGGCGGGGACAGCCTCACTAGCTGGGGTTTGGTGGCTGCTGACACCCGCCTCCACAAGGGAGTCATCCTCAGAGCTGCTGTGGCCCTCAGCTGGGGGGGATGGTGCTGATGACCCCTCGGTGTGGCTCCACTCGCCCTCCGTGCCACTGGGTCCCCCCGACTCCTCTCCTTCTGTCCCAGTCAGGCTCTGTGGCTCCTCCTGGTCCATGGAGCTGTCCCCTCCTGTGGCCGTGGATGTATATGGATAGGAATTGGAAGAAAGAGGACCACATCAGTCACCTGCACTGACTGCACACACCACAGTGAGTACATCACATCACAGGGCAAGCCCCGGCATCATCAGCTGGACACTGCTCAAAGTGCCAACACTGTTTAGAATAAGCCAATTGTCATTCTCAATATCAACCATGGCACACATATCCCTCCTTGACTTGCACCCATATGTCTGTTGCATGCTGGATGCTAATACCCCAATGTCCCGACATGCACCACCCACACATCAGTTGGACATGCAAGTGAACATGTAGGAGTATGTCACTATACACACAGCACATCTCTTGCCACTGACTCAGTACAGGTGTCCGGATGAAGGGATGGGCAGAGACTCATTTCACATGCTTGTGATGCATGCCAGCAACACACACTATGATGTTCTCATGTCCTGATAGTCAATGCCACAGTGGGGTGCATGGTGCGCACTTGAACTCAATGCAGGATCACTCATAGCAAGTTAACTGCCATGGCACTGGCATGCCTGGAAAGTCAGTCAACACTGTCTCCTGTCACAGGGGCAGGGCAACCAGACAACAACAGTATGCACTGTCACAATCATAGCTCAGGGGTAAAGCTAACTCTGCAGCTGACAAGTGCACTTGCCCATCCCCTGCAAACAACATATCCAGGACCCATAAGACCCCACATCATGCAAATCAGACACATGAGTCTCTGCAAACACAACTCCCTGTACATTAGCACATCACAGTCTGCCATGTATGTAACCCAGCTGTCTGAAGTACACAGTTGCATACACCATTGTGCGCTGTCAGATGATCACACACCTATATGTCACACAGGTCTTGTCTCTCACAGTCACATCTCAGATGTCCTGCTGAACCTCAAAATCAAGGACACCGCTATTGTACGTAACAGGAAGCCACACCATTATGACACAGAGGCAGACACCTGAAGGCACATGTCACAAAGCACAACCTGTAAGTTGATACACAGGAGTGGGATTACAGAGTGTTTCTAAATGACCTTGAGAAGGCATGACTGCCCAGGTCTACGTGAAACAGAGTTTGGCCCTGGATAGTAGTCAGGTGGCTAAGCAAGTGTGACACACTTGATATACATACTCCTGAGGCCCAAAAATTGGAGTCCCTTGCTGCATGTTTTTTTTAAAATACCCCATCCACATGTGGCGAGTCAGACCAGCAATTATAACACATATCAAGGGCACACACAGATCTCATGTCAGATCCCAGGCATTGGGTAAACAATTGACCCACCCATGAAACACACAACAGAGTCACGGGAACAGATGCTGTCCGGTAGCTGAAGCATAGTTGACTGCAGGGACACAGTTTCTTAGTGACACAAGCAACAGACTGTAGGGGCCACACTTGTGGAACAGATGAGGAGGGTGCATCACACAATTGAGGGACCTGAGTATTGGACTATATGACCTACGTAATGTGGAAGTGTGAGCAGGCCAAAAGACTGCAATTAGCATGTCAGACATAGTACACAGATTAGGCATGGACTTACCCCCTTCTTGCTGCTGTCTGGCCTTCAGCTGCCGATCCAGATCCGGGAAGACCACCGCCAGGATCCGGAGCATGTGGGGGGTCAGGGCCCGGTGTCCGCCCCTCCTGCATGGAGGTGAGAGCTTCAGCTGGACTCTAGCGATCCTCCGGGTCCAGTCCCGAAGGTCCTGCCACCTCTTCTGGCAGTTGCGGATCCGGCGCTTGTAGACCCCCACCGAACGTATTGCCCGGGCGATGGTCAGCCATATCTCCTGCTTCTGGTGGGCATCAACCTGTGAGGATGACAAAGTTAAAAGTCCATTAACACACATGCCCCATATTTGTGCGTGCTGCACACATTTGGATATACATGTCATCATCACAAAGGGAGATGAGTTACACAGGTAGTGCAACCATGGGGAAGGACAAATCACCTGCATGTCTGACATGTTAACAATGCCTGGGAAGTTTAAGCTTGCACTAATGCACTTTAGCAGCAGAACACCTGTTCATTACATGTACCTACACACTTTGGGGGATGAAAGTAGTCCGTGAGAATGCTTGCCACTGGTGTACACACTGCTGGTACTGCTAGTCAGTCAACATGCACAATTAGGAAGGCAGTGGACCGCACACTCACCTGCTCCCCTGGTTTCACATACAGCTTGCTGTACTGTGGAAGGAGCCCGTCCAGCAGGGCCTGGTTCTCCTCCTCAGTGAAGGCTGGGGCCCTCTCCAAAGTACGTGCCATAGCAGGAGCCAGAAGATGCAGAGACAGCAGCAGTGGTAGCAGGGATGTGGTCCAGGAGCATGTAGTGCAGGCAAGTGAGCTCCCTGGGGGCCAGCCAGCCTTATATCTGTGCTGCAGAGGCAGAATATGTGCCATGAGCCCCAAGTGATAGGTCCAACACGGTTGCATTCTATGAATCTAGCCAATCCATGGAAATGTACGACTCGTACACACCTTCCGCATCGTTCAAATCTTCACCTTCATGAAACACTAGGAATTGCAACATTGTTGTAGGCATCCAACTGAATTTCCAGCGCACAACTCGTACAAGTTTTGAATCCGCATCCGTCTCCATGACAGTCCAGAGCCAATGGGTGCGCCTGGCTCAGTCAACTAACTGTACAACGCGTATTTTTGAAAATACACATGCACCCGTCTCCATACGATTCAATGGCCAAGGCGTACGCCTGTCTCGGACCATGCCTGCCCGACGCGCATGCATGATAGTCACCTGCGTCGGGCCTCATTGCAGTCAATGGCAAAGCGTACGCACGGCTCGGTCATGAACCGTGCAATGTGTACGCATTGTCACCCGCGTCGGACCTCATTGCAGTCAATGGCAAAGCGTACGCACGGATTGGTCATGAACCATGCAATGCGTATGCGGTGTGACTATTCGACGGATTCAACACATAATTTCTTGCCAGGGACACCTGTGCACACCTACCACACTACAGCATTGGCCACACAGTGTCTCATGGCATGTAAGGCTGCATTCCCTGTGTGTTGGGGGGGCCACATTTGGTTTGTTGGGTGGCACTTTTGTTCAGTCACTCCCAGGCTGTGCACGTGTACATGTGGGCAGAATCCTTTGTGTGTTGTGCGCATTACCACTGTGATGTGCAAATGTACAGTAATGAGTCACGTACACAGTTGCAGGTTGGATATGTTTAGGACATGTCACATACACCCTGAGTCCTGGGGGTGATGGCATGTACGTCACAGTGAGACCTGAAGCCACAATTCTGATGTGCACCCACAGTCTGTGTGCATGTTGTGTCTCAGATGTGTCTGATCAAATGTGCCCAATGGGAGACAGTCTCCACATCCATGTGGTATATGCATCAACCTTGATGGTGTGTGTGTGTCCAAGAGACGTATATGTAGGGCCTGCAGGGACAACAGTGGCCACTACCTGCTTTGTGGTGTGTACGTGATACGCCATGTCCATGCCAGTGTCGATGTGGCAATACAGGCACCCTGGGTATCTGCATGGCAAAGGTCTGTGATGCCTGGGAAACATCAGGCCTCACTTGTCACTGTGGTGTGTGTTTGTAACGTCACAGCAGTATATAGGTCGGGTGACACAGCCAGATGATTGGCCATTGCCCTACATGGGACTCATGTGGACATGTGGAATTGAGATGTGAGGTGGTGGTCATGTAGGTGACATATGTGTCCATGCCCAACAGCACACACCTCAGTACATTTTGTAATGCCATGATGTATCATGTGATATTGAGCCTGGTCATGGCCACATGGGTGGATGAACCGACAATCTTCCTTTGTTCATCTCTGTTCTGCAGGGAACCAGATGTCCATCGACCATTCCCAGACCTTGGAACCATGCAGGACGCGACTGCATCCGACGGTACCGCTTCACCAGGCCACTGATTGAGGATTTGGCAGAGCAGTTGGCGCCACATCTGCTACCTGGCCGGACATACCCTACAGCACTGACCCCAGAGGTGAAGGTGATGGCAGGCCTGCACTTCTTTGCTACTGGTATCTTCCAGTACACTGTGGCTACAGCAGACTATGTTTAGTCGTGTGCTAAGCGATGTCTTGGACGGGATGTTGCATTTCCTTGACCTGTACATCAAGTTTTCTAGCCCAGCTGAACTCCCTGAAATAAAGGATGCCTTTTATACACTGGGGAGGATGCCTAACATCATTGGATCTATTGATGGGACACATGTGGCCCTGATGCCACCACAGGCACATGAGCAGCCATACCGTAACAGGAAACATTTCCACTCGATCAATGCTCTGGTGGTATGTCTTGCAGACATGTGTATCACACGTGTGTGCACGGTTCCCTGGTTCTGTGCACGATGCCTACATAATGAGGAGTAGTGGCATTGCAACGATGATGTCACAGATGCCAGCTCAGCATGCCTGGCTTGTCGGTGTGTACTGACTGTTTATCATTGTGTGTGTTTGTCAATGTTGTATTCCGCACTCCTACAAAACTCAGCTACTTGTTCATTTTTGTGTGTGTAGGTGACTCCGGATACCCCAACATGCCGTGGTTGCTGACACCTCTCAGGAACGCTGTGACACCAGCCAAGATGCGCTACAATGAGGCACATGGTCAGAGCAGGAGGGTTTTTGAGCGGACATTCGGCCTCCTGAAAAGCCGCTTTCGCTGCCTGGGCAAGACCGGAGGGACCCTCCCATATGAACCTGCAAAGGTTTGCAAAACAATCCTTGTATGCTGCATGCTCCACAACATGGCAGTGTGGAAGAAGGTGCCTCTCATCCAGGATGACGATGACCAACTTCCGGCACCTGTGGAGGATCCCGGCCTGGGCCAAGATGCCAGTGATGATGAGGATGAGGGTGACGTCCGCTCACAGCTCATCAACAACTTCTTCACCTAAATGTGAGTTTCCAGGGTTGTTATGTCAATGTATGGAGTTAACCTGGAATGTGTTGTGGCTGCTCTGTTGCTATATGAGTGTGTCTGTGTGCCACTTGAATGGATGCGTGCAGTGATGTGTCCATTCAGGTGGTGTATACTCCACAATAGGGTAGTACTGCTAACTTGTTTCTGTGTAGGTTTCTTGTGACCTGTTTTGTGCATGTGTATTGCATTTCTCTCCTGTTCTGCTGTGCTTTTGACTGTGTCTTGTGTCTGTCCTTCACAGGGTAATTTGCCTGTAGTTTGTTCAACACTGACCCCCAACACCCAGAATTCGACACCAGTGTGGTAGTAGTCAATTGACATCAAGTGATGTGCCACACACCCCTGGACTCCAATTCTCAGACACTCTGTGACTGTGTGTCCACCGTAACGTACAATTTCCTTGCAACTATTTTTGAATAAACATGTTGCTGATGTGTAATGAACCTGTGCTATGCTTTGTTAGGTGCGTTGTCTGTCTTCCCACATCTGGGTGACATTTGCTTACCTCACCTGTGGACTTCTTACCACTGACTGTGGATAGGTGTTGTGTTTGTGCATACCTATGTGTTTCAGGTCAACATCATTGTGTGGGATGAGTAACATGGCCATGGTGAGTATGTGTTGTGTTGCCATAGTGGTGTGTCTCCCTCACATGTGTCACATCACCATGACTCACCTAACATTGGTCACATTGTTGCAGTATTTGGCATGCACTGTGTTGTGTAGTAGATCGACATCTCCATGACACATGACAAGTTGGAATCACAACAGAGGCAAGTATGGTGTACTGGTGAGTTTATTTTCGAACATGTGTGAGGAAAGTGCACAGGATGATGGGTGCTGTACATTGGTTTTGGAATCCAAATCACATTAGAGTTGGAAGTGCTGGTAGATGAAATGTCCAGTGTAAAGTCCACAGTCATCTGCTACATTGGCCCAACATGAACCCTCCATGTCATGTGGGCGAGTTGTGTGCGATTGAACAAGGTGAACAGGTTGCGCACAAAAAACATTGTCCAGAACAGGTTTAGAAGCCCTGGGGGATGTGCTGGGACGTCTGCCTCTCACAAGTCCTTCTTTGGACGACCCCATTTCTTCCTGGGGGGGGGATCCTCAGGTGCAGGCCTCTGTGGTGCAGCCAGAGTCCTCCTCCCTCCCTGTGGCGCTGGCAGATGGTGTTGCAACAGATGTTGTGGCCACACAGGGAGGTGTGGACAGGTTTGTGTTGATCTGCGGAGGCATTGGAGTATTCCCGATGCACCGTAGTAGGGGCATCCCACTTTGCCTCCATGCGGGCATGGTGGGCAGCCTGCTCCTGTTGCATGTCCTTGAGGATCCCCACTACCTGGCCAAATCCTCCGGTGCTATCCTGGTACGCTATGATGCGTGCCAGTTGGGGGTCATCATGCAGTCCAGACCCCTCTGCAAGGCGCGCCTTCTGCCTCCCACCCCTCCCAGGACCCCTATCCACACGGGCAGGACCAGCGGCGGGACACACAGGTGACACTGGGACTCCTTGGGTGGTGTTGCTGGTGGTGTTTGCTGTAGCTTCCGGGGGGTCCTGTGTCCCTGTGCTGTGGGTGTTCAGTGGCCTTGGTCTGTCTGTGTTGGCGGGGGTGCCCTGTCGGTTTCCAGATGCTGGAGGCGTGGGTACAGGGGGTGCAGATGTTGATGCTGTTGGTGCTGCATGATGACTCACACCGGAGGGGCCAGGTTGGTCGTCTTCCGAAGAGGACAGAGACAGAGTCATACCAGAGAGCTGAGTATCCATCAGAGTCTGGGACTGGGAATCCTCTTCATTTGGTGCTGGGTCCCCAGCACCACCTGTGTTTTGAAGAGACACGCAATGTGAGTTATGTTTCTACAGGTATCAATGGTTCACAAACATGACATTTTCTACTGTACGAACAGATGCATGCCTGTACACTGCTTTTTTCCAGCTTGTCACGGACAGAGTTTGATATTGTTGTTGCCCATTTCCCAGCAGGGCCTTGTGCTCCCCACAACAGAGCCCAGTGTCAGACATCTTGCCAGTCCCTTCCCCCTCCCTGTGAGGCGAGCATGGTTCAGTGTGAGCTTGCTGGGCCATGTGGGTGGGTGTGGATTGTCTGTGACTGCAACTCCTATCATACTCTTGGCTACCCCCCCCTTCCCAGCATGCCCATACTTCCTCCCTCTTGACTCTGCTTCCCTGTGAGGGGGTGTGACAGCAATGGCAAGATGGCTGACTGTGAAATCCTGGTGTTTGTTTGGCTACAAGTCCAAAGAGAGCCCCTGTGCTTCACACAGTAGCACCCAGTACGGGGTATCTTTTGCTGATATTTCACTGAGGTGTGGGTCAGTGCATTCTACCCGGTGAGTTGTGTGGAGTTTGTGTTGAGGGGGGGTGTGGCTACACATGCTGGTAAGTATGGCCAGAGCTGTCAGTCCTCCTTCCCACCCGGCCAGACATCCCACCATGAAACGTGCTTCCATTGCAAGTTGTCTTTCAGGATGTCAGTCAGTGGTGTCCCGCTTCTGATTTGTGCACATGCCCTACCAGGGCCTTGTGCTCTCCACAGCAGGACCCAGTGTCAGCCATCTTGTCAGTCATTTCCCACTCCCTGTGATGTGGGCATGTTTCAGAGACGTTCTGATGGGCCAATCAGGAGGGGGAACATTAACTGTGACTACAAACCCCATCATGCTTTTGGATACACTCACTTCACCTGCCTCCCCACTATTCCTTCCTGTCAGTCAGCTGCACTGTGAGGTAGTGTGTTTGTGGTGGCAAACAATCTGGCAGTGGTTATTTAGCTTTGTGCCACTGCCTTGCTCTATTTGTTTGTAGGTTGGTGCATGTCATGACACAGTTCCAAGTCACTATGAGATGGCAGGTATTGTGTTTCTCTGACTGGCATACACATCTTGGGATGATTATCTATTGGTGACTGTAGCTTTGCTTGCGGTGCATGGTTTCACTGTACCCTTGCCACACAATCTTGGGTATGTTGTTTGTGTACTCACCAGGCTCTGGTATGTCTGTTAGACCATGGATGCTCTCTGGTGGTAGGATGTCCCGCACCTTCTCCTCCCAGGTCCTGAAGTAGACTGGTTTGGCAGGAGGGCCACCGCTGGTGCACTGACTCAGGGCGTGATCTTTTTCGATGAGTTTCTTTACCCTCCTGCGCACGTCATACCACCTGTTCTGGATATCGTCCTTTGTGCGCCTTGCTGGTGCTTGAGCGTTCACCTTGTCCACAATCCTCGCCCTCATCTTGGTTTTCTGTGACATGGGGGTCCTTTGGACCAATGTACCAAACAATGTGGCTCTACTCGGATGATCTCGTCTACCAGCACTTCTAACTCACTATCTGTGAACTTTGTATTCTTCTTTGGGGGCATGGTGATGGGTGGTGGTCGTGAGGGATGTGTGTGTGAGGGTGCAAGTGAGGGTGGGTTGGTGTTGGTTTTGCTGGCTGTATATGTGTGTGCTTTTGGATGAGGTGCTGATGGTGTGTGAGTTGTGTGATGGGTGAGTTGTGAGTGTGTCTGTGGTTGCTGTGTAATGGTGTTTGCTGCTAGATGTGTCTCCTGTTTGCAAGGGATCATGGTAGTGATTGTAGTCCTTTATATAGTTGGAGTTGTGGGTGTGTCTTTGTCCCTGTTTTTTTTCTATTTGATATTTATTGGCTTTGTCATTGCTTGTTTGGTCCTTTTTTTGTCTTTTTGGGTTTTGTAGGCATGAAGGATACGTTCTTCTGAGGGAAATGGACGCTGATGTTGGCTCGTGCGGGCTTCTCCGCCTCGTTCACGCTGCCTATCTTCTGTGCTTCATACGCGTCGGTCGCGGAGATCTCTATTGCTTGTGGGCCCGGTTTTCTGTGCGTGTCGGTCGTGTGGCTTGGTCTCTGTGCGAGTCGGTCTGGATTTACACGCATTGCATCGTACTGCGCGGTACGGACATCACGGGTACGGGTCGGTAGGGTTCATTCCGGGTTTGTGTTAGTCGGTGAAAATCGCATCGGTTTTCTGGCCGGTTCACTATTTTCCCTACGGCACGGTCGTTCGGCTTGTATTCCGTACGTGTCGGTTGTAATTCACACGCGTTGCATCATACCGCATGGGTCGTATGGCGCTGGTCCGTGTCGGTCGGTATCCGGTCCGGGTCCGTGTCGGTCGTTACGATTTGCGATCGGAATCGGCCCCTTAATGTCAAGGTGAGGCCTTCGCAGACTCTTTAAACAACAACAAATGGCTGGTATTTTTCTCTTGAAAAGGTGTCATCCCTACTTGTGAGATTCCTTTTCACAAAATGCATTCTCCCACTGTGGCAGTAAAAATAAAATACAAATGTAAGAAATAGGCAGAGTGCGGACCAAGGGGGTACTAGAACCAGTGGAAAAACATAAATTCTGGTTAACCAGTTCACAAAGGCATGTAAATGGTCTTTTAAAGACCTGTGAAAAACTTGAGTGTGGATTTTAAAGGGTTTTTAGGGTTTCTGTGGGGGTTAAGGAAGAGGGTTGAATGGACAGTAAAGGTGTTTTTAGTGCTCATGGATGGGTAATGGTACAGGGTAGTGGTAGTAAGGTTTTTAAAGGGGTTTTAGGTTTCAGGGGTGGGCAGTGGTAAATGGTGGCAAGCAGCTTTTAGGCATCAACGGGCAGGTAGAGGTAAATGGATGTAGTGATGGAAATGTGCCTTTTCTGCAGAGCCACCCCAATTTATTTTGCCTTTTTGAGGAACCGTATTACGGCTGGCTATAGAACTCCCAACCCACACCACTAGCACTTTGAGTGCAAGTTTAGTGTGATCAAAGACTGAACAGCTTGAAAATGCCCAAAGTGGATAATAGGGTTAGCCCCAGGAAACTTATACCATTGGTTTGGGAGTCAGGGGATCATTCCCACCCATAAGCTTGTGCCAGGCAAAAATGTGTCCTCTCCAGGCACCCACTTCAGAACACTCCAGGACCTTTGGAAGATCAGAAGAAGATTGAACCTCCTGTCAGACACCTGAGAAGAGCCCTAAAGGACTGGACTTGCTCTCCCTCTTATACCTAGGGCAAAGAAATGAACCTCTAAAGGTCATACGGATGGCCTGCTGTTCATGCTACAGAGAAACAGCAAGCTCCAAGAGACATTTCCTACAACTGTCCAGCTAAATAGTGGCAACTGGTCTAGACCTGGACTGGGTTCTGCCTGACACCCTATGGATCCCCAAGTGCCTCTCCTGAGGTACTGGGGGGCTCTAGAAGTGTACTCCAGTGGTTTTGGGAGGTTCACTGGTAGAATATCGACCCCCAAAATATCCCCATACACAAATATCGAGTTATAAATATCGATGTCAAAAATATTGACATCCTATATTTATAATGGTAAGTACAAAAATATTGGGGGGAAAATATCGAAGTAAAAAATATAGTTGTACAAAATATCGATTTTAATATATATATAAAAATATTAAATATATTAGATAATAAAAGTAACTTTAAAAAAATTATTTAGATTTAGTATACATTTTAATAAATATAACAAATACATTTAATTATTTATTTTTATAAAATACATGTATAAAATGTAAAATATATATATTTACTTTAATACAATTAATAAACTATTAATTTTAATGTATTTTATAATTTTATAAATATGTAAAAATGTACAAATAAATATATATATAGACACACCTATAACATGAAATCTAATAAAAAATCTTTATTTTATAATTTAAAACATTAAACTATTTAAATGTCTTTAAACTTGAATTTTGCACTCCAATGAGTGCAATAGTGGGGAAAGTTCAAAATTAAAAACAAACTAAATATTAACAACACAAAAGATTTTTAAAAACAAAAAAATGAAACATATAAAAATATAAAAACATCACAAAAGATAGAAACATATTATAATGTTAAATAGATATAACAAATACCTAGAAAGATTATATTTTATAAAAAAAATAATAACTTACAAACGAATAACTGTAAGTCGACATTTCCAACTCGATATTCTGTCTCTGCACCAATTGGGACTTGCAGGACAAAAGTCAGAGGGTTAAATCTTTTACCACGATGAACCTCATTAGTCCATTTGACCCGCACTTCATCACGGTCAGTGTCAAATTGCACCTAGGTCCCGGGCTATTGTGACCATTAACTATCATTTGTGCTTCGTGCTTCATGCCACTATTTCTACTTAAAACTTTAAAAATTCATATCTCAGGTACTCCTTATTTGATTTTTATAATTTTAATGTCATTTTAATAAATGTTACTCTATTTTTCGAATTCATTTTGGAAGTTTTATTATTTGCATTTCAACTTTATTACTGTTTTAGTACAGCATAAATACTTAACACACTTACCTCTAGGCTAGCTCCTTCTGCTCTGTACCATAGCCACCAGGGGGTTAAGCTCAAGTTTAATTAGTGACTTAACTGGTCCACCCTGCCAAATGTTATGAGTATTACTTGAGGTGAGTGCCTGCACCCCTCAACTAATTACCTAATTTCTTACAGGGGGTTTAGTGTTTAGAGACGAGAAGTGCTAAAGGGAGGTCATAGTTTTTCAGGATTATGGGGCAAGCGGAGGTAAAGTGGGGTAAGGGGTTTTTAGGGTTCAGATGCAGGTCGAGGTAAATGGAGGTACATGATCTTTAGTCTTCACATGCAGACAGTAAGGGTTTTTTAGGGTTCATTAGTGGGTAGAGCTGAAGGAAGGTAAGGGATTTTTATGGATCAAGGCACATAGAGGTAATAGAGTGTTACCTGTTTCTAGGGTTCAGGAGCTGACAGTGTAAACGGAAGTTAAGCACTTTTTAGGCTTCAGATTTGGGTAGATGTAAGGGTTTTTGGGGTTAGGGATTAGCGGTGGGTAAGGAATATAGGCAGTCATTAGGGTTCAAGGGCAGGTCGAGGTATGGGAAGGAAAGGGTTTTTTATGGTCCTTTGGCAGAAAGGGGTTTTTAGGGTTCTGGATGGGTAGAGGTAAGGTGTTTTTAGGGTTCTGGGACAGGTAGAGGTAAAGGGAGGTAAAGGGCTTTTAGTGGTAAGGGGCGGGTAAAGGGAAAATAAGTTAAGGTTTTTTAGGGTTGAAGGGTGGGTATTGGTAAAGGGAGGTAATGAGGTTTTACGGCTCAAGGGAGCTAAGAGGTAAAGGGATGGCAACAGGTTTTAGGGTTCAGGGACAGCAAGGGGTAAAAGGAGGTAAGCGATTTTTAGGGGACTGGGATGCATAAGAGGTAAAGGGAGTTAAGGGTTTTTTAGGGTTCAGGAGTGGGTAGATGTAGAGGAAGGTAAGGGGTTTTTTTCTAGGGTCATGGGGAGGCTAATGAGAGGCCAGGCTTTTTAGGGTTTAGGGATGGGTAGAGGTAAAAGGAGGTAGGGGAGGTTTCAGGCTCAAGGGCAGATAGGGGTAGAGCGAGGTAAGAAGACGTTAGGGTTCAGAGACGAGTAGAGGTAAAGGGAGCTAAGGGCTGTTTAAGATTCAGGGGCAGGAAGATGTAAAAGGTAAGGGATGTTTGAGGTTCAGAGGAGGGAAGAGGTAAGGGGTGCTTAGAGTATTTTAGGGTTCAGGGGTGAGTAGATGTAAAGGGAGGCAAAGGATTTTTAGGGTTCTGGGGTGGGTCAAGTTAAAAGGAGTTGAGGGGTTTCTATGGCTCAGGGGTGAATAGAGATAAAAGGAGGTAAGGAGTTTCTGTGGTTCATGGGAAGGCAGAGGTAAGGACTCAGAGAAGGGTAGAGGTAATGGGTGGGTAGGGGGTGTTAGGGTTCACTGGTGGATAGAGATAAAGAGAGGTAAGGGATTTGTAGGGTTCTATGGCTGATGGGGAAAAGGGAGGTAAGAGGTTTTTAGAGCTCAGGGTCAGTTAGAGGTAAAGGAAGGTCATTGTTTTTAGGATCCAGAGGCGGGCAGAGACAAAGGGAGGTGAGCTAAGAGGGCTTTAGGCTTTAGTGGTGTTTAGAGGTTAAGGGAATTAAGGTGTTTTTAGGGTTCAGGGGTGAGTAGAGGAAAAGGGGTTAGGTTTATTTCAGGGATTGGTAGAGTTAAAAGGAGGTGCGGGTTCAGGGGGGGGAAGAAGTAATGGGGGCTAAAGGTTTAAACAAAAAGGCAAGATTTTGGTGGACCCCCAAAACAAAGGAAGAAAACAAACAGAAAAACAGAACGACGGAGATGGTTGTGCTGGGATGGTAACTAACGATGTCCTTCAGGACAACAACAAATGTTAGCAGGGAGAGATTAACCTGCTGTCCCGTGCTGTCAGAGATTGGCGCTTTGGTCATTGCACTACTACAGGCCCTCTCCCCTTTTTGCTGGGCTCCTTTTCATCAAAGTGATTCTCGAGTTATTCATCACTAATGGCTCTGCCAACGGCGGAAGATGAGCAGGAATATAGTTTTGCCCACATTGACCCCCGTCCTCCATTTCCGCCCCAATCCAATCCAATCCAATCCAATCCAATCCACACACTTCCTACCCCCATTCTCATGGGTAGTTAGTGTTGGGAATCTGAGTTTGGACAAGGAGTGTCACGAGCACGTGGAGCACATGCAGACAATGTGAGGCAGCTTTGTGCATGCAAAGAGGTGGTATGGGGCCCCGCAATTTGTGGCATGTGCAGGGCTTGAAATGCAAATCTAGACTTTTAGCTATACCACTATAGCCGAGTACTTGCTTGTACAGAGAAGTGCCTGTACTCTACCATTAAACGTATCATACCCCTGCTGAGAAGTGGTAGTACTCAGTCTTCCACATCAAGAGTGCAGGCACTCAGTACCATCAATCACGAGTTGTGCTGTTCCTAGCGGAGAGAGCAAGATCAGTTCAGAAAGGGGGGAATAGCTCCTATAAGGAGCAAGGGCACTCACAAACGTCATGCTTCAACATAGGGCAGCTCCTTGTTGGGCCGGCGCTGCAATGCCCAACGGGCCTCACAGGGGGCCTCTTTGCCGTAGATCTGTTCCCTGTGGTTTCGGCAGTAGATGAAGTGGGTGTATGTAGAATCTGTGGTGTATGTACAGGAGTGAGTAGAGTGTGGGGTGGAGACAGTGTGCGACTCTGGAATTGGGGGACCACATCATGTAATTCTGGGTTGATCACTTAATCTTCCCGTGTCTGAAAAAAAGATCTGATCTTGTGTAATGTAATCTTGTTCTCATGTAAAGTCCTCTAAAGGCCTTGGTTCAAGCTGGTGCTATATAAAACTTAAAAATGAATAAATAAAAACTTGTCAACATGGAAAGATATATTGAGGGATCAGCCCTTGAGGCCTCTGACAGGCAGTGTAAGGAGAATTTAGGTACACAGACATCAGTAGCGGCCGCTACCGGACCCGGGTGGTGAGGCGGGGGGGGGGGGGGAACGGGACGAAAAAAGAAAAAAAAACACTTATGTGACAACGGACGGCCACCGCCTCTCCTCCGTCATCTTCTTCCTGTCCCCGGTCTGGCAGCAGGAAGCACCCGGGCACCCGGGCTAGCAGGCTCCCCAGAGCCAATCACATATTAGTCTGAGCACTGTGGTTCAGCGCTCAGACGGGAAATGGGAGGCTGGGCATGTTCCTCACCAGGCTGTGCATTACAGCCTGGTGGGGAAGATGCAAAATGCGCATGACTCTTTGGCCAGCACAAGAGGCGTATGTACTTAGGGAATGCAAACCACTCCTCCCCTTGCTCTGGCCAGCCCCGCCTATTGAGCTTTGGTTTGTGCTACTGCAAACATGCATCACTCAGTTCAAGGTTATACTTACATACTTACATGATTCATCTCGTTTACAGATAAGTAGGAAAGGAGAGATCTGGACAGTTAAAAAAATTCTAAAACTGAAAATCTACATACGCGCTCAGTGAAAGTGAAGACTCACTGAGTTTCCCATGTAGATCCATCCCCCTTGACCGGCCGTTTGATGTCCGTAGTCATTCGATTAGACATTTATTTTCACTGAAACACGATTATTATGAAATATGGTAACTAGGAAGTAACACCTATTGATCTCTCGCTGAATGCCTTGCTGATGACAACATACACAGTGCAACCCCTGACCTCACTGGTGGAGGATCTCACAGACAACATCTCCAATGCTCTTACTGCCTTTCCAAGTTCTTTAAGTTTGTCATACATTGTAGTCATAACCATTTGCAGTAAGACCTATGGGAAAACTCGAGCTATCCGAAATATAGTTGTTCCCTCTGTGTGTCAGGTAGGGTCATTGCGTGGTTAACTGCACATCAGGCAAAATACAATTGACCAAGCACCAATATTACCTGTCTTGTCTCTTGGGAAATCTCCTGCTTTGGCTGTATGACAGTCTATCTTTGTTTATGGTGAGCCACCCGCTGGCATTGAACTAGGTTTTCTTACTTTTATTTCCATCCATTGCCTTCAATGTGTATTATGTTTATGAATCAAAATATTGGCCATCATCTCTTGTGGTGAAAGACCTATTATGAACTTACAGTGGGCTTACAGCCCACCGTACAGACTCCCTCTCTTGCTAACCAGAGGGTAGCTTTATTTTTCTTCTCAGCTGCTTGCTTCTTATTTGAAAGCTTGCCTTCCTATTCTAGTGTTCGCCCGATCCCTGGATCAAAGCTTCTTTGTTGATACTTTTGATTGGCTGATTTGTATCCTTCCACAGCTCTCATTTAGGAAACTTCTTTTTTCTTTTTCATTCCGTAGTCCATGAGAGTGCACAGGTTTTCTAGCTCTCTCACTTGTGTGCTGCTTCTCCTCTCATCTGTGTTGCCTTCTACCCCTTCCAGCTTGTCTTTTGCTGAGGTACAGGCGAAGAGCAGACTTTAAGGGTTGTTTTTGTTTTCTCTCCTTTATTACACATTTTGCATGAAAGCACAAGCTGTGGCACGCAAAGTTATGGTGCTGTGGTAAGGGCCATCTGTTGCACTTACTTGGCTGGTGTCTGAGGTAAAGGTGTACTTAGCATAGAACTTCTCCTGCATGGACGTCTATTAGGGGTCGCAAGTGGCTCCTGGCCTTGCCTCCTGCGACCGCCCAGGACTGTATTTGCGACACCAGGTCTCAGAGGAAAGTGACAAACTTGCAAAACAATTATTTATTGTTGCAAGTGAAGAGGAGGCCAGTACAAATATGTCTTTGTTTCCCCTGGTAACCCTGAGCATGTGAAGGGAGCAGGAAAGGCAGGGTCATGGGTGTGGGGGGAGGTAGAAGGGAAGCACTTTGAGGGAAAATGAGGAAAGGAAGAGGAGGAAGAGGACATTACAAAGGGATATGAGATTGAGAGACAAAAGCAGGTCTGTATGTGTGTGTCTGGAAGAGAGGGATTAAAGAGACATCAGAGAGGAGACAGATTTGTGACGGATACAGGTATGAAGGAGTGTGAGACTGAGGAGGACAACAGGTGAGAGACACATAAGTGACAAAGAGCCAGCTGAGAGTCAGAGAAAAGAGAGGACTAGTAAGTGGGGATGACAGTGTGAGCAATGTGATGTAGATAGATATAAAAAAGAGATGGCTAAAAGAGGGAGAGACAGGCGTGAGAAAAGTAATAAAGGGACTGCTGATGATAGACCACTGAGAGGCAGAGGAAAGTAGGCGAGACTCCCAAAAAAGATAAAACTCAGAGATGGACAAGGAAAGCAAGTAAGAGATAGATGTGAGAGGTGAGAGAATGCTGAGAAAGTCTGTTCAGAGAGCAGGAAAGGCAGAGGATGGGGAGACAGTTGAGCGAGTTGGTGGAGACAATGACTAGGGAGACAGTTCTCCTCATTGTCTGTTGACAATGATGAGAGAGGGGCGGGATAAAGAGATACACTTTAGAAAGACGACTATGAGACATAGGGAGGTGGGCAGATGAGAAGGTGACAGCTGAAAGGAGGGAGGCCATTGAGGAAATGCTGATAATGTGACGGAGCTGGATGGGAGAGATAGTTGTTATACAGTATAGAAAGTGACAGAGAAGCAGGTTAGAAACAACCGCTGAGGGAGTGGTGGGAAGGGGGAAAGGTGAGAGATGTGCAGGTGATATTAACACGTGAGAAAGAGACAGCCAAGGGAGTAAGAGAGGTGGGAGACAGGTGAAAGGGAGATGAAAAAGAGAAAGAACAAGTGAAAACTCTGGCATATGAGATGATATAAGGAAATCAGTGAGGAAGACATTGTTGACATAGAAGAGGTGACAGGAGGGGTTAGAAAGATACAACTGCAGGTGAGAAATACAGGCGAATGAGAGGCAATAAAAAAGACTGACAGTTGAGAAACAGACAGCAGAAGGGAGGGTGACAGCGGGTGAAAGGTCACATCAAATAATTTCCTATGATGTCACTGGTGTCAAGGGACACGTGATTTCACTTCCGCTACCTGGCATTTTGGTGACACAACACCCATGTTTCCCAGGACGCCAAAAATTCTCTTCCCAGGGCCGCTAAATGAGGACCAAAGGGCTGAATCCTGTGGAAAGTGAATTCGGCCTTGGAAGCAGGTCCCCTACATTCAGACACTGCCTTATTCTTTTTAAATTCTACTCAGTCGCTGGAGCGAAAAGTATTTGCAAAATAAACCATTCCATTTATAAAGAATGAAAACATTGAATTCCAGGTAGTTTTGAAATGACAAGATATGTGGTTGCTCCTCCAGTATTTTGAAATGTTTTTTCTTTTACTTTTTTTAAACAATACTTTACAGACAAACAGTGGCAAAGCCAACAGCTCAGCACTCACGTTATAAAATCGAAACGTATTGACTTTGTCATTGCTTGTTACTACAGTACACTCTTGCAAATGAGCAAGAGTGCATTTTGTGTGCATGCTCACGTGCAGGTTGCAAGTGAATGAGTGGACATCCTCAATGAGGCCTTCATTCCATGTCAGGTGTGAATCCTGATTCGGGTGCAAACTCCTGTTTGGTCCAAATCCACTTACAACCTGGGTGCAAATTTCCCCAAGGTACTTTGCCCCATACATTTTTCGCCAGGTAAAATCATGCAGATAAGTCTGTACAACCTGAATTAGCACACATGAAAATGGGAATAACACACGCCAGAACTGCAATATACCTTAATTGTAAGATGTGTAAATTTTAAACTGTGCACCCGGTCTATACCAAACCCTAAGGGCCCCATTATGATGGCGGGCGGATCACCACCACCGGGCCGGCGGTGGCGATCTGCCCATCATATGTTCCTGGTTCTCCACCCGCCATATTAGTATGGTGGGGGAACCGCAGCGGACGGAAAGACCGTCCGCCACTTTTCCGCCGGTCGAATTCTCGACCCGGCGGAAAAGGGACACAATATGGTGGCGGTGTCTGCAAGACACCACCATCCATATTATGATGTAGGTGGAAAAATACCTTTCCACGGCGGCGATGCCGCCATGGATAAGCATGCGGTTCTTGCTGCAGGGTGTTGGGGGGGTGGAGGGTGCACATGGGGGCTACCTATGGTACCCCCCCTCATTGCAATGCACTACATGGCAGGCACCACGTGGTGCCTGCCCTGTTGTGCATTGCAATGCTGTGCACAGTCCTTTTACATTGCGAGCGGATCTGCAGCCAGCAGATCCACTCGCAATGTAAAAGGCCCAGAATGCGCCCTCCAGTGTGGATGGCGCATCCTAATTTGCATGGCGGGACCGCCACAGCATCGGCGGTCGGTCCCGTGCTCCGTTACGGTGGCATCGTAATGATACCCTAAGTGTTTACAAGGGCCTAGTTTGTGCCTGGAATTGTGCAAGGCATTAAATGGAGCTAAAATAGGCAATTGGAGGTGTGTCATATCATTTAGGAAATAAAGTTGCGCATTGTGTTCGCTATACAGAACACAGGAAGCCCAAAAGAATGTGCTGTTCACAGGAGTTAGTGGGAGGAGCAATGGGGTCAAGAAGATAGACTATTGAGAAGAGGGCCTTAACTTCTTTCCTCAACCTTTAGATTCCTGTGTTTGGTGTCGCGCATTCATTGGCAGTGCAGCACTGACGTTGGCAGGTGCTGAACGGACGTCATTTTCGCTGTAGATTGACATCTCTGGCACAGTTTGGGATTGCAACAAATGCTTTTCTTCACTTTTGTAAATCAAAAAAATCTGTGCACCTGGCTTCTTTCAGCTTTGTTCACTTAGATGGATATGCATTTATTGTCTACTTCCGTTTTGATGTGACACTGGAGTAATTTCCCATTCTTTCACTTTCCTGCCCTGAGTCAAGCATTGGTATATGTGTAATATGTATAGTATGTATAATAGGACTAGTGTAATCGACTACAAGTCAAATGTCTTTTGCCAATCAACCTCTTCGTCTACAGGTTGCTTTGGTAAGGTTATTTTTATCTCTTCCATAGTAATTTATGCCACTCTCAAATTCTACGCTCAAACTCTGAAGTCATTCCACTTTTTAAGAAATACAAATATGTGCACACCTAAAATGTTGCGCATAAATGAGTTCCACCACTAAACAATTAAAAAGAAATGTAAGTCTGTAGCCAGGTGAGGTTCCAGGCGTAATCCTTATGTGACAACAAACACACAAACCTCCAACACATTATATTAGACAGACCACCTTGCCTTCATTCAGCAAGGCACAGATATGCATATATTTGGGTATCATTGTGCTCACAATAGTGTTTGCCTCCAGGAAACATGCGTTGGATTTTATAAGTATCATTTGTGAGCCTTGAAGAAGTCCCGTTGGGACAAAACACGCCGCGTCGGCTATGAATTGTATGCTGTATTTTTAAAATCAGAAAAACTTGAACAACAAAATAAAGAAAAATTCATCATCAAGATACTGAAGTTTACCGTGAATCTTTGGGGATATATCACATATCTGTTTGTTTATTGACTTTGACATATATTTCTGTCTATAATACTTGAACTTGAGTTGTGTGCTGAGCTATTTCTGTTTTTTGCCTCCAGGAAACACCATGCAGTGACCTCCAAAAGAGCCTCTTGGAGAGAACACCATAGACAAGACAACAATGCCAAGGCGCAGACAGCCATTGCGGCACTCTGCATCATTCGCTACTTCCATCCAACAATGTTAATTACACGGCACATTTTCATCAAACACATATTTCACCTACAAACAGAAAATGCTCTACAGAACCCTGTCAATGTCATGTGTGCAACGCGATAGCCAAGGCCATTTAATTGGCATGATATAATTTAAAAGCACTGACAAATCAAAAGCACCCCTCTGCACAAAACCATCACACTTCTTGAAACCATTCAGTTAGCTTGAACACACCACCCCATCAAATGTATTTATTTGAAGAGTTTTATATAGCGCTGGCTAGACCCGGAGGTATCAGAGCGCTTTACATGAGTAACATTGAGTTACAAGATACAAATTACATCCGTTACAAGAGCATAGTTAAAACATAGGCAAATAACAATGTTACAGTAGTTCGTCAGAGGGAGGGAGAGGAAGGACACACAGCGGGAGACAAGGAGAACATGCCCAGTGTTCGCCTGGGTAGGTGACGGCCGAGGGGGAAAACCAGGGCCATCTCCTCTATAGCTGTCTAGCAGCTCCACCGGGCATCAGCCATGTTGCTCAGGTGTCAAATGCAGAACATTGCATCACAGCCCAAGCGCTGATGTCCAAAAAACATCTGCATAGTCCAGGCAATGGACAACCAATGTCCCAGCTCTACTTAAAGCAGTAAAATCCTCTGGGAACCCCGAGCATGCGCACAACACACTTCAAAGTGCAAGATGTCTCATTTTACTCCTCTGCTAACGTACATGAGCTATTCTTAACCTACAGACTAGCAACACGTCACGAAACTTTCACATCCAAAAACAACCAAGCAACCATACACAAGTGATGGATGCGAATCCCAGAACCCTACACAAAGGCAGCCAGAGTCAGAAAGCGCTTCGATGCCATACAAATGGTAGAAGGCGCCATGCAAACGTAGATAACATAACACACCGTGAACTACAGGCTAGAAGCGGGGAGGCGGTAAGACACAGTGAAGGGTTCGAGCCAGCTACCTGCCCGCCTCGAAAGGGAAGGGATGGACGGAGGGGCGCTCGGGCACAGCCACTGGACTTCTTTCACTTCAGAAATCTTCCTGAAAAGATCTGCGCTGCAAGCTCAGCACTGCAGCCCTTCCAGCTCGTAAGGGGAAACCAATATCACAGCGGCCTGCCAGCTGGACGGCGGGAGGCATCTACAAACACAGGAGAAGCAGAATAACGCAAACAGATGTTGGTGTTGTTCGTGTCCTGGGCGCCAGGATATCAGAGGGCCCGTTAGCTCAGGCCTGGGAGAGCGGGGACTGGAAAAGATGAGTAAAAGGAGATGAAAGCAGCGGAAGCGGAGAGGGTGTAGCCGGGAGAGGCCGCTTTGTTTGGGCTCTGGAGTGGTGACAGATAGTTCTTGTAACGTACCAGAAATCCAACTTCAAATGGTCCATGTGGTCTGATACAACAGCGGCCACTGAAAGCGCACAACGCAAATATTTACACAGACTTGTCCTTTCTGTGAAGAACGATGCGCCCCATTGAATGCTGAATGGCGAAGTGTTTCTTAAGGGCACAGAGAGATCTACCCAGGCTGGCCATGTCTCCCATCCTTCCTGTAGTCCTATTAATACTCGCAGGTCACACACTACGTCTCACAAAATGTCATCTTTCTTCATGCTCACGATCAAGAAGATAGTAAGTAACAAGCACTGACGAAGACAATCGGTCTCGGTTTACCGTGCTAATGGAGTGCAAGACAGCATTGGCATGTCAAAGCAAGACAAACACAAGAAACTCAAGCTGTGCTACATTCAGTCCCACTGAATTATGTGATTTTGTGTCCACGGCATTTTTCTCATGATTATGGATTTACCGCATTTGCCACACATTCTGCAGATTTAAACAAAAAAAAGTTTCTAGCTCAAATGGTTCAAAAGTTTCTAAAAATTCAGCGACACCTGTTGCCGCACAGTGGAAGACCCTTTCCAAAGGTTGACTGGTCACCTTTCTGTTGCTTATTGCTGTATTTGGATGATAAACTGGCTCTAATGAAGTGCAACTAATGCCTAGACAGTGTAAAAATGACAAAATTATGAGGTAATACTATCACAAAATGTTGCTGTATAATTTGACTTTAATTGCTGTATAATTCACTCACCCCTGATGCATAATTTGTACCTCCCCTGATGCATAATTGCAGTGGCCCTGACTATATTGAAAGCTCCCTTGCCTTCATTACTATCCTATTTTTGTTTCTAGGTCAATTAAAGGTCAGATGCAATGGACCCTTTTGTTCTAGTTATTCGTTTCTTTCTATCTCTTAAAAAAATAAAAGAAGGACTATGTCGAAGACTCCTTCCCAGCTTACCTGCTTTCACTTTGAAGGAAGAACAGGACTGCAATGAAGACAAGGAAGACTTCCTTATAAACAAGCAAGCTTTCGTTTTGGCAGTTCTGGTGAGATGCTGAATCATTCTTTGTCTTATTTTGGCCTTGATTTATATTTGACACATTTCTTACTTTCTGAAAATTCTGAAATGTGTAATGAAAACAAGTAAAGTACTGTGACTGATTTGCACCAGTGCCATTTCTCATATTGTTCAGATACATTTGGCTCTGCTTTGTAAAATGCCTTTCTGTGGTCTGCCGATGAGTGAAATAGTGTAAACTAAAGCTCTGGTTTAGATACAGCTATGAGTAGCTGGTCTGCAAGAAAAAGTGCAGTGTTAGAACAATTTGGATTCTCACACTTAGGGCCTAATTACGATCGCCATCGCAGCGGGAATGAGACCGGCCGACAAGGAGTCGGTGGTCGCACCCACCATATAATGATTAAACCACCATGTAGGCAGTTGGAAACTATCTTTTTCTAGTGCTGCAGCCTAGGAAAAGGGTCGCAGCACAAGCAGCAGTGGGAGCATGGATGTGTGGGGGTGGCACTACATGTGCCCCACAGGCCACTTAGCAGTGGCCTACAGCGTACAGGGGCCTTGCTTAGCGCCCCCAAATTCCCTCTCTTTGCCTTTTCATGGTGGTGGGACCGTCATGAAAAGGCAGTCGGAAAGAGATACCCTAATCCGTACAGCAGTGCCTTCACAGGCACTTATCTCATAGTGTTAGCAATCGGACCGCCGTCCCGATGGGATCTTTTTTCCTGTCAGAGGCAGTGGTCCTACCCCCCGAACTCTGCGCTCCGACCACCTGTATTGTAATCCGGACGTCGGACCGATTCCCAGGATGTCAGACGAACCGCCACCGACGGCCTGTTGGTAGTGGTCCGCCCGACATGGTGATGAACTCCTTTGTTCTGAATACCCTTCCTAGAATAACAATCCATCGCTTAGCAAAACATTCCTACTTTTATCTTGGTACTCCCTCAAGTCAATAGTAGCCCTCTAGATCAGCATTTTCACCTGTGTGTGCTGCTTTGATGATATCACTGTTATTCCTTACTTTGAATTGTTTGTTCTAAGTTAAATAGTTATTTTTATAACAGACATATTTGTAGAGTGCATGTTCACCCCTCAGGAGGTTATTTGGTGCTGTTTTCAAATAACTGATGTTTATTGTTTAACTAACTTAATTGTGCTCATTGTATTGACCACAGAAGGTTGAAAATCTAAGGGAACACAACAGATTCAAACTTGTGACCATTGGGCTCAACATGGATCCCGAGGGTGGATGCATTAGTCCACTTAATGCCCAGACCCACCCTGTTCAGTTCATATTCGCTAATATCTCTACTTTCATTCGGTATTTCACCTGGTATCTTGACATTTATTACCCTAGTTCAGCTTTTCCTCATAGATCTACATGCATATACCTCATTAATGTATCTATAAGCATGAAATGCCTCTTCTTGGCCCTGTTTCAGTATTCTTAGTTAGCATTCCTCCATTAGTGCAACACTCCCATAGATTTGAATTATGCCACTTAATGTTAATATCTCTTCCCTTCCCCAAACATTTGTTCTTAGTTTAGTATTACTTATTTTGGTCAGCATTGGTATGCTTAGTTTGGCATTCTTACCTTGGCATGCATCTTATTATCTCAGTGTTCCCCTCCTTCGCCCTGCATCTCTTTGCTTGGTTCAGCTTTCCTTCCCTTAGTTTAACATTCTTTCTCTGAGCTCCTCATAACTTCCTTTAGCATCCTTTTGTTGGTGCCTCCTCCTATGTGAGACCGGCCTTGTGGCGTGGGCCCTCCCGACCAGCAAGCCACCCCGCAACCGAACCTGATCCCCGATGTCACAGACTTCCGGCCACCATGGCCCAACATCCCGATGGCCGGCCGGGCCCCAGCAACACCCAAGACCCCACCACGCATGCCCGGCCGAGGGAGAGAGAAACCCCCAAGCCAGACCAGGAGGCGCCGTCCCTGTCACACCTCTGGTCTCCTCCCCAAGGAGGGTTTCTATCGGCCAACAGGCCCCCGGTGAGCGGGCGTCTCACCTGCTGGGCGTCTGGAGACCCTCCCAGACCCACCTGAACAGATCAAAGGGCCGAGCGACAGGAAATCCCGACACACCGCCCCTAGGCACCAAGACCCCTCTCAGCGAGGACTCCGGACTTCAAAGAGGAGGGGGAGTATAACAAGGGGTGCTGAAGGGACGGGAGGCAGAGAAGACCTGAACCATCTGAGCCCTGCTGACGCTGTCGCGACTCCCCGAACTCTGAACCATCTGAGCCCTGCTGACGCTGTCGCGGCTCCCCAACTCTGAACCATCTGAGCCTTGCTGATGCTGTCGCGGCTCCCCGAACTCTGAACCGTCTGAGCCCTGCTGACGCTGTCGCGGCTCCCGGAACTCTGAACCATCTGAGCCCTGCTGACGCTGTCGCGGCTCCCCGACTCCGAAACCACCTGTGCCTGCTGAGTGACTCGCGGCACTCTCCTCCAGAAGAATCGGCAGAGATTGCCGGGAGTAACAACATCCCCCAGCTCGAGGATTGAGAGCTGTGCGAAGGATACTCCGCAGAAACACTGAACTCAAAGACTGTCCCGCTACCCCCATACCCCTATCACGAAATCGCCGCCGCTTGTGGCGCTGCTTCAATACCTGCATTTCGGATCATAAAGGTCCCTTAAAAGCTAACGATAAAGTACTGTCTTACGAATAACTACTGTGTGGTGTCCCTCTGTCCGAGAGTGCAAGTTCAGTGTGTGCGATCCTAGGTACGAGACCCTCCCAGGAAGGGCCTCCCTGCCCTTGCTCGGCCTAAATCTGGGAGAGGTGGGTCAACGGGTGGTCAGGAACGTATTCCGAAGCCTCCAGAGAACGCCTTTCCAACATTTGGTGGCAGACGACGGGATCCGAGCCGACACCTAGAGATCGTGCAGTAAACGGCTGACGCACTACCAAGAAGAGATGGAAGGAGAAACCTCCCTAGGTGCCGCAGGTACCAACACAAGCCCGACATTCCGAGAGGACCAGTTGGAATATTATACGCATCGAGAATTAAAACAAACCATGAAGCATCCCGGGGAGGAGCAGCGCCCCAGAGGGGAGCCTATCCCCGGAGGAGCTAGCGGACCGAGAAAGGGGCCGCAACCACGAACTAGAGCTAGCGAAACTGAAAATCGAGGGAGAGCTAAAACTGGCCGAGAAAAAGTTGCCAGTAGAACAATTACGCCTACAAGGAGAACTCGAGGAAAAGAAACGACAGAGAGAACACGAAGAAAGAAAACTCCAACTAGAACACAAACGCAGCCTGAAAGAGATCAAGCTCAAGGCTAAAAGTGAGGAGTCCAGACCCTCGGGAAATCAACCACCCTCCTCCACCGTGGAACCAAAGGTCCACATCCCCAAGGATGTGGTGAAAGAATATTCCAAGAACGACGACATCCAGCAATAGTTCAAGGCCTACGAGGTGGCCATGACCTCCCACCGAGTTCCACAAAAAGACTGGGGGGCTGGTTTATGGGGCCGGTTCCTGAGCGAGGGGAGAGATACCCTGCTGGACCTGCCCTCCACGATGCTGAACTCCTACAGTCACATGAAAGAGGCCCTAGTAGCCAGATATGGGCTCACCCCCGAAATGTACCGGCAACGGTTTCGAGACTGCAAAAAGATACCCGGTACCACATGGGTGGAGTACGTGAACTTTTACAGCCGGGCCTTGGACGGGTGGATCAAGCGCAGCAAGGTCTCCACCTTTGAGGAGCTGTTCGACCTAATCGCGTGGGAACACTTGTCCGCCAATTGCTTTGTGGAGTTACGCCAGCACCTCTGTTGTAAATTGAAACCACGATGTGATTAAGCATTTACTAAAGACATTAATTTCCCTCTTATAGAGCATGTTTTCTCCGTTATGTTGACCGAAGTTTGGACTCCATTTTGTATTGTCATGCTTCCACGTGTTCCCCACGAGAAGAGTCCAACCTCTGTGTTAGTTGCTCTTGTAATCTGCCTAGTAACAGTCTATAAATAGCTTCTTTGTCCATCTGGCACATGCCCAGACTTGACCACATCTGTTATCAGTTATCCTTGCTTGACCATGTTTTCGCGGGCTCAAGGAGTGTGTCAGCTCCGCCCACATATTGATCTTGTATCGAAAATGTCCATAAAAGGTAACATTCCTTGCCTCATGTTGTATCCGCCCACTTATGAGCCCCTCTGTTGTGTATAAAAGGGGACCGTGTACGCAAGTTCTTTGTGCTACTCTATGCAATACTGAAGAGTGTTGTGTGGATTGTAGGACCACCCTTAAGGGTTAATAAATGCTGTCTTTGTACTTTGCAGTTTCCGTGCCAACTTCCTTATAGATTCCATTACAGGAGAGCGAACCCTTGTGTCCTGCGGGCCTAGCTGGGGCCTGTATTCATCAATTGGCGCCCGTCACGTGGGGCTCATCGGCGACTCGGATGCTCGAAGGACTGGTCGCGACGAAGGTGAGGAACTTGGCCGGGGACGTGATCACTGCCAGCGGCGTCTTAGCCCTGGCATCCCGAGGTTTTTCTTCCTTCCCTTCCGAGCTGACCGTCTGGGTGGCGCCGGTCCCCGACTGAGATCTCTTCTGTCGGTCCTGCCGTGAAAGCCGTTTGGGCGATTGTGGAGCTTGGCAGTTGGAATCTGGACTCTTGATTGGTAAGAACCGGTGTACGGTACTTGCTCCGAGTTTTTGAAGCCTGGTCCGGCTATTTGAGTTTGATTTGTGATGACTAGTCATATTTTGTATTTGTCTTTGTGAAAATATATGCGTTGCAACACATATAGGCAGGTAATGTGGAGAGATTTCTCCGGAGCTGTGTAACTTTGAACGGCGCAACGATTAAGTGCCATTTTTTCTATAATATTGCATATTTTGCATTATTCCTGAGCATGCCTGCTTTTAGCGCACTCCGTAAGTGGTGTTGCTGTTTTAGAAACCGGTTGAACCTCGAGGAATCTGCTCCAGCTCCCCCAGAGGGGACTCCTAATAGGGATATGTACGTGAAGCATGGTCTTTCTTCCATAATGTACAGCACAGTATGGAGGAAATATACAAAAAAAGACCCTGAGTTGCGATGGCCTTTGTATGGATCGTTTGATATACGTAAGATTGAGTATGTGGAACAGTGTATGTGTAAGCGGCGTGCTCGTCAGGATATGTTTGAGTGTGTACGGTTGTGGGTGAAGGAGGTGCGTGAGCGAGAGAAGCGTGAGAAAGCGCTGTTTGATAAGGAACAACGGAAGAATGATCATGTGCGAGCCCAGGAAGCGAAGCGTCGGGAAGACAGAGAACAGACAGAGAGACAAGAGAAAGAGCGTAGGCTGCAAGTTTCGGGTCAATATGCTGTTCGGCAGCCACTCTATCCTGTCCTTAATAATCTTGATGATGATTTTTATTTACTAGATCGCTCTCCGCCCCCTTATGTTG
Source organism: Triturus cristatus (assembly GCF_964204655.1). Taxonomy (NCBI): domain Eukaryota; kingdom Metazoa; phylum Chordata; class Amphibia; order Caudata; family Salamandridae; genus Triturus; species Triturus cristatus. The sequence continues at coordinate 610,885,156 of NC_140583.1, forward strand.
GCGCATCTGCTCCGAGGCCGCAAGATTCTGTCCCGGGTCCGGGTAAGGTAGATACGCGGTCCATGTTATCGGCTGAACATATGGCTGAGCTTCGGCAGATCTCTTTCCGTGCACTTAAGGGTAAGGTGTCCGTGGATGAATTGTTCCATACTTGGGGGTCGTGGCAGGATAGAGAGAGATTGTATTTTTTGAGTCATTTCGCTGAGGAAGTGATTGCTGCTTTTCGGAAATATTCTAGTGTCTTTGAGCCTGAAGAAGTGACATCGGATGCTAAAGCATTACATGATGGTGTTTTTTCTCCCTCTAAGGCTTCTGATACGGCTCGGCGGCTATTCGCCTTGCGGGACACGGTGCTGGCCCATAGAGAAAAAGCGCGCCAACGAGCAGGGGAGGAGACGCAGTCGGATTCGTGTACTACAGGAGGCCACTCATCCACCTCTCAATCAGATAAGAGCGATCTAGTGCATGCTAAGCCAATGCGCGAGGCGGCGCCTTTGTATGTTCCTCCTAAAGGAGCGGGAACTAGTTCGGACATTACCTCCGCCGATGCTAAGGGATATTTTGTGTATAATTGGGTTTATACTCCGTGGCATAGAGCTGATGTGATGGCATTAAAGAATGCGCTGCCTGACCCCCGCAAGAATCCAGCGGCCTTCTACGAAGAAGTCGAGGGGGCCTTGAATTCTTGCGTTATGACTTTAGCAGATATAGACCTGTTCTTTGGCCTTATTCTACCACCGGATATGTGGCGATCTGTCCGAAAGGTAGATGATGTTGCCACTTTTAAGGCTCGGTGGTCTGAACTGGAGGATGAGGATAGGGAGAGGAAGCCTGCGCAGAAACCGCCCCAGATTATTTTAGATCTCCCTGCTGCTATTGTGGCTAAGCTGAAGACAATTATTCCCCCTAAAAAGATTGACTGGAATATGTTAGCTGCATGTAAACAGAAAGCTGACGAGTCAGTTGCGGACTTCTTTACGCGCTTTGAGGAGACGTTTCATGATTTTAGTGGCCAGTCGCTTACTGACGATACGGGCCGCCACCTTTTTGCGGATAAATATGTGGCTAATCTGCTGCCGGCAGTTGCGGCCCGTCTAAAAGCGAGTGAAAGTTCTTGGTCCTCCGCTACACCGACGGCCCTCCTGACTATCGCCCAGTATTATGAGCGTCAGGAGCAAGAAGCAAAGGGCCAGGAGGAAAAGAAATCGAAAGATTTGAAGACAAAGGTGATGTTGGCACAAGTCTATGGCCCGCCCCGGCGGGGTAGTAATAGAGGTAGGGGAGGATCTTATGGTCCTCCCTCGGGCCGATCTGATTTAAATAGGAACCAATGTGCGTATTGTAAGCAATCGGGTCATTGGGCTAGGGACTGTCCGGTGTTGCATGCATCGCGTCAGGGGCATACCTATGGTGGCCCGCGAGGTAGAGGGGGTTTCTCGAACTTTCGAGGGAATTCTAACGCACAGGCTCGTTTTGACTCTGCTGGGCAGCACCGCGATAGATCAAACGTTTTTGATCGCCAGCATCAGTACCAAGCGTCGGGGATTGACCGGTCGGGGTACTATGACTCTCAGCATGCATAGGAATGCGTTGGATGGGGGTTAGAATCAGTTGAGGTGCCGGTCGATCAGAAGGGCCCTTATGTATCGGCTGAGGTTTTGGGCTCTACTGATCAGTTCCTAGTGGATACAGGAGCGACACGTAGTGCACTGTCTAAGCAATTGGTTCCGGGGGCTCCCCCATCCGGCTTAATGGTCACATCGGTAGGGTTTGACGGAACACTCTCCCGAAGCCCTCTTTCGCAGCCCCTCATGTTTAAAGTTGACTCTTTTTCTGCACCCTGTCCGTTTCTGCTTGCCCCGTACACGCCGGACAACATTATGGGTCTTGATATGTTAAAGCATTTTAGGGCTACGATCCGCTGCTCCCCTGCTGGTGTACGGGTAATATTGAATGACAATTACCCCCGATCAGAACGGATGTGTACGATGTCTGAGGATGCGCTGTTAGCTACCCTCCCTCGTGCTCTGTGGGCAACTTCGGATACTGATGTGGGACAAATGGTGATTCCACCGGTCCACATTAGCGTCAAGGAGGGGGCGGTGTTACCACGCCTCCCACAGTACCGTATTTCCCAGGAGGGCGAGGTGGCTCTCATACAGATAGTGCAGGATTTGATGGCGGTAGGGGTAGTGGAGGAAGTCCCCTACAACATTTGTAACAGTCCGATTCTTCCCATACTGAAAAAGGATACGGATGCCAGAGTTTATCGGTTTATAATTGATTTGAGAGAAGTGAACAAGATCGTGATACCTCAGTACCCAGTGGTTTCCGATATCACGACGTTGCTTACTTTGGTCCCGCCTACGGCAACCAGGTTCTCGGTGATCGATTTGAAGAATGCCTTCTTTTCCATTCCTATTCACCCTGATAGCCGATATCTTTTTGGGTTTACATTAAATAATAGATCTTATCGTTTTTGCAGGATTCCCCAGGGCTACACAGAAAGCCCTAGCATTTACAGTCAGGCTTTGAAACGACAATTGGATTCCTTTGCTCTGCTCGAGGGTGTCGCCCTCATTCAATATGTCGATGACATCTTGCTGGCGGCTGACACCCTGGAGTTATGTGAAAAAAGTACGTTATCCTTACTTTCCTTTTTAGCATCCCACAATCATAAGGTATCTAGGAAGAAATTGCAATTCTGTAGACCAAAGGTGACTTATTTGGGTCACCTTTTGTCTAAGGAGGGACGTGCACTCACACCGGATCGTATCCAAGTAATTCTGGATACACCGAGACCGTCCACACAGAAGGATGTGCGTGCATTTCTGGGTCTTGTTTCTTTTTGTAGACAGTGGATTTTGGGGTTTTCGCACATAGCTAAGCCATTGTTAGCCCTCTTGACAAAGGACACGCCTATCCCAATCCCTTGGTCAGATGAGTGTGATACTGCTTTTCAGCAACTACGGCAGGCCCTTTGTTCAGCACCAGTGTTAGGGACCCCTGATTATGCAAAACCCTTTTCGTTGTATGTGCATGAGAAAGATGGATGTGCATTGTCAGTTTTAGTGCAGATGCACGGCGATAAGCAGCGCCCTTGTGCATATTTTTCGGCTGTACTTGATCCTGTTGCCCGAGCATTACCGGGGTGTTTTCGCTCGGTTGCGGCGACAGCTGTGTCAATACGCCAAAGCGAGGGAATTGTGTTATCCCATAAGCTGTTGGTATTAGTCCCCCATGCTGTCGATGCCCTGCTCAATCAAACGAAGACGCAGCATTTGACCAGCGCCCGTTTAACGGGATATGAGTTGACGCTTTTGGCTCCTCATATTACGATAAAAAGGTGCGTAACGTTAAACCCGGCAACATTGTTGCCATACCCCGAAACCCAGCCTGAAGCGCGGAAAGCGCATGATTGTATTCTCGTGACTGAGGAACAAACAAAGGGTCGTATTGATCTCCAGGATACGCCCTTTCCAGATGTAGATGGAGAACTGTGGGTGGACGGATCATGTCTGAAACTACCAGATGGTACGACTTCAGCAGCGTATGCGATTACCACATTGCAAACGATAGTGGAGACAGCACGCATACCACAGAAATCAGCTCAAGCAGCGGAACTGATAGCATTAACACGAGCATGTGAGCTCAGTACAGGATTGTGTGTGAATGTTTATACAGATAGCCGCTATGCCTTCGGAGTAGCGCATGACTTCGGCCTACTCTGGAAGGAGAGAGGGTTTTTAACGTCACATGGAGTACAGATAATGCATGGAGAGTTAGTTCATAATCTTTTAACCGCATTGACATACCCAAAGAAAATTGCCATCGTTAAGTGTAGCGCCCATAGGAAAGTAGTTGATAAAGTTGGAGAAGGGAATGCGTTGGCAGATCGAGTAGCACGGGAGACTGCGATGCAGCCCGGTGCTACTGCCGTGTATGTAGTAAAGTCACAGGTGGAAAGATGGCATGATGCGAAGGAGGAAGTGCGGGAAATGCAGAGGACCGCTTCTGACAAAGAGCGGGAACAATGGGCTAGCGAAGGAGAACTGGATGACGAGGGCTGCTGGAGAAATAAGCAGATGGATAGATGGAAATTACCCACGGCTTTTGTACAGCCTATGGTTCAGATGGCACATGGGCTAGCACATGTTGGAGCTTCCGCAATTGTGAAATTGCTTACCCAAGTCTGGGAGCATCCAGAGATTGCTAGCACGGCGAAGAGGGTGGTGCAGACCTGTATGATCTGCCTGAGGTATAACCCAGGAAAGGGTACTCGAACTCCAGCAGGAGGATTCGTGACACCTACTGCACCCTTCGAGGTTTTGCAGATGGATTACATCCAGCTTGAGCGCTGTAACAATCTGAAGTATGTTCTAGTAGTGGTCTGCGCTTTCAGCAAATGGGTTGAAGCGTACCCTACGAAAGATAATACTGCAATGACTACTGCGAAGTTGCTGCTGAAAGAGTTCTTCCCTCGATATGGCGTTTGTAGACTTCTGTGGAGCGATAATGGGCCTCACTTTGTAGCGGATGTTATAAAGTATGTCTTGAAGGGCCTAGGCATCACTCAGAAGTTCCACGCCGTGTTTCACCCTCAGTCTGCAGGCCTAGTTGAGAAGTATAACGGTACACTGAAGCTTAAGATCGCTAAGATTCAAGCTTCGACGTCTTTGACTTGGCCAGACGCTCTGCCACTGGCGTTATTGTCAATTAGATCGGTACCACACTCTCGAACTGGCTTTACACCTTATGAAATTGTCTTCGGACGCCCAATGAATATTTGGGGTCCACCAAGACCTAAGGCTATGTATGATGTACCTTGTGTAATGATGAGCGATTACCTGGCACAGTTAACGGATAACTTGGTTTCTATCCATCAACAGGTCCGAGAGGCGCTCCCTGATCGGTCTACCGGCGAAGGACATGGTCTCCGGCCCGGTGACCATGTCATGGTGAAAGTTTTCGACAGAACGAACAGTTTGGAGCCGAGATGGGTGGGCCCTGAGCAGGTCCTCCTTGCAACAAGGACGGCTGTGCGAGTCTCCAACAGAAAGAATTGGATCCATTCCCTGCACTGTAGGAAGGTGCCGCCCGGATTGGTGGAACCTGCCGTGCTGACCGATCAACGAGAAATCTTGGCTGCAGCGACAGGCCGTGCTGCGGAGCCAAACGTCACCGAGGAGCTCTTTCCGGACCACGCGACTCCTGGAGGAAGGCGATATCATCTTCGACCAAGGAAGTGAGTTTTTCAGTACCGGGACATACTGTCAGAACGGCCCTTGGGTTAGTGAAACGGAGAGCCGATGAGGCAAGGGGGGGGGATCAGCCCTGCATTAGTGTAGCGACACCCGTCTTGGCCCGCTGGTGAAGAAATCAACCGCTGCCCAAGGGGAAGAGTTCTGACAGACTTTTAGTTTCAGGAAGATATTGGGTTTCATTTTTTTACCTTGACATGGAGAAAAAGAAAATCCTTTGTGCATTAGGGTTCATGTTGACAGTAGCCATTGTTGGGATAACCACATGGTTCGTGGAGGATGTAACTCCTGCTCGGAAGATTCTTGTGTTGACAACTCCGGTGCCTGAGGAGCACTACTTTTATACATTACCGTATCAAGAGTTGAAGCATCGACAGTCTTACTTGAATAACACTTTCATCCAGATGCTGCATCATACCCACGTTGCTACGAATGCTACGAACTGTTGGATATGTGGGATGATGCCAGCTCATCAGAAGAAAGGAGGAACGCCATTTATACCACTTCCTTTCTCTCATAATGGCTCTTGTAGAGCATGGTATACTTTGCTTTTTGCTACTCGGAAACCGACAGTGGGACGATTGCTCTTCAGACTCAATAAAGAATGCCATCAAGACAAAAATGGGTATCCACAAGCGAATGGGACAATTTGGGAGTGGGAAGAGTACCGACCAGATAATGAATCCATTCCCTACATCTTCACGAACACAAGAGACACTGTGGGAAAAGATAAATTTGTGATTCAAGTAGCACAAGCTCAAGCGGACCTGTGTGTCCAGAGTGTGGGTTTTATCCCTGTTGGTGTTAGTGATTGTATTACTGTTTTGAATATTGATGGGTTGAACAATAGTACCTTTTTAGCCTCCCATAATACGTACTTCGTGTGTGGAAATAAAGGTTATTACCGTCTGCCGGCTGGGTGGTCTGGGGTATGCTATGTATCATTTCTATTACCTCCTGTATTCCTAGCTCCCGCATCTTATCATAAGGATCTGAAATTATTGAATAATGTGACTGTAAATAGGTATAAACGTACTTTATCACTTGACGATGTAGATCAGACTGATACCAGTCTGCAGCAGTATATTGATTTTAACTTAGGATTGTTTTTCTTTGTTGGAGCTGCCCTGAACAGTAGAAAGATCCGAAGATTAACAAGAGTGGTAGAAGCGGTGACAAATCAGACCGCTGCTGCACTTGGGAATCTTACGGAGGAATTGCAAATTACTAGAATTGTTGCATTGCAGAATCGTATGGTATTAGACGTTATGTTAGCTGATAGAGGAGGAGCATGTAAAATTATTGGAAGTAGCTGTTGTGTGTTTATCCCTGATCATACGCCATCAGTTTATAATGCCATCAATAAACTGCATAAAATTGCAGCTGAGATCCATACAGAAAACGGCACTTGGTCCTTTTCTGGATGGTTTTGGGCGTTAATTACTGCCTGGGGATGGAAGGTTCTAACTGGCCTCTGCATTATTGTAGCGGTTCTGTTTTCATGCTGTATCTGCATTCAGTGTGGTCCTTTACTCTGCTCATTATGTGTATCATTCTGTATCCCTGATAAGAAAGCTATTGCCGATGTTGCCCACCAGAAACGTTTAGCTAAAGAAGTTGAAGAGATGATGACAATTGACATATATGATGATTATCCTAATAAACCGGATGTCTTCAGTAAATGCTGAAAGGGTCGTCTGTTGTAAATTGAAACCACGATGTGATTAAGCATTTACTAAAGACATTAATTTCCCTCTTATAGAGCATGTTTTCTCCGTTATGTTGACCGAAGTTTGGACTCCATTTTGTATTGTCATGCTTCCACGTGTTCCCCACGAGAAGAGTCCAACCTCTGTGTTAGTTGCTCTTGTAATCTGCCTAGTAACAGTCTATAAATAGCTTCTTTGTCCATCTGGCACATGCCCAGACTTGACCACATCTGTTATCAGTTATCCTTGCTTGACCATGTTTTCGCGGGCTCAAGGAGTGTGTCAGCTCCGCCCACATATTGATCTTGTATCGAAAATGTCCATAAAAGGTAACATTCCTTGCCTCATGTTGTATCCGCCCACTTATGAGCCCCTCTGTTGTGTATAAAAGGGGACCGTGTACGCAAGTTCTTTGTGCTACTCTATGCAATACTGAAGAGTGTTGTGTGGATTGTAGGACCACCCTTAAGGGTTAATAAATGCTGTCTTTGTACTTTGCAGTTTCCGTGCCAACTTCCTTATAGATTCCATTACAGGAGAGCGAACCCTTGTGTCCTGCGGGCCTAGCTGGGGCCTGTATTCATCACCTCCTGGACAGCAAGCTCACTGACCCTCGAAAACTGGCCGTCGAAGTTGACCAATGGGTGAACACCCGAGCCTCCCGGGGTCCCGTGGGGGACTACGGTCGCCACAGTCAGGGACCCCCCCGCCAGAGGGGCGGAGGGAACCAAGGCCGACCGAGAGAATTCCCGGGGGGCTCCCAGCACAGTCCTCCCAGAGGCCAACCTCCGCACTTTCCAGCCCCACCTCCAGCCAGCACCGGGCCACCGGGGAGGTCGGGACCCCGAGTCAAGATCACCTGTTTCCGCTGCCAACAGACCGGACACTATGCCAGTGACCGCCAGTGTCCCATGTACCAACAACCCGCAACGACAACCCCTCCGGCTCGACAAATGGCCTCCGTAGCCCTAGGAGAAGAGATGGAAGACTCCGAAGAGTGGGAACCAGCCGCCATGGCCCTGGTCTCCCTAGGGGACTGAGAGATGCTCCCCGGAACACCCCTACCCGCCAACACGAAGAAGTACCGACAGCAGGTGACGGTCAACGGTCACAGCGGTCTCCGAAGACCAGATGCTGCCCGACGCCTTTTGTCCAGTCATCTCTTCAGACAATTCGGAGAGCCTATGCCGGATAGCCCTGGTACCCTTCGAATGGGGGGGAGTCACCGGTAAATTGAGGGTGGCAGTCCGAACCTCCCAACCCGTAGACTGCCTCCTGGGTAACGACCGTGAGAGTTTCCCGTGGAGACAAGTGGAACGAAGAGCCCATCTCGAGATGATGGGCCTACCCGAATGGGTATGTGCCACCACGCGCTCTACGACTATCCGATTGCCTTCCTCCGAGGGAGTTAAGGCCATACCGCTGAACACAGTCGCCGTCCCCGAGGGCCGGGACGCACTACCCGAGCCCGACAACCCTCTTCCGGAAGAAGAAACCATTCCCGATGACGGGTCAGTGCATCCAGATCCCGAACCACTGACCGAGCTCGGGGACCTGCCCGAGATGGCCCAGTGGCACTGCGAGGGAGGTCCCTCCCGAGAAGAATTCTGCCAGGAACAAGCCACCTGCCCTTCCCTCATTGGACCCCGGCAACAGGCCGAAGCCCAAGCAGCAGGCGACCAGTCCAGAACCCACTGGATGTACTGGGAAAACGGCCTTCTGTACAGCGAACAGAAGTCGGCCGAGCTGGGATCGGCCCGAGTACTGGTGGTACCCCTGCGCTTCCGAAGTCTCCTCCTGGGCCTGGCCCATGATGTACCACTGGCAGGACACTTAGGCCAAGACAAGACCTACCAGCGACTAGTTACCCACTTCTATTGGCCCAAGATGCGAGCGAATGTGGAGGCCCACTGCAAGTCATGCCTCACGTGCCAGGCCAGCGGAAAGAGTGGGGGGAAGCGCAAGGCTCCGCTACAACCCTTCCCCGTTGTTAGTACCCCTTTTGAGCGGGTGGGAATCGACATCGTGGGACCCCTGGATCCCAAGACCGCCCAGGGCCACCGATTCATCCTCGTCCTGGTGGACCATGCCACCCGCTACCTCGAGGCCATTCCCCTCCGCACCGTGACGGCCCCCGTGGTAGGCCGGGCCTTGTTGGGGATCTTCTCCCGCGTGGGGTTCCCCCGCGAAGTTGTGAGTGATCGTGGCACGAACTTTATCTCCAAATACCTGAGGTCCCCATGGCAGCAGTGCGGGGTATCATACAAGTTCACCACCCCATACCACCCTCAAGGGAATGGCCTAGTCGAGCAATTTAACAGGACCCTGAAAGGGATGATCATGGGCCTCGAAGAACCCCTACGCCGGAGATGGGACGTCCTCCTCCCTTGCCTCCTGTTCGCCTACCGAGAGGTTCCCCAAAAATCTCTGGGGTTCAGCCCGTTCGAACTACTGTACGGACACCCCGTCCGGGGACCCCTGAGCCTGGTCAAGGAGGGCTGGGAAACGACTCCCCGGGGACCCCTCCTGATGTGTTCCGCTATATCCTGGCGCTCCGCAACCAGACCCGGAAATTCCGAGAACTCGCAGAGGCAAACCTCGAGGCTAGCCAGGAAGAGATGAAGCGCTGGTATGACCAGAATGCCACGCTGGTCGAGTTTCAGCCGGGCCAACAGGTCTGGGTCATGGCCCCGGTGAAACCCTGCGCCCTCCAAGACAAATGGACTGGTCCCTTCAAGGTGGTCGAGCGGAAGAGCCAAGTTACCTATCTAGTTGATGTGCAGTCCCCACGGAACCCCCTCCGGGTCCTCCACGTGAACCGCCTCAAACCCCACTTTGTGAGGACCGAGTTGAGTTTGCTCCTGGCCACCGACGATGGGACTGAAGAAGACACAGAGCCCCTTCCAGACCTCCTGTGTGCTAAAGAAACAGATGGCTCCGTAGAGGGGGTGAGACTGTCAACCACCCTCACCCCCCAACAGTCCGACGACTGTCGCCGGCTACTAAGACAATTCACAGACCTCTTCTCCCTAACCCCCAGGGTCACCGACTGGTGTGTCCACGATGTAGACACCGGCGACAGCCCGCCAGTGAGACACCGAGCCTACCTGATCGGGTCCGAACCTGCATCCAGACCGAAGTAACCAAGATGTTGGCCCTCGGGGTGATTGAACCCTCCGACAGCCCCTGGGCCAGCCCGGTAGTCCTGGTCCCGAAAGCGGCCGCCCCTGGTGTCGCCCCCGAGCTGAGATTCTGTGTGGACTACCGGGGACTCAATGCGGTCACCCGAGCGGACGCTCACCCTATCCCCCACGCAGACGTGCTCATCAACCGCCTCGGGGCCGCTCGCTACCTCAGCACCTTCGACCTAACCTGCGGATACTGGCAGATCGCGCTCACTGAGGGAGCCAAGGAGCGCTCCGCCTTCTCCACCCCGGACGGGCACTACCGCTTTAGGGTGATGCCGTTTGGAATGAAAAATGCCCCGGCCACCTTCCAGCGACTGGTGAACAGGGTCCTGTCCGGACTAGAGGGGTTCAGCGCAGCGTACCTCGACGATATAGCAGTATTCAGCTCAAAATGGACCGAGCATCTCCAGCACCTCCGACAAGTACTGCTGGCCCTGCGCCAGGCTGGCCTAACCATCAAAGCCAGCAAATGTCAAATCGGACAAGGCTCTGTGATCTATCTGGGGCACCAGGTGGGAAGCGGGCAGGTCGCCCCCCTCCAGCCGAAGATCGACGCCATCCTGTCCTGGGAACCCCCAACGACCCAAACGGAAGTCCGGGCCTTCCTGGGCCTCACCGGTTACTACCGGAGGTTTATTAAGAACTATAGCAGCATCGCAGGCCCCCTCACAGAGCTAACCTCCAAAAAGCACCCGAAGAAAATACAATGGACTCCCCCGTGCCAAAAAGCGTTCAACGCCTTGAAAGCCGCTATATGTACTGCTCCGGTACTCAAAGCCCCCGACTACTCTCAGGAGTTTGTGGTCCAGACGGACGCCTCGGAACACGGCATCGGGGCCGTCCTCTCACAGTTCAACGACAAAGGCATAGATCAGCCCATAGCCTTCATCAGCCGAAGGTTGCTACCTCGAGAACAGCGGTGGAGTACCATTGAAAGAGAGGCCTTCGCAGTAGTCTGGGCCCTCAAAAAGCTACGGCCCTACTTGTTCGGAACCCACTTCCGAGTGCAAACGGATCATCGACCCTTGCGGTGGCTGATGCAAATGAGAGGAGAAAACCCCAAGCTGCTACGATGGTCAATCTCCCTCCAGGGGATGGACTTCACTGTGGAGCATCGCCCCGGGACTGACCACGCCAACGCGGACGGCCTGTCCCGATTCTTCCGCTTCAGCGAGGAGAACCCCCAAGTGGATGGGTAGTTCTCCCTGCCTTTCAGCTGGGGGGGGCACGTGTGAGACCGGCCTCGTGGCATGGGCCCTCCCGACCAGCAAGCCACCCCGCAACCGCACCTAATCCCCGATGTCACAGACTTCCGGCCACCATGGCCCAACATCCCGATGGCCGGCCGGGCCCCAGCAACACCCAAGACCCCACCACGCATGCCCGGCCGAGGGAGAGAGAAACCACCAAGCCAGACCAGGAGGCGCCGTCCCTGTCACACCTCTGGTCTCCTCCCCAAGGAGGGTTTCGATCGGCCAACAGGCCCCCAGTGAGCGGGTGCCTCGCCTGCTGGGCGTCTGGAGATCCTCCCAGACCCACCTGAACAGATCAAAGGGCCGAGCGACAGGAAATCCCGACACACCGCCCCTAGGCACCAAGACCCCTCTCAGCGAGGACTCCGGACTTCAAAGAGGAGGGGGAGTATAACAAGGGGTGCTGAAGGGACGGGAGGCAGAGTAGACCTGAACCATCTGAGCCCTGCTGACGCTGTTGCGGCTCCCCGAACTCTGAACCGTCTGAGCCCTGCTGACGCTGTCGCGGCTCCCCGAACTCTGAACCATCTGAGCCCTGCTGACGCTGTCGCGGCTCCCCGACTCCGAAACCACCTGTGCCTGCTGAGTGACTCGCGGCACTCTCCTCCAGAAGAATCGGCAGAGATTGCCGAGAGTAACAACATCCCCCAGCTCGAGGATTGAGAGCTGTGCGAAGGATACTCCGCAGAAACACTGAACTCAAAGACTGTCCCGCTACCCCCATACCCCCATCACGAAATCGCCGCCGCTTGTGGCGCTGCTTCAATACCTGCATTTCAGATTATAAAGGTCCCTTAAAGCTAACGATAAAGTACTGTCTTACGAAGAACTACTGTGTGGTGTCCCTCTGTCCGAGAGTGCAAGTTCAGTGTGTGCGATCCTAGGTACGAGACCCTCCCAGGAAGGGCCTCCCCGCCCTTGCTCGGCCTAACTCTGGGAGAGGTGGGTCAACGGGTGGTCAGGAACGTATTCCGAAGCCCCCAGAGAACGCCTTTCCAACATCCTAGATCAGCTTTACCTATCTAGGCATTCCTCACTTACCTCTGCATTTCTTTCTTTGGCTCCACATTCCTTTCCCAAGCTTAGCTTTCCTCCCATATAATCCCCGTTACACTTAGCTCAGCATTCATTCTTTAGCCTAACATTTCTTCACTAGTCTCAACATTTCTTCCCTAGGTTAGACATCTCTCCCCTAGCTCAAAATCCCTTACCTTAGGTCATCAACCTTCCCTTAGCCCAACATCCTTCCCTTTACATTTTCCACTTGCCGTTCCTTAGCGTAGCTCTATATTAGCTCAGCATTAAACCCTTTAGCCAATCACCCACTTAGCTTGACATTTCTATTTTAGCTCAGCCATCTTCCTCACAGCCTAGCATTTCTTCACTATTCTGAACATCTTTTCTCTTGGTTTGACTTTCCTCCTTATAGTTCAACAGTCGATCACTTTGACGAGCATCAAGGCCGGACTGGGAAGCCAAAGCAGCCCTGGCAATTTTGTAGGACCAGTCCAGGGCAGGGGATGTGGGGTCGAAAGTGTGAAGCATTGGTGACTTTGGTACGGAGGACCGATATTGCAGCACCGCTGCAAAACTGGCCCCCAGTTACAAAAAAACGTCCCACAGCTGTAAAACTGGACCCACCTTTCCAGCCTCCCTGGAAAACACCTGATGAGCACTACGGCCAGTCCGGCCCTGACCAGCATTGACCAACTTAGCTCAAAAGATATCCTTCTATGTGTGCATTTATAACAGTAGTTCATTTGTCTTCTTCTTTGCCATCCGACATTCCCATTGGGTAATGGGCCTTCTCAAAATTTCAACATTCTTTGTTCCAAAGCTCAGTACTCTTCCCTATTGGTATAGATTTTACCACAATCATTATGGCTTTGGTAACTCCATATTCCGTGAGAAACTGGGTATTTATTTCATTTTACTATGCAGATATTTTTAAACAGGTGAACCTTAAGAAAGCAGTTATGCCTAATCAGTCAGCAGAAATTAAACATTTTGACTGAAATTATGTTTCACTTTCACAAGGCATTTAGATGGAAATACCAACTCCTGCATTTACCTTTCTGACAAAACCTAATCTGAAACAGCACAGAATGTTAGAGTATGATACATTTTATTGTATGCCAGAATTCTGGGCTTAAAAGAAAGAGCAGGCGAATACTTTTAAATTCAATGTATGTTTCTTACTTATTAATTTCCGCAATCTTTCAAAGAGTCAATAGATCCTGTTGCTGCTACTTCACAGCGTTTCCACAGTTATATGTACTTGGTTAAAATTAATAGAAGTGGGCTGCTAGACTGCAAACGAGGGTACAAAAAAGAAAGGATTTAGGCATATCTACAAAATGTTTTGGGTTGGTTAAGGAGAGGTTATAGATGGGAGGTTGGGAAAGATTATGTGGGGCGCTATGATATATCTAGGCTGCAATTTCTGCTGGGATACTTTTAATCAAGGCTAGACTGGAAACCAAAATCAGACCGGGGAAAAAAAAAATTCAACCAGTCCCTCATTGCTTTGTACCAGTGTACGAAGCAGAACTATATGTAGGTTTTGTATGTGTGTCTAAGTAAAATTGTTCTTGCACAAAGACATTTTTGGAAAACAAATTGTCCAAAAGATACATATTCATAGTTTTTCAAATATATATGAGCAAAGCGCATTCGGGGTAGAATATCCAGCCCTGAGAGCAGTCTCCAACCTTGCAGCCCATCAGGGATATCAATGAGCACCTGTGTACGCCAATGTTTAACACAGCGTGTATTACTAAAATGCTCCTTCAACCCATGGGTTTTTATACCAGTAAACGCAACCATACGCAATGGCTTTTGTCAACTAGGCCTTCATTAATTAATTAGGTCTCAACAACATATTTTGAAAACTGGATGTCTTCGCTCCTACATTGTTCACTGTTCATTTCTACAGCACGCAGTCAAGCAGAGTCATGTTTGTTTATTTCCATTGATGTTGTTCTTGCTGCTCTTGAAGAAAACATTCCAACACAGGCATAGATTATTGCATTTTCCAAGGTCCTTCCACTTGCTTACTGCACTGTTTGCTGTTTTTCTTGCAACTAGTTTCTCCTGCCATCTCTGGATGATTTTAGCATAGAGTGGGCCGAATAAATATTATTTTATTGGGATGCCGCTTAGATGCTTAGGCAAAATGATATTTCATAGAACTGTGCTCTGATTTGTTGAGAGTATAATTCTTTTGCTCACACCCTGATGATTTTGCAGGAATTGATGATTTTTTATAGAATAAAATGGTATATAAACCCCAGATTTTGGGGTTGAGTGAGAGCTTTCCTGCAATGCTACTAGGGATGCTGTTTTTTGTCATTGATTTTGCTACACACTTGGGATTTAGAATGTTTCTGATTTGCATATTATTCTGTATTGTCCTATTTACTGAGAGCCTTGATGGCATTGATTATTTATGAATCCACACCGTATAATTTCTTTATGCACATTTTGAATTTTTATATTAAATCTTAAAAAACGTCTATTCCTACTCTAGAACACAACTATTGAGTCCGTCCTTTCTTAACTGACTGTATTTTGATATGCTGTACGGTACCACATCACAGAGACACATTGCCTCATGAAATTGAAGTTTAACACTGTCTACGATTCATCCACCCATGAGTCTGCTGTTGAGGTAATTAATATTTTTGGGTGGTCAATTTTAGGGGTTCACCACGGCCACAGACCAAAGCAATTGATTCCTCGTAGGGTCTAGACTCTGCATCTTGCAATGGGTGAGGTTGTTTGGTAAAGCTCTCAAGTTTGGTTTGCACATGTTCCACAGAATAGTTTTGGAGGTTTTTCTCCATGGTCCTGCCCCCAGGGGTTTGTCATCAACACTTTTCTAACGGATGGTTTGCACCACATCTGATTATAAAGTCTTGGCTGGGTTTAATGAGAGATCAGTTTCTGTAGGTAGTGCAGGCTCTTGCAACCTTCCCCTTGCATCAGACCGTGAACTTCATTTTGATATCACTATATTACAATCTAGTTTTTTTTATGCAGGTGTCATAGAATTCCGTTCTTTCAGATTGATAGGCAGTCTCAAGTCTGATTTTGCATTCTTAGGATCATGTCTATTTGCGTTTTTGCTAGGATTGTGCACACTGTATTTCGTTATTGCCACCTAGTCATTAATAAAAATCTGGAGAAGCCAGCCCTCTTCATGGTTTGTGTGCAAAGGAGGCAGGATTTACTTAAGCATGAGCAGCTGAAAACAAACACCATGTTTCTCTGAAAGGCAAATCAGAGCACATGGTCAAACATAAAGTCTAGTGTTTAGGCTCCTTGCATTGGGACAAGAGGGGCTCTGGAGAACCATGGCCAATTCTTGTGTTTGCTGAGTTGCCCTTACAGCAACCTTGTAAGATCTCTGTCTTGCTGAGTTGAGACAATGGAAAACGTTCTTTATCCTAAGATAGAAGTGATGCTGACACTTGGTGATATTTTCCTGGTTTCCATTTCCAATAACTTAATCATGTATCATCTGCATATATGTAAACATCAGCTTGTGGAAGTTGATAAGTTAGGTCAGGGGATGTATTAAAATGTTATTTAGAAGTGGTTCATGATTTTTTGGTAAGCCAGGAAGGATTTAAAGACTGCCACATTTTTTTCTGGTGACAGTTTCAGAGGAATAACTGGATACATTCCATTTAAGTACTTGAGACTTTTGTTGCTCACTTTGGCCTTTTCAGTAGAATGGATATCCAGTCCACTGTGTCATGCCATAGGCTACTGACTGGGCAAACATAATTAGAACTGTCTGTTGTACTTTTTCCATGACCCTTAAGAGGTCATCTTATATGGTAGCTATTGAGGTGTAAGTCCTTCTCAGGGCCTAGAAGCGAGACAATCAGTCATGTATTGAGTTAAGTTGCCACATTTGATCATGCAGTTGTTTTGAAACTTGTAGCTCCTCTATTGTATTAGGGTGGAGAAGATTCAATGCCAGTCTTAGGTTAGGTAGATTATTGGTATTGTCTCTGGGCTTCTTGCTAATTGTTTTGTGCTTGTGGGCACTTCCATTTTAGTGACAGAGCCTTTAAAATATTTGTGAAGTCAGTAGCCAAATATTCTAGAAGCTCTTTGATGCAAGACGCTGGGCACTGATCAGATGGCATACCAGAAGCTTTGAAAATATTGGGCAATTTGCTCATATGTTTTACAGCTATGGGGTTGAAGGAGGGAAAGAATTACACCATAGCTGATGACACTAGTTAAGGAAAAGGTGATTGCCCTCGAACATTGGGCATATCCTTTCAACTGTTCTTTGTGTTTGCCTTAAAAATGAACATGGATTTCCTTGTAGTTCTGCTGGGAGAGGCACTGGGTGTTTTTCAGAGCATCTGGGTTTACTCTGTGTTAGGTATTGAGGCTTGCCCTCAATTGGTTTGTAGCTTAGGTGAACGGGTTAACAATGTACTTATACTCCTTTTTATCTTAATGAACCCTATGTAGCATCGATGTTACGATTTTTCAGTCACATTCTACCAGCCTCGAGCATAAACTGCCACCACAGATGCTCACTCTTCAGGCTTGCCTTTTTCAAGTTGGCCACTTCTAGTTTGCGACATTTGCTGATTACTTTATGTCATTCTTTGGACTCATAAATTTGATAGAAGCAGTTATGTCACAGATCATTTGAAATGTTTCTAGCAAGAATTTTGTGTCTCTGCCTTCTGAGGTTTGTTGAACTTAAATGTACTTTTTCACATATGCCTTCGTTTACACAGCTCTTCTTTCTTACTATCACGATTGTTAAGTGAAAATTCTGTTGGGAGTGTTAGCGGCGTGGCATATTTAGAAGCTGAACTGTGATCAAGCACCCTCAGAACATGTATTACAGTTTTTAATGTTGCAGTGTTGTATGTAAGAGCTAGGTTGGGAGCTGGGTCAACAACTGGGTCCACAATGTCAGTAGATGTGGGGAGGACATGCTACGCCACCCAAGATGGCCGTCTAGTTGCGGAGCACCGCGCCGCAGCCAGGGCCATTTTCGACTCTCTGCGGGTTTTTCTATAGATTTAAACACCTGGTCCACAGTAGAACTGTGCTCAGCATGTTCTTTGGTGGACCCTAATTATACCAGGTGACCCTGCAAGCCCTCTAGCGGACGCCATTTTGTATTCTTACCTGCATACTTTCTCCTCAGAATGCTGCTTGCTTTACTTTGGAGTGCTATTTTTTGCCATTTTCATGAACTCTTTCCTCATGTTTTACCACTGAATGGTATTCTTGTACTGGGAGGAACATCTTTTCAAATGGAATCTGCTACCTACGAATGTGCTTTACGCTAATTACTGTACTACGATTTTTAGTATTTTGCTGCGTTGGTTCATGGGCAGGAGCAAAAAATTACTGCGTTCTCTCAAGGGACATTCTTCCAACAAACCAGTTTCTTGCTCTACCCATACCAGTTCCTTCATTAATTCCTCACAGCTGTCTGAGGAAATGGTGCCACCGGTGACTTCTCGACCTGCAGCTTTGCCTATCAATGCATCTAAAGCACAATCATGTTCGTCTTACCAACAAAAGAATTAAACAGGATCCTCCTTCTCCACCCTTCTCCACCCAAATCTATATCTCCCATTTCCTTGGACATTGTTTTGGAGGAGATACGTGCTCCAAGACCGGTTATTGAAAAAACAAATACCTGCCTACAGATTCTGGATAATAGATGGTCGTCTATGGATTCCCGTTTATCGGTGATGTACAGGATTCCTCTGCCAGAATTATACACTTGGAGAAAGAGGTTTTGCAACAAAAAATATCAACTGAGGACCTTGAAAATAGAAATCGAAGCAAAAATCTCCGCTTATATGGCCTTCCTGAAGGCCTTGAAGGAGATGATCCTGTTTCTTACTTCATCACCTTCCTCCCACAACTTCTAGACCTTCCCATGACGACCAAATTTAACATTCCATGTGCACATAGATTGGGTCCGCGTCTAACTTCTTCATCTGCTCCGTCCAAACCTTGCGGAGTAATTCTCTTATTTCTGGAATTCACTGACCTTTTAAAAGTCCTAAATGCAGCTAAACTTAAGAAACAGCTTCCTTGGTTTGGTGCAAGACTGTTTATTTCTCAAGACGTTTCATCTGCCACTGCTAAAAGAAGAAAGGAATTCCTCGAACTTCACCCTGCTCTTCGTTCTCTTGGTGCTCGCTATGGCTTATTCCACCCTTGCTTGTTTAAGGTCACCTTTTTGAATAAGACTTCTTCATTTGAGGATCTCAGGAAATGTATTCATTCCCATTTTACATCCTCGATGGAGATTGTTGGTCCTTCCTCTAGCACTTGACTTTAATAGTTCTCCTGTTATGCATGGTCTTTTTTGCATTTATTGAAGCATGTTACTCTGATTAGTCGCCTTTTTGCTCACTTTGCCTCCTTATTGCTATTACATGTTTTTTGAAGTTCAATGTCTACCAGCCTCATGTTCCTGCTCCTATTTATGTTGATACGGCGTCCCGGTGTGGTGCGTTGCCGGTGTTGGGTGTGCTGTCTTAGCATGTCCGTTGCCACCCCTCATTTTACCTTCTATTCCCTTGTGAAGGTACGTATTACAGTCGTCAGGTTCTGACATGTACTCTCTCTCCTTGTTCCTTGTCTTCTTCCCCTTTCTTTTTCTCTTCGCCAGTGATGTTTTCCCTTTCCTTTTGTTGACGCCACTGCAATTTCTTCTCATTGTTCATTTTTCTTTCCCTATGTATGCCTCTTCCTTCTTCAATGTGGTTCTTTTCACTCTACAAGTACACTTGATATCTTGCACTCAGTCATTCCTTTCCCTTTTAATGACACTATTGCAGTATTTATCTCTCTCTGTTTCTCCCTTTCCTACATACTCTTATCATTACTTCATTGTTGAACGTGTTGCTCTTTATATATCCTTGTTATTCTATACTCAGAGTTGTTTCTTGGAATGTGAAAGGATTTATTAACCCAATCAAAAGACAAAGAATTTTATCTCATCTTGCATCTTATAACCCAGATGTGGCTCTCTTACAAGAGGCCCATCTCAAGGAAGCAGAAGCATTAAGATTGAAAAAGGGTTGGGTTGGCTCTGTTTTAGTCCCCCTCACTTCCACCAAAAGAAATGGATACATTATTTTGTGTCATAAAAAATTGAAATGTAAAGTTTTATCCCAAGACACTGACACCAAGGGGAGATGATTGCTCATTCATAATATGTCTCTGACTGTAGTCAAGTCAATATCTTTATTCGATTCATACAGAGAATCATAAAAGCACAAAGTGAACATAAAATACATAATTTAAAATGAGCCATTTGTAATACAAAATTTGATTAAGAGACCATCATACAGCATAAGTACAAAAAAGACCAATGGGAAATTACAAGTCCAGGCTAAGTTATCCATAACGCTTCCTAATCCGGAGCGATGCTCGTATGAAGTTCAACATAGCACAACAAACTTCAACAGAAGATAGTGACAGCAAATAATCATAGCCTTCATTATAGGTACATGGTTGTCACCCCTTCAGGATAGGCTTAATAAATCTAATCCTAGGTTCTTGGTATAAAGTACAGAAGAGGACAACATGTATAGTACTTTGTCTAACACTATTGTTGCAGGGACAGGGGTGTAGCCTCTCACACCAACCCCCTTGTTTGGGGAAGGCAAAGAGGAAGTGAAGTGTATTTAGCCTAAAGCTTGTAAGATAAAACCGCCATTGGACATTCGTCGAGAAAGTTAAATAAAACTGATGCTGGACCTTAGATACACAACTTGTTGAGCCTCCCAAGCTAGGTATATCTAAGGATTTCCAGTAACATGCTTTAATTTGGGCTTTCGTGTTTCCCTGAATATTTTCAGGATTTTCATAAACATGGCCCAAACCTATCTTATGCAACATGTCACTAACATATGACAACCAGGGAATCTGTTTTACATTGTCCAGGCTCATGCAATCTAAAAGAATTTCTCTGGAGAGTTGGAGGTTGTCCGATAGCCATATTTTGCACCAAAGTAATAAAGGCGACAGACGGATAATATCAGTCACTTTGGTCTGACTGTATTTAATGTTTATGGTCCAACTCAACCGGAATATTCATTTTGGCCTACTGTTACACAAAAATGTATTCAATTTAGAGATGATCTCTTTATTTTAGGAGGCGATTGCAATCAGATTGTTGACCCCTTTATTGACCGCCAATCCCAGGCACACTTTTTTCCTCACAAATCCCATAAAGAATTTCTTAATTTCATTTCTCAATCACACCTCATTGATGCATGGAGGTTATCTTACCCAGACACTATTGACTTTTCCTTTCTCTCCCCACCACATAACTCTTTTTCTCGGTTAAATTATATATTTCTTTTCCAATCCTTAACTCAAAATCTTATCTCTGCCTCAATTGAACCTATTGTCATTTCTGATCATGCTCCGGTTGTTGCAGATTTTGACTTGCTCTCTCCGCATCGCAGGTCTTCTCGATGGTACTTTAATAATGCTCTTTTACAGGACCCATCTTTCTCTTCTTCATTTACATCTTTTGCTTAAGAATTGTTTGTATTGAATAATGATCCCAATCTTTCTCCTCATATATTATGGGATTCTTTTAAAGCCACAACTCATGGTTTCATCATAGATTTTGTCTTAAAAAAAGAAACAAGTCCTTCAACGAGGCAGATCTAGAGAGTTTGAGTGATTGGCTCCAAAACTTGTCCCAGAAAGTGATGCTCCATGCACAACCCAAATCCGCGTCCCAGGCAAGTTCCACCTTACTCTTAGCACGGTCAGGGCAGGGAGATAATGCATGTTCGCAAATAAAGGAGGCTTTAGGAAGAACTGTAAGAATTTTAAGAAGAGAATTTTCCTCAGAAGAGGAAGGAGTTAAAGGGAGTGAGCAAAAAATGTCTAGAATGATTGCCATTAAGATGGAAAATTTATGCCAGAAAGAACAGGGGCATTTAAAAGTAATTTGAAATTGAGGGAATGAACAAGGGGTTGTACCATCAAATAGGTCGTGGACCCAAATTATCCCCCGAGATCTCCAGGATTTCCAAAAGAGAGGTCAATAATAATGGTAATGAGGCGATTATGCAGGGTAAGGGATCTGGAATACCAAAAACAAAACAACAGGACTAGACATATACACATTAAACAAAGGACACTGGAATAAAGGACAGTCGTATTTTTCATACAGTCAAGAACAGGACTGGAAGTGCACATACAGAACAAAAAACCCTTGAATACTAGACAAGGGGGCTGCAAAATGAACATGAGCAGAGGAGCCAAAGCATCAAAGAAGAAAGCCAAAGAACAGGAATAATGTAATGGTAATCAAGGAATCAAACATATGCAGTTTATACAGAGTAAAGGAAATTGACCTTCAGGATCAGCAGTAGGTTGGCACAGAATCTCAGCAGTGAGATATTTCAGATAAGTTTGAAGATAGAACTGACAGCCCAGGGGAGGAGCATAGGTGCAGGGAGAAAAACAGCTGTGATTCATTAGCCAGGTGTTCGGAATCAGATTGTTGCCACCAGACTGAGCTTTTGAAGGGAAAGAAGTAAAGAATCCAGATTGCACAATAAGGGAAACAGAGAAACCAGGAATAGAGGGTGGATGGGAGCCGAGACATGGGAATTCTGGACTGAATGTGTGTATGGGTCAATGAATCCACAAGAACAAAGAGTTATGATAACATACAGGGCTCACCAACAGGACATAGTCTAGGCAAGGTCTGAGAAAGGAAGACATTACACTCCCCATTTTATGAGCAACAAAGTGTATTTTCTGGAGAAAGTGAACCACTTAGTTGGCAACAAGTTCTTCACATGCCTGCAGGAAGTCTTGGTTGGAAGCATAAATTGCTTCCCCATTTAACTGGCTGAGAGGTGAGAGTAGGAAGTGGATGCCTTTATGAAAAAGGTTGTGGTGGTTTTCAGCGTATGATTGCTTTCTTGTACTTTTGCTGGACTATTTGAGGTGAGATTGGGTCTTGTCAATTAGACAGCAATATACATGATTACCCAGAGTGGCTAATAATGAGAGGATAAGGTGAATGTCAGTCTGCTTCAAGGAGTTAGTAAGTACAGAGATCTGGCAGAAGGCAGTCTGTGTGGAGACAAATAGTAAAATTAAAATGTCTCAATGAATAAACTTGAATGCAGCATTTACAGTGACAATACAACTTTGCAATTTCCTAAAGGGACCAGAGAATGTGCGTCCTACTCAGGTTACCATCAAGCTATTGTCAATAGGGATTTCTCCCAAGAGTTAGAAAGAAGGAAAGTATTTCTATTCAAAGAGCAGAATCTAGAACATTGTTTCCATGGGTCTTTCTCCTAGTCATGTGTATAACATAAATGTCAACCTGCATAAAATCCAACTACTTCAACATAAATTCATAGAGACCTTTCTGAATGCAAAATAATCATATACTCCCTGGTTGGTATAATAATAGGCAATAGTGAAGAGGGTGCAGTGCTTAGGTGAAGGTGCAGTAATAAATGCAGAATGATACACATACCTACAAAATTGGGGTCTTCCTTAATGCTAATACAGATATTGAAGTCCAATGTGTGAATTGTTCCTCGTAAATGTGATTTCCATACAGGGCAACCTCTAAGTAGTTATATGGATCTCAAGAAGACAAAAAACAACACTGTCACACCAACCCGAGGTATGAAAGATAAAAGATCATTCAATGCCATGCATATCTCATACATAGACTGATTACCCAAGATGGTCAGACTGGGGCAGAAAATAGGCACAGGATCCAAAATAAAAGTGAACCCCATTAGCGAACCAGAAAAAAAAAAGTGGGCCACATTTGCAAATCAGACCAGTTTTGAACTTGTAAAAACACACTGTATGAGTACTTTGTAAGGTAAAGGAGACAGCAGGTTTCTGTGTTTGATGCAGGCAATGTTTGTAGTAATATCATGGAAATCAACATTAAAACCAGCCAATCAGACCATAAAACAAGCCCACAAACTGCTAAAAAAACACACACAGACACTGATCTGTCAGGGCAGCCCATTGAGCAGTGCCTGATTGCCCTATATGCCAATCCAACCATAATATCCAGATATAGCGAGGTGGTGGGGGTGGTGGAGATTAGGCATGTGGTCCCATTACTAGGAAAAACAACTGCAAGGTGAAAGTAAAACACAAAATCACGTGATGTCTACCTCTGAATCGCCAAGTCATATCTCAGAATCACCCAAAATGGGCCACTTGATGGTTGGCCATGACTAAAACTAATCAAGAGCAGTATGTGGCAGACTCACTGACTACAGATTGCCCACCAAATTGGCACAGCGGTAAGAGGAGCAAGAGAAAATTCTGCTCTGTGGACAATTCTTTAACATATAACCTACGTAGGGCCCACAGTGTATGCAATATTCTGAAAAGGTGAAATAAATATTACCTTCCCTTTACTGTCGGCAAAACAAGGACGGGAGAGGTCAATATTCCATGTGCAAATCAATATAGTATGCATGGTTGCAATAGCAGTGAAGGACCAAGAACCCCCCAAGCCTGTCAGAGGCTCTGACACCAAGCAGTGGTACAAAGCATCTGACTCATTGGGTCGTGATTCAGCAGAAAAATGCCAGCCAGTGTGCCTATGCTACAATCAATCTCCGAAACGCAAGAAACACTTTCCTTGTGGTACAAGCCCCTCATGTGTCCTACCATGCCAAGTGTTTTTTTAACTTATTTTTTATTGGTATTTAATAGGAAATCAGAGTCTACAAACTGCTAGCATACACATCAACATGTCTTCATTACCCAATCCCCCTATGGCCCCTCAGTGTGTTCCCGCCAATCCTGAATTCCTGGTGGATATAACAGAATTGTGACGTGCAGGCCCTGTCCTCTCCTCTTTTCCATGGTGCCCTACAGGTGTGCAATCTGGATTTGTATTACAACCTGTCCTTGTCTTCAATACTCAGGCCAGGGTTCTCTATACAGATTCAACGCCGCC
Source organism: Triturus cristatus (assembly GCF_964204655.1). Taxonomy (NCBI): domain Eukaryota; kingdom Metazoa; phylum Chordata; class Amphibia; order Caudata; family Salamandridae; genus Triturus; species Triturus cristatus. The sequence continues at coordinate 610,909,564 of NC_140583.1, forward strand.
AGTGTAGTGGCCTACCCCGCACATGCGTGTCTGATATGTAGATGTCTTGTGACTTCGCTTGCTGAATGTCCTAAACTGAACTATAAACTTCTAACTGTGTCTCAGGGGAGAACAGTCCAAATAGCACTCATTACAACGCATGCGTTTACAACGCATGCCATTACAACGCAAGTCGTCACAAGGATGCGTTGTTACATCGCATGCCATTACAATGTAAGTCGTTACAATGACTTGCTGTGGAGGGGCGCTGGAGTTTGGAATAGTATAATTTACTATTCCAACTCCAGTGTGTGCAACAGTAGGGAAGGTGTTGGATTGAAAATCCAACAAATCCAACACCTTCTGCCCCCTACAGCTAGTCGTTGTAACGACTTGCATGGTAATGGTATGCATTGTAACAATACGTTGTTGTAACGACTTGCGTTGTAAAGGCATTACGATGTAATGCCTGCGTTGTAATGGATGTATTCCAATAGTGCCAGTGCTAAGATGACGGGTGCTGCAGTCACACCCCAATGTAGCACACAGGGAGGGGGAAAACCAAAGCAAAAGAATGGCGGGGGAGGCAGCCCTAAGGTCCGTCAGCACCTCCATATCCCACACCAGTCAAATCCTAGGTCCAGCCCAGCTGTCCGGGGGGAGATGGGTGCTCTACACAACCCCCATTCTCCAATCCCAGATTACTCAACCTTCACTTAAGCCATTTTTATGAATATCTCCAGTAGATACAAATGAGTAACTTCGTTCACCATTAAGCATATTGTCATCATTGCAATAACTGTATATGCATTTTAACATTTCAATACAAGCTAATTTCGACATGACTAGCACAATCAATACATCAATGCTGTAGTTGCATCCCCGGGGGGCCACCTATTGTCCCTTACTCATACTGTGTCCCGTCGGTACCGGGTACCTTACATATCTGGTCACTTCGTACAAACATTCAGGGCTGTGTAGGATTGCGATTTGAATTTTGTACTGACGTCGTTGTTAGCTTGAGAACCTTCTCAACCCACTCCTTCTGGAACAATACATTTGTCTGATGTGGCCTGCTTAGTGGCTTCAACATATGAACGGATTGGGCCCCATATATCTCTGGAGCGGGAAGAGCAGGGCATAATATCAGCATAGGTCTCAGAATTTACATTGCAATATGCTAAGCTGTTCAGCCAATCTTGTTCTTTGGGTGCTGTTTTCCTGCCCCAATGAATGGCAACCTCTCTTTTCGCCAATAGGAGACCCAGTGATGCAAACCGCCTGATCCTCTCAGGGAAATTCACTGTGTAGCCTAACAGGGCCACTTCCGGGGTCCGGATGAGAGGCAAGCCAACCATCTTCCCTAGTGTGCGGTGGATATTCACCCAATAGGTCTGCAGCCGAGGACATGTCCATGCAAGATGTGCGAAGTCAGCGTGTGGCGCAGCGCATTTTGGGCAGGTATGTGGCCTAGATGAGTCTATCTTATGCACTTTAGCAGGGGTGAAGTAGATCCTGCGAAGAAATTTTAAATGCAGCAGTTTGTGCCTACTGTTAAGTGAGATTTCTTTAGCGACTGCACAGCATTTGGCCCATTGGTCATCCATTATTGGTGCGCCTAAGTCCATCTCCCAGTCTTGGCGGATCTTGACGTCGCTTACCGGCCTCATATTAGCGCAGGTTGTATATAATTTAGAAAGGAAACGCGCCCCGTTCGGATTCTCGATTATCAGCGTGAGTGGGGTAAACGACTGGTTCGATCAGGAACGTAGGAAGCGTCGACCGTAAGACTGACCGAATGCGGGTCACAGTGAACCTATCCATAAATCTGCAGTCTGTATAGCGTGCATCCTCTTCCAGGGAGAAAATGTCCCCCTCGGGATACAGGCCACCCACCTTGGTGATGTCTAATGCTGTCATGGTGCGTTGCACGAGGCGTTCGCCTGAAATTGAAAACCACCTAGTGTTTGGGAATGGGAGGGCGGAGGAATAAAGTGTTGCGGCGCCAGTCAGTCTTCTCAGTTTTTCCCACGCCCAGCTGGTGGTGGATACGGTTTGTATGTCTTGTGGGTCCTGAGGGAATCCCCTAGACAGAACTGTGGACAGCTGCTCGGGGAGAACGAGGTCTGCCTCAGGTCGGAGGTACGGTATTCTTGCGTCCGGATGAAACCATGTGTGTGCGTAGTGGCATTGGGCTACTAAGTAGTATAATTGCATGTCTGGTAGTCTGTCATATGGTAGCGTGAGTACTGACCAACGGATGTGTGGTTGTTCTCCCCCAGACCAGTCGCATAAGGTGGGTGCGTAACGGCTGAAAGAAGCAGTCAGTGAGGGGTATGGCAATGTTTTTAAAAAGGGACAAGAATTTGGGAAGTACCACCATCTTTAGTTTTGCTACCCGGCCCGCTAGTGACAATGGCAAAATCTCAACCATCTGTCCACCTGTGTCCCCATGGTGGTAATTGCCTGCCCATAGTTTAAACAAATGATCTGTGTAGTGTCTTGGTGGATGTGAATCCCAATATATTTGACCGAATCTGGGCACCATTCAAGTGGGTATTCGCATTCCCAAGGTTTCGTGCCCGTGGTTAAAGGGAAAATAATTGACTTATGCCAGTTTATGCCCAAGCCGGAATATCGGCCAAACCGGAGTATCTCCCTGATTAGGGGCGCTAGATTTGTCTGGGGTTCCCTGACGTTCAGGATTGTGTCGTCCGCATAAAGCGAGACTAGGAGAGGGCCTGTGTTGAACTGTAACCTGCGCTGCAGATGGCGCTCTTGAAAGAGTCGAATTAGCGGGTCCATTGCCAGTATAAACAAGAGCGGAGACAAGGGGCAGCCCTGTCTGGTACCGTGAGAGAGCGTAAAAGGTAGGCAGATGGTTCCGTTCAGACGAAGTCTGGCCGTGGGGCTGCTGTATAGTAAGGCTGTGGTAGCAATGAAGCCCATTGGCATGCCCATACGTCTCATCACTGAGATGATGAATGGCCACTCCAGGGACGCGAAGGCCTTCTCCGCGTCCAGTAGGATCGCGGCTGCGGTGATCTCCGGATTAATCCTGTGAAGGACTGCAAATAATGTCAGACTATTCAGGGAGGTGGATCGATGCGGCACAAATCCAGATTGGACTGGGGAGATTATATACTCCATTAGTTGGGATAGTTGATTAGCGATGACTTTGGCTAATATTTTGTAGTCTAAATTTAAAAGGGACAGTGGCCTGTAAGACCCACAGAGAGATGGATCCTTGCGAGGTTTGGGGAGTGGAATAATAACATCCTCACATAGCGTGGGGAAAGTATCTGCTTCTCCAATGCCTCCGCATATACCTCAATCAGTTGCGGGGCAAGTAGGTCTTTATATTCTTTATAAAAGTCACCCTTAAAGCCGTCCAATCCGGGAGCTGTGGAGTCACGAAGGGTGTCAATGCCAAGAGTGACGTCTGCCGCTGAGATGGGTTCAGCTAGGAAGTCTTGCATGTGCTTCTCTAGATATACTAGTGCGATCTCAGACAGGTAGTCTTCCTGCGCTGTGCGATCACTCCCCGCCTTGGAGGTGTATAGTGTAGTGTAGTAGTTAAGGAATTCGTCTCGGATCTCCGATGTGTTGGTGAGTGTGTGATTAGTGGTGGAGCGTATGTCAGTGATGTACGCCTTGCTGTACGGTGGTCGTATCATCTGCGCTAGCACCCTGCCAGGTCGTTCCCCCTCCCCATATCGTCTGGCTGTGTGGTATTTCCCCAGGTACAATATCTCCCGGTCTGCAGTGTCTCTATATTCAGTCAGTAGGGCCAGCCGCTTTCCCTGCCAAGATGGGTCAGAGGACAGCATGGGATTGGAGTCGATGGTTGTGATGTGCTCAATGCGTGCCATCGTTTTGCGGTTGTTCCTGAGTGCCCCGGCATGTTTAGCGATACAGGCTCCCCGAATAACTGCCTTGAACCCCTCCCATAGTGTGGTCCAGGACTCCACGGAGCCAGTGTTGATTTAGAAATAGTCCTCGATGGCTTCACATATTTCGGACTTGAAGAGCTTGTCATGCAGTGCGCGGCTAGGGAAGCGCCAATGCCGTTATGTTTCTTCAGGACGTGGGAGTTTCAGGTGCAACACTATCGGGGAGTGATCTGAATATGTTCAAGGAAGAATTGTGAGAGTGCCGTACCAGTCTATCACTTCAGGGGAAATCAGCCAATAATCTATTCTGGTCCAGGTGCTGTGTTGACCAGAGTAGTGTGTATAGTCAGTTAGTGTGGGATTACGCTTGCGCCAAATGTCTGTGAGCGCGTATTGTTCGCAGAGGTCTAGGAGTGCGCGACGCGTTCACGGTTTCCTGTCAGGGGCCACTGAGGTGCTGTCAAGTCTGGGATTTAGCAGTAAATTGCAATCCCCTCCTGCCAATAGCAAGCTTGGCTCTAGTTTCGCCAGTTGGGCATTCAGAGCATGAAAGAGATCGGGGGCATCAGTGTTTGGGGCATAAACGCATATCAGTGACACCCTGTGCCCTCACAGGGCGCCAGTAACAATGATGTACCTGCCCTCTGTGTCACGTATAACAGCGCTGAGACTAAAGGGAACCCTTTTGTGTATCAAAATAACTGTGTGTTTCCTGCAGGTAGGCGATGTCCACATTATGTCTGAGCAAGTAGTGGATCACCTGTCTTCTTTTTCGATTGTCGTTGAGACCCCGTACATGCCATGAAATCAGGGACAGCTTTAAGGGGCCCTCTGTATTACCCAGCCGTGTCATTGATGAAATGCGTCAAATCCATTGTATCTGTGCAGCTAAGCGTAATAAACATTTTTTGCGACAGTGAGCATAGGTGCATATAACAACCAAAGAATAGTATACTCTGATCAATGTTATTATCAAGTAGGTCAAAACGGCTGTCAAGTGCCCTGAATCCGGCCCTCATTTCTTGTAGCATGGTGGCGGAGGCCGCTGCAGCGTCTGCTGTGTGATCAATGGAGCGTGCGTTATCCGCCATGTCGGAACTTTCCAATGGGGCCCTGTCTGTAATTTTCTCGATGGGGGGGGGGGTCTTTTGTTTGGGATCCTTGCAGCCCATGCCGCAGACAGGTAGCTCCAGAAATCAGGTGCAGCCGGGAGGGGTCGGGTGCCCGGCGGTGTCTTTCGTAACTGGGCAGGATGTGGATCAAATTGCACAAGGGTGGCCTGCGGGAACCCCACCTGTCAGGCTGTCCCCACAACGATATCGCCAGGACCGTGATGGGCTTGCATGGGCTGTGCAGTGGCTTTGAATTGGGTTGTGCCTCTCAAAGACGGCGCAATGAGGCATGGAGCAGTTCGTGGCTTGCCTCTAGTTAGCCCAGCAGGCAGCACTGTCTTGGGGCCCAGGAGCAGAAGTTGCTGTGGTCGCTGCGCATTGGAATCGTCTTACACTGGTCTGAGAGGTACCGTTACATCTCCAGTGAGTCCGTCGGTAGTAGGATTTTCAGTACGCCCCTCAACGTCTAATCAGTACGGGTGCACAGCGGGCACCATCCGGCAGTGTCAGAAAGAGCTCCTCTGGGCTGCAGTGGTTGTTGGGCCCGCCTCCGATGGCTAAACGGAGGGGAGAGCCAGGTAGTAGGGCCGGCAGGTCTATTGATGATACCGTTCTCTGGGCAGCAGTTTGGTTCAGGCTTTAGTGGGTAGGTGGTGCCCGTGTGAGCAATCGCACGGGTGGCTGGCCCCCCTTCAGGATTGTGCTCCCACCGGCCCCCGCTCCCAATCACCGGCATCTATGTTGGCAAGCAGGCCCTGGCCCCGCCTGCGATAAGACTACCGAGGGGCGTGAGGGCAGAGTGGTGCAGCCGAGTGTCACCAGGGATGTCGAAGCGGGGTGGGGGGAGGGGGATCAGAACGCCGTCGTGCCGCTAGTGACTCACCGCCCCATCAATTTCGGCATTTCGCCCTCTGCAGTGGAACGGCGGTGCGTTTTCAGGTCCGCTGGCCATATAATGGCGCTGGGTCGCTCTGTTATAGGCTCCTCCCATTGCACCTTCTCGGGGTCATTTCTTGTCTGCCCGGGCCCCAATCTGTCATCTGGTTACTGTCTTCGGGGCAGCGCGCACTCCGCTCGCCCGCACTGCGGGTCTCTGGGCATTATTACTGTTGATGGTGGGGGAAAATGTAGTTCAGCTGGAACGCCCTCCGGAGCTTCAATGCCCTGCGGCCATCTTAGCCCCCTGAGGTCCTTTAGTCAGGATTTCTGTGTCCAATGTGTGCTCCCACTCGTCTACCACCTCTGACCACAAGTCTGTAATGGGGTGTCTGCGAACTCCCCGGCCCTCCTCCCTCTGCAGTGCCCTCTCCTCAGCCCGGGCCCATAGCGTCATGTCCCTAGGCCATGTCTCGACTCCAGGCCCCCCTTTGCGATTTACAGGCCATGGCTATTCTCCGTTTGCACGCATGAAGTTCAAGGCCTAGGAACCTATTCCCTAAATATTTAGGCTTGGGCCTGGGGAATGCTCCCAAAAGGCAGACTTCTATAGAATTCTCCAGGGTGCGGTTCAGGTTCGCGTTTAGTCTTGCATGGACTGCCCCCCAGAACGCTCGCAGACGGGAGCATCCTGTCATATGGCGGTAGTCTATGTCTAGTGCTGCACATCGATGGTACGGCCTGGGCCCACCCCCATAAATCGATCCAATCCTGCGCAGCTCAGGTATGTCCTATGTGTATAATTATACTGGATGTATTTTAGGCAGGTGCTATGGGACACCTTCTAAGGGTATGCCAACAGTCTCCCCCATTCAGCATCAGAGATGTCTCGGCCCAGTTCAGCAGTCCAGCGTCTCCATAGGGTCTCTAGGGGTTACGAGCCATCGTTTTCATTGCCCTTTAGAGGTATGTGATCAGGTATCTCCCTATCCCCATTGTCATCAGTTGCTGCAAAACTAGGTAGGCCGACTGCTCCTCATCTCCAGAGGTCTCGGAACATTCATAAGAGGTCCTCATATGTTCATGAGACCACCTCATATATAAGAAATTGGTCTGCCGGCAGGGTCGTCTGCTCCATCAGGTCTGGCAGTGGGATGAGGGTGCTCAGCTGGGAGCAGTCGCTTACCGTTACTATCTCCATTTCGGTCCAGGACCTCATTTGCCCTGCCCTAAAGTATGTGAGTGGGTCTACGTATGGTAGCCCTACCAAAGGGAGCTCAGGGTAATTAATCGCCTTGCCTCCGGTCCTCTTAAGACAGCAGCCGTTGCTAAGAGGAGTCCTGGTCACAGGATCGTCAGTGCTGGCTGGAGCGGTTTAGCAAGTAATTTCCCCTGATTTGGTTCAGTCCCTATTCAGCCTAGTTCCAGTAGTCCCGCTCCTTCAAGCCACCGTGTGACCCAGTGAAGTTGTGCTGCCAGGTGGTATAGTTCAAAGTCAGGCACCCGGAGTCCTCCGTCCAGAGGTGGCCAGCATAGGGAGGTAAGTGAGACCCTCTGAAGGCCTCCATCCCATATAAGCTCCCGCAGGAGGGTACTCAATTAGCGAAACCATGTCACCAGAACTCGTACCATCAGATTAGTAAAATATTAAAGCAGTCATGGGAGTATAATCATCTTGGATTGCGTGCCATTACAGGCAGCTATAGGGAGCGCCAGAAGGAGACACAAGATTTTAAGGATGGCATTGCCTTGCCCAGATTGCCCTCCTGCAAATCGACAGGTTCATGATAAATGCGAATACCTAAATATTTGAAAGTGTGGGGTGACCAGAGGATGTCCACTGCTGGTCGGGGAACTTTGTGCATCACAGGGAAAACACATGTCGTGGCTCTATTTACCCGCAATTCAGAGAAAGCTCAAAGCCTTTAAGGGCAAATCAAAGCCAATATCCTATTCCCCATCCCGCAGGTAAATTAGCAGTTGGTCTGCACAAAGGGAGATATGTTTTCCCATCCCTCCACCATGAGTCGTATACCCTGGCATTCCATTAGGAAGCATTAGGAAGTACTCTGCCTGTGTTTTGATAGCCAGGGCAAAGAGCAGTGGGGACAGTGGGCATCCCTGCCTCGTGCCTTGAAAGATGTCATAATCATCTGAGATGGTGCGTCCCATTTTCACCCTGGCTGTGGGCACGGCCTCACCCAGGTAGCCCATCCCACGCCAAGTCCCATACGGAGCATAACTGCCTCCAGGAAGTCCAATTGTATAGTGTCAAAGGCCTTTTCTAGGTCCACTGACATAATCATGACTTGGGGGCAGTCCGTTTGATCCCAGTTGTGAACAATATTATACAGCAGCTGAGATTGAGGGCATTGTTACGGGTAAGGATAAACCAATTCTGATAAGTGTGTATCAGATCAGCCATGCATTGCCACAGTTGTGAGGATAATACCATGCTCCAGACCTTGAAATCAGTATTAGACATTGAGAGAGGTCTGAAGTCCACTGTATTAGCATCGGGCAAGCTAGTTTTGGGCAACAGCATGACCAGTGCCTCTCTGGTCGAGCACAGAAGGTGCCCCAGGTAATGTGGTTCCTTATACTGGGCCTCCAGCTTCAGGGCCAACACCGCCACGTACGTCACATATGCTGTTCACAGGAGATCCGGTCTTTGTTGAAGGCAGTCAGTCCTCTCAGGGTTCTGGAGGTTGCTGGCTGCAGGACAAGGCAACTTTTGATGCAGGATCTCTGGAAACTGCAGACGGGCCAGTGGGGCTGGGGCCAAGTCAGTTCTTCTCTGCAGTCTCCTCTGCTGGGCGTCTTCTTTCGTCCTTTTTCTTCATTGGTCGCGGTAATCTGTCTTCTTGGTTTAGGGCTGCCCCCTAAATACTGGGGCAGATTTATGTTTCCTGGCGCATCCCTGCAAATCAGCAGGGATGCGCCAGGAATGATGCGTCACGCAAGTTTACCGTTGCGCCACCACAGATGCGCTGCATTTACAATGCAGCGCATCGTGGCGCAAGGATAAATAGATGCGTGACGCATCTGATGGCGTAAGGGCGGCGCATTGCTGGAGTCGTGTCGCAAGCACGATGCAACTCCAGCAATGTTTAGGGGCTGCCCATACCTAACATGCTGCGTCATGCCTTACGCCTGCTTCAAGCAGGCGCAAGGTTTTGACGCAGCAGCGTCGGAAAAGTGACTGAGTGAAATCTTGTAGATTTCACTGCGTCACTTTTCCGAGGCTTTTTCCGATGGAACGCCCACCCTGCATACATTAAACCTGACGCAGTTTTAATGTGGCGCAGGGCTTTACACCGTGACGCATCTCCATAGATGCGTCACGATGTAAATACGGCGCAACGTGGCGCAGGGTTTACGCCGCCGCTGCGTCACAAAAGTGACGCAACGGCGGCGCAAATGAGGCGCAAGGGGCTCATAAATCTGCCCCACTGTATTTAGGGGGCTATTTAGGGCGTCTCGAGGTCAGTAGCCAATGGGCTACTACCTTAGGGGGACTACAACCCTGGTGTGCTCACCCCACGTGGGGGAGTGAGCACAAACCCTAATCCTGTTTGGGGAGTGCCTGCCATCTGCAAGAGTGGGCTTCACCTCGCCTCCCCCACTTGAGGGGTGGGGTTGGCAGAGGTGGGCACACCTTCTGGGCTGGCTAATATTTCCCACCTGTCTTCTCGCCGAAATGGAGGGGAGACAGGAAGGGGGGCTGCTCCTGATAGCAGGAGAGGCTGGGGGTAACATTACAAAGGCTGCAAGGCCTTTGAAACTCCCCTGCCACAGATGGCTCTTCCTGGCCTGGGGTAGATGTGAACACCTCTGCCCAGGAAAGGCTTTGTTTCTGAGCTCAGAGCTCCCACCCCAGGGGTCCAGAAACATGTCTCGTGGTGGCAGGCTGGTTTGTACCAGTCAGGGAACCCACCAGAGGCTGTTCGTTTTTCAGGGGGCATCTCTAAGATGTCCTCTGAGTGCATTTTTCATTAAATCCCGCACTGGCATCAGAGTGGGTTTAATGTGCTGAGAAGTTGGATACCAAACTCCCAGCACCATTTACTCTTAGTGGCAGTACTGCACTTACAATGTCTAAGAATTTTCTTAGACACTGAAGGGGTACAGGGCTCATGCACCTGTACCCTTACCACTGGAATAGTGCACCCAGCTAGACGGGTGTCTGACCTATGCCAGGGTAGTGGGTTGTAGGCATGGCACACAGGGATGCGTGCCATGTCGACTCTTCACTTTGTTCTGCACCAAAACACGCAGCCTGCAATGGCAGTGTGTGTGTGTTCTTAGGGAGCATGTCTACCAGATAAAAGGACAAGAGGAATGGACTATGATCTGATAACATGCGACCGAGGTATTCAGTGTGTCTCACATATCGGCACATCCCCCTTGAGCTAGTCTGGTGTGTACTTTATACATACTGGAGCAATGCGGATAGTACCTGTCCAAGGCGTGCTGTGTGAAGTACACCTCCTCCATGTCTTAGTGCACCATGCAAACCCACATGCCCTCTGCCGTACTATGGACCAGTGCCTCAGGTAACGGCGGGGTCGATCACTTCAAGGTAGTGTCTAGTACACAATTAAAATCGCCCCCAAGAAGCAGGGCCCCTCAGTGGCGTAGCTAGGGTGGGGCGGTCCGCCCCAGGCGGCACTATTTTGGGAGAGGACAAAGGCATTCAGATAAGGCTCGGCTTGCTTTCGTGGACGTTCGGGGACGGGCAGAGAAGGAATAGGATTCGGGCAATGTCCTCTTCTTTTTTGTGCTGGCAGCTGCCCCCCCTCTCTTCATATTATTCCCTCTCTTTCTGTCTTGCTCCTCACTTACTGAAAACCTTGACTTGAAGAAACGGTTCACAACCTCTCTTTCCTTCTTTCCTTTACTTGCTTCCCTGTGAAATCGATCCAAAAAAGAAAAACACTCTTGCGAGAAATGCCCTTTTTCTGACATTTTTCTATTCCAGAGTGCAGCGGGATGGAGAGAAATAGAAGGTTTTAAATATGAAAAATAAATACATAACTAAATAAAGCAAGACAGAGTGGTTGCAAAGTGGCCAGATTGGTTTTATTTACATCCAAATACATCAGCATCACTTTACAGAGTTTGCCAGTGAAGCGCTACTTTTGTTTTCTCGTCTTTCTTTCAACAGCATTGTTGTTCCCAGGTGGGAAAGTGTACCATTCCTGGAGGTACTGCAATACCTGGTTGGTGGGTGGATTGGAAAACAAAATGTGTACCATGGCTCTGTGTTTATGGATGTGGTCTTTTTAAACCATACTGCTTACGTTTTGTAAGGATATAAGCAATGGACATTGAAACGGTTCCCTTCAGGGCCCACTAGTCATGTCCTTAACTTTTCAGGTAAAACCACTGGCTGATTTCTGAATAGTGAGTGAGAGATCGTTAAGGTAACCATGTTGTTTCTGCTTACATTTCACATGCTTTACTTAATCTTGCATTCCCTATGAGTGGTTGCTTTTACTTTTATTTTAGGCACCATATTACTCTTATCAAGTGCATAATTTGAATTGAGCCACATCCAAGTGTTTATAGCGGGCACAATTAGGTTATAGCTGAAGGCAGTGCGAGTTTCTCTCAGTGGGGAAGTATGGTGTTCACTGGGGGAGAGGATGTGGCACTATGGTCAGAGCTGCCGAATTTGGAACTGGGGAACCGGGTTCAGCCTTTATGACCAGTCCACCAGACCACTCTACTGAGGGAGCACATTCCCATGCTAGACCTTAGAAGGCCCCACTAGACCTTAGAAGGCTTGATGTCTTAGCACAAGCAGGTGTACCCTAGTGGTGTCAATTGTGAGTTAACCTTGAAGGCCTGTCCACCACAATCCATACTGAAGTTCATCTCCAGTCTTGCGGGCAGGCCTACGAAGCAGCACACCCTAGAGCAACAGTGATCTAGTCGCTGTGACTCTGTCACTGAGGTCACATGAACCCTTGAGCAGGTTAGGGCGATGCAAACGGTGTAACCGCACTGGGTACCTATTTTGGGTGGGTGTGTAGTGTTTGCAAGTATATTATGGTTTTAAAAAACTTGTTGCCTCCTTCCTGGCCTCCAGCGATTTTCAGAAACAATAAAAATGTCATGATAACTTTGGTGATTAATGTTCCTTCTAGAGAGAGATCGGAGTTTTGTCTAGTGGAAGGGTTGACTCCTGGAAAGGTAGCACAGAGGGTTAATGTGCCTGCTGCAAAAAACATGTACCATGCAGATCACAAAGTGCACTGCTTTAATGGGGGGACCATGATGAATGGTCATTTAATGTCAGCTGTAGATGATGGATCCCTGAACAGTGTCATGTATGTGCATGTTTGCATTGTGCTGAGGGGATTACCAGGTAATTATTCACGCAGCTCTCTGATGGATGTCACATCCGGTTTTTCTGAGTCCCCAGATAGATCATGCAGTCTGTGGGCCCGATTCACAGAACAAACTTAAGACAAAATCCTAAACTTAGTACCATTTTGGTATTCACAAAATGCACTTACTACTTCTGGTATTCACAGAATGAACTTACTACTTTTGCGATTCACAGAATAAACTTACTACTTTTGCTATTCACAGAATGGATTTACGACTACTAACTTTACGTGGAGAAGTGTGGCTCAATGATTAGAGCGGCAGACCCTGATGCAGAGATCTAGCCCGGGACCAGGGTTCATTTCCCTGCCTCGGCGGGTCTTGGGCTCAAAAATTCCACGGACCTGATAATTCTTGCCTCGGTGCCATTCCAATCATGGAGTCCCACTCTGCAACTCTGGGCAATAGCTTGCTTAATCTCCACAACGGCCCCCACAACGCTAAGGATGCCTGGCCTCCACCTTGGGGGTGCCCAGGAGTGGACGCCTCACAGGGAAAGCCAGGATGGGTTCCACAGCGGTATTCGTACAAGCGCCTTGAGACCCTTGCGGGTGAGTAGTGCGCTATACAAGTATCAATTTACATTTTTACGTCCGCACTCGGGCCGGAAATTCCGGCCTAGAGGCGGAGCTTCCAGGCCGGAGGCGGAGCTTCCGGGTCGGAGGCGGGGCTTCCAAGTCCAGAGGCGGGGCTTCCGGGTCCGGAGGCGGGGCTTCCGGGTCCGGAGGCGGGGCTTCCGGCCCAGAGGTGGAGATTTTGGCCATGGCTAAATCTCCGCCACTGGCCGGAATCCCCACCTCCGGGCCGGAAGCTCCGCCTCCGGCCCGGAAGCCCCGCCCCCGGTCCGGAAGCCCTGCCTCCGGGCCGGAAGCTCCGTCTCCGGGCCGGAATTTCCGGCCCGAGTGCGGACGTAAAGTTAGTAGTCGTAAATCCATTCTGTGAATAGCAAAAGTAGTAAGTTTATTCTGTGAATCGCAAAAGTAGTAAGTTCATTCTGTGAATACCAGAAGTAGTAAGTGCATTCTGTGAATACCAAAATGGTACTAAGTTTAGGATTTTGTCTTAAGTTTGTTCTGTGAATCGGGCCCTGTGTGTTCTCTTTTGTACTGCCAGTCACTGCCAGTCACCAGTATATTCAACTGTGTAGCCTTGGACTGTGTCATGTATGTGCATGTAACTTGCATGATCGAGGTAACTATGAGTGGCGATACTGCGTGTCTCTCGGACCTCTTTCAAGTGCTCGCCGTCCTTTTTCCCCAGCAACCCCCCCTCCCCAGGGGCGGCAATCTGAGGGATAGCCCCGGGCGCCACAAGCTCTAGCTACGCCTCTGGGGCCCCTTCTGCCAGATGGCCCAATTGCATCAAAAGGGATATCAGGAAAGGGACTTGGTCCTGTTTCGGTGCATACACACTCCCCAGTGCAACCATCAAACTGCACAATCGACCCTACACCAGAAAATATCTACCCTCTTTGGCGATTTTGACTGTCGTGACCTCAAAGAGGATCCCCGCCCATACCCAGATGAGAGCCCCTCACGCAAACACTGAGTATGTGGTGGCGTGTATCTCCCCTCACTAGCTGTGCTGTAATCTGTCAGCCTCTACTCTTGTGAGGTGTGTTTCTTGCAACATGGCTAATTGCACCCCGCCTTATAAGATACATGTGGATTTTATGGCCTTTGTATGCCAACACATCCTCATGAGCTTAAACATATGTAATGAGGGTGTCATGGTGGCTGTGGTGTTACGCTACGGGTGCCCCCCAGTGTACCCTCCCACCCACAACAACCACCCTGGGACTGAAAAACCTAAGAAACATGTGCCCCAACTCCCCAATCCCAGAGCAGCCCAGCAATGGCTGGCCACCTAAACCACAAAAGTCAAAAATACAGTCATGACATTCATCCTCCATTCCAACTCTGTGGGACTGGAGGTGAGGGCAGGCTCAAGGTCTGAGGAAGTTCTACGCCTCAGTCTTACTGCACCAGCCTCTGTGTCGACCTTGGCGTGCACACTGGAGGCACAAGCCTCCTTGTCGACTTCAGTACACCCACTGGGGTCTACGAGGAAATCCAGAGGAAGGTCGGATCCACCACCGCCACCGCATGAAGCCCCTGCAACACTCCATGCTCTGAGCCAACTCCACTGACCCACTACAGTATCTCATTGGCCTTCTGGGAAGTAATGTCTGGAGGAAGGTCTACAGCTGGCTCGGACCACTCGGAGTCCCGAGGCAGAGCCCTTGTTAGTTGCCTTGGCCTCTGTGATCCCCACTGCCACCTGCAGGTCCACCACCCTTTCTCTGCCTGTCTGAATTCTAGTGGGTTTTGTGAGCCGCCGAGGTGTGTGGCCCCCTCTGAGTAGTGCCCTTTCCTCCACCTCTCCCTTCGTTCAGCTGGCATCCTCTTCTCTCCTGCATGGTAAACTTCAATCCAGGACCACGCTTCCTCTGGGTCCTTGCAGAAGTGGGAGGTGCCCTATTCCATGAATTTCAGTTTTGCTGGAATAGGAGTCTGTAGGGAAGGCTTTCCTCTCGTGGTTCCCTCTTGATCTCTATGAAGAGGCCCATTTGGCCTGGACAGCTACAGTATAATCTGTAATCTGCAAGGAGAGACACCTGACCATTGTACACCCAGAATGTACCAACTTATTATGCCAACTGTTAAAGGGTGTCCCTGTCTTTATAGTAAAGCAATGTGATGGCCGAGCATGAACCCTGTGAGCCTTCTCATGCGCAAAGAAGGGAGTTAGCTGGGTTGGGGCCACTTCAGTCCACATCCATGTCTCCAGATAGGCCACCATGTCCAGACCCTCTGTGCCTTCAGAGAGGCCCACCACTCACACATTATTTTGCCAATTGTGGCCTTCTGCATATTCTACCCTATGCTCAGGCTTATATACCCAGTCCGACAGTCCCAACAGTTGTACATACATGGTTGCAGCTCGGCTATTGCAATGTCCAACCCGTTAACTCTATCGGCCAATTTATGATGGTCGGCCCATAATAGGCCATGTTCGGCAGCGATTGATTCAATCTCTCTGTGTAGCGTGTTCTTTGTGTCTACAAAGGCGGCAAGAATTTTGTCCAATACATGTTGAAGGGGTTGGGGCCGCGATTCCAGGGTCATGTCTGCATCCTCAGGAGCAGTCTGTGTCTTCTTTAGCTCCCGGTAGGGGCCTTTGGGCCATGGCTCTTGATTTGCCCATCCTGCTCCGCATCTCTTGCCGCCTGTCCTCTGCAACAAGCACCCTGGGGTTAGGATCTTTGGGCGTCGCTCAATTATGTTTTAGAACTGCAAGCAAGGTAAGTGGTTTAATATTTTTTTTTATGTTATTTTCCCTATTCCGTTGTCTGTTGACTCCCCCCCCATCCCACCTCACTGCTCTTACTTGCACCAGCCACGGCTGGTGCTTTGCGAATGAGCAGCATCCTATTCTGTTGGATACTCAAAACTTTGGAGAGTTCACCATACATACAAATTAAAAGTTTGTCATGATGATCACTACATGGTTATTGTGTGATTTGTGAACATCTATTGTGCAATTATTAAAGAATTTGTTATCTGTTGTTGTTACAAACTGTGATGTAAACTTCCTGCATACCGTCAAGCAGCATGTTCAGATGTTAAGTCATGCAATTAATTCAAGTGATAGTGACTGACCAGAGGGCTTGCATGGGCTACTGGTGTTCTGGGGCCCGACATACTATGGATACTGAGCAACTGGGGCAAATACCCTTTCTCCACATTGCGCAGAACAGGCCGTTTTGCCCCCCTCAGCACTCGCCCCCCTTCTGCTGTTTACGGTTCTAAACCCCTCCTGCCCAAGCCGCAGCCGTTCCTTGACCTGTTCTGTCTCCGTAACTAGTCTCCTGTGGAAAAACTGAGGGTACTAAAGGGTGTGACTTAAGCTAAAATCTGTGCTTTGTACCCGACTGGTACTATGCCACTACTCGCATTACATCCAGATTATGATATATAATGCAAGTAACATTATACCTACAACAAGGCAGGATTATAGGCTTTGTCAATAGTTGTAAGTGACTTGCCATTTGGGAAATAAGCACCTACTATGGCCTTATTGTATATAATATTGAAAATGCTTCAGTTCTGAAAGGATGAGACTGAAAGTACTAGAACGCTTCTCTGTGAAGTTACATCAAAGGCAGTGAAGAGCGGTACTGATGCAGAGTTAAGATTTTTTTCTCACCCTGAGGCAGCGCTTTTTAGAACTGCCTGGTGCTGAGTACTGGCAGGATCCGGCCCACTTAAAGCCCTGTGCAAAGGTGCCCTGGGAAAAGCAAAGGAAGTGCTCTGCAAAAACCCAGAAACTTAGCCTAATGCGTGACACTGTTTTTCTCAACATCAATTTGAATGTTAGATTCATCTAGAATTATATTGGCAGTTATAGCACCTATTTGATTCATGGCACTGTCTCTGGGCGGGCATCACGACCAGGCCGGGAGTAAAAGCAAAAGGTGTATAGGCCCCAGCCCGGTTCTGCGCTGCTCAGTGAATTTGTGAGCAGGGCGGAGCAAGGTGGTGGCTTGAGTTGCGCACCATCGCAGGCCGTGGTGGTGGCTGGCTGCAGCCTGCAGGCAATAAATCAAAAATTGTAATCATAATGATTGTCACCGTCATGGACCGTGACAATCATCAAAATTAAAAAATGTGGTTTGGTGCACGCAGTGCCGCAGACGCAGCATTGTGTCTGCCCTAACAACAAGCAGGGTGTTACTATTATGAAGATGGCTACTACGCTTTTATTCGGCTTTGTACGGGTGGCAGATGGAACAGATATGCCGGATTCTAAACCCAGATTTTTTTATTGAATGCTTTAACCCAATGAGTACATAGGCCGTGCGATTATAATATATGATGGTGCACTGTTTGTATTTTGAACCTGCGAGGGCTTTATCTTAGATTTACTGAAATGTTTCATATTAGTCTGGCACCATCTGGTAATATGATGTCAAACTAAGCAGTGTAACTTTGCGCGGTGTTTTGAGGGTGCATTTCAGCTAGTTGTGGCTTTTTCAGCCAACAGTGCCATGCTTGCTGGGATCTGTGGCTTCATTGCTCCAAATTGGATGAAATCAAAGCCTGATTAATATTGCTGGCTGACAAATTAGGGCTGGCTTTAAGTCACACGTATGATATGTGACAAGGTGTCTTGTATGGGGATACTCTCAAAGCACACATCCGAAGTGCAGAGTGTATTGTAGACTGTGCCTTGGTTTTAAAATTAGATAAGTAATTTTCAACATTTCAATAAATACCAAATGGCCCAATTGATATGTGACCTCTACAAATAAACCTTTGTTCTTCAATTTTGCATTCTGCGAGTTGCAGGTTTGTTTTTCTCAATGCAATTATGGGCTCAGAAATGCCACTAAGCAAAGTACTGATGGAATTTCAGTTTATGCCAATATCATCCTTGTGTGTATTAAATGGGTACCAGATTGGAGTTTGGTTGCATAATTACAAGTGCTAATAGTAGGTGGGAAGACTTGGATGGGTATTATGCAGGCGTAATGGAGCTGAATCCACAATTAATTGCATAGGGAAAGTTTGCAGAGTTTACCACTTTTCCAACACCTATGCACTCACATAGTTTCACGTGCATATAGTGGGGGCTGGTCTCGCTTTTTCTTTGTTCTCTCTGATACACTACTTGTGTCTATTTTTGGTGCTGTCTGTAAGAATGTCTATGGATACATATGACAGGGTGGGTAACCTGGTGCTCTTTAAGGTCATCATCCACTATTTACTGTGCTTTGAAAGTTGATACAATTGAATATGTAATGAAAAATGTGCTGTAAAATTCACCATTTTGGTCCGTCTTTTTCCAAAATTTCACTAGTAGTGGTCAGGCACGCTCACTGCGCTCGCTCTCTACGCGCCAGACGGGGGCTGGTCAGGTAAAATTTGCCAGGGCTGTTTTCAGTTCCCAGTCCGGCCCTGCTCTTCCTTGTGACCTATCCCTCAATCAAGGAGCATCCTTTTGTGATGTACAGAGGGAGAATATCTATCCCTTCCTCCAGTGTGTCCCACCCAGCTACAAGGAATGCAGCAATATAAACATCTGTCTGGGGGATTCTTCAACCTCCTCAAGTCTTCACCAGGCTGGGGCTTCCTAAAATGGAACTCAGGGTCATCCATGTAATTTACCATTGCCATCACATTTCACTCAATGTACATACACAGCACACATACTGTCCAGTACTGTAACTTCAATGTATTGTGCCACCCCAGGCGTACATACATGCAACACACACAATCACTCTGTGTGCACTGCTCAGCACTGTATCCTTTCTATATTGTGCTATGGTGTGCTATTTTCAAACACGCATGCTGCCAGCACACGCATTCACCATGTGCGTGCTGTACAACACTTCACCCTTCGTGTATTGTACTTCTTGCAAGCGCACATACCTTTTTGCAGAACCTTTTATTGAGCATGCACTGCAGAGCACTACATCTCTCATGTAATGCACTCCGTGCAGGCATACATACATTCAGTATATGTACAACAGTGACCATCAATACACTAAGGGTCTGGAACAAAATCCCTGTATACATTAGAACCCCTCAACGCTGCTCAAATTTAGGAAGGAGTTGAATATTCACCTTTACACTATATAAAAATGAATCAACAGTCCACAACCCAACTTCCTCTCCTATTACTTGCCGACTTTAAATTAGCTTTTGCCCATTCTGCTGCCTTTTATCTAGCTTCCTGTTGTAGAAATACATATACATACATACAAGGTCTTGTAGGTGGTCATGCTACTCAGTCATAAAATGGATATGCATGACGCATAATATGTGTCATAATAATTCACAAATACGCAGCTATTATGGAAGAATTTTACTCCATTTCAATAATAATAAAACCATATTCTTTTAATGACGAATCATTTGTTAATATCATTCTTATGGCCCAGCTATTGTTAGATTAATCGATTCCGACTATCAGTCTTACTATTTGTACAGTCTTGTAGCGCATAGGCTATAAGTGCCAATGATTGATTAATCTGTCCATTAAAGCCCTGTGCTTTCCTTCAGTCTCGCTTCAAAAGTTTGTATTCATTACATCCATTTTTATTTATGATGCATGAATCTGTTCCATTGAGTTGCCTTCTCTCTCATTCAGCTCAATTGCATTTATTTCAGTCCAATAACTGTCATGGGTACAGGCAGTCAATGTTTTGCTTTTGGCACAGATCTGACTTTCAATAATCTGAGTTCTCAGCTGTTTTATGTTTGGTCCAAAATAAGGCATGGCACAATATCTTACCATATAGTCTGCTTTGCCTCATGTGCAGATAGCATGCTTTTTCACCCAGGTGTGTCATTCACGTCTCATTATTTAGACATTTTAGCCAGCGAGCAAATGGAGCTGTTTCCACACTGTGAATGTCTGCTGAGGGGAGGACGTACCCCCATTGCTGACTGTGTCATCGATGTAGGTTGTCCCTCTATGAAGGCTCATGTCTCATTTTCTTTCAAATTTAGATTTTTTCGGAAGGTAAATAGTAGTTTAAGATTGTTTGCGTCAGTGGCAGCCCACAACCCCCCACATTATATGAGAATGGATTGTAGTAATACTTTTAAATGTGTGTGATGAAAGTCCAATGTTTGAGACAGAGTGTAGGGTGCTTTGCATTAGCATAATTTTTCTGTTATCAGATCAGGAAATGAAGAGGGGATTCACCTGAAATATGCTGCATTTTTCTTGTAATTTGCAGACACTGGGACACATTGAGCAGTGCCTGCACATTGGCTGCTTCCGCTCAGAGCAATAAGCTGCAGGGGGTGAGGAGGGTTCCTCATGTTCACTTCCATAGGGCCATCTGCTGTCCTCTGCTCCAGAATCATCCTGGGTGCTATCTGGAGACTAACACCCCGATGCCATTACAAAGGAGGCAAACACAGGCACACAGCTTGTGATAACTTTGCAAGTGCTTAAAAGAAACTATTTTTTAAGGTGGATTTTTGACTTTATGGAAGAGATGTGCATGCATAGTAAGAATGTTCGATGTGTCTGTCCGTATGAGTAATTACACTAACAATTGAAACAGCACTCAGTAATTTGCTTTGTTATTTGATTTCTCTTGTTGTGCTACTCATGCCGATGCGTAACATTGCGCGCTGGTATTATACAGAGACAATGAATCGTAGAAGTGTATAAATCAGTGTACAGGAAATGTTACATAAGATAATAAGGGATACAAGGTGTAGGAATTAGATATAATCCATACTGGTAGGTAAGAGTGCATGGTCTGGAGAAACACAAAGTCAGTATTTAAAATGGAACACATTGGTTGGAGTTGCCTGTACTAATAATACTGTGGTACTTCCCAAAGGAACACTTTAACAGCAACCTTAGAAAAAGAAATGATTGTCAAAAGAATATAAGGTTCTAAACGCAAGTCTTGCAGTTTACTTACGCTAGTTCATAGCTCACTGTGACATATGAGAAGGATTGCAACGTATGAACTGCCAGTAGCAAAATGATCTGTGTGAAAAAAACAGTAACCCACTGAGCTATTTACAAATATGTGATGTGCATGTTACATGATGTGCTTTACACGAGGCACATTATCCCTCTATGCCTGCTATATAAATCAGAACTATGACTAGACAAACTCTGTTCTCTCCAGCAAGTGCATTAACCTGCGGCGTTATTTTACTGTAATCATTATCCACGGAAAATTGCTGGGCACACAAAGATCTCTGCAGCAGGTGCCTTAACTCTTCAAAATATGTTAATATGCAATTGTCTATGGTCAATTAGTGAGCCAAAACAGATTTATTGTCACATTTGTCCTTGTTGCCAATTTGTTTGTGAATAAATGTTTTGTTTTAAAATCTAAGGGGCAGATTTACAAGCCCCTTGCGCCACTTTTGCGTCACTTTTAACATGGGAAATGTTACGAAAAAGTGATTCAAGGGGCTTGTAAATCTGCCCCTAAAAGTATAATACATGACTTACTGACGTCGCTTTTTATGACTCCACACCTTTTCCACTGTCACCCCTGGCCTTTACCCCCAATTTAGTACACCCATGCCTTGTAGTTTCCTTATGCTGGTTCATAGCTCACTGTGATATATGAGAAGGATTGCAACTTATGAACTGCCAGTAACAAAATGGTCTTTGTGACAAAAGCAGCAACCCACTGAGCTATTTACATAAAATACAAATATGTGATGTGCATGTTACATGATGTGCTTTACTGGAGGCACATTAACCCCCTATGCCCGCTATATAAGTCAGAACCATGACTATACAAACACTGTTCTCTCTAGCAAGTGCATTAATTCACAGCAGCATACAAAAGACAATGTCTCAACTGGTAATCATTCACAAGTCAATTAAAAAAATAATTAATCAAACAGAGAGATGGAAAAAAGGGGAGACCCAAATAAATCGTAGGAAGACAAAAAGGTTCTTATTTGCCAGTAGTTATAACAGCACTACAGTACATAGTATGTATAAGTAACCATAAGTGGGTTGTGCACTAATCGTGCTTGTGACACCGAATGGCGTAGTGACACAATGAGGTGAAAAAACAGCGTGAATGGCGCAAAAATACATCAAAATTAGTGGTCAATAATAGAAAGTTAAGGTATATACAAGGTAAGTATTCTGCTTTAAATTATTTAAATTGACCACATTAATGCCAGAGGTAACGCTGGGTGGTCGACGGCGTTTCGACCTGTCTGAGTTTAGCTCGTCATCAGGACCAGGTTACTTGAATTGTATAGTGCTCAATACTTGGCGGATGGTCCAAATTGGAGGGCGAGGGAGGGAAGGTATTCCAGGTGATATCTGCTGGATTATCAGGCTCGTGGGGCAGCGAAGCTCTAATTACGGTCCGCGAGGAATGTAAAGAGAAATGCAGGCAGGCGCAGAAACCAGCTGAGTCATTTAATCGTGAGATCCAGAGGAAAGGGCCATCAAGCCGCTCAAGTAAAACAGACGAGGTCGACAAGGGAGAGGCGATACTTGTGTTGATGAGGAAAATCAGGCAGGTCGATATAGGGAAGAGCGGGAGGAGAGGTGCCGCAACAACGGGACCGCTTGAAGCACTTGAAGGGGGAATGAAGGACGGCCGAATTAGGGAGGTGAGGCCTGAGCGACGCCACGAAGAGCAATCGTGGTCTAAGTTAAGGGCAATAAATGAATTAGAGCAGACGGGCGAGTGAAGCGCCCGGTCAAGCTGCCCAAAGCAATGGTGCAACAAGAATTCACAGCAGGGCCGGCTTCAGGGCGGTGTAACTGAAGGGACAGCACTTGGCGCTGACCTGGAGAGGGGGCACTGACCCCAGGGGAGAGAGCTGGGTTTACCAATAGCTTATGATTTAAAAGCACCTGCTGCAGTGTTCCTTGTGGGTTCAGCTTTCAGGCAGCACTAAAAATGTGAAGATAACTCTTGTGATTAATGTTCCTGCTAGAGAGAGAGAGATAGGAGTTTTGTCTAGTGGCAGTTTTGACTCGCCATAAAGTAGTGCAGAGGGTTTATATGCGTGATGCAAGGAACAGATCTGTGTTTTATGTGGATAGCTGAGTGGATTGATAAAGCTAGCCTTAACCAGTGCTTTAAAACAAATGAAATGTATGTGAGAGAGGGGCTATGGAGAGATAAGGGGCACTTTTGCTGTGTGGTAGTGAGGGAATCGGAGGAGGAGGTCAGGCAGTGGGGTGCTCCCAAAAAGATTGTCCCACCAGGTGCCATCAGTGCTAAAACCGGCCCTGACCCACATAGTTATCTTTCTGTTATTATTATTCACTGAAAATTATTGGGCACACAAAGAGCTTTTTAGCAGGTGCCTTAACTTTTCAAAATATTTTAATACGAGGCCTGTTTATGGTCAATTAAGTGAGCAAGAAGAGATTTAATGTTGTTTTTCTCCCTGTTGCCAATTTCACTTTGAAAGATATTTAAAACAAAAACAAGAAATGGATATGTTGACTGACTCAACACCCTTTCCATTGTAGCCCCTAGCCTTGACCCCCAACTCCCCAAATATAGGTTTTTAGTTTAAGGTTTTCACCATTTTCAGCACTGGGGGTTATTATTGAGATTGGTGAGTAAGGTACTTTTTAGCTGTTTTAGGTTGGCCTTCTGATGTCCCTTCACAGGTAGCTTGGCTGTTAATATGTATACAGTGGTGAAAGTTTTTAGGTCGAAGCCTCCCGGACAGCGCACCTATCTGGTTGCAAAAAGACATATTGTGGGCATTCTGAAATCTTCTCTGGGAATACATTCCGCCTATTGCTTACCATTAGTATTGCAGTTTGAAAGTCAACATTTTCTGGATTTCTATTTGCAGGCCTTATTTTTTTTTAGGCTATCCAGCATATTTTCGTTGCTCCCTTGGAGCTAACCTTATTCACCATCACTCCTTGTATTCTTCCATGAGTTCTCCTTTCTGTAAACAGGTCTTTAACTGTTGTTCTTATCTTATCACATTTGCTGTACATTCAAAAACAGAGGTCAAATGTCAGACTCTGTTTTCTGAAGGAGCTTGGTGTTCTTTTTTCTTTCTCTGATTGAAAAGTGAGATGATTTATGCGGCAATCTTGGCTGGTACTGGGAAAGAAACATTTTTTTCTAGAAAACAACAAAATGTAAATGTTTGAAAATGAACTGTGTAAATATTTCAGAATATACAAAAGCACAAAGGAAGCAAATTATTTTGAAATTTGGAAGTGTGGGGGTAGCAAATACTTTATTATGATCAAAATAAATCAGTAAACTAGGTGATGTTATTTCCAGACATTATCATTTACTCACTGTATAGTTTGACCTACCAGGTCGGTTGCTCCCCCTCCGCACAGCTCCGCCTTTGTGTCCTTGCCCCAGCTGCCGCTGCTGAGGAAGTTCGAGGCCCTCCTCCACCCGCAGGCTACCACCTGCGCCTCATCCCTGGTGGCCACTGGTAGGCCGTAAGTTTGTTCATCTTCCGCCTTATTGTTTTACTGTATTGCCTGT
This sequence comes from Triturus cristatus, assembly GCF_964204655.1. Lineage (NCBI taxonomy): Eukaryota > Metazoa > Chordata > Amphibia > Caudata > Salamandridae > Triturus > Triturus cristatus. Next base: position 610,933,821 of record NC_140583.1, read on the forward strand.
ATTTTCATTGTTGTGTCTGTGACTGCTGTTGTCTGTCTTCCCCCGCTGCCTGTACGTGGTCCTTGCCCGTTTTCTTTCCTTCTGTACCCCTCGCTGCCCCCGTGTCCCTCTGCCCGGTTTTCCCTTCTGTTCCCCTCACTGCCCCCGTGCCTCTCTGCCCTGTTTTGCCTTCTGATTCCTAGCTGCCCCTGTATTTCTGTGCCCTTTATGCCTTCTGTGCCACTCGTTTTTTATTGATTGTGTGCCCTTTGCCTTCTGTGCCACACGTTTCCCCCTCGTTTTCGTGCCCTTTTTGCCTTCTGTGCCACTCGTTTTCCATTGATTTATGTGCCCTTTTGCCCTGTTTCTGTGCCCTTTTTGCATTCTGTTCCACTCGTTTTTCCCTCGTTTTCGTGCGCATTTTGCATTCTGTTCCACTCGTATTTCCCTCGTTTTCGAGCCCTTTTTGCCTTCTGTGCCACTCGTTTTTCATTGATTTTGTGCCCTTTGCCTTCTGTTCCACTCGTTTTTCCCTTGTTTTTTGTGCCCTTTTCCTTCTGTTCCCTCCGTTGTCCCTCACCGCCCCGCCACTGTGTCCACCCTCAGAGGCACCCTCGTCTACCGACCCCCCGGACCCCACCCCCAGTGCGACTCCATCGCCGACTTCATCAGCACGCACGCCCTGACCTCCACCGACTACATCCTCCTCGGAGACCTGAACTTTCACCTTGAGAACAACAACAACAGCAACTCCACAACCCTGATCGATAACCTCGGACTAAAGCAACTTGTCACAACGCCCACCCACTCCGCCGGCCACACGCTCGACCCTGTCTTCTCCTCAAGCCTGCACGTCTCTGTCAGCCACACCACCGAACTCCTCTGGACCGACCACCGCTGCATCCACTTCACCTTCCAGAAACCCACCACACACCACCGCACCCAACAGATCCCCCGCTGCTGCTGGAGCAAAATCACCGAAGACCAACTACATGCAAACCTCACTCTCAGCCCACCCACCAAACCCTCCAACACCGACGATGCTGCCCACAGCCTCAGACGCTGGATCGAAGACTGCGCCAACCCCCTCGCGCCGCTGAAGAAACCCCCCCACAGAGACACCAGCAAGAGGGCCAGCTGGTTCACCCCAGAACTCCTAGCCTCCAAGCAAGCCTGCCGGAAACTAGAGAAGAAATGGCACAGCGAACAAACTCCAGACAACCACGCAGCACACAAGGACGCCATCCGCAACCACCACCACCTCATCAGGGCCGCCAAGAGAACCTCGTTTAAAGACCGCCTCGACAACAACGCACACAATAGCAAGGAGCTCTTCAACATCGTGAAAGAACTCTCCAACCCCAGCTCCAACACCAACGATATCCCGCCGTCAAAAGCCCTGTGCGACTCCCTCGCCACCTTCTTCCACCGCAAGATAGCAGACATCCATGACAGCTTCAACACCCAGACAGACCCAACAGACAGCAACACAACAGACCTTCCGCACACTATCGACCACGACCTCCTGGTAGCCTGGGCCAGCGTGAGCATCGATGACACCATCAAGACCATGAGCACAATCCACTCCGGCTCTCCGTCAGAACCCTTCCCGCACAACGTCTTCAACAAAGCAAGCAGCTCCATCGCACCCCACCTGCGCAACGTCATCAATCTCTCCGTCGAGACCGTGACCTTCCCAGAGAGCTGGAAACACGCCGAGATCAACGCCCTACTGAAAAAATCCAAGGCTGACCCAAGAGACCTCAAGAACTTCCGGCACATCTCTCTGCTCCCCTTCCCAGCCAAGGTCATCAAGAAAATTGTCAACAGACAGCTAACCCGATACCTCAAAGAAAACAGAGTCCTGAACCCTTCCCAGTCAGGATTCCGCAGTAACCACAGCACCGAGACCGCCCTCATCGCCGCCACGACGACATCAGGACCCTGCTGGACAACGGCGAGACCGCAGCACTCATCCTCTTAGACCTCTCCGCCGCCTTCAACACTGTCTGCCACCGCACACTACGCGCACGCCTCCACGCCTCAGGGATCCGAGACAAGGCTCTGGAATAGACCACCTCCTTCCTCTCCGGCACAACCCAGAGCGTCCGCCTCCCCCCATTCTGGTCCGAAGCCTCCGAGATCATCTGGGGCGTACCCCAGGGATCCTCCCTCAGCCCGACACTGTTCAACATTTACATGGCCCCGCTCGCACACGTCGCCCGACAGCACGACCTCAACATAATCTCCTACGCCGATGACACTCAACTGATCTTCTCCCTCACCAAGGACCCCATCAACGCCAAAGCCAACCTCCACGAAGGAATGAAGGCCGTCGCCGACTGGATGAAGACCAGCCGTCTGAAGCTGAACTCGGACAAGACGGAGGTCCTCATCCTCGGCCCCAACCCTTCAGCCTGGGACGACTCCTGGTGGCCGACGGCACTGGGAGCAGCCCCGACACCCACCAACCACGCAGGCAACCTGGGAATCATCCTCGGCTCAAAGCTCTCAATGACCAAGCGAGTCAACGCTGTCTCCTCCTCCTGCTTCAACACCCTCCGCATGCTCCGCAAGATCTACAGATGGATCCCGACAGATACAAGAAAGACAGTCACCCAGGCCCTTGTCAGCAGCAGACTCGACTACGGAAACGCCCTCTATGCGGGAGCCCCGACCAAGCTCATCAAACGACTACAATGCATCCAAAACGCCTCGGCACGACTGATCCTCGATGTACCACGCCACGGCCACATGCCCCCCATTCTTAGCCACTCCACTCTACGAGTTTCTATGACACTCTACTCCACAACACAACACTCTACCCCACCACACTCTGCTCTACTGTAGGCCCCTTCACACTAGGCCACTCTAACCCATTGTACGGCACTCCACGCCACTCTTTTCTACTTTACTGCACTCTGCACCCCTCAACTCTAAATCCCTGTAGAATACACCTCTCCACTCTGACACTCCACCTTACGCCACACCATGCCGCTCAGTGCCACTCGACACTATGACACTCAATTCCACTCTACAACACTCTACTACCCTCCACTCTACAACACTCTATACCACACCACTCTACAACACTTTAATATACTCTACGCACCTCCACAATATGCCCCTCCACTCTAACACTCTACCCTACAGCACTCCACTCTACGACACACTAGGTCACTCCACTCTATGACACTTTACTGCATTCTACAACACTCTGCTACCTTCTACTTTACGAAACTCTACTTCACTGTGTGCCATTATATGCCACTCAACTCTAGTCTACTCTACTCCATGACTCTAGTCCACTCCGCGATACACTACTCCACTCTACAACACGCTACTCTACTACACTTTATTCCACTATACCCCCTACTCCATGATCCAACACTCCACTCCACTCTACGAGACTCTACTCCACTCTTTGCCACACCACTCTATGCCACTCAACTCTATTCCACTCCAGTCTAATCCTCTCCACACTATGCCACTCCACTCTATGCCACTAATGTTTGGCCATGCTAAACAGCAGCCATGCTGGTGTATAACATGGCTAAAACACATTGGCAAATCCAATACCTCTTGCTTAGGTGAGACCTGCCGGCTTTGCCAAAGCTTGTTAAAAATGGGATCCCAGCAAAGATTAAGTTTGAGTTCCCGCAAGGCTGAATTCGCCTTCTATCATAGCGAAGGTTAGTAAATTGATTACCATTAAATACGATCATTTATTTGTAACACCTGTTCTTTACAGTGCTTAGTAATGGCATAAGTGTGTTATAAAGTGCTACATAAAAGTTTATTAAGACTGCAGTTTTTGCAATTGCTGTGAAAGACTGCCCTGTAATGCTGACTTTGACTTATTCATTTCTGTCTTAGTCTGTCCCTCTTCCCAGACCCCTACGCAAACGGTGATGTAAAGTGTGTCTTCTTATCATCATGTATTACAGATTCAAACGCTTTGAACACAAAAGACTTCACTTTCTGCAAATCTATTACGAAATTGGCAGTGTTATAAATGTGGTGTCAACATACCACTCCCTGTGTGCAGCTGTATGTGTATACTAACATTGAGACGCTGATTAGGTCAAAGAAAATATCAGGTTAGACACTAAGGTCAAGTAAATTACTCTGTTGCCCTGACGGAGATCCGCCGGCCAAATTTAGAAATGTGCGCTTGACCAACAAATATTTCTATCATTGGCAGGAACCGCTGTCCTGTCAATGCAATGCAGACACTGACCTTTGTCGGGCCACATATGGACTTTGACCGATAACGAACTGCAGCACTTTATGTTATGGCCCGAAATCAGGAGCAGGGTATTTATGCCCTCAAGAGACACCTTTTATACTATCGTGCCCAGATTTTGATGCTTTCAGTTCGTTTATCCACCTCACTACCAATAAAGCGATCTTCACTAAACTTCCGCCAGAAGTCCGATGGTGCGCCCCAATGACATGTTCGCAATCGCAAACTCTCACGGGACCATGCGGCCACCTAGCAAATCTCGTGGTGCTCGCGAACGGATGGCAAATCTCGTCGGCGATCGGAGGCACCCAGTAAGTCACTCCTGCGAGCGCAACAACACATTTTGGGCGCGCAAACACCCAAAAAAAAATCCACTCTGGTGCGGAGTGCTGAGTTTTCCGGCAAATCCATGTTCTACGCTGAACGCAGAGTTGCCAAAAAGCCGCAAACTCCTCGTGTGGAGCGGAGTTTTATGCCCAAGGTTGCATCTAACGCGAGGACGATTTTTTTTGCCCCTCATCACTCTGTACCTGCCATATTATATATGAGACTGTCCACATATTCTAACCCATGACATAACTGTCCTGGAACAAAGCCCATCTGTGAGGAATGTATTTGATGTAAAGTAGCACTCTTTATTCTGTAAACCAAAACCCTAGCGCAGATATTGATCGTCTGTGTTTAGAAGAGAAATTGAGCAATAAATTGAGCAGCATAGGAGGTCTTTCCCAGGGTAGGGGTGGAGTGCCATGATTCCCCTTATAAATTTGAGTCATAAATAGCCAAATATCTCTGCATCGTAAGCAGCATAATTTAATAGTGAAATACAGATCTTGCTGAGTTTCTAAAAGTCTATTGAGAGCCCGTCTTCCTCAGTTGACGTCCTGGTGATTATGTCCTCAATGCCGGCTTGGCCCTCCCTCATAACATACAGAGGATCTGAGCTGTCTGACTTGGGCCAGGAACTGTTCTTCCATCACCTGTGTGTCTCAATGCCCAAGCCTTGCAAGTTAAATTCTCTGCAATATCACAAGGGTGTGTGATCAGTGTACCATTATCCTTCCTGAGTGCAGAAATAGCCAATGAGGGCCTAGCAGATCCCCAGGAACAGCCGATGACTTGCCTACCCATCCTACTAGTAATGTCTCCATTTCATGCATGTCAGGCTCAACCAAGAAAAGATTGTTAAAGTCATATTAGGCAGGGAGAGTTCCCTCAACACTATTGGGTTTGGGGCAAAATTATAGCTTTATGTTAAGGGCTTAACTTTGGTGTCCAGTGACACCTGCTTGTCTTTTCACTGTTTCTGGTGCAATGCAGATCCCACACAAGATGTTCATTCTTAGAAAGGCCTTACCCACAGTCTGCAACACTTGAGCCAATGTGACCAGCCCGTCTTTTGAAAACATTAAATGTGGCAGGAGGTTTAGCAATTTACACTTGTCCTCTGCTGATATCTGCAGGGGTTCTTCCTCCAGAGTTCCACTAGAGCCACTGCTAGTCCCAGCGACAGGCATAGAAGCGTTTGGGCATGTTCAGAGATGCTCTCTTCTAAGGGGCCGATTACGATCTCGTTCGCTAAAAGCAAATCCGATTCGGAGCCTCTGTTTCCGACCGAATCGTCCCCCTATCCGAATGGCCAAGTATGATGTGAATAAGCTGTCTGGGTCGACCAAATCGGTTCCAAGCCCTAATCAGTCAGTCCCAGTCGTTCGGAGATGAATCGTGCAGCTCAAGGGGGCTGGATTCTGAACCAGCGAGTACTATGCACGAGTCTGACAGCTATACCGACTCGGTTCTGCCGGGACAAAACAGCTGTAGGAATCTGACTTCGGGGAGCTGTGGCAGGCCCTGGGCCCCCTGAATCGGTCCCGTAGGGCTACCCATGGGTTCCCCTTTTTCATGCATGCACCGTGTTGCGGGCACCAAGGGGTGCCAGCCACAGGGTGCACGCTTTTCTCCACCTACCCCATTTTGCAATGCAAGCCCCCAATGAATTCAATGGGAGTCCGAGCGAACCGAGTCCGTCAGCATACGGATGCATCGTACTCGTTCAATCAGTTTCCTGGAGCGCGATTCGTACAGAAAGCCTTCCAGCACCGAGTCACCCAGAGGGCTTGCCTAACGAGATTGTAATCGGCACCTAAATGTTTACTACATTTGCTATTGTCCTATGAGACACCAAGAAGTAGTCAATATGTATACAAGTCCCCTGAATACAAAACAGAAGTGAATAACTGTTGCTAGACTGCAATAATCTACACACAATCTCCAAAGCAGCATCTTTCATGAAGTCTGGTGTGCTTGGCCTGTACAGGACGAGATCCACTATGATATTCCAATCCTCACCATCCACAGATTTAGTCTGGCAAAATTCTGAAGTATCCCAAGAGAGCCTGCTCAAAAATTCTTGCTTTCTGTCATTGAGAAGACAAACGGAGCTAGAGATGTCCCCTGTATTTTAATCTTGACAAACACGCACCTTCCATCCAGGTCCTTCCACGTTTTGAGAATGCAAAACAGAAGTGTTTTATGGAAGATAATGGCTACCCTGCTTTCCTGAACGCCCAAGCACCTACCGTACGTTGTAGGAGTAGCCCATGTTACCTGCGTGCATGACTGTCTGATTGTAGTTCCTTGTCGGTGTGTCAGGTTCAGTGGGGGAAAAGTGTGTCTCCTGAATAAAAGCTATATCCAGATGCTTTGATGGCATGTATATCAGTGTCTTGTTGTGTTTGATGTAGTGCATGAGAATATTCACAGTGAATGACTTGTTCACTAGATCTTTGAGGTTAGTGTAGGGGATCATTTTTACTAAACCCCTAGTTGAGAAAGGCGGATTTAAGGGGAGACTAGGTAGCCGTGCAAGAGAGGTTTGGAGCATATTGAGGTACTGTTCATGACGTTCAAGTGCTGTGGCTGGAAGGAAACTGCCTAAAATTAAACTTGTGAAAACAAGGTCCAATACGGATCAAAAAACCCAATTATTCTAACAAGTGAGTCAAACCCTCTATCCTCAATCTGCAGTACAGTGAAACCAAAACTCTGCAAGATCATTAACCAGGGAGTCAAACACCAGCTAAGGAGGATGCAAGGCCAAACAACATTCTTTGTATGTGTGGGTCTAAAGGAGTTGCAGCAGGTTCTACATCATCATTCACATGAGGGAGCAACAAAGACTGATATCCTCTCTTACCTGGTTCGGCCTTCCTCTGAGCATGTACACTGAAAATTCCCCTACCCCGGTGGGCATGTACACGGCCTGCTGGGCCCGCAAGGAACTCCAATAACAGCTTGTATCTGACTCTATCTGTTCCCGAGTCGCCTGATCTCTATTTCTCTGCCCATCATCTTGTGCAGATTCCAGTCTAAATCATTTTTTATCCCACCAGTAGCCACAGTGCCTTTTTCCTCTCTTTCAGGGTCCACTTAAGTCCTATGCTTAAACTCAGGCAGCAACATATCAATGACATATTTCTCTAGTGCGTCAAGTAATTTTTCAAGATCTTCATTTTATGGAAATTCTTTGTTCCTGCCATCGATAGTAATTAAGATCGAGGCTGGTCAAGCAGCCCATATCTGATGTCCCACATGAAGATGCAGTTCAGTAATCTCCTGCGTTCCACAGAGGTCTCTTCTGAGCAGTACACCAAGATGCCTACACTAGACAAAGCACATTATGATAGGCCTTGATGAGTCTTACTTCAGAGTGTGTTGAGCTAATTTGCAGTAGACCCTCTGGAATCCCAGGGTTGGTGAGAAAATGCACTTCAACAGTTATGGAAAGAATGCCTACAGGAACTTCAACATGTCTTTCCAGGACTCTCATGAAGCAGACATTGTCCAGTCCACCATCTTCCTTTGAACTATCCACAGCTCCTGGGCCCAGGAAGGGCAAGCCACCCCCCAAAATTTCCAGTTTTCAGTCTGACTTTTCCCATGCCCAGTCCATTGTATCCAGAATACATGGAATGTTGTATTTTCTGACTGGTAAATATCACCTCCTAAGCCAATTCTGAAGTGTTGTCTTGCACTGACCCAGTGGCAGTCTTTATCAAAGTGAGTTCAGGTATCAAGGTGTTCAATGTACTTTCTCCATGTCTGAGGGAAGTTGAGGCAGTGGGACAGATTTCTACAGTAATTAGGGCCAGTACCTACTGCCACACGTAGATTACGTGTGTTACACTCGGGTAAAACCTGCTATGTGAACTGAAGCACCGATAATGTCATTGGATCATACATGATATAACAAATGCTTTGCCAATGTACGGTGATGTATACACAGTAAACTGTTGATAAAGCTGAAAATCGAATAAAACATATTAAAAAAAAATTAGGGAGAGTACCTACATCACACTGCACCTCACTCAGGGCATGTATTGCCACTATAGGCAAAGTAGGTAGACCATTCAAATCTTGGCTGTGTCTCACTGATTTACCTGCAGCTGTTTCTGCTTGAAAATGGAAATAAATATTCCAGAGTTCTAGGGGGGCATCCCTATGGGGGGCTTTACCCTAGGGGCAGCTCCTTCAGGCAAGTAAAAACTTGGCCAGAGGATATTCCTGCACTGCCACTGTCATGGGGGAAGCAGCTTTATCAGGCAGCGGCTATACTTTCTGCCCTCACTCGGGCTCAGTGTTGCAGTACTGTTGCTAATGTGGTTAGTGCCAAGTTTACATGCCTGCTCTTCTCATGGCCTCGTTCTCCCATCTCCACCTCAGGCTCCCAAACGATTCTGCGTTCTACTGTCAGGGCCGGACTGTGCTCTGGGACTAGGGATCGCAGTCATGGGCCACCCACATAGAGTATATCAGGTGCTGTGTTTTTCCAGTCCCAGGGTGAAGAAACAAGGCTGCTTTCGTGGAGAGTTTGCAAAAGTACAGCAAACTGCCCATGCATGCCATGTGCACCACAAATCGATGCAAAGTGGTCTGCGGTTGGCGTATGTTGAGTCAAAGCCCTGCCTCAGCCCAAACACAGCTGTTGGACCTGATTATTTTTGCAGGGTTATCCCCAAACTTTTTGCCTTTCTCCTTTATTTTCTGACCTGATTTTGTTGGCTTTAAGACTCTGCGCACTATTCTGTGCAAAAGTGCATTTTCTCTCTCCTGTAACCATGTTATGATTGGTCTACACCTGTTTGGCATATTTAATTTATCTGTTAGTCCCTTGTACAGTGGTATCCCATATACCTTGGACCTGTAACTTAAATGCTACAAGTGGACCTGCAGCACTGCTTGCACCACCCACTGAAGTAGCCGTTCAAACCTGTCTCAGGTCTCTGCCACTGCAAGGCATGCCTGAGCAGTTTACTGTCACAGTGACTTGGCATTTAAAGTTATTTGCCAAGCTTGAAACCCCTTTTTACTACATATAGGTAATAGGTCGGACATGTGCCTTTATTGTGTGGCATGTCCCGGTAGTGACAAACACCCTATTTGATAGTGACAAACACCCTATTTCGTTTTTCTCTACTGTGAGTACTGCTCCTCTCATAGGTTAGCATTAGAAACTCTCTTAAAAGGCTCTAAGTGGCAATTTCTGATCTGAAAGGAGTAGCGTTGCCATTTGTGCTATGTTTGAGTAGTGGTGATAAATCCTGCTTATTGGCGTAGGTGGATATTTCATTAATATTGTAGAAATGTTACTTTAGAAAGTGGGCATTTCTATCTGCTATGACTCTCTGTGCTTTGCAGCCTGAATCCAAGTCTAGGGCAGAGTGACAGCTAGGCTTTGTGCATTCTTTCCAGACAGCCATCACACAGGAAGATTGGGGTGTAACAGGGTTACATCTGCATACTGAAAGTCTTTCCTGGGCTGTCTGGGAGAGAGGGAGGTGGGGAGTACTTACATTTGTATAGGCTGTGTCCTGCATTCACACAAAGTGCTCGTCTACCCCTAAAGATGTCTGGAGCCAGAGCTGGGGTTGGAAGGGGGTGGTGTGCACTTCTTACATTTCATTAAAGTTACCTCCACATCAGTACAGGGTCTCTGACCCCATGTTTTTAGACACTGAGTAGGAACTGTAACCAGACGCTGCTGGCTCTACATGCTGCACATTTCCAGGGACTTCTGTGCTGCCAGGAGAGACCGCCATTTGGAGTACTTGCCTTGCTGTGTTGGTCTGCTGCCTGCTAATTATGGGGCTGCAGGAGGGACTACCACTCTGCACTGCCTCGTGTGCTGGCCTGCTGCCTGTTTCCCTGCCTTTATGCCCCCAGTGCTCTCCAAGAGCTTGTGGGCTTGCCTCCTCCTGTTCTTGTCAGGGGCTCAGAAGTAGTCCTGCACAATCCACGACATGTGGGACCATTAGACCGGCCCCCTTTGGACTCCTGGGACCTAACGCCTAGTGATCGCTCTTCCTTGCCCCTTGCGGTTGCGGATTAGTGCGTCTTGAGCACTTTTGGAGAAGCGGGGACTGCTTATGCCTACTTTGTTGTCCTGAATTCCTGCCTTCCAGGGTGCCTAACCCTGCAGGGAACCACCCGCAGCACCTAGTCAGTGGGGCGCTCGAGGTCGCAATGCCCAGCACCACTCTTGAAGAATATCTGGCGGGGCACAAGAAGGGCTACCACCCGAGAGGGACAGTGTGCTTTTCCGACGTCCCCACCGCAACTCAGAGTGAAGGGCAGAGAAGGGAAAGGTATGGCCCGATTAAAGATGCACCCGCAGGCAACTGTGTTAAGAGCTCTGAATGCGGGAGGACCGAACAAGACCTCCCCACAGGATTTTGCAGAGGGTGCCCCACCCATATTTGGAGTGTGCAACGGGTTCACTTGGCTTGCATTATTGGACATCCCTTGGCAGTCCCATACATGTACTGACTTGCAGGACTGCCAGACCGGGCTGCCTCCACCACGAGAAGTTCTTGACTGTGGTAGCACTTCACTCCACAGGTCAGTGAGACCGCACCAGGATGAAATATTGTCAGGCCAACCATTTCTTCAATTTGAAACTGCTGGTTGCGGTTAGAGTTTCACTAAAGTTACTGCAAGGATCCGAATAGAGGTGCAGGTGCATCTATTCCCAAGGGTTAATTTAGATATTAATGTGATACTTAATTGAAATGGTATGTCTTGAAAAGTCTTTCTGTGCCTTATATGCATTTTAAGTGATCTGTGAAAAAACTAACCTATCGTCAAGGGTACACATGTGAGTGTTATAAGTTTGATCCTGTTCGCACTGTAACACAGAAAATTACTGTATAGAGTGTAATAGGAGACTCGGTGCTCTGGGCCCTATGTTTTCACTTCAGTTGATGTGATCTACTCCAACAGCCTGCATGACTCACAAAGCACTTATTGATATATGTCATTTTGGTCTATGATTTATGTACAACATATATTAGATTTTCATACACCTCTGTGTGTAGTTTCTTTTTGGGTGTATTTATTGTGTTACTGGTGTGAGTGTGTTGCACAAACGCTTTACACATTGCCTCTGGGATAAGCCTGACTGCTCTCGCCAAGCTACCAAGGGAGTGAGCAGGGGTTATCTTAGGTGTGTAACTCCCTTACCTTTACTAGAGTGCTGGGTTATGCCTGGCTTAGGTGCATACCCTAGCCAACCAGAAACCCCATTTCTAACAAAAAACATCAAAGAATTTGAAGGCCCAGTGGAGGACCATATTCAAAAAGCCCGCCAGAACCCGCTGGTAAGGCTGAAAGAAGAGATACTGCACTGGCCCAGAACACAGGGCCATCATCCATGAGTAGCAAATGCTAAAGGCAGCGACGACTAGGTACGAAAACAAAAACGTACTTACCGGCACTGGCGATTAAAGTGCTGCATGACTTCGAATCCAACGTGACGGCCCAGGCACATGTTCAAGGTCGAATCATGCAGCAGTTGCAAGTGGCATCCTGTGCAATGAACGTTGTCTAAACAGCATATACTCACAATGGCAGTAAAGAGAGTGCGAAATGTACATTCCTGAAGCCACCACCACTGTTTGACACAGCGAAGAAACAGAATGTCGGTGCCAGGTGGACTGCATGGGTAGACACATTTTCTGATTTCATAGATGCACTAGAGGAAGACGATGAGAAAATCATGAAAAATTTGAAAAACGTTGCTGGTGAGGGAGTGAAAGAAGTGTTAAAGAAAGTCTTACAAACTGATGCAATATCATATTAAATGATTAAAGAAGTGTTGGAAGCCATGTTTAATCCGATGCCGAATGTCGAATATGTAAGGTACATCTTCAACCAAGCACAACAACAGGCTAGAGAAACGATGGGTGAGTTGGTTGGGAGTCTTGATGCACTTATCAAACATTGTAGATTCTGTGACTTTAATGATGAAGAAGCCATGTGAATCAGAGTCATTGATGGCTGTCTTTCAGATTCCTTCAGGAAATGCATGTTGAGAGAGAGACACCGTTTAGAGAAAATGCGAATGACTGCAAGGGCAGAAGAACAAGCAGATCGACAAGCTGCTGATGTGGAAACAGGAACAGCACGTAATGAATCAGAGTTGATCTTGAAAAGAATAAGCACAAAATAGATGCACACAAGTTGACACCTCCAAGGAAGAAGAAAAGGTTATACTTTCGATGTGGATTTTCATTTCCCCATTGAGGTAAATGTCCATCCATAGGCCAGATCTGGAAAGACTGCAGGAAAGAAAATCACTTCATAATGTTCTGCTATGTGAAAGATAAACCAAATGTGTCACAGCGAGAAGAGAAAATGGACGCCAGAAGGTTCCTGAAGCATTCTCATCATGCCCACAAGGCCAAAGGCAACATCAGTTATGACAAGTAGAAACCTAGCACAGTCGATCATCATCAAGTTCATCATATTAAGGCTCTTCAAATGTATTATCAAGCACTAGCGAAAAAGTTAGATGTACATTGATGATATCGACTAAGGAACGACATTCACGTGTAAGATTAGCTGCTTGCAAAGAAGATCAAAAGTCAAAGAAGAATCACCAAACGAAGCGACAAAATTAATTTAGACACTCCTAAAACTACTTTAAAGGTGAACTGTCAGCCCATAACCTTCATTATAGACAGTGGTGCATCAATTAACATCCTGCCAGTAGAAAAGTTCAACACCCTGTCTCATGTGCCACCACTCACTCTGTAAAAAACATAAAAGTATACATGTGGGCTGTTTCTCAACCGTCACAGAGTCAAGGGTCATTTAGAGCAACCATGCAACATAAAACAACATCAGTGTACGTGCCAATTCATGTCCTTCAGGGAACTTCATCCAGTGCATGCCTACTTAGCTTTGCCACTGCTGCTGACATGGGACCAATATATCTCAACTACAGCATCCGTGCTCAGTCTGAAATTGTGAGTCAGTTCCCGTCATTGTTTCATGGCTTCGGAAAACTCAAGAATATGAAAGTGTAACTTCATATTAATGAGGATAGTCACCATGTTGCCCAATGGCACCACAGAGTCAATTATCACTAACCAGAAGCCATTGAGAAAGAACTAGAAACAATGTTGAAGCATGACATAATTTAAAGCTCCACCAGTCCTAAGCCATGAGTTTTGCCCATATTTGTTGTGCCAAAAAAGGACAGTGGAGGTGCAGTGCACATTTGTGTTAAAATGTGCCAGGCCAACAAAACAACCGGGAGAGAAAGACATCCTGGTACCTACATAATGGACATGATCATGCAGCTGAACTGAACCAAAGTCTTTTCCCGTCTTGACCTGAACAAAGGCTACCATTAACTCGAGCTGGAAGAAAACTGTAGGTACATTACTTTTCAACTCATGTTGGTTTGTTCAGATACAAAAGTCTGAGTTTTGGAGTATCCTCAGATGCGGAGACATTTCAGGATGATATTCACTGAGTAATTCAACCTGTTACACATGCTTTTAATTACAGTGATGACATACTGGAATTTGGGATAACACAAAAGGAGCATGACAAGGATTCAGTGGCGGCTGGTGGATTTTGAAAGTGGTGAGGCGAAAAATGTTGTACCCTAATGTAACACAACAGGGTGAAATCCGTCTGAATTGTGAACTTTTATTGAGATATCTGTAATTAAAAAAGGTATGCCTATACTTTAATCAAATCAGAGTTTTTCTTTGGAATCACTGACGCTAAAGCCAAGGCAGTACCGTAAAAAGCTGCAAATCCTAAGCATTTACCGAAGAGTTGTTTTGGGGGTGAAATCTCCTGGTAAAGGGGCACAAGGGCTTCCCGTGCGAAGATCAGGTGGGCTTTTTTTCCCTATGTGTCGCGCTGTGCAGGACATGCTCTCCAGCTGCCATTATCAACAAGTCCCTCTTCAGGCATCACAGGAAGTGTTTAAGAAGGTCACGCCCCTTCTCACGCCTTTACCAGACCCGTTTGACACGTCAGCTGACAGGCTTCTGAAGTCCCCTTTGCTGATCCCTTTTAAAAGTGCTCCTTTTGAAAGGCCCCCTTCTGTGGCCCAACGCCGTTTTAATTGGTTCACAGATCCCCGCTGATGACCATTGACACCATCCTTCAAAGTCAACATTTGTTTTCCTGTTTTTTGCTGCTCTCTCCATCTGTAAACTTCAAACCTTCACTCTCAGCTGCTGAGAGTTTTCAAAAATGCACTTTAACATAAACGAGCACAGTTTTGCAAGATTTCTGTGTGTTTTATGTATGTTACCTGTACTTATGACGCCAGAGTGGAAAATACACCTTTGTGTAAGCAGAGTTCTGAAGTGTGAGTGTGCGTGTCCAGTACAGTGAATACAGGCACACAGCCGCTGTACAAGGAAGGTTCTACTAGCAATTCTAGATCTTTCTGCTGCTCGTCGTGAGTCCCCTCTTCTGTTTGAGATGTAGACCCTGCCTGCCTCCCCACTGCTGCACTGCATCCTTACACGGCAGCCTTCCTTGTGAAGTTATCAGGCCAGCTGTGGTCAATGTTACATCGCCCAGGGAATGATGATCTCTTCAGGGTTCATAAGTGGTCCGACGCCCACCCAACCCATCCCCAGGCTTCTCTGGTGGGCCTATGATTGGAGCTGAGGAAGAGTGTGGAAGTCGACACCCCGGCGCCAAGGCTTGTTTATTTCTTGGAGACTCTTAGGTGCGCACACTATCAGCTGGGCCCAGCACAGCGCCTAGCAGGAGGGAGAGAGAGAGTGAGTGTGTGTGTGTGTGTGAGCGAATCTATGTGCGTGCATGCGTGTGTCTGTTTAAAGTAAAAGCACTGACTGGAATGCTATTGTCTCTGAGCTCTGAGTTTCCCGCCATTATCTCACTGAGTAAGCCTTGGATCGCGCTGCCTCTCTACCTTGAGGGTCAAGCTCTACAGGGGGCTGGGGCGGATCTCGGTGCTCAGGTTCTGAGTCCAATAGTAAGGTTTCCCAGGACTCCAGAAGTAAAAGGCTGCAATAGAACACGGTAGCTCCCACACCACCCCCCAATACCAAAGACTGGGCAGAATGAGCTCTCGCAGCAGCAGGTGCCTTGCCCCGTTGGTTATATAAGGTGGCTTGGGGGGTTTCCATATAGCTGTTTGCAACAGGTGCATTAATCAACTGAGAAGCTTTAAGTCCCCAGAGTGAGACACAGGCCATGTACGTTACACGTTACACATGGGATGGACAGGCATGGCCCTGCCATCCGCCTGACGGGAGGAGAGATGCGGCCGGTCCGCCCAGAGATTGGCTGTAAAATGTCAGAATCCGACAGGGCTCAGAAGGTGACTGTGTTTCACAACGGAATGGCTTTCCAGTTGATAAGTTCTGTGGAAGTTAAAAAAAAAAATTCATAGCTTCAAGGTAACCCCAGTGCCACTCGTGGGAGGTGTCCACGTGGCACGCACACATTTGTGTAGAGTTAATTTTAGATTGGTGATAAATCTCGAAACCGAATGGAAAAAGAAAATATAAAATACAACTTTTAACTTACTGTCCCGCGCCATCTTCTAGATGGGTCCCGACTCCCGCCATCTGGTCCTGCCTCCTGTGTGTTCCAGTTCCCGGCCGGCAGGCTGCAGCTCTCCTCGCGTCGTGAGGAAAGGCAGCCTCCCTCCCTCCCCTCCGCCAATTAGAACAGGTGAGGCGAATCTGAGCGCGCCCCACCTAGGCCATTTTCTCTATGTAGGCTGCTGCATGCAGCAGCCTACATAGAGAAAAGGGGCAGTGGGCGGTCCTGATCGAGGGCAGGGGGGGAGTGGCTTGCCCACTGTTGTGCATACTGACTGTTTGGTCAGCCCCAGGGCTGACCAAACAGTCCGTATGCACAACAGTGGGCAAGCCACTCCCCCCCTGCCCTCGAGCAGGTCCGCCCACCCCCAATCAGGCACTTCTGCTTTCTCGCAGTGCGAGAAGGCAGAAACATAAATGGTAGTTATTACCATTTAGGTTTCTGCCTTCTCGCACTGCGAGAAAGCAGGGGGGCGGCGCCCAAACGCCCCTATAGAGAAGCCGCCACTGCAAGGATTTTAGACAAGTGTGCCAATTTCTTGCTGATGCATGTCTCAGTCTAAATGCAGCTAAGTGTGAGTTTCACAAAACCAAACTAAAATTCTTTGGGCACATAGTCTCTGATGGGAGTATGATTCCTGACCCGGATAAGGTGCAACACTGTCATTTACGTACCCCGCACAAGTTGTAACCATGCTGCGATCCTTCTTAGGCATGGCCAGTTATTGCTCTAGGTACATTCATGACTTTGCTACAATGTGTGCCCCACTGAGAGACTTAACAAAGCAAAATGTCACGTTCCAGTTGTCACCTGAATGCAACCAAAGTTTCAAAGAAATAAAACATGCGATTGAGTATGCAACTGAAATGGCCTATTTTGACCCTAAGTTACATACTGAGATCACAGTAGATGCGAGCCAGGTGGGGCTGGGGACAATCCTTGCTCAAAACAATGGCCAACCGAATGCCCAGAGACACACTGTGGCCTATACCAAAAGAAGCCTTTTTTAAATCAGAATGTGCCTACTCAGCCAGTTAAGGAGCGTCTGGCTGTAGTGTGGGCCTGCAAACATTTCCATGTGTTTTTACATGGGAAACGCTTTCCAATTCTGGTGAGCCCATACCTTACTGACATCTTTAATTTGATGTTCTCCTCCGGTGTTTTTCCGACTAGTTGGAAGGAGACATCTATTCTGCCTCTCTTAAAAAAAACTACTCTTGACGCTGCCTACCCCACTAACTATCGGCCCATCGCTAGATTGCCTTTGCCAGCTAAGATAGTGGATAAAATAATGAATAATCAATTGTCACTATTCATTAATGCAAATGGCTTGTTGGATCACACTCAATTTGGCTTTCGTAAGGACCATAGTATGGAGCTGGCATTGATTAAAGCCTCTGAGGAGATTAGAGCAGTTATGGATGGAGGAGGCGTAGCAGCTCTGGTGCTCCTTGATCTCTCCGCGGCTTTTGATACGGTGGATCATCTCCTCCTGCAAAGGTGCCTGGAGGGACTAGGAGTAGGAGAGACAGCACGAGCACTTTTAGCCTCCTTTCTCACTGATCGTAGATCCACTGTATCCATGGATGGCTTTAATTCAGATCCGTACACTCTTCCATGTGGTGTCCCTCAGGGTAGCTCATTGAGCCCCACATTGTTCAATATCTACGTTTCTTAACTAGCGCCCCTTATTCGGGAATTTGGTTTTAATCTGACCACCTATGCCGATGACACCCAGATTGTGGTGGCGGCGTCTAAATCCCAACAGTCCCCAGCCTCGCAGTTCAGATGTTGCATGAGTGCAATTAATAAATGGATGACAGCACACTGCCTGAAGCTTAACTCCAGTAAAACGGAAGTTTTGATTTTTGGCAGTATACAGCCTCCCTTCAATGATCTGTGGTGGCCTGCTGAGTTGGGTTCCCCGCCCAAACCGGTGGTTAAGGCTAAGAACTTGGGTGTGTTAATGGATAATAGACTTACCCTCCATCATCACACAAATGCTGTGGTGTCTGCTTCACACTTTCTTATTAAAAAAATAAGGAACATTTTTCCTTATATTCCCGATAACACCAGGAAAACAGTAGTCTCATGCCTTATTTCTTCTAAGCTGGACTACTGTAATGGTTTATTCCTTAACGCTCAGAAGCAGCACCTGCGCAAACTCCAGATGATTCAGAACTCAGCAGATCGCCTCATATCTGACATCCCTAGAGATTGCTCAGTTTCCAACGAAATTTGCAATCTTCACTGGCTTCCCGTTTCTCGGCGCATTGATTTTAAAGCTTTATGTATTGTTTTTAAAGCCTTACATCATATAGGTCCTTCTTTTTTGCAGGATCATTTCACGTGGTATCAACCCACCAGACAGCTTCGATCCTTGGGGGCACGATTGCTGGCTGTGCCGAGAATTCATAAAGCTCACTGGGGTGGACGCAGTTTTTATTTCGGTGCATCTAAACTGTGGAATTCTCTTCCCTTTTATCTTAGGAATGCCAGTTCTTTGACCGTTTTCAGAAAGCAATTAAAAACCTGTTTTTTTCTGCACTCGAGGTAAGGTTGTAGCGGGTTATTGTTGGTTCTAGCGCCAAGACACCTCCGGGTATATGTGCGCTTTTATAACATTTTTTCACATAACATAACATAACAATTATCACAGACCACCAGGCATTGCTCACTATCTTTGGAAACCGAGAGCTAACATGGCCCCTCTCATCGAGAGGTGGAGGTTGCGACTGCAAGAGTATGACTATGTGATTGTACACAAACCAGGGAATGACCAAAACCCCGCAGATTACTATTCACGAGTGTACTATAACACCACAGTTCAACATCCAAAGCAGCTGAAGAGTATCTCAACTTTGATGTGAGGTCCAGTACGTCAGCAGCTCTATCCATTGAACAGATTGTTGCTTCTACCAATGCAGATTAAGACATGCAAATCCTCAAAGACCTCATTACAACGCAATCTTGGAAGAATAGTATTTGACCTTTTGCTGATTATGTTGAGTTCAAAAAAATTAAAAAATGTACAGAATGATCTATCCGTCACCTGAGAGGGTATCATGAGAGGTTCGAGAATCGTCATAGCTGAGAGCCTAAGACAGCAAGTCATTGAGCTAGCCCATCCAGGACATCGAGGCATTGTGGCCACCAAAAAGCCGCAAGAGACCTGGTGTGGTTTCTTCACCTAGATGAACAAGTTGAGAAAGAGCTGAAAGCTAACGCAGCATTCATTGATAATGTCTGATCTTTTTGCACGTGCATGAGAGAGAGATGCAGTTGGTTTCTTTGGGCATCTAGGAAATGGGCATCTTCTCATGATAGTCATTGATGAATACCTGCATTTTGCTTTGGTGGAAGACTCATCATAAACAATCCATGACAAAGTCATTGAGTAGCTTCATGACATCTTTGCAGCCCTGGGCATATACTCTATTCTCAAATCTGATAATGGCCTGCCTTTCAATAGCAGAGAATTCAAGTAGTTTCTTATTCGACTCAATCTCAATCATCAAAAGAGTATACCTCTCTTGCCCTAAGCCAATTGTGCAGGTGAATGAATTATGGGCATTGTTGGACTTGGCCCTTTTTCCCTAAAATTTTCGCTTTCCCCCCTAGCCGTTGACCATGTGTGAGAAAATACATGCTGCGCAATGGCGTGCGTAGATTTATTTGTGCTGTGGTGAAGAAATGCTACTTTTAAAATGGAGGCCATGGCTGTGTGTTTGTGCCACCTGACTGAGGTAGGTTACCAGTCTAGTTGTTTGTTTCCCAGCAACCCCAGCTTTTGGAGGGAAGCCTGGCACCCACGGTGCTCTACACCTCCCCCTAAACCAGTTGGGACCGGTTCCCCAGGGAACTTTCCAGAAGCTTCCAGCCCTTTCTGGTAGGTGGGGTGAGGGGCGTATAAATAGCAGAGCTGGGATGCCATGTGCTCAGACTGAGCGTGGATCTGCATGAGAGGGGACCCTCTGCCAGGATGTACCGCTGCATTGGCCTGTGTGCTGGCCCCTGTGCCCATCTGTAACTCCTCTGCTGTCCACAGGGCTAGTGAGAGCCCCGCTGCTGGAGTAAAGACTGCTGTACCAGGAGGAGTGCCACGTTACAGAGGATGACAGTTCTTAGGAATTGCGGCCCTGTTCTGATGAGTGCCCACTGACTGCTTATCTTGCCCAGTAGTGCCGGCTGATCTCCTACCTAGCGCCTCTTGAGAGCTACAACCCAGCTCGTGGGCCCTAGCGTGGTGGGAGCGCTATATAGCGGACTGGCCTGTACTACCAGGAGGTGAGGAGCACTATCGTTTGTCCCTGAGGCTGCTGGTGGGACCTAGCGCCTCGTGAGCGCTCCATGTGAATTGCCTGTACCTCCCTGCCTGCACTCTAACGCTGTACTGCCCAAGCGCTATATGCAAATGGCCAGTGAGAAGAGAGGAGCGTGAGTCCTGCAGCACTGAGGCTGTGACTTGCTGTGGGAGATCCCCGGCGTGTGAGGGACTCCCACTGCGGCTTGAGTCGGCGGGAGCCTACCCCGCGTTACTGCCACCACCGCGTCTTTCCTGCCTGCGTAAATAAGCGGGTGCCCACAATGCACGATGGCCGCGTTTCTGAGCCTACCCCGCGTTACTGCCGCCACCGCGTCTTTCCTGCCTGCGTAAATGAGCGGGTGCACACAACGCGTGATGGCCGCGTTTCTGCATATTTAAGTAGCGGGTGCCCACCCCTCATGTTGCCTTGTCCTCTCCACCAGCGGGTGCCTACCCCGCTTGATGTGCTAGTGAAAGCAGCAGGAGCCTACCCCGCATTTGCCCTGGAAGAGCAGATGCCCACCCCGCGTGTGTGCAGTTACGCGGGTGCCTACCCCGCACTTCTTACCTGCCCGGAATTCACCACCGCAGCCCGGGCCAAAGACAAGGGCAGAGCCACCGTGCTGCCCGCAGCAACCCGGAAGTAGAGCGGAGGCCGCCTGGTGGTTGGCGGGTCCTGCCGCAAGACATCCGGAGCCTCACGGGAGCCAGAAGCAAGTGGTGGTGTTGCAGGGCTCCCGTGGGGAAGAGGGAGCCCCGTGGTTGCAGAGAAACCAGGCGGGAGCCTACCCCGCGCTGGCCCAGCAGCACACGAAGACGTCTGCAGCCTTGCGGAGGCTGCATCGAAGTCCCGGGTCCCAGGAGGGGGCCCGGTGAAGCCAGGAGACGTGCTGTCCTTCGCGGGGCTCTCGTAGTGCGAGGGAGAGCCCCCGCATGTTCCCTGCGCTGGTGTGGCGGGGCTCTCGTGTGTAGAGGACAGCTCGCAGTGCCAGCAGCTGCCTGGAGAGTACGGTAGAGAGGGGGGCTTTGAGGCACATTGTCGGTGCCTGCCCCCCCCACCGCATGGAAGTCCCTGAGGACCCGCAGGAGGAACCCAGAGAAGGCGGAGGATACCAGAGAGAGTCCCGTTGAGTGGGGCTGCGTGTCGGGCCTAGAGGGGTTGGTCGAGGCACGGGGTCGGTGCCTTCCCCCAGTGGCCCCAAGCCCTCGAGGAGGTGCTGATCTTGTTTCTTTCAGCTGCCCCGACTGGCAGTGGCCAGCTGCAACGTGCTGCCATTATTGTTTTGAAGCCCCCGTGGGGTCCCACCACGGACAGGGCCCCGGGGGCCACACAGCAACGCCGCAGTTGCGGGTCGCTGCGACGATAGCATTCTTTTTCCTAAGTCTCGGGTCCCAGGAGGGGACCCCAACTGGCCTGTACTTTGTGGGCCACCTAATTTTTGTATTCCTGAGTCCCCGAGTGAGGCTCTAATGGGCACAGTGGTGCCAGTACTCGTTTTGGGGCCAAGTCTTCACTTCAGAGCTCCTGAGTGGGGCTCCTACATAAACAGTGGCGCCAGAGGCTATTCTGTAGCAGTGGGCCGGTTCTTGTTGAATGCCAGGTTGTGCCCCCTGCCAGTGATGGTTATGTCATGATGGTGCCTGATGCTAATATGATTATGCCTGCCTCATGTTTCATGTATGCTGATAAAATACATAATGTGCTTTTACGCCTAAGGAAATGCCCCATGCTAAATGTGTTCATGCCAATGCAGGTTCTGGGCCTAGTGTTTTCCGACCTACAGATGGTGCTTGACCTCCTGTGATTATACCTAGTGGGCTTATACTACTGCGAATCCACCATGTGATTTTATGCCTCACACTAATGTGACTTTGCCTATGCCTAACCTGATGTTTCAGTTTATGCCTAATGTTGCCTTTATGCTTAGGTGTAATCTAATGGGACTTAGGCCTACTGCAAATGTTCCTGCCTAGTGCGTCAGGTTAATGTAATTTATGCCACGGGTTAGGCCTTATAATAATGCTGTGGTGCTAATGATGTTGCAGTTATGCTGATAATGTTTTTTCCCCAAGGCCTGACGACGTCTTTGTGCCTAAGGTGAGGCCTCCTGGCCAGCGAGCATGTTTTCCTTCCAGGTCTGATGCCGATGTGTCCTAAGGCTGATGGACTTTACATTTATTCTACCTGTGTATTTGTGATGGTTCTGGCAGCGGCCCGATTGGCCCTGCCTTGTAAATAGTCCCATGTGAATTATTACCTAGTGCCGTCTGGCACAGTTTATCTGCACCTGTGATTCCCTTCTGATGTGTTTATTTTACAATACACATACTGTTTTTCACCTAACTCGGTGTGGAGTATTTTTTTGAAGTGTGCCTGGTGTGTCGCCTGTGTGTGCTGCGCAGATGCTTTACACATTTCCTCTGGAGTTTGGCCCACCCGCTCTGCCCCACGCTACCCGTTTCTAACATTGGTGGCAGCGGTGGGATAGGACTTGTGTTTGCGCAGTACCACAGCGACAACGGGTTGCACTGCAAACTGAGCATTTAAAGTAATCACAGATTTTGGGGATTATTATTTTTCCGGACTGTGCTTTCCTCCTGAAAGTTTTGTTTTTGAATTGTGTTCCCCTGTTGCCCTGTGGGTGGTGAGTCCTGGTTGTATCTCGCCAGGATGGGGTTAACCTACAATGAGGATGACCTTGGGGAGTACACGGAGAAGGAGGTGTTGGACCTCTGTAGAGAGACAGGGATACCCCCAGTGGGCAACATTCGCAGGAAGTTGTTTCTCTATGAGGCCCTCAGGAGGGGGGAACCCTTAGAGCCCTGTGGGAACCTTTCCGATTACCCCTCTGCATATTTAAACGGTGGATTTGGTGGAGACCCGGAGGAGGACCTCGAGTGTGAGGACGACTCTGAGAGTGAGGGTGCCCAGTCCATAACCCAGGAGGGTGGTGATACTGACGAGGAGGAAGGAGATGACAGGGCGGGGACGCCAGTAGCGAGTGAGGACACCATAGTCAGGGAGTCCCGTGCTGGGTCCAGGCAAAGGGGGCACTGCCCCATCCCTTTCCCTGTCCCCAGAAGAGTGGGTAGATAGGAGGGAAGAAAGGGAGCATCAGCTGGCGCTGGAAAAGCTCAGAGTGGAGCTAGCGCGGCTGAGTGTGGAAGAGAAGAGGCTAGAGACCGAGAGGGTCCTAGCGCAGGAAAGAATGGCGGAGGCAGAGAGGGCCTTCACTAGGGAGAAACTAGCTCTCGAGGATAGGTTGTCCCCTGAGAGTGGTTTCAGAAGCCTAGATTCACCAGTGAGGATTGGGTCCAGTGGTGGCAGCGGAAGTAATTCCAGTGTAGGAAGTCCCACTCCCAGAGCCCAGGAGACGGTGCCTGATTCCCAGGAAGAGGCAGAGAGGTTGGAGTCCAGGGCCAGGGGAAAACTGTCCCACCAATCCTGGGAGGAGTTTGCGGAGGTGTGTTGGACTGCATTGGAGGATTGGGTGGTGAGTAGCGCCGTGAATGATTGGGAAGGGCTGTTCCGTGTGGTTATCAAGGAACACATACTGAGGAATTGTTTCCCAAGGTTGCGCCACCACCTGTCGCAGTGTGGGTTCTCTGACCCCAGGGAGCTTGCACGGGAGGCAGACCTCTGGGTGAGTGCCAGGGAGTCTGAGCGGGCATTGGGGAGTGATCCTGAAGGGAGTGGCTCAGGGGTCTTCCAACCCAGCAAGGTGGGAGAGGTGGAGAATAGCCCAGCTAGGTCCCAGGAAAGAGAGAGGGTTGTAGGGCCTCACGTCCTATCTACAGGAAGGAGTGAGACGGGGAGGTGTCCCGAGGTGCCCCAACCACAGTCTCAGGGCCTGGAGAGTTCTATAAGGGAACCCCAGGTTGGGAGCCTAGGCTGTCCTGATGTGCCGTCCAGTGAAGGGGATCCCCTAGTGTCAGGAGAACCCGGGGCGACTGTAATCAGAGCTCCAGAGGTTCTGGGGCCGGCTCAGTCACAGGGTTTAGATCCTGGGTTGGGATGCCAGGTTCAGGGGCTGCCTGACCTGGAGGGAGGGGCACTTGTAATCAAGGTCCCTTCCGGTTTGACTCCCGGGGGTACTTCTCCAGGTGGGAGGCTGCGGAACTCTGGGAGGGGGTGCAGAGGGAGGAAGGGCTCGCCTCTGGCACCGGCTCAGCCACAGGGCTTAGATCCTGGGTTGGGAGGCCAGGGACAGGTACTGCCTGACCTGGCGGGTGGGACATCTGTAAGCAGTGTCCCCCCGGAGTTGTATCCCAGGGGTACTATTTCAGTAGGGAGGGTGCGGAACTCTGGGAGGGGGTGCAGGGGGAGGCACCGGTTCAACCTAAGGGTTAAGACCCTAGATTGGATAATCAGTTGCAGGGTCAAGGCCCTGGACTGGGGAGAGAGTGGTGGTCGGAGGGTGCCTCGCATGGGAGGAGAGTGAGGAACCCCAGAAGGAGAGGTAGGGGGAGCAGAGCCTCGCCGCTGATGGCTGGTCAGCCAGAGGGTGCGGACCCCGGGTGGGAGGACCAGTGGCAGTTTGGAACTGCAAGGAGGAGAAGGAGAGTGGCCAACAGGTACTACGGGCCTGGGGCTACTGCCCCCCACTCTGTGAGAGAGCAAGGGCCAGAGACATCTGGATGGCCTAGCGCTTGGTCCTGCCCGCGGACAACTAGGGAGCACCAGTGGGGTGGCTTAGTTGGTCCAGGGAGGTTTGAGAGAGGGAACCATCAGGTTCCAGAGTGGCGGAGAACCTGCGGGTGCCCCTGCAGTTGCGGGCCCGCATCCACGTTTTCTCGCCCCAAGCAGGGAAGCCCATCGAGGCATTGATCGTTCTACCCTGGCTTTTGGCTGGGAGGGGGTTGTGTATGTTGGACTTGGCCCTTTTTCCCTAAAACGTTTCGCTTTTCCTCCTAGCCGTTGACCATGTGTGAGAAAATACCTGCTGCGCAATGGCGTGCGCAGATTTATTTGTGCTGTGGTGAAGAAATGCTACTTTTAAAATGGACGCCATGGCTGTGTGTTTGTACCGCCTGACTGAGGTGGGTTACCAGTCTAGTTGTTTGTTTCCCAGCAACCCCAGCTTTTGGAGGGAAGCCTGGCACCCACGGTGCTCTACACCTACCCCTAAACCAGTTGGGACCGGTTCCCCAGGGAACCTTCCAGAAGCTTCCAGCCCTTTCTGGTAGGTGGGGTGAGGAGCGTATAAATAGCGGAGCTGGGATGCCATGTGCTCAGACTGAGCGTGGATCTGCATGAGAGGGGATCCTCTGCCAGGATGTACCGCCGCATGGGCCTGTGTGCTGGCCCCTGTGCCCAACTGTAACCCCTCTGCTGTCCACAGGGCTAGTGAGAGCCCCGCTGCTGGAGTAAAGACTGCTGTACCAGGAGGAGTGCCACGTTACAGAGGATGACAGTTCCTAGGAATTGCGGCCCTGTTCTGATGAGTGCCCACTGATTGCTGATCTTGCCCAGTAGTGCCTGCTGATCTCCTGCCTAGCGCCTCTTGAGCGCTACAACCCTGCTCGTGGGACCTAGCGTGGTGGGAGCGCTATATAGCGGACTGGCCTGTACTACCAGGAGGTGAGGAGCGCTATCGTTTGTCCCTGAGGCTGCTGGTGGGACCTACCGCCTCGTGAGCGCTACATGTGAATTGCCCGTACCTCCCTGCCTGCACTCTAACGCTGTACTGCCCAAGTGCTATATGCAAATGGCCAGTGAGGAGAGAGAAGCGTGGGTCCTGCAGCGCTGAGGCTGCGACTTGCTGTGGGAGATCACCGGCGTGTGAGGGACTCCCACTGCGGCTTGAGTCGGCGGGAGCCTACCCCGCGTTACTGCCGCCACCGCGTCTTTCCTGCCTGCGTAAATAAGCGGGTGCCCACACCGCGTGATGGCCGTGTTTCTGCATATTTAAGTAGCAGGTGCCCACCCCTCCTGTTGCCGCGTCCTCTCCACCAGCGGGTGCCTACCCCGCTTGATGTGCTAGTGAAAGCAGCGGGAACCTACCCCGCATTTGCCCTGGAAGAGCAGATGCCCATCCCGCGTGTGTGCAGTTACGCGGGTGCCTACCCCGCACTTCTTACCTGCCCGGAAATCACCGCCGCAGCCCGGGCCAAAGACAAGGGCAGAGCCACCGTGCTGCCCGCAGCAACCCGGAAGCAGAGCCGAGGCCGCCTGGTGGTTGTCGGGGCCTGCCGCAAGACATACGGAGCCTCACGGGAGCCGGAAGCAAGTGGTGGTGTTGCGGGGCTCCCGTGGGGACGAGGGAGCCCCGTGGTTGCAGAGAAACTAGGCGGGAGCCTACCCCGCGCTGGCCCAGCAGCACACAAAGACGTCTGCAGCCTCGCGGAGGCTGCATCGAAGTCCCGGTTTCCAGGAGGGGGCCCGGGTGAAGCTAGGAGACGTGCTGTCCTTCGCGGGGCTCTCGCAGTGCGAGGGAGAGCCCCCACGTGTTCCCTGCCCCGGTGTGGTGGGGCTCTCGTGTGTAGAGGAGAGCCCCGCAGTGCCAGCAGCTGCCTGGAGTGTACGGTAGAGAGGGGGGCTTCGAGGCACATTGTCGGTGCCTGCCCCCCCACCGCATGGAAGTCCCTGAGGACCCGCAGGAGGAACCCAGAGAAGGTGGAGGACACCAGAGAGAGTCCCGGTGAGTGTTTCTGCGTGTCGGGCCTAGAGGGGTTGGTCGAGGCACGAGGTCGGTGCCTTCCCCCAGTGGCCCCAAGCCCTCGAGGAGGTGCTGATCTTGTTTCTTTCAGCTGCCCCGACTGGCAGTGGCCAGCTGCAACGTGCCGCCATAATTGTTTTGAAGCCCCCGTGGGGTCCCACCACGGAAAGGGCCACAGTGCCCCGGGGGCCACACAGCGACGACGCAGTTGTGGGTCTCTGCGACGATAGCATTCTTTTTCCTGAGTCTCGGGTCCCAGGAGGGGACCCCAACTGGCCGGTACTTTGTGGGCCACCTAATTGTTGTATTCCTGAGTCCCCGAGTGGGACTCTAATGGGAACAGTGGTGCAAGTACTCGTTTTGGAGCCAAGTCTTCACTTCAGAGCTCCTGAGTGGGGCTCCTACATAAACAGTGGTGCCAGAGGCTATTCTGTAGCAGTGGGCCGGTTCATGTTGAATGCCAGGTTGTGCCCCCTGCCAGTGATGGTTATGTCATGATGGTGCCTGATGCTAATATGATTATGCCTGCCTCATGTTTCATGTATGCTGATAAAATGCATAATGTGCTTTTACGCCTAAGGAAATGCCCCATGCTAAATGTGTTCATGCCAATGCAGGTTCTGGGCCTAGTGTTTTCCGACCTACAGATGGTGCTTGACCTCCTGTGATTATACCTAGTGGGCTTATACTACTGCGAATGCACCATATGCTTTTATGCCTCACGCTAATGTGACTTTGCATATGCCTAACCTGATGTTTCAGTTTATGCCTAATGTTGCCTTTATGCTTATGTGTAATCTAATAGGATTTAGGCCTACTGCAAATGTTCCTGCCTAGTGCGTCAGGTTAATGTGATTTATGCCACGGGTTAGTCCTTATAATAATGCTGTGGTGCTAATGATGTTGCAGTTATGCTGATAATGTTTTTTCCCCAAGGCCTGACGACGTCTTTATGCCTAAGGTGAGGTCTCCTGGCCTGCAAGCATGTTTTCCTTCCAGGGCTGATGCCGATGTGTCCTAAGGCTGATGGACTTTACATTTATTCTACCTGTGTATTTGCAATGGTTCTGGCAGCGGCCTGATTGCCCCTGCCTTGTAAATAGTCCCATGTGAATTATTACCTAGTGCCGGCTGGCACAGTTTATCTGCACCTGTGGTTCCCTTCTGATGTGTTTATTTTACAATACACTTACTGTTTTTCACCTAACCCGGTGTGGAGTCTCTTTTTGTAGTGTGCCTGGTGTGTCGCCTGTGTGTGCTGCGCAGATGCTTTACACATTTCCTCTGGAGTTTGGCCCACCCGCTCTGCACCACGCTACCCGTTTCTAACAGGCATCTTCAAGAGTGTAATTCAGCAGGAATCGATGGAGGGCATTGATTTAAGCAAAACCAAAGGAAATGATGGACGGAGTGTTGAACATTGCAAGCACTCACCCCCAGTCAGCTGATCTGGGTTTAATCCATCACCGTTCTTTAGCCCACTTTGCCACCCCAGTTCAGACATGGCCATATGCAAATCAGTCTGACCCTGTGCCTCATGGAACAGTCCAGCCCGAATTGCCAAGCCATGTCTTCCCTGGACCGGAAACAAGCTTCCTAAGACCGGTTTCTGGCATTTCAGCTGTCTTCAGCCTAACAAGGTAAACAAGGAGGATCTGCATTCTCTGAACCAGTTCAAGTTAAGAAACTCTCTAAAAGTGCTGTGTCTTTACAAAGTAAAGAATTGTGGAGTAAAAGAGATCTAATCAAATTAACACCTGAGCATGCAAGCGGCATTTGTAAATACAAAAACTCAGAAACCGAAAGCTGGTTTAACTTTTATTACTAGTTTTGATCTTGCAGGGGAAATTTCTACTGATATGACACATGATGGTGTTGTGGAGTTTCCTAATGATTCCGCTTCTTTTGCACCTGATATCAGTGTGCAGAGTCACTCTATATTTGCATGTAATGTTTCCATGCCAGCCGGGTTTGAAGATGTTTATGTACATTGAATTGTATGTTTATTGTTCATTATAGAAGGAAAGATGGTGTAGAATGTGATCCCTCTCATGGTACCTTGGGGATCTTGGGCATGATCACGCGAGTGATGGTACATGTACATCACAAGCGTGATCACGCGTACTGTTTATTTTTGTGTGTGAAGATTTATGTTGAGTTCATGGCAGCGTTCCTCCTCCATGGTATCCGCAACCGTGTTTACACTCATGGTTGGGATTTCATGGAGAGCGGACCTGCGACCAGAGGGCTCCTGCTAATTTCGGAAATAAATCTTCAATACTTACCTCTCCAAGTGTGACTCATGCATTGTTGCTTTCCACTCAACACCCTGCCTGAATGTCCATGGCGCACTTTCAACAGGAATTACGTAATCTACTAGGCAGTGTTAAGGTGTTATGACGTAACATGTGCAGAGCATGATCGTATATTGAAGAATAAAGACATCTGTTACAGAGCTCCGTGTGTGGCGTGTTCATTCGCATGCTCCCGGGCCAGGAAAGACGCTACAGACACCATCTGCACTCACCTATTCACACACCCACGGCCACAAGCATCTGTATGGGGACCTACAACAACCTCAAAGCACAGTGACAACAGTGTGTACAAGCAGCATGTACACAAAGCGCTTCAGCCACCTGCAGAGAATGCCTTCTTTCTTTCAGTTTTGGCATCATTGATGGCCATTACATGTCCCTCCCACTCATCCCTCGAGCGCTGCCTGCCAGGTTTACTGCACAGCGCTGTGTCCTTTGCACTCTTGAGTGGCCGGACTGCAAAAGCAACAACGTTCCTTTAGTGAGAATCTGTGTGCAAAAATTCGCCCCGTCATGCCTTTTTGGGTTAGAGAAATAACAAGATAGCCATTTTTGTAGTGAAGATTGAACCGTTTCGCTGCTGTAGACCACAGTATAAAAACAAGCAATATGGAAGACTTCTGAGCTCCGGAAACCTTCATCTAGTTAAGAGGATTAAAAAGAAACCGCGCATCACCTCAAACGTCTAGGTTGACGGAGCATAACATCACAGGTGAGAATATCTGTGCAGAGAAACAGGATCTCCCTGTGACGACCATGTCAGGTCTGAAAAGTATGTACTTAGGAGCATTTGTACACCGCAAACCTTCCGAGGCGAGGCAGTGGCATGGAAACACCAGGAGAGAAGCGAACGCAGCCTTTTTCACGGCAGGCGGATGTCTTGACAAAGCGCCTGAGGCCAGGGTGCCGAACATGTACTCTCAGATGAGATGTTTCTTGGAAGAAAGACTCCTTTATAGTCTTAATTGCAACAGTGGCCCTGTGATTTAAAATAACACAGGTATGTTCCACAAAGGTACAAAATCGAGCCATCTGCAAATTACTATTTTGATGGGTTGTGATAAACTAGCCGCGTGTGGGACATCGTGTAGGGTGGGGTTGAAAGTCCCTACTGCAGTATTGTTTGTGAGCGCTGACCCTTATGTTATCATTCTGGCAAACCCTGCATGTGGTTTGTGTGGGATTCTTGTGGCACAAGCACCCTGTCTAGACTAGGCAAGTTCAGTATTAAATCTCTTATCTATTAATCTTCCCAAAGGGCCTCTTTGGAAAACCTATAAAGATGATAGATTCTACCGCTAATGAGCTATGCTTGCAACATAAACCTTTAAGTCAATGCATAGGATTGTACTCCTTAAAAAATTGTCCTGTATAGTCTTTCATCTTTTTAGCGCGTGTATCTTCACGAAATTTCTCCTGAGTGCCACAAAATGCTGGGTTAAGTATCAACGTGCATTGTAAACGCTCGAGAGTCATCTATTGCACCAAATTAAAGTAACATGTGTACTTGGAAAACTGATCAATATGCATGAGCCGTTTTTCCAAATCTGAAAAAGACCCAGGCCAGCATGGCTGCAAGAGACAAAACACGTCTTGGCTGTTCTGCAAAACAAGGGTGCTCACTTCCATAAACAAGCCGTGAAGCTTACTCTCAAGAGTGCAACTGTGTGTTTTTAGCAGCATAAGCGAAAGCATTTCCAAAAAATGGAGAGGAATGGATTTTAGTTCTGGGGCA
This sequence comes from Triturus cristatus, assembly GCF_964204655.1. Lineage (NCBI taxonomy): Eukaryota > Metazoa > Chordata > Amphibia > Caudata > Salamandridae > Triturus > Triturus cristatus. Next base: position 610,964,947 of record NC_140583.1, read on the forward strand.
GTTGACCCTTGGAGGTGGGCAGTGGGTGTAAGGAAAAATGAGGACTTTTTGGGTGGTGCAATTTATTTTACCTTAGCTGTCCAATAAGCAAAAGCATATATTGTCTAATACCATAAGGACTAGATGTGCCTCTATGTATATAAAGTATCCTACGGACTAATTACCAAATCATTTGAACAGCCAAGAATAATATTACTGTAATGTATAAACTAAGGTGAAAGCGCTCTCCTTTTACGACTTGGGTAATACAGAGGCCCACCCCAAAGTGGTACTCACTTTAATATGAGTGGCTACTGCATCCATTGTCAGCCCATGAAACTATTAATGGTTGGTGAGTATCATAGTGGGGCGTAGGCCTTTTTTCCCCCAGTGGGAAGACTCCCTATCTTCTCTCGGTGGTAAATCGGGGATGTATGTCATGAGTGAGCCACTGTTGCTTCCTGATGGTATGTGGGGTTCCAATAGATATGTGGATACATGAGAAGTGGCCTACCCATGTGGCGGAAACCCCTGGATGTATGGAGGCCTCTAAGGCTGAAGGGTGAGCCATTGGTTTAGTGGCATTCAGTGCAGATGGCTCCTCTTCTGCATGTGTTCCTTTGTTATTCTCTCCTGCTCTGAGTTCCTTTTCCATGTAGAATTCTTTGTAAAGGTAACCACTTATCTAGGGTGAATTCACCTCGTTTGGTTGTGCTTGTTGGACATGGGTCAGGCCAGTTTCAGTCAAACTGACAGTGGCCTAACAAGAGTATTGACAGTGACGAAGGGTTGGCCAAACGACTGCACACATTACACATAGAGATAGCTACCTCTTTGTTCCTTGCATCCTGTGTCCTTTTCCAATTACATTTAAATAGAAAAGGGGAAACCTAGTAAACCAGGGACCTGGGCTGGCCAATTTTGAAACAATAAAGTGGTCTTTGACTAACACGGCAATAGTATTACATTAGGGAAAAAAGGAAAAACCTCTCAAATGAGTACGTTTCAGTTATGTGTTTAGTGCATTCATTAGATCAGACACACCATTCAACAAAACTTCCCCTCAGTTGTGGGGTCCCTCCGGGATCTTCCTCCAGCTCCACACTATTTAATTTGCACATGCTCCCTCTCACTGACATTGTGCAATCATTTGGACTGTCACTGGTTTCCTATGACGATGACACCCGGCTGGTCTTGGCTATTTCCCCTGACCATATCTCTAACAATATATCCCTACCGCCATGCCTTCAGGAAGTAGCAAGCATGATGGCTGGCTGCAAACTAAAACTCAAAGAGGACAAGACAGATGTCAGGTTTTTGGGCAATCCAGAGGCCCATCCCAGACTGTCTATGCAAGCTGCTGACCACCACAGGCCCAATAAAGATCCTAGGGGTATGACTAGACTCTAAGCTTACGATGGAACACCAAGCCAAGAAAATGTCTGCAAGCTGCTTTGGCATTCTGAGATTACTGTGGTAAGTTCTTAAACTCCTCCCTTTTACAGCTAGAAGAGTGATTGTCCAGGCCCTGGTGCTGGCACACCTAGACTATGGGAATGCCTTATAACTTGGCTCTCCATTCTATTTAAGTTCAAAAGGTTTTTATTGGATAAGTAAAGGTGTCAATACATGAGAAAAAAGAAAATACAAACATATCTTCAATTAGAGGAGAAAGTAAAACATGGTAATGAAAATATACAATTGATCAGAGGATAACAGAAGTTTTAAGGCTGAGTAACAAAAATCAGCACTGGTACTAATGAGCAATAAAGTAGCTTATATAAATAGAATAGTACAAATGAAAATCAATGTCAATCAGGGGGGCTTAGGGACCTCTTGCTGAATAGGTGAGACATGAGAGGAACGTTTAGCACAGGTATCTAGATACAAGGTTACAGGAAGCCATAAATCATGTCGTTTAGCAGCTAGACTAAGGGGGTGTACAAAAGCAGTATCTAGCCTGTGATTATAGCAAACATTGTACCACCATGCTTTAAAAGAAATATTCGTAAAGTCTTTCCAGTTGACGGTGATTTGCTGGAAAGCAACAGCTAATAACAAGTCAACAATTTGCGTGTTAAGGTCAATATTATCCCAACAAGGTGAAAGGCTTCCTAAAAAAATATTGACCAGAGAGAAGGGGAATGTGGTGTGGAATATGGCATTGATTTGGGTCCAAACTAGTGTCCAGAAATTTTGCGTGAAAGTGCAAGAGAAAAGCATGTGGAAGAGAGTGGCCTTAGGAGCAGAACAGGACCAACAAAGATCTGGTGTAGAAGAGAATCTCTTGTTCAACACCTGGGGAGAAAAGAGAAGCCTGTTGTATATGAAAAAGAGGGTTTGTGTAAGAGAAGCAGCTCTAGATGTCTTGCGAAGTTTGGTCCATAGTTTATCCCAAAGGGAGGTGGGCCAAGAGATGGCAAGATCAGACTCCCATTGTTCCTCAACTTTGGACTTTGGCCTAGGTGTGAGAATCGTGTGAAATGATTGGTATATTGAGGAGGCTGTAGGGTGAGTGCGCAAGAAGGAGTGAAGCTGTGAGGTATGATTTGGGGGATGGGCATGCGTGAGGGGGTTAGAAAGGAGAGCATAAGTGGACATAACTGCATTTTTAAGCACAAGATACTTGCAGGCAAAAGAACGAGGGAGATGGAAGTGCTGGCTGAGAGCGGAGAAGGATAAGAAATCAGAATTAGAGAAGAGTTGAGAAACCCAGAGTAGACCCCTCTGTCTCCAGGTTTTCCAATAAAAGGACTTGCGATTAATGGTAATACTATTATTGTGCCAGATAGTGGAATTGAGGAACTCTGCTGTGGAGGAAGGGGGGTCTGGAGAGGTGGAAAGAAGCAACTTGGCTGTGAACTTGTGGATAGGAATGGAGGAAAAGTGAGGTTTACGAGAGAATGAGAGATATTCAGCAAAAGTGAAAGGGGCTAATGAAAGCCGCTCAGTGGTAACCCATAAGGGGGACGGCTCAGCAGGGTCTTGCAGCCAATGGGAAGCTTGCCGCAAAAGGAATGCTTTGTGGTAAGCGGGGAAATTCGGGAAATTAACTCCACCCTCGGATTTGGGGAGTTGCAATCTAAGCAGGGACATGCGTGCTTTTTTGCCGGACCAAAGAAAGGAGGAGAGAATGGTGTTAATTTTCTTAAAGAACTTAGCAGGGATAGGAATTGGGATGTTGGAGATGGTGTAGAGGACTAACGGGGAAAGCATCATTTTAATCGTATCAAGACGACCCCACCAGGAAAGGTATAATGGGTGCCATCTGGAAGTGAGGTCGGATAATTTCTGGGTGCATTTGGTGAGACACAGCGAGACAGTGTCGGAGAGGGAGGGAGTTATGTGTAGACCTAGGTATTTGATGTGTGAGGGGCTCCAAGTAAAGTTGGATGCCATAAAGTCCGGTTTAAAAGTGAACTTAGTGAGGGGTAGAATCTCACACTTGTCATTGTTTAGCTTATAGCCTGAAATCTGGGAGTATTCGTGGACTTCAGCTAAGAATGCGGGAATGGAAGTTGCGGGATTAGACATGAATAATAGAATATCGTCTGCGTAGGCAGCAAGTTTAATGTTAGTATGGGAGATTTGGAAACCGTGTAAGTTGGGATTTTGACGAAGTTTTGAAAGAAAAGGTTCCAGGGCCAAATTAAAAAGAAAAGGGGAGAGAGGACATCCCTGACGAACACCCCTACCAAGGTTAAAAAAAGAGGAGACTAGACCATTGGCGCAAACCGCCGCTCTAGGACTGGAATAAAGGAAGGAGATAAAAGAAATAAAACGTGGACCAAATCCAAACCATTTGAGGGCGGAGAAAAGGAAAGTCCACTCCACCCTATCAAACGCTTTTTCTGCGTCTAGGGCAATGGCTGTTAATGAGTCTTGGAACTGTGGAGATTTGGAAAGGACATTAAACAACAGTCTGGTGTTATCAGTGATGAAGCGACCCTTAACGAAGCCAGACTGTTCAGGGCCTAGCAGTTCGGGAAGGTAAGGGTCTAATCGAATGGCGAGAGATTTGGCATACAATTTATAGTCAATGTTGACTAAAGAAATTGGTCTGTAATTCTTACAATGCTGGGTGTCTTTGCCTTCTTTGGGTATAATGCAAATGTGGGCGTCTGAGAATGTACCTGAGGAAGAACCGTTTAATATGAAGGAATCAATAAGGGAGTGGAGTCTGGGCAGCAACAATTTGGAGAAATGTAAATAAAATTCTACTGTGAATCCGTCTGGCCCAGGAGCCTTATCCTTCTTGAGTGACTGAAGCGCTGTGAGTAATTCATCACCAGAAATTGGTGATTCAAGGGCAGATAAATCAACAGGGAAATTAGGAGGCGGTTGGATGGTGGCAAAAAAAGCAGCAAGAGATTGAGCAGTGGGGTGCGTCTCAGAAGAATAGAGTTTGGAATAAAACTGGGAAAATTGTTCTAAAATGTCAACATCTGTATGCTTTAAAACAGAATTAGCATCGTAAACAGATTCAATATTCAGTTTGTTCTGTTTGACTTTTAAATAGTTGGCTAAAACCTTCCCCGCCTTATTTTTACCACCATAAAATTTTGAACTGGATTTCAACAAGTACAATGAAGCATCCTCGGTGGATTGTTTATTAAATTGCATCTTAGCAACAATGAGGGCGGTCAGACTTTCTTGCGAATGGGATGTATAGAAAGAGTGCTCTAGCTTTTTAATCGTACAGAGGAGATCATTGATGCGTTTGCGAGCATTCTTGCGTTTGGTGGCCACAAAACTGATAATGAAACCTCTAGCTGCTGCTTTATAGGCATCCCAAACAACGTGGTTAGGCACAGTGGGTGTATCATTAATGGTGAAAAATTCTGTGGTGAAATCTACAAAGGAGGCGGAGAATTTGGGGTCAAGGAGTAAAGTGTTATTGAAGCGCCATCTCTTTGGTCCGGTGGACTTGGGTAAAATGTCAATGTTTACCAAAACGGGGGCATGATCAGAAAATAAAATGGGGCCTATATCAGCGTGGGTTAGGGATTGGGACAAATGGTGGGAGAGGAAGATATAGTCAATACGTGACTGAGAGTGGTGAGTTGGGGAGTAGAAGGTGAATTCTTTAGAGGTGGGATTGCAGAGACGCCAAGCATCAATGAGTTTATGTTGGAATATCGCTTGGGCGAAAAGCTTGTGGGATTTATTAGGGACAAAAGGTACCTTGGAGTTCCTGTCTAAAAAAGGGTCGAAGGGAAGGTTACAGTCACCTGCTAAGATAAAATTATCGTCGATATATTCGGTGATACGGGAGGCCATTGCACGCCAAAAAAACTGATCACCACCAGTAGGGGCGTAAATATTAAGGAGGGAAAGAGGGGCGCCCTTTGAGGAGAGTTTAACGTATAACCATCTGCCATCAGGGTCTGATTCAGAACTCAAGAGCAAGTGAGCAAAAGATTTACGAACTAATACAACCACTCCGTTCCTCTTACCATCACCCGGAGATGAGAACACAGAACCCACCCAACCTCTCTTAAGTTTGGCAGCCTCATCATCAGACAGATGCGTTTCTTGTAAAAAGGCAACGTCTACATTCAGTTTGGCTAAATGAGAAAGGATTTTTTGTCTCTTAATAGGAGAATGCAGACCTTTAACATTCCAGGAAACAATTCGGACTGACATTAAGGATTAATCAGAAAGTGGATCAGTTGAAAGGTAGGACAGTAAGGAAATACCTCGCAACGAGCAAGGGCACAAGAGAAAAAGAGAATGAGGCGAGAATTAACGTGAATGAACAGGAGTAGAAGAAAAAGAGAGAGAAGAACCAGTGAGGCCATAGAGGTAGGAAAGAGCCAAGAAAGTAAGAAGAATGATAGGAAGACACAATAATTCTTAAAGATAATGATGAGAGAGATGAGAGGGAGAATCAAATAGGTAAAGAGAGATGAATACAAGCAAGAGAGCCAACAAACAATGAGGAAAATAGAGAGTGACGAAAGAGAAGTGTAGAAGAACCATGGAAAAGATAGTGACACCAATAAATCTGAAGGCAACAAGGGAAAAGGGGAGGCAAGGAAACATCGAACGTAAAAAAACATGATAAATAAGGAATGAAGAGTACTTACGAGGGGAAGCATGGGAGAAATACAATCAGGAACTGGGAACAAACGGAAATACATGTGGAGATGAGGGAAGGGAGGTAGGGCCAACTGGGAGAGGCAAGGCAGTCGGGATGAGGGGAACGTCCAACCAGAGATAACACAACGGAACGCAAAACAGTGATCTGTGTAGGGAGAAAAATAACAAGGTTAGAAACTCGAACGTAACAAAGATAAAAAAGAAAACATATGACCAACTGAGGAACAAGAACAACACTATCAAACTATAAAATGAGAAATATAATCTTAACTAGAAGTCATAAAATCAGAGGAACCTGCAGAAATGAAGGCAAAAAAAGTAAACAGATTAGAGGGTCAAATTGCAGCTACAAAAACAAGTCATGGTTGGTGGGAAGAGGAACCAGCTATCTCCATGTCATGTTGACCACAGGAGTTCAAGAAGCTTCGAAGTCGCGCTGGATCCTCATATGTCGTTGTCTTGTTGTTGTGAGTGACCTTAAATAAACAAGGATGAAAAAGCCCATATCTGGCACCAATGGAGCGAAGGTCTGGTCTCATATCAAGGAAGGCTTTACGACGGTTTGCAGTGGCCCTGGCATAGTCCTGTGCAAAGAACAAAGTGGAGCCTGACCATGTGAGACGAGGAGATGCTTTGGCGGCTAAGAGAACTTTCAGCAAGTCTGTGTACTCTAGAAAGTACATTATTACACCTCTAGGCTTCGTTGACGTGGAAGGAGAAGAGGGAGCTCGACCAAGCCTATGGGCACGTTGGATGTTTAGTGAGGTATCTTCAGGAAGATGAAGAAGCTTCGGGAGAAAGGATTTGAAGAAACTAATGGGATCATTTCCCTCACAACCCTCCAGCAGGCCGTAAATACGGAGATTGTTGCGTCTGTTGCGGTTTTCAAGATCCTCCACCTGCTTCTGAAGGGAGGAAATCTGCGTGTGCACGTGGGAGACCTTGGCGATAGAGTCCTGAAGAGAGGACACGTCACGCTCCACCGACGAAACTCTTTCATCCATCGAAGCCCAGTTGTCAGTGAGAATCTGCAGTTTAGCATTGGTCTCTTCCATGTAAGGGCGCAAGGCCCGTATCTCTTCGAGAAGTAGCTCCATAGAAATGGGTGAAGAAGGCTTAGGAGGCGAAGGAGGGTCCTTTTTTAACCTCTTAGAGTTCGCTTTTGCTGAGGGTTGTGAGGGGGTGTCCGCAGTCGACGTCATCTCAGTTGAAGCTTCCAAATGGGCTAGTGCAGTGAATAACTTGGAATTTTTAATGAAATTACGCTTTTGAACTCTACTGGAGCAATCCGCCATCAGCACACCTGTGGAGCGTGAGGTCTTAAGATATCCTATTGCCTGACTCAGAAGGGAGCAGAAAGCAAATTAATACAGAGACTTGCCAGGTCAAAAAATTGGACTCGTAGGAGTTAGAAACTGAAGTCCTAAAGGTGGCCGCCCTTCATGAGGAGAGGTGAAGATTCCAGTCAGAACATGCAAGATGGTCTCAATGTTCAACTAAAAAGAACTCCAAAGGACACAATAATGTATAGATGTGCCAGACAAAAAACTGTAGACGTAGCTATCTAAGGCTAAGGTCATAAAATGGCCGCCGTGGATGAGGAGAGCCAAAAAATTCCAGTCAAAACCATGAAAAAGGTCACCCTTTCAAAAGAAAAATAAAGAAAGTCACCTTAGAATATTGGTCTGCCGCATTTGTGCCTCAGAGGCTGCTGGGGTCATATGTGTGCGAACGAGGCATCCAGGAATTTCATGCGCGCTAGAACGCGCTGTTGAAGCATTCGCGGGCAAAGATAAACAAAATGGCGGCCGCGGCCGATGATAAGCCGCGACCGGAGGTAAAAAGGGCTGTTAAGTCCAAAATAGCTGTGCCTCAGGAGCGAAAGGGGGATGAAAATGAGCCTGGCATCTTCCGGTGCAAGGGGCTTCCCTTCGTTGCTGGAAACGGGTGCGCGAACCGCCGGTACTCTCCGGTTCGGACGGAGCCGTCACCCGGACGCCGCCATCTCCTTCGGGCGCCTAGCCACGCCCCCCGGCTCTCCATTCTATGAGGTCAAAAGATTGCAGATTGTGCAGAATGCTGCAGCTCAACTTCTTAACGGACACTCCCAAATGTCAGTTAGCTGCTAAGAACCTCAAGGATCTCTACTGGCTTCCGGTGGTGCGCTACTCCAGTTTAAGTCCCTATGCATCATTCATAGAGCAATAAGCAGTAGAGGTCGTTCGCTGCTACGATCACTAGCCTCTCTATATGTGCCCAGCAGGCCTCTGAAATCAACCTCTGCTCACCTACTCATGGTTCCCATGATTAGGAGATCGTGCTGGGTGCTCTGCGTCTTGGCTCTGAAACTCCCTCCCCCTTAAACTTTGTCTTTTGGAGCAAGAACTCTCCAAAGCTTTAAACACCTAGTTATTCAGGTAGTAATCTTACTCCTGGGCTGTTCTACGGTAGCTGTGAAAGTGCTGGGAAGCCCACGGGTAGCGATGCGTTATGCAAACACTGTAGAATAGAATGGAATTTAATTTTTACAAATCTCATTTATGAATATATTAATCAATTCACACAGTATGATATAATACTTATACAAGGTGCTACTAAAAAGTGACGGTTCAGTGAAAGTGATATAAGGTGAATGAAAAGTGCATTTGTGCTATGTTCAACATATATACACGTGGCTGATAGGGACAATAGAATGTTATGAAGTCCACACCCGTGAAACAAGCGTTGACATCCACCATCAAAATTATAAAAAATACAGTCCACATATGTTATTTGTCGGCGTTTCGATCCTGCAACATAGATGTTTTGAGCAGGGTCATCATCAGGATGAAAATTATCTATAATGGAGACACCAAAGGATAGGGGTATAAATTTCTCCTGTCAAATAAATATCAGACAGTTTGTCCTGGACAAACTTCAAAGCAGGTATTGGCATACCTAGAATTTATGGCATTGAAAGTCCCATAACCGTAGAAGTGTCCCACTATTTCTAAGTACAACTTCAAAAGTGGGTTTGCGCACACAGTTTAATCAAACTGGTAAAACTGGTATACCATGGTTGCACCTACAATTGGGATGTGCTACTGAAAAGATGCCCGTGCTCTGCCTCCTGGATTCCCTTTTCCAATGAAAGGCAAGAGTCAAACAGTGGCATCCGACTGGCCAGAGGTCATTTGTAATCCAGTGGGATCCCTTATAGTGACAGTTTATGTCATTAGTTGCCATGAAGCTGTGGGACACATGAAAGGAAAAGGACTGTACCCCCTGGACTGAGGTAGGGGCCTTGCTGTAGCTGCATCTGCATGTGGTGAACTTGCCTTATTCCTTCCAGGATGTGAGTCCAGCATTTCCAAGCATTGCCATGAGGGGGAAGGAAGGTCTCAACCTACCATGACCTTTAAACTTTGAACCGCTACCCCAACCTGACCAGTGATTTTGATTGCTAGCAAAACTGGCGCTCTTGTCTTGCACCCATGCCACTCTCCTGTGAAACCTGACTGCATGCAGTGCTGATGCCACCCCTGCATCGCCGTAGAAGAACCTGTCTTTGTGTGAAGTCGATGACTACAAGGGCCACGTGCCTGCTTCTAGATTTGCTCTTTTGAGTTCCTTCTCCTGTGACGCCATTATCATCATGAGGCCAGTGTGGCTGCATCCCTCATTGCCATTGTGAATCTTCACCTGCATGTGACACAGGTGTCCGCGTGAAGCTCTAATCCTGCAACGCAGTGATGCTGCTGTGAAACCCACCAGCAGTGGCTGCTGGCATGGAGGCCCTCTGTGCTTCTGCTGGTCTTCAAGTTGGCCCAACTGTGACCGCAGCTTCTTCTCCCGCAACCAGCAGTCAAGACACTTTGTTACTTTCACGTGACAGAGACTATGAAGAGGACCGTGGTCCCAGCACGGGCCCATGAGAAGATATGCAGGCTGCAAAACCGGAACCAGGTATCGCATTGTATGAATCAAAATGAAAGCTGTGCTTTGCTCCACTGTGCCCTAGTCCTGCACTGGTGTACAGTTTTAAAGTAGGTATGCCTTCTGAGAAGCACTAGGAAGTTATAGTGTAACACATTCAGACTATTGATTATGCTATGCAACCTCTTAAAGTTACAAAGCATGGTCCCATAATATAAATTAACTTTTATGATTGTTTCATAAAAAGAGTAACACTGCTTGAACATTTAAGTTATTTATTTTGAGTGAGATATGTGGTACCTGAACTAGTCCTTCAACCTCACACCACCTCCCGAGGGTAAGCTGTGACTGTTCACCCTTGCTACCCACTGAGAGTCAAAACCCAAAGAAGAGGTGCTTGCCGCAGGAGTTGCCTAACTGCCCTTCAGCCAAACAGGCAGGGGAACTGGCCTGACAGATTTTTCATTGTTACTACCATCAGATTAAATACAAGCCCTCTCAGAGGTTTTTGCGACTATTTTGGCAAACCGAGCGCAACTAAACTATCCCAGTGACAAAGGTGTAGTCTACTGCCCAAGAGGTTAAGTTTGAAATGAAAACACCCGAGTTGCGTTTCCGCATCTCCATTTGACATAATTTTGTGATCCTGGACAAATCCACCTTTCGCCATGCGCTTCAATTTCACCATCTGCCATATTCCTTCAAGACAGGCTAAAACCCCAGTGTGAGCATTATATATAAAATACGGGACCTCCATAACTGTTGTTTGCCCAATATGTAGTTTGGAATTGCACATATCACTGAAAGGCGTTTACATGAACTGTCCATACATGTATGTACGTTGCACAAGGGTATGATCATCCTTTCTGTGTGTAAGGTAGTCGTAAACCACCGATTGGCTGCAAACGTCTTCCTGGTGTTTGTTTAGCTCCATGTTCAAAGCCCTGAAGCCCTCTTTTTTTCAGCAGGTTCCACCCATCAGCTGTTTGCTAAAAGCTTTGAGCATGAAACCACGGTTCCACGTGACAGGGCCCTTTCAGCCCAACAAGGCGGCTTTGTCTCGGCCATACTTTGATGAATTGTTATCTGCGCTCTTGAGGTTACAGACCAGATGAAAGAATTTAATTTAGGATGGTTCAGATTCAAAGTTCAGAGGCAGAAGCCATAGCTCTCTTGGACTAGACAATGCTCCCCAAACTAGTTCACAGATAAAAACTATTGCCAAGAAACCGGAATACTTCCAACCTCCGTGGCTCCGACCCGGGATCTGAAAGAGTCTCTCGCGCAGGCGAGTGTGGGGTCAGCTGTGCCCAGCCTGTGCCCCTGCGTGCAGAGCGCCTCGCGAGAGAGCCGGACACCTCTGGAGCCTTGATCTCGAAGGCCAGTCCTGGCCGGGGGGAGGGGGGGGGGGTGACATTGTTCCCATTGTCTGCGGTACTTTTCCACTTACGCTTCCATTCTTTGCCTCTGTCTGCCCCTGTTATCGGGGTCGGATTGGGACCAGCTACAAGCACCCTAAAAAGAGTTGTCCTCATTCACAGACTGCGACCTTTCGCAAACGCTTGCTTAGCATCGTTTGGAGAAATGTTTGATATATGATCCTTTCAAAAAGATATATATATTTTTTAGGCATTATGTTAAATCATGGACCAGGGAAGCGTAAATGTTCTGCATTGGAGACCTCTCTCTCTGGGGTCTGGTAAGTTGTTTTGGGCCGGCTGCCACACCCCTAGACGTCGATTCACCAAAATGCCAGGGGTAGAGAAAGCAGCATCACATGTCCTTTGACACCAATAGGATCACAGGAACTGATGTCATATGACATTTGACCTGCCTGTTTCTCAACTATTGGTCTTTTTTATTACCTAACGTTCACCTGTCTTTCTTACCTGTTGTCTCTTTATCACCCCTCCTGTCACCTCTATGTCAACTGTTTCTTCCTCAATTATCTCCTTATAATATCTCTGTAGGAGGCAACCAGGTTACCTACACCAGGGAAGCCAAGTGCATAGGGGTGCGGAGACGTCGGAAACCTCAGTAGATGACAATGGAAGTCTTGGGAGAAAATGCCTTTGAAGAAGCAAAGTGAAGAAGTCCGGTGGAATCAAAGGGTGGTTTCTGAAAGTGAAGAACCTGCAAGGAAAAGAGACAGAGTCTATGCCACTCGGAGGTGACCAGGAGGCACGAAGACCCAATGCCCACCAATGTCGGGAGGTTCAGACGAGTCGACGGTGACCTTGTCGCCTCAGCTGTGAGGACCCGGCGATGCTGAGGAAGATCAGGAGCTGTGCACGACCTGTCCCTCATTGAATGTCGGTGACTAGGTAGTTTATTGTCCAGCGGCAGCACCAACAAGCCTTGGTAGCGGCAACTGGCATGGAGAACGAAGAAGGAGCAATTTTGGGACCAGCAAGGTACAAGGGACTCACCAACATCAGGAGAGTCAGAGCAGGCCCCAAGAAAGCAGAAGAGCCCACTGAAGCAGTAGAAGACACTCAGTAAAAAAAACAGGTCGGAGGCACGGGAGTTGCCAGAGGACCTCGAAGAGCTCACCAAAGATGAAGGCCCACGGTGCAGAGGATGCGGTGAGGATGCTGATCTTGGAAGAAAGAGATGCTATAGGCTGGAGTTTCTTGTAGCCCGAAGAAGGTGGGAAGTTGGCCTGGTATATGCTGTCCAGTAATTAAAGTGGGCACCTATCACCAGTCCAAACGACCCTTATTGATGATTAGGTTAAAGACAACCTTTATTGAAAGGTATCCTAGTGGTAGCTATGGAGAGCAGCCTTCAGGCTAAGTCAAGAAAGGAATGTAAAGCAGCTTGGTTTACCAGATTATAACCTCATGAATGACCAAATGAAAGGAGAACCACACAAGGAATATATAAAATATTTGTATTTATTACTAAACACTCTCTACTAACCTTTTTATGAGATTAGAGAACAAAGCACACAATATTAAAGCACTAGAACGACAGTCAATAGCACAATACACAGCGGGCTCCAGGGGGAGACCGAACCATATACTAAGAAAGTGGTATAACAACCCTAACTTGACTAGACACAGTGCCTAGAGCACGTAGAATCGCTAGGACCCCAAGGAACCACCCAGGGTAGTGACACAGGGGACCCACGGAGGACGGGTGCAGTGTGAGAACACAGCCGCGAGCTTCGTACAATTCTTTGGGAAAGTCGCGGTTGGAATTTTAAAGATTAAGGACACTTAGGAGAGGACTTCAAGTAAACCCTTTGAAAAATAGAAGGTTCTAAGGCCAGCACCCTTGTGAGTACCGAGGTACCTGTGTTACCTATCCCAGAGGAGCCAGGTGCATAGGGTTCAAGTGGTGTCGGAAACGCTCGTTGATTTCAATGGCGTGATGCGAAGAAGTGCTGCTGCCGGGAAGATGAAAAGTGTCCGGTGTGATCCAAGCCTGGATTGGAGCTGAGAAGAACCTGAAAGCAGACGGGATAGAGTCTGGGTCACTTCACAGTGACCAGGGGCATGATAGACGAATGCCCAATGATGTTGGGTGTTTCAGGTGAGAAGAGGTGAAGCTTGACTCTGCAGCCACGGGGACCAGGAGATGTCGACGATGACCAAAGTCCGGAGGTGAGCTGTCCCAGGAAGGATGTCGAGTGCTGGGGGTTCAGTGTCCATATTGAACAAGCCTTGGCAACTGCAACCCACGTGAGCAGAGGAAAGATGCTTCGGAGAGGACCAGCAAGGTCCTGGGGACTCTCCAAGCTATGGAGAGTCAGGGCACGTCTGGAGCAACCAGGAAAGCCCACGGAAAGTCAAAGTTACCTTCATAGGGACCCACAGTTTGACGGACCAGGGATCGTGAAGGAACTTCGAGCTGATTCACAAAATACCAGACCACGGAACACTTGTTGAGTGCAGGCCGGAAATCTTTGGTGGAAATACTGCTCGGGGTCAGGACTACAAGTAGCCCAAAGCACAGCCTCAGGGGTCGCCAAAAAGCATATACTGCTGCAAATGTATGTGGTGCACAGGGGTTCGGGTTGCACAGACCCCACAAGGGATACGGGCCTCAGAATTGCTGAGAGCACAGATCAACCTCAGAGACCTCGGAAACCCACCTCCTGTGTTGCAGAAATCTTCAGAGTCCTCAGGAGCTTCAGAGATGCAAACCGGTCAGATGCGTTTCAGGTACCTGCCTTGCAGGGGAGTAACTCCTTTACTCCAAGGGAGATTATTCAGTCATCCAGCATCGTGCCGATCGTTGAAGTACTTGGTTTCTGTAGCAGAGTTTAGTCCAGGTAAAATCTCAAGTCCTGTAGTCAGGGGTTCCTACTTTATACCCAAGGAAGGGGTGGAACAAACTCTGGGGACCCACCTTTGGGAGGATCAAGACAGAGGGGTGGCTACACCCATGTCCTTTGTCCAGTTTTGCACCAGAGCAGGAGCTGATGGCTCCTGCAACCGGTTTGAACTGGACTATACACAGGGACACCAAATGTGCCCCCAGTGCAGACATCAAAGCACTCTCAGAGTGCACCCACCTAGCCCCAATACACTAAAGCCTGTCTGGGAGGTGGTCACACCTCCCTGTGACAGGAAACCTATTGTCAAGCCCTCCCCTGCCGGAGTTTTGTCCAGCAGCAGGAGTGCAGACTCGTGTCTGTGGCTGGCAGTATCCATTTTGTGATGCCAGGGTCGAGAAAGCTGGTGCCGGGTGTACCGGTGTGTCACATATGTCCCTTTAGGAGGGTGGAATCATACTTCCACACCAATTATTGGTGTGGAGGTATGATTCCAAAGTGTTTGACACAAAACACGACATGTTTCCATGCAGCCGTTTTAAAGTTAGAATTTACTGCGAGGTTATAATGCACTTAAGTATATATGGTTTGGCTGCATCACAAAGAACCCCAGAATATAGGTTCCGAAGGCTGCAGAGGGGCTCTTCTCATGCAGTTGCACCCTCTCACATAAAACCCAGCACCCTCCCTTCAGGATTGATAAGGCCTGCCATAGGGGTGACTGATAGGTTTATATGTGCAGTGATATAGGATAGATATAGTGAACCTATATCTAAGTAAGGGGTGCATGCACCACCTTACACAGGCTGCTGTAGCAGACCTGTGGTTTCATTTTGAATGGTCTCCCAGGGGTGGCATAATACATGCACCAGCCCCTGGGAGGCCTCTGGGGTACCTATGCCCTGGGTACATAGTATACCATATACTAGGGACTGATAAGGAGTACCCCAGAATCCAATCTGGAGTGTACCTAAAGTACATGCACAACCAAGGGAGGGAGAAAGCAGATAGACTGGGGTCCTGATTAGCAGGATCTCAGTAAGACTAAGTCGAAAACCAGCAAAACACCAGGAAAAACGTGCAGGTAACCATGCAGTCAGATTCCACCTTCCTACACCGACCCAACAAGCCTTGGCAATGGTGAGTCGACGCAGTGCACAGGGGTTTGGTCCCAGTGGTACCAACGAGGGATACTGGCATAATTTCAGAGAGGACAGGTGAGGCCTCGAGGGAGTTGCAGACCACCACCTGTGTTTCTGAGCCTTTGGAAAGTCCGTAGGACGACAGAAGCAGCAGACCGGTCAGCTTTGTTGTGGGGCCTGCAGATGCAGTGGAGTGACTCCTTCACTCCAAGGGGGATTTCTTCAGGTGTCCTTGATGCTCATAGGTCTGTTGAAGAACCTGGAAGAAGCGCAAACACAGACGACCAAAAAGACTTGAAGAACAGCGAGACCAAAAGCAGCAGGAGTCTTCCTTGGGGCAGTCTCATCTCCAGTCGAAGTCCAACGAAGTCCAAGTGTCCAGACACTCAAAGAGCAATGTAGTTTCAGGCTAAACTAAACTTTATAAGCACACTCTCTCATTGAGCTCTTTTGACTTATCAGTCCTCTCTCAATTCCCTTCTTTCAGCTGTTTTCTTCTCACCTGTCCACCTCCCTACTTTTCTTAGCTGTCTTTCTAAAGTGTCTGTTTATCTTGGCCGCTCTCATCCTTGTCATCAGACAGTGATAAGAGAGCATCCTCTCTCATCACCTGCATGCTCATCACTGTCTCCATTCATTTTCTCAACTGTATTTCCATCATCTACCCCTCCTCTCTGAATAGACTTTCTGAGTAGTATCTGACCTCTCGCACCTGTCGCCCTGCTCTCTCTCTCAGCTGCCTCTTTATGACTTGCTTTAATTGTCCATCTCCGATCTGTATCTCTCTTGGGAGTCTCACCTACTTTCCTCTGCCTCTCAGTGGTCTATCATTGGCTGTCCCTTTATTACTTTTCTCATACATTGCTTTCCCTCTCTTTCTACCTCTCTTAGCTATCTCTTTCACAGTTGTACCCATTTCACATCTCTCATAATGCCATCCCCTCTCACTGGTCTTCCCCTTTCGCTGACTCTTAGCTGTCTCTTTGTCACCTTTGTCAGTCACCTATTGTTCACACCTGTCTCACTCTTTCAGACCCGTATCTATCTCACATATGTCAACTCTCTGTCTCTTTGATCACTCACCCTGTCTCTCTCCCAGACACACACAGACCTGCTTTTGCCTCTCCAGCTCTCCAGCTCTCGTCCCTTTGTAATGTTCTCTTCCTTTCCTGATTTTCCCCTAATTTCCCCTCATAATGTTTCTCCTCTACCCCCTCTCTTTCTCTCTCCTGCCTTTCTTAATCCCTTAACATGCTCAGGGGCAGCAGGAGACATGGAGATGCATTTTTACTGGTCTCCTCTCCACTTGCAACAATAAACAATTGTTTTGCAAGTTTGTTACTTTCCTGTGTCAAGGGTCACAAGGACAGTACTAGTGGTCCTAGCCAGCAAGTGGTTGTGACCCCTGGGGTCCCCATAGGACGTCCATGGCCACACCCACCCCCCACTGAAGTGTTCATAGTGTTCGTGGCTGCTCAGAAGCACAGGCCTTACTATTAAGGGGAAAAGTAGGCCCATGTAAGACAAGAGCATTTCGGACACACTTCATGAAGTGCCTGTTCAGAGGGCTCATTGTTTTTCCGTACATAACAATGAGACCTCCCTGACTTTCAGAGGTGCCATAAGCACCAGAAACTGTTTTTTCCTGGGCTATTTCATAGCGGTTAGGCATGCCGCCCGGACACCCACCTGGAAATCCCAGTAATGCCGGTCACACTCATTAGTTTGAAAGTTTATTGGCTGCTTTCACTTACAATCAATCAATCATATTTTGCTTCGTGCTCTGCTTTTAAAGTGACAGTTTTGATATTGTTTTCCTGCTCGATGATCATTCAGTGGTGCCACCTTCAGTTAATCAAACATAGCCGATGGCCTTCCACTTTTGGTAGCTTCGACTCAGTCAGTCAGCCACACTGGGTGACCTGTAACTTCTGGTGGCCGTACTTCAATGGCCACAATTCTACAAAAGCCGTATTTCATTTAGCAATCCGGCATGCCGAGTGGTCGTCGACTTCCGGAAACCGTGCTTGAGTCTGGGTGGACTACCACTTTTAGTGGCCCCACTACAGTTCACTCACCTTGACTTCAATAAGGCCTACCATATGGCCATAACACTTCCAAGTCATACACAATCTTCCAGCTAAACATATAATTGATCTATTCTTCCATCTTTTCTAGGTTCTCCCTGTCACCTATTGCATGTCCATGTTTTCTTGGGTGCTGCCTCTTCTGCCTTGGTTGACCTTGCACAGTGGATCGGTTTGTTAGTTGCGCCACGTCTTTGAGCGTAGCTGATGCTGCAACAAAAATCAAACAAGTTAGTTCATTCCGTATGTTTCTTATGCACTCTGCTCTATAGACCTTTCCTGCCACTGGTGTTGGGGAAGGAGGGCTGGATCCTAGTCATTGAATCTAAGTCTTGATTGGGATTGGTTGCAGGATTTTGGCTGAAGCTAAGATAGAGATGTCATGAGTGATGTCATCAATGATGTCATGAGTGATGTAATATGTGAGGTCATAAGCAGTGCATGATTGAGTTTTTAATTTTAGCTCGTCTTATTCCAACACCTAACTATAGCGTCACTTTAACTGTTAAAAGTTTTTAAACTGAATTTCTGAGTTTTTGACACAAGTTAAGGTCTTAACACCTAACCTAATTATATTGGCACCGCAACCTTTGTTTTTTTCAGTGAACATATTTAATCCACTGGTTCCATACCTTCATTAACAGACTAATCCACATTTACTTGAGCCTGTTCATCCTGATAGGCTTTAAATTGAATAGCTTATATTAACAAGCATTGGCATAGCCAACAGGTCTCGCCTTTGGGACCTTATAATTTTTTAGCCATGCAACAGTTGCATAACTAAACACTTATAAGGTCCCAAAAGCGAGACCTATTGGCTATGCCAATGCTTGTTTTAACTGCTGCAATCTATTGAAGCCTCACGGAGATCATCAAAGCGGCCGTGCGGCCGCGAATGTGATCGCGATCAAACATCAAAGCAGCCGTGCGGCCCCGAAAGTGAAAGTAATCGCGGTAAAGCATATCACTGTAGGTCTAGGCTGGCCTGGTAGCACTTTTTGGAGCCCTCACAAAATGTCTCGCCTGACCCAGCGCATGCGCTGGGTCAGGCGAGACCTAAAAACAAATGGCATTGAGGAATGCCTCACTTTTTTCTTGAATACAAAATGCTAGCACTTTAGTTGCTCATTAGAACACTGGTGCCACTACATTTGATTACTAGAGTCAACTGGCGGACTGCTCCTGGTGTTGGAATTACATGTTTCACTCTCCATGTCAGAATGTTATACTCAAATTGAGGAAGAAGATATCTGAGAACTAATAGAAAACGTGTCCTCATTTTGGCTTTCTAAAGCACTAACCATAAATACTATAACAAAAAGAAACCTTCTCATTTTGTTACATCACAGCAGTATCCCCTGAAGCAAATTATTTTAAGTTTTACAGAGTTGTTTCCATCAAGATGGCGTTCTTGTGTGGCACACCTTTGTCATAAATGCAAAATGTTCTCTAGCTTTTCATAAGATCTCTTTGGTGACGATGTTGTTGATTTCTAAGGAGTTCATTGACAGACTGCTCCTGGTGTGGAAAGTACATGTTTCAGTCTGCATGGACAAGGAAAATATTTGAGAACTCATAGAAACTTTGGGGTCGATTATGTTGGCGGGCGGATCGCCATCGTCCGCATTGCGGTGGCGATCCGCCCGCCAACATTCACCGCCCATTTCCCCCCACCACATTATGATGGTGGGGGGGACCCCGGCGGACAGAAAGACCGACCACCGGTTTTCCGCCGGTCGACTCGTTGACCGGGCAGAAAAAGTGTTTAATATGGTGGCGGTGTCTGCAAGACACCGTCATCCATATTAAGATGACTGCGGAGATCAGCCGTTGCCGCCATGGAAAGGCATGCGGATCCTGCATTTGGGGGCCCGTTGGGGGGTATGGTACCCCCCAACATTTGCATGCACAACTGGCAGGCACCGCGCAGTGCCTGTCACGATGTGCATTCAAATGCACAACATGCATTTTTTTACCTTGAGGCGGGTGCTGCAAGCAGCACCCGCCGCAAGGTAAAAAATACGGGATGCGCCGCCAATGTGGCAGACGCATCCTATGCCAACAGCGGGACAGCCGCACCTATGGGGGGCGGTCCCTTTAGCCGTTGCAGTGGCGGGCGGACTTTGTCTGCCCGCCATCGTAATACACCCTTTTATTCTCATTTGTGTGTTCTAAAGCACTAATTGTGACGATGGCACAAAAGCAACCCCATCATTTCTTCATTTACTGCAGTATCATCTATGGGAAATCAATTCAGTTTTACAGCTTTGAGTCCCTCGAGATGGCATTCAGGTGTGCCATACTTGTGTCATAAATACAGAATATTATCTCTTTAGTCGTTCATTAGAACGCTGTGATGAAGCGGCAGTACATCACAAAGTAGTTTTACAGCTCTTATTCCATCAAAATGGCATTCAGGTATGCCATAGTTTTTTCATGAATACAGAATCATAGTGCTCCAGTTGGTCATTAGAACGCTTTGGTAAAGATGCAGTAGAAAACTGTGGAATCCACTGACAGCCTGCTGCTTTTGTTGGAAGTACATGTTTTCCTCAGAATATCAGACTTCGTTTTCACATGGCTGAGGAAGGTAGTGTGCACCTACAGGAAATGTACTCTCATTTTAGCTTGTGGAACACCTTTAACCTCTATGAGAAAAGCATGAGAGAAAATTGTTTTCTCTCAGACATGGTTCATGAAATCCCGGCAGAGTATCAGCATTATTCACAGGATGAAATCACTTCATAACTCACAAGAATTAAATTAAAATTAGTATAACACTACCAACAAATGATTTATGGTGTGACAAAAATATGTTATCAATCTTTATACGAACTCCTTTTTGTGACCCTCAAAACCTGTCATTTACTACAATGCATTCCATTGGGAGCATGTCCCCGAGTTCAGTAATCAATGCCACAACATGTTGTCTATGGGTTACATGTAATAATTTTATTTTTTTAAATTGAATATTTGATTAATAATCATCTAAATTGCTTAATTGTTCATTAGTTTTTATATGTATTTAAGATTTACATGTTATTTTTAACAATGTGTAGCAGCAGGTTGTTGGTTTGCGTGGGGGAATAAAGTGGAAAGTTACTTAAATTGCAAAGAATTTTAATTTTATGTTAATGATAATTAGTTTGATTGTTAATTATGTAATTGATCATTAATTATTTAAATTATTTTCTTTTTTAATCTTTGGATTCATTTTTCATTTTTAACATTTTACAGTATATTTAAATGTTTAGACTTTTGTTGGTATTTTATATTTTAGTAGCAGGCTGTTGGTTTTGTAAGGGAATATGGTGAGAAGTTATTTAAATTATAAATGTTTAAATTAATGCTAATTAATTGGTGTTTCTTAAATAATGATGTAATTGTTGACTAATTATATAAATCGATTTACTTTGCAATTGTTCTATACATTTATTTTCTTTTAAATTTTACCTTATATATTAAAATATTTACTCTTTTTATTTACTCATATGTATTTTAGTGGATTGTTGGTTTGTTAAGGGAATAGGGTGGTAAGGTTTTGAAATTATAGTATTTTTTAACGTAATTGTTTATAACATTTAATTGATTAATTAGTAATTATTTATGTATTTTCTAATGTTGGGAATATGATGTACATTATTTGTTTTATTTAATAATTTAGTGTTAATTGTTTTTAATAATATTTGTAAATGATGTGTTGTATTTAAGTGCCTTGTTTTTGTTAAAGTAATATTTAAAAAAAAGAAATTGTTATAAAACATAATTAATTGTTTTTGATATTTCCATTTTTGTGGTAAGGAAGTATATTTTTATTATTTTAATATTAGTATGTATTTCTTAATATTTAGTACTATATAATATGTATTTTTTCTATTTATAATATGATCTTCTTATTTTAGGAATGTACATATTTTGTACAAATGATTAGGAGGTGGAATATTATTTCTGCTCCCTACAAAGTCCAACATTTCAGTACTGTTGCTTAGACTGGAGTGTGAATAGTAAATTCAACCAATCCTGAGTTCAACACTTTCGCTACTGTTGTGGAGATTGGAGTGGAAATAGTCAATTTAACCCCTCCGGAATCTAACACTTTTCCGATCCATTGTGTAGCCTGGAGTAGGAGAATTAAATCTAACCCCTCTGCACTTCAGCACTTTCTCTACTGTTACATAGAGTCGAGCGGTAATAATAAATATAACCTCTCCAGAGTCCAACAACTTCACTACTGCTGCATAGTCTGGAGTGGGAATAGTAAATTTAATCCCTATGGAATTCTCAGTGCAGAGTAATGTAGGAATAGTCATTCCCAACCTTAGGGAACCTAACACCTAACCTACTATTGCTTATACTGGAGGGGGAATAGTAAATCTAAACCCTCCGGAGTTTAACACTTACCCTACTAGAACTGAGACTGGAATGGGAATAGTAAAGGTAAGCCCTCTTAATTCTAAAACTTACCTTACTATTTTATACACAGGGAAAAGTAAAATAATACTTTATGTAATGTTTGTTAACCAACATTTATAGTATTTTTTTTTGCTATTTAAAATTATATGTTTTTATTTTTAAACATTTTCTATATTGTAGAGTTTATATTTAAAATAGTTTTGAGCTTACTTTTTTATATTGTTATGTTATGTTAATATGTTTTTAGAGTGCTCATATACCCAAGAAGGGTGTCTTGGCTCTGGCTGTAACTACAGGTCAAGGAAATTATTCAACATGGGCATTAAAGAAAGGAAAGCAACTAGGTCTTCAGTGCTTTCCTAAAGGCCAGAAGGTTAGGTATGGATCTGTTATGAGGAGGTAGGTTCTTTCAGGTTTTGGCCGCCCCGACCATGAAAATTCTACCTCTCCATTTTGTAAGTTTGAACCTGGGAGTCACCACCAAGTTGCTGGAGGCAGAACGTTTTGTTCTAGCGGGGATGTATCAGGAAAAGCTAGTCCTGATGACAAGGGGACCCTGGTGGTGGAGTGCCTTGTGAGACAGAGGGCCTTGAAGGTGATCCTCAATCTGAATGGAAGCCAGTGTAGTGTCTTGAGTTCTTCTGAAACTGACTTGTATTTAGAGATCCAACAGAGTGTGCGAGCTGCCGCATTCTGGAGTGTCTGTAATTTATTCAGAACATTTTGGTGGGCCTGTAGGTACAAACCGTTACAGTAATCAATCCAAGATAAAATGAATGCTGAGAGTGCTGTTTTTTGGAGGTGGAGAGGAATAAATGGCAGGATCTTCCTGATCATCTTTAGGATTGTAATAGTGGCCTCCATAACTGCCTTTGATGATTCATATAGGATAGTTTCTCGTTGAGCATGATGCTTAGGTTTTTCACACCATTGACCGGGGAGGGAGGCAGCTCCAGATCTGATGGCCACCAAGAAGGCGACCAGAAGGGATACTGGTTCCCGAATGTCATCACCTCTGGTTTATTTACATTAAGTTTGAGACATTTATTTGCCATCCAGTGACTGACACTTTTCATGCAGTTGCAGGAATTGGTAGCAACTGTTCAATCACCTGAGGAAAAGGAAACAACAATTTGTGTGTCATCACCATAGGAGGTGAGGGAAAAGCCAAAAGAACATACGAGATCAGCCAGTGGGGTAACATAGATGTTAAAAAGCGTGGGACTGAGTGGGAAACCCTGAGGGACACCACAGGTAAGGGAGAAAAATTCACTCAAGGTCACTGATTGCTCGCGTCCTGTCAAAATGGAGCGGAGCAATTCCCACACTAATCCAGTCACACCTATGATGCTTAACTGTTCCATAAGCAGCCCATGACTCACTGTGTCTAAGACTGTTGACAGGTCAAGCAAAATAAGGGCAGCGTTACCTCCATGATCAAGAGTCTTCCAAATACCATCCGTGGTCTTCATGAGAGCGGTCTCAGTACTGTGTTCAGAATGAAAACCAGACTGGGTGTTATCAGGACAATTGTTTGTATGGATGAGGTCCGTCAGCATCCTTTCAATGATTTTAGTTGAAAGGGGAAGGCAGACAATTGGCAGGTAACTGGTCAATTAATTAGTTTAATTAATAGGTTTTTAGAATTATTTTTGCTGTTAACATTATTCATGAAATTGTTTTATTCATTGAAAAGAGACATTATGGTTATGTGAAAATGTCAGTTAAAACTAAGCCCAGGCATAATTTTAATTATGCTGGAGTAATTTTGGTAATTCCGCATTATTATTTGACACGGAATTCCTGGTAATAACGCGACTATACCTGCACACATAATTAAGAGTGACTTGCGGGAAAACAATCCCTCCTGCGAGAGCACATATAGCAGCGACCACGAACTGCAGATTGTGCTTGCTATTTGTGTTCTGCTGCATTTGGTGCTATTTCGTAATACAAAATGCATCCTCACGTCTATTTTGAATTCAAGGGTGGATTTTGCACTAAGAAAATAGTGCTAGATGATTGGAGTAAGTTGGGAGAGATTTCTACCCCAACAGAATTTAGTGCTATTTCTTTATGCAAAAAGCTTTCTGTGCCTATTATGGTCATGGGTTTGGGGAATTTTGTGATAACAAAATAGAGCTAAATGCCAGGGGTAAATTGGGGAAAAATCCTACCCGATGTTATCAATGCAGTCATTGTAAGTGTTATGAGTGTTGTAATATGTGAGGGAATTATCAGGTGCTGGGTGCTAGAAGGAGCCTGTTCTGTTGCTTTGCTCCAACCCAGGCAGGAGCAGGTCTTTCCTCTGTTTCTGCTAGGCAGGAGCAAAGCTGTGTTCCCTGGCTGAGAGTGTTTAGTTAAGTTTATATTCCTCACCCGCACCCTCCAGGGGAGGGAGCAATCAGTGTTCCGGAGGATGGGGGCCTCTGGAAACTGCTCCTTCAGGCCCTGATGGATGAGGTCCCTGGGGTCCCCTTGTGACTCGTGGAGGGGGCCTAAAGCACTGCACGTCCCCAAAATGACTAAGTCAGCCCAGGGGCTGGGGTACCTGGGACTTTTCATTGGCTCTGGAGGGGGCTGCATGGCATCCTCCCCAAATTAATTGCTGGCGCTGACCGCCCTCAGGCCATGCTTTATCCTAGGTGGCTTATATTTCAAAATGCTGTGGGTTCCTGTTTCACTCCCAGTTGTGTGAACCTGTTCATGGGCTGGTGGGTGGAAAAGGTATCATAGAGAGAGCCATCCTATGATGAATTTTAATCATATGAAGGGGTTCCCCCGAATCTGCTGAGGGGTTCGTGAAAAAATTGAAAAGAAATTCACTCAATCTTGATTTTACGTTCAGCACAAGTGCCACTAGTATCGACCTTCTTGATGAACCGGTGGAAGTCAAGGAGGTCACCTTAGTTCAAGACTCTGTAGTAAACCTACAGCAGGCAACGGCCTCCTCCATGCCCTCATCAATCACCCTGAAACTCTCAAATGGCAGATACCCTGTGGGTCGATGCTGAGGGCAAGGAAAAGGAGGCATTTGACACGGAACAAGAAGTCATGCTTGCCAAATACCACGAAAGAGGGTATCTCAACTGGGTGCTCAAAAGAGCAGTTGATAGGGTTTCCCTCAAAAATAGGGACAGCCTCCTCTTTACACCCACCAGAGCTAAGGATGAGATAGAGCAGAGCACGAATAGATACATCACCACCTACAATAATCAGCACAGACAACTGGACAGAATCCTAAGCTGGAACTGGCAAACTCTTACCATGGATAGAATTATAGATCACACATTAGACCACAAATCTAGCATAACATACAGAAGAAGCAGATCCCTCAGAGACACACATGTCCATAGTGAGATTCCTAATAAAAACAACACAGAGGTGGCCAATTTACAGGGCTTCTCTCGCTGTAACACGTGCAAGGCGTGCAAATACAGCTAAAACAGAATGGAATAAGAGATTCCTTCAAAAACCAGAGCTAGGAAAGTAACACAATTCCTGACTTGCAGCTCACAATATGTGGTATATATCCTGGAATGTCCCTGTGGGAAATACTATGTTGGTAGTACCATCCACCAAGAAAACAATTCATGAACATATTGGGCCATCGATAATAAAGACCCACATTATCAAATGGCCTGACATTTCAGTGAGGCACATTACAGTGGTAGGAGTAAACTGGTCTACTTTCTAATTGACCAAGTCCCACATTCCATCAGAGGGGGGAATAGAACATTGAACCTGAGACGCCTGGAATCGAAATACATTGTAGTGCTGCATACCAAGACCCCAGGAGGTGAAACAACAAAGAGGATTTAAGGGTACACTTAGGGGACTAAGGGCCCGATGTAGGTGGCTAAATACCGGTCAGTAACGGTGAAATTCGGTAAATTTCACTGTTACCGACCGGTATTTAGCCAATTGCAATTTTCGTAATACCGAATGGATTCGTTAATAAGGAATCGGTAAAATAAGGAAAATCAGTTACCGATTCCTTATTACCGAATCGGAGATACCTAAAACCCCAAATACCGATTCGGTAAATAAGAATCGGTAAAAGAGATGTACCAAAAATCGGTAATACCGAATCTCATGAAATTCGGTATTTAGGAGTCGGTAATTACCACTGACTCAAACCAGGTGGTAATCATGTGCACAGCATTTAAACAGCCCCAAAATGCAACAGTCTCAACACAATGGCGGCCCTCTACGTTATTGCAAGGCGGCTACGAATACAGGCAGCATGAATGAGGATCTGGAGAAGGGAGGAGCGCGTGTACAGACAGCGCATCACACTATTTCAACTCACTGAGGCAGAAATTCATGAAAGGTACAGGCTACACCCCCAAACTATCCTGGACCTGATATGGGACCTGCACCCACTCCTGGAGCATCCTACACCAAGGGCGCATGCTATACCACCACATGTCCAGGTGCTCTGTAGCCTCCACCTATTAGCATCAGGAAGTTACCAGGGGGTGATCACTGCTGCAGGTGGCGTGTCGCAGAGCTGCCTGTCTTGGTTCCTTAACAATTTCCTGGATGCCATGATGCAAAGGATGCATCACTACATACGCTTCCCCACCACACAGGCCGAACTGCAGAAAACAAAAACAGACTTCTAACAAAAGGCACAGTTCCCACATGTTATAGGGTGCATTAATGGGACACACATAGCTATCTGCCCACCTGCAGCCAACGAGTACATCTACCGTAACAGAAAATCCACCCACTCCATCAACTTACAGGTCATCTGCGATGCGGCCAACATCATCACCGACATCGTGGCAAAATTTCCTGGGAGCACCCATGACTCCTACATATTCCGCAACAGTGGGATATACACACGTCTGGGTGGGGGAGAATAAAAAATTAGCTAGCATTCGCGCCAAGAATTTTCAATTCTATTAAGGACACGGAGGCGAGGATTATGCTTCTCTTTCTTATTTATTGCTACTCACAGCAGCCAATGAAAACTTTTCTTATGTAAAACCAACTACATTTCCCATGATGCATGCACCGAGCCCCATAAGAGCCAGTAATACCGGAACCAGTCCTCTTTCTTTGCTCCGAACATTAAAGTCCAATAATTATAACAAAGTCCAACAACAGCTTCCAACGTGGAAGAACCAGACCAGCTGGGAGGAACGTCAACTTCAAGCAGGATTACGACTAATCCATCTTCTTTTCGGATCCTGAAAAAACAGAGATAGAACAACCCGTAACTTCTGTATAACCAGAATATATATGCAAAACGGGTGGGCAATAATTACAATACTGTAATTTAACCGGGTGGGATAATCCTCGCCTCCGTGTCCTTAATAGAATTGAAAATTCTTGGCGCGAATGCTAGCTAATTTTTTATTTTATTACAGGACCGGAGGCTTCGTATTATGCCAGTTTAACTCTGATTAAAAACAACAGAGGATATGTCACCCACCGGTTTATAATAAAACTGTTTAAATGTTGACTCAGAAGACCAATCTGCAAAATGCATGATATCCTGTACAGTAGAACCCAACATGAAGGTCTTAGAGGCCATAGCACCTCGAACAGAATGTTCACCAAAGACCTGAGTATCTACACCCGCATCCTGCATAACATTTTTTAACCATCTGGCTATAGTAGCCGCAGTAACAGGTTTGTACGGTTTCTGCAGAGCAATCAACAATTGTACCACACCATCAGGCCTGGTAGACCTGGTACATTCTTCATAAGCCTTAAGGCATTGGACCACACAAAGTTTAGCATTGTCGGGAAAAGCATGATAATCTACACTGCGTGACATGGTTTTAGTTCTAGACGTAATATTAAACGAAACTCCCTCCGGAGTAAATACTCTACCTGTAATATCAAGAGCCTTAACATCCGAGGAACGTCTACAAGCCGCTAGGCATAGCAACATGGCCAGTTTGGCCGATAATTGTTTCCGGGACAACATATTGTTGTCGGGCCATCTGTTAAACAGTGAAAGAACCAGCGAGACATCCCACAAGGAAGAATACTTTGGTTTGGGTGGATTAGCTACTCTGATACCCTTTAGGAGTTTGCATATTAAAGGATGCATTCCGACAGGTTTATCCTCGATCTGAGAGTGGCCCGCCAATATGGCGGAACAGAAATTATTAACAGAGCGATACGCTAAACCTTCCGACGCTTTTTCTGACAGGAAGTTTACAATAAAGGGTAATTCTGCCCCCACGGGATCCACATGCTGTCCCATGCACCAACGAACCCAGCATCCCCAGGCTGAAGAATATCGCTTCCTGGTAGAGGGGGCCCACGCTTGGTTGATGAAGCCTGAAGCTTGTTCCGAAAACCCTGGCATTTGCCAACGCTGCCTGAAAGTCTCCAGGCTATCAGAGACAGATGCCCCGATAGAACCATCGGGTGCTTCTCTCCATGAGGGCCCTGGAGCATTGTCGAGGACCATGGGATCCTCCTGGGGAAGTCGCAACTCGCCTCCAGCAACAACGGGAACCAAGGCTGCGACTTCCACAAGGGAGTCACTAATATCACTTCTGCTTTCTGGCGCATCACCTGAGTGAACACGCGAGGAATGGGAATGAAGGGTGGAAACGCATAATTCAAAGTCTGAGTCCACTCCTGTGCAAAGGCATCCGTCGCCAGAGTCAATGGGTCCGGCCTCCAGCTGAAAAACTTCGTCATTTGACGGTTCAGCCTGGAGGCAAACAGGTCGATCTCGCAAAACCCCTATATCTCCTGCAACCACTGGACCACCTGTGGGAGGAGTTGCCAGTCGCTGTAGTCCTTGAGGTGGCGTGAGTTCCAATCCGCCACTACATTGGACTGACCCGGAATGTATTCGGCTATGACCGAAATCTGATGCCAAAAGTCCTTCGCTATCTCTACCAGCATTGAGGACCTCGTGCCCCCCAGTTTGTTGATGTACCGTACCGCCGATATGTTGTCCATCCGAAGAAGGATGCAACATGAGACCTGTCTGGGAGATAATGTGCGGATCGCAAATGATCCTGTGAGGAGTTCTAGACAATTTATGTGAAGATTTAACTCTTTTAGGGACCAACGTCCCCCTGTGGAAATATTTCCACAGCGCGCTCCCCAACCCCAACGGCTGGCATCGGATTCTATGACCACTTCCGGTAGAGAGCCGAAAATCGCTCTGCCATTCCACGCTTCCACGTGGGCCAACCAGCACTGCATCTCCTCCCGCACTTCCGGGGAAAGAGGGACTAAGTCCGTGTATGAAAGACCCTTTTGCAAGTGTTGAATTTTGAGTCGTTGAAGGGCCCTGTAGTGTAGGGGTCCCGGAAATATTGCTTGAATGGACGACGCAAGAAGTCCCACTAGCCGGGCAATCACCCTGAGAGAAACCATTTGTTTGGTCAGGAAGGAGCGAAGCTCCTTCTTGATATCCCGAAGTTTGGAACTTGAAAGACTGAGCTGGGCCGTCTGAAAGTTTATGACGAAACCCAGAAAATCTATCGTCTGCGTGGGACACAGAACCGATTTTGGTTCGTTGATCACAAACCCCAGGTTCTGCAAGATACGAATGGTCATGCGCAAATGCTGAACCGCCAACGTCTGACACTGCGCCATGATAAGCATGTCGTCTAAGTAGACAATCATGCGAACCCCTTGTTCCCTGAGGTAGGCTACGACAGGTTTCAGAACCTTGGTGAAGCACCACGGTGCTGAGGAAAGTCCGAAAGGAAGGACCAAATATTCGTACCACCGGTTCCGCCATTGAAATTGAAGGAATCTGCGATGGGGACGATATATGGGAACGGAGAGATAGGCGTCCTTCAGGTCCAGACGGACCAACCAGTCCCCCTCCTTCAGTAGGTCTGCCAACAGATGGATGCCCTCCATCTTGAAGTGCTTGTAAGTCATGTAGTGGTTGAAATCCTTCAAATTGAGTACCAACCTGTAACCACCGCCTTTCTTCTGTACCAGAAAAATAAGGCTGCAGAAATCGCGAGGGCCCTCGTCGCAAGGTGCTATCGCGTGTTTCTGCAGCAATCCTTCTATTTCTGAATCTATGAAATCGCACTCTAGTTGGGAAAAAGAAAGCTGTCTGGGCCGATGAACCTGACAAGGAGTCTGGAAGAACTCTAGATGAAATCCCTGAACTGTCTGCAAAACCCAGGCATCCTGCGATAGTTGAACCCAATTGTGATAAAACTGCTGAATACGTCCCCCCAATGGAAGAAGAAATAAGTCTGGAGCGCTCACCTGAAGACTCGGTGTTCTGGAATCCTCCCCGATAGGATCCCTTGTTAAAGCGTCCCTTGTTGAAGCGTTGCCTGGTGGGGTAGAAGGTGCCACCGTGGGTAGAGTCCCACTCTCCCCTGCCGGGTCCGAAGTCTCCTCGCTGAGGACCTTGGAAGAATTGACGGCCAAACGAGCGTCCCCGGCCTCGTCCGGCCCTGTTGAAAACCCTAGCCTGAAATACACGTTTGATTCCTGCCTGAGCTTTATCCAAGGTCGTGAAAGTGCCCACGTATTTCGCCACATCTTTGACGAAACGTTCGCCAAAGAGGTTTCCGTTCGCCAATGGGCCAGGCTCTGCCGCCGCCAACTCCGTGAGATTAGAGTCCATGTGTATCAGAATGGACTTCCTGCGCTCTGTGGAGATTGCGCAGTTGGCATTACCTAATAGGCAGATGGCCCGCTGGGTCCAGCCCGCCAACACATGGGAATCAATAGCGGTTCCCGAGTCCTGCGCCTCTAGAGCCATCTCCAATATCTTGGCCAAGGGACCGACCACATCAAGAAGCTTGTCTTGGCACCCTCGCCAGGCGCGATCTATACCCTTCTTGGGGTCCTTGGCAAACTTTTTAAGGAAAGTTAGCAGACTAGAGTCAATTTCTGGCGTTTCAGCCACCTTGTCTGAAAGACCTGGTCGGGGACATTCGGACCGCAGTCTGTTGCGCACCTCCTTGTCAAAACTTTTGCGCAAATTCTCATGCAGGTACGCCGCCACCTCCGGGGCAGGCAACCAATCAGAGGACCTAGGATGAACAATATCCGAGGGGTTGAAGGTGAAAGGCGTAGGAGCCGTCTGTGGAGTCTCCACATTCTTAGCCTTCCTAGATTTCTTCTTGGGAGGGGAATCATCGGGGGTGTCCGATGAGATGGAACCAGGTTCCGAGTCGGTATCCTGAACCCTCTCTCTCTCCGTCTCAGGACGCGGAAGGGACGAGTAAGAGGCAGAATGAGGCCAGGGCTTAGGCTGTGGCCCTTCTGCCGGAGCTCCAGCTGGGGTAGTGAAGCCATGATGCTTCGCGAACCTCTCCAATTGCCTAGTAATAGGCTTCAATGCAGTCGCCAACGCCTGCTGCACAGTTCCCGGAACTGCCTTCTCCAGGGCCTTGTTGACTGACTCCTGCATGGAAGCGTCCAGGGCCTCAACAATATTTTCCTCGATGGAAGGTGTACCTACTTCCTCCTCGTATAAGGTGTCATCCTCCTCATAGTGCACCCAATTTTCCATGGTGGAGCCAAATTTATAGACGTACTTGCTCATAAGGCATCAGTAAGGAGGAGTAAAGGGGGGGGGGAGCCAACCCACAGCACAACAGCACAGGTACCTAGCTCCTCAGCCAAAGCTGTATCTCAATTATTACAGCCCACAGGGCGTAGTGGAGCCAAAAAGAGCAGGAAAATATCCAAGGAGGTGTGCTCCCTCCAGGCCCAGGTCGTTTTTGCAGTCAGCCAGGCGTAAAGCAGTGCTCTCTGTATGGAACTCAGCCTGGAATGGCAAAAACGAGAGAAAAACAACAGAAAACGGGCAGTTACGACGTGCGTAGCCCAAATCCTACCAAAATAGCCCAATTGGGCTACGCACTTGGAAACCTAAAACAAAAGTAAAAGTGACAGGCTCCCAGCGCACCGGCATATGAGGGGAGCCTTCGCGCTATCTTCAAAGGTGAGGCGATACCGTGCTCAATGCTGGTCAAGCGCTAAACGCGCTGAAATTTAACCTGGCAAAGTACCGAGCGCCGCGTGTTTTGAATTGCCAAAAATCGGCGCGATGCACACCCGCATCGATTGCCGTACCCGGGGACTCTGTCAAGCCCTGAAAGTATCCCCGCTCCCAGCGGGAGCCCCGTAGCGCCCAGGGCGCGAAATCGGGCCTGCCTACACGGCGGTCAAGGCAAAAGTCGGTAAGTTCAGTTAATATGCAAAGCGGCGTTAGTTAAGCCAAATAATACACTTACAAAGCGCCGCTGACAGCAAATAACGCATCAATCATCAAAACAATACATTAGCAATGCCAATAATCGAGAGCTCAACTTAACTGTCTGCGTGAGCAGCAAAGAAAGAGGACTGGTTCCGGTATTACTGGCTCTTATGGGGCTCTGCAGGAAGTGATGTGGTGCATGCATCATGGGAAATGTAGTTGGTTTTACATGAGAAAAGTTTTCATTGGCTGCTGTGAGTAGCAATAAATAAGAAAGAGAAGCATAATACGAAGCCTCCGGTCCTGTAATAGAATTTGGAGAAGGATACCTGCTAGGTAAATCACTGTATTAATACTTGACAAGGGGAACCCGTGAGGTAGGAAGGACCCAGGGTACTTGCTAGTTTGAAAAACAGGAGGTCCTTCAAAAACAATACAATATGCGATAAATATAGACCAGAATCGGCTCTATATAATTATACAATGCCCAACCGGACATTGAGGTTTTAATGATCAAAAAAAGGTAATTTTTAGACATACGTTAGAATGTAGAGTGGGACACAGTCCTGCGTCCTTACACACTAAACAAAAGGTACAAACAGTCAAACATATAGAACATTTATCAGGCTGAAGAGAGAAGCTTGTAGCCAATACGAGATACAGGGGCAAGCTTTCACGAAAGTACAATGTCATGCACAATTTTAACATATGCGTTTAACATGCATGTTTGTACATAGGGTCGACGACGTTTCGATCTATTCAAACAATACATAGATCATCATCAGGACTAGAGAGTATAAAAGCCTGAAAGTACAATTCCAGAAACGGAGACGAACAATTCCTGCCAGCAACAAGGTGAACCTGCGATCGTGCAGTTCACCTTGTTGCTGGCGGACCTTGGATTGTCAAGCCGCTACGCTGGTAAGCTGAATAATCCCTTAGCTCCTTCCACACGCCACGGCGAACAAGTGTTTTCAGCTGTGCCACTAATTGGAATTCTCCTGGCCGTTGGATCCCCGCACCCACTTCCTCACTTGGACCTGGGCTAATCAAATTCTAGGAATTGTTCGTCTCCGTTTCTGGAATTGTACTTTCAGGCTTTTATACTCTCTAGTCCTGATGATGATCTATGTATTGTTTGAATAGATCGAAACGTCGTCGACCCTATGTACAAACATGCATGTTAAACGCATATGTTAAAATTGTGCATGACATTGTACTTTCGTGAAAGCTTGCCCCTGTATCTCGTATTGGCTACAAGCTTCTCTCTTCAGCCTGATAAATGTTCTATATATTTGACTGTTTGTACCTTTTGTTTAGTGTGTAAAGACGCAGGACTGTGTCCCACTCTACATTCTAACCTATGTCTAAAAATTACCTTTTTTTGATCATTAAAACCTCAATGTCCGGCTGGGCATTGTATAATTATATAGAGCCGATTCTGGTCTATATTTATCGCATATTGTATTGTTTTTGAAGGACCTCCTGTTTTTCAAACTAGGTAAATCACTGTGACACACCCTGATGTATACTGCTGATGAATGTGTTGGTGTTTGTTATTACTGGCACTTTCTTTCTCACCTAGGTGTATAGCGCATATGCCGTGCAGGCATCATCCTCACTCCTCACCTGAACCCATCAACCCCAAGTGAGAGACGATATAATGCTGCGCACGAATCAACACGCAACGTGGTGGAGTGGACGTTTGGACTGTTGAAGAGCAGGTTCCGCTGCCTCCACAAAAGCTGAGGCGCCCGTCAGTACCGACCCATCATCTGCTGCAAGATCATCGCTACATGTGCTATGCTGCATAACCTGGCAACTAAGAAAGGGACAGCAGTCGATTTGACCGACTCTGAGGACGTTGACGATGACTGTCTTCCGCCAGACCCCTTCAAAGCAGGAGCGGCAACAGCACCAGATGGGAGAAAAAGACGGGCTGAGATTACACAGAACTATTTCTAGGTAAGTAAGGAGACACAGCCAGTTGTTGTGTGTGAGTGACGTAGTTTTTTGTCACTACGCCACATTATGAAGGGCTTAACATAGCAGTCCCAATTCAAAACAGCCTACAAAGCCGTCATGGGTTTATTCACCCATGTATCAAAAACAAGTGTGCCTGGCATTACCTCCTGCACCCACGCACAACATTGCTGCTTCCTCTGTGTACACTGTCCTCACTGGCATTCATTCCTGTGCCACCACTTTGCCGTCCGCTACACCTCCTGGACTCTGTAACAGGGGGCTTTTCACTACTGCGGCTATTTGTCTCCTCACTGTCCGCCACATCACCTGCACCAGTATTGTCAGTCTGAATATTTTGTAGCACTTCAAGTGCAGTGGTCACTGTCACCAGCCCCCTTGCCACATCCCGGCTGCAGTGTGCCATTTCCCGCTGCATGGCCACCGAGCGCCTGCAGAGCAGAGAAGTGGCAGTGGAGAGGCGGTTTAATGCCTTGGTATAGTTCTCCATTTTCTGCCTCTCCCTGCGCCTTGCTATTCTGTCATCGTCCATCTTGCTGCACAGCAGCCTCACTGAGTCGGACATGTCCCTCATGCCCTCAGGAAAAGTGGGGCAGCGCACACCTAACTTTTCAGAGTAAGCTAATTGATATGAAAAACTTATAAGCTAGGTGCTACAGTGTTATGCTTGCTGTCAATTTAAGCATATGTAAGTGAACGCTAGAAAAAACTAACCCATGAGGTTGTTTACACTGTGCACAGTCCTGAGGGTAATAAAACACCCTGTATTTATACAATCCTTTTTAAATGACAATGCAGTAATCAAAATCAACCAATCTGGTTTATGCAATAACTTAGGGCATATTTAACATATAAATGCAATGTATATGACGCATTTATATGTTAAATATGCCATAAGAATTGTAAAATTGGCATGATTACTCAATTTGCTTTGATAGTTTTGTACAACAATGACTATATCTTTGTAAAAATTGATACCAAATACATATGTTATTGCATAAACCAGATTGGTTGATTTTGATTACTGCATTGTCATTTAAAAAGGATTGTATAAATACAGGGTGTTTTATTAGGGGAACAACCTTTACAACGCAACTTTTACAACGCACTACCATTACAACGCATTTTTTACAACGCATAATCCATTACAACGCATGACATTACAACGCATGACACTACAACGCATTTTTAAAAACTACCTTTACAACGCATTCCATTACAACGCATACTACCATTACAACGCATACCATTACAACGCATAATATTACACTATACTATCCAACACTTACCCTACTGATGCACCCCCTGGAGTTAGAATAGTAATTTTTACCCCTATACTATCCAACTCTTACCCTACTGATGCACCCCCTGGAGTTAGAATAGTAATTTTTACCCCTATACTATCCAACACTTACCCTACTGATGCACCCCCTGGAGTTAGAATAGTAATTTTTACCCCTATACTATCCAACACTTACCCTACTGATGCACCCCCTGGAGTTAGAATAGTAATTTTTACCCCTATACTATCCAACACTTACCCTACTGATGCACCCCCTGGAGTTAGAATAGTAATTTTTACCCCTATACTATCCAACACTTACCCTACTGATGCACCCCCTGGAGTTAGAATAGTAATTTTTACCCCTATACTATCCAACACTTACCCTACTGTTGCACCCCCTGGAGTTAGAATAGTAATTTTTACCCCTATACTATCCAACACTTACCCTACTGTTGCACCCCCTGGAGTTAGAATAGTAATTTTTACCCCTACACTATCCAACACTTACCCTACTGTTGCACCCCCTGGAGTTAGAATAGTAATTTTTACCCCTACACTATCCAACACTTACCCTACTGTTGCACCCCCTGGAGTTAGAATAGTAATTTTTACCCCTATACTACCCAACACTTACCCTACTGTTGCACCCCCTGGAGTTAGAATAGTAATTTTTACCCCTATACTATCTAATACTTACCTTAAATGTAATTTAATATTATGCGTTGTAATGGTATGCGTTGTAAAGGTAGTATGCGTTGTAATGGTAATGCGTTGTAAAGGTATTTTTTAAAAATGCGTTGTAGTGTCATGCGTTGTAATGTCATGCGTTGTAATGGATTATGCGTTGTAAAAAATGCGTTGTAAGTGAATGCGTTGTAAAAGTGTGCGTTGTAACATCATACATCCGTTTTATTACTCTCAGGACTGTGCACAGTGTAAACAACCTCATGGGTTAGTTTTTTCTAGCCTCATGCCCTCAGCCATGTCCCTCATTCCCTCAGCCAGTGTTGTGTTCATTGTGCAGATGCCCTTCTCTATGCACTGCAAGTATGCTGTCATGTGCCCCATCTGCCGCTGAACTGATCTGATCGCCTTTCCTTGCAGGCGCTGCACCTTCAACATGCTCACCTCCAGACTTGCACAGACACTCTGATCCTCGCCCTGCGAAGCTGGACTGTGTGCCCTAGCCCTGCGGCATCTGGCACCTGTGTGTGGTCGTTCTGTGGGGGACTGTGTACCGGCATTATTGCCATCGTCTGGCACCGTTGGCTGTTCTTTCCCCCTGCAGTCCTCGTCGGACAACTCCATCTGTTGGAGGCTGGCAACTGCATGCCTCCTGGGTCTTGGAGATGATGGCGTTGTTGACGCTGCTTGTGATGCCAGTGTTGATGCCGGTGGTGGTGGTGGTGGTGTTGATGGTGGTGGTGTTGATGGTGGTGGTGTTGACAGTGGTGGTGTTGTGGTGTGGCCCGCAGGCAAAATGTGATCCTCCTCCTCTGCTCTATCTCTCCGGGGTGGCTTTCCTGCCTTGACTGGCGCAGCCCTGTGCGATGTCTCGCCTGTGGAGACAGATTGTATATTAGTTCACTTGTCTGGCAGCAATTGCATACAAATAAATTTTTTGTCTGCCAATAAATCTGACTGTCCTCTGCTTGCTTATCGCTGATGTGCGTCACGTGCCTTTGGGTTCAGT
The DNA here is from genome assembly GCF_964204655.1 of Triturus cristatus. Lineage (NCBI taxonomy): Eukaryota > Metazoa > Chordata > Amphibia > Caudata > Salamandridae > Triturus > Triturus cristatus. Next base: position 611,001,999 of record NC_140583.1, read on the forward strand.
GGGCTGACTGTTATGATAGGTGTGACACTGACTACATCTCCCATAATGCATTGCTGGTGTTTAGTAAAACCTGTACTGGAGTGGGATTCACACTGCCTCATTGGGGAATGGGGTTAGGGAGGGGGGGGCGCAGCTTGGTGTGCATGCATCTTACCTTGTTTGGTTGCAGCTCTGGCTGAGCTGTCTGCATCCCTGATGCTGCTGACACTCTCAGGCCGAATGGTGGACTCCACAAGCAGTTCCAGGGCAGTCGGTGAAGGAGCTCTATTTTTTCCTCCACCTGTCAGGTTTGCTTGCTTTTTCCTTGCAGACATCCTCTTCTTCGCCATACTCCTGAGGTCATACCACCTCTTTTTTAGGTCGTCCACGTCACGGTGGGTCACACCGATGGAATTAATGAGGTCCTGGATTCCAATCCATATTTTTCTTTTTTGTGACTCAGGCACTTGTAGTGATTTTTTACCAAATAGCTCGTTCCTTTGCCACCTCCTCAATTAAGATCTCTAGCTCCCTCTCACTGAATTTTTCTTTTCCTTTCTGCACCATCAGTTTTCCTGTCCTGGCTGTCCATTCTGGTGTTTGATGTCAGGTAGTAAAGTTGCTCCTGTTTGTCTTTCTCTGCTGCCTGCCTCTCCAACAGCTTCTGGTTCAGTGCAGCTGCTTGGGTGTGGCCACTTCCTTGTTGGGAGTAAATAGGATGCACAGGATTGGCTGATTCCTCAATTGCAGGAATTTTTAAATACCGATTTGGTATTTACCGTTTCGGTAATTAAGAATCGGTAATACCGATCGGTATTAAGAATTCAGTATTTATTTTCCGAATTTTACAGATTCGGTAAAAATTACCGAATGTTTACCTACATCAGAAATACCGATTTCTTAATACCGAATCGGTAAAATTCGGTATTAAGAAATCGGTATTTCACATTTACCTACATCTGGCCCTAAGAGTTCTCTCTGCCCGGCCCATCTCCTGCTCACTCTCCTTTTCATTGTTCGATACAGGTTCCATCTACCACACCTTAATACTGTCTTATGCAGGAGGAAAGGAAGGGACATATCTACGAAACCAGAGTGACCTTATTTTGACACATTTATGTTGTACCTTTACATGAGTTTGTTATTATGATTACCATTATGTTTGTGCAACTCTTAAATTTCTTCATGCTGTCATAGGCTATTACCAGCCAGATCTTGTGACCATTTAACTTGAGGTATTACCTTTTCCCTCGTAAAAAACCAATGAAATTTCCCCGTTATAGTTAGTGCAGGCAACTATAACTCACGCGACCGCAATCCTCTGCTGATGACGTCCGATATTACATCACTGATTACATATGTGTCTTTCTGAAAAATAAATATTTGTAATATATGTATAGCTAAAGATTAATGGAAGAAGACATGGGTAAATAGGTGTCTAAATACAGTGATGTAATATCTGACGTCATCAGCAGAGGATTGCGGTCGCTTGAGTTATAGTTGCCTGCACTAACTATAACGGGGAAATTTCATTGTTTTTTTACGAGGGAAATGTCCAGCTAACTATAACATGTGTGAAACCTATGGTTTTTTTAAGTGAATTTGCAAGGCTTTTTAAATGCTAATTCCTAACTATAACGTGTGTGAAACCTATGGTTTTTTAAGTGAATATATATATATATGGATTGTTTCTATATATATATGTGTGTATACACAAACAATTTTTCAAATACATTAAAATGAAAATAGTAAAAGTAAAGTTAATTTATATATTTTTTTTAAATTAGGAAAATATCGAATTAAACATAGAACTATAATATATTCATTTATATTATATTTATATACTGTTTACTGTGTATAAATATTTAAATAATTGATTAAAACTATGTTATTTACATTGCATTATGTTTAATTAAAATAGCATTTTCAAAATATTACTTTACAGTTTAGTTATTAAAAAAATCAATATTCCTTCCTTGTTTTAGGGAATATTCCCTTCCATGGTATTTTCAACCCAATATATTTGTCAGTCCAATTATAATTATAGGAAGACGATGTTAAGGTAAACAATATTTTTTTTACATCATATTTATGTGCCTCAAACATTTTTAGCACAATATTTTTTCATGGGACTAGCCAGTGTCCACAGAGCTCCTGTACAGTGTAAAAAGCACTATCCTCAGTCTGGTATCCACTGTGTTAAAATGCTTGATATCAGTCTGCAGTATCCATGATATTCCAATATGTAAATAACTAATGAAATCAATTCTCTTACTCATTATAATAATAAGTTTAATTTTTTTGATTATTAAAATTAATTACAATATATTTTACAAATTCATGATAAGATACAAAACATTTTTGGGGAAGGAAGTGTCGTGGCACGTGATCGGGAACTTGGCCGCGGACTAGACGCGCCGTGAGCACCTCTCACCCTCCCGGCACCTTGCTTAATCCCTGAGTGCTCCAAACCGTAAGGAATGCAGACTCGCTTACCTGATTGCCGTGGGGAGTCGGCCTGATCTGTTTTGCGGGCTTCAGCGTGGTTTCGCTGTTTTGCTGTAGCTTCTTCCGTCTCCCGTCTTCTTTCGGCCCGTGTGGCCTGTGTGGTGTCCTCCTCGATTGCCGGTCCGCGTTTGTCTTGTCTTGCGCGGCTGTGTGCTGCGCGTTGAGGGCGGCCGGCGCTGCTGCCTCTCGCGGTGGGGAGTTGTGTGCAGCAGGGGGGGAGAAAAAGAAAAAAGGGAGGAAAGAAGAAGAAAAGGAAAACAGCGTCATCTCGCTAATAAAGTTAAGGGGAAAAAAAAACAATTATAAACTCCCACTGTAGGAAAAAGGACTAGTGACGGGACTTCCTGCTTCCTTTTTTAAATATTTTTTTTGATCAGCTTTACACTTTCTGATCCTGCTGTAGATTTTATGCTCCATATAGTTAGCGGAGCAACGCGACAGGTTAGGTTATGTCACGAAGGAAGAGTTTTTTTCTGGACAGCCGTGAGGAAAGGGGTGATGCTGGCTGATTTTTTATGGGCTCCGACTTTAGACTCTGGATGGTGGCGTTCTTTGTTGGATTTACCCTCTTTGCCCCCCTCCGTCCTGCATCTTCTCTGATTGCTGGCTACGTCTCTCCTTGTGCTGTATGCAGAGGTCGGCAGATACTATAGAACTTTTGAAACGGTGAGAAAAGGGGCTGGGGCTGGGGATGGGGATGTATCAAGAACTCTATTGACTTTCTATTGAATTTTTCATGTATTTCCAACTGCACCGCTGTCTTGCCCAGCTGGGTGCCGCAAGCTGTAGGAGAGGGGGTGGCTGCTGCCTGGCTTTAATTGATTTTCTAAGGGCAGTTATTGTCGCTGTCCCGGATTGGCACTTGGTGATTGGGAGCTGGCAGAGCTGAGCAGGGAGTCTACGCCAGCTCGCAGCGGGGGAGGTCTACTCCAGGCAGCACCTGGGGTCCTATGTGATAGACGTGCAGCTGCAAGAATTTCTCTACGAGGTATACCAGGTAGAATTTCCTCCTTTAGACAGAGAATCTGTAGTAGTTGGGTGGGTTTTCTCTTGGTTAAACCTGAGTCAGACTGCAGCAGTAGGAGCAGGTGCAGGAGTGGAAGTAGGAGTGCTCCCCCGGGCGGGTCCTATCCTGATTCTGCGGGTTCTCTGCAGGAGGGTACATTGCATGCCCATCTGAAATCCACGAATTCGCAGGGACGCCTTTGGTTTGAGCCATCTGATGACCTCTAGACTAGTAAAAAAAACAAATAAAGGGGGTGGAAAGCTGAGCTCCCCTTCGAACTTGTTATTGAAGAGAGGAAGAACCTTGGACACTGGGTTGTCTGCTTTGTCTCTGACTTCTCCACCTCCCCTAGTACAGAGCTCAGACTGTACACACAAGGAGAGCCAGTCGGAAGGCATTGCGCCACCAAATCTCCCTGACTCATATTGTTTACAGGATACAATTGGATTTCAGTCCTCGCAAACAGTCATAGAGGGAAGGGCCATAATCTCAGGGCACCCTAATAGATATACTCTGCGCAATAAAAATTACAATCAGGTGGAATATTTGGAGGACACACCTGTGATAAGAAGTCTTCCTTTAAAAAAATCAAATAAAAAAGCTTCCGATAACTTAAAAGGAAAACATCAGCCTATTCTGTCTCGGTCTGTACAACATTTAAAGGATATTTCTGCACATAAAATTACGCCTTCTTTAAGGTCCTTCTTTAAAGTGCAGGAAAAGAATACGCAACCAGCTCCTCCTTCTACAGTATCGGAGGTGTCTCGGTCGGGCATAAGCAAGGGAAGTGAGAAGACTCCACCAACCAAGATACTAAAAAATCCAGAGATAAAAATGGATAAAAGGAAAATAACTTCGGCTCCTGAGGGGGCGGAATGTGCCAATTTTGCTACTGTCACTACAGGAAATAGGTTTGAGGTACTGGGCGAGAATGGTCTGGGCCGGGGCCTGGGCTTGATCTCTGCTTGCGATGCTTCAAGTTTCACGCCAACTCCTCCAGTAATGTCAGTAGTATCGCTAATGCCATCTGTCCCTGATCAACCGAATTTGGCGCAAATGCTAAATACTCTTTTTGTAGAAATCAGGAGCAAGTTTGCTATCTCAAAGACAAACCAGGCCAAGATCCAAGACTCATGTGAATCTCTAGAAACTAAAATGACTGCTACTACCGAGAGAATTCGTGTAATGGAAGCCTCAATAGAGGCATTGAATAAGCAAGTGGAGTTGAACTCTATCGAGATTCTGACATTGCAAAATAGGCGAAAAAGCCATGCTCGATAAGCTGGAAACCTTGGAAAATAATGCTAGAAGGGATAATATTAAAATCATGAATGTTCCGGAGGGTTCAGAGAGGGAGGATATTAAAATCTATATCATAAATTTGTTTAAAGAATTTATCCCTGAGGTAGATGTTAAAGAGTTAGAAGCAGACATTCAGTGAATTCACAGGGACCCGTTTTCCAAGAATCCAAATAGAAAAAATCCTCGACGAATCCTGGTCAACTTTAAAACAAATACCTTAAAAGAACAGGTTTTATCGGAAGCTTTGAAAGCAGGAACTTTTACGAAGGGGGACTGGACTTTTAGGATAAGGTCAGATCTCTCAAGAATGACACAGGACCGACGATGGGAGTTGGGCAAATTTATTCCAACGCTAAGGTCTCTGGGCGCCACGGTACAGCTGAGGTTCCCTGCTTTACTCAAAGTTATGTGGAAAAACAAAATGTTTAACTTCAGGCACCCTAAAGAGGTAGGAGTCTTCATTGAACAAATTAAAGCTCAGGGATAAGACATTACATACATTTATGATAGTGTAGGTTGCCGATTAGGTGGGAGCTGTGCTCTTTTGGGGTATTTAAATCAAACCCCATGAGGTTTAGAAGGGTTCCCGGGTGAGGGGAGGGTAGGGATATACAAGTAGATTTTAAATTTAAGTTTACACAGGGTGGGGAGCATATTAGGGAAAAAAGAAAAAAAAGTCCTCATTTACATACGTTTTTCAAGATAGTTGTAATTCAGTTAGGAATGGCAGATGTCCAGAGGGTGTCCTCTTGGGTCATGGTTAGGGTATGCCGACTCAACATAAATGACTGATACTAGGATTTGCACTTGGAATGTTAATGGCTTAAGGGTTCCAAGCAGGCGTAGGAGGATTTTTCAATATTTAAGGCAGGTAGAGTTTGATATAATGATTCTACAGGAGACCCATCTTACTATTGAGGAGTGGGAATTGGCGGTAGCCAAGCAAAGGTGGATAGAGGCCTCACTTCACATTACACAATCCTTTTGTACCAAAGGCGTCGCCATTATGATTAAAAGATCCGCTAAAGCCATTTTGGGCTCTGTTAAGTTGGATAATAGGGGTCGGTGGATTATAGCGGACTTAAAAATACGAAATAACTTCTTTAAAGTGCAGGAAAAGAATACGCAACCAGCTCCTCCTTCTACAGTATTGGAGGTGTCTCGGTCGGACATAAGCAAGGGAAGTGAGAAGACTCCACCAACCAGGATACTAAAAAATCCAGAGATAAAAATGGGTAAAAGGAAAAAAACTTCGGCTCCTGAGGGGGCGGAATGTGCCAATTTTGCTACTATCACTACAGAAAATAGGTTTGATGTACTGGACGAGAATGGTCTGGGCCGGGGCCGGGGCCTGGTCTCTGCTTGCGATGCTTCAAGTTTCACGCCAACTCCTCCAGTAATGTCAGTAGTATCGTAAATGCCATCTGTCCCTGATCAACCGAATTGGGCGCAAATGCTAGATACTGTTTTTGTAGAAATCAGGAGCAAGTTTGCTATCTCAGAGACAAACCAGGCCAAGATCCAAGACTCATGTGAATCTCTAGAAACTAAAATGATTGCTATTACCGAGAGAATTTGTGTAATGGAAGCCTCAATAGAGGCATTGAATAAGCAAGTGGAGTTGAACTCTATCGAGATTCTGACATTAAAAAACGTCGAAAAAGCCATGCGCGATAAGCTGGAAACCTTGGAAAAGAATGCTAGAAGGGATAATATTAAAATCATGAATGTTCCGGAGGGTTCAGAGGGGGAGTGTTGGAAACCGGGCAACCGGGTTAGCAGTCACCAGGTTCCCAGCACAATGGTAGCTTGGCTCGAGCGGTTGGGGTCAGGCACCGTGTGAAGCGTACGTCACACCCTCACAATAACCATGCGTTCATCCGTTCCAAAAACGACACTCCACCGTAAAAATAATGTAAGTCAATTTGAAAATATATATGTCTTTATCCTATTTTCTCTTAGTTGCAGGTTTCATAAAATAAATACAATACAATAAGATTTTCCTCAAAAGAGCAGGTCAAATAAATAATACTACATTGGAATTTCAATAAATAGGTTCAGGTCATAAATAAGCAAGGAATAAATAGATGTGCAATAAATACAGATGGCAAATAAATACAGTCAGACAATAAATACAGTGCAGGAATAAATTAGTGGATGACAATAAATAAAACACCTCCAATAAATAAGGTAAAACAATCAATGACAGTGACAATTCAAAACAATTACATGAGGTCACTTGGTCTTACTTTGCCCATACACAACTTAAGGACACTTGGATGGCATGGGGGTGTCCCACCTAGATTGATCAAGGCTGGGCCTAAGCTGAGGCAGAACAAGGGTAATCTAAAGATCTGGCCCTCCAAACTACACAGCTCTTTATGTAGGTCACTGTACCAGTCTCAGTACACCCCTGGCACTCTCAGGCTGGTTCTAGCACCCCTTTAGCCCCTAGAATGGTCTTTTAGGGCTCCACAGGGCCTCAGATGCCCCCTCTACCACTTACTGCCCTTTTTAAGATGATCGGCTCCGCTCGGCACCGTGTCGACGCCGTGAGGCGGCTCCGGTTCGATGTCGCTGGACGGTCTCGACTCGGTGTCGCTGGACGGTCTCGACTCGATGTCGCTGGGCGGCCTCGACTCGATGTCGCTGGGCGGTCTCGACTCGATGTCGCTGGACGGCCTCGTCTCGATGTCGCCTTCCGGCGTCACAGGGACTCGGACTCCCCACTTCCTGGTGTCTCCGGAGTGCGATCTCCACTCCCGACCTCCGGCGCGCTTCACCTCGGTTTCCGGCGACTCCGGTGGGCGGACTTCACTCCCCCGTCGACGCCTCACCTCGACCTCAGGTGACTCCCGACTCGACCTCCGGCGCCTCTCCACGACTTCCATCGGCGCCCTCACTCAACCTCGGGTGACTCTCCACTCGACCTCCGGCGCCTCTCCACGACCTCCGTCGGCGCCCTCAGCCGACCTCGGGTGACTCCTTACTCGACCTCCGATGTCTCTCCCCGACCTCCGTCGGCGCCCTCACTCGACCTCTGGCGGCTCCGGGTACGACGTCTGCTTTCTGTCAGCGCCGCTTCTCGACCTCAGGCCCCAGGTCTCCAGGCTTCTCGACGTCAGGACTCCAGGAGGACACTGCTGAACAGGTCAGGAACTTGCTGTTCTTATTCTTTAAGGCCTGTTCCAAATATCCAGTCCTTTAAGATGGTTCTTCTGGTCTTGATCCCACACAGGGCTCTAGGTTGGGCTTGGTCAGTAGAGACTAGCATCAAGGGTGGGTTTCTGGACCCCACTCCAAGCACTGGTTTCCACCTCTGCTGCCTTACTCCGACCTCCTTCTATATCTGTCCTCTCTCTTCTCCAGTCAGTTGCCAACTGCCACTCTGAGATGGCCTCCCAACATTCTAAACTGCCTCTCACTGTCACAGGGTTCCAGAATGTTACGGAAGGTTCTAGAAATCTCCAGTGGGTTCTGATGATGTCACAGGTGACAATGGGTGGCCACCATTTTGTGTCTCAGGCCCTCAGACAGAAGTTCCAGGGGTAGGGAAAATGGCTCCCTGACCCTGCATCAACACTAAAAAGTCTGGTGGTTCCCAAAAAGGAAAAATTATAACAGGGTTTGAGGCAAAAGTGGGACAAAATAAATAATGATGAGGAGGGACCACCCAAAGGGCTGACAGGTCTAACACGCGTCCCCCCCCAGCTGAAAGTGGGGAGAGCTACCCAACCCCTTCGGAGTTCTCATCACTAAGGCGGAAATACCTTGAGAGACCGTCTGCATTGGCGTGGTCCACTCCAGGCCGATGTTCCACCTGAAAGTCCATTCCCTGTAGGGAGATAGACCACCTTAGCAACTTGGGATTCTCCCCCTTCATCTGCATCAGCCAACGAAGGGGTCTGTGGTCGGTCTGAACTAGGAAGTGCGAGCCAAACAGGTATGGCCGCAACTTCTTCAGAGCCCATACCACTGCAAAGGCTTCACGCTCTATTGCACTCCACTTCTGTTCCCTGGGAAGTAGTCTCCGGGATAGGAATACCACGGGTTGATCCAGACCTTCTTCATTGAGTTGCGATAACACTGCCCCAATGCCATGTTCCGATGCATCCGTCTGGACAATGAACTCCTTGGAAAAATCTGGGGCCCTTAAGACCGGGGCCTCGCACATGGCTTGCTTCAATTTCACAAAGGCCTGCTGACAAGTCTCCGTCCAGACTACCCGTCGAGGTTGCTTCTTGGACGTAAGCTCCGTGAGGGGGGCCACAATGGTACCATACCCCTTCACGAAGCGGCGGTAATATCCGGTGAGGCCCAGAAAAGCTCGGACCTCAGTCTGAGTCTTGGGGGGTTCCCAGGCCATGATTGCCTCGATTTTTGCCTGGAGGGGTTGCACCGCTCCCCTACCCACCAAGTGTCCAAGGTACACTACCGACCCCTGCCCGATCTGGCATTTACTGGCCTTGATCGTTAAACCAGCGTGTTTCAGGGCCTGGAGAACAGCTTGCAGGTGACGCAAGTGATCCTCCCAGCTGTTACTGAAGACGGCAATGTCGTCCAGATAAGCAGCAGAGAAACTCTCCATTCCGGCGAGGATCTGGTTCACCAGACGCTGAAACGTGGCAGGTGCGTTCTTGAGCCCAAAGGGCATCACGCAGAACTGGTAGTGGCCCTTGGGCGTGGAGAAGGCTGACCTTTCCTTAGCTCCATCAGTCAGAGAGATCTGCCAGTACCCAGAAGTAAGGTCAAAGGTACTCAGATATTGGGCAGCTCCAAGCCGGTCAATCAGTTCATCCGCCCTCGGGATCGGATGAGCATCAGTCTTGGTTACTGAGTTCAGTCCCCGGTAGTCCACACAGAACCTCAGTTCCGGTTGGGCCCCCGGTGGTGCAGCTTTAGGTACTAGTACCACCGGACTGGACCAGGGGCTGCTGGAAGGTTCAATCACTCCTAGCTCCAGCATCTTAGTGACTTCACTGTGGATGCTGGCCTTCACCTTGTCTGTCATCCGGTAGATTTTTGACTTCACAGGTGGGCTGTCTCCTGTGTCCACATCATGGACGCACAGGTGAGTCCTACCCGGAACAAGGGAGAACAACGAAGAGTACTGCCCCAGGACCTGGCGGCAGTCCTCCTGCTGTTCAGGAGTTAGGGACGGGGAGAGAATCACTCCCTCCACCAACCCATCTTTCTCTTGAGACGCAAATAAGTCGGGGAGAGGCTCGCTTTCCACGTCCTCTGCTCCGTCAGTCACCATTAACAATATGACCTCGGGCCTCTCATGGTGGGGTTTGAGGCGGTTGGCATGCAGCACCCGTAGGGGCTGACGAGGGGTCTTCAGGTCCACCAAGTAGGTAGCCTTACCCTTCTTCTCCAACACCTCAAAGGGTCCTGACCAGCGATCCTGGAGGGCGCTAAGCTCTCCTGGTTCGATCACCCACACCTTCTGGCCAGGCTCCAACTCCACCGGGTGAGCATTGTGGTCATACCACGCCTTCATCACTGCTTGGCTGGCTTCCAAGTTGTCAGAAGCTTGCTTCCACAACTTAGCCATTTCGCTCCGGAAGGCCAGCATGTAGCTCACCACGTCCTGGGGAAGCTTTCTGGGAGTTCTTTCCCATCCGTCTCTCACCAGGCTGAGAGGTCCACGCACGGGGTGCCCATACAAAAGCTCGAAGGGGCTGAAGCCCACTCCCTTCTGTGGCACTTCCCTGTAGGAAAACAATAGACAGGGTAGGAGGACGTCCCATTTCCTCCGCAGGCTTTCAGGCAGACTTCTGATCATGCCTTTCAAGGTTTTATTGAACCTCTCCACCAGACCATTGGTCTGGGGGTGGTAAGGAGTGGTGAACCGGTAGGTCACTCCACACTCCTTCCACATCGCCCGCATGTATGCTGACATGAAGTTGGTCCCCCTGTCGGACACAACTTCCTTAGGAAAACCCACTCGGGTAAAGATTCCCATCAGGGCCCTAGCCACAACAGGTGCAGTAATGGTCCTCAGAGGTATAGCCTCTGGGTACCGTGTGGCATGATCCACCAGAACCAGGATAAACCTGTGACCAGCTGTAGTAGGCGGATCTAACGGACCCACAATGTCGATGCCCACCCTTTCAAAGGGGGTGCTAACGACAGGAAGTGGTTCCAGGGGAGCTTTCAGCTTCACCCCTGTTTTCCCACTGGCTTGACAAGACACACACGTCCGGCAGTAGGTGTCGGACGACACTTTCATTTGAGGCCAATAAAAGTGTGGGACAAGACGGGCAAAGGTCTTGTCTTGCCCCAGGTGTCCTGCCAAGGGGATTTCATGAGCCAATTCCAGAAGGAAGGCTCGGTAACGTTGAGGGACAACCAAGGCCCGTGACGATCCGTGCATGGGTGCCTTGGGTTCACTGTAGAGGAGGCCATCCTCCCAGTAAATATTGTAGTTCCCCTCAACGTTCCCTGCTGCCTGGGCTTCGGCCTGTCGCCTCAGTCCCTCAAGGGTAGGACACTCCCTCTGGCCCTTGCAGAATTCCTCCCTGGTCGGCCCTCCCTCCACGTGCCACTCGGCCGGGATGGGTAGGTTCTCCAGTTCGATAACATCCCCCTCCGCGGACTCCTGGTCCACCACCTCCGGTGGCCTATCCGTCACACGGGGCGCGGATGCCGAGGCAGGCTCCTCCTGTCCTCGGTTCTTCCCTTGATTGGCAGCCGGTGGTGCCTTTGTTCCAGGCTCCCGCCTAAACGAACTCCCCCTCCGGGTAGTCGCAGACCTTGTGCTGACACAGGCCCAGTCAGGTGTACCAAGCATCTCAGCATGAGTCCGGTATTCCACCTCCTTCCAAGCATTATGCTCCATGTCATTCCCCAGCAGACAATCGACTGGCACGGCAGGGCTTACGGCAACTCGAAGTAACCCTGCAACCCCTTCCCATTCAAATGGAACCTCGGCCACCGGATAGTGGCCCATTCTGCCGTCAGCCATCGCGGCAGGGTGGAGTACATGGGGAATCACCTGCTCTGGAGACACCAGTTGGCTACGTACCATAGTCATACTGGCTCCTGTGTCTCTCAGAGCCTCCCCTCTTTGGCCGTTGATGGTGACCCACTGCCCATACTTTGTGGTATTTGCGGGCACCTGGATCTTAGGAACCATCTCCCGTTCTCCCAGGGACACTAAAGTGACACCCGCCCACTCCCTTCCCTTACCTAAGGGCATCTCGTCCCCGAGCACTACACTAGCTACTCCCGGGGCCTTTCCTCCGATGGGAGGGGGTGGTCTTTTCGGGCACTTCACATCTCCCTTATAGTGTCCGACACCACCGCACTCGTAGCAATGGACAACCCTTGGCTGCTGACTCTGGCCAGGATTAGGGTTTCTGGGTGGGTTAGCCCTAGGGGTGAATCCTGTTCCCATCCCTTGGGAACTATTTTGGGGGCCTTTAGAGAACTCCATTTTCTTTTCCCCTCCCTCTTTCTTCTGGGGGGCGCCCTGTCCGGTCTTTTGTGAGTCCCCTCCAGTCCCCCTTGTGGACACCCGGGTACTAGCCCAAATGTCCGCCTCCTCAGCAAGCTTCCGGGGATTGGTCAGCTTGCTATCCACCAGGTGTTGACGCAGTTCAGGGAAACATTTTTCGAGCAGGTGTTCCTTCAACATCAAATCAAACAACCCCTCGTAGTCCCTCACCTCACTGCCTTGTATCCAACCCTCTAATGCCTTCTTTGCATAGTCCAGGAAATCCACCCAATTCTGTGTGCCCAGTTTGTGGCTACCCCGGAACTTCTGCCTATACTTCTCGGGTGTTAGTCCAAACTTCCTCACAAGCGCCACTTTCATGGTGGGGTAGTGGGTCTGCTCATCCTGCTCTAGGGCCAATAATGTATCCCTACCAGCTGGAGGCATGTATCTATACAATCCCCCTCCCCAATATTTCTCTGGAACCCCATGGATTCTTAAAGAGACCTCATAGGCTGCTAGCCACCTGGCGATATCATCACCCGCACTATAGCTAGCTACTATGTCTTTTGGCAAATAGGGTTTGGATTCCCTGGTGATTTCTCTTTCTTTGCTGCCACCATTAGGAACAGGGTGTGCCCCGACCCGTAGGATCTGGAGATCTATCTCCCTGAGCCTCAACTCGTGAGCCATCCTCCGTTCCTCCTTTTCTTTCTCCAGCTTCGCCAATTCCCATGTGAGCTGTCTTTTTTCCCTCCGGTCAGTGAATTCTGCTTCTAATAAGCCGTTGCTAGAGACACTGCTGCCCTTCCTTGAAAGTGTTCTGGGCCCCGCTACTAGGTCCCCCACCTCAGGTTGGTACAAACCAGCCCCCTCGCTGTCAGCCTCTCCATCCCTGTCCTCCTTCTCAACCTTACTTTCTCGCCGTGCCTCCCCCCCAAGCCCTCAAGCTGGTCTGGAGTTCACCCTTCTTTGTACCTTGGGGACAAAACACCCCCTCTCGCTCACAAAACTCTCTGAGTTGGGCCACAGTGTAAGTTTCCACATCCTCCAATACAAACTCCATTTTGCCCACTCAGGATAGAAGACAGTTGCTTACAGAAGCTATGCAGGGGGGTACCTTTTGTAATACCTCCTCCCACCACCAGAAGTAAATTTGGAAAAAACAAAACTCAAAATTAGGAAGTCCGCTTGGAGAAAACTCCCGATGTAGGCCTATGGACTACCCACAGTTATTGTCGAGAAGACGCAAGCACAGCTCTATCCCACCACTGAAAACCAATTTTATGTTGGAAACCGGGCAACCGGGTTAGCAGTCACCAGGTTCCCAGCACAATGGTAGCTTGGCTCGAACGGTTGGGGTCAGGCACCGTGTGAAGCGTACGTCACACCCTCACAATAACCATGCGTTCATCCGTTCCAAAAACGACACTCCACCGTAAAAATAATGCAAGTCAATTTGAAAATATATATGTCTTTATCTTATTTTCTCTTAGTTGCAGGTTTCATAAAATAAATACAATACAATAAGATTTTCCTCAAAAGAGCAGGTTAAATAAATAATACTACATTGGAATTTCAATAAATAGATTCAGGTCATAAATAAGCAAGGAATACATAGATGTGCAATAAATACAGATGGCAAATAAATACAGTCAGACAATAAATACAGTGCAGGAATAAATTAGTGGATGACAATAAATAAAGCACCTCCAATAAATAAGGTAAAACAATCAATGACAGTGACAATTCAAAACATTTACATGAGGTCAATTGGTCTTACTTTGCCCATACACAACTTAAGGACACTTGGATGGCATGGGGGTGTCCCACCTAGATTGATCAAGGCTGGGCCTAAGCTGAGGCAGAACAAGGGTAATCTAAAGATCTGGCCCTCCAAACTACACAGCTCTTTATGTAGGTCACTGTACCAGTCTCAGTACACCCCTGGCACTCTCAGGCTGGTTCTAGCACCCCTTTAGCCCCTAGAATGGTCTTTTAGGGCTCCACAGGGCCTCAGATGCCCCCTCTACCACTTACTGCCCTTTTTAAGATGATCGGCTCCGCTCGGCACCGTGTCGACGCCGTGAGGCGGCTCCGGTTCGGTGTCGCTGGACGGTCTCGACTCGATGTCGCTGGGCGGCCTCGACTCGATGTCGCTGGGCGGTCTCGACTCGATGTCGCTGGACGGCCTCGTCTCGATGTCGCCTTCCGGCGTCACAGGGACTCGGACTCCCCACTTCCTGGTGTCTTCGGAGTGCGATCTCCACTCCCGACCTCCGGCGCGCTTCACCTCGGTTTCCGGCGACTCCGGTGGGCGGACTTCACTCCCCCGTCGACGCCTCACCTCGACCTCAGGTGACTCCCGACTCGACCTCCGGCGCCTCTCCACGACCTCCGTCGGCGCCCTCACCCGACCTCGGGTGACTCCTTACTCGACCTCCGATGTCTCTCCCCGACCTCCGTCGGCGCCCTCACTCGACCTCTGGCGGCTCCGGGTACGACGTCTGCTTTCTGTCAGCGCCGCTTCTTGACCTCAGGCTCCAGTTCTCCAGGTTTCTCGACGTCAGGACTCCAGGAGGACACTGCTGAACAGGTCAGGAACTTGCTGTTCTTCTTCTTTAAGGCCTGTTCCAAATATCCAGTCCTTTAAGATGGTTCTTCTGGTCTTGATCCCACACAGGGCTCTAGGTTGGGCTTGGTCAGTAGAGACTAGCATCAAGGGTGGGTTTCTGGACCCCACTCCAAGCACTGGTTTCCACCTCTGCTGCCTTACTCCGACCTCCTTCTATATCTGTCCTCTCTCTTCTCCAGTCAGTTGCCAACTGCCACTCTGAGATGGCCTCCCAACATTCTAAACTGCCTCTCACTGTCACAGGGTTCCAGAATGTTACAGAAGGTTCTAGAAATCTCCAGTGGGTTCTGATGATGTCACAGGTGACAATGGGTGGCCACCATTTTGTGTCTCAGGCCCTCAGACAGAAGTTCCAGGGGTAGGGAAAATGGCTCCCTGACCCTGCATCAACACTAAAAAGTCTGGTGGTTCCCAAAAAGGAACAATTATAACAGGGTTTGAGGCAAAAGTGGGACAAAATAAATAATGATGAGGAGGGACCACCCAAAGGGCTGACAGGTCTAACAGGGAGGATATTAAAATCTATATCATAAATTTGTTAAAAGAATTTATCCCTGCGGTAGATGCGAAAGAGTTAGAAGCAGACATTCAGTGAATTCACAGGGACCCGTTTTCCAAGAATCCAAATAGAAAAAATCCTTGACGAATCCTGGTCAACTTTAAAACAAATACCTTAAAAGAACAGGTTTTATCGGAAGCTTTGAAAGCAGGAACTTTTACGAAGGGGGACTGGACTTTTAGGATAAGGTCAGATCTCTCAAGAATGACACAGGACCGACAATTGGAGTTGGGCAAATTTATTCCAACGTTAAGGTCTCTGGGCGCCACGGTACAGCTGAGGTTCCCTGCTTTACTCAAAGTTATGTGGAAAAACAAAATGTTTAACTTCAGGGACCCTAAAGAGGTAGGAGTCTTCATTGAACAAATTAAAGCTCAGGTATAAGACATTACATAAATTTATGATAGTATAGGTTGCCGATTGGGTGGGAGCTGTGCTCTTTTGGGGTATTTAAATCAAACACCATGAGGTTTAGAAGGGTTCCCGGGGGAGGGGAGGGTAGGGATATACAAGTAGATTTTTTAAATTTAAGTTTACACAGGGTGGGGAGCATATTAGGGAAAAAAGAAAAAAAAGTCCTCATTTACACACGTTTTTCAAGATAGTTGTAATTCAGTTAGGAATGGCAGATGTCCAGAGGGTGTCCTCTTGGGTCATGGTTAGGGTATGCCGACTCAACATAAATGACTGATACTAGGATTTGCACTTGGAATGTTAATGGCTTAAGGGTTCCAAGCAGGCGTAGGAGGATTTTCAATATTTAAGGCAGGTAGAGTTTGATATAATGATTCTACAGGAGACCCATCTTACTTTTGAGGAGTGGAAATTGGCGGTAGCCAAGCAAAGGTAGTGTGAAGGCCTCACTTCACACTACACAATCCTTTTGTACCAAAGGCGTCGCCATTATGATTAAAAGATCCGCTAAAGCCATTTTGGGCTCTGTTAAGTTGGATAATAGGGGGCGGTGGATTATAGCGGACTTAAAAATACGAAATAACTGGGTGACTTTAGTGGGATACTATGGTCCAAATATAGATGATGAATCATCGCTTAGAATAATTTATAATCACTTAATAGATACCAACTTTCCTATTATCATGGGTGGTGACTTTAATGTCCTTTTGAACCCTGCTCTGGATGGGTCCAAGGGGGGGAGAGTGATTTCAACGAAAATGGGTTCACTGATTAAAATTATCATGAAAGACTTAAATCTTGTAGATATCTGGAGAGAAAAAAATAAGGCGTCAACTTATCCTCAAAGCTTCACGTTTCATAATAAAAAACCTAAATATCACTCTAGAATAGACTATTTTTTAATAGATTCTAGGTTGATAGATTTGGATAATCTAGTTTCCCATATCCCAGAGCATTTAGCAGATCATTCTGCGGTCCAGATAAATCTAAAATTCCCTAAATATGTAGAGATTAAAAGATGGACGTTCGACAGAGTTATTCTTAAAGATGACTCTGCGATTGAGTAATTAAAAGCGGATACTCTATCTTTTTTTGAGATAAATGATCAGTCTGCATCTTTGGAGATAATATGGGACGCCTATAAGTCGTATATTAGAGGCAGAATCATTGGCATCTCGGCCAAGATTAATAAGGAAAAAAAAAGGGAAAATTAAGCTGCTGGAAGCAGAAATTCATAGAGCCATACTTAGCCAAATAGCAGATAGAAGGAGTGCAGAATATGAGGAGGAAAGTCCCGATCTATTATCTAAACGACAGGACTTGGACGATTATCTTGACAATATCACTAAAAGTAGATGGGAAGTGAGCAGACTGGCGAACTATGAATATGGAGAGGGAAGTGGGAAGCTTTTGGCCTGGAAAGCTCAAGCTAACCTATCTAGAAATCTAATCAAAGAGATATCCAATCTAGAAACTGGGAAAAAAATTTCAGATAGGGCGAAGATAGAGAATGCATTCGAATTATTTTTTAAAGACCTATATACTGAAGATCTGGAAGTTCCCAAATTAAAAACTACTTAGCGAAAGCCTCCCTACAGACATTATCTGAAGATCAGACTCAACAACTTAATAAGAAGCTTTCATTAACTGAAATTAGAGCTGTAATAAAAAATTTAAAGAGAGGCAGTGCTGCGGGTCTTGATGCAATCCCGAACGAGCTTTATATTGCGCTTAATGAGACGCTTGCCCCGTTCCTAGAGAAACTGTTTGATAGTATCTTCTTATCCAATTCTTCAATCCCCAGTTCATGGAACGAGGCGGCTGTCTCTTTGATTTTGAAGCCTAATAAAGATTTTTTAAAAATGTGACTCGTACAGACCCATCTCCCTGCTTAATTGCGATTATAAGTTTTTTGCGCAAATTATAGCAGGGAGACTGAATGGTGTAATGGGGAAATTAGTTCACCCGGATCAAAAGGGATTTATTAGAGGGCGTCAACTGCATGATTTAACACATGAGTTGATAGGAGCTATTGACATTGCATCAGCTAATAGCTTGCCACTTACCATCTTTGCTTTTGATGCGGCCAAAGCTTTTGACCGGGTGAGCTGGGCTTGCTTATACCATCTTGTTGAAGCAGGCGGACTAGGTGAAAATATTTTAAGAACTATTAAGAATATATACAAAACTCCTACAGCCAGGATTGTAGTTAATAGAAACGTATCTAACTTAGTTAGTTTAAAGGGAGGCACTAGGAAGGGTTGTCCCCTCTCCCCTCTTCTTTTTGATATGTACATAGACCCACTGGCCCAAATTATTAGGGCCAGTGATACCTTTCTCCCATTCGAATTTAGGGGTTGGTCAAAGAAATTAGCCCTGTACGCCGACGACTTGATGATTTTTACAAAAGAATCACCAGCGATTTTGCCAAAATTAGAACAACTACTTATAGATTTTGGGAAGATATCAGGCTACCAAATCAACTCACAAAAAACTGAGATTATGACATGGAATTGGCAATATAGCTCTCCTTTAGTACACCATCAGATAAGATATCTAGGCATTCAAATTACACAGAATATAAATGATTTGGCCCAGGTCAACTTAGAGGTTAAAAAGAAGGAGATAAGAGCCTTATTGAAGTCTTGGAACAACCTCCCATTGTCGATCCTCGGTCGTTCTAACCTTGTCAAAATGTCGGTACTTCCTAAGATGACATTTATCTTTGATGCAATCCCCCTGCTATTTAGAGCAGCTGATTTTAAAAAATTGCAATCAGATATCAACAGCTTTCTTTGGGCCGACAAAGGGGTGAGGATCGCATGGAAGAAACTGAGATGTGAGAAAGCAGCAGCCAGTCCTGATTTTGGATTTTACAGCTGGGCTTTTCTTTTCAAGAATACGAAATCTCTCCTTCTTGATTCCACCTACTTTGCGCCTTTCCTCTCAGCCATGTACAATAGTGTACCGCAGGGGGGTGAGAGGTTTCTTTTTAAATTTGGCCACCCAAAATACTCTAAAAAAGTTAAATTGAAGGTGATACGGTCGGCCTGTCAGTTATGGTTCCAGATTAGGAAGTTACTTAAAATTCCATACTATTGTCTTAACGCGCCTATATGGAACTCTCCAGGTACTCCATTATATTTAAAAGATAAATTATCTGCTCCCTTATGGGAAAATGGATTTCAGAAATGGGGCCACCTACTTCCAGAAAATAATCTCTTATCATGGGATGAGTTTAAGATTTATACAAATCAAAGGTTATCGAGATTTAAATTCTACCAAATCTCCTGCTGGGATTCTAATCGGGAGAAAAATGAAATTAGTAATGAAGATCTGGAGAGCAGGTTTTTAGTCCTGCATCTCCAAAGAAAAGAAGTGGCCAATTGGTATTGGACATTGATTAAAGGAGATCCACCAGCACTGCCTATGGAGGAGCCCTGGAGAAGAGAACTGCCGCTCAGCGATATTTCATCTTTTTGCAAGTATCTATATGTATCTTGTGGAAGGTTGTCAAAGCTGCTTCATTGAGGAGAAATCATCTGTTCACACTCCACAGAGCCTATTGGACCCCGAAGAGGCTCTCCAAGCTGGGAAGAGGAGAGAAGGTTTGTGTGAAGTGTGACCTGAAAGGCGCAGATGATGTACATATGTTTGTGCTGTGTCCTCAGATCCAGGGATTCTGGAGGCAAGTTGGTAAGATTATTTCCGAAGTAATGGGTCAAGAAATTCAGGTAAGCCTGGTATTAATTATTTTTGGAATTTTGCCTGATTACAGTAGTACCATTAAACTGTCAAAGATCCAAGAATCCTTATTGTTTGTTTTAATATTGTTGGCCAGAAGAGAAATATGCTTAAATTGGATATCACCTAATTCTCCAAAGCCGTTAGATTGGGTGTCTTCTGTTAAAAGATATCATAAGATGGATATGGCCTGTGAAGCAAAGAAAAGAACTAGGTTTTGGGGGATTTGGGATAATTGGGCCAAATAATTTGAATCTTATAACTCTTTAGTATGTATAAACAGTCCAATGATTATGAAGCAAGTGAGTTCCTGGGAAAATGGTTTGTGTAAAAACCATGTTGCGTTGCCTTCTTCGATATTCCCAAGTGTCATGCGGTCTGCGCCTTGAGAACAATCTGGAGGTGGAAGG
The DNA here is from genome assembly GCF_964204655.1 of Triturus cristatus. Classification (NCBI taxonomy): domain Eukaryota; kingdom Metazoa; phylum Chordata; class Amphibia; order Caudata; family Salamandridae; genus Triturus; species Triturus cristatus. The sequence goes on from NC_140583.1 coordinate 611,021,997, forward strand.
AGATCTGTAGGGTTGCATGTCTCCACCACTTGGACCAGGAGGGTGCCATGGTACTGCCTTGTGACCACTCACTTATCTCTCTTCTTTTGTTTTTGCTTTAATGAGGACTAAAAAAAAGAAAAAAAAAAAGATAAGATATAAAATTCTACATACAGTGATTATTAATATTAAAAAAATGTTTAAAATGCGTAGTATCATATCGTAATGAATTTGCTTGCTCTATAAAAAATGATGGGCCTTATTTATGAGCAGTGACGTATCGCTGCGTGAAGACAGTGATACGTCACTTCTCAGTGTGTCCTCCTTGCGACATGATGGATGCGTCATATTTACTGTATGACGCATCATGTTTCAAGGAGTTACAAATATGTCAGTATTTATTACGTATCTGTAGGCGCAAAAGTGGCGCATTGCTGGGGTGTGTCTGAAAACAGACGCAACTCCAGCAATGTGACTGTTCGCATGGGGCAAGCCACATGTGAAAGGGCCTGCATCAGTCTTATGCCTGCTGTGAGGCATCCTAGAAGTGGCACTTCTACGAGGGTTTTTGCGGGGGAGCGCCTACCCTGCATACATTATACCTGGCGCAGGTATAATGTGGTGCAGGGGTTTACAAAGTGACGCATCTACCTAGATGTGTCACTTTGTAAATTGGGCGCAACATGGTGCCTTTTTTACACCGCCGGTGCATCACAAAAAGTGACTCACCGGCGGTGTAAAAGTGACGCAAGGCCTGATAAGTAAGGCCCAATGTATTTGCTCTGTAAAACAGTTGTCACCAGTACTTCTGACCAGACAGGATGCTAATGGCTATTGTTCGATAGAGTTCATTTCAAATATTTACCTAAATCGGTGCACATTATTGACAAACATAATTTAAATGTTTATATATACATGCTACTGATGGGGTTGAGTTCCTTCCTATAAAATTTACTTTGGAACTCCGTGTCAATGGACCTTTTATTACCTGCTGAGAAGTGTAGAGGGGAGAAATAAATTATCAAACCAACTCCAACTTATAAGGACATAACTCTAAAGAATTACAGACTCCGAATTCCAAGTTAGTGGGTTTATTACAAAGCCCAAAACAACTGGATGTACTAGCACTTCATTAGGAGGTTGTAAAACTACATGGGAACTAATACAAATCCAAACCTACGGGCTAACTTTATGCGATGGATCATAAACAGAATAACGATCTCCAGAAGCAGAACGTAAACAATGATTGCCTCCACGTCAAGTTCGGCTTTCATCTGTGGTGAATGAATGAAAAGCATTAGTCTGTCCCTACACTACCCCTACCGTGACATCCCTACTTAGCATTTCCCAGGCAAGATCAGGAAAAAGGTGTCAGCACGTGAAGACTTCCTAAGAAGTACACTCATGTTGTACCGGTCATGCAGCCAAAGCTACAGAGCTCGTTCTAAGATGCTCCTTCTCTCTCCTTTGATCCCATCACCCCTTCTCCTGTCTCCACCCCTGGACACTATCCCTGATACAAAACACAAGAATGCAGAACATGCCCACAGATTACCTGACCCTGCTGGACACTTCCCATAGGTAATTTTCCATGCGGTGTCGATGCTTCCAGCTCCTAGCTCGATGACTTTGAGTCCCAGGCCTCCCTCAATGAGAAAGAACACTGTCTCCCAATTATCAGTGGTCCGTGCACATTTGTATCACATCCTCCTGAGCCTAACTCTCCTAAACAAAAGACGTTATTCTAACTAAAACAGAAATGTGAGAACAGAACAAATTCAACGTGCCCATGAAATTTCTAACAGCCCTACTCCAGAGCCCCCAGGGAAAATACATTTCAGGCCTACAGAAATCGGCCAACATAAGAGTAAAACACATAGGCCTTTAAAACACACAAAAATGAACATTTCATTTATGCCTTTTTTTATCATAACACTAAAAACACATCAATGCTTTTATATTGCAATGAGCTTATGAAATTCTACACGTTAAATGCAATTAATCACTTCTATGGGCAACTTTAATCTCGTGCACGGCTAAATCATAAACATCACATCACATATCAGCAAATTTGTTTGGCAAATGACATCAAATACTATAGATTACAACATTATAACATGAATGCTACATTGTCTCTTTTACGTGGCACAACACTTTTTCCTACCATTTACACTTTCACGTGTTATTACTGAACACTTTCTAATGATCAAATGTTAACACGACAAAGGAATATATGCGGGTGTGAACTATCTGTGATTATAATGCACCCCTACAAATAACAGAGCACCATCGCTCTCCATCACTACATGTAAAACTGTAAATTTTCATGCATACATCATATTATCGTTTCAGAACCTCTCTTACCACAAAGAGGCAGCAGCACCCTTCAGCATTTAAATCCTTTAATTAAACAGCTCAGCAGTCCTAATATATGTTGGTCATCATTGACCTTCCTCAGAGGTGAGCCGGTAAAATCGCATGAGGGGCAGAGATGAAACAACAAGTTAGTTAATCACCGGTCTTTATAGTGGTTGCCCCCTGGTGGGTGCCCAGATGGGTTGCGAAAAGTGCACTTCGGTACTTGCTGTTTTGTGTCCCTCTGTATATCATAATATGTATAAACAATTAATCACATTTGTAAAAAGTGCCCTAACCCGCATTTAAACATGTGAACGATAACGGTATTAATTTTGTTAACTGCAACCTTAGTTATATTAGTAACAATAATATATAATATTACAGAATTAGCTGCAATAGGTTATATTAAAGCGCCCATTAATCTGGCTTATGTCAACAACACTAGAGTGGTTCATGCCGTGAAAAATACTAGACTTTTCTTTATCTATCGTGCGACAAGTTCAGCTGAATGAAGAGAAGGAAGGGGAGGTAAAGAGAAATGAGGTCAGTCTTGCCCCATTGAAAACTGGCCTATACTTTTGACTGTCTTATGCACTCCAATCAGAACATCAGAGCTCCATCTTTGAGAGAACCATTCTTCCCTTTCTGGAGCTTGGCTACTGTGGTAGAATGTGGGCCATAGATGGGTCGCAAATTGGCTGGCAGTGTCTAGGATACCTACCAGGCAATGGTGTCTGCATGTTCACAGCAAGAATTGAGCATAAAGAGCATTTTGCGGTCCATTGGCCAAACTGCCCACGACCTCTTTAAGGGAGGAGCCTAGAGGATCGGTCTAGAGTTTCTCCTTGACTTTCAATGTGATGCAGTTGGCCAGGGTGGCATCTCCATTCATAAGCTGCATGTGGAGAGAGGGAGCTCATCAATGGAGGACATGTACTTAGCCTTCCAGGTGGACCAAGCTGAATCGGTGGTAAGTGGCTCCCAGCTCACGTATTGACACCACGCATGACTGGGCCAGGAAATGGGCAGAATAAATGTAGAGGGACTCAGAAACGTTTGGAATTGCTGTCCAGGTTCTTGTACACCAGAAGAGCAGAGTGGATCTTGAAATATTACTGTGCCCAGTGATGTCAGGTCCTCCAGTGGCCCTAGAGCTTAATGGGCATCAGGTCCTCCAGCAAGTGAATGAAGGACTTCAGAGAATGTCCGTGATACAAAATAAGACCTGCTCATGAACTGTGGCTGGAAGGGTACTGGCATCATGAGGGCCGCAGCAAGGCTCGCTGGAGTAGTCAGCTGCATCACAGCCTTCAGCGCCTTAAATAAGTTGCCTATGATGGATCTGCTCATGAAGGTCTCAAAAGTATGGAGCAAGGTGACCTCTTCCTGAGGTTGAGCAGATCTTCGTGAAAAGCCACATGTATGAACCCTCTAAGATTTTGTGGATCCAGAGAAGATAAAGAGGAGATCTCGGTAGATGTGTTAGACATGCCCACCTGCTCAGGCTCCTGCCACCTATCCTGCCTCACAGACTGAGACACCTGTACCCAAGACAGGTAGGTACTTGTCCATCAAGCGAGACAGGGAAAGCTGCAGATCCTCATTGAAAGTGAGGCACACTCAACACAACTGCACGGCACCTAGAGGACACTGAGAGGACAGCCCCTGCTCATGCCTCATTATTTAACAAACAAAAGAGCCTGTCAGAACAGGCTCAGGTCAGGGGCAATCGATTGTTACTGGGCTCCAGTTTGGGAAATTGTGGTCATTTACTTCTCTTTAACACTTGATCCACATGGTAGTGAAGCAAAGTGATCCAGAGTTTACTAGAGGAATATGGGAGATTAGAGACTCAGAGCAAAGTAATAGTGAGGAGCAACAATGAGGAATGTCCAGCCAGTGCTTTATCCTTTAAACAGAGAAGGTACTTTAATGACAGCACTCTGTTAAATACTGCACATAAATATATATGTGGAAATAAGTAAAAAACAACCACTGTACTGAAACATGACAAGTCGCCTCATTAGTACTTTAAGCAAGCTATCAGTTAATGCTCCAGTTGCTCTTGCATCTGTTTTTGTTTGAGCGGCCGCCCATGAGCAGCGGGATCTCACTGAGAGATCTCTCTCAATTGCTCGAGCCGCTCCCACCATTAGGGAAGTTCAGGCTGTGCACAAGTGCACTCAGATAGCAGCAGTTATCGGCAGCTGGTGGGTGTGCTGGACAGCATAGTGGCTCGTGCTGCAGTGACTGACCAAATCTAGGCTCATCACGTCCACCCTTGAGGGATCTGAGCAATTCTGGTCACTGTGTATTCAAATCCTGTACCTCTTGCTTGACCAAGGCCCACCATCTAAACCCGGTCACTATCACACACCCTAACACAAATTGGGTCACAAAGGCCTGGAAGATGCACAGTCATCAAAGCGGAATTGATCGGGAAGGGGCGGGTGGAAGGGCTAAAGAAGGTCTCTAGTTCTCTTGCGCCGGGTTATGGAGGGGGAAGTGGTGAGACTCAGGGCCCAGTAATCTGGGGCTGCAATGTGGCAGGGCTCGGAAGCTCTTGAATCACTCCTCTGCTCAGATCTAAGGAGCCAGAGGGACTGCAAACCCCACCCCTAAAAGGAGGGGTTTAAAGTACATTACACCGGTTAAGGTGTGGTCTGCACAGTCAATATTCTTAGACTGCACTAGTAAACTCAGGACGACTCAGGAATAAGCCGAGTAAACTCAAGGCAATAAGGACAATCTGCTGGCAGGCACTGCAGGGGGTAAGGATGGAGAGAGCGCACAGCAGTGGTTGTGATGGCAGTCTTCCTTCTGGGGTCTGCTGTGACATCAGTAGTTGTTATTGCGAATCCTCTTGCATAGCACCCCATTTTTGTACAGCTCTCTCCATCTGCAGAGCACCTCCATTATTCCTCATCAGCAAGCGTTGGGCTTCCTGCTTTAAAGGCAAAGTCGTCTTATGGCAATGCTTCTGAATTCTCTAAGTCAGGTCCTGAGTTGGGAAAGAAGCAGCCATCCAGAGCTGCAATACTGGAGCACAATGATCACTCAAGTACACCCGCGAGTGCTTTTCTTCTGATCATGGGTATCTTGGCACACATTGCCAGACTATGTGCCCACTAGTGGCACACGATTGACAGACAAAAATGTGAATTCTGGCACCCTGTTCTATTTTTAGTTATATATAGATTTGTGGGTTTTGGACAGCTTCCCACAGGATTTCAGAGCCATAAACTAATCTGCAGAACTAGAGGAAGAGGTAGTGGAGTCGGGTGTGCTCTGTCAAAGAGGAAGAACAAAGGCCACAACAGTAACACAGACGAGGCGGTGCCACCTCTGGTCAATTCTGCCTGGGTGGCACTGCAGTGGCAGGGAAGCAGAGGGATGTCAGAGAAGGACCGTTGCACATCAAAGGGAGGTTTCTCCCATCTTCTACTTCAAAAGGCAGATGCTGAGAAATTTCCGGGCCACCCACTCTCCTCCCAGCACACAAGGTATCTAGCCAGACCCCTCTGCTGACTCCATTTTGCAGGCCATACATGCACAGGAGTTCCAAAATCGATGTGCGTCCCTTTAAAATGAATGCGGACACACCCATTTCCACCCACTTCATGCTCACCCCACATCATACTTGCATCTGCCGTCCATGTCACACACGAATAAAGTGAAGGAACCTTTGAGGGAGACTGGAGAGAACGTTCTCCAAGAGAGGTTACTTAGTTTGTCTCCCTAAAAAAGGGCCTTTCCTGTCCACAACCACCACCTCCAGGTCTCTCAAACCTGACAGGGAGACAAATAACCCTTCTTGAAAGGAGGGGTGCACTTTACTTGGCACGCCGATCTCAATATTATCCTGGTAATGACCGAAACGCACACAAGTTATGGATGTGCTTGTTGACAAAAAAGGTCACAATCATGCAGAGACTCGCTTGCATGGTACACAAGGTAGAGGTGCACACTCTCCAAAGCCAGGCAGCGTTTTTAGGTCTCACCTGAGCCAGCGCATGCACTGCTCTGGCCATACATTTAGTAAGTGGGCTTTTAAAAGTCCGACCACATGCTTTTGCTGGCCTCAAGCTTGCGGTTATGCGAGCGGTTACGCGCAGACCCGCCATCTGGCTTTCTGTCATGGCTCATTAAGCCTTACAACCCTTACAGCATGTGAATCACTTTTATTTCTATGCTCCTCCACCCCCTTCTCTCTGCTCTCACTACCCCCTCCCTTCTCCCCCTCAATCCTCGTCAGTTACCGGGCTACAGCTTGTTCTCTTTCCTTCTATGCTCCTCCACCCCTGCTCTCTGCTCTCACTACTCCCTTCCTTCTACTACCCCCTCCCTTCTCCCCCTCCCTCCTCGTCAGTTACCGGGCTACAGCTTGTTCTCTTTCCTTCTACCTTTTCTGCTTTTTTAAAATGTATTTACCCAGGTGTTTTAGCGCTTGTTTAAGCGGCTATGTGTGTGCGTGCCTTTATATTTTGCTCTCTGCTTGACCATTACTGAGACCATAGCTGGAAATAAGCATTTAGCTGCCGGCATCCGTGATATTGCTGCACCATCCGTGACAGAGCGGTCTTACGTTTCCTACAAACCGACTGAAGCTCTCACTGCTGCTGCTCTTATAGTGCTGTTTTCTACGTTTTACCAATACGCTTTCTCAATACAAAAGTCTTAAACCAATGATTTTAGTTTGTAACCTCTGAGGGGCTCCTTAACCCCTTTGTAAACGTGGTCCTCCACCAATCTGTAACCTAATCTGTAGGCTTCCAGCCATTCGCAAGCTCTGGCAAGTGGAGGTTGAACCACAGGATTTTGAATCAAAGCGTCAGGGAAAGGATGTTCTTCTGAGAAATTAAACACGCTTCCCGACGAGAAATCGGTTTTATAAACTACTTAAAGATGCAGATCGAATATAGTGGGATACGACACCTATCTGCTCATCACATCCCAGTAGAGTCAGATTTTTATTATTTTCCACTATAATCCACAATACTAAAAACAGTGCACTGAACATGCTGAATAGCTGGGTATCTATGTGCTTAACGTGGCACGGACCAAAAAGAAAAACCATACCCAAAATACGAGCGAACACTTCACATATACATACACAACAGCAACACTCAGCACCACCACAGTGTCACTCAAGGCCACAACAATATCGCTCAGGGCCACAACATCCCTCTACGTCACCACAGCAATACTCAGCACCACCACATCATCACTCAAGGCCAACACTGCATCACTCAACAACACCACAACATCACTCAGCACAACCACAGCATCACTCAGCACCACCACTGCATCACTCAGCACTACTACAGCATCACTCAGGGACACAACAATATCACTCAGCGCAACCCCAGCATCAATCAGCACCACAACAGCATCACTCAGCACCACCACAGCATCACTCAAATTCACCACAGCATCACTCAGCACCACCACAGTATCAGTCAGCACCACCACATCATCACTCAGCACCACCACAGCATCACTCAGGGCCTCCACAGCATCACTCACTTTCAAAACAGCATCACTCAGCACCACCACATCACTCGTAAACACCACAGCATCACTCAGTACCACCACAGCATCACTATGCGCTACCGCAGCATCACACAGCGCCACCACAGCATCACTCAGCACCAACACAGCATCACTCAACACCACCACAGCATCACTCAGCACCACCACAGCATCACTCAGCACCACGACAACATCACTCAGGGGCACCACAACATCACTCAGCGCCACCACAACATCACACAGCCCAACTAAAAACACCACAGCATCACGCTGTACCACCACAGCATCACTATGCACTACCACAGCATCACTCAGCACCACCACAACATCACTCAACTCCACCACAGCATCACTCAACACCACCACAGCATCACTCAGCACCACCACAGCATCACTCAGCACTACAACAACATCACTCAGGGGCACCACAACATCACTCAGCGCCACCACAACATCACTCAGCCCAACTACAGCAACACTCAGCACCACCACAGCGTCACTCAAGCACACAACAATATTGCTCAGGGCCACACAAGCATCACTCAGCACCACCACAGCATCACTCAGCACCACCACAGCATCACTCAAATCCACCACAGCATCACTCAGCACCACCACAGTATCACTCAGCACCACCACAACATCACTCATAAACACAACAGCATCACTTAGTATCACCACAGCATCACTATGCGCTACCGCAGCATCACACAGCGCCACCACAGCATCACTCAGCACCACAACAATATCACTCAGGGGCACCACAGGATCACTCAGCACCACCACAGCGTCACTCAAGCACACAACAATATTGCTCAGGGCCACACGAGCATCACTCAGCGCCACCACATCATCACTCAGGGCCAGCACAGGATCACTCAACGCCACCACAGCATCCGTCAGCACCACCACAGCATCACTCAGCACCACCACAGCATCACTCAGGACCACCACAGCATCACTCAGGACCACCATAGCATCACTCAGCACCACCACAGCATCAATCAGCACCACCACATCATCACTCAGCACCACCACAGTATCACTCAGGGCCACCACAGGATCACTCACCTTCACCACTGCATCACTCAGCAGCACCACAGCATCACTCGGGAACACAACAGCATCACTCAGTACCACAACAGCATCACTAAGCACTACCACAGCATCAATCTGCAGCGCAACAGCATCAATCAGCATCACAACAGCATCAGTCTGCACCACAACAGCATCACTCAGGGCCACCACATCATCACTCAGCACCACCACAGCATCACTCAGGTCCACCACAGGATCACTCACCTTCACCACTGTATCACTCAGCAGCACCACAGCATCACTCAGGAACACAACAGCATCACTCAGTACCACAACAGCATCACTAAGCATTACCACAGCATCAATCTGCAGCGCAACAGCATCAATCAGCATCACAACAGCATCAGTCTGCACCACGACAGCATCACTCAGGGCCACCACACCATTTATTTAATTTATTTATTATTTATTTTATTTAAGCGATTTATAGAGCGCGCAAATACCCGTGGGTGTCTCGGCGCTACGGACTGCAAGAAGTAAACATTTATTGGGATGCTCATTGATTGAAAAGCCAGGTAATTCCATAATTTGGTAGTGGCAATGGTGAATATCTTGTCACCCCAGGATGCCTTATATGTGCGGGGAACCCTTAGCAAGTTGGCGGTTGAGGAGCGTAAGGTTCGATTAGGCAAATGGGCACAAAAGGACTTTTTTCAGAAAGTCTGGTCCAGTGTTATGAATGGCCTTATAGGCAATGCATAGGGCCTTAAACTTGATGCGGCTTGTTATTGGTAGCCAGTGCAGACTCCGGACCACCGGGGAAATTGAGTTGTACTTGGGGGTGCCTGTTATTAATCTGGCGGCGGCGTTCTGCACCATCTGTAATCTGTTGGTAATCTTTTGTAGGGCATTAATGAGCAGGCCATTGCAGTAGTCAATTTTTGACATTACTAGCGTACTAACCAGTGTTTTTCCTGCATTTGGGGGGAGGAACGGTAGTAGTTTTTTGATCATTCTGAGAGTGTAAAAAGATGATGAGACAATGGCGTTTGTATGGGCTAAGAAGGTTAGTTTGTCATCGAATATGACCCCTAGGTTTCTAGCTTTAGGTACAGGGAGGGGTGGAGGTCCCAAGGTGGTCGGCCACCAAATAGGGGACCATGCTGGATGTAGTTTGCCAAAGATCACTACCTCCGTTTTATCGGAGTTCAGCTTTAGACAATTCTTAGCCATCCAGGAACTGATGGCAAGCATGCCAGTTTGATAATTGGCTGCAATTGCTTCTCCGTCGTTGTTGATTGTAAGCACCAGCTGTGTGTCATCGGCGTAGGTTGTCAGCCTAATCCCATGAGTTTTAATTACCGTGGCCAGGTCCGACACATAGATATTAAATAGTGTCGGACTCAAGGATGATCCTTGTGGCTCTCCGCAAGGGAGGGTAAATGGGGGGGGGGGAGTTAAATTCGCCGAGACTCACCAGCTGAGTGCGGTTGGATAGGAAGGAGGCCAATAGTTCCTTTGCTTTAAGTTTGACGCCTAAGTTTGAGACACGGTCAATCAGAGTAGCATGGTCGACCGTGTCAAAGGCCGCTGATAGATCCAGCAGTATCAGGGCTGCTGATCCACCTTGGTCTCGAGTGGCTCTGATTTCATCTGCTGCCTTAATGATGGCCGTTTCCGTCCCATGGCCCTTTCTAAAGCCAAATTGTGTCTCATCCAGGAGATTGTTTTCTTCAATGTAGTGAGCTAGTTGCATGTTCATTATTTTTTCAAAACATTTTGCTGGGAAAGGGAGGTTTGTGATGGGTCGATAGTTTTTGGTGTCTAGTGGGTCTAGATGCTGCTTCTTCAGCAGGGGTTTGATAGTTGTCCTTTTCCAGGCTGTGAGGTAGATACCCGTGTCAAACATGGCGTTGCAGATGTCTGCAAGGTTAGGGGCTAGTAGGTTAGGAATGAGTTTTAATACCGAGGGTGGACAAGGATCCGTTGGAGAGCCCGATTTTATGGTTAGGATGTGGTCTTTTATTAGTTCGGGTGAGACTTGATGAAAGTGCAATAAGGAAGGAGGATTGTCGTTATTTTCGGGAAAGATTAGGTGATCGTTTTTTGTTTGCGTAGTGAAGTTATCGTATATTTTGCTGACTTTGTCTTGGAATGCACTGGCCAAGGCGTTGCATAGGTCCTGGGTAGGAGCTGGTGGGGGGTTTACTGTGGATCCTGATAGTTTAAGGACTACCTGAAAGAGACTCTTGGTGGAGTCTTGGGCTGCTTCTATTTGATTGGTGTAGTATTTACTTTTCTCGGCGATTAGGAGCTGTTTATATTGGTGGATTGCCTCTTTATAGCGCGTTTTATCGGAGGTGTTATAATCTCTGCGCCAGTGTCTCTCGAGGTTCCTGCAGCGTTGCCTTTCTAATCTAAGGGTTTCGGAAAACCAAGGTGCTGAAGGGGAGGTTCTGTTTTTTGACAGATTTTTGAGGGGTACCAGTACTTAAAAGGCATTGTTCAGCCAGTCAGAGTATTTGGAGGAGGCTAGTGTAGGATTGGCTGTGGGCTCGTAGTTGGATCCTGACAGTTGAGCGTTAAGGAGCTGCTGATCTATTTGGCTCCAGGCTCTAAATTGTTTAGGCCTTCTAGGTATAAGTGAAGGGGAGGTTTTTTTTGCCAGGATGTTGAATAACACTGCCCAGTGATCAGTCCAGGTCAGGGGTAGAGTTTTGATAATGGATAGATTGGCGTTATTAGTGAAGAGCCCGTCTAACGTGTGACTGGCTCTGTGTGTGGGGCAGGTGACCAATTGTCGGAGGGTGATAGCATCTAGCTCAGTGAGTAGGGTTGCTGTATCCTTATCGTCAAGGTTTTCCAGATGGAAATTAAAATCACCTAGAATGGTGAAGTCTGTTTCCCCTGCTACGGGTTCCAGCAGGCTGTCCAGGGAGGTTAGAAACCCTGATCGCGGACCTGGGGGGCGGTATAGGAGGGTTCCTTTGAAGGTATAGGAGTTATTGATTTTTATGGAGAATGTTATAGCTTCACAGGTCGTGCTAGGGAGAGTCTCTGTCCTTACCAAGTATTTATCTTGGTATATTATAGCCAGAACACCCCCCTTTTTATTATTTCTGTCCTGTCTTACTACGCAAAAACCGTCTGGGGAAGCGGTACAGAAATCTGGGCCGGACGAAGGGTCTCCCCATGTTTCCGATATAAATAAGATATCTAGGTTATGATTGATTATGAAATCACTAGTTCATATTTGTGTTTAGGGAGTGAGCGCGAGTTTACCAGTGCCGCATGTATATACTCCTGTTTGGAGTGAATTTGTCGGGTCCAGGTGTCTCCTGAGATCTTATAGCTGTCATTGATGTTAAGCGTAAAAGGGCATGCGGGACAGCTAAAGGTTGTGTTGTTTCTAACGAGCAGGAGTGGAGATGAAGACAGAGGGGGATGTTAGCAGGGTGGCCAATATTTTTAAGCTGGGTGCTGGAGTAAGATAAGTATTTCTTGGGCTTGACTGGGTTGTTTCCTGGCCCTGAGCACGGTCGAGGCGCGGACGGGCGCAGACGGGCTTCCCTTAGGCGCGCCGGTGGCGCGCCTGCTGCGCGCGTCCGCTGCGCGTCTGGGCGAGCATCCCTATTTATGCAGTCAACTAAAACAACTAGACTGCTGACCGCCTCAATGGAGTCTGCAATACTTCCGGTTTGCGTCGTGATTCCCTCCACACAATCGGAAGAATCCGTGGTGGACCAGGGAAGACGCTTGGCGACCAAGTAATGCAGTGAGTGCAGTGTGGTATTTTAAAATCAGGTATGCGGCGATGTGGTGAGTTTTTGGAGGGATTTGTGAGCCTAATCAGAGCGATAAACAAACAACAGTATATCAGCACGTAGTAATTCTAAAACGGTGAGATGAGCAGGAAGCCCTTTACCAGGCGCTTCGTGAAACAATTTTAAAACAGTGAAATGAGCAGGAGCCCTTTACCAGGCGCTTCGTGAAACAATTTTAAAACAGTAAAATGAGCAGGAAGCCCTTTACCAGGCGCTTCGTGAATTGATGTCCACAGTGACTCGTACCATCACTCAGGGCCAGCACAGCTTCACTCAACGCCACCACAGCATAACTCAGAGCCAGCACATCATCACTCAACAACACCACAGCATCACTCAGTGCTTCATACACTTTTTAATTACAACTTCTCAGCATACTGCACATCAGCCACACTTCTCTACAGCACAGTTTAGAAACATTGCCAAAGTCAATAGCTCTACCTAAACACTTATAAGGCCCCCCAGTTCATAGCCAATAGGTGTCGCCTTTGGGACATTATAAATGTTTAGTTATCCAGCACAATATCCTACATTAAACAACATCGAGTTTTGCATGGCTATTTACTTATAAGGTCCCAAAAGCGTGACCTATTGGCTATGCCAATGCTTGTTTATTTTGGGGGCAGAGGGTTTCTCTCTCAACTGAGCTCAAGCACAGGTATATATGTTTATTTGGAAATGGGACGTCTGGGCAGTATTTACGGTGCATAATGTCGTTGCAATGGACTATAAATAACACACCAATGCAAAACACACATACGCACATTGTCTCTCCTTGCTCCTCCTCGCCCCCCTCCACCTCCTCCACCACCTCCACCACCTATAAAGATACGGTCATTTGATCTCTTAGGCCGGTAATCTGGAGTGTTTCTGTCCCAAGCCCTTCGGTGTAACATGTACTGGCCACAAATCCACCCAGCTTGTAATGGCGCCCTAGAGGTAAGGGTGTTGGCTTTCCAGGAAAGCACTTTGGGTGGTGACGCGCTTTACCCTCTTAGAATGTAGCACCTTCTGATGAGATCACTTCCTACACAGAAAACGAAGTGTCATGGCTCCGAAGAAATTCTTAATAACTTCTCCAAACCTGGTAATTGGCTTTGCTTCATGATGGCCACAACAGAACTGATAAGGCATGTGCAACAGCAATTACAAGGGATATTTCTGGGATGAAATCATCTTAATTGAAAATCTGGCATGGCAAGGAAACCTTGTTTTCGATGCTACAATGTCCCAATCTTTCTATCATCTTTCTGTTCGACTATAGTTAGCCCTTGAGAACCACAAAACATCTTGATGTGGGAACATTGAGATGTCCTGATGTGTAAGAACACACGAATATAATTAAAAGACTAAAGACCTGGGGCAAGACCGCAGAGCTATGTTTCAGCTGTACTTACACGTGTGCTTTGTTTTCCAAAGCTTTTAGCTATGCTCTCTTTTCAGATATAGGTTTTATTTTCTCCATTTTTGATGCAAACTCTGCAACAAAACCAAAAGAAGAGTGTATAATAGTGGTGTCTGCAGCCTGGCATGAACAATGCACCACTAAACCTCCCCTGCAAAAATGTTGGGTATTGTCCAAACTCTTCCTAGAAATTAACATGCAAGGTTTTTAATGATAAGATTTTAAATCACATCCTGTAAACAGTGATGACTGAACATGACTCATTCTAGAATTTGAGACAGCAAAAACCAGAAGTTAAGAGATAGCAGTGAAGGAAGTTGCTCAAGAACTGATGCAGTATTTGTTTAATAAAATATGATATTTGTACTTTTTATGCATTGAAAACAATACGAAATAAAGGATTGATTGATCGAAAGTATATGTTATCATGAACCTCATTCAAAACAGGATGGAAATAACAATTACTTTACAGCGGAGTTAATACTTTTTTAAATCCACTTATATTTTTAAATATGAAAATGATTAAAGTGGAAGGAGAAACTGTTGGCGATCGCCCCTTTAGTCTTTTGATCTGAAGAATTGCCTCAATTGTACCTAAAAGGGTGCGCGGCAAATAGGGAAGTGAGACGACTCCATACCCTCCAAGCTCAGAATTAACTCTGTTGCATAAAGAGGGCCTCATTTATGAAAACTGTCGCAACACTGAGATAAACCAGCGATGCAAGTTTTCACTGCGCCCTCCTTGTGACACGATGGATGCGCCGTATTTAATGTACGGTGCTCCATATCACTAAGAATCAATCAATCAATCAATCAATCAATCAGGACATTTGTAGAGCGCGCTACTCACCCGCGAGGGTCTCAAGGCGCTGGGAGGGGGGGGGGGGGGATGCCGGTACTGCTCGAAAAGCCAGGTCTTGAGGTGCTTCCTGAAGGAGAGATGGTCCTGGGTCAGTCGAAGGGGGGAGGGGAGGGAGTTCCACATCTTGGCCGCCAGGTAGGAGAAAGATCTTCCTCCGGTAGTGGTTCTGCGAATCCGTGGGACGGTGGCGAGGGCGAGGCTGGCGGAGCGGAGCTGGCGGGTAAGTGTGTAGAACCTGAGGCGGGTATTGAGGTATTCGGGGCCCGTGTCGTGGAGAGCCTTGTGTGCGTGGGTGAGGAGTCTGAAGGTGATCCTCTTGCTGACGGGGAGCCAGTGCAGGTCTCTCAGGTGTGCAGAGATGTGGCTGTGTCGGGGAATGTCCAGGATGAGTCGTGCAGCTGCGTTCTGAATGCGCTGGAGTCTTTTCTGTAGTTTGGCGGTGGTCCCAGCATAGAGGGCGTTCCCGTAGTCCAGTCGCTGGTGACGAGGGCCTGGGTGACTGTCTTCCTGGTTCCAGTGGGGATCCACCGGAAGATCTTTCGGAGCATGCAGAGGGTGTTGAAGCAGGAAGATGTAACGGCGTTGACTTGCTTGGTCATCGTGAGGGAGGAGTCAAGGATGAAACCCAGGTTGCGTGCGTGGTCCATGGGCTTGGGGGCAGTGCCCAGAGCAGGGGGCCACCAGGAGTCGTCCCAGGCGGAGGGGGATGGTCCGAGGATGAGGACTTCCGTTTTGTCTGAGTTCAGCTTCAGACGGCTGAGCTTCATCCATTCCGCGACGTCTTTCATTCCTTCCTGGAAGCTGGCTCTGGTGGTGGCGGGGTCGTTGGTGAGGGAGAGGATTAGTTGGGTGTCGTCGGCGTAGGAGATGATGTTGAGGTTGTGTTTGCGTGCGATAGCTGCGAGGGGGCTCATGTAGACATTGAAGAGGGTGGGGCTGAGCGAGGATCCTTGGGGTACGCCGCAGATGATCTTGGTGGCCGCTGCACGGAAGGGTGGGAGACGGACTCTCTGAGTTCTGTCGGAGAGGAAGGAGGTGATCCATTACAGCGCCTTCCCTTTGATCCCGGCGTGGTGGAGGCGGGTGGTCAGGGTGCGATGGCAGACAGTGTCGAATGCGGCCGACAAGTCGAGGAGGATGAGGGCAGTAGTTTCACCGTTGTCGAGCAGGGTCCTGATGTCGTCGGTGGCTGCGATGAGAGCGGTCTCGGTGCAGTGGTTCGCTCGGAATCCGGACTGCGATGGGTCGAGGGAGCTGTTCGTCTCGAGGAAGGTGGTCAGCTGTTTGTTGATGGTTTTCTCGATGACTTTAGCGGGGAAGGGGAGGAGCGAGATGGGACGGAAGTTCTTGAGGTCTGTGGGGTCCGCGGTGGGTTTCTTCAGGAGGGCGCTGATCTCTGCATGCTTCCAGCTCTCCGGGAATGTGGCGGATGTGAAGGAGTTGTTAATGATGTCCCGGAGTTGGGGTGCGATGATGGAGTCGGCTTTGTTGAAGATGTGGTGTGGGCAGGGGTCGGCTGGGGAGCCGGAGTGGATGGTGTTCATCATGAGGGTGGTGTCTTCCGTGCTGACGGGGTTCCAGGTGCACAGGGTGGTGGTGGGGGGCATTGGTTCGGTGGCTGGGTATGTAGTCTGAGTGCCGAAGCTGTCGTGTATATCGGCGATCTTGCGGTGGAAGAACGTGGCGAGTGAGTCGCAGAGGTCTTGCGATGGCGTGATGTCGTTGTTGCTGGCGCTGGGGTTGGAGAGCTCTTTGACGATGCTGAAGAGTTCTTTGCTGTTGTGGGTGTTGTTGTCCAGTCGGTCTCTGAATGATGTCCTTTTGGTGGTGCGGATCAGCTGGTGGTGTTTGCGGATGGCGTTCTTGAGGGCTGTCATGTTTTCTGTTGACTGGTCGTGGCGCCAGGCTTTTTCGAGGGGACGGCAGGATTTCTTGGAGTCTTTGAGATCGTCGGTGAACCATGAGGCTTTCTTGCTGTCGGGATTGCTTGGAGGGTTCTTCAGTGGTGCAAGGGCGTCAGCGCAGTTGGTGATCCAGTGTGTGAGGTTGCGGGCTGCTTCGTTGGGGTCTGTCGTGTTGGTGGGTTGGTTTTGGCTCAGGGAGGTGGTGAGCTGGTCGGTGGTGATCTTGCTACAGCATCTACGGGGGGCTTGCTGCGGGCAGAGGTGAGTCGTGGTTTTCCTGAAGTTGAAGTGGATGCAGCTGTGATCGGTCCAGTGAAGTCTGGTGGAGTGGCTGAAGGAGATGTGGTTGCTCGAGGAGAAGATGGGGTCAAGCGTGTGGCCGGCGTAGTGGGTGGGGGTGTTGACCAGTTGCTTGAGTCCGAGGTTGTCTAGCAGGGTGGTGGTGTTGTTGTCCTAGTTGTTCTCCAGGTGGATGTTGAGGTCCCCTAGGAGGATGTAGTCAGAGGAGGCGAGGGCGAGCGGGCTGATGAAGTCTGCGATGGCTTCGCTGAATTGTGTGCGTGGTCCCGGGGGTCTGTAGATGAGAGTCCCTCTGAGGGTGGTCTTGGGGTCGGTGTGTATCTGGAAGTGAAGGAGCTCGGCGGTGGTGAGGGTGTCATCGGTGTTGGTCGTGATGCGGATGGTGTTTCTGTAGACAATGGCGATGCCCCCACCCGCTTGGTTGACGCGGTCCCTCCGGGTGATCTTATAGCCGTCCGGGATGGCTATGGCTATGTCGGGGGATGAGGAGGCGTTCATCCAGGTTTCCGTGAGGAAGGTGACGTCTGGCGCTGTTGTGTCGAGGAGGTCCCAGAGTTCGACGGCGTGCTTGTGGACAGAGCGGGTGTTGAGCAGGATGCACTTGAGGTGGTTGTTGTTGGCGCCTGTTCTGGCAGGCTCAGTGCAGGTCCGGGGGCAGGTGAACTTGCAGGCGTGACAGGTGAAGGTTCCATGGGTGCGTTTCGGGGTGGCTTGGTAGCAGGCTGGCTGTCGGTCGGTGTTGAGCGCGTGGAGGGCGGCGTTGTCGTATCTCCGTCGGGTGGGTTGGCTCTGGCGAGGGCCAGGGGTCCTGGCACTGGGCGAGGTCCAGGTGCGGACGTGCGCAGACGGGCTTGCCTTTGGCGCGCCGGCGGCGCGCCCGCTGCACGCGTCCGCTGCGCTTCCGCGTGGCGCCCTCCATAAGAGGCCAAGTGGGAGGGAGGAGCAGCTGGGAGGCGGGAGCGGGGCGGCCAATGGGCGAGGGCACAGGGTACAGAAGGAAAAAGGGGGCGGGGTCGCGGGGAGCAGCGGCGGGAAGTGGGGAGCGGGAGGGGGCACAGAGGGTGAGGGTACAGGAACGGCAATTGGAAGAGCAGGAAAAAAGAATAACAGCCAGAAGGGGGAGAAAAATACAGAGCAACATTACAGTAGCGCGAAAACAGGTAGCAGGGGCACACCAGCGGCGAACCCTAGGCAGCAGCAGCAGTAGTAGGGCAGACACGGGCACCAGGAGGAGCCGTGCGGCGTGGGGAGTGACCAGATATGTCAGGAATCCTGACGTATCTGTTGGCGCAAAAGTCACGCATTGCTGCAGTTGTGTCGGAAGCATGATGCAACTCCAGTAATGCTTGGGGTAGGCGTGTGCCTATGGCACCGCATCACCCTTACGCCTGTATTGAGGCAGGTGTATGGTTGTGACGCAGTACCACCCTAGAAGTGGCACAGTGAAATCTGATAGATTTCACCATGCCACTCCTATGAGACTTTTTCACGTGGGAACGCCCACCCTGCATACATTATACCTGATGCAGGTTTAATATAGCGCAGGCATTTACAAAGTGACGCTTCAGCTTAGATGCGTCACCTTGTATTTATGGCGCAACATGGTGCATTATTTACGCCGCCGCAGTGTCACAAGTGATACAACGGCAGCTTAAAAGTGTCGCAAACCTTCATAAATAGGGCCCAGTATTTTCCATTTGCCCTCACACTCCAAGAATTCAGAGTCTATATAGGATCCAGTTCATATTTATTACGTCCATATGGCACACAGAAGCAGCCAATACGTGTTCCGTCATGCTACAACCAAAACTGTCAACTTCATTAGGGCTTTATATCATAATATATTCTGTCTAGCAGTATCATCTAGCATCAAGTATTGATTCTTAAAGTCTTACAAAGTCAACGTAACATCATTTTCAACTTGTATTAGGCATCCAGGGTATGTTATCCGAGAGTATATTGCTTGGCCATTGTATATCATTCGCCATTGGACTGCTGAAAGGTGCCGCATTTCTGTGTTAATGGTAGATTGTGCACAATATACATGCTAAACAATAACATTTTAGCAGTAAGTGTATAACACAGCACACATTTGATTACAGGCATACATGAGAAGTGATGTGCTCAGTTAAAACATCATGTCATGTCCATAATCCTTGTAGCCATGACATGCCGTCTCTTATCAATTAAGTAATGCCCCAGTCTTGTCAGTCAAGACATGACCTCCTACCATCAGTAGCGATATCTCCATCCCATTAGCCATAATGAGCTCCAGCTCCATCAGCTCTCACCTGTCTGTTAGATATGGGGTCTCTAGTTGCAGGGGTGCACACCCTATCCAATTAGGGACCCACACTCTAGTCAGGGTAAGTGTGGTACACACTAAATTTACCTGTGCTCACCCTCTGGTAGTTTGGTTCAGAGCAGTCAGGCTAAACTAAACAGGCAGTGTGTAAAGTATTTGTGTGCGCGCACACACACACACACACACGCACACACACACACACACACACACACACACACAGTGAAACACCACAAAAGTGCTCCACACCAGTTTAGAGAAATAGCCAATATTTATCTGAGTAAAACAAGACCAAAACGCCAAAAATCCAACATACACAAGTCAAGATATGAAATTTCAAAGATTAAATCAAAATGCAGTGCTTAGAAGTCTATAGCTCAAACTGAGGCTACCTGGTCGCACTTGACTGGGGCAAATCGAAAAGTTCAGTCCGACCGTGATGGAGAACGGGCCAGGTACAGGAATCACACAGACCTTCTTACAGTACTTTGGATACATTGGAAATCAAAGACGATGCGTCATGCAGAGGAGGTGAGGCATTATGCATGCAGGTGAGGCATTGTTTCCTCAAGGCGGTACAGGGTCGCTGAAGCTTTGCAGCTCCGGGACAGTGCATTGTGCAAAGGAGGCGATGTGTTGGTTTCTGTGCAAGGCCGTGGTTCCTGAAGGCGACACTGTGTCGATGATGCTCCGATGTCGAGAACTGGAGCGGCGATTCTTTAGCGTCAAAATCAAACGAAGGGATGGGAATGTGTCGGAGTGAAGACTGTGCACCATGAACGTGGATGGCATGTCGACAAGACTCATGCTGCGGCTGTTCTTCAGTGGCGCTGTGTTGGTTGCAGTACCAAATCCACCTCCAAAGGCCCAGACTGGGTTTGGCACCACTTTACAAGTCAGAACTCACAGCAGAGGAGCACAGATGCTGGTAGCAGAGTGCAGGTGAAGTCTTTGATGCCCCTGAGAGTTCAGCAACAGGAGGCAAGCTTAGTCAAGCCCTAGGAGAAACTTAGAAAGCAGGATGTAGAGGGCAATTCCAGTCCTGACACCCCCAGGCAAGAAGCAGCAGGCCAACACAGCAAAGCAAGCAGCAAAATGGCAGTTCCTCCTGGCAGCACAACTGCTCTTCTTCCTGACAGAATGTCCTCAGTTTAGAAGTGTTCTGAGTATGTGGTGTCAGTGTTCCAGTACTTATACCCATTTTAGTCTTTGTAGTGCACAAGAACCTGTCCTTCCTGGCCCTGTCGCGAGACACACTACAGGGGGGTATGCAGCTCTTTGTAAGCGGACAGGCACAGCCCTATTCAGGTACAAGTGTCATCTCCTCCCACCACTCTCTCTTAGGAAGACCCATCAGCCTGGTGAGGGGTCGTCAGGATTTGCAGGGCACACCTCAGCTCCCTTTGTGTGTAACTGTCTAGAGTGAATTCCCAAATTCCGACTGTCAAACAACCCAGACGTGTATTCTAGGGACAGGCAGAGGCACAGAGTGGTTAAAGTAAGACAAATTCCACTTTCTAAAAGTGCCATTTGAAGACTTGCTTTTTAAAAACCAACTTCACTAAAAGATGTATTTTTAAATTGTGAGTACAAAGACACCAAACTCCCATTTTCTATCTGTTGCCAATTGGAAGTTGCACTTGTAAAGTGTTACAAGGCAGCTCCATTGCTAATCTATGGGAGAGATAGGGTTTGCTGTAGTGTAAAACAAATTTACAGTTTTTCACTACCAGTACATGTAAAACTTAAAGGCACATGTTCTACCTTTTAAATACACTGCACCCTGCCCATGGAGCTACCTAGGACCTAATGTAGGGGTGCCTTACATGTAATAAAAGGGAAGGTTTGGGCCTGGCAAGTGGGTGAACTTGTCAAGTCGACATGGCAGTTTACAACTGAACACACAGCCCGTGCAGTGGCAAGCATGAGACATATTTGAAGGCTACTCCTGTGGGTGACACAATCAGTGCTGCAGGCCCACTCATAGTATTTGATTTACAGGCCCTGTGAACACACAGTGTACTGTGCTATAGACTTATTAGTACATCAAATATGCCAATCATGGAGATACCAAATGCCATTATATTTCCGACACAGAGCTTATGCACTTTAGCACAGGTCATCAGTGGTAAAGTGACCAGAGTCCTAAAGCCAGCTAAAAGAGGGTCAGTAAATAGAAGGAGAAGCCAAAAAGTGTGGGGATAACTCTGCAAAATGGGTCATGTGCAACACTGTCCCACTCCTTTCAGCCAAGATAGGCAAAGCCTCATCTCGCATAACATACCACATAACTCTCAGCATTCACCTCTGTCCTAATCACACACTTCAGAGGGCCCTATCCTTTCCATGATCAGCTCATCTGTTCTTTGTCCTTAGCCCTACTAAGGCCTGCCATTTTGGATAGAGAACCTGCACACATGCTCGGCTACTACAATGGCAAAGTCTGAAACATTCAAACTTCTGAATATATATACATTTTCCTAGTCTACCCTTCACATTGCTCCCTACTTTCTTAAGTATTTTTTAGGTCTTGCTGAGGCAGCACATGCGCTGCTGTGCGAGACATTTAGTGTATGGGGTTTCAAAGTGCTGCCACAGGCTTTTGGTGGCCTAAAGCTTGTGCAGCCGCCATCTGCCTTTCTGTCATGGCTCATTAAGCCTTCCAGCGCGTGAATCATGCTCCTCCACCCCCTTGCTGTCTGCTCTCACTACCCCCCTCCCTTCTCCCCTTCCCTCCTCGTTAGCTTGTTATTCTTAACTTCGGAAGCATCTGATGTGAATTCTTCAAGGAGCAATTCACTTCCGACTAAGCCAATGCCGCCTCAGACAGTAGACATTTTCTGGTGCTTGTTCCTGTTTTCATTGGTTCCATGGACCCAGCTCATGTTACTGTTTGCTAACATTGCACGCTTTATGGCCACCTTATCTTTTAGTATTGTATGCTCCAGCCAGACTTCGGTGTCAGAGCACGCTTTAACCCTCTACACCCCAGAACGAAGTCATCGAGAGCGAGCAACAATTGACGCCAACACACAGTCCCTTGTGGGAGCATAGACTGTGAGAGTAACACTGCAACTTGAGTTTCACCCACTACCTCTCGTTTTTAAAGTGGAATTGCCAGATGATGTCCAAATATTTAAGAAGCCCCCAAAGCTTTCGTAATTGTAGTCTTTGTTTGGAAATCCTGGGCAGGACGGGTTTGAGCGGCGTGCTCTGGCATATGAATGTGTAACCAGCTCTTCCCAGTTACCCTTTACCCCTCCCTTGTGAGAAGTTTCAAGGTATCTATAGCTATAGCAGGCAGTTGATGTTCTGCAATCAGTTTAATCCCTTGCAGTGTAACTTCCCTTGTGTAACAGTAACATTTCACAGACTGCCTTCCGAGTACGAAAGTTTGAATGGACGGCACGGCATAGATAAAAGGAACAGCAGTAACGGTGATAAAAGGTGGTCATTCAGCAACATGAACTCTTCATCAATATTTCTTGACAGCCAGCCCCCCGCCAACCTTCTGGTTTTGAAACAAGTACCCGGAGGCAACACTCGATGTTTTGCACATTGACCCTTTACTAATGCAACGTTCGAGCAACTTCAGAATTATGCTGATCTGTAGGGATACGGCACAGCATAAAGGTTGTGGGGAATATTGGCTGTGAGTTGCCTTTTTAATGCCTTTTCACTTGCCTACCTTTAGTGGTGTGCTGCACAGAGGATGGACGCATTCTTTAAGTTGCAGCCCTTTTGCTGTTTCTTACACACACTCACCTAGCACTATTTTCATGCACAACAAGCATTGGCATAGCCAATAGGTCTCGCCTTTGGAACCCTATAAGTGTTTAACCATGCAACAGTTAATGTTGTTGCACCAAGGATATTGTGCTGCATAACTAAATACTTAGAAGGTCCCAAAAGCGAGACCTATTGGCTATGCCAATGCTTGTTTTACTTCCAAGCACTTATCTGCTCCCTCCACGCCCATTTGAGCCAACCTTTGAAGACTCAGCATTCTCTTTTATCCACACTCTTCAAATTATTCGCTGAATCGTGCCACACAGCAAATGATTTGACAGTATTTGGCCCAATGAAAATCCAAACCATTGTTCTGTCTTTTCATGATTCTCTTTGTTCCCCTCGCTCTCAGTAACTCACCCTTTCCACTCTACTGCTCCTTTTGGACTTACTCCCAGGCTAGATTTTGCACTCAAATTGGCAAACTGTTTCCCCTCTTTCAGCTTTTCCATCACTTCAGATTACTTGTACTTACTGGTACATGTCATCTGCACGTCAAAATAACCCATGGTCATTCCCATCCAAAGAAAGCAATATACTGACCCCTCGCCCCCCTTGTTCACTCACTACAGTTATGGTATTTCTATCAGCTTTGCTATTTCTCAAAACTCTTTGCAAAATAAGGGGCATATTTTTGAGAGGCTTGCAATACATTTGCACCACGCAAATTGGTACATGTGTGACGGATGCCTCTAAGTCAGATTTATGAAGTAACGCAAAGCCATAACGTGTGGCTTTGAATGACTTAAAAAATCTGGAGTAAGACAAAGCAGCGCAAATCGCTGCGTTACCTTACTCTGGCAAGGAAGGTGTTCCATGGCCATTACGGTGGGTGCTCCCATGCAACACCTATGGTTTTTGACGCAGTCCCAGATTTACAATGACTTGTAAAGCTGTCAATGCAACAAAATCTTACGACTTCCCGGGTAAGGCATAACGAGGAGAAATATATTTATTTCTCCTTGTTTTTCCTCTTTCTATGTGTGCTGCAATCTGCAGCACACATAGAGGAAAAGACCTCTCAGGATTGTTTTTGTGCAGGAAGTTGTGCCTTCCTGCACAAAAACAATCCTGCATGCAACAACGACACCCTTGCACCTTGGTGCAAGGAGGCCTGCATTGGGGCTATGTTGCCAAAGTGGTGTCAGTGCAAGTAGAAAGGACAGGAATGCGCCTTAGTGTATTCCTGTCCTTTCCCAGCGATGCAGGGCAGCGCAGCAAGGTGACTTCCTGTGCTGCCCTGTGTCACTAAACTCGTAAATTTGCCCCTAAGTCTTTACACATATTTCAGTGCCTCACTACCAATTGATTGCAACTCCTTGAGATGTTATTTGCAGTGTGGTGTTTAATGGAGAATGTTGGTAGAAGGAAGCCCCAGGTGTGACATGTTTGATGCAATGCGTAAGGTGTCTGAGGTGCTCAGAATCAAATATTTGGATTATCATACATAGACCATGTGCCGGAGAGAACCCTTAAATACATATCAGATGAAATCAGATAGTGCACCAAAAATAAATACATTTTGATGGTGTATCATTTGTACCAGTCTGTACACTGTATCCACTGTATCCACAAGATATATAAGATTGGCCCCTAAAGAAGAAATATTCTCTTCGTTTTTTTCTCCTGTAGCAGGATCTACAGGATAGTGGGTGCCAAGAAATCAATAGTAGGATTGAGTAAGTCATGGCTTATATGGATTCACATTGGGTTCACACTGTAGGTGAACACGCAGTGGATTAGGCCTCTCAAGAACTGGTTCTTTTTCCCAATTGAAAAACCAGGAAGAGTCCCACTGTATTAGAATTGACTATCATCCCAGTGACCTTTATAGATTAAGGAAAACAGTACGTTTTCTTAAAATAACCATCACCCACCAAGATGTCCCATGGTGGCATGCTTCATCATTGGGTTCTTTCCGCCCCGCTGCGGGAATGGCGTGCTGCGACCGACGAAGATGTGGGAGCACTTTGTAAGTTGTGAACTATAAGGTAATATCAAATGTTATGGATTCAAGACCACACGGTTGGGGAACCAGAATCCAGTCTCTTCATCGGCATAGATAAAACAACTTTAGAGTGTGTGATTTATGTTATATGTCTTGTATTGTCTTGTTTGTCAACTCTGAGAATCGTTTGAAGGGCAGCACAACACTATCAACGATAATGTTATGTTTATCCTGGCACAAAGGAAAAATATAACACATGGGTGTGTTTTTTCCACAAATGGCGATGTGTTTTGAACACAACTTTATTGATATGTAAGCAATAACGCTATGTCCTATTTTTCCACATCTTTACAAGAAAAAATACCAATTGGGAATCGTATTGCACTTATTTATCCTTAATATTATTAAGAAGACCTAGGTGGTTTATATTAGGAGTGTTACATTGGATCCTTGTAATGGTCCTGAAGCAAAGCCTTGGGGTAATGGCTTGAAACATGTCGACCGTGACACACACACACATAGTCTTGTGTTTCTCCTTTCCCCACTTTTAATAATACCAGCTATAGGATTGAATAAATATTTGTTTCCCATTTAGCCAGGTATTTTTAATCCACTAGTAGACCCTTCCACTCTTATACCAAGATTTACCTTATAGTTCACAACTTACATATAGCTCCCATGTCTTCATCAGTTGCAGCACACCCCTTCCAACAGTATGGCGGGAAGAACCCCATGATGAAGCATGCCACCATGGGACATCTTGGTGGGTGAGGGTTATTTTAAGAAAACTTACTGTTTTCCTTGAACTATAAAGGTCACTGGGAAGATAGCCTATTCTAATCCAGTGGGACTCTTCTTGGTTGTTCAATTAAGTAAGGAGGCTGAGTCCTCTGTAACCTGACCTCTTTCTCCCCACGTTTGTTTTTCCCAATCAACATACACTCAATAACCAGTAGTATTAATAAAGATTATATAAACCATTCCTCATTTTGGACCCAGCAACTCACTCATGGCAAACCTTCAGCCTTATGCATCCAATAACAAAGCAGAGAAGCCCAGGTGTCCTTAGGGCGGGCCATATGTGGAATTCTTTTTTGTCAAGGTCTCATCCATGTCATTGTAGTGTACAATGAATCAACTTGAGACCCCAGGGGCAGGTTACTTCCTCATCCCATACCTTTCATCCTCTTGCTCAACAATAGCGCCAAAGCTGTGCACTTTCTGAGGGGACCAGGAACATATCCAAGTAGAGCTTAGAGACGGGATGGAGTTCCGTGTACATGAATCTTAGTTGAAATCTCCACAAAGATATGATCCCAATTTCAATGTATCACAAGACAAATCCAATCGGATTGAGACCCTCACGGGTAAGTAGTGCGCTTTACAAATGTTATGATTGATTGATTGATTGATTGTAGGAAGTCTGTTATAGGGTGTGTGCATTACAACTATGCATTGCCTCGGGCAACCCTATAGTGAAATGACCTTTGCTTTGTGGTTTGGGGAAATTACTTTAGTCTGCACACAGCAGTATGACCATGGCTCATCAGTTAAGTGGGCGGCTAGAACCATTCTCTTTGGGTACCCCATCCCCTTGGTCACAAGAATAGATGAGTATGTCCGCGGGACCAACCTATGTAAGTCTGTGCTGTTGATTAGGTTAATGTACAACGTAGTCTAAAATATAGGAACAGATCCAGTATAGATGCTTTCTCTATTATACCTGTTCTAAAGATAGGTGTTTGCCATTTGAAAATATGCCCCCATGATATTTTTTGGAACGATATTATGGCAGCTATTCAGGAGTCTCTTCTGACACTGCACATGCCCACCTCCTTCAGTCTGAAGAAGAAAGCTGGAACACCCATTCCACAGAATCAAAGAGTGCTGGCTAGCCCTGCAGCATCTGTAGAGATCTACAACTTGACTGCTTCTGCATAAGGATGCTTCCCCTAGCTTGAGATGAGAGTCTTCTTCGCCCATCTCTCCAGCCTGAATCCATGCTACCGGTCCCCTGGAGATTATGTGCCTCAAACAGTGATGGGTAAAGATGCCATGGGGCTAGTGAGAGCAAGGAAATGGGCCCCATAGCTGCTGTCTAGGTAGGTAAATATAGCAACAATCAGGTGCTGGTGGACATCTCAGACCTCTGGGCCTCGGTACCACTGTACCTGCTCCACCATTGATTGCTGTGTCCTGGCATCCCTGTAAACCTGCCCCCGCCTTGTCATCACTTTCTCCGCAACGGTGTCCAAAAATAAATATCTGAGACTTGAAAGTACTGCTCGAATATTTGGCACGAGGAGTCAGCTTTTCATGAACCCATGTGTCCTGAGCATTCCTTATGTCTTTGGGGGCAAACGCTCCATTGAAGGAAACGCTGACTATATAAGTAACTCTTTGAGCGTGAGACCTTTGACACTGTATTAAAATATTTGAGAGACTAACAGAAATGTCTTGTAAAATATGGGTTCTTTTTTCTCATTCTCTTGAACAGTGATAGATTGAAAAGAAAATGTGGAGCAAGATGTTTTCCAAGAATGTCAGCTTCCAATTTTAGACTCCTTTCCTTTCCTTTAGAAGAGTGCAGTGTACCGTTCCAGTTTCGCCTGCAAAGCACGTGTGAATCTGTTAACACCATCCTGGAAGCATGTCCGATTACAGCTATTCCACTCTTCCATGACTTGGGTCTTTTTAGTTATTACATGTGTGTTAAAAAAAATTCTCTTGAATTCTCAGCGATCTGGTTTTTGTGGCACAGCATTTTTGCAGCTTTATTAAAGAATTATCACGTTTATGTGCTATAGTTAATGTGTTTTTTTTATGTGGAACTATTATTTTTTCCATTCACTCTAGTTATCCTATTGACACCTTCGATCATCACCATGGCGTCTGATTGATATTAATAAAAGCTACAATAGAGCAAATTGGATTTCTTCTTAAAAATTGCACAGCATTATTTTATTGTGTGGCAGTGCAGGGGCTTATTTACAAGAAAGTGCCACTGCGTGTCACCGTAAGCCCTATGTCTGCGCCACACTGCGGCACTCTCAAAACACAGGGATACTTCATATTTACAACAATATGACGCATCCCTGTGTGTTGCCCTGCGCTGGCACATACTCGGCTGCCATGCATTACGCAGGCACCCTTCGCCATGGTGCCAGGGTGCCTGAGTTGCAGGGAGATTGTTTCTGTGCAGGAAGGGGTATCTTCCTGCACAAAAACATTAAAAAAAAAAGGTGATTTCCTCGTTCTATGTGTGCTGCAGAATGCAGCACCCCTAGAAAGTGGAAATAACGAGGAGAAATTTAAACATTTCGCCTGAGGTTGCATAGCATTCTGATGCATTTCCAAGTTTACGAATTCTCATAACTCTGGAAATGTGTCAGAATACATGGGTGTTGCGTGGGAACACCCACAGCAACACCCATGTCTCGCCCCTTTCAATCATAGTATTGTGTGATAAGGGGCCATACTTACAAGGACAGGAAAAGTCACACAGGGTGGCTTTTTCGTGTCCTTGTAAATATGGGGCAGGAGGTTGAACCAGCAGTGCATCACAAAAATTGACGGTGGCGCAAGGGGCTTGTAAATAAGCCCCTGCAGTTTGTCTAGTTTGTCCTCGGTAATGGTTTCTCAAGCGGAAACAGATTTCTTTCATAAGCCTTTTGGCTTATGAATGACCCGTTATTTTGGATTTAGTGGCAATGTTCGGATGGATCAACCAACCAAAATATTCTTAGCTTTTATCTCACTACACATTGCAGTCTCGAGGAATCAGAATATTTATGTTTAATAATTTTTATTGAGTTTTTTTAGAGAAAGAAAAACATTATCCAACAAATGAACATATTACAAGTATGACACAACAATTAATGTATAGGAAGAGAACATGAGCAAATAATTTAGAAAGAAAGAAGAAAAGAAAGAAGAGAAAAGAGAAGAAAAAAAAGTATAAAATATGGAATGAATATACAAAAGGGAAAAAAATAAAGATTAAGATTAAAAACTAAGATGCAGGTGCATATGTGGAAAGATAGGAAGTAAAAGGTAACCACAATAGATCAGATTTAAGTTTTTAAAAAGAGAAGAAACATTAGCAATTCTGTGTTCATCACAAATATAATTCCACCATATTAACGAAGATAATTTAGAGTTATCCTTCCAGCAGGACAAGATCACTTTGAATGCGAGAGCAATTAAAAGATCAAACAACAAAGAAGGAGGAGAAGAAACATCAAAGGCAGGTGAGGCGGTACTCAAGGAAACATTTTGCATTGATAATGGAATATTACATTGAAATATTTTCATGCATTTAGACCAAATAGAATGCCAAAACTTCAATACATTAGAACAATCATATAACTGGTGAGTTAAAGTCCCAGTGGATGCAGAACTGGACCAAGAAAGGGAAGAGGAGGTAGGGGAAAACTTGGATATACATACAGGAGTAATAAGAGCTCTATTATAAATAAAGTATAAGGATTGAGTAATGTGAGCGGCACCAGAAGTTTTAAATAACTTGAGCCAGAATTTATCCCATGAAGGAATAGGAAGTGATAAAGATAAATCCGCTTCCCAAAGTAATTTGGTATGGGATTTAGAACATTCAATAACCGGTGACAACAGCATCTTATAAATAGAAGCAGCCTTAGGTCTGAGGTCATGAGTAATACTGTAAATCGGTGTAGTAGGGATAAGTGAGGGAGAAGCTAAAGGAAAATTGTTAGTTGCTAAATAGGACTGTAAAGCAGCAGATATTAAGAGGTATTCTTGAAAAAATGAGTCAGGCAATTTATACTGACTGTAATTGGGAGAAGGGAATAACAGAATTATGAAGGACCAACTGATAAATAAACATGATACCCTTCTCCTTCCAGTGCTTGTAGTGGAACGATTTATGTCTAAATTTAATAAATTTATTGTACCAAATAGTAGAGGATAAAAAATATTGCTACGGATCTAGACCAGCTGACAAGATATTATATAATAATTGTTGGGAATATTTCAAAATAGGATTATTGGATATGAAAGTGCAGTTAGACATATATATTATATTTTTAAAAGAAGAATCCTTCAAGAAGGAGCGTTAAAATGTAATCCAACGGGGCCTAGGCTCATCAGCAAAGTCATAAGTTAAGGCAAAAAACTGTCTAATTAAAAATGCAGAGTGATATAATTTAAAATCAGGAAAACGGACACCACCGTCAGTTTTGGGACGCTTGAGTTTCACAAGGGCAATACGGGGATGTTTATTATTCCATAAATATTTGATACACATAGAATTAATTTGAGAAAAATATGAAATGGGAATCCGAAAGGTAACATGGATAATGTGTAAAGGACATGGGGAACAATCATCATTTCAATAGTGTCCAATCTACCCCACAGGACAAGTGAAGAGGCGACCAAGAGAGAAGTAATTTCTGTAATTTGGTAATTAATGCATTAAATGAATAACTGATTGTATTGGAAAGTGTAGAGGAGATCCAAATACCAAGATATTTTATTTTTGTAGGACACCAGGTAAAATTAGTATTAGTGAACATATATTGGTAGCAAAGGGAATTCAAAGGTAATACCTCAGTTTTGGAGAAGTTTAACTTATATCCAGAGATGCAATATATACAATTGAACTTCATGCAAAAAGGGAGGTAGGGAGGAAATAGGATTAGACATATTTACCAGAATGTCATCAGTGTACGCTGACAATTTGGTTTCTGTGGAGTTATGTATAAATCCTGAAATAAGTGAATTAACACGGATGTGCTCAAGCAAGGGTTCTAAACACAGAGGTGCCGATTCCGATCCGTTAAAAATATTCCCCGTACGAATCGTATCTGGATTTTTTTACGTACGAATCGTACAAGTCCCGTACAAACTGGCAAGTACGATCCGTATGTTAAAAAATCCATACGAATCGCATTGGGAAAATTCCCCGACACGTCCTCGGGTCGGAAAAAGTGTCCGACACGTCCCCGGACATTTTTACGTACGAATCAGGAAACTGAAGTCCGAGCGCGCAAGTACGATCCGTCCCGTCTGTCCGAATGCACAACCATATGGAAAAAACACCGTCCGGAGCGAACTCCCATGGCAAGCATGGAGACGTCCAAGTGTCCGCATACGTGCCGAACACCCCCCCAGCCCACCCCCCCAAGTACGCCCCGTACTCCCACCCCCCGTAGGGTAGGTACAGAGCGTACCCCCACCCCCGTATGTACGGGGCGTACCACCACCACCCCCGTATGTACGGGGCGTACCACCACCCCCCCTATGTACAGTGCGTACCCCCGTATGTATGGGGCGTACCACCACCCCCCGTATGTACGGGGCGTACCACCACCCCCCCGTATGTACGGGGCGTACCACCACCCCCCCGTATGTACGGGGCGTACCACCACCCCCCGTATGTACGGGGCATACCACCACCCCCCCGTATGTACGGGGCGTACCACCACCCCCCCATATGTACGGGGCGTACCACCACCCCCCGTATGTACGGGGCGTACCACCACCCCCCCGTACATACGGGGGGTACGCACCGTACATACGGGGAGGGGGTGGTACGCCCCGTATATACGGGAGGGTGGTGGTACGCCCCGTACATACGGGGGTGGTGGTACGCCCCGTACCTACCCTACGGGGGCCGGGGGTATGGCGTGTACATGGGGGGGCTGGGGGTACGGTACAGACATGGGGGGCTGGGGGTACGGTGCGGACATGGGGAGGCTGGGGGTACGGTGCGGACATGGGGGGGCTGGGGGTAAGGTACAGACATGGGGGGCTGGGGGTACGGTGCGGACATGGGGGGGCTGGGGGTACGGTGCGGACATGAGGGGGGCTGGGGGTACGGTGCAGACATGGGGGGGCTGAGGGTACGGTGCGGACATGGGGGGGCTGGGGGTACGGTGCGGACATGGGGGGATGCTGGGGTACGGTGCGGACGTGTAGGGATGGGGGTACGGTGCGTACCGGGCCCCCTTTTTGTCGTGCATCGCGGCGTACTTAGCTTTTCCGGCACTTTTTGGGTCCCGTAAAAATGTTGCCGTGCAAAGTGCTGTGGGTACAAATCGTACTTGCTGATCCGTAAAACGCTGCCTGACTCCGTGCGAATGTCGTGTACGCGGTGTCCCGGATCCAATTTGTATGTGTTTTTTTGCCGGTCGGTGTTTTTTACGATTCGTACGGAAATGGTGTTTCTGTACGAATCGTACTTGCGGGTTTGTAAGGTGTTTTTCCCGGGTACGAGTCTGACGGAGAAAACGCTCCGTCCGACGGTTCGTACCCGGTTTTTCCAGGATCGGAATCTGCACCAAAATACAAAGGAAAATAGTTAGAGAAATGGTTATTCACAAAAATACTGGCACGAGGGGCAGAGTATAACAATTTAACAGAAGAGATAAACTTTGGTCCAAAACCATACCATTGAAGAGTATTAAACATGAATTGCCAATTAATATGATCAAAAGCCTTCTCGGCATCCAGGGACAATGCTGCAAGAGGAGACTGGTATTTTTTACCAAAGGAGATGACAGTAGAAAACATTCGAGCATTATCAGCAGCCAATCTGCCCTTAACAAAACCAGATTGATCAGTTTTTACCAGTAATGGGACAATATTCTCAAGACGAGAGGCAAGGATTTTGGCAAATATCTTGCAATTGTAATTAATTAATGAAATAGGGCGATCATTTTTACAAAGGGTGTGTTCTTTATCAGGTTTGGGAATACGGACAATCAAAGCCTCCATAAAGGAACCAGATTCCTTAGAATCTTCAAGGAAGGAGTTAAAAAGAGAAAGAAGTCTAGGAGCAAAAATAGAAGAAAAAGTTGAAAAAAAATTCAGCTGAGAGGCCATCGGGACCAGGTGCTTTAGATGTTTTAAAAGTTTTAATGGCATCCGTTATTTCTTGGAGAGTAATCTCAGCTTCAAATATATCAAATTTGTCTGACAGGGATGGGGGTTTAGGAAGGTCATTAAAATGTGTGTATATTTTGACTAGAGGGGTCCGTGTCATCCGAATAGAGTGACTGATAGTAATCTTGAAACGTAGTAGAAATATCTTCATCGGAGGACGCCAATTTGTTGGTGGATTCATTTAGGAGAGGACCAATATTTCTCCGCTCCGATTTAATTATTAAAAAAATTGGCCAGCATTTTGCCAGGTTTATTTTGGCCCCGTGGTATTTGGACTTAATTTTAAGAAGGATATTGCAAGCATCAACTGTGGCAAGTTTGTTAAGAGCAGATAGACCTTAATTAATTCATGGAGAGTCAGGGGGGATTTAGAAGTAAAATATGTATGTTCCAGCGATTTGAGTTGTTGTAGTAGAGTTATATACTTGGCCCTCTCGGTTTTCTTCTTTCTCGCTGAGTATGCAATACTAAAGGCACAAATAGAGGCCTTAAAGGCATCCCGAGTATTAGGAAAAGAAGTGTCCAAAGAATTATTAATATTAAAAACCTCGTTGATAAAGGTAATGGCCTCAGATATGAAGACATTATCTGACAACAAAAATTTATTACGGTTCCAACAACCAAATTTTGAAGTACTCAAGGAGAGGTCAAGTGTGGAAAGGACAGGAGCATGATCAGAAATAAAAATAGAACCAATCTCAGAAGATTGGATGGATGGGAGTAAGGGTTTACTAACCAAAATATAATCAATTCTAGAACGAGTATGATGGACATTAGAAAAAAATGTAAATTCAAAGGAATCAGGGTTACAGGTCCTCCAAACATCAAATAATGGACGCGAGGTAATGGCAGATTGAAATGATCTGTGAGATTTATCGGGATTCAATTTACATTTGGACTGTCTATCAGAAAATCGGTCTAACAATTGATTAAATTCACCCGCAACAATAATGTTAGGATTATCAATGGAGGAAAGTAAGATCTTAATGTTATTCCAAAAATCAGGGTCTGGTTTAACTGGCCCATAAATATTAAATAAAACAAGTTCTTTATTGTGAATGACCACCTTAGCCATTACCCAGCGTCCTTCAGTGTCACATTGTGTAGATAAGATTTGTACTTGCAATGACTTGTGAAAGAGAATAGCAACGCCACCCTTACGACAAGAGGCTGGAGAATAAACTACCTGGCCTACCCATTGTCTCTTTAATTTAAGAGATTCTGTATCGTTACAATGAGTTTCTTGTATGAACGAGACATGAGAATTCAGTCTAGACAAATGAGAAAGTACCTTTTGTCTTTTAATGGGATGTCCCAGACCACGAACGTTCCACTGGACAACATTACACATATTGGAAGGAGGGATAGGTAACACATGGATGGAGATGATACACTTCAGGAATACATCTAGAAACAGAAAAACACCATTTATTAGATAAATATGAAAGACAATATGCACAACAACAAATTACGAAGATAAGCACATGCATCATACAGAATAAAAAAAGGACAAACAATGAAGGATAGATAAAGAGACGGAAATAGTAAGAAAAGGAAATAGATCAAGGAAGAGATCCAGATCTAAGACGAAGAGTAAACGAAGTGAGCATGGGGTGCAACAGCACCGAAAACAGACGGAACGACAGAGAAAGAAATATTAAGATAGGAGAAAATGAACAGTCATAAAGAACCTGATAGAGAAGAAAAGAAAAAAAAATTAGAGACGTTGGATAGAACTATCAACAGAATTTGGTGAGAGACTTTGAAGAAACGACTTCAATTTAACAGAATCATCAAATGAACGAGTAGAACCCTCATAAGTAATTTTACACAAGCAAGGGTGCAAAATGCCACAGCGAATATGCAACTGTCTCATCTGAGGGCGAAGAGCCAGAAATTCCTTTCCTCTAGCATTAGTGGCATTGGAGAGATCCTGAGAAAGATAGACCGTGTGACCAGACCATACAAGGCGACGCTTCACTTTTGCTGCTCTCAGAACACGCAAGAGAGCTGTAAATTCCAGAAATAACATTATAATTCCTCTAGGTCTCAAAGAGTTTGGTTGAATATGTCCACGATGATTTTCACGTTGAATATTTAGTGAAGGCTATAGTGGAAGATCTAAAAGCTCGGGCAGGAACCTCTTCAGAAAAAGAAGAAATTCTCTGGTAAGCCATATAAACGAAGGTTATTACGTCTATAGTGGTTTTCCAGATCTTTAGTATGAAGCTTGAGACGTTGAATTTCCTGTTCCAGGATAGGACTCTTAGTAGAAACATCATGTAAATCACTGATACGTTGCTCAATATCAAACACCTTCGCTTCCATATTAATCCACCTGTCTTCAATTTCTTGGAGCTTCTCATTAGTAGAGGACATAAAAGAATTCAGTCCCCTCACCTCATCAAGTATAGTATCAAGAACAGGATTTTGAGATGGCAAGATTGGTGAAGGGGGTCATTTTTAACTCTCTTGGACTTAGTACCAGAAGATGAAGCTCTGACAGAGGTTGGAATTTCACTAGCCATCGTGGAATGACGAGAAGGAAGATGTAGCACCTTTAATGGAGATCTCAGCCTGCCCATAAGCTATGCAAACACACTCTCCTTCTGAGAAAACAGCTGCTCAGCAAACGTGCGTAGGACAAACTAAGCAAAGTCAATGTGAAAAGGAAAAAAACAGAGAGTGATGTGAGGCACCAACATGAGGAAAATAGGAGTTCAGTCAAATCAAAATGTGCCTTAGAAAGTAGGCAAAGCTGAATATGTAAATGTTCATGTTGAAAAGTAGCAGCAGCTACAATGAGAAGAGAGAGAAACGTTGCCGAGCGTTAAATAAACAACGCGCCGGTTTTACCTCAGCAGGAGGTCTGCAGAAGTGAGTGGAAGGCTCAAAATGGCGGCCACTCGCATTTATGAGGAAAAATTCACCGCCGCTGGGTCAAACTGAGATGTATTTAACATCAAATCAGCTCCAAATGCCGCTCCGGCCATCGGGAAATGCAGGAACGGAGGCGTCCTCCCTCCGACATAGGCAAAATGGGCTGAAATGCTGAAAAGAGCTCTGCGTCCGAGCGATGCTCAGCCCATTGCACCATCTTGCTACGCCACGTGACCATGCCCCCCTCGAGGAATCAGAATTAATAATCATTTTAGAGCAATGTCAAAAACAACTGAAACGGACTCACTCTTATAGATAAAGGAAAAACTGTGTCTGTTCCTAGGTTAAAATACAAAAAGTTATAGACTTTACGGCCAGTGCTTCAAATGTATGTTGCAACCTAAAGTTAAAATTGATGACTATGAACCGCTCTCTAAAAATTGTTTTAGCACCTTCTCATGTCTGATTCTGATGATTGATGTTATGAATGCAGTCTAGAGACAGGATTTGTGGCAGATACCATGTAGCAACGTCATCAGTACTGAGAAGAAACGGCATACATTATTTTTACGTTTAAGTTATTTCAGAGTTATGCTTTGCACTGTTGTGTCACCTTGTGCCCACCTATGGCCGTTTGAGTGCATCATATTTGTGTAATGGGTTAGTGGTCAATATTTAAAAAGTAAAATGAATTTACCTTAATATCTTGTACCTACACAAGGTGGTGAATATATATTTAATCTCAGATAGGGGCTCTCGGCGTGAATGAAATGCCTGGATTCAGGAACTTGTTAACAGAAAGCTGTCCTCAGATTGATTTTTCAGGCTGTGCCAGTCTATTTCAGATACTTGGTTGGTTTACATTTTTTGTGGAGATTATGTCTTATGGCGAATCTATCTAGTTTGGGTGCCATGTGAAAAGATTTCTCTCAATAATATATTAGGAGGTGCTGCAGCCCTTTCAGCCACACACATCCTCATCTCTGAAGACTGCAGCAACCATGTACAGGCAAGAATGAAAGATGAAACACCATAATCCACAGATCTTCCTGGCCCTCCTTTCAGATCAACCCAGCAACACCTCACTGCCACTTACCTCTTTCCACATTTCAGACAGCCTCCTTAGATCTCATCTTCACCCACTTGCACCCAACAAGAACTACACCAAAGAAATCTCAGACCTCATCATTTCTGGTTTAATTCTGAATCCAAATACAAATTCCACTGAGAGTTCAACCTCCATAGTGATTTCACAACTAAGACAATAAAAATAAATCTCTCTATACACTCCTCCATACTCTGGATATCAAGCAACACATCACTGAGCATACCAACTCTAAAAACAGCACTCTCGACCTCATCGTCACTGCCTCACCCTCAATTCACTCCAGGCACTGGTACCATTGGCCTTTGCGAACCACCTTACCTTCTATTTCTACTTCTTTGTACCACACAAGTGCATTAATGTCAAGCAAATGTAGATGAATACACCACTCTTCAAAGTTTTCTCGTTGAACTGCCTCCAAGAAGAACTCATCAGACTTTCTAATTCACGTTATTGGTCAACACACTGCTCGACATATACAGCAAAACCCCAAAATATTTGCAGACAAGAAAAGAATTACAGATGGAGCAATGCCCGCAATAACCTTCCCAACCTCAAGGAGAAGAGAACAATGGTTCCAAGTAGACTGGTTCTACAACCAATAATTGTCAAAAGGTAAAGTTATTCTTAATCATGCTCAGTCCTAAGCTGATCACATGGTGCATGAAAAGCACAATAAAAGCAATGGGCAAATAAATGGTTTGTTGTTTGTACAGATCCCCAGTATCGAAACATAAAGGTTACTAATTCAAAGTGTCCAATTGCCTAGTACGTCGACGGTGTTTCGACCCACAATTGATTAGGGGTCATCATCAGGATTGAGTAAAGTTAGAGCATATGCGGCATAGAAAGTTGTAGTCTCAAAGATCATAGAAGTTTAAGGAATCTCAAAATTCCCCAGGGATGCAGTGTCACACCACTGGTAAAAGATTGTCGAAAAAAGCCGATTGTCATAGGCACAGGCGTCTACATAAAAGTCTGAAAAACATCTCAATCAAGAATAAAACAAGTGGGAGGAGCCCAGCCCCAAGGGTCAGAGTGCACTGTGTGAAATGGACGTGAAGATGCACGTTTCACAAATTAAGTGAGTGAGTATGATGAGGAATAACAGTTTATAAACGATTGCATGTTTGAACAGTTTTCATGGCTATTGTTACTGATTGATCTGTGATTAAGCAATGCTCCTTATATCAGATAATTTGAGGATGCACCAGGTTAATTGAAAACCTTTTCCCCTTTGACATTTGTTGGTTGTGTAACCATTCCACTAGGAACGTTTGCTCTTCTCTACTTGATTGTGCCTGGTTCCAGACGGTTAAATAGAGCTGCCTCTGTTCTTTGCTAAACTTCCCAAACTCAAAGCATTATGCTTGGCATTCCCATTCTTCACCACCTACTCCACAGCCACGTTTTCCAAGAGCATACCATTAATGAAGCAACAAACAGAAGTACTTTTCAAGGCTGTCAAGTCATCAATCCAGAACACCTAACTCCACAAACACTCGACTAGTGCAATGTTGTCAATCAGTTGTTTACTGAGAAGATACCCAAAATGAGATCAGCAACAAAATTTATATTTTTACCATTTATTTTGCATAATTAACAATGTGCAGACAACTGATTTACTCTTGAATTTACATGTGCACGCTGACATGGTGCAATTGCTTTTGGAACGAATTTACAAAAGTGTGTTTTTCTGTCTTATGTTAACTAGGAATCAAATTAGGCCCTGACACCATCTTGTCCAAAATGAATGCCTCCTCCTGCCTATTCACTGTTCATAATTTTTGCAGCGCAGTCAAACAGAGTCATGTTTGTTTATTTCCATTGACATTCTTACTGTCCTCAAAGTAGACTTTTCATCAGGAACACAGCAATGTTGCCTTTCCCAAGGACCTTTTCTAGATCACTGTATTACTTTCATTCACAATAGGAAAGTGTAGTTCTTGTAACTCGTTTGTCCTGCCATCTCCAGAAGACATTAGTATAGAGTGTGAAGAATCAACATTCATGAACTGGGATAGTGCTTAGATGCTTAGGCAACGGAGCTGTGCTCTTATTTGCCGAGAGTATTATTATTTTGCTCACACCATGATGATTTGGGAGAAGCTGGTGATTTCCTATGCAAGAAACCTGTATATAAACCCCATTTGTTTTGGGGGGGGAGGGAGCAGAGATTTTCTGAGACTTTTCAATGCTACTAGGGATGCTGTCCATTTTCTTATTGATTTTGCTGCTCACTTGGGACTTAGATTTTTTTCTGATTTGTACTTTATTCTGTAATGCTCTGTTTGCTGAGAGCCTTCATGGCAATAGCCTTATGCATTTGCATTTATGATTTCTGTACCGCACCTTTTGAACTTTTGTAATAAATCTTTAACAATGTTTTTCTGCCCTAGAACTCAGTTATTGAGTCTGTTCTTATTTAATTAACTGCATTTTTGATGTCCTGCAAGGTGCCTCATCTCGGAAACATTTCATCCAAGGGTGTACTGTTGAGGTAATATTTTGGGGTGTATAATTCTAGGGGTTCCCTGCGCCTATACAGACATCTTATGTATAGTGGCACAGTGTTTAAAAAGGGATAGACTGGAATGCAGGTTAGAGTAATTACCAGTGCTTGAGATTAATAAATGTATTCCACTCATCAACTTTGGTTTTCCTATTGTCTCTCCTCAACAACATCAAGGCATCTCTCAGCCAATGTTTCTTGGATGATCTCAAAACTTTCCAGATGCACCTCCTCCTAGAAAACAGACCCAGAATCCAAGCTGACATGACAAAATACCTGGCACACTTCTCCTTCAGCATTAGAGAAGCTTCTCTTGTACATGGTGCACAAATGGATGTCATGGAACATGGTTATCATAGTCCAAACTACACTGCTCAGACTTTTGCTAACATTGAGAGCTGCCTCTGCACACTTATTGAGTAGACCATACTTCCCCTGGCCAAAGGTAGCCACTCTACATTGCTAGCAAGGTCTGGTCACTTCTACCAACTACCAATGGAGAGCCCCCTTCATGATGTAATTAACAGCTTACAATGATGCTAACTAACAAACTCGCCAGACAGGGCTTGAACATAAAAAGATGTAATTACATAAATCACCTTGAAAACACTTAACTAGCTTTCACTGGAGACTGGACATTAGTTCAGAATCAGTGTATAAAGCCTACTTGCGAATGGACGCGGTGTACCTGCAGAGGCTGGCTCCATTCTACGTCGTTTACAGAGAACTCAAGGGGCAAAGCGCGGAAGCAGGTCTTTTGGTCCAAATGTTTTGACTCCTAGCCTGAGACAACCATGCCACCATGCCACCCAACCATCAGGAAACTCCTTGAAGCTGTTGAAAAAAAGCCTTTTGACTGAAATGAACTGTCATGGGATGCAGCATTATGAACTGACACACTCAGCCCATTTTTCACCCTATTTAGGACTATTGAGTGCTGCAAAAAGCAGTTAAAAGGAGTCCACCTCCTTCCAGAAGTGGACTCTAACTGCACCCTACATGGAGATCAATGCCTCCACTATCCCAAATACTACTCATCAACTAGAAACATCACAAGCTATTAATGTTATCCCATCAAGGTCATATATAGGGGGGTGTGGCTTGCCAACTGAAGATGGTGGACGCGTGAGCGAAGAGCTACGCATCGGCCTGCCATTTATCCTACAAATATCAGCACAAACTGCGGCCCTGATGATCTGAGGTAGTTGCG
This sequence comes from Triturus cristatus, assembly GCF_964204655.1. Taxonomy (NCBI): domain Eukaryota; kingdom Metazoa; phylum Chordata; class Amphibia; order Caudata; family Salamandridae; genus Triturus; species Triturus cristatus. The sequence continues at coordinate 611,062,868 of NC_140583.1, forward strand.
CTGCCCTCAGACTGGACATTACTGAGGCAATTTCCACAGCTCGGGGAGCCGTATCAGCAGCGGTCCAGTGTGTGCGACTGCGAGAGCCGGATCACCTCGGGACCCGTACCCTGAGGAACTGGTGTGACGGGTGCGCCTTGGAGAGGCATCCCAGGGCGCTGCCCTACATAATCGAAGCCTGGAAGCAAGATGGCTGGCTGACCTACCCGTTAGGCACTCCTCCTGCTATGAATTGGGCAGTGCGTAAGGGAGCGTCGGAGATGATCTTGGACCGACGTGTCCCAGAACAGACACCGCGGGGCCTCGGAGCGGCCTGCGGTACAGCCGGGCCTGGGGCGTGGTGACTTGGCCGGGCCCTGCTGGAGGAGGCGTCTCGAGGCAGCCGTGAGCTGGTGAGTGTGGACAGCGCGCTCTCAGGCCTAGATCGGGGTAAGGCGATTCTCTTGCAGGGCAGGGTGAAGCGACTGAGCCCCTGTCCTTGGAGGATTCTGTGGCCTAGTGACCAGAAAGGGCAGTAGAGCCACCAGTGTGACCGAGGGAGCAAATTGACCCTGGACCCTTGACTTGGAGGGCTTACGTAGCAGCTGTGCTCCTGCGACATGCCCTGGAGAGTGGCCCTAAATGGTGAGACCTCTGAAGTGAGACACCACAGGAGCGGGGCCTCTCCAGACCTGCGACAATATCCCCGCATTGAGCCAAAACATGCACAGGGGTATACCGAGGCCATTGACAAATTTAGATTTAGGACTACTAAATTGAGAAAAATCCTAATTTTAAGACTTTCGGTATTCACAGAAGGCATTTAGGAGTCCTAAAGTTAGGAGTCCTAACTATACTACTACTAAACTGAGAAAAATCCTAATTTTAAGACTTTCGGTATTCACAGAAGGCATTTAGGAGTCCTAAAGTTAGGACTCCTAACTTCTGTGAATACCGAAATGAGTAAGTGCCTTCTGTGAATACCAAAATGAGTAAGTGCCTTCTGTGAATACCAAAATGGTAGTAAGTTTAGGATTTTGTCTTAAGTTAGTTCTGTGAATCGGGCCCTTAGTGCTTAGACTGATCCCGCATATGAAGCATTTAATTCACCCCGATCAAAACGTGAGGTTCATCACCTCCCACAATACCTCGTATAATTTGCAGAGACTGTATTCCGTACTCTATCACTCAGAGTTGAGGTCTCTCCCATCAGTTGACTTGGAAAAGGCATTCGATACGGTGATGTTGGGCCTACTTACTTGAAGTCATGAAGAGGCTGGGGTTGGGGGTGGGATGGGTGAAGTGGGTAAGACTGTTAAGACAGGCAAGAATATTTTTGTGCAGTATACGATAACACGCAGCACTCGCCAAGGATGCCCCTATCCCCGCTTCTATTCGCACTGGCGATAGAACCCTTAGCCGCGCTCTTCCGCCAGGGAGGGACTGACTGGGACTCACAATGAGCGGCAGAACCCATATCATCTCGTTATACGTGGATGACCTACTGATTTATTTGTGTAATGCTCAGAGATGAGCAGAAATGGCTTTTAGGCTCCTAAACGCTTTCGGGACACTGTCTGGCCTGCGGGTCAACAAGCGTAAAATATACCTGTTTCCTGTGGCTGTACCCTTCCTCAGACCCCAAGAGCTCTCTGTTGACCTCAACTGGGCCTCCGACACATTCAAATATTGGGGTATTCGAGTCTTCCACTCATTGGATGATTTGAAGGAGGGTAACCTAGATAGAGCACTCTGATCGCTCCGGTCCAACATAGCATTCTGGAGCTCCCTGCAGGTTCTTATAATGGCCAGAGTCTCCCTGACTAAGATGGTCATGCTACCCCGCCTCTTAAATTTCTTTGGTAACCTACCAGTGCTAATGTCCGCGGTTCGTTTTGTCCATTAGATGCCCTGGTGCAAGACCTTATCTGGGAAGATGGGAAACAGAGAGTGTTTTTACAAATCCTACGGCGCTCCATGAGAGAGGGGGGGCTGGGGGTACCGTACTTGGAATTTTACCAACTGGCTGCACAGCTGCAGTGGGTGGCACAATGGTTGGAGGGAGTTAACCAAGAGGGGACTTTCCTGATTGAGACAAACTAGCGCCCACGCCTCCTGCTGGCAAAACTCTCAATCAGGTAACTAAGGTCCCCTATAACTTGGCGCTGCAAACCACAGCTTTGCAGTGCTGGAATTGTTGCATGATAAAATTACCGGACGCCCCAAGATACTCCCTAGAGCTACCACTGGTGGGGCTGCCATATGGGGAGCTGCAGTCGATCCTTGCGGCTGAGCAATTGACAACTTGGATGGGGGCCTGGATTGAGACGGTGTGTAACTAGTACCAGGACAAAACCTTACTCCCTTTTGCAGAGCTGGTTGACGGGTGCGCCGGGGCAGTTCCTCACATATGAGGTGGTGATGCGGACGTTTGGGCGGCTGTGGGGTGCGAGCAAGGAAAAACCAGAAACTCATACAGTGCTGCACTCCCTGATCACACTGGGAACAGTGGGCCACCAAATTAAATGGTTTTACGCATCACTACTCGAGTTGTCCATGACCCCACTGTTGAAGCTGAGGGGTAAATGGGAGAGGATCCTATACAGAGAATTCACTGATGCAGAATGGAGTAGAGTGTTAGAATCATCTAAGGAACTTTCTCAGAATACCCAACTAACATATATCCAATTAAATGTAATACATATGTCCTATATGACCCCTCACCATCTGTTTGCTGCCTTCGGGGGTGAGCCAAGAGGCAGACCGAGATGTAGCCAGTTGGATGCAGACTTGCACATGACCTGGAGCTGTGACAAGTTACACACCTATTGGCAAGCAGTGCTGTCCAAGATTAATGATGCGCTGGGGCATGCTCTCGGTCATATTCAGGCTGCTGGCCTAAGGAATCCTCAAACACATCTCAAATAAATAAATGCTGCCTGTCCTGCCCTTCCGTATCATTATTATGTACAGAAGGGAGGCCGCATGCGTGTCCCTCTGCCTCAGGTACTGGGTGGTAAGTTGATGGTCATATAAATGAATGATGCACAATGCTTTGGATAAGTAACTCTCCACCCCTGATTTACTGAGCTTTAGCTATTCATTCAATCCCGCTTCAGCCTTGAGTTATAGGAAAACACATCATGGGAACTCTGTGGAGTAATCCTCTTCCAACATCCTGGTCCAGGACTCCGAGCATCTCTCTCCACAAAGCTGAGCGCCAAAGGAAACACATGTTTACAAGTAGAGTGAGGAGTTGCTTTACTACTCACGAGCAGAATGAGAAGAAAGCTGGGCCGGGCAGGGCCTGTGCCAAAAACACGAAATGAGAAATAACCGAGTCTAGGGTTTCTGGGATGAATTGAAAACGTGTTGCTTAGAAACCTTCTGAGGCCCAGTGCCAACATATGCCAATACTTATCCGCGCCCTGACAGTAAAACAGCTGTGTGCGGTGCCAGCGAGGTGCCAAATCACTGACATCCCCCCTTCTAAGAATGAACAATCTAAGATTGCTTTTCAGACAACACGAGAAGAAATAGCAGATAACTGGAACTGTAAACTCGTGGGGCCAGGGACGCACGCGAGGGCTCTTTCCCAAAGCTGAAAGCGCCCCATGAAAGGATATGGGGCATGAGACACGCGTAGACACCGCACAGCAAGAGAGACGAGATGCCAGGATGCCAGGGGCCGCGGCTCTCTGAAGAGGGATTACATTACGCGGGAATGTTACAACAGCGTGTTGTTTGGTCTTCTTAAATGCCACTTGGAGTCAGAGCACCATCTTCTCATTTAAACCAGGGAGGGTTCATCTCCTTCAGAGATCGCGGCCTTGGCTCCCTTTCCTGTGGTTTTAGAGCTCTCTGAAGAGCTTTACAGGCCCTTGCTCTGATGGCGCCCTGGGCGAAAGAAATTTGGCGCCCTCGCCGCAGCCGGTGGAGAACACTAGGCAGCGAGGGGTCCATTTTGTGTCCACAGTTCAGTCACACTTCAAAGCGGCGACTGGCCTTTTCTTGGAAACCCATCTCTTACCCCCCAATATTCGGATTAACTCACATGGTAGCTTGATCACGATAGTGCCAAGTTGTTGTTGGTGCTAATGCTGGTGTTGGTGTGTGTCTGCAGGTGGTGAGAAGGAGATGAGAGGGGAAGGAAGGAAATCTGATCATGGAGTGTAGAGTGGCACCGTTGGTAAGTAAAAATTATTAACAACAGTTGAGTCTGCATCATTGGTGTCAAGTACCAGGGCCCCTGCTGTCAGCAGGGTTTTAATACAGCCAGCTCCGTGCGCCCCTCTGAAAATTGGTTCCCTGGGCCTGGACCCAGCTCGCCAACACCGGCCCTGCTCAAGAGACTTTTACGAGTTACTTGAAGGGCGTCAAGCAGCTTACTCGGATTCAATCTGCAATGTGAAAACGGATTAAAGAATTGTTCGAAGGCTGTCAATGTTTTTATGTGTATGCTGTATTTTCATCACTTTGCGGGGAGCCTTGCTTAAAAGTACACATTCAGATCGAGTTTTGGTTAGTAAAGGCTCTTCAGAGTCCCACCGCAGCAGCCTCTAATGCTAAAGTGTGTGCTGAGGATGTCACCTCACAGATCACAGTAGAACAAATGCTCCCTGAAAGTCATTCAGCCAGAAAGTTTACTAGTTGAGCAGGCGACATTTATGAACTTCTTATATCAGAAAAACATTACATTTTGTAGAAATCCTTCATGCTAAAGGAGAATGACTGCACAGAGGGAACCTTTGAGTCAATAATAATCTTGGAAAGAGATATTTCAAAATAGCTCGTTCCTTACAGCAAACAAAGGTTACTAATCATTCTGTAGCAATTGGAACTGGTGGATGCAGTTCTCAGTGATGAACACGTGCTTGTGAATAAAAACCTCTAGAACATTTAGCCGCAAGGATTTTGTAAGGTTAGACCTCTGGTTCCGCATAAGCAAAGCTGTCTTGTTTGGTATGTGGGTTTTTGGTCACAGATTACTGTGTTTAGTCCCTAAACGCATTTTCAATGTTTCAACACTTTGCACCAAATAAACGGGTCTTCATAAGGCAAGAGAATGAGTCCATTTACGGTTGACTGAATAATGGAGCTGCTATGAAGGTGGTGCAGGCAAATCCCGATTGAATTCATTCATAAGGAAACAATGGTTGCGAAGATCGAAGTTGCCATGTTGCCCATTTAGACTCAATCGCGGCCCTTCCAGCACATCCGAAAGAGCAGGGAAATGGCTTTGCTTGATCGAATCCTGAATACATTTATTTGGTCAATCAAATGCTTCCTGAGCAAGTCAGTTTTTTACCATACACAACAACAGCACATAGCCTTCTTCCTGATGTGATACAGCATCCCCTCAGACATAAGAAGGGGGTGGAGAGGTGTGCAATGAACTAACAGTGATTCTTGCCCACACATTGTGATGTATTCATTCACATTTTAACAGACAAACCTCATACTATAAAAATAATCAATACTATGTCAACGCATACAATAGAAAATTCTAAGGGTATTTAATGGACAGACTAGATCGGAGCCTGACATCTACCATCTGTTACCAGCCACGGTGGCCAGGCCTTCTTCAAACTTACTAAAAGCGATGGGTCCAGATGAAAGCCACACCGGCCTTCTGTGATGTCCAGCAGATATTGTTCAAAAACCTTTCTACGGATCAGAAATGCTGCTTTTTAGATTAGTGAAGCCTGATTAGTTCGCAAATAGTTACCAAGTGATGGTGACAAAAATCCTTGAAACTGACGATGAACCCAAAGATACTGTCAAAGTTGCAACAAAGAGCCGGGCACACTGCGGGCAGTAGAGGCGTGGACCACTTGACGAGTGGCTACTGCCCATGGCTCTGTCTGTAGAAACACATTTTTTCATCCTGTTTTTATCTACTACTTATCTCGAAATGTTTTCTTAGGCTGTTCGTGGTATACTACGATTGTATTCAATTGCAGAACTAAGCGTACTCATTATTTTTAAAGCTCAAATCAAATTATTTGTTTCATAACCCCCTCCAAGCTGAAACGTCTGGCTCCTATTAAGCAAACATAATGAATGGACTCTTAGAATGAAAAGTGCCACCCCGATCTTTTACACCCTCTTACACTTACCAACAGTTTGCAGGGTGAAATTCTGAAACTTGTGCAATCCCCGTTTAGGCATGGATTGGAATTGAGAGATTAGCGGTAAATTCCCCGACCCTGCAAAATTCCCATTATAAATGTTGTCAGGACACAAACCTGCTGATATTTAATAGTGGAAAAACCTGCAGTACATTCTGATACATGGGAATTTGGGTGAAAAACACAATTCCACATGTTTCCTCCTGCTCCAGAAGAAAACTTGGGAGAGAAGATATGAACAGCGCCCAATAAATACCACACCTATGGTATCAATATTTATAAAGGGGGGTATCTCTCACTCTTTGACTGAGCTCTTGTATCAAAGGCCATCAGTGACTGGTGGCAGCACCGAGTAGGATTGCTTACTGTTTCACTTTGAGAGCACATTCAGCCGCATATCGGAAAGGCTCTCATGTGTAGAATCTGAAACGACATATAGAACACCCTAAGAGACATGCAGCGCAGTGACCACCCGAGCTCTAGCTGTGCCTGTTGCAGTAACATCACACTGTGACTTGAGACTGACCCTACTCCAACTGCAGTGTCTTGACCGTAGGAGCGGATGTGAGGGCAGCGACATCACCTTAGGTGCTGCTTTTACTGCTGTGACATCACACTATGAGCTGTTTTTCCTTCCTGCAGTGACATTGCTCTTGGACTGAAGCTACTGCTGCAGTTACATCATCCTAGGAGCTACTGTCACTGCAGAGGCATCGCCCTGGGAGCGGCTGCGACTGCAGTGACATCACCTTAGGGCAGTGACATCATCCTACGAGCTACTGTCACTGCAGAGGCATCGCCCTGGGAGCGGCTGCGACTGCAGTGACATCACCTTAGGGCAGTGACATCATCCTAGGAGCTACAGTCACTGCAGAGGAAGGACGAATAAATGCTGCTCAATATTGGTGAAAATCAGGTCTAGAGCATGGCCTGCCTTATGCGTAGGGGCCGTTGTCAGTAAGGAGAGCCCGATTTGAGTTAGGCTGCTTAGGAGGTGATTCATCTCAGGGTTCAGAAGGTCTTCGCCGTGGAAATTAAAATCTCCAAGCAGCATGAAGTTGCTGGATGCTAGAGCCTGCATGGCAATCAGCTCGACTAATTCATTTGAGAAGTGGGTCCTGGGTCCTGGTGGGCGATAGATCAGGGCCCCATTCCAGCAATCCGAGGGAGACCTAGTGACTTTAAAAAAGCCTAATTCCAGGCCATCCGTGCAATGTGTATCAGTCCATTGGAAATTTAGATTATTCTTAAAAGCGATTGCGATCCCACCCCCCTCTTTTCCCTGCCTATCCAAATGGATGAATTTGTACCCATCCGGTATAGCAAGATTAATCTGAAGGTGGTTTGTGGGATTTAACCAGGTTTCGGTCAGAAAACATAATTCCGAGGCATGGGACCTGATCATGTCCCAGATTTCGATCGGGTGTTTCGCCAGAGATCTAACAATAAAAAGAATGAATTTAGGAGTGGGCTGGACTGTCTCGGCCTGGTCAGCCCCTGACGGCATATCTAACTTGCAGCCGAAGGGTCAGATTTTGCATGCTACTGGTCCTTCCAGGTTCCAGGGAAAGGTGTTTGAGCAACTAAGCATGGGTATTGGTTAGGAGACTATCCTGTTCTTAATATCTAGTAGGCCTGTAGCGGAGTAGGTTATCCGAGTCGTGCTGCGGGAAGTAGTCATGATTTGAGCAGCCGTTCCTGGCTTAGGGCTTGTAAGGGCGCAGACGGGCGCAGACGGGCTTGCCTTGGGCGCGCCCGCGGCACGCCCGCTGCGCGCGTCCGCTGCGCGCGTCCGCTGCACGTGCGCTCAAGCTGGGGCATTTATGGTGGAGAGAACCCGACAGCTAGCCCGCTGCCTGCTTGTCCCACCCAAGATGGCGGACGTCCCAAGCAGGGAGACGAGCTTTCCGCGTCTGATTTCCAAGCATGGACATCACCTTAGGGCAGTGACATCTACCTAGGAGCTACTGTCACTGCAGAGGCATCGCCCTTGGAGCGGCTGCGACTGCAGTGACATCACCTTAGGGCAGTGACATCATCCTAGAAGCTACTGTCACTGCGGAGGCATCGCCCTGGGAGCGGCATCGCCCTCTGAGCTGCCCTCGCTGGAGCGAGCTTCTGCTGATCTTCCTCCCGTGATATCATCGTAGGAGCTGCTGTTGCTGAAGGGACATCTTAAGAGCTGGTTTCAGTACAGTGGCCTCATTCTAGGAGCGGGCCTCATTGCAGTGACGTCAAACCAGGGGCATTTAAAACATCACAGGCATAACATCACGGTGTGATTTGAGCCCTATGACATCACTGAGAAGGTACACTTACGGCTAATGGTCCAGGAACTTACCCTATACTGAGTCATTACCCACTGAGCTATTCTACTGTAAGACATCCTTCTGGGAGCTTACCTTTTTGCAACAGCAGCGTCACCATCACCATAGGAGCCGATCTCACTGCAGTGACACCTCCCTCAGTGCTGCTTTTATTGCAGTGCGTTACACTATGAACTGCATTTCCTGCAGTGGTATCGGAGTTGGAGCTGCGGTTACTGCAGAGACATTACCCTAGGAACTGTTCTTACTGCAGTGGCATCATCCAAGTAGCAGGGCTGGCTTTAGGGCAGTGCGACCTGTGCAGCCGCACTGGGCGCTGGCCTGTGGAGGGGCACTGACCTCAGTGGGGTGCTGAATTTAGCAACAACGTATTACTGGAGAGATGGGGGGCACTTTTGCCTGGTGGTAGTGAGGGAATCCAAGTAGGTGGTCATGCGGTGTGGGGGCGCCAAAAATGATTGTCGCACTGGGCGCCACCAGCGCTAAAGCTGGACTGCCTAGTAACCACTCTTACAGCAGCACCATCGTCCTATGATGACACTTGTCACTGCAGTGACTTTCTAGCAGCTGATCTCACAGCAGTGACATTGCCCTGTGAGCTGCACTCTCAGCAGAAGCCTCACCCTAGCAGCTGATCTCTAGAATTGCTGGTCCTTCGGTGGTGGGAGTCCATTGACCAGACACTAGGAGTTGATCTTACTTCAGTGACATCTCCTCGGAGCTGCTGTTGGTTACTGTGGCATCTCCTATGAACCCCCTCTTACTGCGCAGCATCATTTTAGGTGCTGTGTTTCGTAGCAGCCTCTCCCCAGCCAGAGTTGCTTGGCGCAGGGACAATGAAGTGTACCCTACGGAAAGCAAAACAAACAGGAGATTATTTAAACCAAGCATGCAAAACATGATACATGAAAACCCATACACCGATCAGGCAGAAGAAAAACACCGGAGCAAGCTCCCGTCACGGAAAACAAGCAGCACACCTTTGAAGTTGCAGATTTTTTTTTTTTTTTGCTCACTGGTCATTCGGGATCCAGAGATGGAGATAAGGCGAGGCCCTTCGGGGCGAGCCGCCGTCACGCTGCCCATTGTTCCGAGAGTCACCCAGGCCTGTCGGTGTCCCTTCTTGCAAGCCGTGTAGGGCACAAGGGCAGGTGTAAACATTTGTTCTGTTATTCAGCCTGGGACACAGGGCCATTGAGTTTGACATGGCTCCAAGTGCACCCGGCTTCCGCTTCCACCGAGATCGGACACTGATGGACCGCTCGGCTGACACTCAATCCACAGGGCTCACTTTCAGAGGAACAATCGCCCGCTGTGAGCGAAGGCAGCTGCCTTTGTGCGCGCCTGGCCCAACAAGCAGTGGAGAGCGAACATAAGCTCTCCGGGTCTACCACACTTGATTCCCAGCCCTTCGCTTTCTTTAAAAAAAGGTCGAAAAACAACGTGTGAGAGAACATGAAGATATTTTCCACTCCGGAGTGTTTACCTGCTCCAACAACCCTGGTGGAAATTCCAGTTGATCACTGTTGGACACAGCCTTCTTAGGGGAACATCCCCGAAACTTCTTGTTTTTTATTGTCCTTTAGTCTTCGTATACCCTCTGTTCGTGACCCGAGAAATCGGAGCAGGTTCCCATGTACTGCAGTGGGAAGTGTAATGATGGGCCCTAGGCCCACATGCTAGGTGAAGGAGGACACAGGACACATAGTTGGGGATAGTGGGAATGGCCACGAGCACGTGCGCTCGGCCCCTTTTATTGCCAGCGTCACCTGACACAGTGACGTCTGTGGTGGGTGGGTGTACAGTGTAGTACAGCAGGTTAGAACACTAGAACGTGTCCATGCATGGACACTACATCCCTCCCAATTTTTAATAACAAAACCCAACGTCAACGTTCAACCTGGGGGAGAAAGAAAGATATACACAGTTGTAATACAGTGACCAAACTTCTGCAGAATCGCTCACGCTTCAGCTGCTTGGAGTCGCAGAGGATGTTCTTCCTGTCGCGGACGATGCTCTTCCTGTCGCAGACGATCACCAGTTCACTGTGGCACCAGTCATGGGTGCTCGATGGATCTAGTCTGTTTGACGGCTCTGCCTTGAAGTTGTTCTCACAGTCTTTCCTTAGCTTTACTTTCTTGGCGACAAACGCAGTCGAGTTCTTGTGGTTCACCGCTAGATGTTGCCGTTCATCTTCTCGTCCAGTCCTTTCCTTTATCTGTGGCGTGTGTTCTGTTTTGCAAAAGACGGATTGGTTGCAAGACACCCCTCTCACCATGATGCCTCTCTCGCAGGTGTTCCCCTGCCACGGGATATCCCTGAGGCCCTCTGACTTGTCCTGAGCTGGGTGTCCTGTGCCGTGTTACTCGCACGCCGATCCGTGTGGGTGCAGAGGAGACGACAAGTCTCACCTCGGGTTCTGCAGTCGTGCCTGGAGGGTAGCTGTTGGCTCCTGTCTTCGCACACAATGTCTTCATCCTCCTGGGACCTTTGCTGGAGGGCGGCTGATGACCATCTCTCGTCGCGGGGACGCTCTCTCACTGGCATCCCTGAGGCCTCTGCCCCTGGGTCACCACGGCTGGCGTTGTCCAGTGTCCGTGTGACCCCAAAGGTGGGTGTTTCGAATGGTCCGGCCTGCTCACCTCTGCAGATCCCAGGTGCGCTGAAAGCATCATCAAACAGATGGTCTTTCTCCGTGCCACGGGTGTTCTTCAGGACTTGCGCACCGTGTTCTGACGCTTGTCACCTTCCTTGTCTTTGAGGTGTGAGTAGTCTTGCCACACTCTTCTCTCTTTCCTCTATGTCTTTCTCCGTGAGGATGTCATGTCACTCTGGCTTCTTCTTTTGTTGCAGTGGCAACCGTGCCACTCAGATCTCTTCCTTTCCCCTTTCTTTTGGTGGCAAACGTGCCACTCCGATATCGACATACTTCCTTTCTTGTAGTGGCAAACGTGCCACTGCGATTTCTTCTTTCTTCGTAGTGGCGGACGTGCCACTCTGGTCTCTTCATCTCTTCGCTTCACGACCTACTCTGGACCGTTCCTGTTCTCTTATCTGGCCAGGCTTCTCCATGCAGCGCGCGCACTCTGCACGTGTTCCCCCTGGTCTTGTCCTCGTCCGAGAACACTCTCTTCATCTTCTTCAGCATTCCGAGTTCGGGTCGTGACCTTCTCTTCATCTTCACCTTGTCACCAGTTACTTCGGTTGAAGTTCGTGGGGCCATGCTCATGGTCCGCTTCGGTCTTCTCCCTTTCACCAGTTGCTTTGGTTCTTCTTGAGCTTCTCGGACCACTTGTCGGTCCGCGCTGCCGATCACTGGCAGGATATCTTCGGTCTTGCTTCAGACCTCTTGGTGCAACTCCTGGCGAGTCGGCTTCTTTGGGTGCGACCATGTGGCAGGTCGGCTGGGCCTTTGTGGTGCGACCATTTGGCTGGTCGGCTTGACCTTTGTGGGGCGACCGTTTGGCAGGTCGGCTTGGCCTTTGTGGTGCGACCATTTGGCTGGTCGGCTTGACCTTTGCGTTGCGACCGTTTGGCAGGTCGGCTGGGCCTTTGTGGTGCGACCATTTGGCTGGTCGGCTTCACGAGGTGTGTCGCGTCGTGTGACTACCTTTGTCCGCTGCCTTGTCAGGCGCTGGTGCGTGCTACTCTTCGTACCGTCGTGGTACAGCTTCAGTGTAGCGTTGCTCCTAGTATCATGATCATTTGATATGGTGGCTTCTTGGCGCCACTGGGTGTTGCTCTGCATCCTTGGCCGCCAGTGTCGGATACTTGCTGCGCCCATCCTCTTCAGTGGGTTCCTCTCCTGTGTAGGCGCTGCAGTGTACTGTCCGCGTCCGGGGTACAACTGCGCTGAGTCCGTTTGTTCTCTTGAGGGTTCGCTCCACTGGATGCGGCGACAGCGCAGTCCTCGCTGGGGTGGATGTGGCTCGACACCGTTCTTCTTTCTTCCTCCTTGTTGCTGCGGGATGACGCTGCATCCCTGTGGCACACCGTCTCTTCACCCTTGCAGTTCTGTGCTTCCGTCGCGTTCCTGCGCTTCTGGCACATTCCTGTGCGCCTCCGTCGCGTTCCCGTGCGCTCACCTTCGCGCCTCCGTCAGACCTTGCGGTACTTGCCTTGCTGCCTCTTCTCCCTTGCGCTGCGAGCCGTCGGTCTCCTGTGGCTGCTGGACTTCTTTGGATTGCTGTAGGCTTGTTGGTTTCTTAGTGCTGCAGTACCACCAGTGGCCACTGGGTGGCAGTGTTGCTTTTCCTTGGCTTCAGCAGCAACCTTCTGTACTGCCAGAACTCTATCCCTTGTTTTCCTTTCCACAATTTCCCCAGGCTCCGGTAGAGTGCAGAGGGCTGGAGTGGGGCTGGAGCCAGGCAGACCAGTGAAAGGCAGGACCGGAGCTGGGCAGCAGGTAAGTCTCTTCTCCTACTTTTACTTATTTATTTACTTTAGAGGCAGGGGGCACCGGCACTGACATTGCTAACAAGGGAACGATGAGGCATCCCTGGCAGGCTGGCTGAGAAATGCTCTGTCCTCACTGCGGGTAGGCTCCGCTTCATTTCTGCAGCTGCATGGAGGGCACAGGCATGTGGGCTGCATAAAGGGCGAGGCAATACTCCCTGGGGGCGTGGTGCCTCCGCGCACCCAGTACAAGTTAATTTTCGGCGGCGCTGGCCGCTTGCTTGCAGTTGTAGGCGCCGACTGGGGGTCCCGCGAGGTGGGGCATACTCCGATGGCCATCGGCGGCCACTACTTAACTTCTTAATTGCCCTCCCTGCCCGCGGCAGCTTCTTTCAGTCCTTGCGCGGCAGGGAGGGGGGCGGGGGTGCATTTGCGGAGCACGCTCCTCACCGCTGCAGCGTTGATTTAGGGTGTACTGTGAGCGGCGCTCCAGTGCGCCAGTCTTCACTCACTTCCCGCCCCCTGCGGCAGCCTGCACTCTACACGGGCCGCGGGGGGGGGAAAGTACTAGTGCTGCACTCCTCCGGCCACGGGCCGGGTGCTTCCTTTTCGCCCACGATCCTCACGCGGGGTAGGCTCCCGCTGCGGATGGGGTCACTCAGTGTCTGCCGTTGCGGTCTGAGGCGTATGAAAGCACGGGGTGAGCTCCCGCTGGCTTCCTCGCGCGGCTCCTCACCTTCGGCCGGCGGGCCTCAGCTTTTCCTCGCGGGTGGGCTCCGCGTGACACAGGCTCCTGTGAGGGGTCGTGGCCGACGCGGGTGGGCTCCGCTCGGTGCACTCTTCGATCCGGGCACGGCGGCAGGCTAGACAGGTTCGGGGTGGGCACCCGATTTCTCCGGCTCACTCTCGGCGTCGCGGCCGGTGCGGGTGGGCTCCGCACGGTCGGCACTTCCATCTGGGCGCTTCTAGGCACAGCGGCAGGTCGGGGTGGGCACCCGACTGCCACGCTTCCTCCCTGGGGCACAGCGTCGCCTACCAGTCTTCGTGGCGGTGCGGGGTGGGCACCCGGTCACCGCAGGGCCTGCTGCGGGCTCCGCTCGCCTGGCTGGCTTCACGGCGCGTGGCGCCGTCACCCGGGGGTGTGCTCACCGGGCAGTCCTCCTTCCCCCTCAACCATCAAAGGTGCGCCGATCGGGGGCTGCACACGCGGGGTAACGTACCCGCCTCGTCGCCAATGTAATGATGGGCCCTAGGCCCACATGCTAGGTGAAGGAGGACACAGGACACATAGTTGGGGATAGTGGGAATGGCCACGAGCACGTGCGCTCGGCCCCTTTTATTGCCAGCGTCACCTGACACAGTGACGTCTGTGGTGGGTGGGTGTACAGTGTAGTACAGCAGGTTAGAACACTAGAACGTGTCCATGCATGGACACTACAGGAAGGTACAAGCTCCTTCTCCAAATGGGTTAGAAGCGGGGAGCTTGCACGAGTGGGTTAAGTGTCAGAGTGCCCTATGAAAAGGTACACCATAGATCCAGGGCGGGTACGGCATTGGCAAGTAGGGGGACTTGGCACTGATCATGTCCCACGGGACTCACTTGCCTATTTGTCTCCTACTCAGGTTGGCGTCTCCACGGGGGAGCCAACCAGAGGGGGCGTCCCCTGCCGCCGGAGTGGCCCTAGGGTGCGTCCTGAGGGGTGAAGATTGGAGTAGGTGAGTAGCTGGGTGGGGGTCCGAGCGTGACCACTGCCCAAACAGGGTAGAGCCACTAAGTGGGGTCCCCTTACCTAGGAGGTCAGTTCCCCTCCATGGGACACTTCCCAAGGCTGCTGAGGCCCCGTTGCAGCTGTTGGGCTGAAGTCCTTCCCCACTGTTGGTGCAGTGTGGAAGTGAGCACACCCTTCCTACGTCTCGTAGGTAGCGGTGCTAAGCTGAGGGGGGAAACGGATCATCCTCCTGTAATGACAATCAATGGGTGCACTAGCACCAAGGTTTTGCTGGGCCTGTGTATAATCGCCTGCCCTTGACGGGAGCGGTGTGTTCTGCCTGGCTGGGGCATCCCTTCGGCCATTCAGACAGTGCCAGCTCCAGCAACTAGTCACATCTGGTTTCTACAGGTTCTAGTTGGTGGGTGTTGGACACCTGCGGAATTGCCACTGAAAAACATGACAGTTGGGTTTTAGAGCTGGTAATTGCTGCCTAACACTGTCAGTTAGTTCCTATCATTATTTTTGTTTGACCAGTGGAATGATTGATTCCTGTTGGCCTAATATGAACAAAAGTTTGAAAACCCATATTCTACAACTGCGTCCAGAAGAAGCCCTTTGTAAATTGTCAAAGCAGTTTCCATGAACCACATGCCCAAATGGCATGGATGTCAGTGGAATACTGACAGAGGATTGTATTGTAAGGCTCCCCACCATGCAAGAGTTTGTGGTACAAAACGTTCAGGATAAAGAACCTAGAAAAAGCAGAGGGAGGCTCCACTGATTAAAAACAAACAAAAGTGAACACCAGTGGACCCAATGAACCACTAATCACAGGTTCAAAGATGAAATTAGAACCAACAGGAATCTTTTCCCATGGAGTTAAACAGATTCCCAAAAACCCAAAATTTATTTATGGGAATTTATAGTGCAAACATAGCTAGGAGCAACAAATTGCTAAACAAAAAGGGGAGGAGTCCAAGGGAGCATAATTTCCTTAACCTCTTGATAAGGCGCACCGGAAAGTGTCACCCTCATCTTCTATTTTGTGGATTTCTTGAAGTTTAGTTCTTGGTGGGGGGGAGGGCCTCATAATAAGCTTGATGCTTGCACGGTGATCAGAATCACAAGTTGTGTGAAATGTATCAGACCCTCGCTGTTTGAAATTCCAGCAGGTCAATTCTGCTGAAATGTATTGCGGGGAAAAGGCTTGCAAATATGGCAAAAGCTGAATTTGATGTGTTAAATCCCAACTCTATTTGGTATACATCATTTGCTAGCTGAAAATTCAGATGAAGAGGTATTTACCAAACATGGTCATAATCATATATCCTGGGTGTAGTAAATTCCCCACCCCATTCCTCACAGCTTGTAATGCGGACCCTAGAGGTTTTTCCCTTGCTGTTTCAGATTGGGAACGCCCTACGAAATACAACCTTAACTACCCATTCCTCATAACCACTTTAAACGCGCTCCACCTCACCTCTGCATTGTTTGTGGGAGGAGTCCTACTCTTGGTGTAAAAGACTAACACAAAAATAACCCTGCTTCGCTCTTTTCTGATGATCTGAGGTACGCAGATTAATCTGAGGTGGCATCGCTGAGAAGGAATCGCTATTAGGAAATTGTTATTAGGAAATATTAAACCATTTGTTCCTATGGGTCTGAAGGCCCATAGACACCAATGGTTTTGCATTTCCTAAACTGTGATTTCCTAATTAGAAATCGCAATACAGGACAACCAAACTCAAAGGTTTTTCTGGCCTTGAGGCCCCCCAAAATTCATAGTGCACATGTAAGTATATGCTCTGGGGGCATATGTGCGCTTCATGTCACATTAAAAAATGCATTTTCAAATGCATTTTTTAATTTTGCACATGGTTACTCTTGACTTTGAGTCAACAGTAATAGCATTTCCTAAATGCCCAATTCGCATTTAGGAAATGCTTTGTACATGTGCTTTAGGATTTGCACACAGGTAATTCCTATTTGCGATTTCTAAATTTGCAATTCTGAGCAGGTAGTTTTTGGGTCTTTGTACATATAAAAAGGCCATTTAGCATTTCTTAACGAGCTGAAATGGTGATTTGCCCCTTTAAGAAATGCTAAATGGCTTCATACATTTCTTTGTGTTTCTGAGTAAAATGGATGTTGAAGAGGCCAAATGTTATGTGAGAACTAGTTTTGTCTCCAGAGTTAGGTGTGATTAAATCGCTGGGGGCAAGTAGAGGTTTAACCCAGGTCTTTGGGAGCATCCATACACTAATCTGCCCAGAGAATTAAAACTGGCGGGCCTTTCTGCATTGGCTGGAAAGGGAGCACTTCAGTGTTGCTGGAGGGAGGACAGGTTTGTATTTACATTTCCCAACACAGTCACAGTGCACTCACTAACAACTTCTTGCTAAATGCAATCTGTTGACCATTGTTGCAGGCCTGTGGAGAGCATCCTCGGGATACATGAGCCCTGAGCATGTGACAAGTTTAGCTTTCACTGGAACAATCTGCATACAAAGGAATGAGCCAAATTGCTTAAGCACTCTCCGACTTACACGGGTGACTGTGCAGTCCTAGTTCTACTGCCTCCAAGACCTAAAGGACCACAATAGGAAAGGCCGTGTTAGAGGTCCCTAAGAGCTTCCAAATCCTTTTATTTACGCATAGTTTAAAACAGTGGTTCTTAACCTTATGACTTCTGTGGATCCCCACAAAATCAGCACTGGAAGCCAGAGACCCTGGCATAGTTATACTAATACGCTCACAAAACAACACACAAAATACAGAAACAAGTATATATAAAATACACAAATGATGAAATATTGAATTGAATTCACAAACTAAATAGTACAAAAACATTTTTTGAACATGTCAGTGGTAAGTTTGGTGTTTTTCAAAATGTGATTTTATTTCTGAAAGATGAAGCGATGTGCTAGATTCTACCATATAATTTTGCTTTTTTGCTTCAAAGGCATGCTCTCGTTTTGTCAAGGTATACCAGTGCTTCAATTGAGGCCACCAATTGTCCATACTAGAGTCTGTTTGCTGTACTTAAGCTGCTCCCACGGATCAAGATAAGGACTCCAACTTAATTTATTAGCTTCCAAATTTAAATTTCTTAACATTTACAGAGCACTTTAATTTTTAAGTTTAACTTTTCGTTTTTTAATATTTGCTAATATATTACATTTTGTAAATAGTCGTGGACCCCCTGAATAGTTGTCACAGACTCCAGGTTAAGATCGATAAGATGCAAAATCCTCTGCCTGTCATCAGTGAGGTTCTGAAGAACAATTGAACCATAAGCCAAAAATGGACTGGAAGCTACAAAAGCACAATTACATCTCTCGAAACTTATTGTCTTGTACTTGCAGACTTTGCCTTGCAGTCACACACATAAACTACTCTGGCAATTTCTGCAAGGCGTAGGTCACTAGAGAAACATCTTTTGGCATTGTATCTCCAGAGTCCGGATATTCCCGCCTTTTTAAAGTCTACAACAGCATGAGGTTCAAGTGGAGTGTGCCAGATGAAGGCATCCGTGGCACAGGGGAAGGAACCTGATCTCCCACCCATAAGCTGCAAGTATATCGTTGATATGTCACTCATCTTACAGTCTCACACATCGCGTCATGGATCAGGAGGTTCATAACAGTGATGGGCACATATCCTGGACCGAAGCCCAAAGTGACTCCGAATGTTTCTGTATTAGGTGGGAGACAGGGCTGGCCTCTGCGCATCTCCAGTCTGCCCCACGGCTCAGGATAATTCTGTGCACACAGCCAGCATCACCACCCAGAAACATGTGCAGCTGCTGGCATCTCAGATGCTTTGGCCTTTGTGAGGGGCTGGTAGTGGAACGTCCATGCCTGAGGGAGTCAGAAGGGCATTCAAATGCAAGCAGAGGCAGACGGAACATTATATCTCTGGTGGAAGTTTCCTGACAGGCCTGTGCGCCCAAACCTCTGATTCAGTTCCAACTTGTTTTCCTAAGTATCTTCTGCTAAAAAGCATGTTGCAAAACATCTGAATTACTTTTATGGCATCACTTTTTTGCTATGAGGTTTGTCTGCCATGTTTTTGTTACATCTTTTTTAATAAACAAATGCTAAGCACCTTAACATAATATGTGTTTTAATGTATAGCTGCGTTTATAATATATAGAGTTTCTCTTACGCATGGATACATTTTCTTTCACATGAAATGGAAACCCTCCTGTAGAGCCAAACCGTTTGCTCTCCAATAACCTGTCTTTACTTCCAGGCCAATGTGAACCATTTTCTATGCCAAACGCGCATGTTTTCAATCACACATCATTTTTAAGCAACCTATTTTAAACCTCTGAACATTTTCAGAATTGTTTTTTTTTATTTTATATGTTTTTAATTATTTTTGTATTTTCTTGTCTTACTTTAAATTATAATGAAATGTTATAGATTTGTAAACAGTATCTTAAAATATGTTCGGTTTATGTTTGTGCAGAAATGTAACTTCTGAAAATTGTCTAATTAGAGAAAATGTTGTTAAAATTTAGATTTTGCACCCTCAAATGAAATGTTTAAATTGGTCTCCTTTGCTATAGTAACTGAACTTGTTGTAAGCGATGTTTTG
The DNA here is from genome assembly GCF_964204655.1 of Triturus cristatus. Taxonomy (NCBI): domain Eukaryota; kingdom Metazoa; phylum Chordata; class Amphibia; order Caudata; family Salamandridae; genus Triturus; species Triturus cristatus. The sequence continues at coordinate 611,082,014 of NC_140583.1, forward strand.
GGGAAGATTTTTAGTGCAAAAAATTTAGGAGCACAATTTTATTGCGTGTTTCCTCTCATGCTGATAGCCTTTCAGAGACGCCAGCTTTTCAGTGTAATCTTAAATTTTCCAATACTGCACCTATAGATTTGTTTCATTTAAAAGATTCATGCTAGCAGTGTGGAAGAATTCAGCCCGTGCCTCTAAGATGGTACCGTTTTATTCAATTCATAGCAATAAGGCCAAATCACATAGTGGGCCTTTGATCTGAGTTCTTTTACTACACGAAGCAATCAATTTTAGCTGTAATCGCAATCTTGTTAGGTGTACTTGCTGCCTTTGTTTTCTCTTGTGCTATTTTCGTATTTCGTGCTCTTTTGATGATTGCAACATTTAGTGCAATGTTATCAGGCAATTGTTATGCCACTCTCCTTCTTGTATGTCGCAGTCTGGATTCTCTTCTGGATACACTCCCAATCCATGGGTACTCGCAAACATTTGCCCATAGGCCACAAAGTACGGTCTGTGGTGTGACCGAGAGCCGCACTGATGCCAGCTGGGTGACGGTAGGGGCCAAGGTGGGCAAGGGACTGTGTAAGGAGGTCTAAAAAATGTTAAATAAACGGGCAGGCATTTATTTGCAGGTTTAGAAATGCTTGCCTGTTTATTTTAACCCCTTCCCCGCTCATGACGGAACCACTCCGTCATGAGCCACGGGCGCCGTGTGCTCATGACGGAGTGGTTCCGTCATGCTGCGGCCGTTGGCGGCCGTTCCTCCCACGCGGCGCTAATTCCTCACCTGTGCGGGCGATTAGCGCAGTGGGTGGAGTCATGACGGAACCACGCCGTCATGAGCACAGCTCACCCGTGACTCATGACGGCGTGGTTCAATCATGAGCACAGCGGTGCCGTCAAGCCCCCAAACCACCCCAGCGCTGCGGCGGAATTCGCGCCGCAGCGAAGGGGTTAAAAAGAAATCTGAATTTTAGTGCTCAGTAACTAAACAGCAGTTCTTGCTGCTGTTCACCGGGGGTGCCACATGTAAAGGTCAAGAGGGCTTCATTGGGCCCCCGGGCCGTGCTTTGAGTATCACTGCTCCCAATCAATTCCTGGACTTGCCATGTGTTCTACGGAAAGACCATTCTAGGTGCCCATTTACGCTCCACCAGTAGGGGATGCTAAATTGCCCCTACACGTAGCAAGTGATGCTGTATTGGACCGACCCTTTTACCATTAGTTATCCAATGGATCTTTGTGTGCGACTGAGAGGTGATAGGAGCTATCACTTGGTCAAATGCATATAATTAACAGTGTAACCCATTTGGCTACACAATGAGGACCAGAAATCAGTGAATAAAGGCAAGAGGTTTTATTACAAATTAGAAGCCAGATTAAGGTAAATCAATCTCAATACCATTCTATAAAGATGCAGAATAATAACTAGATAGCCAAACCTCCTGAAGCAGTTCAGGCACATCAGTATGAGACAAAGAAGATGTTCAGTCACAGTAATGCAAAGAATTAACCGCAGAATCTGATGCTCAGACAAGAGTCTTTGATCTTCTCTCCTATACATGAGTAATATCGCAAGCAATCTGGATTAGAGTCTAAAACTAATGAGGACGGTTAAGTCTAATATGATCTAAAAAGGTTGGGCAAATGCAAAAAAGGGAAAAATACAGGAAGTTGTGGGAAGGTGTTAGCATTTCAGAAGCTAGGTCAAGAGTCTTCTGGGGATAGGAAATTAAGTGTTAGCCTAAGCAACACTCAACAAAGAATCAAAGGGGTAACCATAGAGGTCTGTACCTCTCAAAGTCAAAGGAAAAGTGGCCAACATCAACCTGTGAGAACACTACTTAACACCACAAGAATCGTCTGGATAACACCCATTGATTACACCATCAGGAGCTCCATTGTCCTTTCCAGTCTCACGTTGTGAGCTGCAACATTAGCAGATTCTCCCAGGGCAGTACTGAGAATGACATTGTCCTTGTTCACCTGTGACTCCTCGCAACATTAGTGAATAGAGCCTGTCAGATAACTCTGGCTCTCCATGTTCCTTGTCAAGATCTTCTTCTCAGACTCACCATCGCTAGTACAGAGTTATTATATCTATTCTCAAACTAGCAAACCATGTGAATGTTCTTGCAAGGAAAAAGTCAGGGAAGCATAAATGGAAAACAGTACTTTATGCAGAAAGAAATATAGGACTACTCTAGTCAAGTTAAGCATCTTATTTCAATGGTGCACATTAATACATGTTGTTTGTGCACAGCAAATGATACATGTAAGTACATAAATTCAACATTAGATTCACGTTGCACTGTCAATAAATGTAAAGTAACTATAAAGGCATGAAGTGTTACTGAGAGCTACATTATGAAAAACAATGTGAAAACATTCGTGAATGTATTTGCATAAATCATTCTCGTTTCTAACTCGGCGATGCAGCAAGTGCTAGGTAAATGGTTTTATTTGAAAAAATGTATCCTATCCCGTCGAATGTCAACTTTCCTGACTCCCACCCACCAGAACCCACCCCACTCCATTGTCCCACTGCTCCTACCTGTGACAGATGGGACTGGATTCCTCCAAAAACGCTTCCCAACACGGAGTGTTTGAAAGATGGTATAACTCCAAAAATCGTCTGAAAGGAGCTAACCAGACTAGAGCCGATACATTTAAAAATGTGCACTATTCCCTTCATCTCAGACATGTTAATGATACGATGGACCCGTTCCCCAAAATGCAGATGGAAGTTAGTGCGGAGTAGTGTCTGTATCTCAGATGAAGACCTTCCAACCTGGAGCTTAAGCTTCTCTGGTGGAAGTTAAGGCCAAATCCTTTTGAAAAAGCAAGGCTTTCAATTTGCTCAGAGAATCAAACTGTATATTGCAAACATTTATCAAAGGCATAGCCCTGCCTCTCTAACTGTGCGGGCAGGTGGAAACAGTAGTTGTGTTCAACAAGTCACTATGGAATTTACCGTTACCAGATAAGTGATGCCTAGTTCCATTCCGCAGCAACCTTGATCATTCAGCATCAAATAGCCCCATTTGAAAGCTGCCTGAACGCAGGATGACTTGCGGCAGCTTGAGAACCCTTTAGATAACAAGACAAGTTCACTACTGAAGCATTGCATGCCCTGTGAAGAGAAATGTCCCTGCAAACCAAGGATCCACTAAAAGCATCTTAACAGTCAGAGCCACTTAGAAAAACTTCAGTGTCCCCATCCCTGTATCTAAACCTGAACGGTAATTCTCAATACTCATGCACATAACCTTCCCCTAGCGCTTCATATCACCAACCTGTTGGTATTGGAGACAATATTGAAATTGGAAAGTCGTGACTGGTAGGGTGATGTAACCAGGGATTATCCATTCAGTGGATGGTGTCTCAGCCACGGTGAAAGGTAATTGGTCTCATTTTTAAAAGTGCAACACAGTATATTTTGCATCTCTGCGTGTCATTACCATCTGTCTTTCCGTTAGATAGTATGCCGAAAACAGACTTGTACTTTTAATGTAACGCCATGGCACATGGCCAGAACATTACATTTGTAATGTCCAGCTCAGTATTAAAATTGACTGTAATTGTGACTGTCCATGTTGTAAAATATACATGTCTTGCTGCTTTTTGTCAATTGCGGAAGACACTATGTTCCCCAGTGAATGCATTCTGGATGATAATGTGGTCATACCGTTGTCAACCACAGACAAAACCTTTTCTAAATTAACCCTGCTGATCTTGCGCAATCACTCAGCAGCTTCCTGTTGAGAAATCTTCCACAGCTCATTGTATATTCTGTACAAAGAGCGTTTTTGACTTGGTTCAGGGACCTAATAAAAAATCCCTAACATTCATGTCATCAGAAAGAAGGGACAAGTGTTGCTTCGCCTGGTAGAGTGTTGAAGTTTTTAGCCAATCTAGGCACAACTTCCCAACACAATATGACGTCACTACCTCGAGTGTTCTGTCTGTACATATCGCTGATCAGGCCTATTGATCCTAACCACTTCAGTGTTACCCAGAAATCTAGATTGAGACCCGTTTGTGTCTACAGACCAAACCAACCATGCCTTACAATTGGGGTCTGGTGTATTGAAAGAACCATTGCGTATTGTAGTATCTAGTGCGTCCTCTCTGAAGTGTGTAAAGTGCTGCCAATTCTTGAAACGTGAGAATGAAGGAATACATGGTGTGTTCAAATCCTTTATTTGTGCTATACCAAGACATGAAGTTTGTTGCACTGTTTTGTTCAGGAAAATCATTTGACATGGTATGAGGCATGCTCAAAATAAAGCTTCCATTCCCTGAACCTGCTAATCTTTCGTCCCCCAGACAGATTTTACAACTATGGTGTCTTTCCAAAAGTCAAAACCCTGTATAGACAGTTGGGAAATAAAGGAAGCCGACTATATCAGCTTGGTGTTTGTTAGCATATTTTTCTTTGCAGGTGTAGGTGCAACCCCATAATATTAAAAGGCTGGGTCAGATGTAACAAAACTGGAAAAATGTCTTTGAACTACCCTTCGGCTGTATTGGGCAGTGTTCCCATTGTGTGAAATTATAAACAGCCCGCGGGATACTAATTTTGTGTAAAAATTGGTGACCATAATGTTGAAAACAGAACATGTCTCCATAATTACTTGTACCATCATACAATTCATCATTAGAAAATGCAGTTGATTGCTGTAGATCTGCTAGCAAATTATGCACAGTTCAATATCCCAATCATCAGAGAAAGTACTAGAGGTGATGATATCATTTCAAGAAATTTTACACAAATAAGGAATTTGCAATAGTTCAGTAGGACCATAAATATCATATGATACCCTGTCCCATACAATTCCTTCACGAACTGGAACTGCTGTAATGTTCACCAGGAACAGGTCCCTTAGTTCACTGTGTGATGATGCATGTGATTTGAGAACCAAGTTGACAAGATGTACTGCAGAGCGTTCTGGGAGATAATGGGCATTCAGAAGTAGGAAAAGGACAGTTATTAAACCAATCCAGAGAACCAGGAAAAGTAATCCAATTGTAATCCAGAGATGTATACAGGGAACAACAAAGTATGTTTTTTCAGCCAATGATAGAGGGCAGACATTCGTAGCTTGAAAGGGTGTTGGCAGTTCAGGTGCACTTGGATCTGATGAGAAATCGTCATAATGTTCGAAGTAGCCAGACGCCGTCTGGTCTATTCTTGGCAGCTCAGCAAGTTTTGTAGAACTGGGAAATGACTCGTTCTGTGGCATTTTCACATAGACGTCGTAAATGTTTTGAATTGTGATATCTGTACTTGTTGATTGTACAGTTGTAGTTGTTTCAACAGGGAGAATTATCATTTCAATGTTGTTTACAGCTTCTCTTTGGCGAGTGGAGTCTTCAGTCATTATTAAAGCTTCCATCTGAACTTCCTGCATGGTAGCGAGAGGAGTGCGGCAGCTACCCAGGAGCCCACATGGCCTACTGTTGAGAATCGGACACATAGTGTGGTTTGATCAGATCAATTGAGACAAATCTTTTGTCTCAGTGGCGGGCAAGGGGCAGAAGAAGTACAGTTCTGGTACCTTCAACAGCCTGGACAGGTACAGGCGCTCTATAAGATGGTTCAAAAAAGGGAGGAACCAAGAGCTTTTTTAATGAGGTCCTGCACAGTGCTCCAAGGTATCGAGAACAAAACCAGGAGTGCAGTTCCTCTGGGAGAGGGGAGGGTAAGAGAGGGGGAGAGCGATTAGTCTCTATAGAATGCCCTCACACACCTAGCAAGGTGTCATGCTTCATCATAGGGCTGTGCTCCTCGTCGGGCCGGCGCTGCAATGCCCGACGGGCTCCCGCAAAGGGGCTCTTTATCGGAGATCTTTTTAGAGACAGCCGTATGGGTGCGTGGGGGTAGGTGCAACAAGTGTAGTGAGTGATAGTGAGGTGGGTTAAAATAGGTATGGTATTGCCGATCAATGAACTATTTTATTCTGGTGGTATACCAGCCTAAGTAAAATCGGTGACCCCAGAGGGATTATAATGCTCCCCAGGGAAGTAGAAATGTCAACATGTTTCTTGCTCTATGCCCATACGGGTCGGTGGCAATTCATCAGGACCAGGTGAGAATGTGCTCCAAAATATAAACTCTACTACATAATGGGTGATTGAAAAATTATAAGTACATCACCAAGCAAATCCATTGGGTCCCTAAGAGGAGTGGACCCGCTGTTGCGGTACCTAAAAGAAAAGAAGAAAGAGAAGGACAACACAGACACATAACAATTTCAGCATTTGAATTGGGTGCTGTTATGCTCCCGTGGGTAACTGTGCGTCTAATGTGATTCATTTTAGCCAGTTAAAATGGGTGCTCACACAAAAGTCCGTAGGAGATCGTGCTGCATCGCATAGGTGTTACCAAATATGTAATACTGTGCAACCACCATATGTGCCAAATGCTATGAAATGCTTCACGAAGTGCTATATGGCATGGGATCGCGATATGTGGCCTAGCAAGTTATAGTCGATGTGCACTGTCGTCCCCAGCTATATGAGATCATTTGTGAAAATAGTAAACAAGGCGGGAGGCCGAAATACGTGAAACAACGCTGTCCGCAAATTTAGAGTAGCGGGTGATTTTGACGCAGATTTAAAAATGCAAGTGCCGATGGCTACGGGGCCCATGTGGGGAGACTCACCCCCTGGGAAACAGAAAATGCTGTACGGGTTCGCCTGGAGGCCTTAAAAGGGCTCGCCCTGAAAAAGTTGAAGGAGAGCAGTGAGTACCCTACAGACTGCCGTACACTGTTACCGCCCTGGACAAGCATTGTACTTACAGAGTTGGGGCGAGCGCACTACCAAGATCCTATCGAGGCTCAGGCTTCCTTAGCAAGCCGGCAGGGGTGTGTGCAAGATAAAGGAAGTGCTCAACCGCACGGGAGCAAACGACTAGACCGCAAACTTGTGCGGCCATCTTGAGACTGTCAGCAAACTTTATTGCGCGATCAACGCGCGGAAGGGACAAAGATAGATAATGTCCCACAGCAGGGGTAGTGGGGCAAGCAAAACAAACGTCACGGGAACACGCGCTGGGAAATGACTCAGCGGGTTATATATTGCAATAAATTGCCAGCAAGTATCTGATGCGGTAACGCGAGGGAGGTGTAAAGCAGCCTCAGAGTCGTTAAAAGGCGAAAGGTCGGTAATTTAAGCCGGTGGGTCTTGCCTAATGAGATCTAAAAAGATACAAGACTATTGTCATTATTTATGGTGTCATCAGAAAATCACCTGTATGTAAACTGGCGAGACCACGATATTGACTCCATCAGGACATCTCATGTATGTGAGGTGAATCATGTATAGTTAAGGGTGGCCCATAGTATATCAAAGTCTTAAAAGGCGAAAGGTCGGTGAATTAAGCCGGTGGGTCTTGCCTAATGAGATCTAAAATGCTCCAAGACTATTGGTGTTATTTATGGTGTCATGAGGAAATCACCTTAATGTAAGCTGGTGAGATCATGATATTAGCTCCATCAGGCCATCTCATATATGTGAGGTGGATCATGTATTGTTAAGGGTGGCCCATGGTATATCATCGTTGAGGCCGACAGTATGGCTGGAGATTTTGAAGATCCACTGTTGTTCCTTTCGGAAAAGGGCCTCCTTGCTGATCACTGGAAAGGCCTGCAGAATTGTCCACGTTAGATCATTGGCAGTATGGTTCTTCTCCACAAAATTAGTCCACATTTTGGTATTAGTCTTTTTGCACCTAATGTTGCTTTGGTGTTCGGAAATTCTGATCTTGGCTGGACGTGTCGTCATGCCGACGTACATAAGGTCACATGGGCACTGAATTAGATAGATACAATTGCGGGTATTGCAATTAGTATGGGATTTTTGTTGCCAAATTAGAGTTTCTGAAAAGTTGATAAACTTGCTTGTTTTTGTGAGAGCGCAAGCGGTACATTGTCCGCATGGGTGATGGCCTGTAACAGGTGGAAGGCCCCACAGCCGTTGGTTGGAAGGTGAGGATAGTTTGGGTCTAGTGCTGATAAGCAAACTTTTCAAATTGTCGGTCCTTTTGAAAGCTAATCGGGGCTTGGGGACTTCCCAGCCTCCTACCGATAGCAGATTCCAATGTTTTTTGATTATTTTTTGGAAGGCGTTTGATTCAGGCGTGAAAGTGCTTACACACGTAATTAGATCAGTTTTGATTTTTTCTGTGGAGGTAAGTAAGGCATCCCTGTTAGTATTGCGTGCTCTTTTGTAGGCCGTTTGCGTGATTGCCCTCGGATATTCTCTTCCAGCCAAATGGCCTGTGAGGTCATGTGCCTGTGTTTTGAAGTCCTCCAGTGTGCTGCAGTTGCGTCGGAGTCTAAGATATTGTCCATATGGTAGGTTGTTACGTAAAGCCTTCGGATGGAAATTACTGAAAAGTAGTGGCCTATGGCTGTCGGTGGGTTTTTTATAGGTTTTTGTGTTCAACCCTGACGGGGTTTTGAGAATGAGCAGATCCAAAAAAGGAAGCTCATGGACTGATGAATTGGCCGTGAAACGTAGATAAGGGTTCAGGCTGTTGACCCAGGCTACAAAAAGGGGGATGGAGTTCAATTCCCCTTTCCAGAAAATGAGAATGTCATCGATATACCGCCACCAAAGGGTGACGTTCTCCTTATAGATGTTAGTCTCAGTTAAGATGTGATTGGCTTCAAAATGTGCCATGTAGAGGCATGCCAGGCTAGGAGCGAATGTGCTCCCCATCGAAGTGCCCTGGACTTGATGGTACATGTGGTCTTCGAATTGGAAGTAGTTTTTTGTTAGGGCAATCTCTGCACACTCCATGATGAAAGAGATTGGTGTGGGCGAGTCCCATGTTTGTGCTCGAAGTACTTCCTCCACAACATCCAGGGTGGCCCTCTGAGGAATGTTAGTGTAGAGGGCCTCTACATCCAAGGTAATAAGTGCATCCACACTGCTACCAGTCTCATTGGCTTGTTTGATGATGTTGAGGACATCCCTTGTGTCGAGTAGAAAAGTTGGGGTCTTTTGTACCAGGGGGCGTAGGAAGTGATCACAGAACCGCGAGAGAGGTTCCAGAGCAGAGTTGATACCTGACACAATGGGCCTCCCAGGTGGAGGTAGAACACCTTTGTGGATTTTTGGTAATGTGTAAAAGTACGGTATACGGGGATCATTGTTCATTAAGAATTCTGACTCGTTTTTCGATATCCAGCCTTGTGTTAAAGCACTGGTCACTAGTGTTCTTATTGTAATGATCAGTTTTTTAGTGGGATCCTCTTTGATTTGGACGTAATACCGTGTGTCACTCAGTTGTCTTAGGCATTCCATTCTGTAGTCAGGGGTGGACATGATCACTATAACTCCCCCCTTATCTGCCTCTTTGATGGTAATTGTCGTGTCTTTGCTGAGATCAGTTATCGCCAAGTTTTCCAGGCGGGAATTGTTATGGAAGGTTTTTTTCTCTGTCATGGCACTGATGTCCTTGATGACTGCTTTTTCGAAAGCCAGAATTTCCGGTGGCACCATTGCAGATGAGGGCGTGAAGGTGGAGGGTTTTCGCAAGCCTGAATCCGATTGGGAAGAGGAATTTTGGCCTGTGAAAAAATTTCTCAGACGGATTTTCCGAAAAAGATCATGTATTTCGCAGTGCGTCCTGAATTCATCGTGTCGTGGTGTGGGCACGAATCCAAGCCCCTTAGTGAGGACCTTTTCTTCTGTCTGGTTTAATTGCCGTTCTGATAGATTCACTATCAATTTTTCTTCCCTCTGTGACTCCTGAGTTCCATCGGACCTTGGTCTGTTTGGTCCTGCCAGTGGACCTGTTTTTGCTGATTGTAACCGCCTCTTCTTCTTCCTCTGCCCCTGCCCCAGCCTCTGCCTAAAAAAGGTTGTGGTATGTAGGGGTTGAAAGGCAATGGTCCCTGTTGGAAACCAGGTGGTTGCCACATGTGTGGACCTGGGAAAGGGGGCATAGAGTAGGTGTACTGTGGGTTAGGCGGGCCATGTTGTTGGTAATGTTGTTGGCCTCTCCAACTGTCGGTGCTGGAATTGCTACTGTTGGAGGTAGTTCTTCGACGGCCCAACTTCTTTCTTGTCCACAGTCGTTTCTCTGACCAGGTTCCCAATCTCCGGGACGCAGGCAGGTCTTGCCGGGACTACCTTCACTTCCAAAGTAGTAGTACTTTTTACTTGGACGTTGCTTTTGTACAGCACAGAATTAATTGATTTCCTCTAAAACAGCCAAACGTTCATAGATGTCATATGGTGTTTCAGCTGCCACGGCGCTCACACTCAAGTTCTGGAACCCACATCCTCACACCAAACAGAAGTTCATAAGGTATAAGACCCTCCAGGGATTTTCTTGGTATGTTGTTAAGTGCCCTCTGGACCCCATATAGTGATTGACCCAACTGCCACCCAAGCCTAATACCCTTGCTGTTAAGGATTGCTTTAAGTCACGGTTTTTCCCCTCAACAACAGATTTTCCCTCAGAATGATATGGGGAGGAGTACCACAAGGCCACACACAGACTTCCCATGGTTTCTTTGTAAGTCTGAGAGCTAAACACCGGACCCTGGTCAGAATGTAGTGTACCAATTGCGTATGTCGTGATAAAGACTCGCAAATCCTTTATAACAGTTCAAGCGTCAGCCGAGTGCTGGAGCCAAACCCACAGGAATCTGGAGCATTAATACACTGCAAAAAAGATGTACTTCTAAGTCCCATCTGATTGTGAGAGGCCACAGTGGTCCAAATAAACACAAGACAAAGGCTAGTCTGAAATCAATAGAGGTGTCTGTGCTGGACGTGCTGGCAGATGTTGCATTTAAGGACAAAGTCCTTTGTTTTTTTTGTTAGACATGGCCACCAATAGCGGGGCTTCAGTAATTAAACTGTAGCAGTAATACCTGTGTGAGCAGAACCCAGACCCTCATGTGCATCTAGTATCAGTCCTAATATGCGATCAATGTTTGGTATAACTCTATCCCCCACTCCTGGAATCTGAGCGTATGTATTGTTTTGTGCATCTAGCATGTAGGATTACTTAAGTGGAATGCCTTTTAGCTGTTCCGTTGATCGTGGTATTAACTGCCACTATAGTTGTTCCATCTATCCTCGCACTTGAGCGAGTTATTGCAGCAGCAGCAGTGGTACAAACTGTTGCCTTGGTGGCTTCATTTTCCATCAAATTCCCTTCATCGTGAGTTTCAACACGTTGATGAATCACAGTATAAATGTCATGAGCCCGTGGCAGACTTTCTTTCAGCTTTGTCACCTGCTCCCAAAGCATCTTGTGCAACCTTTAGAATCTCTAAATTAATTTTGGCTCCAATAATGTATATATTCATTATTGGACTGGACACAGTAAAATTAATCACACACGATTAGTGTGGGGAATTCACGATCTGCACTTTTGAGTGCCAGTATCAGAGCTTTTAGTTCTGCCAACTGCGCCATGCAGTCCACTAGGGACGGAGTGTGTGTTTTCCCAGGGTGGAACTTTTCTTCATGCATGTGCCCTTTTACAATTGTGCATGCTGTGAAATATTGCTGTTTTGTTCCTATGGCCAGCTGGGCACAACCATCGGTATAAATGATGCATTCATATCGATCTAGAGGCATTATTTACTTTGGCATTGGATATTCTTGTTCGTACTGCAAGAATGCTTGTGTTTGTAATGTAATGAGTCAAATTTGTGACCAACATCTGTTGCAGTGAGAGAGTTAACCCATTGAATCCATCGTGGATGGAATGCTTTAGCATTTGGGATGCTTGCTTTTGTAACGTCTCTAAGGTCGGCACCGGGGTCACAACAATTATGCGTTTTCCCTGTGTTAGTGTTCTTTCTCTTATTATAGCAGTCTGTACTGCTGTGAGTATTTTCTCATTTGGGGCAAATCGCGCTGCAGCGTTTGTGTACAAATGTGATTTGAATGCAATAAAAACTGTATCGCCTTGATTGAAAGTGATATATGTATACCCAGTTGTACCAGCAACTACGCTTATCACCAGGTTAGTTGTGTTAACATGATCGTGTAAGTGTTTGGATGCTACCGTGTCAGGTTGTACAGAATGTAGAACATCTGCATGTTTCTGTGCCCAACGATGTGCTGAAAAATCAGCTCTAATTAAGTTGTTGAAAGGTTTTACCCTTTCTACGTAATCCAAAATGTATGTCCTGCCAGAATTAAAAAGCCCTAAAATGGATTGTAGTCTTTTCAGAGTCATCGGAGGTTGGAGCAGAGCACATTTTTCTAAAAACGGTGCTGCCAGGCTTTTGACTTCACTTGACAACTTGTACCCTAAAAATAGGACACTGAGGTGGGCAGTTTTTGAATTTTTGAAACTAAATTTGTAACCCAGTTGAGCAAACCCTACAATTACATGTTTCACTCTAGACATTAATTCATCATCTGCCAGATAGATGTCATCTACTTAGGACAATGTCTCCTCATCATCATCAACATTTTTAAGTAACTCTGTTACACTGGCTGAAAACAGTTCAGGGCTATTCTTATACCCCCGTGGTAATCGATAAAATTGGCGCTGAGAACCTAGCACTGAGAACCCTCTCAAATATCTGCTCACAGGTACTATATTTTGACAGAAAAATCAATTTGAGATGTCTAGTGATGTTTTGTATTTTTCCGCTCAATGTCATTCATTAGTGCATCACTATGAGCATTTTGTACTGCAAATGTATGTATGGATGCATTTAAATGCCTGTAATCTAAGACTAGACTAAATTAATTATCGGGTTTCATTACAGGAAACAAGAGATTATTCATGTGTAAGGTGCAATTCTCTATCTCTCCCTGGTAATCAAGTTGAGCTAAGATCTCCCTGACTTGTTAGTTTGCTTCATGTTTTATTGGGTTTTGTCTCTGTGGTTGGGGAATGGATTTTAATGGTATTTTGTGATGAGGAGACTCATCATGCCACCCAACATGATTGCAGTAAAGTGCAGTAACTAGTGCTAACACCTACTCCTGCGTGTATTCATTTTTAACTGAATCTGGTATGAGGTCAGAGAAAGCAGGTAAAATAACTTCTTCCCCGATTGGGCAATCCAGAATGAAATCAGGTGGCCAATCCATTCCAGCCAAAAGAATGTTGTAACCATATGTCAGGTTCTCCAAAAGAGACCCTTCACTTACCTGAGTATGCCCCCCCCCCCATTTGGAGCGTTATTTATTATAAAAGATGTGCGGCACTTACCCTTGTATTGTTGTTTCCACCGTGATATTCTCACTTAGCGCTACTGCTGTCAGATAATCCATCAGGTTCCGGCGAGCTATTGTGACCTCCAGCATCATCGCTGCCCATTCCCCGTTCAGAAGCCTGGTCATTTCTAATTTTAATCCCAGCTACCTTCTTCTTTTTAAATTGAGGTTTAGAAGTCTTTTGTTTGTCTTCCTGTTAATTGATGCCTGAAGTATGATTTGTCTCCCTTTTTGGCTTGAATCACTCTTCCGATTTGTGCTCCGATAGTCTCTCTCTCTAGGAACGTTTTTCCTGAAAGGAACGTGCGGAAGGTGTATCAGTATCCTGATACCTGTCAGGCTTCCTATTATTTTCATGGTTTTTCAAATTGTATTTTCTTCTATATGTTCCTGTTGAGGAGACCCACCCCGTAACTGTGTTTTATTTTGTTTATTTTTGTTGTTGTTATCCCAGTACTTCTTTGAAGAATCAGGCATTTGCTTATAGTTATTCTTTTCAGAACTGCTCTTAACTATTGGTTACCCAGGTCTGGCTCCCAGATGTCTCTACCAAGCAAGGCATATGTATCCTCGATAATCTGAGGAAATTCCTGCTGAATTCCCTCAGGTGTTGGTGTATAGCCACTGCTGCTGCCTCCCCTTTTATGTTACTTAACATAATTGCAGATACTTGGGCAAAATTGCCCACTAGTTTCATCCCCAGGTCCAGGACAGGCTCTGCCCCGTACTTATTCTGTATTTGTTTCAATACATCTGGTATTACCACTATTGAAGTGGTATCAAGAGTTCTGGTATAAAGGGCAGCAACGATTGTACCCCAAGTGACACAATCTTCTATCGGGTGAGCCACCCCCTTTGACAAGCAAATTGTTAATATTCTATGTTTCTCATGCATGTCCATATGGGGAAAAACTGCTTCAAGCTGAGCTGTCTTCTGCTCTATCCAGAATGAGATTTGTTCCCGGCTAGTTGGAATCTTTCCTATAACGGTGTTCAGTGTTTGGGGGCTGATACCTGTAGTAGCCATTTGAGCTTGTGCCACCTGAGCAGCCCTCGCAGGCTGGACTGTCATTGTTCTCAATATGTATTATGTAAATTTTAACTAAGGGACTCATTACGATGATGGACGGAAGCTCATCCGTGCTAGTGGCGGAAAACAGTCATGTCTTCCGCCTCGTGTGCGGTCATTGCGACCAGCAAATCACAATGGACCCACAGAAGCCATTTTCCGTCCGCCTCTGTCTGTCAGGCTCCACACGTTTTTTGCGTACGCAAGGGTGGCGGACGGAGCCAACAGGGCAGGACCAGCGTGCGGAAACACTTTCCGTCCTCCTACCAGATCACGATGATGCAAACAGCCCTTTCCACCGCTGCGTAAAAACCACCACGTTGCAGGTGGCGGAAATACAACATCAGAGATGAAGAGCCGATACAGCACCCATCTAAACCCCCATAGCCGCCATGGATCCTGCGACACAGGCCTTCCCGCTGTACTACCAGCTGCACCTCTGGCAGACAAGATACCGCCGCGCTCATCAGCAGAGGTACGTACCAAACATCGCCACGCATGCAACCCCTGAACAACTACAACTCCCAGCAAGTGTGGCTGCACCGCAAAGAATGTGGCAACCTGCCAAATGCAAAATGCGAGGCCCACCCAATCCGCATGAGTGACCCTCGGTGCCCCCGAAGGCAATTGGAGCCAATGATGAGCCTCGCAGTTGTAGAGCGTGCACACCGCAATATCTAAACATGTACGCCGAAGGCTCCCATTACCTGATGGCTCATCCGCATAGTGTGTGCCATACCCTGGCTGCCCGGAAGCTGCAACCGCAACCCTGCATCATTCAAATGAGGCCAATGCCTGTCATCGCTGCGGATGCCAGCTACCGCGCATGCGAACACATACTGCATTTGACGCCCAGTGAATTACATCACACATCACAACTCATTTGCCTAAAGTGATTGTTGCACCCCATGTGTAATGTTGTGGGGCAAGAAGCCCCCATGCATATCAAGTAACCACATAGACACCGCACATGTATGGGAGAACTGGCCCAGGGCACATGCGTCCGGACCCGTTTGTTGGCAGAATCACATGTCCAGTGATGCCTGTGCTGGGTGGCTGTGGGGTGGGGGTAAGCCAGCCCTCCGGGAGTGGCTGGTACATCAGAACAACTAGAACAGTGACCAGTTGGTCACTACTCTGTGAAGGGATAAGAGAGTGTGACACGTGAGCCAAGTCTTCACACACATGGAATGTCCAAGGAAAGGAGAGTGAAATTACATACATAGCCATGTCGAATATAGCATGTTACTACGCGTGCTATTACCACGCAGTAGGTTACAACGCTATCGTTACAACGACCGCGTTGTTACCACGCGTGGCTTTACATCGCAAGTCGTAGTGGTGTGCTGGACTTAGGAATAGTATAAATTACTATTCCTACTCCAGTTAGCACGACAGCACGGAATGTGTTGGATTTAAAATCCAACACATTCCTTGGTCTTGCACACCACCTAGCGCAAGTCGTAGACTTGCAATGTAAAGCCAAGCGTGTAACTACCTGCGTGGTAACAGCAGCATTGTAAACGCTGTTTCCCAGCCATGCCTCATGGCCAGATGGACTTAAATGAGGAAAGGAGTCGAAAAGGACAAAGGTCTCCCGCACTGTACCAATGTTGTGTAATGAAACATCCAACCTGTCAACCCCGCTTGAATATCCCTTGACATCTGACGGGCGTCTCTTGGCCAAGGGTCGAATTGTGAAAGGTCAGTGACGTAGGTAGACAATCAGAGGTGTCCATTGTCTGCAAACCAGACATACGTGTATTCCCTAGCACACCCAACAGACGTACTGGTGTGGCATGCAGTGTGGCTAGCTCCACTGCCTATAAATGTCCCCACACACGTCCTGAGTCAGTGCTTCTCCAGACCAAACGCCCTAAAAAATCCTGCCCACCAGCATGGATGACATGTGATTACCACACCTTGCAATCCTCATTGCGTCACCTGACATTTCCCGTTGACTGATGTACTCACGTACTTGCATGACTGATTGTCTCTGTACAATGTGTGTGTGATGTAAAGCACTGTCACACCCTACACTCACATCAGTAGCGCCATACAACAAATGAAATGCACATGAGCGAGCGGCCATGGAGAGATGAGGGGTGCTGGACGAGGGTGGCAGAGAGGGAATCCTAGGATGAGGGCATGATTGAGAGTATGAGAAGTGTCACTTGCCTGATACTCCCACCTCAGGAAACCTCCTCCTCTCATCAGGAGGAACTTCAATGGAAAAAACACACATCTTGAGAGTGACAATATCTTGAAAGAGAATTTGGAAGGGAAGAATGCGTCTTCCTGGCCCTTGTAAAACTGAGGAGAGACGAAGGGGGGCCCTGAAGCAGACCTGGCGAGAGAAATAAGTGACAACTCGGGCACTCAGTGGCCCACCCGAATGCATCGTTGGACCACACAAATAAGATTCCTTGAGCTGGCCCTGCCTGGGAGCCATCTCAAATGTTGATGGCAACCATTGATGGCACACATTGGCCTCGTACCACCACAGGCAAGTGAACCCGTCTATAGGAACCGCAAACACTACCACTCCATCAATGTGCAAGTGGTATGACAGGCAGAGCAGATCATCTCACACATGTGTGCAGTGTATCCGGGGTTGGCACATGACTGCTACATCTGGTGGACCAGCAACATCAACCCTGCACCCAATCCACACATGCCCAGTGACGATGACAGTGGTGAGAAAGAAGGCCTTGACCAGCATCTAGAGCTCATCGTCAACTACTTCCGTTGAGTGTGATGCAACAATGAGTGACTATGACTGTGTCTTTGTGCCTTGCTGTTGTCTCACAGACTCAGACAAATGTCCCAGAGATTTCATACACATACCGGACTATGTGCCAGATTTGAAAACACATGCATGCAGGGACTGAGCACCCCGAAGCACCACTACGCACAGGACACCATTGCCATACTGCCTCACTTGCTTCCCTACTCACACTGAGGCATCCAAGCACATGTACACAAGCAGACAAGTTGAAGACAAGAAACGTTTTCAAATTTGAAGTTTTTACTACAGTGTCACAGCATGCAAAATACGTGCCACAACAGGTTGAAAATGCATCAGTACCTAATCAGCAACCACAGTGACATATCAATTTAACATGAAGCAAGATGTGGCATCAATAACCCCTCTGGACGTTGAACCACGAGCATATCCCCCACCCCTTGCAGGAAGCAGTTGTATGAGATGTCCCAGGTCTATGGCCTTTGTCAGCAGAACCCTTTACCCAGACTATACATGGTGAGATTACACCACATTGGCTGTGTCGCACTGATCACTGGATGGATGACCCTCCAAGTGTGGGGTATCTGTCCCGCATTCCCATGTCAATCAAAGGGGATCCGTGTCCTCTAGCAGCTTTGAGATCTTGTTGATTTTGGGTGCTTTGGCCTGAACAGACCAGAATGACAAGGGACAGGCTTCTCCGACCACGGACAGAATGTTCAGAGAGTACTCCTAGACCACGCAGTGAACACGCTCTGTGGACACCTCTCATGTGGCAGACATGTACTAAGGTACTTGCAGGGCACAAGTCCTAAACAATGAAGTGGGGGGACTGACCAAGTAAGACAAAATGCAAATG
Organism: Triturus cristatus; assembly: GCF_964204655.1. Classification (NCBI taxonomy): domain Eukaryota; kingdom Metazoa; phylum Chordata; class Amphibia; order Caudata; family Salamandridae; genus Triturus; species Triturus cristatus. The sequence goes on from NC_140583.1 coordinate 611,099,894, forward strand.
ACCTCACAATGCCACGACGTAGCACTATGAAAGGAGTAAAATAGTGCGACTAACATGATTTGTGCAAATACTGGGAAAGACTAACCCATCTGACAGTCTTACAGTGTCTGCATTGATATACAGGGACAGAACAAAGGCAAAAGCATGCCTCCCTTAAGTGCCTGTGAAGAGATGGCAAGCTGTGTGCATATGTTCCCCTCTGTGGCATCTACATCCAAATGTAAGGTTCAAGGCAGACAGACCCCAGTCAGCATGTACAAACAAAAGAATGCCGGATGGCCCCTTTACTTAGGCCCGGCTGGAGGTGAAAAAAGGCTCACTCGCTGCATGCACGTTGCTGCTGGAAATGGACAGCAGACAACGTGCAGGTGCTGCAGAACGTTTCCCGGTACCTGGACGGTACACCGGGACAAGATAAGCATATACCTGTGGGGACCAACATCGTGGCAGACGGGACGGCCTCAAACCTGTGCAAAGAGGGGGGGGGGTGCCGTGTACCTGCGTGTACCCCCGACTCGAGTCCTGCGTACTTGCAAAACAACAATGCCATGTCTTCTTCGTGCGCTACAGCTGCATAATGGAAGCCAGGCTCATGCCAGACGACAATGTCCACGACTGTCAGATGACAGCTTCCACTTGCCCCGGTCTGTGGTACCAAGCGCAATAGACCGCAGAGCACAGCACAGTCCAAGCCAATGCAGACAGGGCCATAGTCAGAGAGCTGGATGCCAAATCTTGTCAGGTGGCGTGCAGAAATGGAGACGCTGATTGAATTAATCACCAACAGTTCCTGTTTCTGTAAAGTACTTACGAATCCAAGAAGGCACCGGCAGCTTTGAAGGCAATCAGTTCCAAGAGAAGATCCAGTTCATCTTCAGCGAAGAGGACCGCCATCCAATCCAGCAGTATGAAGGAACAGATGTGCTCTTCGCACCACGAGGTTGTAAGGAGCATCCCATCGCAACCTGGGAGAGGTTCGATGTAGGCATGGCACAGGAGCCATTGCGCAAACTCACAGGCTGCCTGACACATTGAAAGGCATCCCATAAACGTGTCTCACCAAAGCAGTCTTGCACGTAGCCAACAAAGGAGTCACCCACAGCTCATGATCCAGGTCAGCAAGGGATGTGTTTGAAAGGCAGACATCCATGGCCCACTCAAACAGACATCTTCTGCAGGAAAAGACGGGTTGCACGCAGGTGAAGTAGGCATAGCGGAACGTTAGCCTATAACTGATGCCCAGCACAGCAAGTGGGACACATCCAAAGAGCAGCTGTATGCGGTCACAGTACAGTTGCAACTGACCGGGCTCGGCCTTGACCATTGGACGGTCAGACATGGCGTGAGAGCAATCTCAGAACCAGCGCTCAGCTGTACAGCCAAAGTAATGGTCAGAAAGGGTGAAAGGCAGTGTGCAAATTGGAGGACTGACACCCGGTGGTACTTCCGGAAAAGCATGGAAGGAAGGGACAAGGCCAGAGCCCACAAGACTGATAAAAAGTGTGCAACGGCCTTCAGTATCAGAAGCTATCAATACTCTGTGTGTCTGTTCACCGTGAAAATAGTGGGCGAGCCGTGTCCAACACTGACTGAATCGTGCGGAACGGTCAAGACACCTGGTATCCGAAGGACTTTAGATTGGTGTGGGAGCGACTACTTTTCAAAACAGAGGCTCATTGTGCATGCACACTCATTGAAGTATGCTTTCGCTGTGGAAATGTGAGGACACAAATGACTATCCACAATCACTTATGGGGGAGTCAGCAGTACATTGGCACAAAAAGGACACGTTGTGCAACTGTTCCCATACACGTAATGCCTGGCTTGTGCACGCAGGTGGGACCATGTTGGTCCTCCTCACCTGAATGGACCAGAGACTCTGCATCCGAGCCTTCATCTTCCGGGGGGGGGGGGGGGGGGGGGCTGGGCTCGTCCTTGGCATGGTCGCCTGCTATTGCTATCGAGTCACCTTTTGTTGTAAGATCATCTTGTCTGCATGTTCTGCACACAGCACAACTTAGACGTTCATATTTGGCACATTTCAATTGAGGTGACCTGACTTTTGCCTCGGCTTTTCTAGGCATTCATGTCAGTATGTCATCAGTCGCACATGATGTTGAGGTACATACAGGGTTTTCAGTGGGCCAGTTCTCACCGGTGCTGGGCACCGTCATTTTTTTGAGTGGGCCTCGGGACGGGTCTCTTTTGTGCCCTGCCACAGGCGGTCCGTTCTTTCAGCTGGAATGCATTGACAGCAGGCACATTGAAGTGCGCATGGTCACACTCCTCACTTCTCACTGACGGAGTCATTACGGCATGATGTCATGCCAAGTGAGCGTTGTGGGAAGTTGAAATCCTTTGTGGATTCATTTTGTCTCTGAAATTCACTCCTTTGGAGACTCATGAGCAGCAACATCCTTGTGGTGTCATCAGGGCTTTAAGTAGAAGATTTTCCGATGTTAGATGTAGGCCATGGTTGCAGCTTCTTTGTCTCAGGTAACTGACAAACATTGCCAAGGCCAGTAGTCCGTAGTTGTGGTAAGTTTCATGTTACTTGTTGTGTCATTTGCAGTGGCATTGGGAGTGACTGAAAAGTGCTAGTCGGGTAGCCCAATATGCTGAGCCCAGATTTGTGTCTGAGGTTTTTGGGCCACGCCCTTAATTACATTGGCCAGGCCCCTTTGAGAGACCCCCCAGTTTGTTCATCCCACTTGAAGCTCTGGGTACCTACATTGCTCGTTGGCGATGTGACATGGCTATAGGGCCAATTTCATGTGTACCGATGTGTTTCCGAGGACATGTCCTCTGGTACTAACTTGTTGCTCATCCATTTCAGTTAATGCTTAGACATTTGTGTCTTTTCGATGTGTATCTAACTACTATGCTGCAACATCATGATTTGTGTTGTGCTTTTTGTGCTTACCTCCTGTGGTTTGTGAGGGCTGACAGAGTTCCCATGCATGTGTTGTGTTGACCCTAGGCTTTGAGGCAATGGGACTTGCAGATTGGCTTTTTGTGGTCGTGTTATTGTATTCTGCATTGCAGTTGCATGTGACTTCATCAATGACACTGTGAATCATGTGGCCTCTCGATGGCGTTAGCTGTGTGTGCAGTGTGCATGGCCTATACACTTCTGGGGGTTTCCGGAGTTGGCTACCCAGTGCGGGATGTGGAGGTCATTTGGCTCCATGCTTTTTGTGAGGGGAGATAGAGGGCCTTGTGGGAGTCGTGCTCTTGCTGTCAGGTTTCAATGACCACTCCTCAGTAAGATGGCTAGCTACCTGTTGGGAGGCACTGTCGACGGAGTTAGCTGCCACATGGCTGTGGGTGGGGAGGGTGAGCCATGCTATTTGGGAGGGAGGCCATGGTGCATGAGCTGACCACCTACCTGTGAGGTTGAGCTGATTGAGGAGATGCTGTCTTTGAAATCCATTCATTTTGTAAGAATGCATTCCACATGGGTTTGCTGTGGGCAGGCGATTGGGGCTCACTTGTTGTGCACAACGGTGCATTGTAGTGTGATGTGATCATTTTGTTGGCACTTACCAGCCTCCAGTCCCCCCTCGATTCCTGTGGGACTCTCTGGATGTGCTGCAGCACTGAATACCAAATCCCTTTCTACGTCACAGACCACAGATCTCTTCAACCACATTCATTCACTCATTCACTGGTGGGGCCCATAACGCCATTCATTCTTCTTTAGATCTATGGTACTCGAGAGGGGATCCTTTTATTCCATACGCTGGGATGGGAGGAAATACACAAATCCCTGATGAGTAATAAGTTCACCTACTCTTCCCTACCTCACTAGGATCTAAACTTTTAACCTAGTAGTTCCTCCCATGGATAGGCCATGGATCAGTTGAGTGGCTGGGTAGAGCGGCACTTAATTCTCCTAAACAATATACATCAATACACTTCTAAAATAATAACTCGACACAGTTCTTAAATTAATTGAAATATTTATCTAAATAACGCATAAGAAAATCATGAAGCATTCAATATTTTGATTCGCATATTTACCTAATCTGGCTAAATGACGTCCTCTATGTCAAGTTCAGATATTTTGTCTCTATACCCATAAATCGATCAATCAGTTCGTAAATTGATTGAGCATCTGATCAGTCCACCAAAGTCTCTGGTAAGCAGCTGTCCAGCAGTGTCACCGTCCTCTCCGTCAGCATAACGTCAGGAAATCGGGAAAAAACGCACTGACCCTCTCTAATCTACTTCTTTTATAATAAAATCAACAACAAAATGTTACAATACATGTTTTTAAACAAATTTGATTGGTGGAACCAGGATCATTCTTCCCGATTCCCATACACTAGGGTGCCGATTAGGATCCTGGAAAAAAATTCCCCGTACGATTCGTATCCGGTCTTTTTACCGTACGAATCGTACAAGTGCCGTACAAACTGCCAACTACGATTTGCATGGGAAAAAAGTCCATACGAATCGCATTGGGAATAATTCCGCACACGTCCTCAGGTCGGAAAATGTGTCCGACACGTCCCCGGACGATTTACCGTACAAATGTGAAAAGTCCGACCGCGCAATTACGATCCATCCCGTGCGTCCGATGTTACAACCGGATGGAAAAAACACTGTCCGCACCGAACTCCTATAGCAACCATGGAGACATGTGCCCGAATACGCGCCCAACACCCCCCCCAGCCCCCGTATGTACGCGCCCAACCACCCCCCCAGCCCTCGTATGTACACCCGTGTACGTACGAGTCGAACCCCCACCGTGTATGTACACCCGTGTACGTATGAGTCGTACCCCCACCCGTGTATGTACACCCCCGTACGTACGGCCCGTACCCCCACCCGCGTATGTATGGAACGTACCCCCACCCCAACAGTGTATGTACGGACCGTACCCTCACCCGCGTATGTATGGAGCGTACCCCCACCCCAACAGTGTATGTACGGCCCGTACCCTCACCCACGTATGTATGGAGCGTACCCCCACCCCAACAGTGTATGTACGGACCGTACCCCCACCCGCGTATGTATGGAGCGTACCCACACCCCAACAGTGTATGTAAGGCCCGTACCCCCACCCACGTATGTATGGAGCGTACCCACACCCGTGTATGTATGGAGCGCACCCCCACCCCAACAGTGTATGTACGGACCGTACCCCCACCCGTGTATAAATGGACCGTACCCACACCCGCGTATGTATGGAGCGTACCCCCACCCCAACAGTGTATGTACGGCCCGTACCCTCACCCGCGTATGTATGGAGCGTACCCCCATCCCAACAGTGTATGTACGAACCGTACCCCCACCCGCGTATGTATGGAGCGTACCCACACCCGCGTATGTATGGAACGTACCCCCACCCCAACAGTGTATGTACGGACCGTACCCCCACCCGTGTATGAATGGACCGTACCCACACCAGCGTATGTATGGAACGTACCCCCACCCCAACAGTGTATGTACGGACCGAACACACACCCCACCAGTCTAAGTACGGGGCGCACCCCAGGCCCCAACACCAGCACCCTCACCCAACATCGCGCATGTACGAGTCGTACCAAGCCAGAGACAAGGACAGCACTGTACAACAAAATGGCCGATGTACGCACCGTACAGACGCTAAAAACACAAGTACACAACCAGGACAAAGCAAAACAACACAAGAAGACTCCATTCGAATCGCACAAAGCCAAAAAACATGTCCAACAAGCACAAATACAACCTATTCACTGACCTGCAACTGCCAAACTCCCATCCAGAGGCCCAAAACACAACCACTCCTTATAACACACCCACCCAAAGTTCAAACACAGCCACACCCACCAATGGACCAATAAAAAGGCCCAACACACACAAACCATGATCCTTTGCAACAGACCCACTGCTGCCAGACCACACAGAGAAACAACTGCACCATACTACAACCTCCACTACACCTTACACCTGCACACCTTCACACAACCACCTTCTCAAACACCCCCTCATCACATTCACACACCCGCACAACCACACCCACACACCCACAACCATCCACACCCACACCCCCACAACCATCCACACCCACACCCCCCACAACCATCCACACCCACACCCCTCACCATGCCCACTAACAAGAATCCAAAGTTCACTAGCCAAGAGTTGGAGGTCCTTGTCGACGAAATCCTCAGAGTCGAGCCACACCTCTTTGGAACATTGGTCAGACAGACCAGCATTTCCGAAAAAACAGCCATGTGGCAGACGATTGTCGATGCTGTGAATGCTGTTGCGTCCACCAGAAGGACCAGGCATGAATGCCAAGCCAGGTGGTACGATCTGCGGAGGACGGTCCGCCGCAAAATGACCGACGACCACAACCAGGCCAACATCACTGGAGGAGGGCCGGCCCGCAGACGCGTACAATACCATCCCTGGGAGGAGAAGGTGATGGCCATACTGCCGGTGGTGGCAGTGGAGGGAGTAGAAGGACTCCGAGAGCCTGGTGAGTACACAAACAACTCACCTCACATGGGGGGAACGTCATCCACAACCAAACTCACAATCATGCACGCAACCACCCCAAAGCTATCGCATGACTCAACCACACTCCATAAACATGCACATGCCACTAGCGCCACCATGCCCCATGCACCCAGCTGGACAATGCCAAGTCACAGGCCACAGAAAACACCAACACAAGACACGGTAAATCGGATGGCGGGAGTGTGGGCCTCAAAAATCACATAGTGCAACTCAGAAGCAGACAACAATGCCCTCTGCCCATATGGCCTAGGTCACAGCCAGACAAACAGTGTGTCCCCACACAGGAAAGACTTGCCTGCAAATGGCGGACGCCTTGCATGAAGACATGGGGGTGAAGGCACTTTTTGCACATGACAGCAGCCAATGAACAGCCAACACTGTGAAAGAGTGGCAGCACACACCACCACAGCAGCAGCGCAGACACAGACACTACACCCAATGGGTGCCTGGAGATCAGAAACAAACTCACATGAACAAGCCAAGGGCCATTCAAAGATCTGCAAAAAGTGTGTGCCTAGGAAGCTGGGCTGAGGTGACAGAGGGTGACACACAGAGGGAGGGAGAGGGGGAGAGAGAGGGAGGGAGACACAGGGAGACAGACAGAGGGAGGAGGCTGACACAGGGAGGGAGGGAGAGGGGGACAGAGAGGGAGTGAGAAAGGGATACACAGGGAGACCAATTCAGCCTTGGGTGGTGTGGGAATGTCTGCTCATCAGCAGGTGGACCATATCAAAGGAGGAACAAGGGCACCCAAAGAAATTAGACAGGGACCTTGGGTAGATACGTATTGCAGGAAACAGTGGTCCCTGAAACCAAACGATAGAGCAAAAAATGAATATAGTCAAAATTGGAACTATATTATAGCCAATGTCCAGCCGGGCATGGCAACTTTAATAAGTAGAAATTCTTGACAGTAAACAAGGAAATGTAAGTAGAAATTCGGTGGGACACAAGCCTGTATCCTCTGACTTACATACCAAGTAGACAGAAAATGACAAAACACATTCAGGCAATTACAGTGATGTTTCTTTGAGAAATAATGAATAGCGAAACATCTGATATTCAGATTGCCACCTTCACACTATATTACATACAGCAATATTTAAGGTGTAGGGTGGGCAAAAGAGTCGACGGCGTTTCGATCCTTATGAGAAAGATACAGGATCATCATCAGGACTAATTTAGTTAAATTGCCCTTATTTTGAATGCCTGAGTAAACATTGGACATAAGGCAAACGTACAACCAACATAAATATGGAAAAAAACAATGAAAATAATAAAGGGGAGGGAAGGGAAAAATGGAAAATAATAATCAATCAATTTGTAATTACGTAAAAACATTACATTTCGCATCAACAAGGTACTGCGTCAGATCAAGTGCTCGTTCAAGAGTGCATTGTTATGCAGAAGTAACATCGCAAGTAGTTGTTATATGGCAACTAATGTCTAAACAGAAATACGGAAATAGACGATTTTAAGGTTACGTTAAAAAAGACATTATGACAACCGTGGTATACTAGTCACTACATGCGCGGTACGATGTGGACCCGTGAGGCGCACGAGGACGTTAAGTGAAGAAGCGTGTGGAATCCGAAGGGTCAAAGGAGGGGTGGCGGGGAACGAGGGTGAAGAGGGGGTAAGTGGATGGGGGATTACCTCATGTTGCCATGGAGGCAACGGAAAAGATGCCGATTCACGAAAAGGTAACGTTGAGTTAAGGTTTACGGTAGGACAATGCCTGTGAAATAAATGAAAACCATAAGAAGGGCGAAGTATAGTAGTGAGAGCGTTGGGCGTGCCGTGAATGAAGGGCTTACCTACGCACAATTCTTCCGGGAGGAAGGACACGGATAGGTCTAAATGAAAGAAAGTGAAAGAAATAAATAAGGGTCCAAGTGTGAGGAGCGGGACATCTGGATCGTGAGTGCGAGGTGGAAGGGCTTACCTCAATCAACTTGCAGAAATGGGTTCCGTGGCCATGCAGTGTGTACGGACGATGCCGGATCAACTGTGGGGGCAGATAGGTGAAGCTACCTAATGTAGCTGTCTCAGGTCATGTGGGTGATCACATGGTGTAGCAGGTCATGTGGGCGGTCACATGGTGTATCATGTGACCAGGGAGCAGCGCCGTGCGAATGTAAAGGCAAATGACGGCGGAACCAAGGCGCCATGTTGGAAGGGTAATTAAATAAAGAGGAAAGTGGCCAGCGGATAGCGGGACGAGTGGAAAGGAAGAGGAAAACAGTGAGAAAGTGAATAGTAAACGCGAATCGTATATTATAAAGAATTTACAGTATGTACATACATATAAATGAAACAAGTGATCGATGTGGTACAATAACCATCAGACATCCAGTGATGGGTAACGATTGCCGTTAGTCACGGAGCCTGGTGTAGAACCCACGGGGTTGTGACCTGGAGTAGGTATTAGTCATTGTTCAGAAATTTTGTGAAAATGAATCCAAAAAAGTTCATAGTAAAGAGGTCCAGTCCTCAAGGCGATTCAGCCCACTGTGTATGCTTCCTGTTTTGAGAATCCATTTCAATTCCTCTTTGTTTAGCAGTTGGGCGAGATCGGCGCCCCTGGGTGGGATCTTCACTACAGAGATTACTGTCCAGCGTATTTCATTCTCAGAGTGGCCCTTGGCCTCAAAATGTTCAACCAATGGAGCGTTCGGAGTTTTGCATCTTAATCTGCTTCTGTGTTGGCAGATTCGTACCCAAATTTTTTGTGTGGTCTGACCTATGTAGATCATATCGCAGGGACATAAGATAGCATAAATCACATTACAGGTGTTACAATTACTGAATTGTGTGAGTGGTTTACGTATATTACCATATACAAATTCCTTGCAGTCATTGGTAAAACCACATACTGAGCAATTGCCACATTTATTATGACCAGTCAAAGAGGGTAACGACCAATGGTCATGAAGGGTACCAGTGTTTGTGGTGCTGGGGAGAGCTGCTCTGACCAAGTGGTCCTTGATGTTTTTGTTTTTCTTAAAGGCAAAGAGAGGTTTCTCTAGGTTCAGTATTCCAGCATTGACTACAGTCCAATGTTTTAGAATGCTTTTCCGTAGTTTGTGTGAGGAGAGGGAAAAAGTTGTAACGCATACTATGCGATTCTCTGATTTCTTGTTTTTGGGTTCCAAGAGAGTGTCCCTGGGACAGTACCAGGCTCTTTTGAGGGAGTTTCGGATCAGTCTTTTGGGATAGCCTCTGGAGGTCAGTTTGTTGCTTAGTACTTTGGCTTCCCTGAAATAATCTTCCTTAAGAGTGCAATTGCGTCTGATGCGGAGATACTGAGAATAGGGAAGAGAGTCTCTAAGGGCTCTGGGATGATTGCTGCTATATTTCAACAGAGTATTGCGCTCAGTTGGTTTTCTGAACAGGCTAGTCACCAGAATCCCGTCTCTGTGAATTATATTAAGGTCAAGAAAAGGAATGGAAACTTTGTTATGTGTGAGTGTAAATTTCAAACCACCACAGTTGTTGTTCAACCAATGGAGGAAATTTTCGAGCATTGCCTGGGTGTCATGCCAAATAAGGAAAATATCGTCTATGTATCGTTTCCAGTGTGACAGGGCAGAGAAAAAAGGATTAAGTGGGACCAGTATACAGTTCGTCTCCAGAGCATTCATGTAAAGGATCGCCAGATTCGGGGCAAAAACTGCCCCCATCGATGTTCCTTTAGTCTGCTGATAGTAATGCCCGTCAAACAAAAAGAAATTCCTTTTTTAACGTAACCTTAAAATCGTCTATTTCCGTATTTCTGTTTAGACATTAGTTGCCATATAACAACTACTTGCGATGTTACTTCTGCATAACAATGCACTCTTGAACGAGCACTTGATCTGACGCAGTACCTTGTTGATGCGAAATGTAATGTTTTTACGTAATTACAAATTGATTGATTATTATTTTCCATTTTTCCCTTCCCTCCCCTTTATTATTTTCATTGTTTTTTTCCATATTTATGTTGGTTGTACGTTTGCCTTATGTCCAATGTTTACTCAGGCATTCAAAATAAGGGCAATTTAACTAAATTAGTCCTGATGATGATCCTGTATCTTTCTCATAAGGATCGAAACGCCGTCGACTCTTTTGCCCACCCTACACCTTAAATATTGCTGTATGTAATATAGTGTGAAGGTGGCAATCTGAATATCAGATGTTTCGCTATTCATTATTTCTCAAAGAAACATCACTGTAATTGCCTGAATGTGTTTTGTCATTTTCTGTCTACTTGGTATGTAAGTCAGAGGATACAGGCTTGTGTCCCACCGAATTTCTACTTACATTTCCTTGTTTACTGTCAAGAATTTCTACTTATTAAAGTTGCCATGCCCGGCTGGACATTGGCTATAATATAGTTCCAATTTTGACTATATTCATTTTTTGCTCTATCGTTTGGTTTCAGGGACCACTGTTTCCTGCAATACATCAGCAGGTGGACTGCATGCATGTAGACAAGGGTGGCCAGTGCCTGAATCCCCCTCTCTTCTCCATGGCAAAACACTGGGCCATGTCTCAACCTGTGCACGAGCACAACGCCAGCTACCTGCATTATATAAGTGTGTGGAACAACTCCATGTGCCCACGTACAGTGCAACACGGAAGGCGCCAATGCATGGCTCGCCACACCTGCTCACTCCACTGCTGACTGCAGTCACAATTGACGCAGCAAGTAAGACTGTGTCACACATAGGTAAAGTCTCAAAAGCTGTGGCCAAGGGACATACCCATGCACAAGTGCACTGTGAGTGGAATGCAAGACATATCCAAATACCCTGAGGAAATGTGCCAACTTTGAAACGAATGAAACATGGATGTTGCATGGAACAAAAATAACATTGTCTCTCTCACACACAGGTCAACATCGTGGATCACCCCCCAACACTGGGGGGGAAGACTCACAGGACCTGGCTCTGCGGGAGGACGATCCCACCGGCAGCGACGACTCTCACCACTCTGTGGACGACCCCGACCAACCTGGCCCCTCTGGTGTCCAACCACCTGCAGCACCTGCGTCAGGTACAACTGGGCCAACCACCACCCCCACTCCTGCCACATCCCAGGAGACACCCAGGATCCCTGCCCCACCACTACAACGCAGCCAGGCTGACCAGGAGGAACACGGTGTACCGGGCACCCAGGAGGAGGCAGGCGACAACGCAAATGCCACCCCTCAGGGGTCCCGGAGACCCGATGTGCCCACAAGGGCAGGCCAGGTGCAAGTGGGCAGGGGTGGTGGGAGTGGAGGACGGCGGAGGCGCGAGCCTGACCAGTTGGCTGCGGAACCGGTATATTCCCATGTAAGAAACATCCTGGACACATACCGGCAGGACACCACGGGCATGAGCCAGGTTGTGTCCACCCTCAACGAGATGAAGGGGACCCTCGAGGAGATCAAGACCCAGCAGGCCCAGCAACATGCGGAGCAACATGCCTGTCAACTGCGACACCAAGGACGGATGGAGGACAGACAGGCTGAGCTCGTGACGGTGCTCACGGGAATTAACCGTTCACTCCGTCGGATAGCCGACAACATGGGCAACCCTCCCTGTGCCACCAGGCGAAGAACATAACCACCCACAGGGAGAGATCAGGAGGAGGAGGATACATTTGACGGAGCATCCCAAACATCGTCACGGCCTGCTTCTGAGGGTTCCCGCAGGAGGGCGGGTCGTCCACGGAAAAGACCGTGAGGGTCGGCGCAACAGCACTATCTCCCAGGACACCTGGCCTGGCACCTGGCCCACTGGACCAACAGCAGCACATCAGCAAATGACATTCTCTGCCACATGGACTTGCTGGTCACTGTCTGACCAATGTTGACAAAGACTGTGGCATGGACTCTGATGATTTCCAATGGCAAGGACACCAACTCCCCCAGTGAACTTTGGATTCCACACACCCGGAAAGCCCCTCTTGTCATACCCCCCCCCAACACGTACCCCAACACAAAGAAAAACTTACACGATCAAGAGATGATGCCTACATTTTGCATTATTACCTTACATGTGTCTTGTAAAGTCTAACCATGCCTGAGTTCTCATATGACTTCAACCATCCATACCCTGGGGCCTGAGTCTGGCACAGGACACACATGGGTCACAATGTATTAGGCAAGACAGACATGGAGCACCATACACACCCGTGATGGGCCCAACCAGCTGAGGGGGTGGCCGCACAACCATGCCGACAGACATATTGAGTACAGCAACAGTCATGCGCAGAGGTCAGGGATCATGTGGAGTGTCCTGGGGGGCACCCAGGTATGTGTAGACAGGTGGCAGAACCATGTCCTGCAAGCTTGAGTCAGGTGGATGCAGAGAATGGTGGCCTGGCCAACGTTGGATGCATGGGGATGGTACATGTCACAATACCCACACAGTCATGGACATCATGCACAATACAGAGTCTAATCCCAGACAAACAGCTTGCATCTTGCTACTCTACACATAGACACATAGCCACTATCACTGAAAACCATGCCAGACATGCCGTATGCACCGTGGCAACACACCAGCATTGACTGAGAAGAGGAACCTTGGAGGCATAGGGACACCTTTATTAGTCATGTATTCCGGAATGCAGAGGCAACTCGGAGTACACATACACAGGTCCTGTGGAGTAACATGTGGGTCCAACACTGGCACCCCCCTTCTGCACCACAAATGCTTGATATCCATGGAACTGGCACACAAGTGTCGGGTAACAGCTAAACACCCCCTGCTGCTCACGGAGAGGCTGCCATACACCATTGATCCTCTGATGTGGAAGTCCCACACCATGTCAAGCCAATGCAAACCGTATGTGTCCGAGGGCAGTGTTACACACATTGATGCCATCATCACAATCCACTATCCCATTACAGATGACTGTCAACAAGTCTGACCATCTATTCAGGTGTATCCAGCTACATGTCATGTGTCCCATGGTGATGCGACATGTCTGCAGAGGAGCCAAACATCGACAGGGGCAGTGTGCACACATCGTAAACAACTGCCACACCCAATACACCCCTGATGCATCCCTTACCCTAAGGAGACTTCCAAACTTGTCCGTGCGTGTAACGCTTAGTCAGCACACGATGACGTGTCCATGAGGAATAGCAGTGCCACAACAATGCAACCAGCAGACGGCATGCGCAAGTACCTGGGGATGAGAGACACACAAGAAGTCAGCCACAAAAAGCACAGCCACTTGCATGTGCATGTACTCGACACATGTAAGGATGACAACATGCCAGGTCACAATTATGACTGTGGAAATACACTCATCACTGGCACCATCACTCGAGTGACACATCCACACACACCTCTGACTCACATGGCATACATGCAGATGGACACACACATCGCAACACATGCCACACGGGGACCAATGCGTGCACACTCAGACACTGGTACTCACCACTAAGCAAAGAAGTCGCGTATGAGCCGACTCCGGATGTCCTCTTGCGGAACCACATCCTCCACATCACTAGCCCCATTGCCAAGCCCTTCGTCCTCCACGGGTGGATGGTCCTGATCATCTTGATCCAGGATGAGTGGCACAGCTTTCTCAACTGCCATGTTGTGTAGCATGCAGCAGACCATGAAGATTTTTCAGACCTTCGCCGGGGCATATGGGAGGGCGCCGCCGGTCTTGTGTAGGCACCTGAATCGGCTCTTCAGGAGGCCAAATGTCCTCTCTATCACTCGCCTTGTCCGGCCATGGGCGGTGTTGTAGCGGAGCTGGGCCGGCGTGTTGGGGTTGCGGAGAGGTGTGATCAGCCATGGCATGTTGGGATAGCCAGCGTCCCCTACATGGAAACCACATGGACATAAGTAGGACACATGCTCGTTCATTGCGCAGCTTCGTCATCATTTCAGGCACCCTGCTACGCCTCATGATGTAGGCATCGTGTGCTGATCCTGGAAAACGAGCACAGACATGTGAAATCACCATGTTGGACAAACACACCATAAGGGCATTGATGGAGTGGTAGTGCTTGCGATTCCTGTACGCTACCTCCTGTGCCTGTGGTGGTACCAAAGCCACATGTGTCCCATCCATGGACTCAATGACATGGGGCATCCCTCCCAGGGCATAGAATCCACGCTTGACACCAGTCAACTGTTCAGGAGTTGGGAAATGGATGAACTCATCCAGGTGAAGCAACATGGCCTCTAAAAAATCATGCAGCACACGGCTGAACATGCTCTGGGACATGCCACCAACATGAGCTATGGTATATTGAAAGGTAACCGTGGCAAGAAAATGTAGGGCTGCCATTACCTTCAGCTTGGATGTCAGTGCCGTAGGATACCTGTGCAGCGGTTGCAGGTGTGGTGCCAGCCTTGCTGTCAACTCCTCAATCAACGGTTGGGGGAAGCGGTAGCAGCGTATACAGTCATTCTCCCACATGTCAGCCAAGTCCGGAATTGGTCGGGGAAGAGGCGGCGCTCTGCAGTAATTTGGAAGTGACAAGGAAGAGTGAGTGCACTACAACAACAATTTATATGTACTGAGCACATGTTAATCTGTCAATACACATATGCTACATACGGAGTCAGGTATGTGCTACATGCCCTGGACACGTATGGCTGCCAGGTGACACTCCTACCAAGACCCAGCTACACACGGAGATCGTGAACCTCCACATCCCATGGCATGGGACTAGCTGTGTCCCAGTGTAAGTGAACAGCCAGACGCAATACAGGAGTGACATACATCAACATATCAGCAGAAGTAGGATGTTGATTGCAGAGACAGGTAGCGGAACACTAGAGCCACAGGTCACATGACATTACACTAGGACAGCCCACACACCTTGCCATGAAGGTGTACATGTCATGACTGACCACACATACATTGAGAGGATGCAGACAGGTCCTTGTTACGCTACTCCGTGTCCCATGCATACATACACACCTTACATGCGATACCACATGTGGCCTGGTGTGCGTAACAGTGTGCCATGGCCATCTACACACAGACACATGTTGGTTGCAGCAAAAGCAGATGCTTTTGAGGGAACACCAACATCAAGCTAATGTGAACACACCACACATACATGACATAGTCACATCGTGCAACGTGGGTAGTCACATGTCAGGTGTGGCAACCCCTCTAGCGGGCATCAGGGGACACTTGCGTGTGTTGTTGACTGTGCCATGCCAGTGGCGCTCATCTCAAGTGTGCTGTACGACATGCACACATGTCAAAGGAGTGAAGGGCATGTCTGGCACATAGTGCACCGTCACACATAACATCTGTACACATCTCATCATACATCTATTGCCTTCACAACTCAGGAGTAATGTGCCACATCACAGCCTTTCACACCTGTGCCCCACACATGTAGTACTGCACAGACAATGCCTTGATGTCCATCCATGGACAAGTATGTCAGCTCTATTCCTTTCTGTGTGCTGCCTGTCACCACTGTTATGTGTGTAAGGCACCATACATTCGCTCTGAGGGCGTGTGTACGTTCCCTATCACTATGGGAGTGCTGCCGTAGGCCTACCCATAGTGATAGTGAGCGTACAGGCGTGTGAACGGTCCGTATCACTATGGGTACGCATACGCGAGCACACCCATAGTGATAGTGAGCGTACAGGCGTGTGTACGGTCCGTATCACTATGGGTACGCATACGCGAGCAAACCCATAGTGATAGTGAGCGTACAGGCGTGTGTACGGTCCGTATCACTATGGGTACGCATACGCGAGCACACCCATAGTGATAGTGAGCGTACAGGCGTGTGTACGCTCACTATCACTATGGGTGTGCTCGCGTATGCGTACCCATAGTGATACGGACCGTACACACGCCTGTACGCTCACTATCACTATGGGTGTGCTCGCGTATGCGTACCCATAGTGATAAGGACCGTACACACGCGTGTACGGGCCGTTGCTATGCATTTGGGGTGCCCTAGGGCCCCGGAACGCACCATACCTGTGTGTGAATCTCAAAATTACATAGGGGACACATGAGGGACAAGTATAAAGCCCTACTTGCATGCTGGTTGTCATGGAGACCAAGTTTAAAGTTTGAATTTTTTTCATCAGGTGCCCAGCAAAAGTCTGTTTGAATGAATCTACTTTGTTGCAAAGTGGTTGTGGAGTTTACATCATGCTCAAGAAAAAAAAAGAACAAAGCCACTGACTCTGCTAGGTTTAAAGGTTTAAAGGGATTGGAGGAAACATAGGATGCAAATGTGAGTGACCAATCACTCTGTACTCCTGTGCATGAAACAGGCCAGCAAGGCAGATATAAGGCAGCCAGGTCCCATGAGAGAGCACTGGCCTGCACATCTTTTGATTCTACAACACTGCTGCTGCTCGTGATTCCCTGGCACCATGTCAAGGTCTGTGGAGAGGGCCCAGCCTTTCACCCTGGAGGAGAATCTGGCATTGCTGGATGTGATCCTCCCACAGTACCCCATGCTGTATGGGCGACCAGGGTTTCAGGTGAGTGCAGAGTCCACTAGCACAGACTGTGCCCCTTTTTTGTGACTGAGACTTCTGGCATTGTGTCCAGGTGTGACACACATGCATTGTACTGTAGAGTGGGTCCCAGGGGGGGGAATGCCTGATGTCTCCCAGCCAGAGCATGCTGTGGTGCATGTCTGCCGTCCTCACTTGCATTGTGTTTACTGTGACAATCACTGCATGGTGCATGCCACATTCTGCCTGTCTAATCCTCCTGGGAATGTTGCTTCTACAGTCCTCATGTGATTATGTGGTCAGCCCAGTGTGACAGGTGACTGTACCCACAGATGTGTGTTAGTTCAGTGTACCTGTGCTGAGAGTGTCCACATGATGTGTTCGTACCCTGGACATCGGTGTGTGTGTAAGTCCCCTGTCATGTGGGTGGGTGCATATGTGGAGTGTAGCACCCAAGCTGCATGAGGGATGGATATACCCTGCCCATCTGATGCGAGCAGGGAGCAGTGCTGTGTGTCTGACGTGCAGAGCCAGCCCCACACACATGTGCAGAGTGAGGTTTGTAGCTGCATTTGGCAATGGCAGGTGAATGTCCTGTGCCTGTGTGTGTCTGTGTACTCTGTGGAGGTAGCATCAGTGGCCTGTGGCATGTGACTGCTTTGAGGTGCTGCACATAATCCTGGTGTACCTTCTGATGCACAGTGTGAGTCTGGATCATTTATTGTGTCGTATCTCTCATGCCACCTGTGTACTTTCAATGGCACATGGTGCATTTGCCATTACACAGAGAAAAATGTCCCTATGACAAAGGTGCAATGCTTTGGCTGCATACTATGCCTTGTTGAAACCAGCAAAATTGTACTAATGTGTGTCTCTGTGACATGTGGCAGGTGTATTGATGTATTCTCACTTTTTCAACCCCACAGGTAGGCGCCGCTGCCAAGGAGCAGATCTGAAGGGACGCCGTCAGTGCCGTGAGGAGGACGGAGGGTCGCAAGCGGCGCCTGGCCCAGGTGAGAAAACGCTGGCAGGATATCCGGTGCTGGACGCGGAGGATCGCACGGGTACTGCTGGGGGACTCACCTGTGGGCCCTAAGAACCATGGGCGTCGCCGCCTGACCCACATCCACAAGCGTGTGCTGGCGGTGGTCTTTCAGCAGCAGGAAGGGGGTAGGTACATGTGTGTTTGTTGTGTGTCACCAGCATTTGTAAGTGCGCAGTTGCATGGATACACTGCCAGTGTTTAAATGTGCGGTGCAGGTCCTGTCACCCACAGTATAGCGGTGCTGTCCTTCCTCCCTTCCCCTCCTTGCCATGTGTTCCCTGGTCTGTGTGTAGTCACTCATTCACAAGGTCATCTGGGCTGGCAGTTTATCCACGTGACCAATGCTTGCAGCATCATGTGTGGGGGTGGTGTGTAACAGGTTTTGGGACCTTGCCTGTGCCCTGTCCAGTTCAGTACTTGTGGGGTCCATGTCAATTGGCACTGATGCTGAGTCCAGACATAGGAGTATGTCTCTGAAGTGTAATGCCTTACAGCAAGCATGTCCTATGTTGTGGCCTGTGACATGATGTGCATGAGTTTGCGATACGCAGAGTGCAGGGATGGTGGCCTGTGTTGCAGTCATTACCATTCAGGACCATGGAATATTGTGGCCACTACTGTCCCCTGGTGCATATTTTGCTAGGTATCATGTGTGTCATCACAATATGTGGACACTCTCAGTGTCTACAGCATAGGATGTGCTCTGTGCCATTGTCCCCTGGCACCATGTATATTTACGTAACGTGTTCTACAAGTGTCCACTGTACAGCCTGACCTAATTTTCCTCGTTCATACTCACGGTGGCCAGTGCCTGTGTGTCTTGTTACAATTACTGATGATGGCCATTTGTAAATGAGATCGTTGTACAGGCGCACATGGGGTATTTTGGGTCCAATATGGGTTTCTGGCAGCCCATGTGTATTTCTCCCAGCCTAAGAGATGCAAGTGCTTCCTGTGTCTCATCAAATTGTCTCATGTAGGGGGTGGTTGGTGCGGGCAAGGCCTATATGTCGACACCTGAAATCTCATTGCTCGGTCTGGCCAGTGTGTGATGTTTGTCTGGACATACACTCAAGGTGCAGTGTCCCATTCATGTTGGGCATGTTTTTAAGTATTACCTTTGCAGCATGTGCCTCAAGTTCATGGAGATGGTCCCTGCTCATCCCTAGTTACGGCAACGCTGTGTGGTGCAGAAGCAGTGCTGGATTGGCCCCAGAGCCTGGCTCCTCTGTCCAAATCCATATCATGTCATTTGCAAATGTGTCATGCTCTCCATAGTTTCTCAGTGGCATGGTGGGTGAACCAACTGTGTGTTGCAGGGCCTATATATGTACCTTGTATTGTAGATGTTACTCATCTTTCATTTCAGGCTATGCACTGTAACCTATGTAGATTTGACTCATGTGACATATGTATACAGGTGTCTGATTAATTCCTGTTTATTCACCTTGCCCACAGCATCGTCGGGGGACACGGATGGAGACACCGGCACGGACCATGCGGAGGGACCGGGCACCAGTGCCAGCAGTGACACCTTAGCTGGCACATCGAGTGGAACTGAGGCTGAGGGGAGTGAGCCGGAGGACCTATCCACTGCCACCACAGATTATGAAGCTGACGGGTCCGAGGCTGAGCACTCCGAGGGGGCGGAGGCTGCTCCAACAGCAGACAGCAGCACAACATCTCTCCCCGCCCCCTCCATTGCCATCACCGGCCTCCCACTTGCTCGTGTCCCTTCCTGGCGTGCTAGGTCACCACGTGTCTCCTTCCTGCCAGGCACCGCACCCCCTGCCCCTGTATCCACTGCTGCCGCCAATGCCGAGTCTGTGGACATCCTGCGGCAGTTGCAGGTTGGTCAGGCTGCGATGCTTAATGTCCTCCATGGCCACAGCCAAGTGCTCACCAACATGGAGGCATACTTGGAGGGCATTTCAGCATCGCAGGCTGACCAACGCAACTTGCTGAGGGCTCTTGACTCGACACTGTCTGCAGCAGTGGGTCTCCTGCAGCACTTTGTTCCACCCCCTACCCATGCCCCATCCACACTTCCCACTCCCATGCCTGTCCCACGTACACCCAGACGTCAGCATGCACACACCCCACCAGACACAGGCACCACACCAGCAGGGAAGGACAAGCGCACACCTCCTGGCACGCACACACAGGGCGAAGTAGGCACACCCACCGGGTCGGGGGGCAAACGTAAGACACGCAGCCAGAGTGGGAGTCCGCATTCTGCAAAATCCACTCCCTCCAAATCCACTCCCCTCAGCTCTCCTGGCCACAAATCCAGCAAGGACTCCTTCATGGCCGCTCTGTCCCTGAGCCCCAAAGTGACACCACCCCGCAATCGGTCAAAGGAGTCCCCGGTCAGGGTGGTTGAGTCCCCCCCCTGTCCACACCCTCCCCGGGTAGCACTGTGACCCATCCCTGTGACCCCCCCCCCTCCTTGGGGCCTGTGGTTCCTTCGGGTGCAGGGGAGACGCTGAGTGACCTGGCAGTAGTGTGCAGCGCCGTGCTCGAATCCACCTTTGGCGCTGCCCCACCCCCTGTATTGGAGTCGTCCGTCCCTGCACCCACAACACCTCCCCTTGCCCCTCCTGTCCCTGCGGTGCCTGGTCCTTCCCCCCAACATGATGCCCCCCCCCCCTGTGGAAGACAAAGGAGTCTGACTGTGCAGGCAAGCTAGGGGACACACGTACCACTGTGTCTCCCATCCGGATTGGAGTCATGGACTGCCCTTGTATATATTGACATTTATGATGATTATTACTTACATCCTGCTGAATAAAGCAATTTGTTTTTTCCTTTGAACACTACTGTTTATCTGGTATTGCTGTTGGTGGACCTGCTCCATGATTTTGGGTGGTGATAATGTGTTGGGTGTGTGGGAAATGTAGTCTTGTGCTGGTCATAGGGTGGACCCTGGTATCTGTGTGCCATCACAAGCTGTTGGCTAAATTACTTTGTTCATGTAAACAGTTACTGCATGGTGACATCGTCCCAAGGTGTGTTCCTTCCTCTGTGTAACCTGACATCTTCCCTGCAGGGTGTTTCCACTATGTGGTGCTGAGCTGTGTCTACATCAGCTGGGGGTGTGACGGACTCCTTCAACTTTGCACATGCATGCTGAGTGATGTCTCCACCTGCATCATTCATGGCATCCTTGGTGGTCACTGTACTTGTGTATGTAGACTGTTGACAAGACTTCATGTGGACATGTTCTCTTTTAGGCACTATGCATGTGTGTACACCCAGCCTCGCACACATGTGGTACATGTACTGCAGGGTCTTTGTGCACCTGACTGACATTTGTGGGCATTGTATCTGTGGGTACTCCACCCTTTGCGTCCATGGGCACTGCTGGGAGGACTCTGCACCCACCCCTCCTGCGTCTGGGCACTGCTGGGAGGACTCTGGACCCACCCCTCCTGTGTCTGGGCACTGCTGGGAGTGATAGGCCCCCACCCCTCCTGTGTCTGGGCACTGCTGGGAGGACTGTACACCCACCCCTCCTGCGTCTGGGCACTGCTGGGAGGACTCTGCACCCACCCCTCCTGTGTCTGGGCACTGCTGGGAGGACTCTGCACCCACCCCTCCTGTGTCTGGGCACTGCTGGGAGGACTCTACACCCACCCCTCCTGTGTCTGGGCACTGCTGGGAGGACTCTACACCCACCCCTCCTGCGCCTGGGCACTGCTGGGAGGACTCTGCACCCACCCCTCATGTGTCTGGGCACTGCTGGGAGTGATAGGCCCCCACCCCTCCTGTGTCTGGGCACTGCTGGGAGGACTCTACACCCACCCCTCCTGCGTCTGGACACTGCTGGGAGTGATAGGCCCCCACCCCTCCTGTGTCTGGGCACTGCTGGGAGGACTCTGCACCTACCCCTCCTGTGTCTGGGCACTGCTGGGAGGACTCTACACCCACCCCTCCTGCGTCTGGGCACTGCTGGGAGGACTCTGCACCCACCCCTCCTGCGTCTGGGCACTGCTGGGAGGACTCTGCACCCACCCCTCCTGTGTCTGGGCACTGCTGGGAGTGATAGGCCCCCACCCCTCCTGTGTCTGGGCACTGCTGGGAGGACTCTACACCCACCCCTCCTGCGTCTGGGCACTGCTGGGAGGACTCTACACCCACCCCTCCTGTGTCTGGGCACTGCTGGGAGTGATAGGCCCCCTCCCCTCCTGTGTCTGGGCACTGCTGGGAGGACTCTACACCCACCCCTCCTGCGTCTGGGCACTGCTGGGAGGACTCTGCACCCACCCCTCCTGCATCTGGGCACTGCTGGGAGGACTCTGCACCCACCCCTCCTGTGTCTGGGCACTGCTGGGAGGACTCTACACCCACCCCTCCTGTGTCTGGGCACTGCTGGGAGGACTCTGCACCCACCCCTCCTGTGTCTGGGCACTGCTGGGAGTGATAGGCCCCCACCCCTCCTGTGTCTGGGCACTGCTGGGAGGAATCTACACCCACCCTTCCTGCGTCTGGGCACTGCTGGGAGTGATAGGCCCCCACCCCTCCTGTGTCTGGGCACTGCTGGGAGGACTCTACACCCACCCCTCCTGCGTCTGGACACTGCTGGGAGTGACAGGCCCCCACCCCTCCTGTGTCTGGGCACTGCTGCGAGGACTCTGCACCCACCCCTCCTGTGTCTGGGCACTGCTGGGAGGACTCTACACCCACCCCTCCTGCGTCTGGGCACTGCTGGGAGGACTCTGCACCCACCCCTCCTGCGTCTGGGCACTGGTGGGAGGACTCTGCACCCACCCCTCCGGTGTCTGGGCACTGCTGGGAGTGATAGGCCCCCACCCCTCCTGTGTCTGGGCACTGCTGGGAGGACTCTACACCCACCCCTGCTGCATCTGGGCACTGCTGGGAGTGATAGGCCCCCACCCCTCCTGTGTCTGGGCACTGCTGGGAGGACTCTACACCCACCCCTCCTGCGTCTGGGCACTGCTGGGAGTGATAGGCCCCCACCCCTCCTGTGTCTGGGCACTGCTGGGAGGACTCTACACCCACCCCTCCTGCGTCTGGGCACTGCTGGGAGTGATAGGCCCCCACCCCTCCTGTGTCTGGGCACTGCTGGGAGGACTCTATACCCACCCCTCCTGCGTCTGGGCACTGCTGGGAGGACTCTGCACCCACCCCTCCTGTGTCTGGGCACTGCTGGGAGGACTCTACACCCACCCCTCCTGCGTCTGGGCACTGCTGGGAGTGATAGGCCCCCACCCCTCCTGCGTCTGGGCATGTACGCTCCATACATACACTGTTGGGGTGGGGGTACGCTCCATACATATGCGGGTGGGGGTACGGTCCGTACATACACGGGTGGGGGTACGCTCCATATGTACACTGTTGGGGTGGGGGTACGGTCCGTACATACACGGGTGGGGGTACGCTCCATATGTACACTGTTGGGGTGGGGGTACCGTCCGTACATACACTGTTGGGGTGGGGATACGCTCCATACATACGCGGGTGTGGGTACGGTCCGTACATACACTGTTGGGGTGGGGGTACGCTCCATACATACGCGGGTGTGGGTATGGTCCATTCATACACAGGTGGGGGTACGGTCCGTACATACACGGGTGGGGGTACGCTCCTAATGTACACTGTTGGGGTGGGGGTACGGTCCGTACAGACACGGGTGGGGGTACGCTCCATACATATGCGGGTGGGGGTATGGTCCGTACATACACTGTTGGGGTGGGGGTACGCTCCATACATACGCGGGTGTGGGTACGGTCCATTCATACAGGGGTGGGGGTACGGTCCGTACATACACAGGTGGGGGTACGCTCCATATGTACACTGTTGGGGTGGGGGTATGGTCCGTACATACATGGGTGGGGGTACGCTCCATACACACGCGGGTGGGGGTACGGTCCGTACATACACTGTTGGGGTGGGGGTACGCTCCATACATACGCGGGTGTGGGTACGGTCCATTCATACACGGGTGGGGGTACGGTCCGTACATACACGGGTGGGGGTACAGTCCGTACATACACTGTTGGGGTGGGGGTATGGTCCGTACATAGACTGTTGGGGTGGGGGTACGCTCCATACATACGCGGGTGTGGGTACGGTCCATTCATACACGGGTGGGGGTACGGTCCGTACATACACTGTTGGGGTGGGGGTACGGTCCGTACATACACTGTTGGGGTGGGGTTCGCTCCATACATACGCGGGTGGGGGTACAGTCTGTACGTACAGGTGCCCACGCTGTGGAGTGCTTGTGCGGCCCGTACCCAGGCCTTTGGCTCATGGGTACAGGCCGTACCGCCATTGTTGGGGTGACGTGGGTGTGGGCGTGGTACGACTCGTACCCACGCTCTTAAGGCGTGGGTACGGTACATACCTGTATTGTTGTGTTGCCGGTTCGCGTCGTCGCCCACTTCTGTTGTGGCGGACGCTGGCGTTGCTGGACACGCCCCCACCCCCTCGAAGTGACCAGGGCCTGGAGGTCAGGTATGTCCAGGGCATGTGTGTTGTGTGACTTGGGTGGGGGTTTCGTGTCCTGCCCCTGCCCCCCCCCCCCTTTGCCCCTGGGTGTTGTTCTGACCTTCTGCGGCGTCTGCGTCGGTACCTGTAGAGGAGGTCGACTGCTAAGAGGGCCGGGATGACTCGTAGGTTCGGGTCCATGTCTGTCCGTCGCGTACAGGTGCTCCTTGTGCGCGTCGTCCTGATTTCCCGGCAAATATTCTCCGCACGGGATGACGTCGGTGCGAATCGTACTTCCTGGTTCGTAGAACGCAGGCTGCATGCATCCCGACGTCACGTCGGCGCTTTTCCGGATGTCATTTGTAAGTTTATTTTCCTCGGTTGGTGTTTTGTACGATTCGTACGGAAATAGTGTTTCCGTGCGAATCGTACTTGCATGTTTGTAAAGTTTTGCAACCGGGTACGAGTCGGACGGAGAATACGCTCCGACCGACGGTTCGTACCCGATTTCTCCAGGATCCTAATCGGCACCTAGATGTTTCTTTAGATGTAATTCTCAATTTACTAATAATTTGCAACAGTTACTTGTCCATTCAGGGCATTTTGGTTCTCATACGGGTTTGTGTCCATGGTGTCATCAATTATAACAGTTTTTAGTTTAAGGAAGTCTATTGTCTGAAGATTGGCACCCATCCCGGTGCGACCTTCACGGGTACAGTCTGCCTGGGGCCAGGACGAGGTTATTGTTGCTCATCTTTTATCGCAGGCGCACTTCACCCAGTGACTTCTGTATATCGTCTGTCCGTCAAATAGGGATGGCAGCCATTTTGTGGCCACTCCAGAAAGGTCAAATTAAGCAGAGAAACACAAAACATAATTAATACATGGAAGTGACTATTAAAATGTTATTCCCTCACTAAACCCTTTATGTGTGTGTATTTATCTAGCAAAAGCAACACGCATTGCGGTTTATACTCACTTTAAAAGCACAATTCACAAATCACATCACAAAAGCAACATATAACATGCAAATTCTAAATATCTAACATTAGTATGCGTACGAAATTAGTTTACGTATCAATCAAGCCATGCCAATGCGATTCCCACGTGTATTTTCTAATTAGTAATGTTGATTATTCAAACACAGCAAACCATTAATACTATCAATATTAATTAGTTATTCGTTTGAATTTTAACACGATAAAATGGAAGAGGTATACGAATTTTAAGGAAAACCTCACTCCAGCAATCCCCCCTTTGGTGATATTATCACCACACAACACCCAAATTTAGTGCTCTTTTACGGAAATTTGAAATGACTTCTTACTCATAGCTCATAATTCAGTTTCTCCATATTCATCTCTTTTTGCTTTTTTATACATACTTTCTTTCCACTCATCTAAGGCTATCTCTTCTAAATCCTTTTCTGGATCTTTTCCTTTTCTCTTAAGTTTATCTCTTTTTATTTTATTATTTGTTTTCTCATTTCTACAACACATACACCCTAATCTTAATTCTAATAATGCAACTATCACACATGTTAATGGAAACAAAATTTTACCTATAAAAGTACTACCTATTTTAGCTAAGAAATTTTTAATAGCAGCTATTTTCTTTCCCATTCTTGTCCATACATCTTCAACCTCTAGTGGTACAAGTTCATCATGCAATTCAGTAATATTTTTAATGTAAACCTTTAGATCTTTACTCTCGTCTGGAATGTAAGTGCAACAATGTTGAACTTTCAGCATTCCACAGACTCCACCCTCTTTTGCCAATAGAATGTCAAGGGCAAGTCGATTTTGCATTACCATAGCACGCATGGCAACCATTTCAGTATTAACCAAAAAGAATCCATTAGCAGTGCTTGTTGACAAGTGATCCACTACTGTAGATAATCTTCTAATTGTATTTGCATTCAGAGTTATTCCCACTGCTGGTATCAATGCACAAAAGATGTCACCTACAATTTCTGCCCAAGATTCTCTCTTTCTACGCACTAAATGACTATTTAAACTATTTACACCCTCTTCTCTGTCCATGTGGAAGATTTTTGGAAATACCAGGCCTACGTAACATGTGCCATACCAATGGTCTGGCAAACGATAATATGCCCTGTTCCCACAGATAAAATATATTCCAGGAGATACTGGATCTCTTCCACCTTTAAATCCCCATCCACCTATGATTCGGTATGTATCATGGCACTCACTATTACCTACAAAAAGATTATCATATGCAGTTTGATTCCTTCTTATACAAAATTTTCCTTTCTGAGGCCTATCTAAAGCTATTGTTGGGGTTGACTCTCCTTTTGTCAGATGTTTCTCCATTTCTATGTCCCAAGCCGCTTTCTCAACCTTTCCTTCTGATGCCTTTTTATGCATCTTATGCCTTCTTTCCTCAACCATATTCAAAAATATCTTTTCTTCTTTCTGTAAACTGCATGTCAAATTATATTTAAACACAGCTTCTAATGTTAGTTCACTAGTCTCTAAGAAAAATTCACCAAAAACTTTAGCAGGTTTTACCTTATTTAGTTTATTATTAGCAGGCACTAATGCAAAAATGTTATCTACATCTGAAAAATAATACTCTAATTTCCCTATCTGATAAAATAAACTAGCTATTACACTACCTGTTATTCCATAAGTAGCTGGAAGGTGATGATAAGTCACTCCCTCTGCCACAGAAGCAGGTAACTGCATACAGACGTGGCAGTCCCTTACATCCATAGTCTTTACATATTCATACAATAATTTTGAAAATACATTATTAGAGAAATTGTTAATAGACCTATCTTTATGCAAATGAATGTTTGTTTCTACAGTCGGTACTACCGTTGAAATTTTACCTATGTTAGTTTTATTTTGCCCATGTCCTTCTATTGTATCTATTGTGACTTTAAATGATATTACAAGAGCTAGGATGCTCCATAAAAGCATTAATAATCCTGTACAACAGCAACATGTTTTACACCATCTTTTCATGAATGTACATCTACTTTTACTACCATCTATGTTAGCCATCTTTACTAAAATAGACCGTGTCTTTTAACTTAGCCTCTTCTACTTTATGACCAGTTTCTAACCCAAAGTTTCTAAGCTTCTACTTGATTCCACCAGTTTCTACTTCTTCTCTTTTATTATCGTTTTCCACATCAACAGCTTCTCTGTTTATTCAGTTTGGCATCTCATCGTCCTTTGCCTCATTCTCCCAATCAGGATACAGAATTTCCTGAATCTCCGCTTCTTCCTCTCCAATGTCGGACAAGAGAACTCTCAGGATTTCTGATTCTTCTTCTTCTTTAACCACTTTCAGTAAAGCCTCCTCTGGATCTCCTTGACTGTCTGCCTCTTGGGGTTCTTCAGGCAGGGCCACATATGTCCATTCCGGCGATTTATACTTCTGGTTAGGCTTTCTTGTCCTTCCGGACTCTTTGGTTACAACTGTTTCTTCCTCCTTTGATTTTCCCTGACTCGTGACTTCATTCACCTGTTCAGCTCTTGATGATTTCACTCGAGACAATCGATATCTTAGTCTCTTTATTTTGTTCGGCCAAACTTCTGGTTTTACAGTTCTTTTCAATTTACTTTCTTTGACATTCTTTTCATTCTTTTCTTCTCTCCAAGCTCTCTTTCTCAGAACTCGACCTTCAGGTATTTCGTTCTCACTCTCTTCTGACTCTACCCCAACTTGCTTTTCTTTTTCACCAGTCTCTTTATCCACCACTTGTTCTGGTTGCCCTACTTCTTTCCCTTCTCGGGTCTCCGACATGCAATCTTCCTGCTGACTACTTGTCCCTTCACCTAGCTGGATGTTGCAATTCCCAACACCTCCTCGGGGGTCTTCCGCAATCTGTCCCTCTCTCTCTGTATCTGTCCCTTCTTCACTCAATTCTATTATTTCAGGTGGAATTTCTCTCAGTTTTTCATCTGGGACTTGCTTTCTTTGAATTTCTTTTACTGCTTCCTCTTTGTCTTTTCCTTCCTTCTTTTTAGGTTCTTTTCTAGGACCTTTCTTTCTTTGCTCGTCTTCAGAATCTGAGCTGTCCGAAATCTGTAGTCTTCTGCTCAGAGAGACACTTCTGGGAACTAGAATCTGTTTTGGTTCATTTTCCCCCCTTTCAGGATTTTCTCGTGTTTTTGGTTCTTCGTTGTCTGATTCAGTACTTGACTCTAATTCGTCATAATACTCTTTCTCCTTGCAATCCACTGGATTTGGTATTCTCAGAGTATGGCTGGCATGGATCCAGTTTTTCAGTCCAGCACGCTGTTGTCGTGGTCAGAATGACTTGTCTTGGTTTTCCCGACCTGGGAACCAAACAGTTTCTTCTTCTGTGGACCTTTATCCTCACCCAATCTCCTGGGCTTAGATCATGGGCTGGCTTCTTTTCAAGGGTGGTGGCATCCGCTCCAACCTGATGAAACACAGAATGAACTGCGTCAGCCAGGCCTTTACAGTACTCCAACACCATGTCATCAGAAATCGTCATCAGTTTGTTGACTGGTATGTAAGCATGCCTCATTGCACGTCCCATGATTATTTCATGAGGACTTAACCCTGTAGTTCTATCTGGGGTTGCACGTATGGTCATCAAAACTAGAGGCAAGACATCAGGCCATTTCATTCCTGTGGCTAAACACATTTTTCGATTTCTGTTTTTGATTGTACCATTCATTTGCTCAACCACACCAGAAGCCTCTGGTCGGTAGGCACAGTGCAGTTTCTGTTGTACATTCAATGCTTCACTGACCAATTTTACAATCTCATTATAGAAATGCTCTCCTCTGTCTGATTCAAGGGTCACTGGGAACCCGAACCTGGGGATGAATTCTCTCAAAAGCGGCTTTGCTACTGTCAATCCATCTTTTCTCCTTGTCGGGTATGCTTTTACCCACCTGGAGAATACGCAGACTATGACCAGAACATACCTCAATCTGTTACATGTTGGCATCTCAATGAAATCTATTTGCATTCTGGTAAAAGGCCCTCCTTCTCGGCCTATAGTTCCTAGGCTCACCACTGTCATTCTTCCCGGATTGTATTGCTGACAAATTAGACATCTCTGACATAGACTCTCTGATATAATTCTAAATTTTGGGTTGTACCTGGTCTGTTTGAACGACCTGATCATAGCATCTCTCCCTATGTGTCCCTGGCCATGATACATCCGTGCCATGGTAGACAACATGCTATCTGGCAGGACTGGTCTTCCATCTCGATAGACCCACACCTGATCCTTTTCCCTTGGTGCACATCCTGCTTTTACCCACTGCCTTGTTTCCTCATCTCTTGCTTCCTCCTGCAATTGTCTCACTTCTTCCCATGTCCCCACAATGTTAGTAAACATTAAGGAATAGGAAGTCATTTCTCTCTCCTTTGCCCGATTGACTGAATACTGATTTCTGGCACAGCACTGTGCCATGTCATTGGCATATCTGTTGCCGACAGTAACGTAATCCTCACCTTGGTTGTGGGCAGCACATTTCACCACAGCCAATTGTTTAGGCAGCTGTATCGCCTCAATCAACTTTCCAACCACTTCAGCATTCTTTATAGGAGTTCCGCTTGAGGTTAGGAAACCTCTTTGTAGCCACAATTGGCCAAAATCGTGGACAACTCCGAAGCCATACTGGCTGTCAGTTATCACAGTCACTCTCACACCTTTCCCAATTTTGCATGCTCGAGTCAGAGCCACTAATTCTGCTACTTGAGCAGATTTTACTCCTTTTAAATAAGATGCTTCCAACACTGCTGCAACCGTGCACACTGCATATGCTGCACTCAACACTCCTTCTTCTGTTCTCAAACATGACCCATCAACAAACATTACATAATCATTTTCTGCCAAAGGTACATCTTTTATGGCTGGTCGCGGTTTCGTACTATACTCAAGCACATCCAAACAATCATGATCTGCTTCATCTCTCACTTCCACATTCTCAGCATCAGGTAATAACGTTGCTGGATTCACATTCACACATCTCGCAAGGCTCACATTCGTTGCACCTAATATGACTTTCTCATACTTAGTCAGCCGACTATGTGTCATATACTGAGTACGACTCCTTGTTAAAAGAATCGCCACATCATGAGGTACAAACACTTTCAAAGGATATCCCATCACGATTCCTTCACTCTGCTCTAAGCTTCGACATGTTGCAGCTATTGCTTTCAGACAACCAGGTAAGCCTACGGCTACTGGATCAAGCATCGATGAATAATATGCAATCGGTCTCCTCAATCTTCCATGCTTCTGGATTAACACAGAAAGTGCACATCCATTTCTTTCACTGCAATATAGCTCAAATTCTTTTTCATAATCAGGCATACCCAATGCTGGGGCTTCACACAATCCATCTTTCAATTGTTTGAATGCTGCTAATTCTTCCTTATTCAATTCATGGGGATCTTTTACATCACTCCTTGTTAGCCGTACCAGAGGTTTTGCAATCAGCGAAAAGTTGCTGATCCACTGGCGGCAGTACCCTACCATTCCCAGAAACATTCTCACTTCTCTTTGAGTCATGGGGGCTCTCATTCCTTTTATGATTCTGATTCTGTCTATTGTTATTTTCCTCAATCCTTTTTCAATGTTATGTCCCAAATACTGTACTTCTTTCTTACAATACTGCAGTTTGACTGGGGACACTTTTAGTCCTCCATCTGCCAGGTGATTTAGTAAGGCTATAGTGTCTACTTCACAAGCTTCACGAGTTTTCGACGCCACAAGGAGGTAGTCGA
Source organism: Triturus cristatus (assembly GCF_964204655.1). Taxonomy (NCBI): domain Eukaryota; kingdom Metazoa; phylum Chordata; class Amphibia; order Caudata; family Salamandridae; genus Triturus; species Triturus cristatus. The sequence goes on from NC_140583.1 coordinate 611,131,100, forward strand.
TGTACTGAACTCTCGGGCATTTGCAGACTTTCCAATGACCTTTTCAATAATTGATTAAATATTGTGGGGCTTTCTGTATACCCCTGTGGGATTCGGCACCATGCCAAAATACGGTCTCCAAACCGAAATGCAAAAATCTGCTGACTGTCGTGATGCAATGGGATGGAAAAGAACGCATGGCATAAATCAATCACTGTATACCATTCTGCATCATGGGGAATCTGATACAAAATCACTGATGGATTTGGTACAATGGGACATCATGGCACAACGATTTTGTTCACCTTTCTTAGGTCTTGCACTATTCTGAACTTCCCATTTGGCTGTTTCAGGCCCATTATGGGTGAGTTACATGGACTGCTCATTATCTCTCTCAGAATTCCTTGCTTGATCATTTTCTCAATTATTGGAGTTACTCCTTCAATTATTTCAGGTGTCAATCTATACTGAGGAATGTTCGGATAACTTACTCCATCTTTCACAGTAATTTTTACTGGGTCTACGTTTCTCATTAACCCTACATCTTCTCCAGTGAAATCCCAAACCTCTGCTTTTACAGACAGTTTCAATTCTTTAGGCAGTTCATCTGGATTAAATACTGCATATGTTCCAATATTCTCACATTCCCTGTTAGCTATGGTCATTTTATACAATACATCCTCATCTGGTGTTTCAAAAGCTATTCCATCTTTAGTACAAAATATAGTACAATTCATCTTGCACAACAGGTCCCTACCTAGCAAGTTCACAGGACTGGTGTCAAACACCACAAATCGGTACATTTCAGAAAATTTCCCTATACTAACCTTTACGGGTTCTGTAAGGTATGTTTTTAACTGTTGGTTAGAAACACCAACTACTTGGATCGTTTCATCCGAAAGAGGAAGATTCTTAACATCAGCTGATCTAACAGTAGATCGAGTAGCGCCAGTGTCCACTAGGAAAGTAATGTTATCATCATTAATCTTCCCATCTACAAATGGTCCTGTCTGGTCTACTTCTAGAGTTGCGCCAAGTACGCACTCTTCTTCCTCCCTTCGGCACCGTCAATAACCCATTTCTGAATCACTCTCATCGTGTTGCAGCCAATACTGCGAAACAGTGTGAGCGCGTGATGGTTTATTTACCTGTTCTTCATTGTAGAATCCCGATTCATTACTATACTTCTGTGAGTTTCTGTTCTGTGGAAAAGGTGGTTTTGGCACCTGATTCTGAGAGGTAACCACCTGCTGCTGTTGCTGCAGTTGACCACCCACCTCTTTCCGCACCTGTGGATTCAACGATCGATTTTCAATATTAGTATTTGGAGGGTTTTTACACTTGGATTTCCAATGCCCTAGCTCACCGCAATTGTGACATGGGAATTTCTTTTTAGCTTCTTCTATATTACTCCTCCCTTTCCCAGGACTAAATCTTGGTCTTACTCCTGGATTGTTCACTTGTTCTACCAACTGAGCTTCCTGTCATTCAGCCACCTTTACCTGTGCCCACATTGCCTTTACTTTCAGTTTTTGCTGTTTTGACTCAATTGCATCGCTGAAATATTTTGCATGTCTCAAAACTTCATCTATTTTCTTATTTTGCCAATCAACTGTATACTGCTTTATCATATCACCAATTTCTGGGTGTAAACCATATACAAATCTGTATACGAAATGACTCAAATCTTTATCACTCAGGTTCTCATCTCCACTGAACTGTTTAACAGCCTGAATTAGCCTCTCATAATATGCATGTACTGACTCCTTGCTTTCCTGATGGGTTCTGTCAATTTTTACCCAATCGGTCTCTTTAGGAGGTACCTTATTTTTCAGAAATGCCAAAACCTGCTCATATTTCTTCATTACTTCTGGGTCGGGAGCTCCTGTCTTAGGGTCCCTAGGATACTCCTGAGTGGGCCAATTTATCATCAGCTTGCATTCTGTCCACAAATCTGCTGGTACTATTATATCAAATAGACTATTCAAATCTATCCATAATACCTTTGACAATTTTACAAATCTGTCTACCTGCCGGTACCACTCGACGGGCTTTTCGCGTAGTTGAGGGAAATCATTTGTGAAAGACAAAATGTCCTGTCTTGTCCATGGAACATGTACATACCCTCCTCCTGGAATCTCTCTCATGGGGTATTCTGTCGTTACCTTTCCTTTCTCTCTAACGGGAAATGCTGAAGCTGTCTTTTCTGTAGTATTATTGCGTCTTTTACACCACTTACTTCTCCATCTGTCCACATCTCCCCATTTTCTCAACAAACCGATTATGTCCTTAATCTGACTTATCCTTCCTGTAGTATTCATGTTCTCTATATCCTTTTCAGTGAAATCAACTCGATAAGATTTATGTAGTGCTTTTACTTTGTCAAAATCTATTCCCATTTCGTTTGCAATTTCCTCTAATCTTTCATGCAAGTTTTTCGCTCTCCACGTTGCACTCTTGCAGAGAAACAACAATTCCTCATCCTGATAGTTTTTCAATTTTTCAGTAGGGATAGTTCCTACTATTAATTCTTCTAATACCATTTGTAATTTGGCCACATATATTGACTGGGATTCTTGATCCTTTCTCTGTAGCCCTCCGAGCCATTCGCTTAATTCTTCTACAGAGGGCCCTACCGGGTTATCTACATTATTTTGTTCTGGAGCCTTTTGTGGTTCTAATAATGTTTCCCCTGTCATTCTACTCTTTTCAGCATAAATTTGATTTACAAATGGATTATTTGAAACACTCGGTTCAAACATATTTATTGTCGGTCCCCACGGATTCTCAATTTGACTCCGTTCAGTATTTTCAATTAGATTTTGGCTTCTGTATGGCACTGTCAAACAATGTTCAGTATCTTTTTGTTTCTCAAATATGGGCATTACTGGACCTATCGTTACTGGAACTGTTACAGCTTCTAGATTTTTGGTCAATTCTCTTATTTTCTCGGTTAATTCTAGGGTAGATTTGGCCAGTTCTACTGAATTTTCACCATTTACCCTACTTTCTGTCTGTTTTTCTATCTCTCTTGCGGAGTTACTTTTCCCTAATTCTGGTGACATAGTCTCTGTCTTAATTGTTCGTAATGTTTCTCTCATTGGGGCACTTGGTGACAATGCTTCTGGTTCTGGTCGATACGGTGGTGGGTTTTTGTAAAACACCTCATCAAGAACATCATCTTCCGATTCATTCGCTTCATACCCACTCAAATCCACATTACGCCTTTTCTCGGTGCATTTTCTCCCTTCATTCTCTCCTACCATTCTCACAGGAAACATACCCTGAGTCATACTTGCATTCCGCCACCTTTTCATCCGGTTGTCATGTGTCTCATGTCCGTATGGTCTACCGAACATGTATTGGTAACCCCTACCACTTCTCTGCCTTTCTCGTTCAAGCATTTTGTCTTCCCATTCCATCAATGCCTCAAACTGCGTCGGTCTAGGTCTTGGTTCTGAGTCCATCATTTTGTCTCGGAGATTTCTCAAAACAGCCAAATTAAAGGAACCATGTTCTGGAAACGCCAGGACTCCATTGTCCTTGGTGTATTTTACCCAATTATCTAACCAAATACAAGTATGATACCCATATTTCGCAATCATTATAGATGCGGGTGTTTTCGGTGGAGGAAGTAACTGTCCTTCCCTAGTCTCAACTGGTTTATCTTTCTTGAACCACTTCTTAATTTTCCCAAACCACGATTTATTCTTTTCTGGTGGTTGGTAATACATTTTCTCGATTTCCATGTACCGTTTAGTCTTCTTACAATGGTACCGCTATTCCGTCCACTCACATCGCGACTCTTACTAACGCACCAATCAGGAGCGTCTACGTCACTATCACAATCCTCCAATCTCAGCGCGACTCACACTAACTCACCAATCAGGGAGCGTTTACGTCACTCTGTATTCCCCCACTCCTAGCGCGGCTTTACACTATCGCACCAATCCGGAGCGTTTTACGCCTCCAACCTACTGTCCAATCACAGCGCGGTCGTTCTGACGTCAGCAGCCGCTGCGACAGCTCTGCTCTGCTCTCGTCTACCCCTCCTTTACAAAATCCGCGCAGTAAGTTTTTGTATCAATTTCTACAATTCTGTTAGTAACAACACAAAAACATCTCCATTGTCTGATTTGCTTACAAAAGAACAGCAAAAGACCTTTCTCACGAGAATTCCGTCTTTCTCGAGAACAGCGTTTACCTCTGTCCTACTACGGAATTAGTACTTCCGTTGATAAAGTAGCACATCCCTCTACTTCACCCTTCTATCAAGCATCAACTAACCGCTTCTCTAGAATTAAATAACACTAGAGTTTTGCCATCAATTAGAATGCCTTTTTTATACACACACTGTCATACAGGGAAAATGTAAATCATTCACACAGACTTCTGTCTTTCTCGAGAGCAGCGCTTACCTCTGCCCTACTACAGAATATACCATTGGTTAACAAAGCAGCGCTTCCCTCTACTTTGTCCTTCTTGCAAGCTCAGAATATACCTGCTACCTTTTCAGCAGTAAGCGTTATCGGTATGCCATTTGGTTTCCTGGTACCTAAGACCAAAATTTCACAGGTAACCCTTTGCTAACATTCATTCTTCTCTCACACAGAAAATATCCCTAATGACAACACACGACGATGTTGCCGAATCGAACCCAGACAATGCGCCGTGTAACTTCGATTGCTACACGTTTCCTTCCCGTGTACCTACGGGCAACCACAATCCCGTCTTTCCCGAGAGCAGCGCTTACCTCTGCTCTACTACGGAACTGTTACAAACTTCCGACTCCCTACATCCCAGAAGCCGTGCAAACAACATATAACTCGACGCGACTCAACATAGAGTGTTAGTACATAAACCAATACCAATCAATAATCAATAAGCTATTTACAAGCAATCGTCACTAAACCCAAAACAATAGCTAACCATCATTCTGCTACCAGAAAACTGCTGCAGCGCTGAATACCAAATCCCTTTCTACGTCACAGACCACAGATCTCTTCAACCACATTCATTCACTCATTCACTGGTGGGGCCCATAACACCATTCATTCATTCTTCTTTAGATCTATGGTACTCGAGAGGGGATCCTTTTATTCCATACGCTGGAATGGGAGGAAATACACAAATCCCTGATGAGTAATAAGTTCACCTATTCTTCCCTACCTCACCAGGATCTAAACTTTTAACCTAGTAGTTCCTCCCATGGATAGGCCATGGATCAGCTGAGTTGCTGGGTAGAGTGACACTTAATTCTCCTAAACAATATACATCAATACACTTCTAAAATAATAACCTGACACAGTTCTTAAATGAATTGAAATATTTATCTAAATAACGCTTAAGAAAATCATAAAGCATTCAATATTTTGATTCGCATATTTACCTAATCTGGCTAATTGACGTGCTCTATGTCAAGTTCAGATCTTTTGTCTCTATGCCCATAAATCGATCAATCAGTTCGTAAATTAATTGAGCATCTGATTAGTCCACCAAAGTCTCTGGTAAGCAGCTGTCCAGCAGTGTCACCGTCCTCTCCGTCAGCATAACGTCAGGAAATCGGGAAAAAGCGCACTGACCCTCTCTATTCTACTTCTTTTATAATAAAATCAACAACAAAATGTTACAATACATGTTTTTAAACAAATTTGATTGGTGGAACCAGGATCATTCTTCCTGATTCCCATACACTAGATGTTTCTTTAGATGTAATTCTCAATTTACTAATAATTTGCAACAGTTACTTGTCCATTCAGGGCATTTTGGTTCTCATACGGGTTTGTGTCCATGGTGTCATCAATTATAACAGTTTTTAGTTTAAGGAAGTCCATTGTCTGAAGATTGGCACCCATCCCGGTGCGACCTTCACGGGTACAGTCTGCCTGGGGTCAGGACGAGGTTATTGTTGCTCATCTTTTATCGCAGGCGCACTTCACCCAGTGACTTCTGTATATCGTCTGTCCGTCAAATAGGGATGGCAGCCATTTTGTGGCCACTCCAGAAACGTTAACTTAAGCAGAGAAACACAAAACGTAATTAATACATGGAAGTGACTATTAAAATGTTATTCCCTCACTAAACCCTTTATGTGTGTGTATTTATCTAGCAAAAGCAACACGCATTGCGGTTTATACTCACTTTAAAAGCATAATTCACAAATCACATCACAAAAGCAACATATAACATGCAAATTCTAAATATCTAACATTAGTATGCGTACGAAATTAGTTTACGTATCAATCAAGCCATGCCAATGCGATTCCCACGTGTATTTTCTAATTAGTAATGTTGATTATTCAAACACAGCAAACCATTAATACTATCAATATTAATTAGTTATTCGTTTTAATTTTAACACGATAAACTGGAGGAGGTATATGAATTTTAAGGAAAACCTCACTCCAGCAGATGCATTATGGTAGGCACCTTCTACTCCCATTCAGTGGTCTCTGGGCCACCGCGTGGTTCCTCTGGGCCCGTTGCTTGACCCGGCTCTTGAGGCAGCCCCACTGCTTCCGTAAGTCAAGCACAGTGCGTAGGGTAGTCCCTATGTCATTGACTTTGCTGGAGATCCTTGCCCACATCTTATTCTTGCGCGCCTTGGGGTATGTTGGACCAGGTGCCCATACAAATGTGATTCGGCCCTAATTGTCTCGTCTGCCATCACTTTCAACTCTGAGTCACTGAGTTTGGGCATTTTCTTTGGGGGCATGGTGCAAATGAATGAGGGGTGCAGGGTGCAAGGTAGTGGTGGAGATATGTGCGGTGTGTGGGTGGAAGTTGTGTTGTGTGGTGATATGTGTATGTGGTGTTGTGCGGTGTGAGTCAATGGGGTCCTGTCTCACTGTCTTGGCTTGTGGTGTGCAAAGGATGCTGGTCCAGGATGGGGTTGGTTTTCTACTTTGGTCTGTGGTTGTGTTCACTTGGGTGATGGCCTCCATATGTCTCTTCCATGCTGTGCATGGCTTCCCTTGCCGGGAGCAAGTTGGGGGTGTATCATTGTAGCGTGTGTGTTGTGATTGAGGGCAGCAGGGGGTACAGGCACACTTCGGGCGTTGTTGTGGGGTTGGTTCCGTCCGTGATTCATTTGGCCTAGGTGCATACGCGGTGGTCGGACGCAATGCTCGGTCCACCAGCTCCGCATTCTTATCATAATTGGCTATGCGGTCATGCCGTGGCAGAAGCGGCCTTTTCGAACCTTTGAACAGCTTTCCCCATCCGCCATGGTCAGATTTGCAGCTTTTCCGTCCATGATGGATGGTCTTTTGTGGCATTCATCCTGCGTGGTCTGGTTTTGCGCACATTACATCGTAATCTGACCGATGGGATTGCCACGGGTCATGCGGGGGGATTTTTTACACATCCATGGCGGTCGAAGGGCTTTTCCATCCGTCATCGCAATGGGCCCCTAAATCTCTATGAAGTGTACACATTCCTGCTGCTGTTAAAGTAGCAATGTCTAATGTGCTATATTCAAGCTAAGACCAGCCAGGTCACTCCTTTCCTGAGCAGACCGAGTCTCACGTTTTCTGTGGTATGGGGTAGGGCACCTGTAAACCAATTAATATGCTCTTGGTAAGTACATGGGATTTCAATGTTTACGTATTGGAAGTACTCTTCAGGTAGTTCATCTTCAATGTAAGCATGAAACAACTGTGTCTATGCATCTGCAGGCGGGAATTAACCCATGAGTAGAATACCTCTGTTCTAAATGCTTTGTGTGCCTCGACCACGAAGGTAACATCTCCACCCGTTGCCAGGAGGCCATGTTGTAATAATTTCATAGTAAATGTCTGTCTGCAATCTTTCAGTAATATTTAGAGCCACTACCTGCTCCTCGGTGTAATCACCAGCTTGCTTGCTTACGGACAATATGTGGAGAGAAAAAGCATGTTATTTAAATACATTTTATAGAGAGATGGTATCCACAATACGGGAAAATGTTAATCCTCCAAGCTTGAATAACCTACAGTCAATACGTAGTGTATACCTACTCAGCAGAGGTGCATTTATTTCCTGTCCCACTTTGGATGTCTCCGGATTAAATGTGAGTAGGGGTCTCTGAGAAAGCAAGACTGAACTACTCAGATTGACCTTTACAGAAGAACTCAACCAACGTTGGCAGCGCCAATTTGTGTATTTTCTACTAATCCATAGGATCTGCACATTTGTGTGGACAACATAAACTAGGGGCTTGGTGCCAAGACTGATTCCAGACACCCCGCAGGATATGTTGGCCTATAGACCACCTAGCTCACAGTGCCACCAGAAGCCCATCAGAAAGTGAAGGATTTCTGACAACCACTGAACATGACAACCCTGACTCCTCAGGGATCGTGGAAACAGGACAGATCCTTTCGTTCAGTCACTCATGCTCACTTTTTCCCAGAGAAATATACAGAGAATACGCAGTGGGACATTTTCAATATGTTTATTGAACCAACGTTATTCTTGTATAGAAAATGTGTGCTTCAATGAATAATAGACAGAAGCAGATAAACGTTATTACAAGCACCAAAAGTGTATACAATAGCTAAAGTTCTACCATGGTGCTAAAACAGTGTATATATGCTGGTTTATAAAACAAGGAAGTAATCTTACGTACTCCTATGATGCGGACCCTGCGCTAAGTGTACCCCTAGTATGTGTAAGTGTAAAGCCAAGAATCCCACCAAGGTACGATCTAACCATATTACCTGATGGGATAGAATGAAGGACCCCGTCTTGGTCACGACCTGGACACCCCTCACGAGATGTCAGACCGCTGCATGGTGAAGTCTCAGTATGCAGGGACCCCCGGTGTCAGCAGTAGTGCCTCCTCTGCTACTCTATTGGGATGCTCATCATTTATAATAGAAAGCAGCCTTGCAATGTGTGTATACATTAGTAATGTTATGGATATGTAGCTAGCCCTGTCAACCCATGGATAAAGATAGAGATTACATTTGTACATAGTGCAAAAATAGACCTTGTACATGATGCTCAGGGCATTGTGATCATGTTGTGCGAAGCTAGACATGTAAACAAGTTTTGTTTCGGAAAATCGAATCCAACGTTGTTGTGTATGCAAATATGTGCAAAAATTCACAGCTGAAATGTTATTGTGAGGAAAATGTATGAAAATAACTGCTTTGCTACATGGGCCTAACCCCGGAATATAACAATGGTGTTCTGTTTTTAAAGAAGACTGAGGACTTTGTTCACCATTACTTGGCTTACGTGCAAGCCAGCACAATAAACTTCACTGAGACTTATCTCTTGGACTGCAAGCTTCTATGTGGTAGTGATGCAGTAATCTTGGATATATACACACCACACACACACACACACACACACATATATATAGGGCGAGACCCCGGGGATGGGGTCCCCGGAGCAGAAATTGGCCCTGGTGGCCACACTGTCCGCCTTATTACAAATAGGACAGGCCCAAGTGAATGGCGTCCCCAGGGCTGAAAAAGGTGTTGGGAGGGGGGTACATACCCCGCTCTCCCATTGCAGGGGGGCACATACCCCCCTCTCCCATTGCAGAAAGGCATGACCCCTCCCCTATTTGAAAATAAAAGAAAAAAATATAAAGGCTGGGCCCAGACCTGAAATCAGCCCGGGGAGGGGGGGGGGCCCTAGTCACCTTCCCCATTGCAGAAAGGCCTGACCCTGGGGGATGGTGTCACTGGTGCTGAAATCAGCCCAGGGAAGCAGGCCACATGGCTCCCTTGCCCTAATAAAATACAATTTAAAAAAATCCCAGCCCAGGTGAAGTCACTGGAGGCCCCACCCCTTTCTGTGAGTGGGTGTGTGAGTGTCTGAGTGGGTCTGTCAGTGCATGTGTGGATCTGTGAGTGGCTGTGTAAGTGTCTTTGTGGTTCTGTGAGTGGGTGTGTATGTGTGGGTCTCTCAGTGGGTGTGTGAGTGTCTGCATGGGTGTATGAGTGGGTGTGTGAGTAGTTTTGAGGGTTGTGTGAGTGGGTTTGTGAGTGCCTATGTGGATCTGTGTGGGTCTGTGAGTGCCTGCATGGCTCTGTGAATAGATACGTGAATGCCTGTTTAGATCTGTGAGTGGGTCTGTGACTGCCTGTGTGGGTCTGTGAGTAGGTGTGTGAGTGTCTGAGTGGGTCTGTGAGTATCTGTGTGGGTATGTGAGTGGGTGTGTGAGTGGTGCTATGGATCTATGAGTGGGTATGTAGGTGTCTTTGTGGCTCTCTGAGTGGGTGTGTGAGTGTCGGTATTAGTGTGTGTGTGTGAATAGTTTTGAGGATGTGTGAGTGGGTGTATGAGTGGATTTGTGAGTCAGTTACATAACAAACACCACATAGAAGGCATGACGTATATTCTTAAAGATCCAACACATTTAGTTGACTATGGTAAAAACGTACCCTAATCGGGTATTGTGCGAGACTCCTCGAATCATGCGAAATGGCACACTATCTGTGTGCAGAAAAACACCAATGAGGCCTGTCATTCGACCTTCATTTTTTGGTGAAAAGAGCCCCCACTGAGGGTGCCCGTCGTGCATTGCAGCGTCGGCCTGACATGGAGCAAAATTCCAATAATGAAGCATGACACCTACTTAGGTGTCTGAGAGCATTTTTTCCTGCAGAATTACGCTCCCAGCGTACTCTATGGAACCAAATCTGACCTGAGCAGACAAACACACTTCACTAGGAATTGCTAATTCTTTGTACCTAGTCTAATTACCTGGAGCATGTATGCTGGACCTTGATGGGCTCCAAGTCCCTCTCTATTGATATATATAACACAATTCTAGGACCAGATCTACCAGATTACCCTCCAATATCCTATAGAAGGAGTAAGTTGCTTAAAGATCTGTTGGTACAGAGACACCTCAGCAAAACATCCAAGGGCTCAAACTTAGAGGGGATTATAGCATTTTTCCTGTGCTCAAAGTGGAAAACATGCAGGATTAGTTTCAAGAATCTAACTAATCAGGTACCTGGGCAGAAATCGCCTAAAAAGATCAGATTCCTCGAAGAATAACTTAAAGGTTTTCTGTGTTGACCATATACCCCAAGGAGAGAGAGAGTGTGATAGGGTCCTTAAACTAAGAAGATTGGAATCCCACTACATCTTAGACCTCCAGACCAAGATACCCCAGTGGTTGTATAGTGATGAAGAGTTATATTCACATCCAGGAGATTAAAGGACATCAGAAAGATGTTACATTTCAAGCATTGGGTTGCAAGATGAACCACTTAGGTAACAGAATATATCCTATACACATATTGGATGTTAATTAGCAAGGTAGCATTGTTCCCTTTATGTTTCCCCTTCCCCCTTTTCCTTTTCATCTCTCACTTTCCTTTGATTCGAGCAAGATTGATTCAATAACACAAGAAGCCCTTGTATCCTAATTGGCCCTATATTTCCACTCCATAGACCATACATGATCATGATACTGTGCATAGTGGCGAGCAGTTTGCTGATTGTGGGGGTTTTCGCAACCCAATATCTAGTTTTGTTGGATGTATCACAAGATACTGATATTATACCAAACCAATGTCAATATCAGGTCAGACACATAGGAATTGTGAGTATGAATAACATAACAACTGTAAGTTGAATCTATAGCACCCCCTGATATTTGCAAATTTAGGGCTTAATACCTGTTGGATATTTTATCCTACAAAGAAGAGCAGGCTCCCACGTATATAATTCTTGATATTTTTGTATTTACGTAATTCAATTTTTTGTTTATTTGCAATTTATATCTACTTCATTTAGTGCACGAAGAATTTTATTTGAATGGATTAAAAAAGCCAGGAGAATATCTAAATATGAAGATAGTGAATTGATGTCATTTCGAACTATTTGCCTATGCATGACACAATTATGGCGAAAAGACACAATACCTGATGAAATCATGAGTGTCCTTTTTAATGTATATGAAGGATGGAAGTCGCAAATTTTAGATTTAGAACGCTTGTGAAATGCCCGATTGGGAAATGCTGAATGCGGACTGGATTTGGGTCCGTGATTCAGATCATTTAGATATGGGCATTTCCTAGCTGTTGGTTGAAATATGCTGAGATATGTATGGTTTTATTTTTATTTTGACTATGTACTCGTAAGGTCCGGAAACAGTATGACGCGTATGGAATGATTAATTATTTGCTGTCAAAGGACTATTTTACCGTATGTTTACACCAGCACTAAGATGGATGTGTGGGAAAAAAAGGAAAAGAGGCTTTATTGATTCTTTAGTCCGTCTTTGATTTTTTGCTAGATGATTGATACTCAATGTAGAGCCCAGGAGCGCGTGCAGCCCTCCTGACCTTTACCTGCAGCGCCCTGGTGCACTGCAGCAGCGAGCTGCTCTTTATTCAACTCAGCACTAAACCTTCCAAAAAATTTAAAAAACAGGCAAGTATTTATTTAAATGTTGATTGATGTTAAAGAAACGAAGTAGCTAAGGAGTCCTTAACTTTAGGAACACCTTTAAGATATCCTGCAGCAAAAATGTAAAAATATGATAGTCTCTTCAAAATTGTATTTCATTAACCTGCAGAACCGTATCACTTTAATACATCAGAATGTATCAGTGCATTGAGAGTTTTCTTTTTTTGAAAGTGATAGTTTTCAGACATGAATTTAAAAATATTGATCGCCCCACCGTGAAAACAATGTCAATAGTAAAATAATTGGCGAGTCAGTTGTTATGTGCACTCTTTGGGCGGCCTGGGTTATTACTATACATGAACAACGTTATACTAAATAATCAAACACAGGACACGTACAGCAAACATCCTTAAGTCATGTATTTCAAGGTCCTCTTCTATATGATAATGAAGAGAAAGGAGGGAAAGTGAAATAAAACAATTGCGCAGGTCGCACAATTTGGTAAAGTGGGTAAGCCAGGAATAATCGCAGGTTTTTTGTTTTGCTGCTGTGCAAATTCGGGAAATAGATGTATATGCTTACCTTCCCCTACACCCGCCTTACTGTCAAACTCCTCCCCCCTTGATCGCCTCTGCTGCCATATATGCGTCCCTCAGTCACATCACAGACCAAACTTTTTGGCCCTGGGAAAATGTTTGTGAGTACCCACATCCTAGATCATATTATCCAATTAAATATATCATAGAGTAAGAGTATGTATATTTGAAAGCCTCGAACCGAACACCCCAACATTGACAAAATGCTTCTTTCCTGTGTTGTTCATGTGCTTTTGAATAAAGAACCTTAAAGTATCCCGCGAGTGCCGGTCAACCGGTCATTTATTTTCAAGTTGGCAGTGATTCACGTGAGCCCACCCTCTATAGATCGAGCGCCCACCCATGAGTGCTGGTGACTTTGGTGGTTTGGAGAAGCATATACATTTTTGTTAATATGCTGGTAAATGCATGCGTGGTAAAGATGCATGCGTTGTAAAGCCTGCACTGTAGGGGCATGCGTGGTTCCGACTGCGTTGTAAATGCAGTTTACCGTCCCTCCTTGCTGGTCCTACAACAAGCACAAAGGCTGGTTTACTAAAATGCGTAGATGCTCTGACCGTGAGATTTTAGAATTTAATGCAGGACCCCTCCATTCACAACCACAGCCTCCATTCGGTCCTCTCTTTCCTTTGTCAAAGCTTTTGTTTTCCATATCTCTTGTTCTCGTTGCTTTGCAGTGATTTTAGGCTGTCATAAATAGCGGTACACTTAATCATGTGACATAATGATTTCTGCAAGTGATGTGAGCTGTATTTTTGTCACTTTCAAGTTATGTTTATATATTTGACTTAGAGCCAGTTTTAGAAGTCACTCTAGCCTCATTTATTAACAATACATTTATAAATGGAAAATGAAAAGAAAAAATGTCCTGCGAGTTTTATGAACGTTCCACACAGACCGGTTCCCGTCGGTCCATGTCCTCAAATGCGCAAAAATCTGGACATGTACCATAAAGACAGTTGAAATATGTACACTATTTTCACAGCACTTGGCCATGCTTAGTAAAGCAGAATAAAACGAAACAAGTCACTCAATAGGCTGTCAGCTATTTGCACACGTCTAGCCTCAACCTTCCCCTCTGGGGGCTTCCACCCACCACCCACTGGAGCTGTACTGCTAAGTAATGGGATTCTGAAGCAGGTGCGTCTGGTCCGCCCTCCTCCATGGATAAGTATGCTTTTTGGAGCACAGCTGAGTTTCTGCCTGCTCCCATGATAGCTCACTCATCAGTGTATGCAGTTCTTGGATAAAACACTGGTTGATTACCACCTGGCAGGGACGTTGGTAATATGATGTTTCAGCCCAGGAATAGCAGCATTTTGGACAAAGCGTCCTGTCTTATGTTCATAGCAGAAGCAGTCCGCCGAGAGTGCCCGAGTCAATAGTGTCCCCTGGTTTCCATTGATGGCCTCATGAGTCTGTCAATATACCAGTATATCACAATAGCGGAAGGTAAGAAGATCCTGGTCCATTTGCTGTGACTTCAAGGTCACCAGCTTCAGAGTCCCCTGCAGTAGAAAAGGAGTAAACAAGAATTCTTCCTTTTCACAAGGAGCCCAGAGGCGGCAGTAAAGGTGTTCAGATATGTCATCATTGGATTTAAGCCTGATCAGACATGTGGTATCTAGAGAAAAACATCATCTGCATATGATGAAACTATATAAACATCGAACCATGTGTTGCCCCCATTCTTCGTACACTGCTGACCAATAGCTAAGGTGCCCGGGAGCATCCCTGTCATGTACATCTTTGCACCGGCCACGAGTCAGAATATTATGCCCCCGGCTTTGACAAGGGTTCTGGTGTTGGAATACAGGATCCTAATCCTTACAGTAATTGCTTCTCAAATTGATTTGCCTTAGGCCTTGGAAGAGATATTCCCATCTAATCGAATCTATTGTTTTCTTCGTGCCAATTCTGTGACCGTGTCAGAGATCCTAGAAAGGATAAAGAAAACCTTCAGTCTGTTCCGACAAGTGGTCCTACCTGGCACAAGCCCCTTTTGGTAAGGGGGTACCAGTGCAGGTTTTACAATCAGCGGCAGTGAGGTTAGTATTTTCCCCAACATATTACAACCTAGATTAAAGTTCTTTAGGCTCAGCTTTCCAGAGGATCACAGTTACGCTTAGGTAGCACTACAATACTGGCTTTTCGAGTAGTGGCATTAGGACACCCTTCACCTTAGAAGCGAGATACAAATCGTATAGATGAATGTCAACTGCTAGTGGAAAGTTTTGTAAAATTCAATTGGCAAACCAACATTGATTGACAGGAGTCTTTGCCATGACCAGAAGCAAAGTCAATTGCTTGATTTATGTCAATGTACTGTCTAATATGTTTTGTTCATGCGTTAACACATTTAGATTGATGTTCTGTGCATAGTAATGGGACATTGAGTCATTGGGTCCAACAGGGATTGAGTACAGTGAAGAATAATATCTAGCAAAGACCTCATTTACGTTGGACTCTGGGTGCAGTGTTTGTCCCTCAAAGTTTCGAATTACCATTATAGTGACCAGTGGTTCTTTTTTTTTTTTACTTTATTTATTGTTTTTCACAAAAAATAAAACTAACAAAAAATCCCCATAAGAACAGGAAAAGACATTCCAGCAGTAAATACAAAGTACACACGATGCAGTCATCGCAGCATGGGCATTGAACAGTTCAATTGTAGATTAGCTTTAGCATGTTAATAAACACATTAATTCTTCATTAAATTAAGTTCTTACCATGAAGAGATGTCATTCTTTCCGGAAACCTCTACATGTAGCTGGGTGTTACAGCATTCCCTTGTGGCATAACCATCTAAAATTCAATGTACACCCGCAGAAGTATACCACTCATCCCACCCCAGTTCGAGCATGCTGTGCCTGGGAGTCATCCGCAACAGATTTTCTAGTAGGTATTGTCGAAATGGACCCCAAATATCTTTAGGTCCAAATGTTACAGGCATCAGTGCGTTATAGCTTTCGGATTGTGTATAACAATCCGCTATGGTAGGTAAAGGACCCCTCATCCATCTCATTGCCACTCTCCGTTTGACTAAAAGTAAGCCAATGGCTGCCAACTTGAAAACTATATTATACTTTATGAGGTGGTGCGGCAAATTATTAGGGCCATGTATCCATCCATGGGCTTGCAGCGCCTGAGCAGCTCTATAATACCGTTCCATGTCAGGTGCATTCAGCCCGCCCTCCGAATATGGCTTTTTTAGGGTATCCCACTTAACCCGCAGATGTTTCCCTGCCCCCACTAACCATGTCAGCAATATACGCAGATTATGGAAAAAGGACTGGGGCAGACTGGTGGGTATGTTCACGAAAAGAAATAGAAAACGAGGAAGCACCACCATTTTCATCAGGGCGACCCGACCAACCAGAGACAGCGGGAGCTTGATCCATTTTCCTACCACCTCTGTTAATCTGTGCATTGCACACCCGTAATTTTTGGACAATACAATCTCGGCATCAGTGTGTATTTTTATGCCCAAGCACCTTCCCGGGTCTGTGGTCCATTCCAGTGGATACGTGGTCTGCACTGGCATGGTGATGTCAGTTAACGGGAAAATAATAGACTTATGCCAGTTGATATGGAGTCCTGAATGGTGACTAAAGCACTCTACTTCATGCAGCATTGGAACCAAGTTTTGTTCCGGGTTCCGAATATACAATAAAGTGTCATCTGTGTATGCAGAAATAGTGAGGTAGTAGTTTGAGGACTGAATACCTCGATATGCATGATATTCGGGCAGTGCGAATGCTAGTGGTTCCGCCACCAAGGCATACAAAAGGGCAGAGAGGGGGCAACCCTGCCTTGTACCCCTAGTTATTGCAATTGTCTGAGACAACGTTCCATTGATCCTTACCTGTGCCACAGGCTGTGCTTATAGCACCTCTACTAACTGAATAAAAATATCCCCAACGTAGGACTGCATATAAAAACCTCCATTCTACTGAATCGAAAGCTTTCTCGATATCTATGAATAATGCTTCTGCCCAGACCTGAGGGTTAATACGGGCTATGGTTCCGAATAATGTGCGAAGATTGCTGGACAACGACCAACCAGGGACAAACCCTGTCTGTTCCGGCCCCACTAACTTAGGTAGCAGGGGAGCAACTTTGGCAAACAGCTACGTGTCTGTATTCAGCAATGATAGCGGCCTATAGGAAGAGCAGTGTTCGGGAGGCTTCCCGGTTTTGAG
This sequence comes from Triturus cristatus, assembly GCF_964204655.1. Classification (NCBI taxonomy): domain Eukaryota; kingdom Metazoa; phylum Chordata; class Amphibia; order Caudata; family Salamandridae; genus Triturus; species Triturus cristatus. Next base: position 611,148,237 of record NC_140583.1, read on the forward strand.
GAGGGTAACTATAGGGGCTTCCCAGATAGATGGTGGCATTTGTCCTGCTTTAGCCATTTCTTCAAATAAATTTACAAGGAGCGGAATTAATTTGTCTTGGTACGCCTTTACAATGCAACTGTTAGGCTGTCTGTGCTGGGGGCTTTTTTATTAGATATTTCTTTCAGCGCAGCAATTATTTCTGTGGGTCTCAATGGGCCAATGAGTCTTTCCCTATCGTTATTTTCTAACCATGTCATTCCTATGTGGGCTAAATACTCATTGTCAGAGTCAGGGGATGTTGCTCCCTAGAGGTGTAGAGTCCTGTGTAATACTCAGCGAAAGCCTCCAGAATGGCCGGTGTGTTATCTACCAGTTCGTTTTTAGCATCATTCACACTAGTGATGTGACTACCGCCCCTGTGAGGTCTGACGTCGCCGCCAGAGTGGTGCTGGGTCTGTCACCCTCTGAGTATGCCCTGGCAACGGGATACTTCCCTAAATGCTTAACCTTGTCCTCAGCGAATTCATTATACTCACAAATTTTTGTCCTAATCTGTGCAAGTATCTGTGGGTCGCCAGTGTCGTGTAACCCGTCCTCCAGAGTCTTAAGTGTAGTTTCGACTTTGCGTAATTGGGTGCGAATAGATTTAAGAACAATAGTCGTGACGCTGCCCAGATTTGTGAGAAAGAACTCGTCAATCGCTGTGCCTATTTCCACATGAAATGCTGAGTCTAATAAGGAGTATTGAGAAAATCTCCATGTTTGCTTGTTGATGATTGTGTCTGACAGCCCTATCTTCAGGAGGACTGGGGAGTGGACTGACAGGTTGTGAGCCATGTGTGAGTAGGAGTGTATTGAGGAAAGCAGTGTGCTGGAGGCATACCAGTAGTCTATCCTGGTGTGGATATCATGTGCAGTGAGTAGTGCGAGTACTCCCTGCCCAGAGGGGACAAGTGGTGCCAGAAATCCCGCAACCCATCGGTATGGGCAATGCTGGCTATAGCTCTAGCTGCGCGAGATGGAGGTCTAGGCGCTCCCCTCGAACGATCTAAGTCAGGGTTCTGAATACAATTGAAGTCCCCACCCCAAAGTATAGCCATGTGGGAGAACTTCATTACCTTATGATGCAATGCATGGTAGAATTGAGGGTCATCATAGTTGGGCCCATAAACCCTAACCAAAAGAACATTGAAATGCTCATCACAACACTTTGCCAGAACGAACCTGCTGCCTGAGTCAACTTCCAAAGCCTGTATCTGTAAGCCAGAGTTTCAGCGGACCCCTAGCGTGTGATGTGAACCCGGATGCAATACAAATACCCTTCATCCTTCTTTGGCATAATAACCCAGTCTTAGGGGATAGGTGCATCTCCTGTAAAATTGCCACATCTACATTGTGTCTGTACAAATATGCCACCACTTTACGTATTTTTCTCTGGTCATTTAGACCCCTGACATTACAGGACAGGAAGCTAATGTCAGCTTGATGCTTAATGGGTTTTGAAATGTATTAACTTACTTACCCCGAGCGACCTACCGCTGAAAATACACTCTGCATAGTCTAACACAGTGCAATTTTCCTGTTGGTACGCAGATATTGACTGGAATGTAACATAGAAACCTCCCCAACTCCCACCCACACCATATCAAAAGAAGTAGACATGGCAATTGTAGTTCCCCCACCTCACCCCCCACAACCCCAGAAAATTACCCATCCCCAACAGAACAGTTCCCTAATAGTAGGTACCCAGGTGTAATACACACTAAGGCAATGGAAAGCCAGACCCGTGGTGTTATTAGATAGCCTGCTGCTTCCCACTCTTATCATTTCCAACTGGGCATCCGATTAACAGTGCTACGTCAAACTATGGTGATTGTGCAATAACAGTACATCTCAGTGTAAATACAGTATAACAATTACAAGTTAGGCATTACAATGTATGGTGTATGTCCAACATCCTCTGTAGCGGAATGCAGAGTCCCTGAGACATTTACGAAGCAGGTATACCTGACCCCGGCGGACTCCCCGGTTCTGCGCCCCCTGATGGGGCAACACTCTCCGCCGACAGTGACCGAGTTGATCTGTTTGTCGTTTCTGCGCTGTACTTTTTGAGGTCCCGTTGCAACTGATTAGGGTCAGCGTACATTTTGGATTGGCCATCAAAGTTGACCTGGAGCCGGGCCAGATATAACATCGCATAATCCAGTTGTAGTTCTCTTAATTTGCGCTTCACAGGGCCACTAGTTTCTCCATTTGTTTGTGTGCAGCCCCCATTTCGGTTTGAGTATCTTCAGCGTCAGAGATCCTGCGCTCAGCCATGCCAATCATTTCTGCGTGCTTGTCTACCCTTTCAGACATTCTGTCCACGCGCTACACAAATGAGTCCATCTTAGCATCAATGGATGTCAGGCTTCGCTGCATGGCCCCCAGAATTTGCTGTATGTCCCCGTCTGGTGCATCAGGGTCGTCTATCTGCTCAGCCATTGTAGAGTCATGATCTTCGTCTATGTGTCTAGACGATTTATGTTGTTCAAACTGAAGTTTCGACTGCGTTTTGTCACCCTTACCCATATCCCCCATTGCTGGTATTACCACGTTGATTGGGTAACAATGGTATGGGCCCCAGACCAGACTGTCAATTTAGCAAATGTTAGTGGGTGGTCTGTGCACAGCACTATATGTCATTACGCTGTCGGGTGACTCAGTAGATTAGACAATGTTAATCCTCGCAGCAGCGATGCCATCACTGGTGCCCGTGGGTGTCCCACCTCTTGTGTTTCAGTGCTTGCTTCACACTAACTCACTCTCGAATATGTCCAGGGCCTGGCAACAGCAGCACTGACCTCCGGCCCAAGCGAGCCCAACCTGCGCAAGGCAGCACCCAGGGGTGCCCGGGAGTTATATTGACAAGCTCTCAAACAACCCAAAGTCATTCATACACTTCAGCTGCAAGCGCCACCAGCGGGACCAGCAGCAGGCCTCCTACTAGTGCCCCGGGTGCAGCAACTTGTACAGAGGACACCCTCGAGGACCGCTGGGGGGCAGGATGGATGCGGGTGGGCGCTGCATTCACAATTACAGGCCTGCGACACCTGGGCTGTCGATTCCAGTTCTCGTATCGGCCGGGGCTGTGGGGTATAGAGCTGACGCGCTACGTGCCCACGGCCCAGTGCAACACTATACTTAGGCCGGCCGGCCCGCGCACTCCACTACACACACGTTGTCTTACCGGCACCTTTCCTGAGCCGATAAGGTTTCCACCCTGCAGCACCTCCGTGATGCACGTTGTCTGCTCGGCCGGCCGTGATACAGTTGCAGACCGCCAATCTGCTAACGGGCCCTGGATCAGCGCGGGCACCTCTTCGCAGCTGTGGAATGCTCAAAATGGTCACTGCGGGCCTCCGACGGGCAGTGTTGCCAGATTTTTAGACCCGTCCCACGCCCAAAGCCGCTCAAATACAAGCCCAAAATAAGCCCAACCAGACCAGCTTCAGCCCAAAAACCAGCCCAAACTCGCAACTCTCAAATTATGCAGAAATAGTCATCAGAAACCACTTAAAGGATGAATATAAATTCTATTCAATATACAGATAGTGGAAGGGGGTTAACTGGGCACCTGTGTTAATGCTACTCATTTTCATGACCCGTCACCACTGTGACATTGCAACTTGTAACAGGCACTGCTAAAGCTACAATAGTAGAAAACACAGAGATTGAGAAAGGCAGAAATAGTATTATGTGCTAATTACTGCTCCCTCTAATTTGTATTTTAAGCAGCTCCCAAAGGTAATGCCTAGTAGCCCCCGTTTACCCCATAGCCCTCAAGCCCCCTCCCTCCTTCCCGAATGGAGTCTGACAACCTCCACTTCTATTTCATCCACAGCATATTTGTCAACATTTGGAAACAAATAAGAGGGAGATTCAGAGACAAACCCATGTTAAAATAATTACTCCTTTAACTTGTATTTTGTTTGGGGGGGTACTTTAAGAGGTAATTACATAAAATAGTATACTTTTTAGCTTCCAAAATGTGCAGTCTTCTGCCTAAATTGAATAATAGTACCACCTATGGGAGAGGATGTGGCGTTCCGGCCACAGCCATGTATTGGAGGCAGCAGCAGTGTGCGCTTCCCTCACACAGAATAGGTAACACACAGACAGTAGCACAGCAACCTTCACTTATTTATTTGAGATTATTATACAGCAATAGCTAGATCCAAAGTTATCAGAACACTTTACAACAGCAAATGTTCACATAAAAGATAACAAGTCTATACAGAACATCTGACTCAGAGTGCTTTACTTGTAATATAGCACTCATTCCTACTCTTACTATAAATGAACTTACTTCAATTTGTGCTTGCTTCTACATGCTGCGGCCAGGCCCCACGAGTCGACGGCCACAGCAGCACAGGGCTGCACCACCAGGCTGGGTCTGACAGTCTGAGACCCAAGAGAAAAGTGACACAGTGCATAGCTGCCAAGGTTTCAGATTGCTTATGTGTGACATTTTCATAATTTCAGTGTAATTATGAGTGACATTCAACGACTATGAGTGACACTTTCTCGCCAGCAAAAATCAAGCAACGAAGATGAGGGAAAAATATATAACAAATTACAGCCATTTCAGCAACGAGAAACTCTATGAAGATCTTAAAACTATTGCAAAGCACCAGAAATGGAAGGGCACTATTCAACATGAAAACAGACTGCATAGTTGCCACGTTTTAAGAGTGCTTATGTGTGACATTTTCAAGGTTTCAGAGTACTTATGAATGACATTCAACTGTTAAATGTATGACACTAAGAGTGACACTTTTATGCGAGCAAAATCAAGAAATTAAGTTCATGTAAACAGATAAACATAAGAAATGACACTCATTTAAGTAAGGACAAGCTATGAAAAGAAAATGAAACTGATGCAAATCACCTGATCCTACTGACAAACGATTGTATGCCCACAATCTAATCCTACATGATTTTACACTTGTGATCACCACTGCTGCTTTTAGAACCACCAAGAAATTGCACTGACAGTGTAAAATTGCCAGACCATGACTGGGTCACAAAGGGCAAATGCTAGCAGCAGTAGAACTTAAGTTTACACAGTGCACTATGTGTGTCTTTTAAAAACAGCCTCACCGTGATAGGAAACAAGTCGATTAGTTTATTTTGCCTATGCCCGCCCTAAAAAGATCGCAGCAATGACACCCTAGGACCCGGCAGGACTTGTAAAAAAAAAATGCCTGATCCTGTCTGGTGTTAGACACGTGCCGAGTCATGAGAACACTGAAAGGAGCTTGCCCTGCCAACAATTACCAGCCGCATAACAGTGACTGATTTACAAAACAAAAGCAGAGAATATATTACTTTACTTACTATTTGCTGCAATTCAAAGCTGGCGAGCATGGCAATTCATAACGGGCCGCTTATGGCAGCAATGAGGACTCGGAGTGAAGTCACAGGCTGGCCCCGGTGTGGAATGGGACTCTTGAAGTCCGTTACAGTGTTGGTGAGCACACTCAGTCACTCACTTTGTCTCAGTCTTTTCCATGACGACGAGACAGTGACAGTATGACTGTGACACGATTGTGCGATCCGGGCGCCAGTCGTCACCCTGCTGAGTGTGCTGCGCGCGCCGAGACTGTCTGCAGCGGGCGGCAGCCAGCATTTTCAGGAACAGAGCAGCGCAGGGCTGTCAATCATTGGTAGCGCCTTCGCGCGCTACAAGGTTGACAGCCCTGGGGACTCACTACTATCAAGCTAGGTGGTGGTGATCTGGTGCAGCGCTGCGCATGTGCAAGTGTAGCAGCAGGTGTGCTTGGCTGCACTTTACAATTTCACGTGCAGGCTGCACTCGTGTGATGGGAGGGTAGAGGGTGGGTGGGGTCATGTGTGCACAGGCAAACCCTGGTGGGTCTTCCTCCAATGATTTGAACTGTGCTGCACTAATGTAAGCGCGCGCTGCCAGCTCATTTGCCAATGGACCTTCTGCGCCATTGTGATAGGCGCACGCCACGGACACATCGTGGCCGGCGCCCGCCCCAGCCAGTAAATTCCGCACACTGGCTTAACAAGCCCAAAAAGTAGGCCCCCGCCAGGCATGGGTTTTTCTCGCACAATTGGGAAAAATCTCGCCCAATTGTACAGGAAGTAGCCCAATCAGGCAACACTGCCGACTGGGTGCCTCTGCGTATTACAGCACTGCTGCGCCGCTAGGTCAGGCAGTGCCTCCAGACTTCTTCCGATCGTGCATGGCTACATTAGATGCTACTGCCACCACTTTTTGTGCCACCAGATTCCCCATTGGTGCGAATTAATGTAGGATATTTTGGGCGGCTGCCGGAGCTCTCTCAGGCTGCGACCATCTACGAGTCAGGCAAGCCACGCCCGTGACCTGTGGTTCTTGCACATAAGCCAACCTCGCATGCAACTGCCTTTCATTATCTCCTTCCAAATGCTGGCTACATATTTTCTGCAAACAGGTACAGAACATGTAGTTATTTCAAGTGTTGGCCTTTCTTTTGTGAGTATTTCATGCATTAGGGAGGTCAGTCAGTCACTAATGATTATAAGAACTTCAACTTTCATTCCAATGTGATTGATTCATTATCCAATTTCATGCAGACCTTTGTTGACCTTTTAATGCAAATGCCCCTTATGTAAGCCTTAAATGCCTCCCTCTCAAATAGCATATCCAGCGTGGAACTTGCATTCTCCGTATTTATTATTGCGTCTCTGACAGCTTGCCTAAATGCTGCATCCTCTAGTGCACTTGGCTGCAGGTGCCATCGGGGGACACAAGTGTATGACATGCCACATTTTAGTGATCTCAATAGAAGGTTGTGTAATAAGACAGTGTTAGGTAGATATTCCACTTGTGGTATGAAATTCCTCGGTTTTGGTGCACAGAAGAACTGGCCTATATGTTTATAGTGGGAGTGTATGGATGAATAATAGTATTCCCTACTCGCCATACAACAGTTAAGCTTCACCACTTTGCCCGTAGTACCAATTTTCTGCTAATTTAATTTCAGATGATTCCTCTAGTGGCGGATGTGATCTATAATGTTTGTGTATCTATTCCACTATTGAAATTACCCACACATAATAATGACACGTGTGATGCTGTGGCCAAACAGGTGATAATCAGGCTGAGAATGCAGCCTGTATTGTGTTTGATGTATAGAGGTCCAGTATATTGGAGGATTGCCATCTAGTTGTCCTATTGAGATGCATCTCTCTTCTGCATTGAAATGCTATTTCTCTACTCTAAAGCAGACCCCAAGCTTAACCCAGGTCAAGACCCCAAGCATAATCAAAGTACAAGGTGTAGAATAGTTGTCCCCTCTGTGTACTTCGTAGGGCATCCCTCTCAGTTTTACATTATGCCACTTCATTACTACCTTGTGCCATTTGAATGCATGACCCATGCCCCTGAAAATCCAATTAAGGAACGTAAATACATGTGTTCGGGTCATTATAGATTTTCAAGGGACCACAGTGCAGTCTATCAATATAGTTATGTCCCAGCTATGACCATAATACACTTTTGCTATCAAAAGCTGCTCATAACCATTGTCAGGAGTCTCACTTATCGTAAACGACTCGTGACAACAAAGAGTGATCAAGATTTTTGATGTTAACTTCCGGCTAAATTACCAACTGCTGTAATATGAATCCTCTCCTAGGGGTAGACTAGAACTTGTCTGGAGCCCGAATAAACACTAAAACTCTATGGAAATTCCAATTACCAGCAACTGGGCCTAAAAGGAAAGGAGCAATGAAAGGGGGGATGGATGGAATAATCGATCCTGTCATGATACTCCCCTGCCAATGGAGGTATCAATCACTATGTACAAAACCATCAGATACTGTCATCTGCATTTCTGCATGCCAAATGTGTTGTGCCGCCGTCTTGGACATGAGAGGTGTCTAGGTCCAAGGTCAATATCAAGTTGCCCAAAGCCAGATAACATAGGAACAGCTCAGTTCCTCAGTTATTTGCCTTTTGGTAGGTGTGTCTGCTGTTCCAGATTCAAGCCTGCCCACCCCCTTCTATGTTGTGGCTTTGGGTCTTCTTTCATCTGTATTTCATTTCACGCTCTCCAGTGCTCAATCCAGTTCCTTGCTTCAATAGGTTCAGTGAAGCAAACCTCCTTCCCACCCTCCAGGATCTTCAGCTTCTCTGCAAGCAGTAAAATGTATCAGAGGAATGGGGCCAGATTTAGGCTTTGGCATAGAGGGTACCCCAGTGCAACAATGACACTGTACCCTTGCCGCCAAATCGAACTTCTGCCTGCCCTATTTAGAGTCAAATTGAACTTCCGAATGTAGACAGCGGAGACTACTCTGTCTCCACCAGCAACATACTCCTGCTAGGGCCCCATGGAGTACGGGGTGGGGGGTGGAGGTTTGGCCAAGTGTTCGCCCCCACCCCCCATTTAGAGTAGGCAAATGCATGGCCAGTTTTTACTGTCAGTCACCTCCAGGTAAAACTGATGGTAAAAGTAAGTGAAAACTGCAAGATGACAAATACATCATGGGAGAAATCTCCCATGGCGAGAGGGTCATTGTCCTTATTTATTTTGAAAAAGAAAGTTTTTTTCCTGTTAAAAAAAAAGTTGAAAGTTTCACAAACAACTCCATCATGTTGGCAATGCCATCCGTTAAACTTTCAAAGCATTTGCAGGAACTGCTGTGATGGTGGATCCTGTAAAGATGTCCGCTGGGCTGGCGGACCTCTCAAAATGTAGTGTGCGGGTCCTCTTTCAGGATGATGGAGTACTTTACTCTGTTGCCCTAATGTATTAAATTCCAGTCTGCCAAAGTCTAAATCAGGCTCTCAGTTGGTTAAGTTTCAGCTTTATGGCGTGAATGATTCCTGCTGTTTTTGGGATGCCTGTGTGGAATCTGGCAAGAGAAGTACTTTAGTATGTTTGATTGAACAAGGTATGTAACTGTGACCTATGTGTGGGAGCAGGTCTCTGTCCCTGTAATCTAGTAGTTTTGTCACCACAGTCCTGGGAGGCATTCCCGGAGCTGGCATTGCCGCAGGATCCCTGTGCTCCCCAAATACCATAAAAAAGCTTGAAACGCCTATCTTTATTAAATCAATTTTATGAGTAGTTCCATGATGCCATTAGATATGCAGAAGGAAACGATGACACTTCTTTTAGCACTGGGTATACAACAAAATGTGAAGGCTTCACGGTTTTTATTAGTTGTGCATCAGGAGACTGTTGGGTTCTGTGATGCCATCTGATTTTCTGCAAGCTTTCCAATCAATCCCCATCTCCACCAGGAAAACAGTCACCCAAGTCCTCATCTCCAGCTGTCTCGACTATGACAACACACTCTACACTTGAACCACCAAGCAACTACTCAACTGCCTCCAGACCATCCAGGACACTGCAGCAAGAGTCAGCCTCTACAGGAGAACCAGCACCTTCCCCCACCTCAGAGCCTTCCACCGGCTCCCCATACAGGAAAGATGCCTCTTCAAGCTCCTGACTCACCCCTACAAGGCCCTCCACAACTCCGGGCCCGCCTACATCAACCACCACCTGACGGTCCATCGAACCACCTGGGAACTCCATTCTGCCTCCCTTACCCTGGCCCACAACCCCTGCATCCACCAGAACAGCTGCGAAGGCCGCTTCTTCTCCTATCATGCTGCCAAGTCCTGGTACGGCTTCCCCCTCCACCTTTGCATCTGCCCTTGACTTGAAAAATTCAGGAAGAAGCTCAAGCCATGGCTCTTCCACCAACACCGTCATGACCTAGCTCCAGGAGAACCCCTGGGGTGATACACCGTGCTTTACAAGAAACCTGTGGTTTATGGTGGCATCTGAAGAAAGCTGTTGGCATCTATAATGTAATTAGATGTGCATTGCTACACCATGTATGTTGATGATGTCTTTAGATGCACATTATAAACCTAAAGGATATAAGATTGCTTTATAAGTGCAGCCTCAGATAGTGTGTCTCTATGATGCAATTGGATGCAAATCATAAGACTTAGCACATTGTGTATGTAGAAGGCAAAGGCAAGCAAGGACATCACTGGTGGAGCTGAAAGTCTTCACCTCTGACACAGGAAAGGCCAGCAAGCACTCATCTCCTTTCCTCATTGACTAAGCCCTTACAGCTGACATTACCGACTCTGTCAAGGAGGGGACGATGGAGGAATCCCAGTAGAACAGCTTCAAGTTATTCATAGCAGCAGTTACCCACCTCCTGTCTCATGCCAGGTCTGGTTGCAGATGCTGCAGGGCCACCATGCCCTAGATGCAAAAAGCTGCAGCCTTCAGTCATTTTAGATAAGGAACTTGAAATGACATGCAGTGCTGCACTGTGTGGCAGGGCAACTTTCTTACGGCCTTCAACCCACGACCAGGAGAAAGGTCATATGAGTATGTGTATTCAGTTTCACAGTACTGCATGTCAGTGAATGAGAATTTGTGTGTGCATTTGTGGAACTGAGCATATATGACAATACAGGTTTGCGTAACTGTGTGTGGGTGTGTAAAGTGCTAGAGAGTGTGTGTTTGGGTGTGATCCTGAGCATGCGTCTCTGTGTAAGAATGGTTGTGAAAATGAGCCAATCCTCCATAATGTTTGATGCCATTTTGGTGGCAACCCTTGGCTTCATGGTAAATCTCCTTGATGTGACAGTGGTCCTCTTTGGCATGATGGCAGTCATCCATAGAATGGAGGTGGCTAACCTTAGCATGACGGTGGCCATCCCTTACAAATTGTGGCCATCTTTAGAATGATGATGAGCATTTCTGGATCTCTACCTTGTTGAGGGCACCTATGTCATTCTGGAGCTTCTCTGGGTTGTGGTATGCCCTAGCATATCAATTAGAGAATATTCTGGCTATTTAGTAGGGGCGCATGTAAAGCAGGACCTGAGCATTTGATGATTCTATCCATCCTGTTTCATTAACATCTATGTATATGAGTTGTATGTTTCCTGCTGCAGAAAAAGACAAAAGTTCTTCCCACAGTCCATCAAATGGAGATGTTTGTGTTATCTGGGAATCATTGTGATCTCCTTACTTGGGTAATTACAGCAATCAACAGGCATTATTAAAAAAAAAATTAGGTGGGAATCGAGTTGGATCCATGACTGCAGAGGAAATTGAAAAAAAAAAGAAGTGCGGGCTCCTGCCTTCATTTAATTTAAATCCCCAGATGCGCTAGGACCCGGGGGCATGTTTCAATATGTAGGGAGGCGCACAGGGCCCCCCTCCTAGAATGCCTGAAGCCCAGGGGACCGCCACCTCCCTGGGGCATCTTTATTTATGTGGGTGTTGCCCACCCAGCAACCCCCATGCCCTGGGAACCACCATCTGCCCAGGGTTAATGTTTTAATGATGCAGGGGCCAGCACAGCCCATCCGCAGCCCTGGGCACCACCACCTCCCCGGGGCTATATATTATATTACTGCGGACCTCCAACAATACAACTATATTTTATATTAAGTATTAGGTAAAATAAATACATATGATAATGTTAAATGTATATCATAAAGAAATACAAAGATTATTATAATTAAAATAAAAAAATCATTGAAATAAATAATTTTATTCAAAAATTATTTATTAACAAAAACATTTATTAAATAATTTAATTTAGTTACTTCCCACCACATACCCCAAAAAAACTCACAACCCACGCCTAAAACTTAACTTTAAAAACAAATTATTTACACTATTAACATAAATATTTTTCAATAAATTATCATTAATTAAAAATTATTATGACTCAATTATAATTAATTTCCTTCCCACCCTATACCCCTACAAAACCCACAACCTGCACCTAAACTTAAAAAACATAATATTATCATAATTATTGCTCAATTACATAATTATTATTATTGAAAACTAAATATTAATTACTTATAATTAATTTACTTCCTACCTTGTACCCCTATAAACCTCACTACATGCACCTACATTTAAAAAAATAATAATGAAACAATTAATTTAATTAATTGTCAATTAAAGAATTAATATTAATTAACAACAAATTAATCTACTTCCCACCTTGTACTCCTATAAATCCCACAACCCTCATCTAAACATTTTAAAGAATGATTAACACAATTAACATAATTAATAATCAATTAAATTAATAATATTAATTAACAACTCATTGTAATTTCTTTAATTTAAATAACTCCCCCATGCCTCTATGAACCCCACAACCCACACCTAAAAATTAAATAAAAAAATAATAATTGCACAGTTAAAATAATAATTACCAATTAAATAAATAATATTAAATAAAAGCAAATTTATAATTTACTATAAATAAATGACTTCCCACCCTGTACCCCTATAAAATCACAACCCGCTATGGTACTAAAGTTAAAAAAACATAATTAAATCACATTTAATCACTACTAAAAATGTAATAACTATATTAAAAAAACGTAAACAATAATTAAACAAACAATTCACATCATATACATTTAAAATATATGCTAAAATACATAACAATAATTAAAAAAACGATATTATAAACAACCATATGTTTGTAAACGATATTAATGACTTCAATATTTAAAAAATCGATATTACTTACCTTAAAATCGATATTCTTGACAACGTGCAGACAATATTTCCATATCACAATATTTTGGAGTCGATATTGTGTCCAAATACCCATATGTAGTTGCTAGCTTCCGAACTGTCCCAAGAGGCGACAGAAGATGGTTTATGCCTCAGGCCCCGTACTTTCCAGAGCCCCACTCTCTTTCTGCCACATTTATTCTTACATTGTTAAGTGCAAGTAAGACTGCCATCTTATCAACGAGGTATCTTGTGTGGCCAGATGCCATGTTATCTCTTTCTCTGAAGTACATGTTTTTTTTAACAAATTGGGCCCGATTCCGATCTTGGACAGAAACCGTTCCGACAGACACGGACCGGGAATGTATTCCTACTGACACGTACACGAGCTGTACGACCGGCATAGTACGATGCAATGCATGTGAAACACAACCAACTCGCACAGAGCACAGTACGTACGACCGACACATACGGAAACCAGTGATTTGGCCTAAAAGGAGCCCAACGCGACTGACTCATACGCAAACGCTACAACATAACATGACGTGAGTGTGACAGACTCGAACAACCCCGCAAATGTTGAGAAAAGTATCCGTCGTGGTCAACTGAACGTCTCCATCATGCTCAACTGAAGCCAACAGAAACAGACAGAAACAGACCAAACTAGCACTGTCAAAGGCAAAAAAAATAATTTCGTCATTTAAGACACACCCACAACTCCACCTACATAAAGGGCCAAAATCCTAACCATGATCCTTTGCAAATTCAACGGTCCTGCCGGCAGAGAACCCCACTACACTGCACTGAGACATACACTCACAACTCACCCACCACACAACCTTTACACCACAGCACCTCTCAAAAAGCACACTCACAAATACCCAGCTTAATTTATCTCACTCACCCTCACTTTCACACACACCCACACATCCATCTCCACCACCACTCATCAGCATGCCCCCAAAGAAGAATCCAAAGTTCACAGATAGTGAGTTGGAAGCAGTCATGGTATATGAAATTCTCAGAGTAGAGCCACAGTTATTTGGCACATTGGTCCAGCAGACCCCCATGTCCAAGAAAACCAAGATGTGAGAGAGGATTGTTAACAAGGTAAACGCACAAGTACCTTGCCTGCGCACAATGGACGATATTAGGAACAGGTACTATGCTGTGCGAAGGAGGGTCAAGAAGCTGATTGACAGAGACCATGCCCTGAGCCAGCAGACTGGCAGTGGACCTCCTGCAAAACCTACGCACTTCACTTCCTGGGAGGAGAAGGTGCGGGCCATCCTTCCACCGAAGGGCATTCATGGATTATCAGGAATACCAGAGCCTGGTGAGTATATAAACAATTAGTCAAAATTGTGAGGCAATACACACCCACAGACATCACTGTCAGGGTGTCAGTGAAACCATTCACTGTTAGCAAAGTCATATCAACCCAAAGCTAAATATCCTGTGATGTGTATGCCAGTTAGATAAACACAATACCTGCAATCTCAGAGTAACATGTAACTATGTCAAAACATGTATAAGCTTACTAACAAATGCAGCAAGGCTTTGGCTCAAAACACCAACAAACACTGTCAGCCATCTTGCCAGGGAGTGAGTTCCCCTCACTCCCAGGGAAGCTGAGTCACAGGAACAAAGATTGGGTTTGCTGGGAAGGTGGGTGTATCCAGAAGCATGATGGGAGTCGTAGTCACAGTCAACAGTCCACCTCCCACATGGCCCAGGAATAACACCTTGCACCATGCTCACCTCACAGGGAGTGGAAAATGTAATGCCAAGAGGGCTGACACTGGCCTCTGATGTAGGGAGCACAAGGTCCTGTTGGGAGTAGTGCTCAAACAAATACCAGGCCCCACTGTCTGACACCTTGAATGCAAAGTCTGACTGACTGTCATGGAAGCATGGTTTATAGTGGCCTATCTGGGCTGTGGTGGAGAAGGAGGGCTAGCTCTGACCACATCTATCAGCAGGCCCTGTCACACACACACCCCTCCCACCAACACCAAACACCCCACCTGGGACTATGCTCAACCTGAGACTCAAGGTAAATCTACTTCCAAGATTCCTGACACTGGGCTCCAGGGCTGAGGAGAACTAATCCATGGTGGGATCTGTGTTTAAATTCAGATTGTAACTAACTACATACCTGTAATGTAACAGGAAAGCTCAACAGTCACAAAGATTACAAAACTCAGCACAAACTCACAGCAGAGCAATGGGATCCAAACACCAGTCGCATACAGCAGCCATCTTGTTTGCACTCATTCTCTCCCAGGAAAGCTGATTCACAGGAAGGAAGGTTGGGTTTTCTGGGAACAGTGCTTAATTTGAGCCGGTGGTTCCGGCGCTCGGCACTGGCACTTCATCATCAACATAGGGGCTTGTGACAGTTTGCCACAAGGTGGCGCTGTCTGGCTAATTTAGAGTTGAGCACAACAACAGTTTACTATTAATTCAAAAAACATTTTAAAATGACTATTACGTGCCGCCCAAGGCATTCTTATGGCCTGGGGCCTGAAATAGTCCGAATTGTCACACTTGCAGGAGTGTGAGTATTCGTAGTTGTGTTCTTACTGTCATTGGCTTCAAGGCAGGGGCAATGTGTGGTGCCAGCTGCAGTGACCTCCTGACGAGAGTCCTGGCACTTATTTTGGTACAAATTAAGCACTGGCTCAGATGGTGGGTGTAGCCAAAAGCATGATGGGAGCTGTAGTCACAGTCAACAGTCCTCCTCTCACATGGCCCAGGAATACTACCATGCACCATGCTCACTGCACAGGGTGTGGAAAAGTACTGCCAAGATGGCTGACACTGTCCTCTGGTGTGGGGAGCGCAAGGCCCTGTTGGGAGAGTCGTGCTCAAGCAAACACCAGGACACCACTGTCAGACATCTTGCCAGCACTGCATCACTCACTCACAAGGAAACTGAGTCACAGAAAGGAAAGTATGGTTTGCTGGGAAGGTGGGCGTAGCCAAAAGCATGATGGGGGTCGTAGTCACAGTCAACAGTCCTCCTCCCACATGGCCCAAGAATACCACCATGCGCCATGCTCACCTCACAGGGAGTGGAAAAGTACTACCAAGATGGCTGACACTGGGCTCTGGTGTGGGGAGCACAAGACCCTGTTGTGACTTGTGCAGAAACACGCACCAGGACGCCACTGTCAGACATCTTGAAAGTAAACTTTGACTCCCTGTAATAGAAGCATGGTTCATGGGGGATTGTCTGGGCTCTGGGGGAGGAGGAGGTTCTGCAATGACTCCAACTGCTAGCAAGGCCTGCTCTACACACACCTTCTCAGCCAGACCAAATTGCACTCTTGGGACCAGTCAGTCCGTGACAGTGAAAGTAAATGTCCTGGCAAGATGGCTGACACATGGGGGTGATGTATGAATTGGCCAAAAGTCACACGTAGGCACTGGCACTCTCACACATGTTCACACTCTCAGCCATCTTAACTGTACATTTCAATTCACTGTCTGGGGATGCATTGTCCTAGGGGTGTCCCCTGGGCTGGCTGTGAAGGAGCGTGGAGTACAGGACAAGTGGTGAGATGCAGACATAGCACACATCAATACACACACAAAGCTACATATACATCATTGACAAGAGATACCTGATAGTGAATGGAATGGCCACAGAAAGATAGCGGACACTGGTGCATGGTGTCATTTACACAAAGCGCTGCAGTGATCTGCTCTCAACTCCTACATCATGCAGCATTCTCGGCATCCATGCCACTACACTTTCATTTACACTTTCCACACAAGGAGTAATCTGGACTGGTTTGGAGGAGGTGTACAACTCACAACACCATAACACAAACACACAAACCACTGGACCTCACTCTAATCAGCATGGAAAAGTAAGAAAGCAGCCTTGCCTAACTCCTCTTTCCATGGAGGACATGGGCAAGATAAATGATGTCATCACGTACAAACCTCAGCAGCAACATCATTTGCAATGGTAACACAATCACATGAGTGCAATGAGATGAGAACTAGGAACACATACACCCAAAAAGTATATCTCAATTCATCACATACATCCGGACTGTGTCTATGATGTGAGACACACTAATGTGATGGAAAAAGACATGCACAAATGGCAGCACACATACACAAATCTTGCCACATGTTGTAAGAGGAAGCACAAATGGAGAAAAAACTACCCACCTGTGTATGGCCCAGAGTGGCACTTGAGTTTCAATGGCTATGTAAGTCAGTGAATCAATACATGAGTTTCTCGTGCACAAAGCTCTACGTGCTCATCAAAATGCTTCACGTTGTAATTATAATGTCTTTAACCAATATAGGCTTCTGTCTGTGACAATTGAGGACAATGCAATCTACATACACTCATCATGAAGTACAATAGCAACTGTAATGTGTGTGATCCGTTGATGTGTGCAAAACCACAACATACATTGTGTGTTTCTCCTACCCACAGGGCCTGCTGGGAACAATGCAGGAACAAAACCAGAATTCCAGTCACAGACTGTGGTTGACCCTGAGCTCTCCGGTGTGGATGTTTCTCAGTCCTTTTCGGACGACGATGAATGACCTGGTCCCTCCGATGTGGATTGGCATGCAGCACCAGCAGCTGTAACTCCAGCACACCCTGCAACCACTCCTGTTACATCTGCCAACAACCCGATGACCTCTCCCAACACGGACAGACCAAGGCAAGAAGACACCGACAGCAGAGCTACACAGGGCACTCTGGAGTTGGCGGACAACAACACCACTGTAAACAGTGAAGGAGGCTCAGTGGTGTCTGTGTCTGCAATGGCAGGTCCTGCTCGTGTGGGTAGGGGTGGTTTGGCGGGGCGAAGGGTGAGGTCACATCCTGAAGATGGTGCTGCACAGTTAGGACGCATCATAAATGCATACCGAGAATGCACGGGAGACTTTGGTCAGGTAGTTGGGATCCTCAAGGACATACAACATCAGCAGGCTGCCCATTTTTCCAAAATGGACTCCCACATGTCCAGGATGGACTCCCACATGTCCAGAATGGACTCTCACATGTCCAGGGTGGAGACCCACATGTCCAGGATGGAGTCCAAAATGGATCAATTGGATGACCTCACTGCGGCGCACGGGGACATACTCACATGCCTCAGCCAGATTACTGACAACTTGAGCACACCTCCCTGTGTGCTCACTACATCTGTTGCTACAACATCTGCAACTACCACAGGGAGGGATGAGGACTCTGGCGGAGAGTCCCCAGCACCGCTGCAGCCTGCACCTGAGGGTCCCCCTGAAAAGAAGAAGAGGGGACGTCTGAAGAAGGGCAAGTGAGAGACAGATGCCATGCATATCCCCAGGAAGTGAACACCTGCTCCTGACATCCTCCATTGTGTGCAAAGCGTTCACCTTGTTGACTGACATGGAACTCTCCCACATGGGATGGAGGGTTTAAGTTGGAACAATGACTGTGGACTTGGCTCTGAAAATTTCATCTACTAACACCAACAACTCCTCTGTGAACTTTGGATTTATATCACACTGGATTTATATCAATTTTGTCTACTATTTCACACGTGCATATAAATTAAATCATGATCACACAATACTTGCCTCTGTGGCAAATTAATCTTGGTTTGTGACATAGAGATGATGACCTGCTAAACAAATACTGGTCAGGAAAACAACTACAGCAATTAAAACACAGTCATGGAGATGTGACACATATGACAGATACGCACTGCAAGGTCAACACAACAAAAAATTTCCAGGCCACACATACTCATTGCCTCCACTATTGTGAACTGAAAAGACACTGAAATGCACATACACTAAACTCATTCAGAGAAAGTGGCAATCATGCAACAGGTACAGTATGCCAAGGAATGTTGGATGGGTGTATACAGACGAGGCACACCCCAATGTGGAGTACAGGTTAATTACACAATAACACCATGTCGCATCAACAACAGATGCAAGGTAACCTCATCATGACAATGCATACAGAGTAACCAAGAGGGTCAGAAACGTTAGCACTGGGTTGTGTGGCACCGCATTCGGTGGTAAAGAAATGTTGCACTCTGTAGCAGCATTGTGTGTTCTGAGGGTCACATAACACCAGACAACAGCCAAAGGGCCCTGTGAAGGACAGACAGAGAACAGTATTGAAGTACCTAAATATCTGCATACATCTCCAATAGACATTCCACAAACAAGTCACATAATTTGTGGCAACAACCTAACACTCATGTCAACACTGTAAGGGAGAACATACTAACTCAACGGACACATAACTGCAAGGATCAGGTCAGTAGCATGCAGCCACAGGTACGCAGAGACATTGCACTACATACACGTCAGACAAAGAAAAGAGCTGAGTCTATTCATCACTATATACCCCCAATCATGAGAAAAAGTTGTTGATGATCTGGCTCTGAGCATCACCCTCACCCTCATAATCACTGGCAACATGACCCAGGGCTGGTCCTCCCCTGCTGAAGGCTGCTGGTCGTCATCATCTTTGATGAGAGGTAGCTCTTCCCTCACTGCCAGGTTGTGTAGCATGCAACACACAATGATGATCTTACACACCTTTTCAGGTGCTTATTGGAGGGTCCCTCCTGTCGGGTCCAGGCAGCGGAATCTGCTTTTCAGTAGTACAAATGTTCGCTCTATCACTCGCCTGGTCCGCCCATGTGCCTCATTAAAACGTATCTCAGCAGGGGTAACAGGGTTCCTGAGTGGTGACAGCAACCACGGCATGTTGGGGCATCCGGAGTCACCTACATACAAACAAATAAACATATCATGGTTCTGAGAAGAGTGTTAAAAAAACCAGAGATACACAAAGCACATAAGGTAAACAGACATTATACACCAACAAGCCAGGCATGCTGGTTTTGCAGCTGGGACATCATCTGTGGGATTCTACTATTCCTCATGATGTATGCGTCGTTTGCGGATCCGGGGAAACGTGCACAGACATGTGAGATTGTCATGTTAGGCAGACATACTACCAGAGCATTGATGGAGTAAAAATGTTTACAATTCCTGTATGTCTGTTCATTTGCTTGTGGTGGTACCCAAGCCACGTGTCCCATATATGGAGCCAATGACATTTGTCATCCATCCCAGAGCATAAAAGTCACTCTTGATATCCGTAAATTGTCATGGTACTGAGAATTTGATGTACCGATTCAGCAAAATCAACATAGCCTCCAAAACATCACGTGGCACATGGCTAAACATTGTCTGGGACATCCCACCAGTAGTAGCCACAGTGTACTGGAAGGTTCCTGTAGCAAAGAAATGTAGGGCTGCCATCACCTTCACCTTGGGGGTCAGCGCTGATGGATATGGCCGTCCAGGTTGAAAATGTGGTGCCAATTGCTCAGCCAAATCCTCAATTAGTGGTCTGGTGAAGCGGTAACGTCAGATGCTGTCACGTTCAGCCATGGTTTCTAGGTCTGGGAAGGGTCTGTGGACAGCTGGTCTCCTGCGGTACATAGGTGAGCAAAGGAAGATTAACATTTTGCTTTCATATGTGGCAATGAATATGCAATAATTCCCATGCTACATCATAGCAAGACTCAAAGAGGTCAGGTATGTGCTGTTGAGCATGGACACATATGCTAGACAAGTGCCCCTCACAGAACATTTCAGCTCCTGATGGTGACACAACAAGTGCGATGGTGTGCTGTGAACAATATATGGGGTCTGTCACAGTACATCTGAGCAAATGTCACATACAAAACATACACCTCAGTGACTATTGAGGGTAGACGTGTTGTCCAAATGACAGGTGTTTGTAAGGTCCACACACAGGGATCTTGTAATGCCACACCGACACTGTCATTATTGTAGCGCCTGATGTACACGTACCATCACACCCATGAAACACACATGATGTGCTCCCAGATTACTTTGCATGGCAAAGATGGATGTCTGTAACACACACACCCAACAGCAACCCACATGCCATAATCTGATGGATGTTGGAAACGATTTACATCTAGCACATACCAAAAGACATATGTGCATAGCACAATACGCAACTTCTCTGGATTAACCTCACAATGGTAGCTCAGGAACACTTTGTTACACACAGTCCATTTTAGCTGTAAATCAGGGTGTATGTAACATACAAACACACAACGGGCACCTGGGACTGTGTACAGGCCTTGGGTGGTGATCTGCAAAGTTGTCACTCACAGTGTGATGTGCATCACACACAATGGTTTTTGTCCCCATGAAGCATGGCATAGCCAGGGAGTGTGTGCCACAATGTGCTCTCTACAATATGAAATGTGAAGACATATACACACACATGTCATGATGCGTGAAACGTGATTTCATACACTGTATGACATGCTGTTTGTCTGTTGTAAAGCACCTGAGTCTCTGCCAAAATATTGTGGGTGGCATCATTTGGCTGTTTTCTGTAATGGTGACAGATGAGGGTGAGTATTCTAAAGATGCGTCGGACACTTAGGGACCAAGCCGGGCGTACTGCTTGGCTATTGACTGTCATGAAGACAGACCAGGGTAAGTATTCAAAAGACACGTCATACAGTTACGGATCAAGCCAGGGGCACGCCTTGGCTATTGACTGTCATGGAGACAGACTCGGGTGAGTATTATAAAGACGCATTGTACACTTAGGGACCAAGCTGGGCGCACGCCTTGGCTATTGACTGTCATGGAGAATGACACGGTGAGTATTCAAAAGACGCGTCGTACAGTTACTGACCAAGCCGGGCGCACGCATTGGCTGTTGACTGTCATGGAGACGGACGCGGGTGAGTATTTAAAAGACGCATCGTACAGTAACGGACCAAGCCGGGCATATGCATTGGCTATTGACTGTCATGGAGACCAACGCGGATAAGTATTCAAAAGATGCGTCGTACAGTTACGGACCAGGCACATGAATTGGCTATTGACTGTCATGGAGACGGACGCGGTTTTGCTACGTGTACAGATTCTGTTGGCTCACAACAAGAATGTATCAAAGTCAATGGTGTCATGATGCGGAAATTTGAATGACGCGCAAGGCATGTACGATGCGTGCAATGTCATGGATTGGCCAATTTCGGATGATGCGAACGTCTCTGACCTATCTCTTCAGACGCATGGAACAGATTCTGCCTCTGCAGCACAGATATAAGGCTCTCTGTTCTCCAGAGACTTCACTTGCCTGCACTACATGCCACAGGATTACATCTCCAACCACCACTGCTGCTGTCTCTGCATCCTCTGTCTTCTGCAATGGCACGAACTGTGGAAAGGGCCCCAGCATTCATTGAGGAGGAGAACAAGGCCCTGCTGGACAGCCTCCTTCCACAGTACTGCAAGCTGCATGGGAAGCCAGGGGAGCAGGTGATTGTTGAGTACACTGCCCTTTCATTTGTACATGTAATCTGACTGGCATTACTGGCATTCTGATCACCAAGGGCAAGCATGCACACCGAGTAATTGTAAGTCTCAAAGTGTGCAGGTACATGTATTGTATAAGTACAGTGATGCAAATGTGTCTTTTTTCATGGTTAGGATTTCCATGCACTGTTCCCATGTTGTTAATGCAGCCTTGCACACAGGACAACTGCCCATGACCATAATTGCACTACCTGTATACATCATATGCCCTTCTGACAATGAAATGTATGCCCAACGGTGAGATCAACAAAAATGTTGCATGTGTAGCAATGGGGTCTGACTTTGTCATCCTTATAGGTTGATGCCCATCAGAAACAGGAGATTTGGCAGACCATCGCCCAGGCAGTAAATCTGTGGGGGTCTTCAGACGTCGCATTCGCCACTGCCAGAGGAGGTGGCAGGACCTTCGGGGCTGGACCCGGAGGATTGTCAGAGTCCAGCTCAAGCTGTCGCCTCCTCGCAGAAGGGGCGGACAATGGTCACTGACCCCCCACATGCTCCGGATACTGTTGGTGGTCTTTCCTGACCTGGATAGGCAGTTGAAGGTCAGACAGCAGGAAGGAGAGGGTAAGTTCATTCCTTGTTGGTGAACTGTGTCTAACATGCAATTTGCACTCCTTCAGCCTGGTACTACTCCCACAGTTCGTCTGTCTGCTGAGACAAGACTCATGTGGCTAAATGTGGTGGTGACCCATTCCATCTGATGACCAGGTGTGTCCCTTTCGGTCTGTGGCACGTGTCACTTGGGTTGTGTGTATTTGCTGTCGACCAGGGTTGATGTTGAGAAGAACATCTGCAACAGGTGCTTTGAGTTGAGCATCATGAGTGAGGCAATTGTCTAACATGTGTCAGCACATTGATTAACACATATGACCACTGTTCCCAATAAGCCGCGCGGCCGCGCGCGCGCCCACCGAAGTCACCCCAAGCGCGCATTGCGCTGAATTTAGAGCGCACACACCAACATCTAATCCTGTAAAACCGTATTCATGTTAATTGCGGCACCCGTGTGCGCTGCAATTAACATGAATACTACTTCAAAGGGTCACAATCAGCCCGCAGCTTGCACAGTTAAGAAAGGAAAAACAGTGTCTCCAACACAACGTGTGCTTTAGGACACGCTGTGTTGGAGACTCTGCTTTTCTTTTCTTAAATGTGCACAGCTACTGGGCCGATTGTGATCCTTTGTGTGAGTATAATGTTAATTTTGGCGCCCCTGTGAGCTGCAATTTACATGAACGGTGCTGGACCCTGGATAAGGACGCACAGCCCGCCCTAGGCGAACTTTAGCGCTACCCCTGGATGAATGCCCTCTCCCCGCCTTAAGACTGATTGGATAGTTTTGGGAGCCACGCCGGGGGACCCTGGACTCGGACCTCACGCAGGCAGGTAGGGGCCGTCTTTACTTACAACGGCATTGGGCTCAAAGGGCTGTCTGTGTGTGTGTGCTCCCGGGCTGGGACAGCTTCCCTGGCGTACACACATTATCGCAGCCGCACCCGAGTACTTCAAAGGTCTTTAAAAGACCATTGATATGTTAACAAGGCTTTGTTTATTTTTTCACCCCTTCATCTCCACATGGCGAAAGGCGACACATCCTTTCATTGACAAGGGTAACCTTTGCCTACTGTCCTTCTGCGTGGATATTTCTTTTTCTATGTAGCACAGGAGAAAATAAGCTTGTTTATTCCTATTCACCTTTCCTGACCCCTGCAGCTGCTTATCACATCAGGCTGTGACACAAAGTTTGACTAATGGAGTAGTAGGAAAGAGAATGTGTTCCTATTTGTTTTTTCTTTTAAAAATCTACAGAGGCCCAGTAGGACATCTACTTCGTGTGCGCTTCATTTAAACAGTTTTTATCATTATCATGGCTGATGCAGGGCAACAATCAGACAATACAAAATGCCCAGATAACGCTGGTGATTTATGATCCTGCGGGAGAGCAATCATTTCTCTGTTAGTAGTTTTTAAATGCAGATGAACTGTATTTTCTGTGGAAGCTCAGTGGGTTACGCCTTTGTCACAGAGATCCTTGTGTTACTTGTAGTTCAGAAGTTACAATCCTCACATAGGACAGTGACCAATGAACTGTCATCAAAGAGCTGCACACAAACATGAATGGTATAGTTAGAACTTCGCTTTTTTTGTTTTGTGATATAGTTAGAACTTCCTCAGTCTTTCATTATTCTAATGTTGTTAAAATGAGTATGTCTGGGCAGATATTCATTTTTATCAGTAAAGCTGACCCCCATGGAATTCTCTTTAAATCCTAAGGTTGTGTTTCCCCAGACCAAACCCTCTTAAAACATACTGCCCACCAGTATGGATGACATGTGATTCATACACCTTGTAATCCTCATTGACTTATGTGACATTCCCTGTAGACTGATTTAAATACTTGTATGATGCATTGTCTCTGTACAATGTGTGCGTGGTGTAAAGTACTGACACGCACTACACTGATATGAGTAGCGCTATACAACAAATGAAATGCATATGAGAGAGGGGCTACGGAGCGATGAGGGGCACTGGTGGAGGGAGGCAGTGAGGGAATCTGAGGAGGAGGTAGCGGGAGGGGCTGTGGAGCGAGGAGGGGCACTGGTGGAGGGTGACAGCAGGGCTCGAGTCGGGGTACCACGCGGGTGGACGGCGTCCCCCCACTTATTTTACCGGGAGCTTGATAACTGGAGCAAATGGAGCCACACATTCACTCTTTGGCCTCTCTGGGGCGAGATCGGAGCTCATTCAAAACGCTGCTCATGCGCTGGCTTCTCTAATGCAATGGCATCTAAGGGGTGAGCGAGGGGAGGCAATGAGTCTGATGGTGCAAGCCACCTTTCGTGACGTCATTTCCTGTTGTCCCCCCACTTCTTTTTTTAGGACTTGCGCCCTGGGTGACAGTTAGGGAATCCAAGGAAGAGGTCATGGGGTGGAGGGGGCGCTAGGAAGAGATGAGGGGCACTGGTGGAGGGTGGTAGTGAGAGAGTCTGAGGAGGAGGTCATGAGGGGGAGGGGCTACAGAGAGATGAGAGGTACTGGTGGAGGGTGGCAGTGAGGGAATCCGAGGAGGAGGCCATGAGGGGGAGGGGCTATGGGGAGATGGGGGGCACTTGTGGCGTGAGACAGTGAGGGAATCTGAGGATGAGGCCAATAGGGGGGGGCATGGAGGATGTCCCCAGTATGCTTCACATCAGACTTGCGTTGGAAGTTGGGGTGGGGCAGGTGCTGCAGCATCAAAGGGCATAGAAGAGACTACATTTCTTAGGGAACACGGAGAGCCTTGGGGAGAGCTGAACCTGGGTCTGGCCTGGCTCTGAGAGCCAGATCCCGCGCCGAGCCATAAAAGATGTAACTCGGGTAACAAATGTGAGGAAGATGGTAGACCAGAAAACAGAAAAACATGGATTTTTCATCATATTAAAGTGTTTCAATGGTGAGTAAACGATTATGTCATGGAACTGAGTGATGTTTATTGAAAGTAATATGTTTTATAACATGAAACATTCGAGAATACCGCCGTAGCTGTATGATTTTGCCACAAATGTTCCAAAACTTGTTAGCTTCGGGTGAGGTCCTGCTATAAATGCAACCTCAGCCTGGCCCAATTGCTTTGTACTAGTCACCTTCAAGTCAATCCAGTGATCCCACGCCCAGCAGCACTAATTTCTGGGGACCGTTACATATTTTTCCTAAACAAACTTTCATCCAGAGCCACAGACAGAAAACAATGCACGTCTTCTGAGCTAAGCTTTGAGGACCGGCACTTATTGTTTTACAAATTAAGCACTGTTTCCCGCAGTATTTGGCAATTGTTGAAGTTGCCAAATGAAGATGAACGCTGCAGTCTACAGCATGAAGATTCCATCTTTTCACAAAAATTAACTTTGAGCGGTTGACACAGCTGCACATAGACAGCTTTCGCGGGTGGCACCCGGTGCAACATTCTCTTTTTGGTGCCCTCCTCTCATAGCTCTCTTTTCCACAAGTTCACCCACTGCCACTCTCCAAGAGTGCCCCTCATCTCTCCATAGACCCTCTATCATATATAATTCCTTTATTTTATAGTGCTTCTCATACCAGTTTAGGATGTTGGATCACTTTACATCACGCATATATTACACAGACATGAAGGCTTATAAGTGTGTAAATCAGAGTACAGGAAATGTTAAATAAAACAATGGGGATTTAAAGGTGTAGGACTATCATGTCATTCATGCTAGCAGAATGTATGTTTTTAGAGTGTTTAATAAATACCATAAAACTACACTCCAAACATCTCCTACAACAACATTAAAACAAATACAAGGGTCATATTAGAGTAATCTTAGGCACCAAAAAATTCAGCAAGAAAAAGGTCCTCAGCCTTGTGGTTGTTTAAAAACTCACGATTTTGAAAGCACAAGTCTTGTTTGAGACTCTGCATTTATTTTGTTAATAGAACGCAGCTGCAAGGCTGATTGTGTGCCTTTCGAAAGCACTCATGTGCAGCGCCTTGTACATGCATAACTGCTGCAGCGAATAGCATAAATACTTTCAAAAAGGCTCACAATCTGCCCCGCAGCCATGCTCCTATTAACAGTGATGGCACTTGACTTGTGTGAATGGCCCTCTTCCACACTACATGTTTTCCTGGACGCCACACATTTCACAAACTATCTCTGACGGAATATCCACACATTACTCCATAGCTTGCACATCAAATTATAAATGTTATGTAATTGTGTATATATGCGATCTTGTCTAGGCTCCTAACATTTCCCTACCCTATAAACAGTGCTCAAGTTGAGGATCTTTAGTAAAATCGTATTACGGTACCACCATTGGAGTCCTGTGCTTTTCTGAATCCGAAGTGTACTTGCCTGTGTAACCAATTCATGTCTTGGCATGTGTATCTAAATTGAAAACCTGCTTTAAGACCATTCATGTGGTGCTGCATGTGTGGAAATGCACTGTCTTTTCACTTTTTTAAGCAAAAGTTTGGAGTGATATTTTGCGCTGCAACCCCACGCGTGGTCTGGTTCCTGGTGCACATAGTCTTGGTTGTAGCGCACAGAGACCTTACACTGCCGCACACAGAGGAAAAAAATTAGAGGGAACATTGCATATGACCTGTACACTGTGTGCCCCACACATTAATGTGCGAATCGCTGATGTGGGTAAGCATAGGTGTCTGAGGTATTTACTACACACCCATTCAGCAGGTGAGACCCATGTTGAGGCCTCAGACAAATGAAATGTATGAGCGTAACAAATGCGTAGTCACCTGCCTAGTGCCTCAGGTAATCCCATTTTTCACATGGACCAAGGACAGGTATGCCAACTCCAGCAATCTGAGACACTGTGGCCTCCTCGTGGGTGTCAGACAACAGTTTGCTTATTGTGAATTTAGTAATCATGTGTCTGACTCTGTGTGAGTGTGGACTGGCATAGCTTTTTGTATTTCAACAGTGACAAATATGCTTCTTATGGACATACATCTGTGGAAATTGTCTCAGCACACAGGACTAAACATATGTGAGTTGGCCCTTGACTGTGCCTAATGGTGGATTCAACATATATGTGTATGCAGCTTTACTTTGTTCTTGGGAGCATGTATACATATTTGTTGAACCACAAACTCAAATGTCTCATGAGGTCAACGTGGGATTATCAGATGTTTTCAAGTGTGTGTAGCATGAGGTGGACATATATACTTGTCCACTACAGAGGTTCCTTTAACAGTGAATGCATTAGTGTGACACGGTGCTTACTGTTAAGTCGGGATGCACTGCCCCTGTGACAGTACTGACTGATTGGCCAGACAGGCCTGTGGCATGATGTGCCACATGAAAATCTGGAGGATGCAGATTTCTCACTTGCCTGCATGCACACCATTCTTGCATTGACTTTCAAGACATGTGCCCATCATGGTGTCTGGGGATGGCATCATGTCAACAATGACTTTGGACATCCCATTAGCTATGCCAACTACAGAGTCACTTGCATGAGATGAGACATGTGTGTAATGACACATGACAATCACAATCATTGCAGATCAGACAAGAGGCAAAGTGATGCAAGCTTGCCCATGTAATTAGTGAATTCATACATACATCTGACAGATGGGTCCATTGCCAGCATGTGTACGAGAAGCATGGTTCACTGGCAGACTAACAAGTGCCTGCTTCACATATGTGTCAGTCAAGTAAGCAGTGGCTTTTGAATTATGCAAGGGCTTGCTCTGTGATGTGTTGCAATTAAACTGATGTGTCAAGTCAATGCAGGTGACAGATGTGATTCTGTTTCTCCTCCTTGTTCACAGCATCATCTACGGCTACTGGAGGAGACAGCTCCACGGACCAGGAGGAGGCGGAGAGCCAGACTGGGTCCGCTGTGGAGGAGGTGGAGGCACCAGAGAGTGTTCCCGCCCAGCCCCAATACACATCAGCCTCTCCGGGGAGGTGGGGACACCTCCCCTCGACAGGAAACCTATTGTCCAGGCCTCCCCTGCCAGAGTTTCGGTCAGCAGCAGGAGGCCAGACACGTGCCTGTGGCAGAGGCATCCATTTTGTGATGCCAGGGCTCAGGAAAGTCCTACCAGGTTTAGCCAGTGTGAACATGTCTCTCCCTCTAGAAGCGTGGAATGCTACTCCCGCCGCCAGAACTGGTGGGGGCGGGGGGGTAGTATTCCAAAGCATTTGACACCAAACACGACATGTTTTGATGAAGCCATCCCCAAGTTAGCATTTATCGCAAGGTTATAATGCACTTAAGAGTATATGGTATGGCTGTATCACAGAACAGCCATAAGGAAGTATTTCCGAAAGCTGCAGAGGGGCTCAGCTCATGCTTGGCCACCCTCTCACACAAAACCAAGCACTCTGCCTTCAGGATTGTCAAGGCCTGCCATAGGAGTGGCTTATAGGTTTATATGTGTCTGTATAGGGTAGTGATATAGGTAGCCTATACCACAGTAAGGGGTGCAAGCACACCCTTACCCAGGCTGCAGTAGCAGACCTGTGGTGCCATTTTGGAGTGCTTCCCAGGTGTGGCATAATACATGCTTCAGCCCCTGGTAGGCCTCTGAGGTACCTATGCCCTAGGTACACAGTATACCATATACTAGGGGCTTATAAGGCACTCCAGAATCCAATTAGATCTGTACCTAATGTACATGGAACCCATTTTAGAGAGGAAGCAGCTAGGCTGTGGTCCTGATTAGCAGGGCCACAGTCAGACTATGCTCGAAAAACAGTGAAACACCAGCAAAAAGTGGGGGTACCCATGTGAAGTAGATCCTACTCTCCTACAACCACCATCTCCAACCTCCCAGCTGCTCCCATCCCAGATGTCCGTGGAGCCTCCCGTGTAAGGGAGCATGTCTCCTTTAGTCCAGGCACCGCACCCCCTGCCTCTGTCTCCCCTGCTGCCCTGAGTGTGGAGTCTGTGGACTTGCTAAAGCAGCTCCATGTGGACCAGACATTGATGCTGAGTGTCCTCCATTCCCACACCAGTCTTTTAACGCAATTGGTGTCATACAAGGAGGGCATGTCATCACACATCTCTGCCCTATAGCGGACCAATCAGTCCATGGCCTCTTCACTGACGGCAGCAGTGTCCCTCCTCCAACAGTCCCTCACCCCTCCTACCTCTGCCCCATCCACACTCCCCACTACCCTACCTGCCCAATGCACACTCACACCGGCACAGACACAAGCAGCACACAGCAACATCAGTCAAAGCCAAAACTAACACGCACGCACACTCAGGGGACTGATGGCACACACACAGGGAATAGGGTACAAAAGCACACACAGCCATCCACTCTCTCTCTCACTAACTCTCTCTCTTACTGACTGACTCTCACACTCTCTCTCACTGACTGGCTCTCTCTCTCACTGACTGACTCACTCTGACTGACTAACTGACTGACTGACTATTTGACTGACTCACTCACTGACTGACTCTCTCTCTCACTGACTGGCTGACTGACTCTCTCTCTCAATCTCTCTCTCGCTGACTGACTGACTTTCTCACTCTCTCACTGACTGACTGACTGACTCTCACTGACTGACTGACTCTCTCTCTCACTGACTGACTGACTGACTACCTAACTAACTGACTGACTGACTCGCTCACTGACTGACTGACTCTCTCCCTCTCTCACTGACTGACTGACCAACTAACTGACTGACTCTCTCTCTCTCTCTCTCTCTCTCTCTCTCTCTCTCTCTCTCTCTCTCACACACACTGACTGACTGACTTTCTCACTCTCTCACTGACTGACTGACTGACTCTCACTGACTGACTGACTGACTTGCTCACTGACTGACTGACTCACTGACTGACTCTCTCCCTCTCTCACTAACTGACTGACTGACTAACTAACTGACTGACTCTCTCTCTCACTGACTGACTGACTGACTTTCTCAATGACTGACTGACTGACTGACTCTCTCTCTGACTGACTGACTGACTCTCTCTCTCATTGACTGACTCCCTCACTCTCTCACTGTCCGAATCTCTCTCTCACTGACTGACTCTCTGGCTATCTTTTTCTCACTGACTGACTCTCTGACTCTCTCTCAGTGACTGACTCATTCTCTCTCTCTCACTGACTGACTCTCATTCTCTCTCACTGATTGACTCTCTCTCACTGACTGACTCTCTCACTCTCTCTCACTGACTGACTGACTGACTCTCTCACTGACTGACTGACGCTCTCACTCTGTCTCTCACTGACTGACTGACTCTCTCACTGACTGACTGACTCTCTCACTGACTCTCTGACTGACTGACTCTCACTCTCTCACTGACTGACTAACTGACTGAATGACTAACTGACTGACTCTCTCACTGACTGTTTTACAGGTACTATTTCCCAACCTTCACCCTCCTGTTATTTATGCCCCCCCATAACAAAAAAAACCATACCAAGCCACCATTGGGACAGGCAGAGAGAAGTTACCAACATTGAAAGGACAAAAAAAAACCTCAAGAGATTATTTATTGTTCATACTTTTTTAATATGGTTGTTCTTTTGTACATAATGCTTTCTTGGTCATATACAATGTAACAAAAAAGCTTCTGACACTTCTTTATTATAACTTTTCAGCATGCTGCAGACTTCTGTACAGCACAGCTTAAAGACATAGGCAAAGTCAATATCGCTGGCTAAACACTTATAAGGCGAGACCTATTGGCTATGCCAATGCTTATTTAACTTACATGTGTGCTGCATGAAGCAGCACACACGTAAGTTACAAACTGCCATTTTACGTTTGTTTATGTGCAGGAAGGCACACCTTCCTGTACATAAACAAACCTCCCTGCTCGCAGACACCCTTGCACTCTGGTGCAAGGGTGCCTGCGTTGGCGCTAAGTTGTAAAACTTAGTGCCATCGCAGGGTGAAACGCGAGGCTGCACCATATCCTTGATAATATGGTGCAGCCTTGCGTTTCTTAAGTGACGAAGAGAGGCGTAAAGCTAAGAAGGCTAACGCCTCTCTCCGCCACTTCCTTGCTAATATGCCCCATAATCTTCTAGAAGTATAGAAAACAATCTGTAGTTGTTTTTCATACTTTTAACAGAGCCGGTTGCCACCATTGGTTTCGCCAATGCTAGCGCCTTATAAAAGCATCCAAAATTGACAAAGCTACTATTGATGACCAAAACGCAAAAGCAAAGAAAGACTTATTGGCTTTGTCAATGCACGTTTAAATGTAACAAAATCCGTCTTTGGTATGAGCTCGCTGAGTAACAACTACTTCTTCAAATGTGTGGCAGATGTTTTAGAAATGAAGCAAAGTATCTCTCTGGTTCCTTCTTCATTGCACATGTAGCCTCGTTCGACTGGGACGTAGAGCACGAAGTCCAAGTGCTGAAAAACAATAACAAGAAAATGTTATTTAAAACATTCTCCCTCTGCCCCCTGGACATTTTATAGTCCATTATCCGATGCCTGAGTAAGCTTTTGGAATGAGATCACAAAGGCGGCCATGAGACTATGCAAGACTTTTTAATATTAAATCATGCAAATGGGCTCGATTTTTTCCACCAAAAGGCTAAAGAATAAATAAACCCTTTGCTAAAATTGGATTCTTGCCAAAATATAAGGCAAAAGGAGTGAAAAACCTTCGTCTGGTTCTGGGTTGATGGCTGTTCAGGGCATTCGTTCTCCTCTCCCTTGACCTTAATATCATCCTGTCTCCCCCATCTCTTCTGCCTTCAACACCTCTCCTTGCCACACCACTTCTCTCCCTTCTACCCGCAGCCATCGCCCTTCCCACAGGATCCTGCTCTTCCAGCTCTCTTACTCCTTCCCCTACTTTCCTGTAAGCTTCTTTAACCCGTCACGCTTCTTTTACTGTGTTTTTTGTCAGTGATTTTCCTTCCAGGGAGTACCACCTTCCTTGGAGACTTTCTCAATGCCTCCCTTTCTCGACCCAGTGTGACGTCAATGTGGCCAATCGTTGTGTGTTCGCGTCTTGGATAAGGAATTCAAGCCTGCTTCCTCCCAATACTGTGTCGCTGGCAGCCCCGCTTCCATGGCTCCTCTCAAAGATTCATCTGTTCGCCTTCATCCCCAGAGAGCTGTCTGAGGACTTTCACACTTGCTCGCATCTAATATTGATTTAATTTAAGAACAGACATGTTCTTGCTCAAAGCGGAAAAGCGTCAATTACTGAAGAACTAACATCAAAGACATGCAAGGTACAACACACTCAAATTATGGTCAGATGCCAAGACTTGCATCTGACAAGGAATAGCAGTACATTGTACGACCTTATAGTTGGAATGAGGGTCACTCCTTCACAGGGAGAGTGTGACTTTGTGTAGGCTTTGTGTCCTCCATGGACCTTTTCAATGCAAAGTTTTCTATCTTGTGATTATGCCTCGTCTTGAATCAATTTGCCTACTGACAGCAGCTGGATTTTTCTTCAAATTCCTCCGGCCTTCACATCGATGTAATATTAAATGGTATTGTTGGCCTCATAAGGGCACGTATTCTCTCTCCGAATCATACGAAATGCTTTCTTGCTAGCCTCTTCCCAGTCCTGTCTGCAGCAGTGGCGGCTGGCATCAACGGAGGGGGCGTGGATGTGACGGGCGCACATGCTCAAATAAAATTAAAAAATATAGAAATAAAAGGGCATGTGCGCGCAAATAAAATTAAAATATAATAAAAGTAAGCTGCTCCCGACCTCTCGCGACTGCAGCTCGGCCACCAGAAAACTCAACTAAACTCATGCAGTGAGAGCAGCACCCTGATTGGAGGGAGCAGCTGCACTCGGCGCTCCTCAACGCACTGGAGGCCTGCACTTACTTTCAAATGGGTGAGGGGTTTCAAAGTGCACGTCTGTCTGGATGTCGCAAGACAGCTGGCCAAAGGGACATGTGTACTTTGAAAAGTGCACATACAGCCCACCCTTCTTCCTGTTGCTGTCATTCAGCAGCGGCCCGCCCCCTTTCTTGAAGCTTGGTTCAGGACGGGAGGATGAAAAATAAAATGGTATGAATTACCGTTTTATTATACCAGTTCATTTTTCATCTAGGGGCTTTGGGGGGATTTTTAAGTGGAGCAACGCTCCTCTGCTCAAATGGAGGAGCCGCCCCTGGGTTATATACACCAAGCGGCTTGAGAAGCAGATGGCAATGTCTCGACCTTCGTACTTCTCCTAGTGTGTGGAATTTCAGCCATCTTGGGGTCACTTCAGAAGTAATCAGCACTGTGTTTGGCTGTGCTTACAGTGTCTGTCCACTGACAGAGCCCATAATGTCACCCAGTTGTCTACTTGGAGTACCATTGAAAGCAGACTATTCCACAATAGGGCAGTGGTGGCTACTCAGCTAAGGCGGAGGAGCATCGCCCCATTACTCAAAAAGAAAACTAAAATGATAATACCGTATCGTTATTATCATTCTAGTTTTCAGTGACTCTAGGGGCAGGGCTGGCCAGAGTAGGGAGAGGAGTGGTTTGTACTCCTTAAGTGTGCAGGACTGCTTGGCCGGCTCTCTTGGGCCGGCCAAACAGTCCTGTGCACTATGCCTTTTCCCCTCCAGGCTACATTACACAGCCTGGTGAGGAACATGCAAAGGCAACCTGTCTGAGTGCACTCAGACCAATCACAACGCTGCATTGCAGCGTTGTGATTGACTCAGGGGAGCCTGGGAGCCCAGGTGCTTCCTCCTGCTTACTGCTGCCGGACCGGAGACAGAAAGAAGAGGACGGAAGAGAGGCAGTGGCTGGCCATCACAGGTAAGTGGTTTTTTAAAAAACGTTTTTTGTCGACATATTAGGGTAAGTTAAATGAAAAAATAAATAAAACAACTTACCTCGCACTCGCCGCATTGCAGAGTCAGGGATGTGGCGAGTTCAAGGTAAGTGGTTTTTAATTTTTTTTATTTTACTTTCCCTATCGCGTCGCCTGTCGACTCCCCTCGTCTCACCACTGTTTCCTCTGCCGGCCACGCTTGGAAGAAGGATTAGCTAATAAAAGTCTGATTCAATCCTGAATCTCCAAGCACTATTCTATTTGTGAGTGCTTAATTTGTAAGCAAATAAGTGCCAGGGCTCTCGTTAGCAGCCCACTGAAGCTTGCACCGCGCATTGTCCCTGCCAACGCTGCCAGTAGCAACACAACTAATAACCATTACACTGTTACAAGTGTGACAATTCAGGCTATTTAACACCCCCCCCCGCCCCCAAAGCTATAAGAATGGCTTGGGCAGAAGGTAATAGTAATTTTTTATGTATCTTGAATTTATAATTACCTGTTGTTATGCTCATCTCTAAATTAGTCAGACAGTGCAAGCTTGTTTCAGAGTGTCACAAGTGCCCCTACTGGCAATTAAGTGCTGCTGCTGAGCACCAGAAACCACCGGCTCAAATTAAGCACTGCTTTTCCTAACAGTATCATCGTTCACAGCGCCACAATCCAAATGAAACAGCTAGAAGGAAAATATTAAGACATTATTTGGAGATCTGATTACATTACAATCTTTCAAAGCCTAACTTTAAATTACGGTAGGCAAGAGGTGCCTTGACAGTAAGAAATTAATCAGTCTACATCAGTGTAAAGGAGAAGGGTGAGGCTGGCCTAAAGGTAGCGTCTGACAAGTTAGTGTGTGGGCAGGTTTTTTAGCTGTTTGTGGGCCTTTTTATGGCCTTCTGGGCTTATATTAAAACAAACACTGCCTGCAGCAGGCTCAAATTCCTGCAATCGTCCATACCGTTCAAAATACCTACGCAGCATTACTTTACAAGCTCAAAACTACCTGAGTTTGCAAACATGGGACACTTTTTTAGCTTTGTCCAATTCACTAATGGAGGCTACATTTATTTTTAGTGCCTGTGTCTATTTCCTATACCAACCTGACCCTCTATTGGAGTCGTTTAGAGGATCATACCAAAAAATTGAAGAAGTCCCATCAGCTCAACTCTACTTCTCCTGCAGACAGAAATTCCCCTAGTTCCACAGTGAAGTCCACTATTAGATATTTTGGCACCACCAGAAATGAATCCTGACTGACTGTAATTTAGCATAACCGATTCACTTTCAGAAATGGAGGCATCCACACTATGAAAGACCGCAATGCAAACCTTGCAACCTTTCACAAAACACGAATTCAAGTGTCCTTGACAAGCTGAGAAAAACCCAGCAGGTTAGGGACACTTGCATTGTATAAATTAACCACTCAACCTCCACTTTGTCGTCCCATTCTCAGTGCTTACATGCTCTTGCAGAAATATTGCAAAGATACACAGGCATGATATAATTTCCTTCATGGGGTTCAACCCTATAGGGGCTTCTCCCATGTCAGAGACTTTGAGTGGAGATGAGGTTTCTGCCACCATTATCTGGGTGGCGGCAGACAAAATGGACACCACTTGTGTACAATATATATATGTATGTTCACACACACAAACCACACACAAACCACAGATCTCTTTAACACAAAAGTGTGGCAGACTCCAACAATATCAATTCACACCTATCAATTCCATGTTTCAAGAGACAAATCAACGCTTCTAAAGTCCCTATACTCCCAGTGGCTCACTGCATTACAACATTGACGAGATGTCAAAGTTGTGTGGAAACCGATGGACACATCCTACCCTACATTCTCTCTGACATGTGCACCTTGCTTCTTCTCGGATTTACACTGGATTGCCTACTCTCCTATCAGAGACACTGACATGTCTAACAAGGACACTACGGCCAGATGTATCAAAGGGTTTTACCCATTCTGTCTCTATGGAAAAATGTGTTACTACATATGGCCCTATAGGTGGTACTCGCAGATCATTTTTGACTTCAAACAAACTCAGACAACAAATTTGTTGTACATTTCAATTAACAAAAAACCCCACATACCCAATAATGTTATTGCATGCTGCCCCTTCTGCGAGGTAAGTGATGTGATTAAAGGGAGGGCTAGTATTTCTGCTAAATACACCTCCAAATCATACTCAGCTGTGCTCCTAGGTGAATGTTTTAAACACAGCACAGGTAAATTGTTTGACACAGCTTTGCCTATCAACGTTTGTCTTGACTACATGACCCTCACTAGCGCATGAGTAAAGTAGGGCACATTTGGCAGTAGAAACACATACTACCAAGAAAACGTCCTGCACCCTCAGATTACATGTCACAGCTAATACCACTGAATGCTACACATCAAGTTTTATACTCATTAAAGCAATGTAGAAGCATATATCACCATCAGAGTCTACATCTGGCCATGAGTGGGCAGCACAGGGTGCATTGGAAAATGAGCCACTTTTCTATGTTCAGGCGCTAAGCCCGAATAAACTCCATCCATGCCTGCTATCCACCATATAACTTGACTTTCCTCAAATAGTAGGTTTTTACCACAGAGAACATTGCACCCTCACTTAACGTTAATGGTCCACAGCTGGCTTCTCCCACAAAATAGTATTCAGTGGTCCAATACAGAACTATGTTGGCAATCACATTTTCATTTACTGAATTGATGCCATCTTGACGCTGCCATCACCGCTGTCATGTAAACGTATTGCTGACTAGTGGGACCACCCTGCCTGCCTCTTTTGGAACAAGCTCATCCCACATTATCATGGTGTTTGGCACCCTCGTGTCATTCAAACCAAGACCAAACTCAACATTGTGTGCACATACACAACAGCACTATTCTTCTCTATTGATTCCACTTCAACGGCAAGGTTTTACATCCAGACTAGGAGCCTGATTTAGAGTTTGGTGGTGGGTTAATCCATCACAAACAAAGACACAGACAAACTAACCTGTCTGCCCTATTTTAGGTGTCATGGGATACTATGCACCTGTAGTTAGGCATCAGTCATGTTTGTGACAGAGTAACTCATCCACCAAATTCTAAATCAGACCCAAAGTCAGACATAATAATAACTTCAACCACAGCAGTCAAATCAATGAAATTAGCATTTAAAGTGATCCTTGGGCGGGCATAAAGGGGTTAAAGAGTTAGGTATGACTCAACAGTTCTGGTGTATTTACTACAGTACCAAGCTATCACATGGCTGTATTAGGCCCGGGAAGAAACATTGACATTTCACATGAACATTTCTTAAGTTTACTTCTTTTCTACACAAAGACTTTTGACACACATTGTGTTTGCAGCGTGGTGTAAAAAGGGGCGTGGCCTCTGAACACCTCTCTGCAACGCAGCTCTGTGGTGCTTACTAGAGGTACATGGTGGGGTAGTTGACCCCCAGGGACCCTCAGAATTCAAGGGGACTTAATAGAGACGTTATAGTTAGAAATTAGCATTGAAAAAACCTTAGAAATTCACTGAAAAAAACATAGATTTTAGGGACGTAATGGTTAGAAATTAGCTTTTGAAAAACCTTAGAAATTCACTGAAAAAAACACACGTTTCAGGGACATTATAGTTAGTTGGACATTTCACCCGTACAAAACCAGAGAAATTCGGCCGTTATAGTTAGTAGAGCTAACTATAACTTGCGCACCCGCAATGCACTGCTGATGACGTCACATATCACATCACTCATGACATGGTCTATGATATCACTGATGACATCACTGATACCATCATCCACACCTCCTCACACCCTAATAAAACCTTTGATACACCCACTCTAAAATACAGACTACCAATATCGAAACCATAGACAGACCAATAGCAGTTAGTACATACCCGCTCAGTGATTCCTAGGTCTACACACACACACACACACACACACACATCCACTCATTCACCCATGCACTAACTCATACATGCAGTCACTCTTCAATACAGCACTATCGTATGCGCTCATACACCTATACATACACTCACACAATGCCACTCATCCATAGACTTACTCAAACAACTACTCAGTCATGCAAACAATCAATCACACCCATTTACTCATCTATACAGTTATACACAGACCACCTCACTTATTTATACAAATACTAACACATACTTACACTCTTATACAATCAGTGATACAAGCACACACTCATCCATACAGCCACTCTCAAAATCACTCTCTCTCTCATGTATAGTCATTTATATACTCCAACACTCACATATACTGCCTTTCACATATGTAGTTACTCACACATATACCACTGAGACATCCACTCACTCACCAGCACACCCATACACACACTCACCCACCCACACAGCCCTTCATAGATGCACACTTGAACCCATACACCCTGTGAATCACCCACTTACACATCTATGCACAGTCACCCACCCACTAACACAGACACTCAGGCACCCATACAGATACTCAGACAACCAATCAATAACCCATATACACAGTCATGTAGCTACTCACCAACCCATGCAGCCACTTATACACCAACTGACAGACTGATACAGACATTTACACAGTTTACTCACTAACCCATGCATTCAGTAGGATACTCTTAATCAGTCACTTTTACAACCAAACTAGTTGTTTGAATACCCCTCACACACCAAAAGGGCCCTTGGTGTCAAGCTTCATCATAGGGGTCTTCCCGCCCCTCTACGGGACGGGGCGTGCTGCGACCTACGTTTGCATGGGAGCAACTGCCAAAAACTGTCTGCTTGTGTTTAACAGCTTTCACCCTCGCCACTTGAGGGAGAACCTACCGTATGGACAGTTCCTATGTCTCCGGAGGAACTGTACCGAATTACGGGATTTTAAAAATCAGGCCTTTGACCTACGCACCAAGTTAATAAAACGGAACTATCGAGAAAAGGTGATTGACAAGGCCATGAAAAGGGCGAGAAACAACAACAGGGAAGCTTTGTTAGGAGATAGAGCAGACACACAGATCGAAGAGAGATCCATATGTGTGACAACATACAACACACATTCCAATCAGATCACAAGAATTGTGAACAAACACTGGCGACTTCTGAACTGCTGCCATCTAAACATTGCAAAACCAATGTTTGCACACAAAAGGGGTAGAAACCTGAAGGACATGCTCGTTCATACCAGACCAAAGAAAATACCTACAAATAAACCAGGGGGCATACTACCACCGGTACAGGGACACAACCCATGCGTCAATTGTAGTACGTGTCATCTCACAAGAAGAAGTAGGCACATCAAGTTCAGGAATGGCAGTGAATGGGACCAAAGAAGCTTCACTAACTGTAACAGTAAGAATGTAGTGTACATGATCACCTGTCCTTGTGGTCTGGAATATGTAGGCATGACTACCAGACCAGTAAAAGTACGTATAGGAGAACACAGAAGTAATATCCGATGTGGGAGGAGTACTACGAAGATGTCAAACCACTATCTAACCAACACACACGGGATGGAGGATCTACAGTGGACTGTGATTGAACGACTAGAAGGAGAAAATGGCCTTTTTGAGAAGGAACAACGGTGGGTATTCCGTCTTGGAACACACATCCTAGGACTCAACGACGAGATTCCGTGGAACCAGTTCCCCTCATGAATCTAAGATGTACCATTAGATTCTGTGACCAGGGGGACTAAGTCACTAATACGTTTTGCTGACTACCATTTTTTCCAAGTGGCTTTTTAATATCTATGGACAGAAGAACAGTGTGGAGATAACAATGGCACAAATACAACACCTCACAATCAACAAACAATCAAGGTTTTACCCTGAGGACAATGAAGGTGGGCCGTATCATACACCTCTCTGGGCACCCTTTGTTCTGTCCCGATGTAAAATTCTTTCCCCACATATGAATGACCAGTAATTTGCTGGCCATACCGTAAGGTGATGAGTTCTTTTCATTGGCCCATATGTAATTAACCAATTTATTGTGGTTAGATGCCTACTGCTCGCTATGAGCATCTACCAGTTCTGTGTGCCTCTGACATCCCATTCTCTTTCGCACCAGACACCCGATGAGATTGACTCTTTTAGTAGCCGACCCCGTCCTTTTTCATTTCGGCATCGTGCAAGCACAGAAACATAAATCACTCACTAACCAATTCATAGGTTCAATAAACGAGGCACTTTTTTAATGAATAACTTTATCCATCAAATAACATCATTGTTTATACTCCTGCACTTCCGGTTCACCCCGGGTAATGGCAGCGGAGGTATCCCGGCAACTCACATAACATCTCTGGCAGTAGATCTACACTTCCGGTTCA
Source organism: Triturus cristatus (assembly GCF_964204655.1). NCBI lineage: Eukaryota > Metazoa > Chordata > Amphibia > Caudata > Salamandridae > Triturus > Triturus cristatus. The sequence continues at coordinate 611,188,816 of NC_140583.1, forward strand.
CCCCGGTGAGTGCAAGAATAGCTACTTTGGCAACCCACGTAACGATATATATGCGCTGTCAATTTTTTAACTATTTACTCTTTCAATGAACCTCTACTCACGTAAACATTATTAATGGAAATTCAGCCTAAGTTTACATTTTTTTTGACCCACACCTCTAGACTTCCGCTTCCGGTTTCCCAGAAGCAGAGTCAGCGCAAACCCCTTCGACTCAGGCGGCACCACACCCAGGTGCACCCCCGTTTTTCGAGCCACCGCAATTAAGGCGGAAACTCCAATTAGCGATTATACTTAAACTGAACCTCGTACCTGATTCAGTTACCCAGCGGAGCCGATCGGGGAGGTTGTACTGAGCAGGGCAATGCCCCAGGAGTCGTAAGTACGGCATAGCCGATAGAAGTCTCATTTTTTTACCAGGTTGATTCCATGGACTATCGATCAATCCTCTCTGGTGAAAACTTGTTTTTCCTCTTCTAGATAGCCTATCAGGCACCCCCTCCACCCGTTCAAAGGCTCATGATGCTTTAACCTTACAAACTTCAAGTAGGTTGATTTCTGATGTCCTACCACAAACTAAACGCTACAATATAGATTTATGGATTCTATGGACTTATCAACCGAGGTCCGTTTTGCATAGAGTGTGTGCTTTATGTTCTGTGTGTGTTTTGTCTTTTGTTATCGTCCTTCACTTACTTTCCTCACGTCAGGACACTTCATTGCAATAAAACTAATGGTAATGGAATTTTATAGTATCACTTCTTTACAGGTCACTAAATGCTCACGATGGATCAAGCATTTAGCAACAAATATACGTTCTTCTCTCCCCCCGTTTTTTACAGGTGTATTGACCACAAAGACCTATTGAGGCATTATAATTTCATGCAGCCATTTCTCCTGCATAACAACATTTTTTTCTACACCATATATTTGTCACAATATAACACATCACTGTGAGTATAGGAAGGGATCCTTAAGGTCCTGAAGAAGAAGCTTGGGGAGCTTCAAAACATGTCGGCAGACATAGGAGGCACAGTTCATTGAGGCATACACACCTCCTCCCCCACCTTTTATTAATACCAGCTCAAAGGTATAGTAACATTTTTTAGACCAACGAGCCAGGTGTTTTTGATCTCACTCTCCCATTCACCCCTGACCCTTCCTCTCACACCCCTACACAACATATAGTTGTCTCACAACAACAGTGCTCCCACGCAAACGTAGGTCGCAGCACGCCCTGTCCCGTAGAGGGGCGGGAAGACCCCTATGATGAAGCATGACACCAAGGGCCCTTTTGGTGTGTGAGGGGTATTCAAACAACTAGTGTGTACTTCCCACCATTGTGGGGCTACATAGCTATTCTGGGAGGACCTGACATACATACCTGTGGGTGGATCACTATGTTTATTAACTTTATCTTGGGAGGATGTATCCACCTCCACTACTCAAGTTGAGTGGTACCTCTCTACTTCCCATCTTGTTCCTTTTTTGACTTATACAATCAGTCACGCACCTACTAAATCATCCATTCAGACACTTAAACACCCACACATTCTTCAATACACCTTGGCATATATATATATAAAACATATTTAAACTTTACAGAAACACACATTCACTGGATGATGTCATCAGTGATGTCATTTGAGATGTCATCAGTGATGTAATCAGTGATGTCACTGACCATGTCATGAGTGATGTAATATGTGACGTCAACAGCAGTGCATTGCGGGGGCACAAATTATAGTTAGCTCTACTAACTATAACGGCCTAATTTCTCTGGTTTTGTACGAGTGAAATGTCCAACTAACTATAATGTCCCTGAAACCTGTGTTTTTTTGCAGTGAATTTCTAAGGTTTTTTAAATGCTAATTTTTAACCATAACGTCCCTGAAACCTATGTTTTTTTCAGTGGATATAATATATATATATACATATATACACACACACATATATTCACTTAAAAACATAGGTTTAGGGATATTATAGTTAGCTGGACATTTCAGCCTCAGGAGGGGGGCCACGCAGCAGTGTCCCGGGGGTGGGCACCCTGGGACACTGCAGGAGCCCTGGGGGGTGGCGGTCCCCAGTGCCATCGAGGGCTCCAGGAGGGGACCTGCGCGGCCCCCCTCCCAACTAGTGCACAGCTGGTGGTGGTCCTCGGGGGTCCATAAAGGACCTCTGCTGAACGTACATGATTTGGGCCGGTCCCTGGTGTGTGGGGGGGCTCAAGCCCCCCCACAGTTTAATTTTAATTAAAAAAAGAAGCCCGGGGGTGGCGGTCCCTGGGTCTGCCAGGGGGCTGTGTGACCCCCGCAAATATTTGAGAAAAGTCCCAGGGGGTGGCACGTTCCCTCCCACATATCATAAAAATAGCCCCGGGGTTGCGGGGGCCCCCGTGGGCCCCGCTAATATTTTTTGGCAATGCCTCCAGGACCTGGCCCACCCGGGGGCATCAATTAAATTCATTTTTTTTACATGTTGGCAGGATTCGCATCCCCAGCACAAATTTCCCCGATTTCTTTTTTAAAAAAATGCTTTTTTTGGACCTGGGGGTCCTTGTGGGACCCCCTGAGCAGGCCTAGGGGGTCAGGGTGTTTCTACCCTGCCCCCTTTTCTTGTTTTTCAACTTTGTTTTACTCTTTTCTTGTGACCTGTTAGCTTTATTCTTTTTTTTGATCCTGTCAACACCTTTTGGCTAGATTTTCGCTGCAGAAATACTACAGATAATCCATACACACACATACAAAACTATATATATAATTTTAAACAATCTATAAACCTGACCCTCTATCCCTCCTACTGTATACCTTGCGATTATCTGTCTAAATATGCTCTCCAATTTCCCTCTATATCCTCAATATTTTTATTGCAGCTCCCAAAATCTCTCTCTCAGCAGGAATATCGATCTCTCCTTGCATCCCAATCACCAATATCGCTCTTTGTTAATGCTCTTCTTTTCGCATTCTCTATCTACCCTTTTATCTCTATACCATCCATATTCCATATCCCGTCTTATATCCCTTTGCCTCTCCCATATTCTGTAGATCCTTCCTCGTCTTCTCCATACTCTATGGGGCATATGTACAAAGAAATGACGCAGCACGGCTCACATGGATATGGGATGGAGATCCATCATCAGCAACGCAGGGGAAGCAGTAGAAGGGCTCACGCGCTCATTGGACACAGGAGAAGTGTGGCAATGCCAGGTGCAGCCCAAAGGCTGACATGCACATAGGGCAGGGTGCGGGCATAGGACCCTTCGCCCAATCATCAGCTGCAGGAGTCCTCTGTACAAGGGAAGCAGCTTTTTATTAACTTCTAGCTAGGTGTCCTCTCAAAATAATACATTTTTGGTGAAACAATTCTAAAGGAGGAAAAGAAGGTGGTTACCCACAGAGCCTTGTTGCCCCAATGAAAGCAACACATCGGCAGAAGGAAAGCTCTCTATACCTTCTATAATGGGACCCAGAACTCTGTAGCCAAAATAGCTGTGGCTGACCAATCAGTAATGACACGGATTCTGGCCCAAACTCAATGCCAGTTTTAGGGTACAGTGGAGGGTAAATTGACTGATGCTTGCCCTCTGCTCCCCCCCCCCGCACACAACAACGATCAGCATTCACCACACCACAGACTGTGCGCCTCTCACATCTCACGTGACATGAACACAAGTAGGACTGACACACACACACACACACACACACACACACACACACACAGCAGTGCTGGGCTACCCACACTTGTCATATCTTTGTGGGTGACTGCCTGACTCTGTCACTGAAATGTGATGGGAGCGATAACTCCGACAACCTTTTGTCTATCTTTGAGCTAAGGAATATTTCTAAGTTGGCCGTTTCGCCTTGTCTTGTGTTTTTTGTGTACTCAGAGCTTGATCTTCACTGGTCGAGCTGTTATTTGAAAGCAGAACCTCAAAGATGAAGCTACAGATAATAGTGCTTTGTACCCACTAACCACAGGGTTTGCAAAAAAGAATAAAAAAGGTTCCTGCATGTAAAGATAATACAACAGTGGTGCAACTGTTACTATCAAAGTTTGGGTTTCTCAACTATATAGAGAATACATGCATTAGTTTAAAATGAATATTTATCTAGCGTTTTGGAGGATGGTTATAAAATAAAGTTACTGGGTGAATGGTATTCTAAAGGCACCCACAATAAAGTCAATTGACAAATGTGCCTTACACAGGCCTGGCTGCCGGAACAGAAGCCATACACACACATAGGCAGACCCCATCCATACATTAAGAGAGAACTCAAGTTATCCCACGTTGTATGCAAGCGGACCATTCAGTCTACTTTGTATTTCTGGTACTCGAAGTTCTGAATTTTCAAGCGAAAAAGCAGGGCAAACAGAATGCAAAAAAGCACATGGCTGCATCTGCTACTCACACCTGTCATAAAGCAAGTTGTAAATTCCGTATTACATATCTTGTAAAAACGTTACAGGGAGTGCTTTTTCAAATCTTTGCATTGTTTCCGAAGTGTTTAAACCACAGAGATGAAGGTAGGCTGATGCTCCTGATGGGACACTTTAAGAACTCTTCACAAATTCATTTGTAGCTTGTCATGTGTGTGTTCCTTTCCTTATATATATTGCATCCAGGTATTTCCAGATCTGACTTTCCCCTTAAGTCGCAAAACTACATGTATCTGGGTGCAAAGAGAAAATATGAGCATGCCTCCCGTTGATGGACGACGTTGCGTTAAGCCTCACTTACTTTGCCACGCAGGAGGCATGCAAGCATCACGCAGACACACTACAATGTCGATACAGATATGTCTCACCAGAGAGGTGACACTTTTACTCCAGGTTATTATGTTTCCAGCCCTGAACTTCTCACTTACATTCTTTGCTATAAAGTGTGTTTGTCTAATTCAGGGCTCTCCAAAGTCAGGCCTAGAGGACCGGATCCATTGCCGATTTTAAGGCTCATTTATCTAAATAGGGATATGAACCATTCCCCCGCTTTATTAAATTGTCCCACCACTTGCACTTAAACTGTTCCTTCAATCCTGCTATAAGACTCTCCCCACAAAATAGTTTTGTTGTAAATGAAGTAGTAATGTACCCCAGGATGTTATATGCCTGGCCTGTAAGGGAAGCCCAGAATCTTTAGTCCACCTCTTATTCTTCTGTCCGCATTATAAGAACCCAAGTGGATTATCCCATTGTGTAGGCTCATTGGATGTGGTCATTACTTGAAAGTGATAATAATCCTGAGCACTGCTATCAAGAGGGTAGCCGTTTTTGGCCTAGCAAAATATGTGTTTGCCTTTTGGATTAGACGTGCAAAGTGCATTATGGAATAGATGCTCAAAGTGCCCTTTGTAATATTTTTAGCATGTTGTATTTAATAATTTATTTCTCTTGATAAGGTCATGTATTTATATATGGTTTTATCTTTGAAATGCTATTTTAATGCTTTTTCTGTTTTCGCAAATTGTCATATTTTTTTGTATTTAAATTGTTTTTTTTATCTGTCGATGGAAAATTTATGTGTTCCTATATCAGGTTTTGGCACACTTTTTACAAGATCCTTGTGATCGAAAATAAAGTTATGATGATGATGTGTTACTGGGGATATGCTAAAAATCTGGCATGGATCCGGTACTCCCGGGTCGACTTTGGAGAACCCTGGTCATTCCAGCGTGTGCGCTATACCTGGAGCGCTGCACTTGGCAGTTCCTTGATTTTAAAATACCCGTTTTTTGCCTTTTATTTAGCTTGTTTCTGAACACTTATCCCTTGTTCTTAATCAGCCTGGCCTCGCATACCCCCACCTCTGTCACCATACTTGCACTATAATAGTGAAATCACCGCTCTTTGTGGGTCCTCCGACCCTGTCCCGTGGCGGCCATCTTAGGTGAGTGGGTCCTAGCGCGTGTTGAAGTCCTCTCTCTACCTCGCTAGGAGAGTATTTAGGTAGGCAAATCCTGCAGCGCCGCCCTATTCCAGCGTGAGCGCTATACCTGGAGCGCTGCTCTTGGCAGTTCCTTGATTTTAAAATACCCGTTTTTTGCCTTTTATTTAGCTTGTTTCTGAACACTTATCCCCTGTTCTTAATCAGCCTGGCCTCGCATACCCCCACCTCTGTCACCATACTTGCACTATAATAGTGAAATCCCCGCTCTTTGTGGGTCCTCCGCCCCTGTCCCGTGGCGGCCATCTTAGGTGAGTGGGTCCTAGCGCGTGTTGAAGTCCTCTCTCTACCTCGCTAGGAGAGTATTTAGGTAGGCAAATCCTGCAGCGCCGCCCTATTCCAGCGTGAGCGCTATACCTGGAGCGCTGCTCTTGGCAGTTCCTTGATTTTAAAATACCCGTTTTTTGCCTTTTATTTAGCTTGTTGCTGAACACTTATCCCTTGTTCTTAATCAGCCTGGCCTCGCATACCCCCACCTCTGTCACCATACTTGCACTATAATAGTGAAATCACCGCTCTTTGCGGGTCCTCCGCCCCTGTCCCGTGGCGGCCATCTTAGGTGAGTGGGTCCTAGCGCGTGTTGAAGTTCTCTCTCTACCTCGCTAGGAGAGTATTTAGGTAGGCAAATCCTGCAGCGCCGCCCTATTCCAGCGTGAGCGCTATACCTGGAGCGCTGCTCTTGGCAGTTCCTTGATTTTAAAATACCCGTTTTTTGCCTTTTATTTAGCTTGTTTCTGAACACTTATCCCTTGTTCTTAATCAGCCTGGCCTCGCATACCCCCACCTCTGTCACCATACTTGCACTATAATAGTGAAATCACCGCTCTTTGTGGGTCCTCCGCCCCTGTCCCGTGGCGGCCATCTTAGGTGAGTGGGTCCTAGCGCGTGTTGAAGTCCTCTCTCTACCTCGCTAGGAGAGTATTTAGGTAGCCATGTTGACGCGCAGCGGCCACGCGCAACGGGGACGCCGGACTGACGCCGGAGTTACGCCAGAGTTCAGCCCGTCTGGGCCCGTCCGGGCCCAGACAGGCTCAGGGCTGGTCCCCCTGCCTGTCTCACAGGAGCCACCTCCTACATGTATCAGGTATAGGAGGGATGACCTTCTTTCTTGGCGGTCCCCTATTGTATCTACTTGTAGCTTTGCTCACGCGGACGGATACCCGTTCCTCCCTTGTGGGGCCTGCAATCCGGATTTTGATAACTCTGTGTTATCACTAGCTTTGCTGAACTGCCGCTCTTTACCCAACCACGCGACGGAAATTAACTCTCTCATCCTTGACCATAAATTGGATGTCTTGTTCCTAACGGAGACCTGGATTTCCTCATGCTCCGGCCCGGACATGGTTAGAGCACTTCCACCAGGCTTCCTCATATTCCATCTAGACAGACCGGTGGGCCGGGGCGGGGGAATTGCCATCCTTTACAGGGATACGTTAGTGTGTAAGGTTCAAGATGGAGGGTTGAGCGACTGCGAGAGCTGTCAGTTCTCCCTACGTCTGTCGCCTACGGCGTCCCTGGCTGGCCTTTTGATTTACCGCCCCCCTGGGACTATGGGCAATTTTATCAACTCCTTTCTCGAAACGGTCGCGCTCCTTGCCTCCTCTACTGCCAACTTTGTGGCATTGGGTGATTTCAACATTCACTTTGACGACCCCTCTTGCTCTCTGGGTGCAGATCTGCAGTTCGACATCAAGGCGTTTGAGATCAGCCTGGCCAACTCGGGTGCAACACATGCAAAGGGACATCTGCTTGATCCCATATTTTCAAACTCGGATCGCCTCAAAATATTGCCCGCGCTGGCTCTGCCCTGGACAGACCATTTTATGGTCCCGGCCCAATGGCAGCTTGATGTCGCAGTGGCATCAACTCCCAGGGTATTTACGGTTGGAAGAGCCTGGTCTAGGCTTCCAGTGGACATCTGGGCAACACATTTGGAGTCGTCCCGGCCCCTTCTTGGGTCCAATCCACTGGTAGCCGATGTGTACCTTAGCACCTGGTTGACCAATTCGCTCGATGCCATTCTACCTAAGAAAAGATTACTTACCAGGGGTAGAAGAGTGGGATCAGCCCCCTGGTATTCACCAGAGCTGAGAACACTCAGGAAGGGTTGCAAGAGGATGGAGCGGACTTGGAGGAAGGACTGGAGTAAAATCAGCTGGACAGAATATCGGGTGGCTCTCGGTACCTATAAATCTGCCATCAAGGCAGCGAAGGCTGTGTTTTTCGAGGAGAGAATAGGTCTCTCTTCCAACTCTTCGAAGGAATCCTTCAGGGTTATCAGAGAACTCCTGCAAACTCCTGAACCCCTGGTTACTCACGACAACCCACGTGAGAAATGTTCCGAACTTGCTTCTTTCTTCAAGACCAAAGTTGAAAACATCTTGGCATCCCTTCCTCAGCTAGCCCAGGAGACACACTCGGGTGGCAGCCCAGGGCTTTGCCCTGGGCCGCGGGCAGTGAAGCTGGATTCCTTTGGTCTAGTTACGGTGGAGGAAGCTCTCGGGGTTCTGGCGACTGTGAAGAGTGCGTCACCGAGAGACCCTGTACCGATGAAATACCTGAAGCAGGTCGCCTCTATCATCGGCGGCTCTGTGACTGACCTTATAAACCTTTCTTTCTCCAAAGGAGTGGTGCCCCCCAGTTGGAAGGGAGCGGTTGTCAAGGCCCTTCTGAAGAAGCCTAGCCTGGACCCCGCCGACCTTGCTAATTTTAGGCCTATCTCTTTGCTCCCCGGCATTAGCAAGGTGGCGGAGAAACTCGTGAACAGGCGTCTATCGGGTTTTTTGGAATCCAATTCCCTCCTGGGTGATTCCCAAACGGGTTTTCGCCCTGGTCAGGGGACGGACACTGCCCTGCTCGCAGTCGTGGAGAATGCCAGGAGCATTTTGGATTCAGGGGGATCGGTGGCAGTGATCCTCCTGGACCTTAGTGTGGCATTTGACACCGTAGACCCCCAGGTGTTACTCCAACGGCTGGCGGGGGTGGGGGTCTCCGGGATGGCCCTGAAATGGTTCGCGTCATTTTTGGAGGGCCGGACGTTTGAGGTTTGGGAAGGCCAGGAGAAATCAACATCTGTCCCTCTCCAGTGTGGTGTGCCACAGGGCTCATCGTTGAGCCCTACATTGTTTAACATTTATATGGCCCCACTGGAGAGTGTGGTGCTGCCACTGGGTATCAAGATCATCAGCTACGCCGATGATACCCAGTTGGTGGTAGGGCTCCCCCAGTCGGCTAACCAACCCGACCGGCTGCACACCTGCTTATCTCAGATCTTTACGTGGATGTGCAGCTCAGCACTCAAACTTAACGGTTCGAAAACCGAATTGATGATGCTGGGGAATTCCCCTCCCTCCCTCTCACCGAGCAGCTGGCCCAGCTGCCTGGGAGTGGCACCCACCCCCAAACAGGAGATTAAGAGCTTGGGGGTGTGGCTGGAGCAGGACCTCTCTTTTAGGACACACGCTAAAATAACAGCAGGCGTGTGCTTTGGTCTGCTCCGGGCTGCCCGGAAGATCTTACCTCTTCTCCCGATGGCTTCGAGGAGGCTGCTAATCCAGGGACTCATCATCTCACGGTTGGATTTCAGCAACGCGCTGTTTCTGGGGGCCCCAGAAACAACCCTAAACAAACTGCAGCAAGTACAAAATGCTGCTGCTAGGCTCCTGACGGATCTTCCCAGGCGTCAATCTGCCCGCCCGGCGCTTAAGGCGCTTCACTGGCTTCCTATCAGAGAGAGGGTGAATTTTAAAGCACTCTGCATGGCCCACAAAATCCTGCAGGGTAAAGGGCCACCCATCCTACGGGAGATGGTTCAACCCTACAAGGCCCCTCGTACATTGCGCTCGGATCACCAACATCTGCTGCAAGTCGCGAGAGTGAGGAAGGCCAGGACTGGCGGCAGAAGATTTTCCATAAACGTTGCAACTCTGTGGAACTCCCTTCCGTTATTTCTTCGCTCTGAAACGAGTACTTTACGTTTCCGAAAACTTTTAAAGACCTACCTGTTCCCTGCTTAATGCCGCTGTCTTGTGTTATGGTGCCTTTTTTTCTGGAAGAGCGCGGGGATGCCCAAGGGTAACCAGGCGCGATACAAAACTCAGTAATAATAATAATAATAATTAAATGGAAGAAAAACAAGACTACAAAACCGAGAATGCACCAGGCTGTTAAATAAAGTTCCTGAACAGGAAACAGTGCTTGTGTCAGTCATGGCCTAGATGGAGGTGGTCGCCATACGAGCATAATGTAAACCTGCCCAGTGTCTCCTCCTCTGACACTCAATTTTCAAACCTCCATGCGCCTTATTTTCTCTCAATTGTCTAAGATGGAGAGAAAACCAGATACAAGGAGGTTGGAAGGCACAGGGGTTTTGTGACCTGCGAGGGCAGATGGGCTGCTGGGGGCCAGAGTGGCTCATCCCAGCCAGGCTTCACTGGAGTCGCTGGTGCAGGAAAGTTCCTGCCACTGCACGCCAGTTGAATTTCTGCAGACTGCCATCCCTGATCATGGAGCACAGCAGAAGCAGAGGCACAATCATATTGCAAGTATGATCATTCCTTGCAGGAGATGTTCTCATTCCAGCTTTGGGGCTTCTTACTAGGTGAATGCGAGGTACACTGGTTAGCGATTGGAGTCTTCCCTTGTAGGCAATGGGGTGTCTCTGACCTACTCGTGGCAAGATTCTGAGTGTAGAGCCCGGGCTAAACAGGGTAGGTCCTCTAGGTGCAGGGCAGTCCACCAACTGGATCCATCAGCAACAGCACAGTTTTTGTCTTCAGTCAGAATGGAACAAAGCAAAAAACAAGAAATGTGTTCTGATCCTCATCTTCCTCTACATAGATGTGCAAAGCTCCACAAAGTCAAAGGGTAACATAGGATACGCTGCCAGTGGCAGCTTGTATTCAGTCTTGAGGAACCTGACTCAAATGCAACTGTCCGCCTCGACTCAAAGTTAGCTCCAAATCTTTGGCAGTAGCCAATGAACTTTGCATGCATTTTTTCTTCAGTTCACCGTAGTTCCATGGAAATCGGTTTCAAGTAAATCTGTCATTCTGAGTTTGTCTATTACTTTCTAGACAATTTCTCACCAGCAGCACATTACACAGGACGCACGACTAGAGCAGGCGTCTCTTCTTCGCTATGCGAAAGTGTGCATCCTGCCTTCACCTTTTAGCCATTTTTTTAAAGTATTGCTCTGACCAGGTCACAGGCTTTCTGCTATGCCTAACCTGTCCAGGCCCAGGGAACAACAAAAGGCCTCTACTTCCCCTCTCTCTAAAATGATGGGTCAAGGTTTACATTTGCACTTGTTTGTGCAAAACATTTTAGAGAGAGAGGGTAATGTTACATTTTGTTAACAGAGATTTGTACAGCGCTGTATTACCATAAATATGGTCTTGCATGTGAGAAGCAGCACACGTGGAGCGGCAGGGTTAGGGCGACACAGGCATTCACTACCATTAACCGTATAGACCACCATGCACAGAGATAGGAACCCCTACGTGGTTCACCTCACATGTATCTAAGCACTCTCATGTATAGCTCACATGCAATCAGGAAGAATGAGGGTTCCAGTCATGACTTACTACTCACATTTCCTGGGGAGAGATAGTAGGCACCTCCCCATATGGGTTCAGTTAAAATGGTCTGTACCCCAATACTAAAATCATCTCCCACCAAGTGTTAGTAGTGTCATGGCTTGAATATGAGGCAGAAGTACCACTTTGGGGGACTCCAACCATTGAACAGAGTCTAGCACTTTGTGGGTGAGTAGTGTGCTGTAATCACAAATTGATATGTAAGATGGGGGAAGATTCAATAAGGTGAACAGAGGCCGGAATCTATATTAACTTTTTTTGACATGCATTTACCTCTGACACCATTGATCACAAAATGTCTTATCCAGCTAGCCTTTTTAATGACTGCGGTTTATAAATCAATTGTTACACTTTCTTGTTATTTTAGAATTGAACGAACACTACTTCATTTCGCAATGCACATGTTCTATACATAAGACAGTGACGAATATTTACATTTGTACAGTGACTTCATAACATATCGTACAACATGGAAAAAGACTTGAAACAGACAAATAATACATTTTTACATAGCAATAATAAGTTGTCCGATTTTGTATATCTATGGGAACTCGAGCAGGTTAGCTCCTCTAGTTCTGACAGTTACTATGGTCCTGAGCAGAGTCGAGTATTTATGGCGTGATGGTTTAGGGGAGCAATAAACTGATTTGCTGTTTGCGCTCTCTAGGGGGTTCTAATATCTAGATTGGTCTTTCCCAGAATTTTCTGGATCTCTGCTTGTTAGCCAACGCGTTTCGACCTATCTCATATGGGACCTGTATTGTATTTGTAAGGTCGTCTTCAGGGCTGTTGTATGGTTAGATTCGGACATCTATTCGTGCACTTGGGTAAGGGTAGCTTTTCGTCTTTATCTTGCAGTTCTTTGTGAAGGGGACCGACTTGCGTGGTTGAACTTATCTTGCTTGATATGGCCGGTTTCTCTATTTTTCTTGGTTGTTGTTGGGTGACGGGCCGTCTCACTTAAAAGTTTGTGGTTTTTTTCTCTTCTCCGCGTCTTCGGCGTTCCCTTTCCTCACGTTTCCGGCATTTGCATGGTAACAGTCAGAACTAGAGGAGCTAACCTGCTCGAGTTCACAAAGATATACAAAATCGGACAACTTATTATTGCTATGTAAAAATTTATTATTTGTCTGTTTCAAGTCTTTTTCCATGTTGTACGATATGTTATGAAGTCACTGTACAAATGTAAATATTCGTCACTGTCTTATGTATAGAACATGTGCATTGCGAAATGAAGTAGTGTTCGTTCAATTCTAAAATAACAAGAAAGTGTAACAATTGATTTATAAACCGCAGTCATTAAAAAGGCTAGCTGGAGAAGACATTTTGTGATCAATGGTGTCAGAGGTAAATGCATGTCAAAAAAAGAAATCACAAATTGTACATGACAGGACGTGGTATTGGTCTATGGCACAAAGAAATACTACTTCTATTAGAACGATATGATTAGTAAAAGAATGTCACATGGATACAGCACCAAAACATGTTGATGCTAGATTCTAGTTTGTCTCTACCACACTCTGTCTATCTCTCGGTTCTATTAACCCTCTCTTTCTTCTGTACTTTTTTTACCCCCTTCTTCAAATTGCCTCCCTTGTTACATATAGTGAAATCCAAAGTATAACAACTATCTGGCAGACATTATATGTATAGCACTACAAAGAAGTGGGTAGGATTACAGAGATCTAAATGGGGACATGCCTCAGTACTCCAGGGGTGCATAAAGCTGAAGAGCATTAACTAACAATTGATTCCCCACAGGCATTTGTACCACTAGTCCCCTTCCAAGAGGAGCACCCATAATCTCCTGAAGTCACACATCCATCCAGGCTCCTGCTCACATCCGAGTGCGTCACTCAGCAGAGCGTGTTGAGTGCCGGAACGGATATCCTCATCCGCGTTTGCACACAATGGAGTGTGGATAATTTCAGTACATTTTAATTCTGTTTTAAAGGTTATTTTTGTCATTCATATGTTGTTAACACAGCCAGTTGGTTGCAAGTCCTTCAGCAACCATGTACTCTCACCCAAAATACAACACCTTGTGAACTGACAAGGGTGCTTTCACTTTATGACACATAATATGCTTTCAAATATTCATGGAACATATTCTATTTCAAGAACTTTAGGAAAGTGCCCTTTTTGTATGGTCACACCCCAACTTTTGCTTCAATGCTGATGGTTATGACTCTGATAGTGCACTGGAGTCTGCAGCCCAGACCCCAGTGCCAGTGCTCTCTCACTAAAACTGTTATATTTAATTTGATTACCTCAAATGATGAGGACTTTAACCTCCCCCCCCCTTATAAGTCCCTAGTTTATGGTACCTCTGGTACCTAGGGCATGGGTGGTAAAGGGGTCCCCAGGGCTTGCAGCACTGTTTATGCCACCCTGAGGGACCCAAGTAAACTATTGACAGCAGGCATGCCATTGCAGACTGCAGGGAGGGCAACTTTGCCCCCACCAATTGTGGCAAAGTCAATTAACTGCTTTTAATATACGTCAGTCACCCCTAAGAAAGGCCTCCTGAGCCCAGGAGGCTGTTGACTTATATTAAAGGTGTGGGCATGTAAGTGCAAGCTTATTTATCCCTATAGTTACCTCTACCCTTAAAGTACACTGTAAGTGATAGGTGTTCTATAGAATAACACGGGCTGGCTCCCAGTGAATCCAAGGTTGGCAGCTCCATTATGGTATCAAACAATGCGCCTTCTCACCCCTGACAGGAATCTTGTGTCAAGAGTGATGTGGCATGCACCGAAGTGGCTACTTTAGAGGTTGCCCAACTGGTTGCCCGAGATTCTCTGTGCTCTATCTGGCAACCCGCACTTGCTGCTGCTAAGACAAGATTCTGAACTCCTGCCAGGCAGTGTGATCACTCTCAGGAGTCAGGAACAAAGGCCTGGGCAGGAAGGAGGTCACACCTCCTCCCTCCCAGGAAGGCTAGTGAAGTGTCACATTAAGGTGGTGAGTTTCAAAGGATGCACCGCTTCTGATATCCATCAGGGCTAACTGTAAGCAGAGGAAACAGCCCTCCCCGTGCCCAGGCAATCTTGCACCCAGGCAGGCGGTAAATTAGATAATCAGGGAGGTGTACACCCCCAGAAGGCTAGCCACACCTCCATGGAGGGCAGCTCTATCTGTAAACTTGAAGAAGGGTTCTGCCATTTTTAGATTTGGCAAAATAGAGGGTTCTGGGTAACAAAGGTGACCCACACCCCAGTTGTGTTCATCTCAGGGGCAGGATTTGAGGGACCCCCCTGCAAACCAGAATCTCTGTTCTGTATAACCTGCATTGAAGAGGATGAAAAAGAGACCGGTGTCTGTGACAGCAGGACTTACACAAAGCAAATGGGATACTCTGCACCTGTGGCAACACTCCTGGAACTGCCTGATCGAGCCTCATCCTAGGCTAACTCTCGGTTCACCCAGACAGAAGGACGCGTGAGAGCCTGAAGCTCCCTCAAAATCCCTTGGACTAGGGGCACTAGTCCTGTGTAAACTGCAGGTTAAACAACACTACGGATACAAAGAATCGCAAGCCATTGGGCCTTCCAAGGGATCACCAGAATTCAGATGGTCTAGTGCGTTATGGGAACTGTAGTACTGCCTTCCACGAAGTTACAGGCAGCTACTGCATTCTCCGGGACCACCGACGTTGAAGTACCTTTTTCCAAGTATTACTGCTGCCAAGGCTTGTCAGTCACCAGTCCAGCAACCGACTCCTGCACTCGATGCTGCACCTAGTGGGAACTCCATCCGACCTTTGACCGACGTCAGCAACCACTCTGTTCTTATTCCCCACAGCACTGTGTAAGCAGTAAAAATAGCTCTCCTGCAGCTTCGGTTCAGCACCAGGGACAGCCAGGACAACTCTTCACCCGGGCTCCATGGGCCACGGAACTGACTGTTGTGGCTTGGTCCTGGGACACACGTCACCTTTACCTTGCAAGGGTACCACGCAACGTGACCTGCATGCGACCAATTGTCACTAGTGTTTTTTTCCATTAAATGCAATGATAAAGTTTCACTGTATTATTTTGCACTGATTTTATATCACTTCTAAAATCCACAAATCTGGTGTTATGTATTCTATTCAGTTTTATTTTGTTGTCTAAATTAAGATACAAATACACTTTATTTTTATAAATTGGTGTCGGCTTTCTCTCAAGATGTGTCATTTACTTATCATCCACGTTGGTAATCTGAAATGCTTAGCACGTTCCTCATTTAAAGCCTGACTGCTCTTTGCCACAGGACCAGGACTGAGCTAAGGATTTATTAGTGTGAATCCAAGGGCCATCTTTGGAGTTTTAGATAGTATTTCATGGAGAAGTCTAACCAACATCACCACAGAATACTCCACCTTCCCACAAGAGCGATATAGTAAAATGCTGCAAATATAATCTTCTTAATTGGAGAATTTGTGTATAAAACATTACCTTCAAGAGAGAGACAATGAGACAGAAAGTGTAGGGTGGTCGAAGAAAGAGGCAATGTGAGAATTAAAACATAGCATTCTTGGTATTTGACAACTTAAGCATTTGTCAGAGCAGGCGGAGTTTCTAGGACAAATGCGGGCCATTGCATTAATGCATTTATTTACTTTGCAAATTAAGCACTGTTTGTCATTATCAATGGATACAACATAGGCCGCAACAGAGGAAGATTCTATAATCATTCCCATATGATGACTGGATTTCAAAGGACATTTACAGATGCAGCAGCTCATCCGCAATACCCAGGCTACCAAGAGCCTGTAAAGGTGTTGTCATGATTAAAGAAAGTGACACATGAGTGTGAGGATTGTGGGCTAAGAAATTATTCAAGACTGGATGACTTCACAACTCTTGAAACGTAAACTCTTAAAAACCGAGCTTCACTTCATTTCACCTTCCCATTCGACTTTCCTGTTTCAGTCCTTGATCGACTCTTCTTAAAGTGCCCTTCGCGGAAAAACTGCTGCCATTGGCAGCAGAAAATCCCAGAATTGTGTTATCCACAAAAGACTCTTCCTTCAAATACAAATGAGTGCAATGGCTAAGAGTGCATGCTTCCAAATGCAGCTTCTCTGGAGGATTTGTCAGTTCATCCCAGACCAAGACTTCAGGCCCCTTGTATAATTCCTTAACTTGTCAAGGGTTGATGATGTCAACTCTATTCTGACTGATCTTCATAAAGTACACCTTGCCTCGTTGAAGGCAGTGTGGCATGCAGCAGCGCGCTTTGTTACTGGAACCAAACATAGGACTGCATTTCTCCAGTGTTCTCAGCATGTCAATGGCTCTCCATGAAAGAAAGAGCCTTCTACAAGTCAGCTTCTATTACTCAGAAGGCTGCCGACACGTCCACTCCTCTGTACTTAGGATACCTGAAAGAGCCTGGAGGACTTAGATTACGGCTTTGTGTGAAATCACTTCTCCTTGACTTGCTAGCTTTCAAAAAGGCATGCCCGATGGCTCAATAATTGTGAGGCAGTGCAACTAGCAGCTGGATCTTACCCCGAGCAAATCTACCCACAACCTCTTGGCATCCTTCAAAAGATTGAGCTGAAACGTCTTCTCTTCCAACATCTCCTTTCTGGCCCCAAAGTAACAGATTCATCTGTGTCTGCTCCCCTTTTTCAATTCTTTTCCCAATCCTGTCCCTAATCCTCTCCGGTTCTTAGTCCTCCACTCCTAGCTCTTTTCTCTCCTCTCCCATGTCCCACCTTCTCTAGTAACTTTCTTTTACCACCGACCCAAAGGCACCTCCGCTCCTTTTTGTTGCTGTATTACTGCTTAGCATATGTTCCCCTGAGTTGGACTGCAAGTGCCTTCTCATGATTGCGACTTTCCTTAGTGGGTGACCTGACAAATGCCCATTTATTGTAATTTTCTTTCCAACGCGCTGTAATGCCTTTGGGTCATGTCTGCGCTATTCAAAACTGAATGAATGCACGAATAAATAAATAAGTATCAATTGTCAGCAAACCACATTTTAAACCCAAAAAGGTGAAGGTATTAGAAAAGGTGGGAAATACAGGAAGCGAACTGACTGTTTCAAATTATGATGATGTTCTAGAAAGGAAGAGTAGCGAGGCAACCCATTTCCAAATAATAAAAAACCAACAGATCGCAGGGAAGAGTTTTTATGGAGGGGGGAATACAGTTTCCGGGCAGAAGATCCTAGGGTGGACCGGCCATTAACCCTAGTGCCTTGCTCCCAGCTGCATCACTGCATGCGGTCACTGCCTCTCCCTCCACCTGCAAGCCATGGGCTCCCTCGGCAGAGAAAACATAATAACGCCTTACTTGCATGACTCAAGACAAACATATTGTTAAAGTTCACTCCTGGGTGACAACTCTGTTGCTTCAGAACCTCTCGCGCACAGGCACTTCTACGGACAAATGACTGGGCACTCACTGGGCTCGAAGGGCAGTGCACAGGGAAACAATGCACATGAACCTGAGATGAGGACTGCCAGGGCACATCGCAGAAGAAGGCAAAAAGGAGAAGTCTGACACTGGCCTGCCTATAATGAAGAGACCCGTGGCTGCAGAAACAATGCACCCAGTGACAATGCTGCACCATTGGCCTTTTTTGAAAATGAGAATTAAAGTCTTCACTTTCTCCATCAGACAATTAAGGTGCGATGGCATTTACAGGGCTGTGGTGCAATGTCTGAAACTGGCCTGGGGCCCTGCAACTTTGTGTCTGACGAGATCAGTTTTCATAAAACACCAAGAGGATTGGTAGATTTATGGCTCTTGCAATCACATTTGTCTAGAAGAGCTGATAAACGTTTGGTTGACTTGTCTAAGTACCAAGTACAGACAGCACCGATGCTCAGCCTCCTTTTGCATGTAGCATATTTTCTTCTAAGAAAAGCCTGAAGGAAGGCTGTTTGCAGATAGTTGCATGAATCCTACCCTCCAGTGGGTATGAACTGGATACAATTTGAGTAGCTGCAACTTCCAGATAGCATAAATGCCCACTGCTCCGCGGTTAAGCAGTTAGTATTATTATTAGAAGTTGTCGAACATCTGCGGCACAGGAGAGAGCAGCTGTTGTGATGCAGCATGTGAACATTCCTCGTTGTTGTGAGGTGCCTTTTGCTGGACAGACAGCCAAGCAAAACTAGCTACATGTTCCACTCCCAAGATATCAACATCTGTGAAACCCCTTTTTGGCTGTATGAAGCCATGCAATACACATGAAACACCACAGTCAGAAAGTGGATTAATAATTTATTATGGGATGACCCTGACAGTTGAATAAAACACAATCTTGTTAGGTTACAACACAGTTCACTGAGTAACTCTGATTAACCCCTGATACCTATAGCATCAGGTTTTGTTTCAAAGAAATGTGAGATACCTTCATTCTCTATACAATAGACTTCCCAAACCTATTTTGAAAAAAAGAATCAGCAAAATGACAAAATGGTTAACATAAGATTAAGACAAATATATCGCAAAATGCCTTTAGGAAAAATTTAGTTGTACAGTCACTAATAGACTATGCGCAAAGACCGCAAGAGGAAAAAAGGGGGCAGCATTGCGATCATCTTTAAAGACTCCTTTAAATACCGGGTTGAGGTCAACCCTGTCTCCGACTGTGAAAGTCTATTTTTCTCTATCTCACTCACTGCTACGCTTACTTTCTCAGGAATTCTTATTTATTGACCTCTGGGGGTAGGTGGACAATTCTTTAATTCTCTTCCGAAAGTCGCGGCCTCTTTGGCAACCTCATCCACCAACCTTAAGCTCCTGGGGGATTTTAATCTACATTTCAACGACCCAAGTAAAACTGATGCCTTGGAGCTCACCCAAGACCGTGCCTTACTTCAACTATTACAAAAAGTCATAGGGGCCACACATATTAAAGGCCACACCTTAGACCCCGTGTCTACTAATAAGATGGAGCTGGCAGTTGAGACACCTATTCCTCTGCCTTGGTCTGATCACTCACTGATCCCTTTTTCCTTAAAATCTTCCACCCAACGGGATCTTAAGGAACCTAGCCACAGGAAAGCCCACCCTTGGTCCAAACTTTCCATAGAGTCTTGGTTCACTGTGCTTAATAACTCTAGACCCACACTAGACTCCAGCACTGTCCTATCATCCGAGACATTTACACACTGGATAGAGTGCCCATTGGACACAGTCATTCCTGTTAATAATACCCACCGTAGGATGAGATAGAATATCTCTCCGTGGTACTCACCCAAGCTTAGACTGCTTAAACAGACCTGTAAATGAATGGAGAGGAAATGGAGGAAGGACTATAGCAAGATCAGTAAAATGAAATATAGAGAGGCCATAAAAGGCTACCAAGCTGAAATTAAAAAAGCTCAGGCACTTTATTTTTAAGAAAAATTAATTCATCAGCTAATGCCCCTAGAGAAATCTTTCGTATTGCGAAGACCCTCCTGGAGCTTCCTTCCCCTGATACTTCTACGGGAATAACCGTCGATCTATGCAATGAACTTGCAGAATATTTTCAGGGAAAAATTCAGACTATATGTAACACGTTCCCAGACTCTCCATGTCGCAGTGATCTTCTTATCCCGGTGACCAGTGACCTTCTGGCTATAAACAGGCCTCTGGATCACATTAAGCACACTTTGGAGGAATTTCCACTCTTGGACCTAGATACCCTATCAGATAATTTTGTGCAAATAAAATCGGGCTCACCCCTGGACCTAGCCCCTCCTCACCTCAGGGCTGGCTCTTGGGCGCTGCGACTGGTGTCACCGCACCGGGTGCTGAACTTCACATGGGGGCGCCTGTTTGCTTAAAAGCGCCTGCTGCCGCGGTCCCGGCCTCCAGCAATTTTCAGTCAACAATTGAAATGTCAAGAAAACTCCAGTGATTAATGTTCTTCCTGGCAAGATCGGAGTTTTGTCTTGTAGAAATTTTGACTCATGGAAGTTTTGAAGGTAGTGCAGAGGGTTAATATGCCTGCTGCACAGAACATGTACCATGCAGATCACAAAGTGAATAAAATGTAAACAGGTCAGTGTGTTACTGCTTTTGTCAGAGACTTCCTTTTGTTAGTTGCAGTTTACAGTGAGCTATTATCTGTCATCAAAGAACTGTGTGCAGATTTCAAGGTAAAGATTAGAGCATATGGATTATTCCCCAGACTTTAATTATTGCAATGTTGCAAAAAGGGTTCATTTGGATACAAATCAGTTCTTGTTATTAAAGAGAGCCCCAATCCATTGTGTTACATTTTAAATTTAGAGTTTGTGCTACTCATACCAAGTACACTTCAACTATACTGCCTATCTGTATGGATGACATGTGAATCCACCCCTTGTTGTCCTCTGTCTTATGTAACATTTACTATACACTGATTTACACACCTATGATTGATTGTGCAATGCATGTGTTATCTAAAGAGCTCTGACACCCTTCATTTTTATGAGTTTCGCTACAAAATTAATTAAATGCATCTGAGAGAGAGGTTATGGAGAGTGTTAAAGGATGGTAGTGAGCGTATCGGTAACTGAGGTGGTCGTTGGGGGCGCCAAAAAACATTGTCGCACTGGGCGCCACCAGTGCTAAAGCCGGCCCTGCCTCACCTTTTGTGTAAGGTTAAAGATGTGATGCTACCGGTCCTACTGGATGTAATAAATGTTTCTATCACCAATGGCCTCGTACCACCTGCCTGGAAACATGCATGGTGAAAGCTTTATTGAAAAAGTCAAGCCTAAATCCAGAGATTTTGAATAACTACCATCCCATATCCCTGCTACTCATGATCGGTAAGATCCTGGAAAAGCATATAAACTCTACTATTTCCAATTTCTTAGAAACCAATGAGCTCTTATAGCATTCCCAGATGGGCTTTTGTCCCCATCATGGAACTGAACCTGCACTTATTACCATAGTCGAAGAAGCAAAAAAGATCATCGATCAGGGAGGCGCAGTAGTCATCATCCTCCTTGACCTCAGTGCCGCTTTCGACATGGTTAATTATAACATTCTCCTCAACAGGCTTAGGAGGGCCGGGGTGTCTGGAGAGCCATCTCCTGGATCCAACCCTTCCTGAGTGGCAGAACATTTAAGGTCTTTGCAGGGGACTCTACCTCTAGGCCTCTACCTCTCGGCTATGGAGTACCTCAGGGATCTTCTCTGAGTCCTACACTGTTCAATGTGTATATCATCATGCCGTATGGGATTAAAATTATCACATATGCGGATGATACTCAGCTGGTGGTATCTCTTAATCACCCACATAATGCTCCATCTGACCTGGAATCCTGCCTGGAGAAGGTAGCAACCTGGATGCAACACTCATGTCTCAGACTTAATGGAGACAAAACCAAAATAATGTATCTAGGCAACACACCCTTTGCAGATCTCAAATTGCCATGGCCAACCTGTTTGGGACCTCCACCAGTCCCTAAGTCCAAGATAAAAAGCTTGGGCGTGTGGCTTGATAAGTCACTTAAATTCGACCAACAAGCAGTGGAAGTGTCAGGTGTCTGTTATGGAATCCTCAGAATGCTGCAGAAGGTTCTACCCCTTCTCCCTACGGGGGCCAGGAGAACCATGGTCCAGGCCTTGGTTCTTTCGCTCCTGGACTACGGCAACTTCCTGTACCTAGGCCCACCTAAATCCACCTTAAAGAAACTTCAGGCTCTCCTAGAACGCAGTCGGCCAAGCACTGTTAAAAGACCCTACACTGGCTGCTCATATAGGAGAGGATTACATTTAAATCCCTCTGCATTGCCCACAAGACCCTCATGTGAAAAGGCCCTCTCATCAACTGGTCCCTTTTCACACTTTACCGTCCGAGGAAACTCCTCCGTTCTGCAAACCTAAGTTCAGCCGTCATCCCTAAAATCCAAAGGATGCGAAGTGGGGGTCGTTCCTTCTCTTACAATACAGCTAGGCTGTGGAACGCCCTTCCCCTGCATTTGCGCTTAGAGACATTCCACCTCACCTTCCGGAAGCATCTTAAAACTTGGCTGTTCCAGAACACCAACAGGTAGCTACTTATCTTCGCCTGCTTCTCTCTACCGCTAGCGCTGGGATGCCTCAGGGTAGCTACGCGCTTAAGGATTATTAATTAATAATAATATGCGCATTGCCCAAGACAAGATAATGCACAAGAGGCCCGCTTTTTATCAAAAGCGAATCCAGAAAAAGTTACCAGCAAAGTCAGTGAGTTCAGGGGCAGACCAATAGCGGCTGGTGTGCCAGCGGAGTAGTGGGGCGGAGGCAGGGGGAGACGACAGACGACGGGCAGGTTGGGGGGAACGGACAACATGAAAACATTTTTAAAAGTAGGGAAAAAAGAACTTACCTGTCACCCGCCGCTCTTCTGCTCGGAGTCCTCACCACAGTGCAGGCTCCCAGTCTCCCCTGCAGCAAATCCTGAGGCTGCTCTCATGCTTAAAAGCAGCATCAGAATTGGCCTGAGCGCTGTGAATTTGCATTCCCAGAGAAAATGGGAACCTGTGTCTGCTGTCTCCAACCCGGCAGCGCAGCTGGGTTGGAGACAACTCAGTGAGCATGTCGGTTTGGCCGTCCTGAGACCTGAAATGCGCACTGATAGCAGTACCAACCACTCCCTTTCGTCACTGCCCTCGCGATGGTGCCGCCCCCAACTCTCGCCCAGCCCTTAGAACCGGAAAAATAAAACAATAATAAACCCTTTTTATTATTGTTTTATATTACAAGTTTTGAGCTTGGCAAGGGGGGGTGACACTGCCACTGGGGCAGACTCTACCACGCTGACACTCTTCAGTCCCTCCAATCTTCCTGGTGCTTTTCTGTCGAACTTCAGTTACAGCTGCCACTGCTTCTTGCTATAGCTGAGTTGCAATTTCTTATGGATGCTGGAAAGGTCTCCTTTAGAGATCCTAGGTGCTAGGGGCAATCTTTTAGGGACCAGGTCTCCATCCACCAAGCACTCCTCTACTGTCCAGTGCAGTCCACTCCCAGCTGGACAATTGATTATTCCACACAGGATGAAGCCCTTCTACAGCACTCTGTGTGCATGAGGTAGTGAGTAGGAAAGCAGCCATCGCTCCCTTGGAGGCAGTTCCAGTGCCTCGGTGGAAGTGAGAAGCAGAAGAACTTAGGCTTCTTTTCCCAGCAGGTCATGGAGGACTCTTCTCCCTTCAGGTGTTTTCCTCAAGGCCCAGGAATTATCTGAGGAGCTGTTGGTGAGGTGTCATTTTTATTTGGTGGACTTGCCAGTGATTACAGATTTTCTTATGCTGCATCCTGTTAGAATTCCAGCAAAAACTCAAACCTCTTTTTTTTTTTTTTCTTTTTTTTTTTACAATTCCCTTTATCGTGTTTTCAAATACAACAAAAGCAAAAAAACACAAACTGGCAGTACATTGCAGTAATGAATACCATAGCATATTTCATTAAGAAGGTTCAAGGTGCAAGAATTGATACAAAGAAGGAGGTCGATTCCCTCTGGGCCGTAGGAAGTACTCCTTAAGAATTAACGCTCACATCACCAGCCAAATAAATCACTGAAGTTGTGCCATGGCCCCCAAATGCGCCCCTACTTGTTGGCGCAGCCCAAAGCCCGATTAACAGTTTCCTTTGCAGAGGCACAGTAGCCCTTGCCCCTGCTCAACCCTGTTTCTCAGCTCTTTCACCGAACTGCAATTCTTCCCAGAGGCTCTGATTCAAGATGGAAGCTGTCAGGCTCTCTTCTCATGAGTTCTTAGTGTCCTATTCGATCCAGCCCTATAGAAAAGAGGACCCATCCGCTCTTCCTGCTCTGGTAACCGTCTATCCGTTGCTATGTACACAGACAAATGTTTGAGAGACCCTACTGCATGAAATGCTGTTGTCACTTGTGTTCCTCTTGGGATCCTAATGTGAAAAGGAAGTGTGATGTTGTACATCCTCCTACCGTAATCTCTCTACCACAGTATTGGAATTTAGAATAGTGTATATTCTCTATTCTAGAATAGTAGAACATGGAGTGGGGAAACATTCGTGTGGGTGACAGTTGAAGATGTACAGTTGGTGGATGAGGTGAATAAACCCACCTGTCTCATCTGTTAGGAAGGTTGCTGCTGTGTTCCTTGCAATGCTCTTTGTTCCTGTGTCCTCCAGAATGGCGAAAACCAGCTAAGTGATATGTGCTTCTACCTCAACAGATTTTCTGGATTTAGAAATGTGTGTATTGTTTCCTGGCAGCACAGCACTTCAAATCTAATTGGAATGCTGATTGTGGCCGCAGTAGAAAAGGCAGGCCAGTAGAACTGGTTGAGTCCTGTGTGGCATTCAGTCAGCACAATGTTTGCATTTGAAGGTGCATTTCCACTAAAATATCAAAAATCTACTTTCACCTCTGAATCTAATTTTTGATTTTCTCAGATAAAATTAGAAAAATAGACCTTTATTCACCATTTGACCAAATAGCAAAACGAAACTTTGCTCACATAGGGCCATATGTAGGAAGCCCAATACCGGTCGGTAACGGCCGATTTTCGGTAAAAATCCCGTTACCGACCGGTATTCAGGCTTTTGGTATGTAGGGGGCACATTTCAGGATTCGGTAATTTACCGAATCGGTAAAATTACCGAATCGGTAATTTTACCGATTCGGTAAATACCGAATCCTGAAATGATATGTAGGGGGAGTGTGTGGGTGTTGTGGGGATTCGTTATTTACCACCAACTAAAAGTTGGTGGTAAATGACGAATGGCTGTGAAAAAGCATTTTTTTGCACTTAGAAGTGTGCAATGTGGCAGACATACATGCCCTTAGGGCATGTATGTGTGCCACATGTGCACACATGCAGGAATCAGGGGTGCAACAGGGTGTCACTGTGACACCCTGCCACCCTTGATTGTGCTCCCCCCATTACCGAATCGGTATTTACCGATTTGGTAATGGTAACTGGCTTCCCATTGATTCCTATGGGCCTCCTGGCCCATAGGAATCAATGGGAAGCCAGTTACCATTACCGAATCGGTAAATTCCGATTCTAAATTACCGACCCATTCCGAATCGGTAAATATTACCGATGGATTACCTACATAGCATTTACCACTTCATAAATACCGAATCGGTAAAATTCGGTATTTATGAAGTGGTAAATGTTAGGCCACCTACATATGGCCCTTAGTGACAAACCAATCTTGGTAATGGTCCAATGAGAGGACATATTTTTCTTTAATATTTTGCATAATCCACTTTTATATATTAAGCTCCCAACCCTTTGGGCTTAAATTTAGAGGTGGCTTAGCTGATTTATAATGATAGGTTTTCTACCTGACAGCGCTCCTTCCTGTAATACATCTTACTGCAATATTTTGAAAATGAGGCCAACCATGTTAAAATAGTGTTCGCTGGAGCCATAAATATACGCTGCAGGTCACATAAAGGGGCTTTTGACGCAGAGGTGGCGCAACCTGCTGCATGATATTGACAAGTGCAGCGTGGCTTTACGTGTGATTGTAAAGTTTGCCCATTTTCATGCAACGCTTTGCGTGTTAGGGGCGTGACATGGGTCTTGCTGTGGGTGTTCCTATGCAAAACCCATGTCCACTGATGCAGTTCCAGATTTACGAGCAACCTTCAACCTAGAAATGGGTCAGAATGCTATGCCACACCAGGGGTGCCGTAGTGAGGCGCAACGAGGAGAAATGTTTTAGTTTCTCCTAATTTGTTTCCTCTTTCAATGAGTGTTGCTTTCTACAGCACACAGAAGAAAGAGGAAATCACCTCAATTGATTGTTTTTAGTGCAGGAAGGTATTTATTTATTTACTTTTTAGAGGTTTTATATACCGCTGGCTGGACCCAGAGGTATCAGAGCGCTTTACATGGGACAAAGGTGGTCACGGTATAAAACAAACAGTCAATAGCATATAGAACCAACATGTCAACAAATTAGGAACAGCTTGATTTTACATAAATCAAATACACAGGTAGGGAGGGCGGGTGCTATATACATAAGTAAAACAAGGAAGTGGGAGATCAGATTTCGTAAGGTGGTATGGGAAGGGGAAAGGCATGAAGGGCAACAATGGGTAGGCGGTTAGATGTGAGACAAGGAGGACGCAAAGGTGGGGGTTGGTAGGAGGGGTGGTAGTGGGCGAGGATGAGAGAAGTGGGTAAAGGGGAAAGCTGAGCCAGTAGAGTGTAAAGGAAGGGGAGGGGGGAAGGAGAAGGTAGGAGAGACGGGGGACCTGAGAAGTGTCAGGGGCGAGTTCAGGGCGCTGGTAAGGATCCCCAATATTTATTGAGGAGGTGCATTTTGAGGTCTTTTTTGAAGCTGGGGTTGGAAGGGTTGCATCACAGGTCTTTTGGGAGGGCATTCCAGATGTTTGGGGCTTTGACGGAAAAGGAGCGGGACTGAGTAGATTTCTTTTTTTGCAGGGGTGGGACGAAGAGGAGAGCGTTGGTGCTTCTCATGGGTTGTGTGCTGCCTGCTTTGCAAATTTTATTGGGCAGGTATGGCGGAGTATTTTGATGGAGGACTTTGTGTGTAATGCAAGCAGTTTTTCAGGCGGACCTGCCTTCAATGGGGAGCCATTTAAGGGTTTTGAGGGCTGGGGAGATGTGGTCAAAGCGCTTGCAGTCGGTGATGAGCCTAGCTGTAAGGTTGAGCACAGATTTGAGCGGGCAAGGTGGACCTTGGGGATTCCGGTGAGGATGGCGTTTCTGTAATCAATACGCAAAGGGGACAATGAATTTAAAGTCATCAGTAGGGATAAAGGGATTAATTTTCTTTAGATGAAGGAGCGTGAAGAGGGCTCCCTTAGCCGAGTTTTTGATGTGAACATTGAGAGTTAGGCTGTTATCGATGGAGATACCCAGGGATTTTACAGAGTTAGATAAGGATAGAGAGCAGTTGAGGGCATTGAGGTCGGAGATCCAGGTTTGAAAGGGGAGATGGTTGTTTTTAGGGGAGAAGAGAATGATTTCAGTGATTTTGGGGTTAAGTTTGAGATGATTTAATTAGAACCAGGATTGAATCTTATTGAGGGTGTTGTTAAGATGTAAGATGTCAGCGTGGGTTTTGATCTTATGGTAGAGTTGGGTATCATTGGCATAGAGGTGGTAGTTGATACCAGCTTGTTTAAGAATGAGAGTGAGAGGTTCCATGAATAGGTTAAAGAGAGAGGGAGAGAGAATAGAACCTTGGGGCACTCCTAGGGAGACCAGAGTGGGGTTAGATAAGCAGTTGTGAATTTTGATTTGCTGTGATCGGTGTTGGAGGTATGAGACAAACCATTTATGTGTCGTACCATTGACGCCGAATCAATCTCTGAGAACATTAACAAGGGCAGAGTGGATGACTGTATCGAACGCAGCAGAGAGATCAAGGAGGATCAGTAGGTAGGTCTCGCCATTGTCGAGGGAGTGGTGGATGTCATCGACAATGTTAAGCATGGCAGTTTCGGTGCTGCAACCTTTCCTGAAACCTGATTGTAGATGGTCCAGTAAGTTGAAATTTTCGATGTGTTATTCTAATTGGAGCAGGACACATTTTTCGAGGACTTTAGAAAGAAGGGGGAGGTTAAAGATGGGGCGGAGATTGTTAAGGTCATTGGGGTCGGCCATGGGGTTTTTAAGAATGGAAGTGATTAGTCCAAGTTGAAGGGAGGTAGGGGCGCAACCCGTGGCAAGGGAGGTGTTGATGATAGAGGTCCAGGATGGGGTAATGATATGTTTTAGGTCCTGGACAAGGTTGGAAGGGAGGGGGTCTTTGGTGTGGGAGGACGGTTTAAGTTTGGCAATGATGTTAAAAACGTCATGCTCCGTTACAGGGTGGAAATTGTGCCAGGAGGCATTGTTTTTTAGTTGTGGGTTAGGTAGATTTATTTTAGGAGGTGTGGTCATGGGTAAGTGTGGGAGTGGTTTAAGGGAGGTAATGTAGAGAGAGTGTGCGTAGAAAGGTGAGGGAGAAGAAAAGTAGTATGTAGGTTCGAAGTGGGATTGGGGGTGTGGTGGTTGCGGAGTGAGTTTTTGAGGAGATGTCAGGAGTGAGTTGGGGGGTGGTTGGGAGCGGAGTTGAAAGGAAGGATTGATCTAT
This sequence comes from Triturus cristatus, assembly GCF_964204655.1. NCBI lineage: Eukaryota > Metazoa > Chordata > Amphibia > Caudata > Salamandridae > Triturus > Triturus cristatus. Next base: position 611,217,369 of record NC_140583.1, read on the forward strand.
CTTTTCGACTTTTTCAGAGAAGAAGTGGGCGATTTCTTCACATCTAGTCGCCAAGGCCATTGGAATTGGAGGTGCGGAGGAAGTTTGGTTACGAATAATGTTGAACAGTTCTCTGGGTCTGTTCCTGGCCCGGTCGAGTTGAGTTCGGAAAAAGGATGCCTTTTCGTTAAAATTGTGTTTTTTGTATGTCGATCTAGCTAATCTGAGGAGAGCCAGATGTGAGGGAGAGGGATGCTGTCTTCATGTTCTTTCAGTCAGTCTGAGTGTACGTCTTTCTTTGCTCAGAGTTAAACCATAATTTGAAAGGGATATTTCTTAGATTTTTTTGTTTCAGCGGGGCCAATTGGTCTAAGGTATCGGTGACTGCTTTATTAAAGTGTTCAGTAACCTCATTTGCGTTTTGTGAGGGAGGGATGCAGAGAAGTTGAGCATGCAGTTTGGAATCGAGTACATCAGGGGGATAAGATTCAGATTTCTGGTCCATTTCTTCGGTTTTGTGATTTTAGTGGGGGGGTGTCGAGGTAGCTATGGTGAATAGTATGAGGTGGTGGTCAGACCAGTCGATGGGGACAATATTGGATAAGAAGGCCAGAACTTTATTGGTAATGATAGCGTCCAGGGTGGCTCCTTTGGTGTGGGTAGGGGACTGACATAGTTGTTTGAGGTCATTGATCTCAAAAATATTGGAGAGGAGGGTGATTGAGGGATCATCTGTATCGTTCCAATGGAGGTTAAGGTCACCAAGGAAGAGATTTTTAAAGTTGGATATTGAGGCTCGTGTCAGAAGGTTGGATAATTCATCAACAAAGGGATGAGGATCTCCAGGAGGGTGGTAGATATTATTTAGGCGAATAGGGTGTGAACCTTGTAGTTTAAGTTCTACTTCAAGGTATTAGAAGATGGAGTGTTCGAATTTGTTAACAAGGGAGAGCTGAATTTCGTCTTTGAAGATGATGGCTAAACCACCACCTATTCTGTCATGTCTGTCTTTTCTAAGGATAGAATATCCTGGAGGGGAGAGTAGGTCAAGTATGCTTGTAGAATGGTCATTAAGCCAGGATAGTTTCGGAAATTTCAATGGCATGTCGGACAGCGGATCGACAGTTCACAAGCATGCATGCAAGTGGTTTAGGGTTGCATTTGGGGGTGGGCAAGAGTGGATGGTGGTGAGTTGAGGAGGGGGTCTGGGTGAGACGGGAGAGAGAGGGAATCTGTTTGTCCCCAGTATAACGGGGATGTTAGAGTAGTGTGGTGGAGGATTATTGATTGATGAGCTAGAAAGGTAGGAGTTGCATAGGTCAGTAAGGTCGGACAGGGAGAGATGGCAGGAGGTGCAGAGAGGTCTATGCATACGGCTGCGGAGAGGAGTAGTTCTCCAAGGTTTGTAGTTGGTGGTGTGTTTTTTTGCCTGCGTAAGGAGAGTTTGCCTGACATAGGAGGGGTCTGGAGCTGTGGGCATTAAAATCTATTCTAAGACGAGTGAGATCACTCGTCAATGTGGTGAGGTCGCGTTCTATGTTGCGTAGAGACTGGGTTATTAGAGTGAGGGGGGACATAGTTGGAGGGGGGAGGCGGATAGGGGGTGTTCAATATAAGCTGTAGAAGGAGGTCCGTAGTTTGGAGGGAGAGAGAGGTCAGTGGGGGTAGGAGGAGTGCAATGGTCGTACGGCGTGAGGGGATATGTGAAGGGGACAGGGGATTCAAGACCTCAGTGGAAGAGGTTTGAGGCGATGGAAGGGTGAGATGATTGCAGAGAGCATCAGAGTTAGGGGGCGACGTGTATTTCTGGGAGTGAGAAGGTGGTTTCGGAGAGGGAGATGATGGGTCGGAGGTGGTATGGTAGGGGATTCAGGTTGGAGAGGAAGGGGTTCAGGTGGGGGGGAAGGTAGGAAGGGGAGGGGTTAGAAATATAAGTATTGGGGGAAGGAATGGACAGGACGGTAGAGTGCGTGTGGGGTTGGGAGCTGGAGCATGTAGGGGGATCAGGAAGAGGGAGAGGTGTTAGGGGGAGCGGGTATATGGATCAGCGATTGAGGAGTGGCATTAGCTGTAGAGGTATCAGGGGAGGGGAGGAGAGGAGATAGTTGGTTGATTGGGGGATGGTGTTGTCTGAAGGGATGGTATGGGGAGGGTGGGGTAGGATGTAATGGAGAGAACGGAAAGGCATTGTGTGGTTGGGAAGAGGGAAGGCTAGGACTGGATTTGTAAAGTTGGAGGTTCAAGGTGCTGAAGTGGTGTTCAAAGGTGGTGAGGTGGGATTCTGTGGCTTGAATGAGGATGTTGCCCGTTTTGAAAATGGAGATGTCGATTTCGCCAGGAAAAGCTGGGGAGGGTGTGGTAGATAATTTAAAGCCATAGGGGATTTTGATTGAGTTGGTGACTGGGAGATACTCTAGGAAGGTGCTTTTCCATTTGGAGGGGCGTTTAGAGTAAAAGATGTAGTTGGTTTTAATGGGGGAAGTGAGGCTGATGTAGTTGTTGACAATAGGTACCCCTTCCTGCACAAAAACAGTTTCTCCACGATGCAGGCATCTTTGCACCATGTTGCAAGGGTGTCTGCGCCGGTGCAGGGCAGCAGTTTTTTGCACTAGTGCAGGGAAGAGCACAGAGATGCGACATATTGTTGTTAATATGTTGCATCCCTGTGCTTCAAAACTAACGCAACACGGTGCAGCAAAATTACTTGCGGCACCGCACTGCATTACTTTCTCGGAAATAGGGCCCATAGTGTTTACGTTCCACACTATTGGCATATTTCCTTCACCAACTTACCTTGTCTTTACTTGAAAGTTAAATAGCTAATTGGGTGTAACAAATTTGTATGTTATATTTCTATCAAACAAACACACGTGCTATGACATTGAATGGCAGGGTCAGAGTGCAGACAGTCCTAATGCCAGTAAAACCAATCCAAAAAAGTCAGTGATCACTACAAATATATATCCTTTCTTACTACCACTGGCAAGTTTTTGTATCACTAAGCATTGGAGCTTGCTTTGTGAATCTCTTTCATCACACAGCAATCACAACACAAGTAGCCACCAGAGATAATGAAGCTTTTTTAGTACATTAAAGTTATCTGAAAAGGTGGTTGCAGCACCGATGTAAGTGCCATTTTTGGGTCTCGCCTGTGACAACACATGTGCTGTCACTTGCGAAACATTTTGAGTGGTCAACCCCACGCCATGCAAGGCCAAAGGGGGGTGGTGGCTTTACGTTTGCTGATAAAATATTACTTTACGTAAAATAAAATCTAGAAATTCACTGAAAAAAACGGTTATAGTGACGTTTTGCTAGGGGAACATTTCAGTGAAAATGTAATGTTTTAGACAAAAAAATATTAAATTCACCAGTGACAGGTGTCTCAACTAACTGTAACTCATGTCCTAAGGTAACTATAAATCGTGCCCATGCAATGCACAGCTAATTATCCGACAAATTACATCACTCATTACATGTTCTATGACATCACTGATAATATCACTGCGACATTTGAAATGACATAATTGATGGCAACACTGTGCATGGCGGGGGTGCGAGTTATAGTTACCTTAAGGCACGAGTTATAGTTACTTGTCACTGAAATTTTTACCTAACTGTAACGCCATTTCGATCTCTATTTTTTTAAGTGAATATATATATATGTGTGTGTGTGTGTGTGTGTATACATAAATAAATATTTATATATAAAAGTTTTAAAGTTATTTTTTATATTCTATTCAAAGTGTCAAATTAAAGTTTTTATATGTTTGCTTAATATTTAAAATTAGTTATATATTTTTGGTTGTATAAATGTTTTTAAAATTGACATTACATTTACTTGTACTACTTAATTTATATGTATCTGAAAAATTGTTTATTGACTGTTGTTTCATGTATATTTATATATATGTATATACGTGATTAAAACTGTAGCTAACATTGTATTATGGATAACTATAATAATATTTCAAAAATATTACCCCACAGTTTAAATGTATAAAAAAACTCAATATTCTTATCTTTCCTATTATAGGTATAGGAAGACGATAATCATGTAAACAATATGTTTGACATGATATTTATGTGTCTCAATATTTTTTTCACCACAATATTTTGCCATGGAACCTCTGGTTGTTGTGTGGGGGGGAAGCAGAAACCACACCTATGGTCCTTAGTAACGTACTGCTCATAGGAGTTGAATGCCGGAGAGGGTGACTGCAGGCCCACTGTATGTCACAATGCCAGTGGGCTCAATACTGCCTGGCAAGCCCCAAGAGCCAGCGGGGCTGCAGATGAATGCAGTCGCGGTGAAGTGGAATGTGGCACCCCTGCTGGTCCTTTGGTATCATTCTGCGATGGGGTGAATGGGAAGGCCAGAGAACATGTAAGTTGTTGCCAGGTACTGGTGGGCCTGCAGATGAATTTATTGGTGGTTGTTGGGACGGAGAAAGGTCCTCTGCATGGCTCAGAAGAGCATGATCCCACTGTGTTGACTTCACCATATAAATCCGAAGATTTTCATACCCACCCCAGCACACACCACAATCATCAGTGTGCGCTTGAGGCAAGTGTGACATGGATATCAGACTCCATGCAAGGCTCTGTGGTCTGGAGAAGCAGATCATGTGCATCCCCCCTGCCATGTGTGACTACTGTCAGCTTTCTGGGCTGTAGAGGACTGACAGTGGTGCCAGTGATTTCATTCACATTGGCAGAACAGGCCTTATTACGTGCCCTTACCAAGGAGAGCCACTGACTCTGCCACCTTTTTGTCACTCACCTTCGACCAGGCATTTGCCTATCCACATGAAACATAGTTTGTGCACCTTTCAGCAGGTCTCTAGGATGTGCGTTGTGAGCCACATTGGAATCAATTGTGTAGTTGCCACATCCAAGAATAAATATAATGAGGGTTGGGAAGACCCAGACAGCAGATATGACCTGCAGGGTTTCCAAGCATATTCTAGGAACCGTTTGTACTGGGTCAGACTTTTGGTGTGGAGGAAACGAGACAGAGGGCCCCTTTGAAGCCAAAGAGTTTCTCTCTGCTCTTTCCTGGACCATTGTTCACTGGAAGGGGAATCCCCATGGACTAGTTAAGTTAGTTATTTGGGAAAGCATCCCTCTTCTTTACACCCTTGTTTTGGTATTTTACACCCCGGAGACACCCAGAATGCCCCCCACTCCATCCCTGCTAATATTTTGTAACAAAGACTGTAGTTCAGTCGATGCTGCACCTGGCAAGAAGTAGTAGGGCAGGGAGAGGAGAAGAGGGGGAGGGGGAGGGGTGTTAAAAAAAAAAGATCACTTCCCTGCAGGCCTGGCTGGCTGGCCGGCCACCACTTCTCTTTTGTCCTCTTCCTGGCTTCTGTTCAAACAGGAAGCACCCAGGCTCCCCTAAGCTAATCACAATGTTGCAATGCAGCGCTGTGATTGGTGTGAGTGCACTCAGATGGGGAATGGGAGCCTGGGCATGTTCCCCACCCAGGCTGTAATGCAGCCTGGGTGGAGAACATGCAAAGTGTGCATGAATGTTTGGCCGGACAAAGACAACCGACCAAACATTCATGCGCACTTAGGAGGGTGCCACCACTCCTTCCTACTGCGCACCCCAGCCGCGCCCCACAGAACTGCTTCAGCAGGGAAAATAAAAATTATAATAACATTGCGATACTATCATTTTATTTTTCCTTTTTTGCTGTGCTGAAAGTCAGAGGAGTGACACTCCTCAGCCTTAGCGGAGGAGCCACCCCTGCCGTAGTTATACTAATCTGAGCGGAATTGGCAAAAGATACAGAACTACCCAGAACTGATTTACAAACTTACTGTTGGAATGCACAACTACTGTCTGTTACTTTAGTGTAAGTATTAGACAGACACTTCCAGCAAGGGTGCCTAGATTTCTCTTCTCGGACATAGGCTCTGCTCACCAGTGGCAACCAGAAATATCTAGCTCTTGGTGCTCCTGATTTGGGGTGTTCCCTGCCAACTCTCCTTGTCAAGTGCAGGATCCTCTTCCAAGACTGACTGGAGAGGCTCCTTCTGCATTGCTTCTATGAAGCAATTGACTGACTGCTCAATGGGGACACTTAAGGGGCACTTGCATGAGTGAGATATCACTTATAATAAGAGGAGCTATGAACAGATCTGTGGCAGTACAATATAAAGACTCCTTGCTGAGCACCAAAAAAGGCCCTGTGCTGCTCTGCAAGGATAAGTACCCTGAAGTCACTCAGTGACACTTCAGCATGCACAGACCTGGTACCTCCAAAGATTGCAAAAAGAACTATTGATGGACAGAATGCAGAACAATGTCATACATTCACCTAAGTACAGAGATCTCGGCCTAAACCCATAGTTTTTTTACTCACCATACCATTCCAGTTTGGACCCAGACATATGCAAATCAGTGTTGACCCTGTGCCCAATGGGAACAGTCCAGCCCGAACTGCCATGCCAGGTCCTCCCTGGACTGGAAACAAGCATCCTAGGACCGGTTTCGGGGTTTCACCCCTCTTCAGCCAGGATAGCTTGATTCCAGTGGCATGGAGAGCACGGGAATCACGTCTGAGCATAGCATACCCGTCCCACTCGGGATGACAAATGCAAAAAGAAATATTGATGGACAGAATGCAGAACAATGTCATATATTCACCCCAGTACAGAGATCTGGGCCTAAATCCATCATGTTTTTGTTCACCATGCCATTCAAGTTTGGACCCAGCCATATGCAAATCAGTCTTGACCCTGTGCCCCATGGGAACAGTCCAGCCCGAACTGCCAGGCCAGGTCCTCCCTGGACTGGAAACAAGCATCCTAAGACCGGTTTCGGGGTTTCATCCCTCTTCAGCCATGATAGCTTGATTCCAGTGGCATGGAGAGCATGGGACTCATGTCTGAGCATACCCGTCCCACTCGGGGTGACAAATGCTGGACTGTTCCCATGAGGCACAGAGTCAAGACTGATTTGCATATGGCCAGGTCTAAACTGGGATGGCATGGTGAGCAAAATAATGATGGATTTAACCCAGATCTCTTTAATGGGGGTGAATGTTTTGATTTGTTCTGCATTCCGTCAATCAATTGTGTGTCTTTTGCTTTCTCGCCCTAAGTGCGCCAGGTATGCCCAGTCGTGGGTCCCGGTCTCACTGTGCCACTGGAATCAAGCTATCCTGGCTGAAGAAGGGTGAAACCCCGAAACCGGTCCTAGGATGCTTGTTTCCTGTCCAGGGAGGACCTGGCTTGGCAGTTCGGGCTGGACTGTTCCCATGAGGCACAGGGTAAAGACTGATTTGCATATGGCCAAGTCTAAACTGGGGTGGCATGGTGAGCAAAAGAGTGATGGATTTAACCCAGATCTCTTGACTTGGGGTGAATGTTTTGATTTGTTCTGCATTCCGTCCATCAATTGTTTGTCTTTTACCTCCAAAGATTGAGCATATGAGGAACCCACGAGGAGTTAAAAGAAGTCTGACCGCAGTCTGAGGTCCCCAAAGTGGATATGTTGTAGTACCGGAGGGGAGCTACATTGATGAAGAAGCTACATCAGGCGCTACGTACTTACCAGAGGTGGGCACCTAGCTTGTACGGATGATGAGCTGTTTTGTCTGGTCCCAAGGAAGAACCCCCAGCTGCAGGATCTGCTAAGTTATGGTCAACACACTGCAGCCACCTACAACTGGTTTTGCCACTAACCTCAATACTGCGCCAGTGCCATAGACCCCGATCGCACACCACTAAAACTTAAAAAAAATAAAGATATGGAGGATGGGGAGGTGGAGGCTAGTATGAAAACTCAATTTTCTCATGTCCAGGTTAGTCGTAATACCTCTGGGGCAAGAATAGTAGAGCTGGTATTCAAAACAAGATACCTTGATACCTTTCCTGGTTATTTTGTCTCTCCACCTTTAAATTCAGTTTGTCAACCCTTTTTTGTGCCCATATACTTTCCCTCCCTTGTTGGTTCCCTGCGCCTATGTTCCTTTGCCTCAATATTTTCTGCTTCTTCCTACTCCCTTATCTGTTAAATCCATATTCAGCCTTACTTGCATCCATAATGCTCTTTAAGAACTGCTGGCTCGTTGCCAACCTTTTTCAGTATTGGTTTTACATCGCTACTCACCCCAGCATACACAGCTCTCCGCCTGTATCCTGGTACAACCACGGCTAGCCCAGGTACTCATTCACCAAGTGAGAGTGTTGTATTAAGCGTTCGAGTCCGCCCTTTAGTCACACAAGGAGGTAAAGACCCATAGGGATAGGTTGTTGTTAGGTTGTTTTATTTTAGTTACATAAGAAAGTAAACAAGGTCCGATGTGACGCTGTTCCTCCTGGTTGGGCTTCACCTGTCTTCACCAAGAGTTCCGTCAGAAAGAGGGATTGAAGTTGCTGGGGTCTTGCTTCTGCCATCGTCCCAAGACTCGCAACCGAATGGGGAAACCAAACAAAAACAATACAGGGTCAGTCCAACAGAAGGGTGATGCCTCCTGGCTGTGGGAAAAGGGGGTGAGGGAAGAATCACCTGCAACCCGGCACCGTGTGAGTTCTAGCGTGTCCTCCCTTTAAACGGATTCCCTCCCCTGCCCGTTCCCTGCTAACCTCTGGAGTTTTGATCGTACCTTGTGGAGCCACCCTCCTCCAGGAGAGTGGCGGGGCGAGGAGCAGTCTTGTTGACCTCCTGGCTTGACGTCCGTGTCAGGGGCAGCGTCTTCGTTCAGCTCTCTCTCTGGCTCATCTGTTGCCTTTGGCTTCCGCTTCTCTGGGTCTTCTCCCGCTGGGAAACTCGCTTCCGCTTCTGTCATGGATGCCTCTCCTCTTGTTGCGCCGAGCGTCTTGTCCGATAGGACGGCTGAGGGATGCGTCATCAGCCCCGCCCCTGGGGTATCCTCAGGAAGGGTTCTGTTGAAGGGCTCCAGGCCAGCCTGTAGACGGGGTGACAGTATGCCGGTAAAAGTCTTGGTGGGGAAATATGGTAGCTCAGTCCGAGATTCTTCATTGGGATCCTGACACATACCCCCACTAGGATTTCCCTGATCGGGGGAAAGAGGGAAACGTGAGAGATAGTCAGTGTTGCCCTCTTTACTGCCTTTCCTGTGGAGAACCTCAAAGAGGAATGGTTGCAGGGAACCAACAAAGAACCCAGTCATTACAGCCCTTGTTCCTATGCAACCAGGTGAGGGTTGCGTGGTCGGTATAAAGTGTAAAGGAGCGTCTTTCCAGGTAATACCGTCGTTTTTCTACACTCCATTTCAGGGCCAGGCATTATTTTTCTATCGTAGGATAAGCTCGCTCTCTAGGGAAGAGTTTTCTACTTATGTAAAGAATAGGCTTTTCTAGCCCGTCACTGTCTAACTGAGAAAGGACGGCCCCTATTCCCACCCCTGATGCATCTGTCTGGAGTATAAAGGGGAGTTGGAAATTTGGAGTGAGAAACACTGGGGAAGTGGTAAGTGTGGTTTTTAGGGTCTGGAAGTCCCGGAGCTCTTGTGCAGGCGGGGACCTAAGGCGGGAGGGTGCAGTTGTTTTTTTAAGCAACTCTGTAAGAGGCGCAGCGATGTCTGTAATAACCGACTAAATCAAGGAAAGCCCTCAACTCCTTTTTATTGGTAGGGAATGGAGTGTCTTATATAGCCCTAACTTTTTTGGTTTGGGGTTCTATCAACCCTCTACCCAACACCTACCCCAGGTATTTAACCTTCTGAAACGAGAATCTAGATTTTTTTGCGTTGATATGCAGGTTGGCTCCTCGCAGCTCAGACAGGATGGCAGTAAGATGGGACTGATGCTCAGCCCAGGTTTTGCTATACACGATGATGTCATCAAGATATGCTGAGGAATACCCTAGATGACTTCTCAGGAGGTCATTCATGAGCCTCTGAAAGCTAGCGGGGGCACCATGTAGGCCAAAAGGCACCACTGTGAAATGGAATAACCCGTCAGGGGTGGAAAATGCTGTGTTCTCTTGGTCCCCAGGATGTAATGGAATTTGCCAATAGCCTATGATGAGGTCGATGGTGGAAATATAACGAGCCTCACCTAGGCGCTCGATTAGTTCATCTACTCGTGGAAGGGATACCCGTCCTGTTTTGATATGCGGTTTACCCCCCTGAAATCAATACAAAAATCGGGTACTGCCATCGGGTGTGGGGACCAGGACAATAGGCGAGCACCAGTTGCTCTTTGAGGGCACCACAACTCTTAGGGCTAACATGTCTTCTACTTCTTTTTTTAGGGCTGCTCTGTGTGCTTCGGGTAACCGGTACAGTTTTTGTTTAACAACGACCCCCTCAACAGTGGGTATGAAGTGGGTTTCCAAGGTGGTCCTACCGGACCGATCCGAAAATACGTCAGAGAATGAATGTAGGAGATCCCTTATCTCCTCTTTCTCTGTTGCTCGTAACTCAGGGCTAAGGAGAGTTTTATCTACCGTGGAAGGGATTGGAGCAGCCAGTGACACCGTGCAGGGTTTGTTAGGGGCTGGATCCAACCACTTCTTTAATAAGTTTACATGGTACATCTGGGTTTTTCTAGGAGACAGGCGTAGCATGTATGTGGTTTTTCCTATCTTTCTTATCACCTCATACAGTCCTTGCCACTCTTTTCTTAATTTATGTTTAGTGGAAGGGAGAAGGATCAAAACCCAATCCCCGGTTTGGAACTCTCGCCACTGCTTGCCCTTGTTATTGTGGTATCTTTGCTGGCCCTGCGCCCTTTCTAGATTGTCATGGGCGATCGTTTGCAGTTTATGAAGTCTTGCCTTTACTTGATTGGCATAATCAAGTAGGGCTTGCACTTCGGTTACACCCTGTTCTTCCCAGCTTTATTTTGGAATTTCCAACAGGGTGCGTGGTCTTCTACCAAACAAGAGTTCGAACGGAGTGACACCCAGACTGATTTGGACCGTGCTGCGGATGACAAACAGCGCAAGAGGAAGGAGTTGGTCCCAGTTCTTTCCATCCCCTGTTAACAGCTTTTTTAGGGTAAGTTTTAGGTTTCCATTATACCTCTCTACGAGGCCGTCCGTTTGGGGGTGGTATACAGACGTTTTGATGCGTTTGATATCTAGCTGGTTACAGACCTCCTTCATCAGTTGGGATATGAATGGGGTACCCTGGTCTGTGAGAATCTCACGTGGAAACCCCATCCTGGAAAACACTTCAATGATCCTTTGGGCTATGGTCGTAGTGGTGGCAGTTCTGAGGGGAAGGGCCTCAGGATAGCGTGTGGCATAGTCTATGATCATAAGGACATACTGGTAGGCCTTGGTGTACATAGGGAGAGGTCCTATAAGGTCCATGCCTATTCTTTCAAAGGGGTGACTGATAATGGGGAAGAGCTGGAGGGGTACCTTTGGAGGGACATACGGGTTCCGTTTCTGACAGGTGACACACTCCTGACATTATTTCTTGATTTGGAAATATATACCGGACCAGTAAAAATTACTTAGAATCGCCTGACTAGTTTTTTCTGCCCCACAGTGGCCTGCTAGAAGATGGGAATGGGCAAAAAATAACTCCTGGTCCCGGAAACTAGCCGGAACCAACAGCTGGGGTTCTGCTCCTTCTTTAGCTATCCGATAAAGCAGGCCGTTTTGTTAGACAAAACAAAAGTAGGTTTTTCTCAGTTCGTCTTTTGTCCCCTGAGCTCTTTGCCATGCATTGCTAAGAGTACTATCATTTAACTGAGCTACCCTAAAGTGTTTGTCCATAGCCCAAGGTTCAGAAGCCAACAGGTTGTTGTGAGGGTAAGGTACTGAGGAAGAGGCATTCAGAGCCTTGGTTAAGAGTGAGGGAAAACAAGGATTATCTACCCCTATGATGAGTGGCTCGGGAAGAGAAGGGAGAACCCCTACATTGGCTGTAGTTTCTAAGCCTGTCTTGGTTTGTATGGTTAACCGGGCTACAGGATATTCTCTAACGTCCCCATGCACACAACGTATGTTAACTGTCTGCCCGGGCAAGATCTGGGAGATAGGGACTATTTTTTCCCGGGCTACTGAGTGTTTACATCCTGAATCAAGGAGGGCTGTTACTTCTTGCTGGTTTACTATAACACTCATGTAATAGCTATGTCCCATCTCTTGAGCATAGAGGAGGGTCCGAGGAGCATAGCTAACGTCCATGGATTCTTCTTCAGTTTTGTCCCTTTTCTTCCGGCAGAACCGGGCTATATGGCCCCACTCGCCACACTCGGAGCACTGTGGACTGGACATACCCAATTGGTCGGGCCTCCCGGGTCGTGATCTGAAAGGCTCCAGGGACGGTTTTATGGGCCTTCTCTCGGTTTTGGTTGGCGGGGGCCCCCTTTACGGCTTCTCTGGCTCTCTGGTGGAAGTGCGGTTTTGTGTTCGGGTAAAGGAGGTAGCCATTTCGACAGCGTGCTCCAAAGTCAGGCCGGCATGGTGACAAAGCAATTTTTGGGTTCCATAGGGCATGGCTTCAAAGTACTGTTCCAGATAGATCTTGTTCATTACCTCATCTATACCTGTCTCTAGCGGCTTAAGCCATCTGTCTGCGGCGTCCTTTATTTTATAAAATAGAGTCTTTGGGGTATCTCCGGGTAGTCCCCGCTCTTGTCGGAATTTGAGGCAATGTGTCTCATTGTCCACCCTAAGGCGATCCAGTAGGTACTTCTTGACCACGCCGTATACTGCAGTGCCATCCTTGTTAACGACCTGGTAAGCAGCTTGCGCTTCAGCAGTGAGCAAAGGAGCCAAGTAAAAGGGCCAGAGATCCGTTGACCATCCACTGGCCCTTGCGGCCCTTTCGAAATTCAAAAAGAACGAGACATGGTCTTCTCCAGGGACGTATTTCTGTAAAGGAACTACAGTACCAGGAGGAGCAGGGCCTCTCCCTTGCCCAAGATCCACAATAAGGTGATTCTGTCCCTCCGCTAGTTTGACCATATTGATTGCCTGTGTCTGAATGGACGCCGAAAACACAGCCCGGTCTGCCTCTGCTTGGCTCGTGCTCCTCTCTATGGCCCATTCCAACTTGGTTTGTCCTTCCTTTAGTTGGTAAATGAGGTTCTCCATCATATATCTGTGGTGTTATGCCCGCATTCTCCACCACGTTGTCGTATTAAGGATTCGGGCCCGCCCTTTAGTCACACAAGGAGGTGAAGACCTGTAGGGATAGGCTGTTGTTAGGTTGTTTTATTTTAGTTACACAAGAAAGTAAACAAGGTCCAATGTGACGCTGTTCCTCCTGGTTGGGCTTCTCCCGTCTTCACCAAGAGTTCCGTCAGAAAGAGGGAGTGAAGTTGCTGGGGTCTTGCTTCTGCCGTCGTCCCAAGACTTGCAACCGAAAGGGGAAACCAAACAAAAACAATACGGGGTCAGTCCAACAGAAGGGTGGTGCCTGCTGGCTGTGGGAAAAGGGGGTGAGGGAAGAATCACCTACAAGCCGGCACCGTGTGAGTCCTAGCATGTCCTCCCTTTAAACGGATTCCCTCCCCTGCCCATGCCCTGCAAACCTCTGGAGTTTCGCTCGTACCTTGTGGAGCCACACTCCTCCAGTAGAGTGGCGGGGTGAGGAGCAGTCTCGTTGGCCTCCTGGCTTGACGTCCGTGTCAGGGACAGCATCTTCGGTCAGCACTCTCTCCGGCTAGTCCGTTTCCTTTGGCTTCAGCGTCTCTGGGTCTTCACCCGCTGGGAAACTCGCTTCCGCTACGGATGCCTCTCCTCTTGTTGCACCGAGCGTCTTATCTGATAGGACGGCTGAGGGACGCATCATCAGCCCCACCCCTGGGCAATCCACGGGAAGGGTTCTGTTAAAGGGCTCCAGGCCAGCCTGTAGACGGGGTGACAGTATGCCGGTAAAAGTCTTGGTGGGGAAATATGGTAGCTCAGTCCGGGATTCTTCATTGGGATCCTGACAGAGAGGTAAACCATATTCCATTTCTGTGCAATGTTTGACCTTGTCAACTTGTTTAACAAAGTCTACTAGTTTGTTACTCTGTTTGTTTTGTCAAGATTACTGAGCGGTGGCTCTAAGACGATCCTGGCTGCTGCTTGCACCATTCAAAACCAGTGTCACAGTGTCCGGTGTATTATAGCCTCCCACATTTTTTCCCAAGGCTCCTAATGGAAGTATTAACATTCAATACTTCACTTGGAGTATTGGCTGTATATTTTGGGGAACTTTAAGCCACATTAATATGGATTATGCTGACAATCGGCTGCAAATTATGACAAAGTTGCATCTAAAATTCTAACGTGCTGGCAACCACTCACCAGGGAATATCATTTTTGTTAACAAGGCTCAATCAATTAATGTTACCCATGTCTGAGTCCACTTCAAGCCGTTCAAATGAGGTTGCTTCAACTTCAGAAAGTTGCATACCTGATACGTTTTCAGGAGAAACACAATTATTTCACTCATTCTTAGCTCAATGTCAGGAGTAGTTTATAGCCAAAAGCTCAACATTTTCCTACTGATGGCTCTCGAGTAGCTCATTTTAAATTGAAATGTGTGGCTGCATTACTGCAGGTAATTTATTCAGCAGTTCTAGGCTATATCTGGGCACAAGCAAAATACGCATGTGGTTCATATGAGTATTAACCCTTCAAAACGGCAATCAGAATGCAGTCCCTTATATCAGTTGCTTCCAACAATTATCTGTGAATGCCTATCCAAGGATGAAGCAGCCGAGGGGCAGCATTAAAGGAGGAATTCAAAGATGCTTGAGGTGTAGTGGTGAATGGCCTATTGTAACAGCTGTACTTTGACCTTGCAAATTGGTGCACAACAAGCAAACTGCAAGAGAGAAAGATGGACAAATCCACTGTGATCTGAATAGAGAATCTGCATATAGGAACCTGACAATTTACAACAAGAAGTTGAGCCTATGATATTAGGAGGAGCAAAAAAGATTGTTAGGCGAAGGCTATAATAATGGCAAACCATTCAGGTCATGATATACTTGATGTCACAGCATTTTCTGTGATTTTAAGAACATCATGGTTCGGCAAGCACAACCCAAAGATTGATCTGCAGATTCCAGCTAATAGGTTCAGCTCAGAGTGCTGTAAAGGTCACCTTGTTGTCCTGTGAGAGATGAATATTGAAACTTCGGATTAGATTAATATTTCTAAGGCATATAAGGGCTTTAAGAATGTCTTCAGTCACAAAGGAGCAAATACCCTTCCTCCGTATCATCCTTATGATTGTTTTAGCGAACTGATGCCATACACCACCTTTCCTCATAGAAGGATCTATCCACTAATGATTAAAGACGATGAAGTCCAGAAACAGTATCTTTAAGAAAATCTAGATGCCATTCTACATCCCATGAAGTAGCCCCAACCTTTTTTATACCCAAACCGATTGATGACTACTGGCCATGCAGAGACTATAGAGAAATGAGCACGATTACCATCAGTAATGGATATCCTCTACCCCTTATATCTGTCATATTAGACCATATCAAGGAAGCTTGGAACTTCTTCAAACTAGATCTCTTTAGAGCCTACAATTGGTGAGGGGGATGAGAGGAAGATGGCATTCCATACTAGTTATGGTCTTTAAGAGTATTTCACCATGCTGTTCGGTTTATGCAATGCTGTCAACACTTTGTTAAAGACACATTCAGACTCCTCTGGTCGCCTTTATGATTGTATATCTGGATGATATCTTCATTTGTTCCAAAGATCTGCGTCAACAGAGAGCTCATTAAAGACGCTTTATCTCACCTTTGAAAATATTTGCTTTAATTAGCTGTATACTAAGGCAGAAACATGTGTGTTTGAATCCAATCAAGTCACTTTTTTAGATTTATAGATTTCAGGTAAAGGTATAAGCATGTCAATGGGCAAGATTGAGAATGTACTAGTTTGGGCAGCACCACAAAAGTAAAGAACACAAAATTAAAGGTTCTTACATACGTTTTTATCAAGGATGTCTCAATGATTATCAAACCCATTGTGAATCTTATCAAGACAGGACAGGCTTTCACTTGGGAACCATACCAATAATTAGCCTTTTAGACTTTAAAAACACCTTACAAACAGCACCCATTCTAGGGCACTCAAACATTCAACTTCCTTTTATTGTAGACACTTCTGCCTCTGCTATTGCTAGTGGACCGGTGCTGTAACAGAGAGCTCCTCAAACGAAAGCCATACACCCAGAAGCCTACTACTGTTGAGCGTTCTCTTCAGCAGAGTGTAATTACTCTATTTATGACTGAGAACTTCTTGCTCACATATTGGAGTCACTATTTGGAAGGGGCTGTGCACCCAATCACAGTTTGTACTGTATTGGAGTGTCTTGGTTTGCTTCAAAACTTGAATTATTTGGTACACTGGTTGCAGGGGTTGTTTAATTTACTTTTTTGTTTTATGAGTCTCTGTTGGAACCAGTTGGCATTGGAATTAGGGTAACTTATTCTGGTTTAATTGTTCGTTGTGTTAGGAATAGTGAGGTTGCGATCCCTTTGTTTCTAGGACTTTCTTGGTTCTGATTCAGGTGGACTTTTTGAGGGTTTGTTGTTAGTTACGTGGTGTTGGTAGAGGCGAGTAGTTTGTCCAAAGCTCTTCTCAATTGTCACCTGGAGGTGCCTTAGCTTTAAATTTGAGTGTGTTTGTGAGTTTTAGGAGCCAACTAACTGTTGAATTAAATTTGCCATTGTTGATCTTCATGTTTTGACAGGAGGAGGGGGTAATTGCATTGTATTGCATTATAGCATTTGTACAGCAGTAATTACCCCCATGTGGGCCACCGAAGTGCTTACCTATATGGATAACAAGCTACATTTTATAGGCTGTGTGGTTGGAAGGGCATTTCTTTATTTTGAGCCTATGTGGGAAATGTTTCCATGTCGGGCATTATTACTGTACAGGTGTAGTTATCTTGTTATTGAGGGCAGTGCCTGGCGGTGTGATGGGTGAGGATATGTAAGAGATAGACATACAAATCATGATTGGATTGAGGACTAAACATATAGGCAGCTACATAGCAATAGACTATCTATAAAGGCAGCAGATGCTCAGTGTGTGTATACCCCAAAAAAAAGGGGAAATCAGAGAAGGACTGGAATTGGTGGCATGAGCAGTAACCATGCACTTTTTATCATCGGCTTCTTTCAGAGGTCTGAGCTCATCCGTACCTTATACAGGTCCTTTTCATGTAAGAGATATGTGATCAGTGTCATAATGAAACTTGAGGGCCCCCTCCCTGCAAAGTACATGCAGAGGGCCCCCATGCTCCGGAAAAAGTCTGAAGCTCTTTGGCCAGGTGCCTGCCAGTGCACGAGAGGGGCCCGGAGCTCGAACCCCCCTCACAGCCGAGGCCGCAAGGACTTTTGTTACGCTACTGGATGTGATCAGGGTCTTGCGGCAGACTACCGGGATGTGGCGACAGTCCTTTTGGCAACATACAGGCAGAGCCACTGGAATTAAGGGATTTGGCCTCTACGGATTTTTTTCACAGAACCATGGATTAACCTCATTGCCGCACAATCCACCATCTGCTGCATAATTTGCAAGTGACAACAAAAATGTTTCTAACTGAAGTTATTCAAAAGTTAGCAGATAGTGAGAGACTCTTTGCAAAGATCACTGCAGTCCGATGTTGAACTGCAACTAATGATGTGCAGCACAGACAGTATTAATATGTTTTAAAGATTCAGGGCCAGATGTATCAACATTGTATTTTGCGAGTCCTTAATAGCGAATTTCACCGATTCGCTATTATGGACTCAAAAAATCCAATGTATGTAGGTTTCACAAATAAAATGGCGATTCCTACACATTCCTTACTTGCGACTCTCAAATTGTGAGTCGCAAATAAGGAATAGCTTCCCATTCATTCCTATGGGCCTAGAGGCCCATAAGAATGAATGGGAATTGCATGCGCAACTTGCGAGTACCAAAAAGGTGCTCGCAAATTGCACATGCAATTTTAAGGGTGCAAGGGTGCCAAATGGATACCCTGTTGTACCCCTGAAATATGCATGTGTGCACATGTGGTGCAGATACGTGCCCTATGGGCATGTATGTATGCCACATGGCACCTAGAAAAATGCAAAATAGTGAGTGAATTTTTCTTGGAATTTGCAAATTACCACCAACTAGAATTTGGTGGCAATTTGTGATTCCTTAAAGCTAACTCGCAATTTTTTTTTGCTTCCTGCATTGTATTTAAGGAATCGCAAATTGCGATTCCTTAAATGCATGCGCAAAATAGGAAATCGCAAAAATTGCGTTTCGATATTTTGCGGATGCCTTTTGAGATGATACATCCCAAAAGGCTTATTGCCGTTCGCAAACGTTTGCGAACAGTAAACGCTTGATACATCTGGCCCTCAGTGCTTAATTTGAGTCTGTGCTTGCAGATTTGTGGTCACCAGCAATTATTTTTCCTCATTAGACATTTCCCGGGAGCAAGAGAGGGAAAAACACACAAAGGGGAAAGAAGGATGAAGAAAAAGACGGAAAAACCGACACCGAGGGCGATAGCAGGGGCCTGTAAGAGTGAGATAAAGACGCTGGGAGTGTCTGGCAGTGGATTAAAGCAGACTGATGGGGGTTCAAGACCACACAGCCCTGTTTTTTGGCTCGCCAGCATTTAATATTGCTGATTTGGGGTTCTGACATGGGTGTAATGTAGGCCTCTGCTGCTCAGAGGGGGACCCAACACACTAGGGGCCGCAAGCCTTCCGGTGGGTGCATATCTGTGAGATATGGAAGTCCAAAGGGCCCCTCATCACATTCTTCAGGTGGGCCCTATCATTTTACATTAGCCACTGGCTTCTGAGCAGCGTTTTGGGCACCAGCACTCATTATTTTGCAAATTAAGCAGTGATTGAAATGCTGAAAGGTCGAGTGAGTGCTGCCACGGAATGTGCTGCATTATGGCACCATTTGCCGTTCTTACTGCATAATTAGGTAATCTGTTGCTGCATAACTCCAGCGGTCCTGCATATAGAGCATGCCGTGGTGCACACTGTGTCGAGATCTCTGATCAATCTGAAGGTCTTAGTATCTTATTCAAGCGTGATAGAGTCCTCTTTCATCTTTCCAAAGTAATTTGATTTGCTAAATTAAATTACCATGTTTTTGGAAGAAGTAACGCCTTTATTTTCACAGCCGTACGACAGAGCAAAACTGTTCTAGTCAACAGTATGTAAAAAGAAAAAAAGTTATTCGTTTCTTCTGCACTAAAGTAGAACATTTGCACAAGTGCAAAGGCTGCAGTTTTTTTTTCTTTTACTCTTCACTTGATGGAAGTAGTGGCTGTGCTTGTGCTCTAAGATCTGGTCACCTAACCTCAATTGCACATTTATTTACTTTTGTTGGAAGTTTTGTAAAGATCCATGCTATCTGTTAGGGCATCTTGGCATCAGCATGAGGCTGGGGAGCAAAGCTGAATGCAAATGCCAAGCTTATTGGGAAAACAGCCTGGTGTTGGGCAGGTTCTTGAATGTGGGATGCTTGGCAGGAGTGAGGTGGAAAGCGGCTGAGCTGTTGACCAAGAAAGAGGAGGAGGCGCTGTCCAGATGAAATCTGTGGATTTTCGGAGCCATATGAAGAGCAGCAGGAAAGCAGAGGGTGCGAGTAGGTGGAAAAAAGGGAGAGCAGGATGCTGATGAACTCGGGGCTCCGCCCGTAGAGAACTTTATGGGAGGTGCACAGGGTCCTGACAACAAAGTATTTTGCTATTGATGCCCAATGCAATTGGCTTAGCAGAGTAGACAGAGCAGAACACCCAGAAACCCAGCAGAAAGGAGGCCGGCAGTCGAATAGCTGTTAGTGGTGATTTCACTGGTGAGGCTACAGTGTCATTAGTGGCTAGTGAGTATGTTTCTTCTTCTATTCACAGCGGAAGCTGTCAACAATGTGCAGCTAGATGTGGTGGTGATACACCAAAATAATCATGCTGCTGCTGGTGACTGGAATGAGTGGTAGAATGAGCGGTCTGCGAGTTTTAAAAAAAAATTGATTTATTTTTGGAGTTTTATATAGCGCTGACCTGACTCGGGGGTATCGGAGCGCTTTACAACAGTGTTTCATAATAGTTACATAGTAGAGCAGTCTTAAACATAAAGTTCGGCAGTCCAAGAGTGCTGAGGCTTCTTGAGGTAGTGGTTGAGTTCTGATGTAGCCTCGTTGAATGCTTTATTGAGGTAGTCCGAAAATCTTGAAGGAAGCCTAATTTTATGCACACTTGTCTGGAAGCAGGCTGAGGTGGGTCTGAGTGGTGTAAAGTCAGAGAGTAACGGCGTCGGGGATAGCGTGAAGGCGGCGGCTATCCATTCGGGAGTGAGCGGTTGAGGAGGAGGGCTTTTAGGTGTTTTTTTAATTTTATGAAAGACGGGATAGTTCTGATATCTGCTGGGATGGAGTTCCAGATTTTTGGTGCGTTTCCAGCGAACGACCTCGCTGCGTTTTTTTTTTGCGTGTTCTCAAGGGGATGAGAAGGAGGGAGTTCGAGCTCCTGAGGTTTCTTGTCTGACCGGCTCTCATGAGTTTGGCGGCCAGATAGTCCGGTTTTCCAATGTGTAGGGCTTTGTGCGTGAGGCAGGCCGTTCTGAAATTAGCTTGTTGTTCAACAGGGAGCCATTTTAGTTCTCTTAGTGCTGGTGAGATGTGGTCATATTTCCGGATTCCGGTTACCATTCTGGCTGCTGCGTTGAGGTTTTTTTTTAGGGGAGCCAGGTTGGATTTTGTGTTGCCGGTTAAGGTTGCGTTGCCGTAGTCAAGTCTGGATAGCACCAGTGATCGGGTGGCTTGTTTGAGGTCCTTAGTAGGATTGAATGGTTTGATTTTGTAGAGAAGCTTCAGGTTGAGGAAGGCAGTCTTTGCAGAGTTTTTGATGTGGTTGGTCATGTCCAGTTTAGGGTCAAGGGTGATTCCTAGCGATTTTACAGAGTTATCCAGGGTGAGATTACCATTTAGAGCATCCATAGCTTTGAGCCATTCTGCGATTTGTGGGTTCTCTTCTTTGATGGAGATGAGGAGGATCTCCGTTTCATCCTGATTGAGTTTAAGGTGACTTTGGGACAGCCAGCGTTGAATTTCTTTTAGAGTGTTGTTTAGTCTGAGGATGTCGTTTGGTTGGGAGGTTTCTAGATAGATCTGGGTGTCATCGGCGTATAGGTGGAAGGGGATATTCGCCTTTTTAAGCATGGTGGTGAGGGGTTCCATGTATATGTTGAACCGTTGTGATGAGAGCACTGAGCCTTGGGGCACACCTCTGCTGACGGGGTGGAGGTCAGAGGTAAAGTGTTTGATTTTTATCCTTTGCGAGCGGTTCTGGAGGAAGGAGGTGAACCAGCGGAGGACCATCTCATCGGCGCCTACCCTTTCTTGTAGGGCCTTGATGAGAATTTGGTGATTTACCGTGTCAAAAGCTGCCGATAGGTCGAGGAGAATGAGAAGGCAGCAGTGATCGAAGTCCAGTGACTTATGGATACCATCTGTGATATTGAGGATCGCCGTCTCAGTGCTGTAGCCTTTTCTGAATCCCAATTGGTGGGAGTCAAGAAGGTTGATGTTGTCCATGTGCTGAGTCAGTTGTGAAAGGACGCATTTCTCGAGGATTTTGGATAGGAGGGGGAGATTGGAGACAGGTCTGAAGTTGGTCCATGCAGTCAAGGCCTGGTTTTTTTTAGTAGTGGCGTTACTTGGCCGACTTTAAGGCATTCAGGTATGATGCCGGATCTCAGGGAGCTGTTGATGATTCTGCACCAGAACGGGGCTATGGAGAGTTTGAGTTTTTTGGTCAATTGAGTGGGTATAGGGTCCAGGACGTGAGAAGCGGGTTTGGAGGTAGAGATTAGCTTGATAATTTCGGCTTCCATAATGGGAATGAAGGACTTCCATGTGTTTGTGCGGTGCAGGTATGTGTTTTCTATTGGAACTGGGGGCAGGCTTTCGCAGGCAGGATTGGTGCTGGTGTCTAGCAAGAGCTCAATCTTTGAGATTTTTTCTTTGAAGAAGATGGCGAAGTTTTCGCACAGTTCCCTGGAGGCCTATGTGGAGGGTACGGGGGTTTGGTGGTTTGTTGCTTGATGATTTTAAAGAGTTCATTGGGCCTGTTTTTTGCATTGTCCAGGGCGGAGCAGAAAAAGTAGTTTTTTTCATTACAGATGTGTTTTTTGTATTTTCTCCGAGCTGTTTTGGGTTGCCGACCAACTGATTGTCTCACTGGAGAGATTTGCGGTGGTGTGGGTGGTTGTGTGCTGCTTCTGGTGATGGCAATGGCACTCATGGTGGTCCCAGCCAAGAACATCACTGGCCAGCACACTGTTGTAAGCAAACACCAATCCACTTCTTCAGTCATTTTTAAGTTTGGAGTTCGAAATCAGTAATCCGGGTAGGAACTCATTAATACCTAATCGTACATGCCCCAGCAAAGCCTCCCCTACCAAAATTGACTACATCAATCTTGTCCTGTTAACCCTTCAGTGGCTCCCCATAGACAATAGAGCTCAAGTTAAAACTGCTTGTATTATGCACCGGGGCTTGTCTGACTCTTTACATAACCTCCTATCATGCTACCACTAAAAAGGAGCTCAAAATCCTTGTTTTTGAAAGACATTTGGTTCAGTTTGACTTTCCCTTTTACACCTGCAAGCCTCCTGGGCTTCGCCCTGCCAGCTTTAACACCTTTTCAATGTTCTGCCTAAATGTCTGTTCTTATCGATGGTTCAAACTTGTAATCTTGCAAAGTGCTCTGAAGACCTTGAGCCTTGTTCAAGCTATATAAAACTGCAAACAAATACATTAATAGCTAACTAACTAACTAACTAACTAACTAAATAAATAAATATATAACAAAATGTCGGTTGATCTTGTGTACAAAGGGATCTTGTTCTGATGGGTTGTTACAGAACTTGGGGGCTTATTTACAAGACCCTATTTCCACCACAACATCACTTTTCTCGATGTTCCTGCGGCGATAGGGGTTCGCCTTATTCACAAGGGGGCGTTAGGACACTTAATGTGGCTCAGCGCCGCCTTGTGAATAAGGCACCCTTTCACACTATACTTAGCGTGAAAGGGGTGGGCAATGGGTGTTGCTGTGGGCGTTCTACCGCAACACCCATTGATTTAGACGCTGCCCCATATTTTTTCAAGGGTGATGTAAATATGGGACGGCGCCAAAATTAGGACCAGGGAAAAACTGGTCTTACCCTGGCAAAACAAGGAGAAATGTTTAATTTCTCCTTGTTTTTGCTGTTTCTATGTGGGCAGTGTTGTGGAGCACACATAGAAATAGCAAAGCACCATTCATCGTTTATGTGTACAAAGGGACACCTTCCTGCACCTAAACAATCACTCCCCTCAACACGGGCACCCTTGCCCTATTGTGCAACGGTGCCTGCGTTGGCGTTAGGCAGCTAAATTAGCTCCAGAGCAGGGGGAAACGCAGGGCTGCACTGCATTCTCGTAAATACGGTGCAGCCCTGCGTTTCAGAAGTGGCATACTGCGGCGTTAAGCCAAGGAGTCTAACACCACGCTCCGTCACTTCCTTGTAAATATGCTCCTTGGTTTCCTGTTCTAGCTCTGATGGGATCCTTTGCGGGACCTTCGGTGTGGACCTGTGTACCGGCCAGGCCCTGTGGCCAACCCTTTGTAATGCACAGTCAAAGGCCGTGTGCAGCAGGAGGTTGGCTGTCCATCGGGGTTGATGCCTGTAGCAGGGTCACACCGGGGACTGCAGCCAACCCACTAGTGACCATGATCAAAAACTGTGCTTAGCAAGGAAGTTGAGTGACTATAGTAAAAAAAAAACGAAATGCACTGAAAAAACAAAGGTTGAAGTGATGTTATAGTTAGGTAAGTTAAAAAGATTTTAGAATATGTAAAAAAAAAACTAGAAATGCACTGGAAAAAACAAAGGTTAAAGTGACTTTATAGTAGAGGTGGGCGGAATTGACAGAATTTGATTCTGCAGAATGACATTACAATTCCACAAGATTCTGCAGAATTCCACGACGGGGTAGAGTGGGAATTTGGTGCTATTTTCTTAGTGCAAAACGGATGCAAGAATGCATTTTGCGCTAAGAAATAATGATGCCAAATACCCAAATGCACTGCATTGCATACCCCTCAGCGCCCTTAAATACTGTGCAATGATTACTGATCACTGCAGAGTGTGTAAGGGCGCCAAGGGATATGCACAGCTGTGCGCATATATACAGCATAGACTGGGTATGTTAACATGAGTGCAAGTACGAATAGTATAGTACTGGGTACAATTCTTGTTCACTATGATAAAAGTTATATGGGGTACAGTTTAACTACTGGTATACTTTTAGGAGCAAGCAGTAATTCATTTAAAGAAGGTAGATACTGAGCGCAACTAGTGTGAATCGCAAACGTATGTTTCAAATATGTTGTGGATTAATTCAAAGACCTGTTGCCAAAACATGTGCGAAAAAGTAAAGCTTCTCTTTAGAATACCTTATTCACCTGGGGATTTCTGTACACATACTAACATACAAGAGTTTTGATTTACTGCTATGAACAGTTTCTATATAAACTGGAGATTTAGAAAGTGCAGATATTTATTTTCATAGGTTCAGTGAACATTCTTAGACATTGTGTATTGTGGCATAATATATAGTCTATGTGTGACTCACAGATGGTTGAAGTCGCAGTATGATTGTAAGCATTGTGTTTTTTGTTTTTGTTTTTTTTAACTTCATTTACCATTTAGTACATTATAGCAATACAGGCATGGTTGTTCACAGTCATCGTCATTACATTGAGCAAGGTAAAATGAAGCATAGGCAACAGTACGCTAGTCGACATAGCATGTATCAATTGGAGAAAGCAAACCAGCAATGTTTTGAAACAGAGTCCCAATGGCCCATCCCTCTTCCCAGTAAGAGATCCTCCATTTCTCTGCAGAAGGTCTATAGTCCCGCCCGCAACCCGTCACCATAAGTGAAGCCCATAAACAAAGAGTCACGAACACTGAAGGGCACAGCAAGGCAGGGGAAAGCAAACAGCTGAAAATATCGAAGCAGGTCACCCCACACCGCGCAAAAAATGCCCTGTTCTAATTGTGAGCCAGAAGCTCGTCGAGCACTTTCCACATAGGACCTGTAAGGACACCATTTGTCCTTGGGACGGGAAGAGCTAGGCAGTGTGCTGGAGTATATTTCGCTGTTAACGTTACAGTAAGCCATACTATTCAGCCAACCTTGCAAAGTGGGAGCGGTCCTACGGCCCCAGTGGATAGCTATTTCTCTTTTGACCAACAGCAGACTGAGGGATACAAACTTCCTGATGCCTCTGGGGAAGTTTACCACATACCCCAGTAGTGCCACTTCTGGAGTGGGGATAAGAGACAGCTCGGTCATGTTGCCTAGTGTACTGTGCACCGTCTCCCAATAGGACTGTGGTTTCGGGCAGGTCCATGTAAGGTGTGCAAAGTTGGCGTCAGGGGTGTTGCATTTACGACAGCTATGGGGTCTGGACGTATCCAGTCTATGGGCTCTGGCAGGGGTGATGTATGTTCTGCGTAAAACTTAAAATGTAGTAGTTTAAGCCTGCTGTTGAGTGAGACTTCCTTCGTAACTGCGCAGCATTTAGTCCACTGGTCGTCTGTGATGGGGTGGCCTAAATCGTCTTCCCAGTGTTTACGGATCTTGTCATCATCAACCAGAATCAACCCAGAGCATGTCTTATACAGTTTAGATATGAGATGAACCCCACTCTCGTTTTCAATGACGAGTGATAGCGGAGTGAACGAGTCCGGTTAAATATGGAAACCAGGTAGTGTGGCACGGAGAGCCGAACAAATCCGACCCAGCACGAAGCTGTCCATGAAAGTGGTATTGTGAAAGCGGACATCTTCTGTAGCCAAGAAGATGTGCCTGTCTGGGTACCGATCACTCAGTTTGGAAATTTGGCCAACGTGCGCTGCACCAGTTTCTCACCGGTGATGGGCAGCCAGCGGGCGTTAGGGACAGGGAGTGCCGAGGAATATAGTGTGGGGATGCCGGTTATTCGTCTCAGCTTATCCCAGGCCCAGCTGGTAGTGGAAACCGTCTGGATATCCTTAGGGTCTCTGGGTACGCCATTGAGTAATACAGTGGATAACCGCCCAGTGCATGCAAGCCTGTTTGCCCCGCCCAGACCAATCGGTTAGGGTGGGACCGCAACGTCGCAAAGAAACTATTCGGGAGAGGTATGGGAATATTGTTAAAAAGATATAAAAATTTGGGGAGGACCACCATCTTAATAACCTCAACCCTGCCCGCGATAGACAATGGCATCCGCAACCATCTTTCCACTTGACTTCGGTACTTGATCGCGACGGGAGGACTCTCCACAACATGATATACTCACACACAAACTCATTTACTGGAATACAAGTAACCCTGAGATATTTGCTCATACGCCCGCCAGTTTTTCGAGGGATGCAAGTCTTATTTAGACCCATGCTGAATGGGACCACTTACACGTTTTGCCTGGATTCTGGCGGAACTGCTTATGTTTGTCCTGAGGAAGCCGTTGGGCGATATACCCAAGAAGAAACACGTGTTGGCTACATCTTGCCTACACCAACTACGCCAATCTGCTGTCATGAACCATGTGTAATACATCTATGGTTGTAAACAGGATGAGAAAATAAAGAAATGAGAAAATAATGGACTGATACTTTCTTGGATTGACTTCCTGATGATATAACTCTGATTACTCATTTGCCATTTGCTCGGAAACTGGATCTTGTTTTATCTTTCCACTTCAGCTTCGAGGGCGCTTATTGCATGCGCATAATTGAGGCGAAGGATCTGGCCAGCGTCAAGATGGATGTGAATGCCCAAGTACTTAACTGAATCAGAGCACCATTCGAGGGGGAATTCACAGCCCCACTGGGTCGTACTGGAGGTTAAGGGGAAAATAACCGACTTGCGCCAGTTGATGCCCAGGCCAGAGTGTTGAGCAAATCGGAGGATTTCTATAATGAGAGGCTCTAAATTCACCTGCGGTTCTCTGACATAGAGGATGGTATCATCTGCGCAGAGCGAGACCAGGAGGGGGCCAGTGTTGAATTGTAGGCCTCTCTGCAGATGCCTTTCCTGGAAATGTCGTATTAAGGGGTCCATGGCAAGTCGCTGTATCGCCGAGCGGATTGATATTTGCCTAATAGAGTATCTTGCGATCTGCAGCATCCATGTATTCTGTGAGGAGGGCCAAACGTTTCCCCGTCGTGTCAGGGCCAGAAGTGTGAATTGTTGTGTTGTCCAGCTCTGCTAGTTCACAATCTAAATGTGAGAGAGTGTTGCAGAGATCCTTGAGCACCCCAGCATGCTTAGCGATGCAAACACCCCTGATATATGCCTTAAACCCCTCCCTTGAAACCACCCAAGTGTCAACTGAGTCAGTGTTGATGAGGAAATAGTCTTCGATGGCCTCGCGTACTTCAGTATGAAAGAGGTCATCGTTGTGGGCGCAACTGGGGAAGCACCATTGCCGTTCAAACCCTTCAGGACAGGGAACCTTAAGTAGGAGCTTTACGAGGAATGGTCAGAATATGTTCTCGGGAGAGTCACAAGGGAATGGACCCAGTTGTCGATACCAGGGGAAACAAGCTAATAATCAATTCTAGTCCAGGTGTTTTGTTGGCCAGCATAATGCGTGAACTCAGTGTGGGATGGGTTGCACTTGCGCCAGATGTCTAAGAGAGAGAAATGCTCGCACAGATCAAGAAGGGCGCGGCGGGTGCGCGGTTTAGTGCCGGGGGAGTCGGAGGTGCCATCTAAAGCAGGATTAAGGAGCAGGTTGAAATACCCTCCCACCAAAAATAGAACAGGATCTATCTTTGAAAGCTGGGCATGCAGGGTATGGAAGAATTCAGGGGAGTCAGTGTTCAGGGCATATATACACACCAAAGCTGCACTGTGACTCATCAGTGACCCAGTGACAATGAGGTATCTACCCTCATTGTCTTGAACAATTGAACAGAGGCAGAAGGGGACCCTTTTGTGGATGAGAATGGCCGTGCCTCGAGCATAATTGCTGAAGTTGGCAAAGTACCTGTGTGCTCCCCAACTGAAAGTGAAACGAGCCAAGTCGGATTTTGGTAAATGTGTTTCCTGCAGAAATTCACTGTCCACATTGTGTCGAATAAGATAATAAACCCCTTGTCGTCTCTTACGATTATCATTGAGACCCCTGACAATCCAGGACATCAAGGACATGCCACAGGGACCTTCAATATTGTCCAGCTGAGCCATCTGCTAGTTGGGTGACAAATACAAGCTCCAACAGTTAAACGCTGACAATGACAGTGCACCAACCAGAAGATAACCACAAATGGCAATGTAATAGCAATTTACCCCCCTTCCCCCACCCACCCTCACTAAGAAGAAAGTGAGGCAGATCCATAACAGACAACAATACGAGAAGTACCTATTGGCTTTCCAGTGGAATGAGGAAACGGTACAACCAAGTATCAAAAAACAAACCCAAGGTGTACACCACAAGGGGTGGCAGCGCCACGTCAGTCAACCAGCTACTTGAAACGTTACAGTTTGATGAATGTCATTATCCCAATTCAGTCCTGCTAAAATGGAAAAGGAACAGTCCAGCAGCGTCAGCCAGTCCCGGACCCAGAAAAGAGTTCCATGCTTGCGTCGGAGCCACTGTGTGGGGTGGAGGTCGCCCCACCCCCCCGCCCGCCTGTGTGTTGTTCTGCTCAGAGTGGTTGTCAAAAATGCGAGGTCAGCCATTAACATCAATTCTCAACCGGGCAGGGTATTACATGCCATATTTCAAACCTAAGTTCCTGAGGGTGGCCTTGACCCCGGTATATTTGCGGCGGGCCTCTTGTAACATGATGGTAAAGTCCGGGTACAAGGAGAGTTTGGAGCCCTATCATGTGGAGTCTCTGCATTCTCTGGCAAGACTTAGTGCAGTGTCGTGGTCCCGAAAGTTCATAATGCGGGCTATAATAGGCCTTGGAGGGCAACCCGGGTTGGGCCGGGGCCCCAAGGAGCAGTGAGCGCGCTCCACCACAAAACCGGGAGTAAAGGATTCCTTTCCAAACATGTCAGCCAGTAAAGTCTCAAAAAAGAGGTCAAGGCGGCCCGTGGCGGTGGTCTCTGGAACTCCCAGGATGCGGATGTTGTTGCGCCTGCTGCGCGCTTCAAGGTCCTCATTCTTGATCGCTACTTCCTTGAGGATGTGCTCAACATGCTCTAACCTTTTAAGGGATTGCGCAGTTCCATCCTCAATGTCTGAAATGCGCGACTCCCCCTCGTCCAGGCGTCTGTCGTGGACTTGAATTTTGGCTGGCAAGACTCTTGTCTAGGGTGTCAAAGCATCCATCCAGTGCTCTGAAGCCCGCTCTCATCTCTTGCAATAGGGAAGTGGATTGGGCGGAGGGGTCGTCAGCACGGTCCACACCTTGCCCGCCCTCGGACATGCTGGCGCAGTCCTCAGGGGTCTTTCCCACAAGTTTTTCGAAAGGGAGGATCTTCTGCTTAGTATCCTCGCGGCCCATGCCGCGGTGCCGCGAAACAGACGTAGCATCAACGGAGTGATCCCGGTGGTCAGTTGTGGAAAAAGGACAGGACAAGACCACGAGCTAGCAGGTGAAAATGATGGAGGGTCAATGTACCAGACCCTGAGTGATGAAGGAGCAGAGGAGAACCATCCCTGTTCAGATCAGCGTGGAAATACGTGGGCGCCCCAGCAAGCGAGCATGTAGGTTTGATGGACCAGGTGCAATGTAATGTCCGGGTTCAGGGAAAGGCGCTAGGGGAGGATGCAGCCCCCAATAAGGTGTGCATGGGGCCGGCCGCAGGTGAGACAAAGGGCAGAGACAAAAGATCCCGGGGGTCAGCGCACAGGACAGGGTGCCCAAGAGTGAGATTATGTTTAACACTCAGCGTGATGTGCAGAGGTAAAGGAGCCCCACAGAGACTTGTAGGGTGCTGGCAGAAGGCAATGTGGAAAGAGCTGATTCTGAGACAGGGGGTCCAGGGGGAGGATGCAGGCCCTCGCCTCCAATCCAGTCAGGGCAGCAGCAGCCAGCTACGGGCCTCCTGCCGTAGGTGAAGGCGAGGCGCCGGGACCTGTAGCAGTAGGCCTCTTGCAGGGCAGATGGCACGGAGGCGGATCCAGCACCGGAATGCTGCCGGGTGCAGGGAACGACAGGCCTGCTCTGGCTGCCCACCTGCTCACTGCCTCTCAGCGACCGGATGGCCGCCGCCCAGGCTCACCTACGGGCCCTTTCCCCGTGGGGCCTCAGGGACGCGGCGGGAGCAAGTGGAACGTACCGGGCAGCCGAACACGGCCACGGCCAAGCCAAACCACAAAGGTCTGATGGGGGAGAGAGCACCTAAACAGACCTGCGCCCGGCGCACTCACTGCCACGATGGATCCTCGCTCCAGTCGGGCACCAGTCCACGTGGCACACCGGGTGAAAGTAGATCAGGCCGCCTCCAGCACACGCTCCGTCCCTCAGCACGCCGGGAGCCTGGCGCACACTGCGGAGACGCCGTTCTGCGTCCCAGACGGATCACCGTGTTCAGCAAAGGTAGGGCATTCAGCAGCGCCGATTTCGGGGGCGAGCGCTGTCATATGTACGGGGGATATCACCACAGAGCTGGGAAGGCTGGCGGAGCTTCAATGCATCGTGGCCATCTTGGTCCGCGGCTTGGCCACTTTGTAATTTAAGCATTGTTAAAATAGTGTACAGCATTCTGCTTATTTCAGAAATATGTGTAGGGTATTTTACATACTACAGAGGGTTGTCCATAGGGCCTGGTTGTGCATATCTTATCAGTGGCTAATGTATAGATGTGCAGCAGTTCACTTAAAATTAGGTGTCCCATGAAGTATTTGAGAGGCACTTTTCAATAAGGTAAATAATAACCAAACACTGTTTTTGAACGGCATTCAAGCTTTAATAGGCTGCTGATCTCATTAATGTCTACAGAGCCATTACCTTTCTTACACACCTCAATACCAGTAAAAATCAGACCATAGTATATACTTAATGTGTATGATTTGACAGATATGCTATATATTCCGCATGTTGTGCAACAATGAGGCCCATTAGTACTACAGAGCTTATGGAAAATTGGTTCCACCTGTACCTTGCTAAATACCTTCCAGTATGACAAGCTTATAGGAAACTCTCATATCTGTTGGATGCTGTCATCAATTATCTCATTTGAGATGTCATCAAAGATGTCATATGGCATGTCATGAGTGAAGTAATATGCAAGGTCGTAAGCAATGCATGTTTTAACTGACATCTTCACCTGACTATAACATCACTTTAACCTTAGTTTTTTTCAGTGACAAAAAATATATATATATATATATTACCTACTGGCGGTCGACAGTAGGTAGTTATAGTTAGGACCAAGTTTCCATAGGAAGAGCATTTTTTGTTTTGCGTATAACACTGGCGTCGTTTGATGAATCGTCATGAAATTTTCCAGACTAATTCTTTGTTCATATCAGCTCCTATGTGGGAAGTCTGGGGGTGATTTATCAAGGGGGGGGCAAGAAAAAAGGGGGATCCCTAAACATGTTTTCTCCATGTTAATTTCCATAGGAAATTTTAGACAAGGCTACAGGTCGAACGGGTGAACGGAATTACCCCAAATTTGGCAGGGAGAAGGGTCTTGGTCTAGAAAGCACGCTTTTGTTTATTTCGTGTAAATCCATTCAGTAGTTTTTGAGAAATATCGAAATTTACAGATATTGATATTTTGGAATTCTGCCATCTGATTGGCTGAGGCGTTACGAGCACGAGCTTGCTGCTTATTGGTTGTGAGCGCTGCAAGCGGTTGCAACTAGGAAGTGTTGGCCCCCATTTTGTGATTCTGTTGAAGCGAGTAAGGGGAAAAAAGGGTGAAAAGAGTAGGAAAGAGGAGGGTAGGAGCGCTGTGAGGTCTGTGGGGTGGTTAGGGAGTGCTACACAGGGAGTGTGAAGCGATGTATTCACCCCTACCGGTGTGAAAGTGCTGTTTTGCCCCGAGTGAGATGGTGCTGAGGTGAGGCGCCGGTACACTCGGGGATAAAACCGTGAGCTGATTGCTGTAAACTGATGTGCTCTGGGCGCTGTATGATACTGGCCGCTGTAGCATAGCTGTGCAAGTGGTGTTAGTATGGGTTTAGAGTATAGCGGTGTGAGCTCTGTGAGGTGGTTAGGGTGTGCTATACAGGGAGTGTGAAGTGAAGTATTCACCCCTAGCTGTGTGAAAGTGCTGTTTTGACCAGAGTGAGATGGTGCTGAGGTGAGGTGCCAGTACACTCAGGGATGAAACTGTGAGCTGATTGCTGTAAACTGATGTGCTCCTGGCGCTGTAGCATACTGGCCGCTGTAGCATAGCTGTGCAAGTGGTGTTAGTATGGGTTTAGGCTATAGCGGGAGTGGGAAGCAAACTACTCTCCCCAACTGGTCTGAAGACTCGAATGGAGTGTTTTAGCAAGCAGGAATAAAGAAATAATCGTGAAGAATATAATGCAGAATGTTGCAATGCCACAGAAGACAAATGGTGAAGTCAGGTGTGTTTAAGAAAGAGGCTGTGTGGGATAAAGCGACGGAGTCTGCAAGGTATATAAAAAGTGTCTTTATGTAAGTGCCATAAATGGAACCACTAGTGCAAGAGCTAAGGCATCCAGCTGAGGCAAACTCCAACCGCTTCTGCTGTATTCAAAGCTAAGCTTCTGCATCAGTCAATTCCACATTACATGTTACAGTTCCATGTGACATAAACAATACCTATTAGAAATAAATGACTGTAAATTGTAGAATGAAAATAAAGGTAGGATACGCTTACCACACTGTGCCAACCAGTTCCTAAACAATGCTGTGTTTTTTGATCGTGATCGCCAGTTCGTGAGCAGAGGCTGAGGATGAGCTAATTTGTGTGAAAGGGCTTCGTGAATAAGAGGCAGGCAGAGAGACGTGTGTACAAAGAATAGATATGGTTTCAAAATGGATGTCGGGTTAAGGCTAATTTAGCAAGTAAATAGCGTATTTGCATAAGCCATACATCATCCATCCCTGGTTAGTGTGGAGAGGTGAGGGCCAATAATGAAAACAGAGTTCAAATGCCTAGGCATACTTAGAAAGTTATTATATGAAAATAGTTCAATTGAAGTGTATTAAAACATTTAACAGGAAAAAGTCAAAAAGTTGGAAAAAATCAATTCAAGAATAAAGTGAATTTCTTACAAGTCTTGGAGATTGCAGTCCGGAAGTTCCTCAGCGACTTGAGATGCGTAATGTTCCAAGAGGCGATTGTTGCCATCGTGTGAGAAAAGTGAAGCGATCCAATTCATATCCTCGAAGGGACAGTAATGGTCCTCGAATGTTGGAGCGGCAATTTGAATTGGCAGGCGATCTGCGATGTTGTCAAAGGTCGCACGTTGCAGGAGATCTTTCGCGGCTGCGCAGAAATCTCATTTCGCCAGGATACCTTTTTGCGTTGCATCAGCCATTGATCCACTGCCTGAACAATCAAGTTCATGGTTTTCAAGATACTCCATTACCTGCTGGATATCGGGAGCGTTTGCTGGGATGTTGGCAAGGCATAGAGCCATTCGCCAGTCGATTGGGAAAGTTTTGCAATAAAAAGATGGTTGCACGCAGATTGTATATTTGTAAATAAATGTCATGTTGTAGCTAGCTCCGATAATAGATAGAGGCAGACAGCCGAAAAGTTGTTCCATTTTTTCACGTAATTGATGTAGCTTCACGTAGAGGCGTATTCTGTCGGACATGCTTGTTACCACAGGGAGCGTAGCCATTTTTAACAAGCTAAAATAGTAGTAGGATGGCCGCAAACAGAGCGAGACTTATGGACACTGTTGCTGTTATTCCAGAGATGATCGAATAATTGAAGTCTAAAAACTAAAAACAGTTTGAAAACCTGTGAGAAGGCCATAGGAGACAATGTTAAAAAAGTGTGCCAGACCTTAAATGTCAAATGTGTTGAAAATTGTGCAGCAATTCATAAAGTGTAATGGGAGGCTCGTATTTAAAAGGGAGTGTATTTTACTTGAAGTTCGTGCTATCTGCAGTCGATAAATTACTTTTGGAGAAGTGGGGGACACTTCTGTTTGAAACAAAATTGCTTTCAGTTTGCTCCACTTAATAAAATCTGTTTTCAAAGTAGGTATTTGGGAGTTACTTTGTGTGGGTGGGAATAGAGATTGCCAGAGGAAGTTATCCGGTTTGAAACAGTAAGAACATACGGTATGCCAGCTCACACTGCGTAGCAGTCCATGTTATTAAGAAGCAGATAACTGCCGCTAGAAAGCTGTGTGAATGTTGGTCTGATTGTGGGAGTTGGTGTGCTTTTAAGAAAGCACGCACGATTGGGGGATGTAAGCTTAGAAGCGTTGTGCAGTTGGACATTCTTGCATAGTAATGAATCATTGCCATTGTGGTCCAACTTTTCACCTGTGAGAAAAACTTCAGTATCCTCTTTAAGACAGCGATATGTAAATGGGAGAAACCACTGCTCGTGAATAAACGCGCTACCTTATATAATCACATACAACATGACAAACAACATGTACACCTAGCAGACACAACCATACTGTGGGAACCGTGACTAGCCATGTACAGAAACCAAACATAGCACCTCTGCCACACAATGCAGAATGCGGGGAGAGATGGGAGCAAAGTATGTGCGAAGGTGGCAAGTGATTCTCGATTATAAAAGTATACAATGCAAAGTGTTGAGGGGATGTGCCGGAAAGACTTGAGTATGCAGAGCACAGTCAACATACACTGATGGTCTATTGAGTGAAGTCGACAGTGGACGCAACCATGATAGTACAGTTAGTAGGGAAGATTACGAAAACATAGCGCGTACGTGTCCCCTCCGCCTCCCCCCAAATCTTTAGCGTAGTGGGCTGACTCGGCGTATGCAAGGCTAGCGTAGGGGTATGAATAAAAGGCACGTTTCTCTGGGTGTGGTTCTCTTCCGGAATGGCAAACATGTCTGTCAGGTCTGCGCAGCTTACGCTGCCATGAGGCTGATGCCGTGAGCGAAGGTGGCTGAGGGAATAATGCTCTCAGCCTGCTGCTACCCAGAAACCGTCATGGCCGCTGCGACGCACATATGCCCCGCAGTTCACCTTTCAACACCGTCGTATGTGAAAGAGGGCCCACCACGTGCCGGCGTAAGCTTCTGGGCCAAGGTCTGCGAGCTGGGAAGGCTCCTAAGATCAACACTGGCTACCGCGACACAGGCCGACAGCGCCCAACCTGTGGCTCAGCACCGTGAAGTGCTCTGTATACTACTACTAACATAGTAGTCGAAGAGGTAGTAACAGTGGAACGGTGTCTTGATCCCACAATGGACGATGTTAGAACTGCATCTGAGAGTGCAGATGAAGGTACTCCTTTCGACCAGCTGTCACCAACTCTAGGTCCCAGCAGTGGAACGGTGTCTTGATCCCACAATGGACGATGTCCGATATTACCTGCTGCTTGTGAATTTTCACAGAAGTCCCTGCGTTGACGTGCATCAGACTCTGTGTAGCTAAGTGCTGCACATGATTATTTTGCTTGGTTGACACCAGTCAGTGGAGTACACCGCGGTACAGCAGGTCTGAATAGTGGAACGGGGTCTTGACCCCAAAATGGACGATGTACGATATTACGTGCTGCTTTGTTTTCACAGAACTCCCTCCGTTGAGGTGCATCAGACTCTGTGCTTCCGTAGCTAATTGCTGCACATGATTATTGGGGTTGGGTGACTGCAGTCGGTGGAGTACACCGTGGTACAGCAGGTCAGAACAGTGAAACGGGGTCTTGATTCTGTGATTGAGGATGTCAAAAGTTAAAGTTTGTGATGATTTCTGTGTACCCACTCTGATCAGGTGCAACCAACTGTGTGCTTCCGAATCTAACGGCACGTGGCTGTGAGACGTTAATGACCACTGCCTCTGGCCTACAGTGCAGTCAGCAGGGCTCACAATTCAGATGGAGTGGTGATTGTTTAATTACAGAATCCAGTAGGCAACTAACTACAACGTCTATTGAAATATACACAATAGCCTTTTAGTATACTTGCTTGAAGAAGTTTTTTAAGATGACTTATAGGTCTAGTACAATGACCAAATTCTTCTTGGTAGTGGTAAAGTACACTGAATAATAGTGTACACAGTGGACAGCAGAGATCGCATTTCGAATTGTTTTGATTTATTTATTGCAGAGTTTTGTGTAATTTATTTTGTTGTATTTTGTGAAGAGAATGTGAGAAAAAGTATTCATGGAAGACTGTGCTCACTACTGCCTTCAATTTACACTGCAGACAGCAGTGTTCACAATTCAGATTGAGTCGCTATTGTAGATGACGTAGTCCTGTAGGCAAAAGACATTGCTCCAGTGCGCTCTGTCCGCACCATGCATACGCATCATCACGGTTTTTGTTGCTTCGCGTACGGCAAACTGGGCAGCTCAAGTCAATGCCACGTTGCTGTGGGCCCTTGCTGACCGCTCTCTGGCCTACACTGCAGACAGCAGTATTTACAATTCAGATCGAGTCGCTATTGCAGATGATGTAGTGTTGTAGGCAACAGACATTGCTCCTAGTACGACCCGCCCGCAGCGCGCATCATCGCTGGCTGTGCACATGCTGAATGCTTTTGATGTGGCTATCTAAGTGCGCTAGACCTGATGGACCCTTTCTGATACAATCTTTTTGTGTATTATTTCAGATCTACTGCCTGTATCTTAGTATACCACAAGTTATGGTTGTTTTACGATAGAATGTTTTCTGTATTATTTCACATCTAGGGTCCCTACCTTACTGCAGCACAAATTATTGACCCTTTTATTATTGAATCTCTGTGTGTGATCCAATGATTACTGTTGTAGTTGAAGCTAGCAGCAAAAAATCCCTGAGGGCTGGTTTACACTTACCGCACATGCATCCAGCACAGGCGTCAATCTATATGTGACCCTAGTAATAAAAAGAAGTCGAGCGCACATGCCCGTACCCACTTCCACTATCTATCTGTGTCCGTGTGCTCATTATCTATGCATTATACTGCCCCTGGGCCGTACCAAATTAGATTGTGCTGTGGACAGCGTATGCAACCATGTTACCTCTGGCTGTCAAGTACCAGTCCCAAAAAGCTAGACTTCCGCAGGAGCCGATGACTGTTCCACAATTCCCAGCCCAGTTGCCCCAGCACAGCACACTATATATATATATGCGCACTTAGGCAACCCAAGGGGTGGAAAGGGGAGTTGGAAGAAAAGAGAAAAACGCCACGTCTTGCTTCTTCTGACAGGACTGCTTCTACTAGCTGGATGCCTCTTGCTCCACTGACTGGATTGCTTCTTTTAGTAGGATCCTTTCCTGCAGAACAAATCTATATGTAATTCTCACACAATATTTTCCTGAAATTCTTATCTAACTAATTCCCACAGCAATTACCTGTCTCTATTAAGTGGCTAACTCTTCTCTTGTTGGTTGCCTTGTTCAATCTCGGGTATTAAATGACTCTGTTGAGGTAAAACACTAATTAATCTAAACTCTATTAATTGATATTATTTCTGATTCTCTTTACCATTTCTATGAACTACAATGTGTTTACCTTGCAACCTTAAATGAATACTTTGTATATATTTCAGTCTCTCTTTTTCTTATTTACAGAAGAAGTTCCGGTGCTGTCTTGTCTTCAGATGAGATCCAGCAGAAGAGGAGGTCTTCGCTTAGTTGGTAAGTACTTTTATATATATATATATATAAGAACACATACATTCAAATGTTTATTGGTCTTGACTTCAATCCTATTCTTTCACTGTCTTTTGCGTAATGCTCCTTCCAATGCTGTAGATGTACTAACACTGGAAAAGGAAATACCTTTTAACTTCAAGTTTACTGTAGCGCTAACTGGAAGCTGACTGGATACGGGCCTCGCGCTTCCAAGCAAAAGACCACTTTTCAAATGTTCAAAATATCAAGGCTGAGTCTGAAGCTTTCTTCTTGAAAATCACTCGTTCTCAAAATTAGTAAGATATGACAGTCTTACCTTCCGCAGCCGCGGAAGCCGAAGTCTCTGGACTAATACTTAATACTCACGAAACCGGACCCTTCCAAAACCTGAATGTTCGCCGCTAAAGGAACTGCGACCGAACTCCTCAGGTAAACAGTTGAAGTGCGCAGTTTGCCGCGCGGGCAATTGCGAGCACAGCTGCATGAGAAAAAGGAATAACCACTAGACTGCCAACCTCGATTGGCATCACCTGCGGCCATCTTGGAATACCGCGAGGTAATAACCAACGTCTAATCTAGGAATAAAGGAGATCTTTTGGGAATTGGTCTTTTCATGATCTAAATTGGAGTACTTTAGGGATATTACATCAACTGGGAAATGACCTTTCATATTTAGCAGACTGAATTACACAGCCCTGACACTGGCAGTGGGGAAAAGTTCTGTTATGTAGCTTTTAGATGCATGACTATCACAGTTGGAAGGCTGCTTTACAGATTATGAATATTGATGAACATGATGGTTGCATGTTGTGTGTACTGTCAGATATGTGTACATAGCAAAAAGTTTTCAAAAAAGCTCTGTAAGCAGAAGAGGAGTCTCTCATCAAACACTGTAGAGAGAATGGCGAAATTGGGTGGGGTTACAACTGTTACAATGGGAAATGTTATGAACCAATCAAATGCTTTTCTTTAAGGTCACATGGGAATCGTGCAGCGAGCGCGCAAGGTGGCCGCACCCGACGTGATTTTGAGAAAATATTACTATAATATAAGTTTATTACGGTTGGAAATATATAAATGTTTAAAATAATTTAGATTATCGCTTGTTCTCATATACACTTTAAGCTTATTTAGTCTTGAGACAAAAAAATTAGGGAATTGCGTTCTCGGCCCGACACCATACGTCTATGATGTAACACAGGGCCTGGCAGCGTGCACTCGTCGCATACGCAACGCGCAGCGGGCGTGACCCCATACGTACATGACATAAGGCGCGGCTTGGGACTGCGTACCCGTCGCATACCAAAGTAGCGGCTGGCGCGACCACATGCGTATATGATGTTTTGCGGGATGCGGTGCCACGAACCCGTCGGATACGAAATGCGCATCCTTTACGAGTTTAGCAATATGGCGGATAGGATTCGCGTGCTGATGGAGCTTGGTACACTACCGGTACGGGACTTCAGTTTTCTCAACAAAAAATAAATAAATGATGTACATACTTTTTTTGAAGATATAAAACATTACATATTATTCAAATTAAAAACTAAAAAGGATAAGAGTCCCAAAATATTACAAAAAAAAATAATAGAAAAAATATAGGTTTTATAAATATTAAAATATGAAATTAACATTTAAAAAACCTTCGAAATTCACTGACAAAAACATAGGTTTTACTGAAGTTATAGTTAGGAATTAGCATTTAAAAAACCTTAGAAATTCACTGAAAAAAATATAGGTTTCAGGGACATTATAGTTAGGAATTAGCATTTAAAAAACCTAAGAAATTCACTGAAAAAACCATAGGTTTCAGGGACGTTATAGCTAGTTGGACATTTGACTCATATAAAACCAGAGAAATTCACCCGTTATAGTTAGTTGAGCTAACTATAACTCGCGCGCCCGCAATCCACTGGTTATGACTCACTCAAAGTGGAACGGGGCCTCTTAAACATGCTGCTAGCAAGCGTGTACAAACATCCAAAAACACCCCTCCGATGCCGAGAAGCAAGAGGCCACATGGGGGAATCCTATTGGAAGCCTTTTATTGGACACTGGGCATTATGCATTTCGGCGACCCTTCGCCTCGTCAGAGGCCTCGAAAAACGAAGCACTATTCCATCTCTGCCTTTTAATCTCCTACCGCTCTCTCATTGGTCGGAGAGCTCCACCCACAGTTGCTATCTTGCACACCTTCTTTAGTCTTTAGGTCTTCACTACAGTACCCACAGTTCACCAGTTAGAGAAAGGCAATGCACAGGGGAAACAAAATAGTTGTCAATGTCCACGGGGAGAAATGGTGTGTGCTGTTATGATGGCTGGCCCCGTTTAGGAATGGTGTCCTCTG
The DNA here is from genome assembly GCF_964204655.1 of Triturus cristatus. Classification (NCBI taxonomy): domain Eukaryota; kingdom Metazoa; phylum Chordata; class Amphibia; order Caudata; family Salamandridae; genus Triturus; species Triturus cristatus. Next base: position 611,257,367 of record NC_140583.1, read on the forward strand.
ACCTCCTCAGGCTCCCAATGACGTTCCAGCCCCTCCTGCAGGAACCGGGCAGGCCGCGAGTCAGGATGCAATGATTCCCGGCTCCTCGTGCAGTGACGAGCTTCTCCTGGCAACAGCCCTATCCCCACTCTGCAGTCCGAGGCGGGCCGGAGCTACCAATCCCTCAGTAAAGTCAACAGCTGTGCCCGCAATGCTCCGGCCTCAAAGTGGAACGGGGCGTCTTTAACACGCTGCTGGCCAGCGTGTACAAACATCCAAAAACACCCCTTCGATGCCAAGAAGCAAGAGGCCACACGGGGGAATACTGTTGGAAGCCTTTTATTGGACACTGGGCATTATGCATTTCGGCGACCCTTCGCCTCGTCAGATGCCTCCAAAAACGAAGCACTGTTCCATCTCCGCCTTTTAATCTCCTACCGCTCTCTCATTGGTCGGAGTGCTCCACCCACAGTTGTTAGCTTGCACACCTTCTGTAGTCTTTAGGTCTTCACTACAGTACCCACAGTTCACCAGTTAGGGAAAGGCAATGCACAGGGGAAACAAAATAGTTGTCAATGTCCACGGGGAGAAATGGTGTGTGCTGTTATGATGGCTGGCCCCGTTTAGGAATGGTGTCCTCTGACTTCCTCAGGCCCCCACTGATGTTCCAGCCCCTCCTGCAGGAACTGGGCAGGCCGCGAGTCAGGATGCAATGATTCCCGGCTCCTCGTGCAGTGACGAGCTGCTCCTGGCAACAGCCCTATCCCCGCTCTGCAGTCCGAGGCGGGCCGGAGCTACCAATCCCTCGGTAAAGTCAACAGCTGTGCCAGCAATGTTCCGGCATCAAAGTGGAACGGGGCCTCTTAAACACGCTGCTGGCCAGCGTGTACAAACATCCAAAAACACCCCTCCGATGCCGAGAAGCAAGAGGCCACACGGGGGAATCCTGTTGGAAGTCTTTTATTGTACACCGGGCATTATGCATTTCCGTGACCCTTTGCCTCGTCATAGTATATATTTATATATATATACACACACACATATATATTTCACTGAAAAAAAAGATATAAACATATATTTATATATATAAATAAAAATATATATATGTGTATATTACCTACTGGCAGTCGCCAGTAGGTAGTTATAGTTAGGACCTATTTTCCATAGAAAATTCGCAACTTTCTATTTGGAATAACGTTGGCGTTGATTGATGAATCTTCACGTAATTTTCCAAACTTTTGGCCAGCTCTGGTCCGCTCCTATCCTGAAAATTTCACGGTGATTCGTCAAGCGTGGGCCGAGAAAAAAGGGGGGTCCCAAAACACGTTTTCCCCATGCATTTTCCCATAGGACCTGTTGACGCAGCTACAGCCCGAAGTGCTGAACGGAATTACACCAAATTTGGCAAAGAGGTAGTCCTCAGTTCAGACTCGTGCCTTTTGCTTAAATGGTGTAAATCCGTTCAGTGGTTCCTGAGAAAATCAAAAGTAAAATCACATATATATCTGGGCGGAGCCTAACCACACATCTCATCGTGAGATCTGATTGGCTGTCAGCACTTCATCCAAGAAGTGTTGGCAGCCATCTTGGGACCAATATACATGATAGCACCTCATTAAAAATCATTGCAGTTAATAGAAGGTTTTGAGGACCCGATTCACAGAACTAACTTAAGACAAAATCCTAAACTTACTACCATTTTGGTATTCACAGAAGGCACTTAATCATTTTGGTATTCACAGAAGGCACTTACTCATTTCGGTATTCACAGAAGTTAGGAGTCCTAACTTTAGGACTCCTAAATGCCTTCTGTGAATATCGAAAGCCTTAAAATTAGGATTTTTCTCAGTTTAGTAGTAGTAAAGTTAGGAGTCGTAGCTTTAGGACTCCTAAACTGAGAAAAATCCTAATTTTAAGACTTTCGGTATTCACAGAAGGTATTTAGGAGTCCTAAAGTTAGGACTCCTAACTTCTGTGAATACCGAAGTGAGTAAGTGTCTTCTGTGAATACCAAAATGAGTAAGTGCCTTCTGTGAATACGAAAATGGTAGTAAGTTTAGGATTTTGTCTTAAGTTAGTACTGTGAATCTGGTCCTAAGACTTTAGTTACATTATAAATAATTTGTTGATGGTACCATACTCATTTTAGGAATTGTGGTGTGTTCTAAGGTGATTTTACCATGTGAAAAAGCATTCTGCTGTGATATCATGAATCATGTTTGATAGAAAACTATTTTCTCATGCTTTTCCACAGAGGTTTGGAAGGTGATCTATAAGCTAAACTGAGAGCATATTTGCTGTAAATTCACATTATCTTTCTCAGTCATGTGAGAATGAAGTGTGACATTCTCAGTAAAACATGTACATCCAACAAGGGCAGAGACTGTCAGTTGATTCCTTTGTGTTCTACTGCAGCTTCCCAGAGTGTTCTAAAGAACAACTAGAGCGCTAACAGTCCTACTTATGACAAACGTATGGCACACCTGAAGCCATCTTGGTTGGAATAAAGTGGTAACTCTTAAAACATTTAATTTAAAAAGGAACTAAATGAGGGGGTTCATTTTGCCATAGAAAGTATGATTAGTGCTGCAGAAAGAAAAATTAGGGCATATTTTGAGTGACTTCTCAAATCCTCTTCTATTTCATTCAAACATTCTGACATGCAGACTGACACATGCACTTTCAATACCAGCAGCAGACTTCATTGGTGAGCAGTAGCTTTACTACAGTGATTTAATAAGCAACTAGAGTGCTAACATTCTGAATTTATGGCAAATGTGTGACACATCTGAATGCCTTCTTGGTGGAATCAAAGTAAAAAACTGAAAGTATTTCCTACTGAGGAGACTGTAGTAAATGAGGAAATTAGGAAACATCATAACAAATAAGTCTCCCAAAATGGCCACCAGAGACAAAAGAGCCCAAATGTAGCCCAAATATCACCCAGATGTAGCCCAAGTATAGCCCAATGACAGAATGTCCCAGAGTGTTCTAACGAACAACTAGAGCGCTAACAGTCTTACTTATGACAAAAGTATGGCACACCTGAAGCCATCTTGATTGGAATAAAGTGGGAACACTTAAAACATTTAATTTACAAAGGAACAAAATGAGGGGGTTCATTTTGCCATAGAAATTATGATTAGTGCTGCAGAAAGAAAAATTAGGGCACATTTTGACTTCTCAAATCCTCTTCTATTTCATAAAAAAATTCTGACATGCAGACTGAAACATGCACTTTGAATACCAGCAGCAGACTTCCCTGGTGAGCAGTAGCTTTACTACAGTGATCTAATGAGCAACTAGAGTGCTAACATTCTGAATTTATGGCTAATGTGTGACACATCTGAATGCCTTCTTGATGGAACCAAAGTAAAAAACTGAAAGTATTTCCTACTGAGGAGACTGCAGGAAATTAGGAAACTTCATAACAAATAAATCTCCCAAGGTGGCCACCAGAGACAAAAGAGCCCAACTCTAGCCCAAATATCACCCAGATGTAGTCCAAGTATAGCCCAATGACAGAATGTCCCAGAGTGTTCTTAAGAACAACTAGAGCGCTTACTGTCTTACTTATGACAAAAGTATGGCACACCTGAAGCCATCTTGATTGGAATAAACTGGTAACACTTAAAACATTTAATTTAAAAAGGAACACAATGAGGGGGTTCATTTTGCCATAGAAATTATGATTAGTGCTGAAGAAAGAAAAATTAGGGCACATTTTGAGTGACTTCTCAAATCCTCTTCTATTTCATTAAAAAATTCTGATATGCAGACTGAAACATGCACTTTTAATACCAGCAGCAGACTTCCGTGCTGAGCAGTAGCTTTACTACAGTGATCTAATGAGCAACTAGAGCGCTAACATTCAGAATTTATGGTAAATGTGTGACATATCTGAATACCTTCTTGATGGAATCAAAGTAAAAAACTGAAAGCATTTCCTACTGAGGAGACTGCAGTAAATGAGGAAATTAGGAAACTTCATAACAAATAAATCTCCCAAGATGGCCACCAGAGACAAAAGAGCCCAAATGCAGCACACATGCCACCCAGATGTAGCCCACATGTAGCCCAATGACAGAAGTGTGCCAAACAATTATTTTTTGTGTATTTGCAGTTTTATATAGTGCAGATTTGTCAGCTATTGGAGTGCTTTACATGAGCATTGGTTACATCACACAAGATCAAATTCATTTTGTTTGTAGACATGGGGATATTAAGTGATTTGACCAGAATCACAGAATGTTGAGCTGAAACTCCAACCTGGTTCCCAAGTTGCAAAGTCTGCAGCTCTGGAAGTAACACCACATCCTCTCCTCTAGGTGCAACATTTAATCAAGTGGTCAACTGGATAAAAAAACATAAAGATTACAAATAATTTAAAAGTTCTTTGTCGCTATTTGAAAACTCAGAAAATATGTCCTCATTTTAGTTTTTTAGAGCACTAACCATAATTTTGATGCAAATAATACCCTCTCATATATGTAATTTCTAAAGGAAATACTCTAGGTATTACAGTTTTGATTACATCAAGATGATGTCAGGCGTTCCACACTTTTGTAATAAATATAGAATGTTAGCAATCTAGTTGTTCATTGGGATACTGTTGAGAGGCAGAGGCCAGGGGCACGGACTCTGAAAATTGAAGGCAGGTAGGAGAGTGGAGATGCAACAATTTGACCACACTGGGCAGGCAGGAAGGGCAGTGGCAGCAAAACAGACTATGGAGGGCAGTGGAAAGGGAGGCAGGAGCAACAAACCAACAATACAGGACTGGCAAGAGAGGCTGTGGCAATATAATAGACCATTGTGGGCAGAAGGAAGAGGCAGTGGTAGTACAACCATACATGCCAACAGACCCGTTTCAGCCAGGAAACATCCAATGGTTTTAAGCTCAAATGGGCTTTACTTGATCTGTCTCCTGTCTACAATCTCCTCTTTTTCAATGTAACTCAAAGGGGAAAATCAATACCCCAGTTTTTTTTCAAAATCTCCCTCTTACCAAGTTCAAAATGTTCGCAAGTATGGTACATTGGATCATGGTAGACAGGAGGAATTGGGGTAGGGACATGGACTCGGATAACAGAGGACAGGAGGGACATGGAGAGGTGCACCAAACTGACCCTACAGGGCAGGCATCAGGGTTTGCAGCAGCACAATACACCACACAGTGCATGCGGGACGGGAGTGCAGCACAACAATCCATAGAAAGCAATAGGGAGGGGACAGGACCATGCACATGGACAACAGAGAACAGAGGGGAAAGAGGCAATGGTAGCTAGCTGACCATAATGGACAGACAGGAGAGAAACCTGCAGCATAACAGACCATAAAGGGCAGGAGGGACAGATCAGGGGCATTACAATGGAACAGACAAGCCAGAAGGGAGGGAATAGGGCTCTGCACATGGAAACAGAGGGCTGGGGGCAAAGGGGCAGGGCAGGAGCAGCAAGATGACCATGGAGGTCAGGCAGGTTGGGCACTAGAAACAAGACATACCATGGAGAGCAACAATGAGACTATGATGGCATACACACAGACCATGGAGGGAAGGTGGGAGGGGGTCAGGGGCAGCTAGCTGACCACACAGGGAAGGTGGGAGGGGCCATGGCAGCACAGAAGACCATGAATGGCAAGCGGGAGGGTTAGTGGCAGCACAATGGCTATGATGGGCAAGAAGGAGGGTGCAGGGGCATGCACAAAGGACCATGGAGGATAGAAGGGAGGGTCAGGACCTGGGCACAGACAAGAGAGTTCAGGGGAAGGGGCCTCACAACAGACCACGCGGGGCAGGCAGGAGGAGCAGTTGCAGCACAACAGACCAGGGAGGGCAGAAGGGAGTGGCAGTAAAATGGACCATGGAGGACAGGAGGAAGGGGATAGGGGCATGGCATGTGGACAGGCAGGGTGGAGGTGGCAGGGACAGGTTACAGTCATCTGACAATGCTAGGCAGGTGGGAGGGGAGTGGCAGCTCAACAGAACACTCAGAGTAGATAGGAGTGGCAGGTGCATGGAACATGGTGGGCAAAAAGGATGGAGCAGGGGCATGCACAAAGACATCGGAGGGCAGGGGAAAGGAGAATAGGGACAGCAAGCTAAGCACAGAGGCTAAGCAGGAGGTCAATGATGGGCCATAGAATTGGGCAATGGAGGGCAGGAGGTGTGGACTGGTACATCATGCTAAATGGAGGGCAGTGGCAGCACATCAGACCATGCATGGCAGGAGGGAGGAGGCTAGTCCATGGATTCAGACAACAGAGGATAGGGAGGAGGTGGATGGGGCAGCAAGCTAACTGTTCAGAGAAGGTGGGTATTAGGAACTTTATTGTTTTTAAAATGTGTGTCTGTGCGAAGTACTTAAAATATGAACAAGTATGCAGCATAATCTCACTTTTATTCAGGAAGAAGAGGACGTTTGTGACTGTGACTCCGGGCTCACTTGGCAGAAACACCCCCTGACCCTCCACCCCCCATCACAAAATGTAATGCCCGTGAAAAGGGTAGTTGGACGCAGTGTTATATAGAACATAGTCCTGAGAGCATGATTGAAAATGAAAACTAGATATAGTATATGGTATAAACTATGCACCAAAAAGTGTGATATAAGATGAACCGGGGCGTGAAAGATAATATGCAATATATTGTGCGCAATGACAGATTCATTGGAGAGCGCGAGATAGCACATGCATTAGCATGTGCTATCCGATATGCGCCTCGGAGTGTAATATGCACAGGGCAGTGTTGTGTAACCTAACTAGTCTCTAAAGTTGCAATATAAAATATGTGCTGGGGAGTGTAACGTTGCATATGCACTGTGACAAAGATATAGATCCCAGATTGTAATATGTGCGTTATAACATAGGCATCGAGGAAGGCACGTTAGATGGGGCAATATAACTTGTGCGAAGCAAAGTGTGGCATGACATATTCACAGGGTGGTGTTACAGTGCACATGGGCTAGAGAGTGTCATAGCATACGCACTAGCTGGTGGAATACAACACAGAGGTGTGAGGCACTCGGCGGGCACTGGTGGATGTAACACAGCATTGGGCTCAGCTAGGAGCACGCTGTGACTCTCAAGTGAGGTTTGTCTCCTTTCCAGAGAATAAAATAAAAAGTATTACACATCCGGCGGTGGATGTGTGTTTTATTAACCGTGAGGGGGGTTTCTTGCATAGTTTGGTCGAATTTTTGTCGAATCCCCTTTGAATGGCCTGGTGTGCGTGTATATTAAATGTGCCCGTCAATAGCTACCCATGTTTGTATAAATAAACGACAAGGGTGTCTACTTGGAGAGTACCCACCGGCGGGGGCTCCGGGATTAGGCACGGTAGGGCGTCAGACACGTCAGAGCTTCACTAGTGGTGTAAATACATTCCATGTGGATTCATTCTATGCATAGTCGCCTTTTAATGAATATCACGCAAATCGTCATGGTGATAGGTACATACGGTTTGTCCAGCATGTCCTAGGTGTTTCTATAAATATATATATTTTTTAAATAATAAAAAACAAAGGCCGGCCCCGGGGGATGGGGACCCGGGGCCATAAGTGGCCTGAGGAGGGGAGCAACGCAGCCCCCTCCTAAAGAATTTTAAAAAAAAGGCCAGGACCCGGGGTTGGGGTCCCCGGGGCCGATTAAGGCCTTGGGAGGGCCAAATTTATTTTTTTCAAAAAAATAAAAAGAAGGGGGGCCACACAGCCCTCCTTCTTAAAAAAATAAAATAAATAAAAAATAAAAGACCGGCATCGCACCGGAGGCCACGCCCCCTCCTTGCAGCACTCTGCAAACGCGCCCCCTGGCCAGTTGTAAGTTGGGGAATTAATTCCCCTTCAATACTGAGGGTCTCTGAGGGCCAAGTAGCCCAACAGGTATCTCCAGTATGCGCCAGGGAGCTGCGTTGCAGACAGGTGTTCTGAGGCCATGCCCCTTTTTACACCTCTATGCAACGCAGCTCTGTGGCGCTTACTGGAGGTACCTAGTGGGCTAGTTTGACCCTAGGGACCCTTAGGATTCAAGGGGACTTAATCTCTCAACTTATAACGGCCACAGGGCGCGTTTACACAGTGGTGAAGGGAGGGGACGGGGCCTGAGGTGACGTGTGCAAACACGCCCTGTGGCGCGTTTTAAGTTGGGAAAATAATTCCCTTTCAATCCTGAGGGACCCTGGGGCCAACTAGCCCACCAGGTGCTTCCAGTAAGTGCCACTGCTCTGCGTTGCAGAGAGGTGGTGCAGGCCGTGCCCCTTTTTACACCTCTCTGCAATGGCGCTTACTGGACGTACCTAGTGGGCTATTTTGCCCCTAGGGATCCTCAGGATTCCAGGGGACTTAATCTCCCAACTTAAAAAACGGCCACAGGGTATGTTTACACTGTGGGGAAGGGAGGGGATGGGGCCTGAGGTGATGTGTGCAAACACGTCCTATGGCGCGTTTTAAGTTTGGGAAATAATTCCCCTTCAATCCTGAGGGCCCCTGGGGGCTAACTAGCCCACCAGGTGCTTCCAGTAAGCGCCACTGAGCTGCGTTGCAGAGAGGTGGTCCAGGCCGTGCCACTTTTTACACCTCTCTGCGACGCAGCTCTGTGGCGCTTACTGGAGGTACCTAGTGGGCTAGTTAGACCCTAGGGACCTTCAGGATTCAAATGAACTTAATCTCCCAACTAAAAATGGCCACAGGGCGTGTTTACACAGTGGTGAAGGGAGGGGACGGGGCCTGAGTTAACATGTGCAAACAAGCCCTGTGGCGCGTTTTAAGTTGGGGAAATAATTCCCCTTCAATCCTGAGGGACCCTGGGGGCCAACTAGCCCACCATGTGCTTCCAGTAAGCGCCACTGCGCTGCGTTGCAGAGAGGTGGTCTAGGCCGTGCCCCTTTTTACATCTCTCTGCAACGCTGCTCTGTGGCGCTTACTGAAGGTACCTAGTGGTCTAGTTGGACCCTAGGGACCCTCAGGATTCAAGGGGACTTAATCTCCCAACTTAAAACAGCCACAGGGCGTGTTTACACAGTGGGGAAGTGAGGGGACTGGGCCTGAGGTGACGTGTGCAAACACGCCCTGTGGCGCGTTTTAAGAGGTAGTTTTAATCCCCTGCCCTATTATATACTAGGGGCTTATAGAGGAGGTCATGCTGATCACAGCGGGACCCCAACGCATAGTGTTCCCTAGTGTATGTAGGTGTTTTCACTGTATTCTGAGTGTCTTTTAACATAGCACTGGCTCTAGGACTGGTTAGTCAGACTCAGTTACCACCAGTATCCGTCTGAAAAAGTTGAGGGTACAGGATGATTTTGCAACAAGGCTTCTTTCTGCTCTTCTGTTTGTTCTTTCTGCACTGTATCCTTCTTCCTGCACTTTTCTTCGTCTTTGAGGACTCCTGTTGCTTCTTTCTACATTTCTTTTTTTTCTTTCTGTGCGTTTTTTCTTCTTTCTTCACATGTTCTATCTCTGTAGGCATAGTTAGAAATTAGCATTTAAAAAACCTTTGAAATTCACTGAAAAAACCATAGGTTTCAGGCACGTTATAGTTAGGAATTAGCATTTAAAAAACCTTAGAAATTCACTGAAAAAACCATAGGTTTCAGGGGCGTTATAGTTAGCTGGACTTTTCACTCGTACAAAACCATTGAAATTCCCCCGTTATAATTAGTTCAGCTAACTATAACTCGCGCGCCCGCAATGCACTGCTGATGACGTCACATATTTCATCACTCATGACATGGTCAGTGACATCACTCATGACATCACTGATGACTTCTCAAATGACATCACTGATGACATCATCCTTGTGATAGAGTGGCAGACCTCCTCTCCCCCTAATATAACCTTTGATACACACATTCAAAAATAGAAACTAAAATTTTCAAAACAATGGTCATACCAATATCAGTTACAACAACCTATTCAGTAATTCTAAGATCCACATACACATCCACTCATTCACCAACAGTCCTATACAGTCACTCATACATGTACTCACTGATCATATGTACTCATACACCTATACATCCTGTTACACAACGCCACTCATCCATAGAGTTACTCACACACATAGTCACTCATGCTAATAAAGAATAAAACATCCATTTACTTCCATATACAGTTATACACACACCACCACACTTACTTCTACAGAAACTTACACATACTTAGTCTTTTAAACAATCACTTATAGAAACACATACTTATTCATACAGGAACTCTTTCAATCTCTCACTCTTACATATACTCACTTATATACACCAATAGTCACATATACTAGTTTAAAACATATGTAGTTACTCATAAAGACACTATTGAGACAGTCATTCACTCACTAACACACCCATGCACACACTCACCCACCCATACAGTCCTGCACACATGCTGTCTTCAACACATACAAACAGTGAGTCACTCATTCATGCACCTATGCACTACGTAATACCCCCCACCGAACCATGCAGACACTCAGACACTCATACTGATACTCAAAAAACCAACTAATAACCTATATAGACACTCATGTAGCTACTCACCAACCCATGCAGCCACGTATACACAAAGTGAGAGACTGATACAGATATTTACATATTTAAACATTACTCACTAAGCCATGTATTCACTAAGATACACTTAATCAGTCAGTTATACAATCAATTTTTCAAAAACAAATCATCCATTTAGACACTTATATACCCATTTATTCTTCCATTGACCTTGAGATATACATATATAAAACATATGTAATGTTCAGAAAAACACACATTCACTGGATGATGTCATCAGTGAAGTCATTTGAGATGTCATCAGTGATGAAATGAGTGATCTCACTGACCATGTCATGAGTGATGTAATATGTGACGTCATCAGCAGTGCATTGCGGGCGCGCGAGTTATAGTTAACTGAACTAACTATAACGGGGGAATTTCAATGGTTTTGTACGAGTGAAAAGTCCAGCTAACTATAACGCCCCTGAAACCTATGGTTTTTTCAGTGAATATATATATATACATATATTACCTACTGGCGGTCGCCAGTAGGTAGTTATAGTTAGGACCACGTTTCCATAGGAAATCCGCAACATTCTATTTTGAATAACTTTTGCGCCGGTCGACGAATCCTCGCGAATTTTTCAAAATAGGTGGGGCGCTACGCTCCGCTCCTACCCTGAAAGTCTCGGGGGGATTCGTCAAGCGGGGGCTGAGATAAAAGGGGGGTCCCAAAACGCGTTTTTCCCATGCATTTTTTCATAGGACCTTTAGACAGAGCTACAGCCCGAACGGCTGAACAGAATTACTAGAAATTTGGCAGAGAGGTAGTCCTCAGGTCAAGGAAGTGCCTTTTGTAGGTTTGGTGTAAATCTGTTCAGTAGATTCTGAGAAAATAGCCTTTAAATCAATATATATATCTGAGCCAGCTTACGGTGCGCTTACGGTACGCTTACCGTACGCGTACGGTGGCGTGCGCGAGCGCGATTCTGATTGGCTCTTAGATCTTAGTAAACATTCGAATCGGTCGAAACCAGGAAGCGGCGGCCGCCATTTCGTGTGTTTCACTCAGAAAAAAAAAGAGTGATATCTTGGAAAGGGGGCAAGGAGGAGAGTTACAGACCCCCTAACATTTGTAAGGGGGTCAAAGAAGGACAGAAAAGTACAAAGAAAACATTTATTGATTTTAAAAAAAATCGCGGGGTACGCGTACGGTAAGCTTACCGTAAGCGTACGGTAGAAAAAAGAAATAAAAAAAGAAATGAAATTCAGATTTAAGTGTTTAGATATTAGGGGGCTCTAAAAAGAGCCGTTGTGTTTATGAAATGATTTTTTAGTGGTACCTACAAGTAAGTACCGATGCAGAGTCTAAGGTTCAAGAGGAAGACTCTGTTCCCTTCATCATTAAAGTGCACACCATCTCCTCTATAAATGTCTTGCATGTCGTAACGCAAGTTGTTGTGGTAAATGGAACCCATACCATAGTCACGGAGGAAAGCAGAAACAGATTTGTTGACGTGCTTTCTTGCTTTGTCAATCTGCGGACAGAAATGATTGGACCAGTTCCATTTTTGCCTTTGGCATATGTTAGAAAACACAAAGGCAGTTTTAGGGAAAAGTGAAAACAGTTGTGCAAAGGTGTCCTTCATAAGCATTTCCAGACCTACCCCAGTCAAAGTGCCTAGGTCATTGCCACCACAGTGCACTATTATGAGGTCAGGGTGTTGGATGTGCATGAAGGATTTCACCAATGGCATCAATTGGTGCCACTTTCACCCTCTCTGACCAATCCATTTAATGTCTACATTTGGCAAAGCAAGGTCTCTCACCATATCTGTTTTCTCTGCATACTTTTCACTCCAGAAGACATAGCTGTGCCCTACAATCCACACTGTGAACATCTTCAAAGGAGAACTGGATGCACTCAGGAGGTGTAATTCAGTAGAATGGTAAAAAGAAATGAAAGACAGTTTGGAAATGGAGGCATACATATTTTTTTCATAAAAAAAAGAACTGATTGGCTGTTTCATACCATTCTGAAATAAAAACTAGGCTGTATGTGTAAATTAATAGAAGCATGTTTTGTATTGGTTTAGAAAAATGTGTTACCAAAGAACAGTACTATGGATTTGCTGTTAGGTTTGAAAAGTCAAGCACTCTTGCTCTGTGGAATTGAAACATTGTTTGGTCAACTTCTGACCTAACTCCACACAGCAGTGTTCCATGAGCTGTTGCTATGGTAGCAGGCAGAAGTCAAGTTGGGGGAAGGGTACTAGGCAGAAGTCAAGTTGGGGGAAGGGTACTTTTGGAAAAGGGTTGGTTTTCAACCAATAGAAATGTGTGATTACATTTGAAAAAAAGGGGGAAGCACTGAGATTTGATATTTACATGTATATGTGTGGAAAAAGAGAGGGAAAGTTTGCCATTATCTGGTTCTGCTGAGAGGAGAGAGGTGTAAAGAGATCCTGGCTTTGATAATCTGCTGTTTGAGTGCCACATTTCTTTCACAGCTAACTAATTTTAAAGGTGAGTTTAGAGTTTGAGAGGGGATGTATATGGTAAATTAAGAAATGAATAATAGAAATGGAATTCCTTTTGTTGAAGTTGTGTTTATTATTTTCTGTTTTGGGAGAAATTTAAATGTGAGGAACATGTAAAATAATATGGACTATGTTTTCACGATAAATTAAGGTGTACTGGTAAAAATAAAGAATACTTTAAGGATTTAAGGTTGGACTCAGTAATGCAAATACATACAGCATCAGTAAGGCTGGTTGCCCTTGCTGGGGTGTAGGCAGTCAACCAGGTTACACATGGTGCTGGTCTGAAAAAGCAGTTTGGACATGTGCTTTTTTAAGAATCTGAAAAGTGGATTCATAATGTGTCAGTCTGTAAAAGTGTTTATCACTTGCCAAAAAAAAGAGTAGTAAGTGTGCTTTCAAAATGGCAAAGAAATTTCGTTTTGTGACTAATGTGAAAACATGACTCTGTGTGCATATAGGAATTACAGGCAGAGATTTATTGCGTATTGCTCTGGTGATTTCACAGTTGCATTAGATGGAAAGGGGGAGCCATTTTTTGGTGCAGAAGCAGACTCTTAGCACACACCCAGCTGCTTACCCTGTGGCATCATGCACAGTATTCACAAGCGAGTGGGGTTTGAGGTTTGAGTCAGTAATGCAAATACATTCAGCATCACTAAGGCTGGTTGCCCTTGCTGGAGTGTAGGCAGTCAACCAGGTTACACATGGTGCTGGTCTGAAAAAGCAGTTTGGACATGTGCTTTTTTAAGAATCTGAAAAGTGGATTCATAATGTGTCAGTCTGTAAAAGTGTTTATCACTTGCCAAAAAAAAGAGTAGTAAGTGTGCTTTCAAAATGGCAAAGAAATTTCGTTTTGTGACTAATGTGAAAACATGACTCTGTGTGCATATAGGAATTACAGGCAGAGATTTATTGCGTATTGCTCTGGTGATTTCACAGTTGCATTAGATGGAAAGGGGGAGCCATTTTTTGGTGCAGAAGCAGACTCTTAGTACACACCCAGCTGCTTACCCTGTGGAATCATGCACAGTATTCACAAGCGAGTGGGGTTTGAGGTTTCAGTCAGTAATGCAAATACATTCAGCATCACTAAGGCTGGTTGCCCTTGCTGGAGTGTAGGCAGTCAACCAGGTTACACATGGTGCTGGTCTGAAAAAGCAGTTTGGACATGTGCTTTTTTAAGAATCTGAAAAGTGGATTCATAATGTGTCAGTCTGTAAAAGTGTTTATCACTTGCCAAAAAAAAGAGTAGTAAGTGTGCTTTCAAAATGGCAAAGAAATTTCGTTTTGTGACTAATGTGAAAACATGACTCTGTGTGCATATAGGAATTACAGGCAGAGATTTATTGCGTATTGCTCTGGTGATTTCACAGTTGCATTAGATGGAAAGGGGGAGCCATTTTTTGGTGCAGAAGCAGACTCTTAGCACACACCCAGCTGCTTACCCTGTGGAATCATGCACAGTATTCACAAGCGAGTGTAAGTGTGCTTTCAAAATGGCAAAGAAATTTCGTTTTGTGACTAATGTGAAAACATGACTCTGTGTGCATATAGGAATTACAGGCAGAGATTTATTGCGTATTGCTCTGGTGATTTCACAGTTGCAGTAGATGGAAAGGGGGAGCCATCTTTTGGTGCAGAAGCAGACTCTTAGCACACACCCAGCTGCTTACCCTGTGGAATCATGCACAGTATTCACAAGCGAGTGGGGTTTGAGGTTTCAGTCAGTAATGCAAATACATTCAGCATCACTAAGGCTGGTTGCCCTTGCTGGAGTGTAGGCAGTCAACCAGGTTACACATGGTGCTGGTCTGAAAAAGCAGTTTGGACATGTGCTTTTTTAAGAATCTGAAAAGTGGATTCATAATGTGTCAGTCTGTAAAAGTGTTTATCACTTGCCAAAAAAAAGAGTAGTAAGTGTACTTTCAAAATGGCAAAGAAATTTCGTTTTGTGACTAATTTGAAAACATGACTCTGTGTGCATATAGGAATTACAGGCAGAGATTTATTGCGTATTGCTCTGGTGATTTCACAGTTGCATTAGATGGAAAGGGGGAGCCATTTTTTGGTGCAGAAGCAGACTCTTAGCACACACCCAGCAACTTACCCTGTGGAATCATGCACAGTATTCACAAGCGAGTGGGGTTTGAGGTTTGAGTCAGTAATGCAAATACATTCAGCATCACTAAGGCTGGTTGCCCTTGCTGGAGTGTAGGCAGTCAACCAGGTTACACATGGTGCTGGTCTGAAAAAGCAGTTTGGACATGTGCTTTTTTAAGAATCTGAAAAGTGGATTCATAATGTGTCAGTCTGTAAAAGTGTTTATCACTTGCCAAAAAAAAGAGTAGTAAGTGTACTTTCAAAATGGCAAAGAAATTTCGTTTTGTGACTAATGTGAAAACATGACTCTGTGTGCATATAGGAATTACAGGCAGAGATTTATTGCGTATTGCTCTGGTGATTTCACAGTTGCATTAGATGGAAAGGGGGAGCCATTTTTTGGTGCAGAAGCAGACTCTTAGCCCACACCCAGCTGCTTACCCTGTGGAATCATGCACAGTATTCACAAGCGAGTGGGGTTTGAGGTTTCAGTCAGTAATGCAAATACATTCAGCATCACTAAGGCTGGTTGCCCTTGCTGGAGTGTAGGCAGTCAACCAGGTTACACATGGTGCTGGTCTGAAAAAGCAGTTTGGACATGTGCTTTTTTAAGAATCTGAAAAGTGGATTCATAATGTGTCAGTCTGTAAAAGTGTTTATCACTTGCCAAAAAAAAGAGTAGTAAGTGTACTTTCAAAATGGCAAAGAAATTTCGTTTTGTGACTAATGTGAAAACATGACTCTGTGTGCATATAGGAATTACAGGCAGAGATTTATTGCGTATTGCTCTGGTGATTTCACAGTTGCATTAGATGGAAAGGGGGAGCCATTTTTTGGTGCAGAAGCAGACTCTTAGCACACACCCAGCAACTTACCCTGTGGAATCATGCACAGTATTCACAAGCGAGTGGGGTTTGAGGTTTGAGTCAGTAATGCAAATACATTCAGCATCACTAAGGCTGGTTGCCCTTGCTGGAGTGTAGGCAGTCAACCAGGTTACACATGGTGCTGGTCTGAAAAAGCAGTTTGGACATGTGCTTTTTTAAGAATCTGAAAAGTGGATTCATAATGTGTCAGTCTGTAAAAGTGTTTATCACTTGCCAAAAAAAAGAGTAGTAAGTGTGCTTTCAAAATGGCAAAGAAATTTCGTTTTGTGACTAATGTGAAAACATGACTCTGTGTGCATATAGGAATTACAGGCAGAGATTTATTGCGTATTGCTCTGGTGATTTCACAGTTGCATTAGATGGAAAGGGGGAGCCATTTTTTGGTGGAGAAGCAGACTCTTAGCACACACCCAGCTGCTTACCCTGTGGAATCATGCACAGTATTCACAAGCGAGTGGGGTTTGAGGTTTGAGTCAGTAATGCAAATACATTCAGCATCACTAAGGCTGGTTGCCCTTGCTGGAGTGTAGGCAGTCAACCAGGTTACACATGGTGCTGGTCTGAAAAAGCAGTTTGGACATGTGCTTTTTTAAGAATCTGAAAAGTGGATTCATAATGTGTCAGTCTGTAAAAGTGTTTATCACTTGCCAAAAAAAAGAGTAGTAAGTGTACTTTCAAAATGGCAAAGAAATTTCGTTTTGTGACTAATGTGAAAACATGACTCTGTGTGCATATAGGAATTACAGGCAGAGATTTATTGCGTATTGCTCTGGTGATTTCACAGTTGCATTAGATGGAAAGGGGGAGCCATTTTTTGGTGCAGAAGCAGACTCTTAGCACACACCCAGCTGCTTACCCTGTGGAATCATGCACAGTATTCACAAGCGAGTGGGGTTTGAGGTTTCAGTCAGTAATGCAAATACATTCAGCATCACTAAGGCTGGTTGCCCTTGCTGGAGTGTAGGCAGTCACGCAGGTTACACATGGTGCTGGTCTGAAAAAGCAGTTTTCTGCCTAATTTCAAAGCATGACTTTGTGTGCACACAGGAATTATTTTTAGAAATTTAATTTGTGAAGGTGTTATTGTGATTTTCATTTATAGGAAAGGGGTTTATAGTTTTTTAAGATTTCTAAAGAACATAAAAAATGTAGTAATATATTTAAATAAAATAAAGGAATTTTTTTTTAGTTTTTTTCAGGTATTGCTGAAGAGCAGTGAACAAAATTTAAGATGCCTACAAAATCCAGAGTAAAGAAAGACCACAAAATAAACCTATATTTGAAGACAACTGGAGGACCTAAGTTAGTTGGAGATGCTCATGTTGGGAAAAAGAAAAAATCTTCTGGTAAGCAAACAAAAGATTTTTTAAAGAACATATTCAAAAAAGGAAAAATGTACAAAATGTCTGTACTGGAAAAAATGTTTTCAATAGAAAAGGAGAGGAAAAAATTGAAAATTTAGTTAATGCAAATATACCTTCTGCAACTAAAAAGATAAACTTAAACAGAAAAACAGTGTTTAAAGAGATACGTAGAAAAATGTTTCAGAGAAGAGTTATGTCCAATTTGATAAAGGATGTGAAGAAATATAAGCAAAAGGCTAAGTTTTATAAGAGAAAAAAAGAAATTGAAGCCATTGCAGCAAAGGCATTAGAATTAAAAAGGAAACTATTCATTTTAATTTTGAATAGGATGCGTACATTAGATAAAAGGGTTAATGTACTGAAATCACAAAGCAAAAGGAAAAGAGTAGTGAACAGAACAAACTTTTGTAAAGTGTTTTTAGGAAAATGGATGCATAGTTCAAGTAGTGAACCTTTTTTTAATGAAGAGAGCTATTTTCAAAGTAATAGTTTGCTGCATGCAGTTGACACCAGAGGTCGTGCTTACGAAGTGAAAAATGGTTGCATAATGGAGAAGGAGATAATGGTTCCAAGAGATGAGGTACAAGTGATGGCGGATGAGGCTATGGGGAGACGTCCTAAAGCCCCAGTGTACACTTGGAATTGTAGTAGTATTTGCACTGTGCGTCAGGAATCTATTGATAAATTTCGTGAGTTTCTAAGAGAATATAGTAAAAAAAAGTGTAAAACAGAAGATTAAGGTGCTTCAAAGTCTGGATCCATGCAGAGTGAGAGAGAATACTGGTTTGCAGGGTCATTCTCTGGCTTGTCTATCTAGAAAAGTGTGTATTAGTGTTTTCCATCATTTTAGGATGCTGCCTGTTCATCATACTGAAATGAGAAAGTTTGTGAGACTGTTGTATTTTGCTAAAAGTCCAGCAATAAAGTTAGATGAATTGAATAGGGCTCTGTTCCGTGGATCGGTATCAGATGTAGAGAAGGTTGTTGATGAAATTCAGTTTTGTTACTTTGGTCCTGAACAAAACAGTGCAGAAAAGGACACAGTAAATGAGGAAGAAGTGGAAGAGAATGTAGAACCCTCTGTAAGTAAGACATTTAATGATCACATAACAAAATTTGCAATAATCTCTAATGAAAGACCAAATATTACTTGTATTTGTTGCCGCAGAACTCATTATAGAAAACAAACCAGGTATGTTGATCTCTATAGAAAAAGTGAAAATGAAGATAATTATAAGTGGAAGGATTTTGCCACATATATATTTCTTGAAAATTGTTTTGAATTGGGTGAAGTTCAGCGTATTTGTAAATACTGTTATAATAAGTTAGAAGAAAATAGAATGCCGACCAGAACTGTACATAATAATTTAGAATTGGATGCAATTCCTGCTGAACTTTCTGAATTAAATACATATGAGTCTATACTCATTCAATGTGTTCATCCGTTCCAGACCATAGTACGTATGGAGCCCAAAACTGGTAAATTACCTCCTTCAGATTTACTGAGAGGTTTAAAAGGTAGAGTGGTGTATTTGCCCTTGGATTTGAAAAAAAATATGGAAACTATTGATGCGGATACTTTGGAAACTGAACCATTAATTATTCTGGTTAATGGTGTACCTACAAAGAATAAGAAGATTTGGCAGGAGCTGGTAGATGTACGGAAAGTACAAAGAGCAAATTTGTATTTGAAAAGGAATAACAAATGGTATGAATCAATTTATATAGAAGAAGAAGAAGAAGAAGATTTACAAGAAGACACAGAAACACCAACTGGACAAATTGAAAAGGTGGACAAGTCAAAGGAAGAAGAAATTTATGAACATTTTAGAATACATCCTCTTCATTCAAAAGAAGTTATGGGAGACAATATTGATCTGTTTCAGATGAAGAAAGCAAAAGGAACTCCCGTGAGTGTATGGGAGGAGAGCTTGGAAGCTCGATGTTTTCCCCAGCTGTTTCCTAAAGGAAAAGGAGGACGATACGATGAACGTCCAGAACAGATTCCAGCTTCTGAGTATCGGACTACAAGACTATATGCTGAAGATCCCAGATTTCGACAAAGTATTCCTTATTTGTTCCATCTTTTATTTGAAAGCGACTTGTCTGCACTGTCTTATGCAGTAAATCACATTTTAAAAAGTGGAGTACATTTACAAAATGTGTCTGCTAAGGATTTTATGGAAAAAGTGCAGCACCGAGATGATCATTTGGAAACACAACTGATCAATCTGATGGCTTGTCAGCGTGGGACAAATGAATATTGGTACCGACGTCATGGTGAATTAAAATGCATGTTACGGAATTTAGGAACACCAACATGGTTCGTTACCCTAAGCTGTGCTGAGTACGCTTGGGATGATTTACTGGATTTTCTACGAGAGGCAAATTCAAACATTAAAAACATCGAATACAAGACAGCAGGAGAACTGTGCTCATTGGATCCGGTTAATGTTTGCAGATATTTCAATCATAGATTTGAGGCTATGATGTCGTTCATCTGCAATCAAAAAAATCCACCCCTTGGAGAAGTAGTGGATTTCTTTTGGAGAAAAGAGTACCAGGCAAGAGGTGCTCCTCATATTCATATGCTGTTGTGGATCAAGGATACCCCAAAGTTTGGAACAGATGCTGATGAAGCAGTGTTATCTTACATTGAAGAATATGCAACATGTGCTATACCAAAAAGCACAGAAGATAAAAAGTTAAAGGAGCAAGTTTTACGTTTCCAAAGTCATCGGTGTGGAAAATACTGTCGACGGAAATACAAGAGCAAAGATAAATACTACACTAAATGTCGATTTGGATTTCCTAGACCTGTTCTTTCAAATGGAAGAGTAAACAGTTTTCTGTTATCTGTGAGACATACTATCACAAGAAAATCACCTAAGAATACCTACAACCTTAAAAGAAAAGAAGAATCAAAAAATATAAATGACTACAACCCAGTCATTTTATCCATGTGGAATGCTAACATGGATATACAGTATGTAGCTGACAATTCCATTGCTGTTGCTCGATATGTAACGTCTTACATTACTAAATCTGAAAAAACTGAATTGAAAGAAATGTGGGAAGAGATTTCTCACGAGAAGACTGTCAGTAAGAAGCTGTACAGTTTCAGTTTGAAGATGTTATCGCTTTGAGAAATTGGATCCTACGAATGTTCAGATAGGTTATCTTCTGCAAGTCTCTACTCGAAATCAAGAAGAATAATTTGGGCAAGTTTAGGCCTTGCAGCAATGAGAAATCGGGTACTGAAATCTGTTGGAGAAATTGAATATTTGGCCGAGAATGACCCAGAAAGTACAGATATTTTGAAATCAAACATGTTGGACACATATTATCCCAAGAGAAGTCATCATCTGGAGAACATGTGTCTCTATGAAGTGCTGCAGAACTACATTTATTCACGGAAAGCCACAGAAGACATCAACAATGGAAAATATAAAGTCATTGGTGAGGAAGGATGTTTGGTGAAGCAAACAAAAGGAAGTTTGATAAATCACAGGAAGCTGAGTTGCAACACTACTGACAAAAAGGAATTTTACTACTTGGCTCTTTTACAGCTGTTTAAACCATGGCGTACAGAGGATGAACTACTGGGAGAATTTCAAAGCTATGAAGATTCTTTTAATGCTTGCAAAGACAGCATACAATGCAGTACATTCTCAACTTATCTGCAAATGTTAAATGAAGAAATTGAACAGGAAACTACAATTGCAGCAGAAATAGCTAGAGACAGTTCTCAGGACAGCCAAAGTTCAGGAACACTCAGTCAAGATCCCCTAGGACAACCAATCGTTGAAAATGAAGCATCAATAGCCATGAATGAAGTGGAAACAGCTATGAATCAAGCTCAAGAAGAATTTATAGACTTACAAAATTTGGAAAGACAACTGAACGAAGAGCAGCAACAAATTTATGAAGAGATCAGAAACAAAATTGATCACGGATTTCTACATGAAAAAAAAGAGTGCTCATGCACATCATTTCATCCAATCAGGATGTATGTAAGCGGACAAGCTGGAACTGGAAAAAGTTTCCTTATAAAAGTCATCAGAAGCTACCTACAGCAAAAAACGGATTCTACTTTGTCTTGTGTGGTTACTGCTCCAACTGGGTTAGCAGCATATAACATAAAAGGAATCACTTTACATTGTTTGCTAATGTTACCAGTGGAGCATGAGAACAAAATACAATACAACAAGCTAACTGGAGAAGCATGCTTGGAAGTATCAAGAGTATTGAAGAAGATGCAAGTTCTCATTATTGATGAGGTGAGCATGGTATCAAACTTAATGCTTGCCTTTGTGCATTTAAGAATGCAGCAAATTCTGAAGACAGACTATGATGTGTTATTTGGAGGAAAACACGTCATAGTTTTTGGAGATCTTTTGCAACTTACTCCAGTTAAAGGACAACCAGTGTTTAATACTGTGACACATGAAGACACAAAGAAGTCATTGGGAAGCATCGGTAATGCAAATATTTGGTCCTTCTTTGAGTACAAGGAACTTACTACTAATATGAGGCAAGCAAACGATGAAGAATATGGAAGTATTCTGAAAGATATCAGGATTGGACTACTCACAGAAGTTGGCAAAAAAGCATTACAGAGTCGGCTGCTACATAATTTATTTCCAAAGGAAGAAATAGTTGCAGAGAAGATATACAAGAACATTGCAGAAAAGAAAAGTGTCATCTGCTTAATGCCCACTCTACGTGAATGCTCAATATTCAATGAGGAGCTTTTGAAATTGGAAAAGGAAGATATCAGGAAATTGGAAGCAGTGGACAAAATTGAGGATGGAAGAATTACTATCACATTAACAGGCACACTGAAAAATAAATTGGATTCACTAGAGAAGAACATTTCCAAAACAGCTGGATTAGAAAAAAATCGATATGTTTGCATGAACTGTAGAGTATTTTTAAGGAGAAATTTGGATGTTGAAAAAGGTTTAGTTAGTGGAGCTATGGGAAGAGTTGTGGGTTTTATTAATTATCAGAAAAAAGATGGAATTGAATGTTTAAAAATAAAATTTGATCAGATCGAAGAAGTTAAAGACATTTGTCGTTGTTCAGTTCGTTTCATGCTTGTGAAAGACTTATATGTACGTAGGAAGCAGTTTCCGTTTTCTCTAGCATATGCTGTAACTATTCACAAGTCTCAAGGATTGACTGTAGATTGTGCATTTGTGAACATTGGTTCAACTGTGTTCAAAGAAGGTATGGCATATGTTGCTTTGTCACGAGTGAAAACATTATCAGGTTTATTCATGATAGACTTTGATGACTCAAAAGTTAGTGCTGATGCAAATTGTGTAAAGGAGTATAATAGATTAAGAAGAAGCTATACTCCTCATTTAGGTCAGTATCCTGTGTTGGAGAAACGTGTAGTTTGTCGTAAAAGGAGATTTGAGAATATCTGTAATGAGGGTGTACAGAAGAGAAAACAAAAAGATAGTGATGTGACTGCAAGCAAAAAGAAAAAGGACAGTGTGGAAGAGGTTGTAGGATGTCATTTTGAAAATAGCTCTGGTGTCAACTGCTACGCTAATGTAGTGCTGAATGTTGCATTTTATCTGGAAAGTGTGCAAGAGCAGATAATAGTAAATCAGGGAAAAAGATTCTGTTCTGAGTTGAGTCTCCTTTTTCAAAAGCTGAGTAATGATAAAACTCAAATAGAAAGTGCTACTGAAATTAGAAAACTTTTAGATGTATGTTCAGGACGAACACAGTTTTCTCAAAATATACAGCAAGACGCACAGGAATTCTTGATGTTTTTTCTTCAGGTACTGGAAGAAGAAGGGGTTCCCATTAAACATTTATTTGGTCTCTCTTATAAATGGGAACATAGTTGTGAAAACTGTTATAATATATGTGGCTCTAATGTTGATTCTGAAAGGTTTATTTATTTAACATTGCCAGAAAGTAAAACAGTCACTTTTGCTAAATTAGTTAAAGATGTTAATCATAGCATGGAATGCAGTGAGTGTCAATCTGACATGTTTTCAACGTTAATTTTAAAAGAATACGGACAGTATGTAATTTTAATGATGCAACGCTGATGGTTCAAAATTAGATACTTTAATAAAGAAGTTTACAGGACAGCAATTATCAATTTCAGGAAAAACTTTTGTAACAGTTGCAATAATTTTCCATGATGGACCTACTGTAACTTCTGGACATTACACAGTTTATCTTAAATGTGAAAAAGGCTGGACACTGTGTAATGATTCCCAATTGATTTTTAAGCAACGTTTGCCTTTTGATTTAGCAAATTCCTATCTAATCTTCCTGAAACCTAAATTTTAGAGAGATTTGGCAACATCTGGACAAAACAATTTTACCATTTTATTGGATTACCAGTGGAATTTAAAAAAAATAATGATTTTACAAATTACCATTTGGCCTAATGGAAAGGTAACCAATTGTAATGTGGACTTTTTCAATTTTAAATGAAACTTTGGAAAACCAAAAATTTTGTAAAAATCGGTAACATCTGCACAATTTAAATTTTGGAATGTTATTGGATTGCCATTGGAAATTTATTCAAAAAAGTTTTTTAATTTACTATTTGGCCATGCGGAAAGGTAAACAATTCTATTGTGGACTTATTTAATTAATAATAAATCTTTCGGAAACCAAAATGTTACAGAGAATCGGTGAGATCTGTACAATTTAAACTTTAGATTTTTATTGGATTAACATTGGAAATTTAATCAAAAAAGAATTTTAAAATTACTATTTGGCCTAAAGGAAATGGAACCAGATGTATTGTGGAGTTATGTGAGATATATTTTTGTGATTATACTTCTGAAACAAAAATATCAGACGGTATTTTAAAGAAATAAGTATTGATATTAGATGAAATTTTTAAAGAATATTATGCATTTCTATAAAGTTATGTTTATGCAAAAAGAGATTGTGGGTTTTTTTAAAACAATCTTTGAGATTGTTAATTTTTTTTTTGCCCGCTGTTAAATGATGAATGCAATTGCTTTCACAATTTATAGTGAAATGCAATATATTCTGAAAACAGCAAAAAAAAGGCAAAACATTTTTTTGAAAAATATGTAAATACGTGTACTGTATTATACAATGTTTTATTAAATATTAATACTTTTTTCTTTTTTTTCAGATTGAGATAGAAAATTTTCGAAAACTAGAACCATTTTTAAAGCAATTAAAAAAATATTAAAATGAATAAATATTTTTTGGAGTGGGTATGGTAAGTCAAAAATATCATGGTCCTTTTTTTCCACTTCTCCACAATTACATTTTCAGTTTTTCATTGTAGTCTCTCAAGGACCTTGTAATGTGATAATTGATTTTTAGTGTTTTTAAAAAAAAAAAAAAAAAATTACGCGTACCGTACGCGTACGGTAAAAAAAAAAACAAAAAAAAGTTTTAAAAACATATATAAAAAATAGATGAAAGGTAAGGTTGGCTCTTAAAAGAGCCGTTGTGTTCATGCAGGGACAGAGGAAAGAAAGAATGGGAATATTAGACGGTACGACAAGTGTGCTGATCTATTTTATTGTTTACTAGGGAAATACTGGTCTCCCTATAACAAATTAGATCATGACAAGTGGCGCACCGTATTTCAACCCTCAGAAACCGAGGGTTAATTTCCTGAGGAGAAGAAAAAGGAGATGCTCCCCCCACAGATGAAGGGCTCACCTGACCTGCAGAAGAAGGACTCGGCACTGCAGATGATGGTCCAGGCTGAGCTGCTGTGGATGTGCTTGGTTGATTTACTGAAGGGTTACCTTCAGTAAGTCGAGCATGTGTCCTTCTGTGTACATCCTTAAGGTGTCTCAACATGGTGTGATTCCCGAAGGAATACTTCCTGTCGGGATTCCCTCTTGAAAGTACACGGCCACACAGCTTACAAGTCACTAAGGGTGCATTTACCTTTTGCTGGCCCTCTGGAAAAGAAAAATACTCCCATATGAAAGAGGTCTTTTGTTTCCTCGCTCTCTGCCTCAAGGTAGTGCTGCTAGCCTCACTCTCAGAAGGGCTCTGCTGTTCTGCCATCGTATCACAAAGACAACCCAGCTCCTTCTCCTAAGGGATCACAAGCAGAAATGAGGGGAATGGGTGTGGTGTAGGAGAGTTCTAGAACTGAAAGTAGTTTCAACCAATCAAAAGTTGTGTTTCATGATCACATGACCCACCTTACGCTTACGGTGCGCTTACGGTGCGCTTACGGCAAAAGTACGCATGCGCGTAAAAAAGACACGCGCTCGCGCGCATGCGCAAAACAGGCACGCCCCTTCACTTCCGCGTAACGTGCCCGTGCAGCGTACGCGTTACGCGCTATGCGCTCGTGACGCGCGTCTACGCAAATTGCGTAAATGAACGCAAACAGCGTAGAAATCTAACGTAATTACAGCAGGACGTGCGCTTACCGTACGCGCACGGTAAAAAAAAAAAAAAAAAAAAAAAAATATGTAATACTAATAAATTTTACTTCTTTATTATAAAAAAATGGTAAAATAAAAACATATTGTAGAATTTTTAAAATTTAACCATAGTCTTTAAAAAAGGATAGACAATTAAAATAAAAATATGTAAAAAAAAAAAAGAAGAAAAAAAATAAAAAATTAGCATTTAAAAAACCTTGCAAATTCACTGAAAAAACCATGGGTTTCACTCACGTTATAGTTAGGAATTAGCATTTAAAAAACCTTGCAAATTCACTGAAAAAACCATGGGTTTCACACATGTTATAGTAAGGAATTAGCATTTAAAAAACCTTAGAAATTCAATGAAAAAACCATAGGTTTCACACATGTTATAGTTAGCTGGACATTTCACACGTAAAAAACCAATGAAATTCCCCCGTTATAGTTAGTTCAGCTAACTATAACTCGCGCGCCCGCAATGCACTACTGATGACGTCACATATTACATCACTCATGACATGGTCAGTGACATCACTCATGACATCACTGATGACATCTCAAATGACATCACTGATGACATCATCCTTGTGACAGAGTGGTAGACCTCCTCTCACCCAAATATAACCTTTGATACAAACATTCAAAAAAAGAGACTGAAATTTTCAAAAAAATGGACATACCAATACCAGTTACAACAACCTATTCAGTAATTCTAAGATCCACATACACATCCACTCATCCACCAATAGTCCTATACAACTAAACATCCTGTAACACAATGCCACTCATCCATAGAGTTACTCACACATAGTCACTCATGCTAATAAAGAATCAAACATCCATTTACTTGCATATACAGTTATACACACACCACCACACTTACTTTTACAGAAACTTACACATACTTAGTCTTTTAAACAATCACTTATAGAAACACATACTTATTCATACAGGAACTCTTCCAATCTCTCACTCTCACATATACTCACTTATAAACACCAATAGTCACATATACTAGTTTAAAACATATGTAGTTACTTATGAAGACACTATTGAGACAGTCATTCACTCACTAACACACCCATGCACACACTCATCTACCCATACTGTCCTGCACACATGCTGTCTTCAACACATACAAACAGTGAGTCACACATTCATGCATCTATGCACTACGTAATACCCCCCACCGCACCATGAAGACACTCAGACACTCATACTGAGACTCAAAAAACCAACCAATAACCTATATAGACACCCATGTAGCTACTCACCAACCCATGCAGCCACTTATACACAAAGTGAGAGACTGATACAGATATTTACATATTTAAACATTGCTCACTAAGCCATGTATTCACAAAGATACACTTAATCAGTCAGTAATACAATCAATTTTTCAAAAAAAATTCATTAATTTAGACACTTATATACTCATTTATTCTTCCATCGACCTTGAGATATACATATATTAAACATATTTAATTTTCAGAAAAACACACATTCACTGGATGATGACATCAGTATGTCATTTGAGATGTCATCAGTGATGTCATGAGTGATGTCACTGACCATGTCATGAGTGATGTAATATGTGACATCAGTAGTGCATTGCGGGCGCGCGAGTTATAGTTAGCTGAACTAACTATAACGGGGGAATTTCATTGGTTTTTTACGAGTGAAATGTCCAGCTAACTATAACATGTGTGAAACCTATGGTTTTTTCATTGAATTTCTAAGGTTTTTTAAATGCTAATTCCTAACTATAACGTGTGTGAAACCCATGGTTTTTTCAGTGAATATATATATACATATACACACACTCACACATGAAGGAACTATATATATAAACTAGGCCTGGCCGGAGTTTGCAGAGTTTCCTCGGTCTACCCAAAAACTCAGCTGAAGTCCGCAGAATTCAGCGCACGGGCAGCGTATTGCTCGACCAGTGACCACCCCTAGTTCGAAACCAAGGCAGTGTCAGAGCAGAGGGATGCTTGCTCATCGCCTTCCAGAAACGGTCACATACCTCACTGCACCTGGAAAATCCAACTGGTGGGAAGTCAGGAGCTGAGGTTTCTCACCCGGTACGCTGTAGCCAGTCTGAATAAAATTGCTAGGGGCCCTACAAAAGCAGGTTTGAAAAAGCTGCAGTGAAGTGTAGTGATCCTGTCAGGCTGAACCTCCCTCCTCGCCCTGCAAACAGCAGCGGCGCGTGCTTTTTTTCTCCATAGACTCACATAGGCAGTCATATAAGCAGCACAGCTTTGCTGAGGTAATTTATGCCCTTTGCTCCAACAATGACGTGGCTGGAGGAAAAACTGTGAACCGCATTAAAAGTCACTTTTCCATTAGTATTTATTTTTAAGTTCACCACGCTTCAACCTATCATCTAAATACTAAGGGCCAACTTACGAGTTTGGCAGTCCATAGGACCAAAAAATCACATGGGAAACGGATCACTTGTAACCAGGGTTTTTTATATTTCATATAGTATAGATAAGAAACCCTCATTCACGTACATAGGTAGGGGTGGCGGTATATCTTGGTTCTCCGCCTTTCTCTTAGGAACATGATAGCATCATCATAGGGTTAGTTTTCATGCTTCCTCCAACCGGAGTTGTGCCCCTGGTTAGAGCAGTAGTGATCAGGGATAGAGGGGTTATGTACAGTGACTTAACAGTGGAAAAAAGGGATAATTAAAAAACTTGTATTGCCAGATTAGAGATTTTAATAGGTTTGGATTCGAGATTGTTTAAAAATAGTTCAGTGCGTAGGGAGACTGGTTATGAATCTCCTGCACCTAATATGTTCGTAAAAAGGTCGACATGTTTCAGTCCTTATGTTTGCCCGTTAGGGTCAGGTGGGCTTTCTTCAGGACCTAGAGTGAAAAAATAGTGAAAAATTGAGTAGGAGACCGAGTATGTCTCTGTGAATTTAAACCTTGTGTTGTCAGGGTTTTCGTGGAAACAGGTGTATTAACCTGATTCTGCTGAGGTCAGTTAGTACCTGTGAAAAGGAGGAAACAAGACAAACAAACATAGAGGGAGAATATCAAGTCTGTATTCTCCAAATCGTAATGCTGTCTTAGTGCAAGAAACTATAAAATGGCAATTCTTTAGAACAAGGCAAGTTCCTTTAGCAGACCGTTAGGACAAGGAACTCTATCCTATTACTTTCTACTTTTGTAACAGGTTTAGGTTTAGTTGGAGTATAATTCAGTGTTACATGTACCCTCATGTGGGAGCAATGCGTTCTCATATTCACCTATAAGTTAGCGTCTGTACGTTAAGAATGGCTAAATTCGTGTAACGATAGATTCTAGACGGTGACCGTAATGTATTTGTTATCGTTAAATTAAAAAATAATGTTGTTGCACTTAATTATTGCGTTTTATGTTGGTAAATGTTACATGCCAGAAGTTAGTTGCATGAGAATGTTCATAGGAGGGAAAACTGAGCATTATCATATAGACGTTACGTATTAATATTTTAGTGGTGCTAACTTATATTGCGCTTGTGTGTGTGTAGGCTGTAGGGCCAAAGTTCTTAAATGGGTGTGCTCCATCTACTCAAACGCTTTCCTCGTTTTGCGCTTAGGCCAACCCCTCGCTCGTACCCGTATCAATTTACCTTATGTCCTTTGATAATGGACATCAACGGGTGGCCAGTGGGTTTGTTACCTGCTGGATAACAGAAAAATATCACAAGTAACACATTGTTTAGGAATACGTTACGGTTTTGACGATCGTGGATCTCGTGGTGGTCGGCTTCTACCTGTTGCGCTGGTGCAGCACGACTTGTGCTGACTCTTCCTCTGGTGCCCCGGTTACGTTTCCCCTCATTCTGGTGTCATTTTAATGTGCACTAGGCTAGAGGAAAGACTTAGAGTGGTACATTTCACTGCAACTTTTTGGTGGAGGTATTCATCATCTTTTTTGTTTTCTTTGTCGTATTATAAAATCGGAATAAAAATACGCTTTGATGTCATAGTTTGTTAAAACAAACGGATGTTATTAGGCATGGATCCCTTGGGCACCTCATTACATAAAAAGTGTTTTTGTGGTGGAACACGTAATCAGTGATTGAGATGCTGGTTGCTCAGGAGCTAGAGGTCTGGAGGGTGTATTCATCATCTATTTTCGTTTTTTAACGCATTGTGAAACCTAAAATATGTATATTCGCGCGTTGTTGTTTGGGTTGTCAAAATTTGGATGTTGTTGGGTTTGAATCTCTGGATTCATTACTGCATAGAAAACGTTTGCTGGTGGAACAATCAAATTATGACTAAGGTGTTTTGCACAAAAGGTAGATCTTTGTCCACGCATTGTTTTGTATTTGACATGCTCTGATATATTTTATCAGGTGTTCATCAGGATAGCGGTTTTTAGTGGTTTAAGCTCAACCACGGAATATTATCATTGAGCCCTTGGTCATTGGTACGGAGGCAGTGGACCCATCTCTGCTCTTTTTCAAACAGTACTTTTTCTGCATTGTGATTCTTTATTGTGAGTGTCTCCAAAATCACCCATCTCAAGTTGTTCACTGTGTGTTTCTTTTCTATGTAGTGGTTACTAATTTTTGTCGTGTTTCTGTTGCATTTGACATTGCTCTTATGCTCGCATATCCTCTATTTCACTTTGCGACATGTCATGCCAATATAGCGTAGGGAACACGGACAAGTGATCATGTAAATTGCGTGTGTTGTGTTGCAATTCGTATGATATCTAATCGTCCATTTGAAGTCTGGGAGCAATTGTATGGTTTTGGTTGCTGTAGTCAAATTGCAGACAGAGCAGAAACCACATGGATAGTGTCCCAACACAGGGGGGTTATCCCATAATCGTGGAATCATTTCTCCTCGTGTGTGTGGCGGTGGTCTGGTATGTACCAGGATGTCTTTGAGATTTCTTGTTCTTTTATTTGCGAATCTCGGTTTGGGTCAGAGTTGATGATTTTCCAATTTTTGTTTATTATTTTCTTTAGATTGTTAGAGGCTGTGTTATAGGTGGTCACGCAAGTCACAAGGTCTTTTTCATGTGTTCTAGGTGTTATGTCTAATAAGCTTTCTCTTGGTTGGTTCTTGGCTCTCTTTTGACATTTGTTAATGGTTCTTGCCGGGTAATCACGGTTCCTCAGTTTGTTGCACAGATCATCTGCTTGGCTCTTGTAGTCCTTGGTTTTGCTACAGTTGCGCCTGAGGTGTAGAAATTGGCTATAGGGTAGGTTCTCCCTAAGTGGTCGCGGGGGGGACATTGCCAACAAACCTACCTGGTGGAAGGACGCTCCGCTGCGCACTCTGCATTGCCCGGGGGTCGGAGGTTGTGAGACCGCGCTGAGACCGCGCTGGACGCCGCGAAAGGGACTACAGCCCCCAGAGTCCCTAGCGGTATCTTCCGCTTCCGCTTCCCTGCGCGCCCTGAGGCGCTTATAACTGCGAGGCTCCCTCGGTGGAGCGGGGGACATTGCCAACAAACCTACCTGGTGGAAGGACGCTCCGCTGCGCACTCTGCATTGCCCGGGGGTCGGAGGTTGTGAGACCGCGCTGAGACCGCGCTGGACGCCGCGAAAGGGACTACAGCCCCCAGAGTCCCTAGCGGTATCTTCCGCTTCCGCTTCCCTGCGCGCCCTGAGGCGCTTATAACTGCGAGGCTCCCTCTGCGTCGCGGGACGCGCGCGGGCGGCGCCGGGCTAAGCCCGGGCAAAGGGCGGGCCCTCTGTGGCCCTCAGAGGCCTGAGGAGACTGGACTGGGCCAGAGACGCTGGTCCTGGTAACAAGATCTGTAAGAGGCAGCGGGGGTGATATTGAGTATTTGCTAATAATTGTCAGTGTTTTAAAATTGTTATCTAAGTAATTATTAACGGACATAACGTTCTATCAATTCAGCAGGCTTGCGACGAGGGTGTGACTGTTTACAATATGTCTAGATCTAAAGCCTCTTCGGGGCCACGTACAATGGATAACTACTTGGTTCAGAGGGTTAGTAAGATAAATTCTGAAAGACGACAGTCATTGGGGAAAGCCAGTACCCCGCCTCGAGAGAGCCCTTCAGGAGGGTTATCAACCTCCGGCATGGAGGATGCAAACAATCACTTTGATTCTACTACCCCGGAGGTGGCTGAGTTAACTGAGTTGGGGCAACTTGATTCTGTACAAATTAGCCCCAGTGAGTCAATAATAGACGACTGCCATGACAGGGTGGAACAATGTTTACCTCCCCCAAAAAAACGAACAGTGAGAACATGCAGGAAATTTCAGTCTAAAAAGGGGACATTATGTAATGGGCAGAAATCTGCAGACCCATCGGATAAAGACATTGGGAATACTGCCGTGAGCACAATTAATAAGGTGGGAATAGAGGATAATATTGTTAGTAACATTGAGGAGATTATTGGTACCAAGATCAAGGACATAATAGATCCGCTGGTTTTAAAAATAGAGGAGTTAACGGAAGAAGTTGTCAGATTGGGTGGCTTGCTAAATAAGGCCTTAGGCAAATTGGGAGAAGTGTCTGCTGCTACTCCTGCTATAGATGTGGTAACCGACACTACTAACACCCAAAGTAAGATTCAAGGACAGGGAGACCCTGCTAAGAAAGCCATAGGGAATAAAGGGAACGTTAGTGCTACCCTGGCAATACCACAAATGAGCACCGACCCATCAGGCAGTAATTTGCCTGCTATAGATAATATAAACAGTTGGGAGGGAAACAAAATAAAGGGTGCTGTTAATCTCCCACCTGAGTGTGCTCCTTATGTGGTGGTACTCACAAATGTGCCACCGCTAGATAATAAGGGTCCCCAAGAAACTCATGATTCCTTAAAAAACAAATGTTTGTCGTGGTTAAATAGACAATGTGGTTTCCCACTGAATTTTTCTGACAACATTTTGACAACCAGGAGAGCCAACTGGATTGGGAGTGACAGGAAAAGATTAAAAGGGGACTGTGTAATTATTAACTTCAAATATCCACAGCATGTTTCTACCGTCCTCCTAAGAGCGGCATCCCTCCCAATCTTAGATGGTAATGTATGTGCTCGAGCACTGGGATATTTTTATAATCACCTTAATGACAAAGGGAGGGCTAACAATAGAAATTCTACTTATCCACCTACTTGCAAACCTCATTTTGATATCCCTACACAGAACAGATTTCTTGCACTTAGTACTCTGGAATCTAATGATTGACGCATAAAGGAGACGGAGATATGTGCGGGAAGGGAAGAGGAACTGAATTTAGAGGATCATAGAGATGATTGTATATCCGTAATTTCTGGTATAACAACTTTGACCCCCAGATTGGTGCCTGAACAGGATGAGGCTGAGATCATACCAGATGGTTGTATGAACTCTGGTGATTTGGGCCAAATTACTGAGGTTGGCATTACGGAGGGAGATACCCGAGGTACCATTAGAGGGAGTACGATCAGAGCAGGTATATGTTCCAGGTTGGTGTGCTGGAACGTAGCTGGTCTGAAATCTAAAAGTAGGGACCCGGGTTGGAACTCCTTTATTAATAGGTATGATATCCTATGTTTTCAGGAAACCTGGTGCAAAGATAATATTGATTATGAGGGGTTCGTTTCATATAACCTGCCAGCATATGGAGAGGGACCGGGTAGAGCTAAGGGGGGTTTACTCACCCTTGTATCGGTCCACCGACAGATGACGGTGATAAAATATGTGCCGGTAGGGGACCTAATACAGATGATTTGGTTCCAAGAAGGTAAACGTCGTAATATCCTTCTGATCAATTATTATAATAACATTTTTGATAGTACCAGGGGCAGAATTGTTACCGATCTGACCAATGCTATTGAGAACCTAAGTTCGATTTCTCATGAAGTATTTGATATCATCTGGTGTGGGGATTTCAATGTCTCATTATGTGAATTACTATCCACAAAAGCATGTGGGGTTACAAATAATGCTGGATGGGAGGCCCCACATTTTGGGCATGATTTGTATGGGGAAAAAGTGAATGCATTAATGGGGTGCCTTGACCTGGAAATTTTGGACTGTTGCAGGGATAGTAATGGTTCACCTATCCCCACATTTAGGAATTGGCGTGCCAATTCTGTAATTGATCATGTGTTGGTATCCTCCAGTATTGCCGATTGTTTTGGCCCACTTGAAATTGAATTAATGGATACCAGCGATCATAACTGTATTATTGTGCCCATGACTTTGTGGGAGGAGAATGATGAAGTGATAGGGGCTACGGTTGAAAACATTGAAGCGCACAGGGTTAATGGGGTAAGGATGAGGTGGGTAGGTGCTAAAGCATCTGAATTAACCAAGTCTATTATCATGAAGAATTTAGCAGACATTGTCTTTATTTTAGAAAATAGATTAGATCATGAGCGGGTCTTATCTAGTTTTAAAGGTATCAACAATGCCATTAACGACAAGTTCACAAGCGGTAGTAGGGGCAGTAAAAAGTCTGGCTTTGTTTGGTTTGATAAAAATTGTTCGGCTGCCCTGACCGACCTTAAGCAAGCCCTAGCAATAAGACCTAGGGATAAAAAATTAATAACTACTCTGAGGCTAGAATACAAAAAGGCTATTAAAGCAAGGAAGAAGGTTTTGCAGCTACAAGCGTGGGAATCCCTTAACCAGGCGGCAGAACTTTCGAATTCTGGATTATTTTGGACAACAGTCAATTCTCCGTTTCTTAAGGAAACAAATATGCCTGAGTTAACAGTAAATGTCTCCTGTGAAGGATGGATTACCCATTTTTCAAGTATTTTTGACTCAAATAAAAATAGTAATGTTGGGTCAGATAGGTGGCCTATTATACCACTCGATATCACTGTGGAAGAAGTGGAAAGAGGGATAAGGGCAAGTAAGGGAGGAAAGGCCCAAGGCCCGGATGGGGTCCCAAGTGATGTATATAAGGAGACGCCAGAAGTATGGGGTCCGTTGTTGGCTGTTGTTTTTAATGCCGCGGTTTGTATAGGCCCCCCTCAAACTTGGGAGGAGTCTATAATTCTACCTATATACAAGAAGGGATCTAGGTCCGATGCAAAAAATTACCGACCAGTCTCATTATTGGATGCTTCAGTAAAAGTTATGAGTAGGATTATGCTGGTTAGACTGGAAGAATGGGTAGAACAGGACCATATTCTGACAGATAGCCAATATGGCTTTAGGAAAGGTAGGGGTACACTCGATCAATGCATTAATTTAGAATTATTGATCGGGAAATACAGCGAAGCCAAATCTGGCCATATTTATATGTGCTTTGCTGATTTAAGTAGCGCCTTCGACATGGTCGACCACTCTATTTTGTGGATGACCCTGTTGGAATTAGGGGCGCCAAAGGCCATAATTTATTTTCTTGCCAGAATGTACGAGAGACTAAAAACATGTGTACGTTTTGGCAGGAAGGGTGAATGCACCAGGAACTTTAGCGTTAAACGCGGTATAAGGCAGGGTTGTGTTTTAGCTCCCCTTTTATTTATTTTATTTATAAATAACGTTGATGCTATTTTAAAAGAAGTACCTGCAGACGCTCCAATGATTAACGGCACCCCCGTCCCGGTGTTATTATACGCCGACGATGCTGTATTGCTGTCAAGAACCCCGATAGGGTTACAACGATTAATGGATAGTTTTGCCTCTTTTATTGAAGCTAAAAAATTGGTTATCAATAAAAGCAAAACTTATACAATGATCTGTGGCCCAAAGAAAATTAAACATGCAGCAAAAGGGTTTTTTATAGACAAGTTAAAGGTGCAGCAGGTGGACAAATTCTGTTATTTAGGTATAACTTTTGCTGAGGATAAAAAGTGGACACATGAATTTAATAATATACGCAATAAAATGGCTAGAAATGCACATGGAATTTTTAGATTTGCACAGAAAATTGGGGATCGTAGGACCAGAGATATGGTAAAAATTTATCAGGCTAGATGTGTTTCGATTGCATTATATGGGGCTGGAATTTGGGGTTACAGTGACGTACATGAGTTGCAACTGGAACAGAATTCTTTCCTTAAAAATGTTTTGTGTTTACCCACTTCGGCCTCCAATGCATTATGTCACCATGAACTAAATGTTAACTACTTATCCGATCTTTTGTCACTTAGACCTTTGATGTTGTGGAGATCAATTTGGTTGAATGAAGAAAAATCTTTCACTAGGTCTATAATCCAGGATTGTATGCGATTAGATAAGGTTAAAGCAATACCCTGGATTAAATACATTATTATGTGCTTTTCGGATATTTTCAACCTGAATATTGTAACTGATCCAAACGCTGTTTTATCAATCCCCAAGATTGAGCTGAAAAGGGTTTTTCTAGCCTTTTTCGAGAGGAAAAGAATAGTAATTGCAGGTTCTTTGTCCACTGTTATGTTTTACAACAGATATCTGTCCATGGATGGATTTCCCGTCTATCTAACTCTTGTCACCAGACCAACACATAAATTTGTACTAACTAGATTGAGATTTGGAATAGTGCATCATCTGGTGGCACATCCTGTAATGAGAAAATACCCTATAGGCCCTTGTAGATGTGACGGTTTTTCCAAGCAGAGCACAATGCACTTTATATTATTCTGTAAGCTGTACTCTAACTTTCGTGTTATTCTGCTAAAGCCCATGTTTGTTAAATATGCTACACGCACGGTTGAGCAGGCTATGAAATTGATTTTTAACCTACAATCTGCTGATATTTGTTTTTATACTGCTTCCTTTTTAAACAAATGCATCAACTTGAGGAAAAGTATGTGTTTTTTAGATGTAGATATGTAATTTTAAGGTGTATTTTATGTTTTTTTAATGATTAATACTGTATATGAAATGTGATTATGTCTGCTATAAGTGTTCATGTTTTGTATTTGTGAATGTGACTGCGTTTGCTTTTATGGACATTAACTTGCTCCGAATAAAGCTGAATTGAATTGAAACCTCTTGTAAGAGAGTAGACTGTTTTTTGATGTAGGTTTGAAAAAGGTTTTAGTTTGTAATGTGTCGTTCTCGGCATAGATGGTTATGTCCAGGAAGTCCAGTCTTTTATTGTCCGCTGTATCGGTGAATTTGAGCCATTCATCCCTTGTATTGACCCAACTGTGAAATTCTTTAAAGCTTTCTATATCACCTTCCCAGATAAGGATGATATCGTCGATGTAGAGTTTCCAGAGCAGAATCCTCTGTTGGTACGGGTTTGAGATGTTCTGTATATAGGTCTCCTCGAAATCGCTGACGTACAACCCTGCCACACTTGGGGCAAAGGTGCTGCCCATGGAAGTCCTGTGGCATTGCTGATACATGGTGTTGTTGTACTCAAAGTAATTTTCCGTTAAGGCTAGCCTACAACATTCCAAGACAAAATGTCTTGGGGTTTTGAAGTCCCATTGTTTGGTGAAAAGTAGAGTCTCCAGGGTGTCTAAGGTCTTCTGTTGGGAGAGGCTCGTGTATAGGCTTTCCACGTCTAGCCCGATGAGTAACATGTTCTCTTCTGAATATTTTTGATTTTTTAGTAGGTTCAGCAGGTCCCTTGTGTCCTTCAGATATGTTGGTGTGCTTTGGACCATTGGTTTTAGGTATTGGTCTGCAAATTGTGAGAGCGGTTCAAGAACGGAGCCTATTCCTGAGGCGATGGGTCGTCCCGGGGGCAGCCTCCGTTCTTTATGAATCTTTGGTAGAGAGTAAAAGTATGGTACTCTTGGTGTCTTAGTCTGGAGGAATTCCGCCTCATTTATCGAGATCCAATTGTTTAATTCTGCTTCATCAATCCTAAGATCTATCGTTCTTTGTAGCCTTTTTGTTGGATCCGTTGCGATTTTTATGTAGAATTTTCGTCTGTGAGTATTTCTGTACATTGTGAGTCGTAACCCTCTTTGCTTAACAGGACGATTCCTCCGCCTTTATCCGCAGGCTTGATTCTTATGTCTCCATTGTGACGTAGATCATCCAAAGCTTTTTGTTCTGCCTTCGATATGTTAACAAAGGTTTTTTTTTGTGTGGGTTTTGAGGTCGTCTGCTTCCATCATAACTGCTTGTTCAAAAATGAGTATTTCGATAGGAACTTGATGGTTCAAGGGGCAAAATTTTGATTTCCTGCGTAATGTCGTGTCTCCGTCTGTTGAAACAGCGGTTGTGTGGGGAGAGCACTCCGATAATATGACAATTTAATCAATGATTCTCCATAGGAAAAAACAGCGGTGCATCAGTTATGTAGGAGTTTGTCCTCTCCTACTGAGATCAAGACCGGGTGTTGACAGGTTGAGAGCCTGTATGTGACTGAGCACTGTTCACAAAGTGTCTTATCTGACACTGACTAGTTTAAGAAAAAATATATGTTTAATTTTCAGCATAGAAACAAAACATTTTCTAGAGCTTTTTTCAATGTCTTCATGTAAGACAGCAAGTAAAGATATAGCGGTTTGTACCAATACAAATTGATGACATTTGTACATAAATAACTTGGTTACAAACAGATTTCATGTGTAGCACAAATTCAATTTACATATTATGAACATGACGTAGTGTAACGAAAATTACAACACAGCAGAAATTTTAAATGCCCAATGCATTTCGGAACCAGCCGGTTCCTTCGTCAGGGGCCAGTCTGAAAAATACAAAATAAACCATGTCGCTAGTTAGAATAATGTAATTGGGGCTCAATCTCTACAACTCTGATGAAGAGCGGACATATCTGAAAGCGAGTTACCTGTTCGTGTGTGTTGTAAAATGTTCTCTGAAACAGATCAAAACGTGACCAAGTCAGCAACAACTAAGGTAGTAAGGTGTACGTGAAAGATGACAGTATAACATTGCCAAATTCACGCTTACCTGGGTTGGAAGAAACTCGTGGTTCTGAAAATGTGTAAGCGAACCAAATCGGGTTAATGAAACTGATCAGACCAAGAATACGATGCGTGTGCTCGATGGTAAAAAAAGGGGTTTCAGAAGTGATAGTAAATCTTACCTCGCATAAGATGTTTGAATAAGAAGCTGTGTGGAAAATAATTGCAAAGAGTCAACAAAAAACGTACCAGATAGGCTGTACGGAGCTAACGGAAACTACAATAGTGCAATCTAGAGAAAATTACGCGCACTGCCAAACGGGTGTAAATCTTACCTCCAGAAACGTTTATAAAGAGCTGAAAAAAAAGAGAGAAAGAACGCGTTTTAGGAAAGAAGTATTTTTAGAAGAATGGTGTAGCCGTAGTTAACAGCGTACTCGACCAACGTAGGACATGGAAGAGAAACCTCACCTTTCGAAGTGCTACGAGACAAGAATGACCGACGGTTCTCCAAAACGAATAAGCGAGTGCAAGGAGTCAAATGTAAAGATGCTTTAAGAAGGACAGACCGGGACGTGAACCGGAAGTGTTCAACATAAACGACGGACTATAGGAAACATATGTTATCAACCGGGTTTTCACACACAGTGGCTCAATCTCGCAACAACTTAAGCAACTCGAATACCTAACCAGACGCCAACTCAACCAACAACTTCATGCTTCCACACTCGTACAGTATCATAAAGCCAAACGGATCCCCAGAGGACTACGACTTTCAATTAGACCCATGCTATTCCGTTTTCATCTCAACCCCACCTTCATGAACAAATGGTTCTCAATCCTCAACAAGTGCTCCCTGGACCTGATTCTTCTTATTATCGAGGAGCTTTCTAAAACCATTAAGGATCTTGAACAAGAAATTCATACACTGAAAGATGAACTTCAAAACAGGTTAGAACATGACACCTGGAGAATTAATCTAGAGGGCTTGAACATAAAATTAGACAAGTACAGCAGAGAATTACAAGAGGGCAAACTCAGGAAGTATAAAAGAGACACTATCGACTACAAGTTAAATGAGGTTTACACCTGGGCCGAAATATATGCTCGCAAGAGATTCGAACCACGTAAACCAACCACACATTCATCAGAGGAAAGTCTGGTTTCAGACAAGGACATTTCTACATCCAGAACACCAGTGCAGCCCGCAACCTCATCCTCTAACTCACAAACTTCAACTAAGGATACCACTGAACAAGTCGATAAAACCAGCACGGTGTCTTTTTTATCCCAGGCCCCGGATCAAGGAATACCTCCAGCTCTACAACCAGAGACCCAAAGCGCAACAACAAGACCAGGCGAGGAAAGGGCAGGAAAATCGTTACGCAGCGGGAAGAACATTCCCTGATCATAAACATTTCATCTGTCGATATAACACCCCACCAAAAAGCCGTTCTAAATAGAGGCTTGTCTTTTGTTCCAACCAGTCATGCAAACCAATTGGACATTGATGTTGCACTGTATAAGTTCATGCGGACATTACGTCTACGCCATTACTTTTCTAACGTGGTAATCTCAGAAGCAACCCCAGCAACCAGCAAACTGACAAAATTTAAGCCTCGCAGTACCTTTCAAGCCCCTGTGTCCCACAAGATGCTGGATACATTTGAGATTATGATTAAAAAAGACATCCAAAACTTATCTCTTCGCCCTAATAAACACCGGAATTTGACGAACAACGAAAGAATCACATTGAGAACCCTTGCCTACAACCCAGACATCACCATCCAACCCGCTGACAAGG
Source organism: Triturus cristatus (assembly GCF_964204655.1). NCBI lineage: Eukaryota > Metazoa > Chordata > Amphibia > Caudata > Salamandridae > Triturus > Triturus cristatus. Next base: position 611,297,693 of record NC_140583.1, read on the forward strand.
GAGAAGCAATTGTCATAATGGACACAGAATTCTATTCACAACAGGTTAACACTCACGTGAATGACCAATCAATATACCTACCATTACAAACCGATCCCACACCACAACTTGAAATCATCTTACAAGACATCCTGAAAAGAGCATACGATTTAGGATGGATTGACGAACAAACCAGACAGTTCCTCACCACATCAGATCCGCGTAGACCTCATCTCTACATGTTACCTAAAATACATAAAAATCTACACCAACCACCCTTCAGACCAATTGTTTCTGGATGCGGTTCAATTTTTGATGTCGTGGGCAAATACCTGGATCATTACTTACAGAAATTTGTGCAGAATTGGTGGTCATACACCAAGGACACCACAGACTTCCTGAAGAAACTTGAGCTTATTCAACCAAACATCCAATCCACCTGGTTATTGTGCACTATTGATGTGGTGGCTCTCTACACCTCTATTCCTCACTCCACAGGTATGGAGGCAGTTGAATGGGCTCTTCTTCAACGCGAAGATATTGACATAGAAAAGGTTTTCATTTTACAATTATTGCACTTTTGCCTCCATCACAGTTACTTCAAATGGAACGAACAATTCTTTGCCCAACTCTCGGGAACCTCTATGGGTTTTCCAGGGGCTCCTTCGTACGCCAATATCTTCATGGCTATGTTTGAACAGGAGTATATCATGGACATACCTCAGTGGTGGTCAAACATTTACACCTACAGCCGATACATTGACGACATCTTTCTGGTTTGGACCAACTCCCAGCAACTCCCTGAACAAATGATAACAACTCTAAATTCCCATAACTCCAGGATTCAATTCACCCACAAAATTGAAACACAGACCATCCAATTTCTTGACGTCACCATTAATAAAAATCCAGACGGACATGGATTAACCACTACAGTCTACACCAAACCCACTGATCGCAACAATGCGTTACATTTTTCCAGCTTCCACCCCAACAATCTCATTAACAATCTACCTTACTCCCAGTTCATCCGGATTAAACGTATTTGTTCTAGCACAGTTGACAGCACAGCTAAGATCAATGAACAAAAAGAAAAATACCAGGAACGAGGGTACCCTTCTACTATCATTGACTCTTGTGCACAAAGAGCAATGGCTAAATCACGTGAAGAATTACTGACACCTACCAGAAAAATCAACAAATCAAACATAGTGTTTACATCTAAGTATTCAACCTGTTCCATTGCTATCAAACGAATCATCAACAAACGTTGGGAACTACTATCTAACGAGACGGACTTCAACAACATTTTTTGTGAATTGCCTTTGCATGCTTACACTAGGGGTCAAAACCTGCGTGAACTAATATCTTCCACAAAAAAGAAACCTCAGACTTGCCGCACCCACAAAGGCACTTTGAAATGTCAAAATTGTTCGCATTGTAACAACATCATCCCAGGAAACATCTTAAAACATCCCACCACAGGCAAGGATATTCTGCTCCGACACACTAGTGACTGCAATACCTCTAATGTAATCTACGGGATTAAATGCCCGTGTGGCAAATTATACATTGGAAAAACCCAACGGAAAATGAAAACACGTCTTACTGAACACAAAAGTCGTATCAGAACTCAGAGCAAAAATTCTCCTCTGGCGTCCCACTGGCATGAAGCATGTCACTCCATATCACAACTTAGATTCCAAATTATCGAACATGTGGAGCAACAACAAGGAATCAATACTCACCTGAGACTCCTACAAAGGGAAGTCTTTTGGATTAAACTTCTGGACACCATGGCACCAATTGGTCTTAATGACAGGTTAGATATGTCGTGCTTTATTTAATCATAAGCTCACTGACCAGTCCGCGAAACCCTGGGCTAGTTTTCAAACTGCAGAACCAGTGACTAGCATCACAGCACAATAAAAATCCCCATATCATGTCATACATACACCAACATCTTGTGCACCATTTTCTTGGTCACAACACACATCGTTGCTTTCAACGTAACTCTTTGCGCTTATTCCCATACTTCAGTGTCTATCTTATCGTTACACTCCTCATATTGCCGATTCCGCATAACACAAAACTCAGCATTGCCTATAGGGTTTACCACCCCCTACATCGCCACACATCGCTGATTCTCTCTGCACTATTAATGTGTAAGCTGCTCATCAAATTTCAGCTGGAATGACAGCTTTTTATAATTTTCGCTACTACGATTGCGTAAACCACCGTTCACGATGCACATTCTTGTTCTGACTATTTGGCTTCCTTTTCGTTCCCACATCGTTAGTATTTCATGCACTTTGATGCATTCCCCTACACTTCTCTGTCCTTTTACTCCGTTCCAATATGGCGCCTTGTGCGCCTGTAGTATATCAAGAAAACCTGGTTGATAACATATGTTTCCTATAGTCCGTCGTTTATGTTGAACACTTCCGGTTCACGTCCCGGTCTGTCCTTCTTAAAGCATCTTTACATTTGACTCCTTGCACTCGCTTATTCGTTTTGGAGAACCGTCGGTCATTCTTGTCTCGTAGCACTTCGAAAGGTGAGGTTTCTCTTCCATGTCCTACGTTGGTCGAGTACGCTGTTAACTACGGCTACACCATTCTTCTAAAAATACTTCTTTCCTAAAACGCGTTCTTTCTCTCTTTTTTTTCAGCTCTTTATAAACGTTTCTGGAGGTAAGATTTACACCCGTTTGGCAGTGCGCGTAATTTTCTCTAGATTGCACTATTGTAGTTTCCGTTAGCTCCGTACAGCCTATCTGGTACGTTTTTTGTTGACTCTTTGCAATTATTTTCCACACAGCTTCTTATTCAAACATCTTATGCGAGGTAAGATTTACTATCACTTCTGAAACCCCTTTTTTTACCATCGAGCACACGCATCGTATTCTTGGTCTGATCAGTTTCATTAACCCGATTTGGTTCGCTTACACATTTTCAGAACCACGAGTTTCTTCCAACCCAGGTAAGCGTGAATTTGGCAATGTTATACTGTCATCTTTCACGTACACCTTACTACCTTAGTTGTTGCTGACTTGGTCACGTTTTGATCTGTTTCAGAGAACATTTTACAACACACACGAACAGGTAACTCGCTTTCAGATATGTCCGCTCTTCATCAGAGTTGTAGAGATTGAGCCCCAATTACATTATTCTAACTAGCGACATGGTTTATTTTGTATTTTTCAGACTGGCCCCTGACGAAGGAACCGGCTGGTTCCGAAATGCATTGGGCATTTAAAATTTCTGCTGTGTTGTAATTTTCGTTACACTACGTCATGTTCATAATATGTAAATTGAATTTGTGCTACACATGAAATCTGTTTGTAACCAAGTTATTTATGTACAAATGTCATCAATTTGTATTGGTACAAACCGCTATATCTTTACTTGCTGTCTTACATGAAGACATTGAAAAAAGCTCTAGAAAATGTTTTGTTTCTATGCTGAAAATTAAACATATATTTTTTCTTAAACTAGTCAGTGTCAGATAAGACACTTTGTGAACAGTGCTCAGTCACATACAGGCTCTCAACCTGTCAACACCCGGTCGTGTCTCCGTCTGTGACATGGTCCTCTTGGTTGTTAAAGAAGGCTTTTAGTTTCAGCTTGCGGCAGTAATCTGCCAACTCATATTGTAGCTTGAATGTGTCTAGGGAGGGTGTAGGAACGTAACCAAGGCCTTTGTTCAGGACATCTTCCTGTTCTTTAGTTAGGGTCTTGTGCGTTAGGTTGATGATGAGGTCATGCTTGTCCCTGGTTTCATTCCCGTCATGCTCCTGGTGTGTACCTGTCGTTCTTGGTCTGGCCAGGATACTGTTTTTCATCTGGTCCTCTGGTTTGTCTGGCCTCTTCCTAAAAAAGGCATTCTTTGTGCATCGTTCTGGCCCATCTGTGGTATCATTGGGGGTCCCATCGGTGGCGGCACTTGAAAATACGGGTTCATCCACCCGTGGAAGTTTGGGTTATATGGCTGGAATGGAATCCCTTGTGGTTGGTTGCCATAGTAAGGTGTATGCCACGTGTTTGGTCTGCGGCGATTTGAACGTCTATTTTGCCCTCTGTTTCTTCTTGGTGTATACGTATCGTCACCACTCCAATCTGAACCCTCTGTGGAGGAGCCAGTACTCGAGTTATTATTGGACACATTGTCTGGGGCTTTATAGTCTTCTGAACTATATGGATGCATGCGTTCCATTGAGAACTTCTTCAAGTCTTTTCCTAGTTTTTGTATTTTGTTTTGTGTGAGGGTTTTTTATCAGTATACTATATGAAATATAAAAAAAACCTGGTTACACAGGAAAAGTGATCCGTTCCCGATGTGATTTTTTGGTATATAAATAAGGAAGCTGAATGGATCGCAATTCCTACTTTCTCCCCCCTTCTTGATTTGCTATAGTCCATAGGACCGCCAAACTCGCTGTGGAGGTGCCATGGTCCGTACTAGCGATCCGACCTTCGTATTACAACTACGCTGGTCAGACCTCCATGGGACCGCTGCAACTGCCAAGGATTCACGATTCCTTGCTTTGGTGCAGCGTTCTTGAGGCACCGCCAAGCATATTACAACTTTCCTCACCACCAGCAGTCTCATGGCAGTTCTCATGCCATGAACATGCAGGCAGTGAAGAAACTCAGGGGGCCCTGTTCTCTCAGCGCCTAGGGATGCATGCAGAGGGGCATATGGTGTGCCCGCCTGTCTACATGCACCCACAGTTCCAACACAGCTTGGACGTTACAGTCCATAGCACGCTGGAATGCATTGTGGCTGGCACACGGCGCAGCCTTTCTAAGGCTCCCCTATGGGCTTTTGAAAAGGCAGCGCCATGGGCCCACCGTTGCAGGACTGCCTGACCTGATTACAAGTTGTAATCCGGAGGGCTGGTGGCTTTGGCGGTGTGGGAGCAGGGTGGTGGTCTGGCTCCCCGCGCCCACACTGTCAATGTCGTAACCAGGCCCTAAGCATATTCAGTGCCTTTTTGTCACTTACCACATTTGCAATAGGCAAGTCGTGTAACTAGAACCTTATGCAAAACCTTCCAATATCACCGTGAATGATCTGAGCACACTACAATCCCTAAGAGAAGCATCGGTGCTAGAAAGCCCACCAATTGAATTGCTATCGGAAAGGGATCTCTGTGAATATCTGGAAATTCCGACAGACATGACATCCAGGAGTGGATGTAAGCCAAAGTCTAAATTTTGCCCCCAATTACCTGTTGGCAATAGGATCGATCTGTTTTGTGAAATCATAACAGACGAATTGAAGAACATGGTGCCAACGGAGACTAATAGACCTTATAAAAGAAAGGAAATGGGCAAACAAAATGTAACCAATCTGCAACAAGATAAAAACATCATCAAAGAACCCAGTGACAAAGGGGGAAATTTCATAATTCTGAGTACACAACAGCATTTAGCAGAAGCCAACAGACAACTCAGCAACAAAAAACATTGCAGGAAACTCCCTGGCATCCCAATCCAAGAACACATGGCTCAGTACTCCCAAAATCTAAAAGGCTGGCAAGAGAGAGGACTTATAGATATAGATAAACACAACTATCTGAATATATCACATCCTATAACTCCAACAATCTACTTTCTACCGAAAGTGCATAAGGATCTAAGCAACCCACCAGGCAGCCAGATAGTAAGTTCAATTCAAGATTCAAGATTTATAGACTTATTCATCTTTCCCTACGTCAAGGACCTCCCATCCTATCTACGTGACTCACAGGACTTCCTCAACAGGATCAATGATCTCCCATGGAAACAAAACTACCCGATGGCCACGGTGGACGTGGTTTCACTGTATACCTCAATTCAACACCACGATGGTATGGGAGCCTGTAGATATTTTTTAAGACCCGTTCAGTCTCCCTACTGGAACACTCTGACATGTTAATGGAAATGATAGACTTCTGTTTACATCACAACGTCTTCATTTTCAATAATAAGTTTTATTTACAAACCCAGGGGACCGTCATGGGGACATCTTTTGCCCCGACCTATGCGAACCTACTCATAGGGCATTGGGAAGCTGAAACAATCTGGAGTGCACAAAATAGGAGCAAAATGGAGCAGATGGTATTGTGGGTTCGCTTCATAGACGACCTCTTCCTAATGTGGAAAGGAGAGAAGGTGGATCTGGAAAATTTCCTAAGATTATTAAACCAGAATACACTTAATCTTCAATTCACATTTGATATCCAGGACCAAGAGATCAATTTTCTGGACACCGCAGTTTACATTAAAGGCAATAAAAACTGCAGTAGAATTTACAGGAAACCCACAAGTACAAACAGCATACTCCACGCCAACAGCGGACATCCCTTACATCTGAATTGGAGTGTTCCGTATGGAGAGTTCCTGAGAGTCAAACGATGTTGCTCAGAGGAGGATGGCTTCAAACAACAAGCTAAATAAATGTACGCAGGATTCCTGATCAGAGGTTACCCAGAAACAGTTTTAAAAGCTGCCTTAAACAGAGCCAGTGTGAAGAAACGGGAAACACTACTCACACTGAATTTTGAGCCAGACCAAACTGAGGGAAAGAATGACCACGATGTAAGGTTCATAGGAAATTATAACACATCCATTGGCCAAGTAAGAAACATACTTAAGAACAATTGGAAGATCCTGTTAATGGATGAAGATCTGAAAAAGATATTGCCAGAAAAACCAAAGTTACCTACAGTACAATACCATCACTGGGGGATCTTCTGACTAGCTCTTACCTCAAACCAATTGATCCTCAAACCAACACAATGACATGGCTCCCTGTTCCCACCAGTGGCTTCTTCAAATGTCTTAAGTGCAAGGCCTGCAGTCATGGCAATAAGAGCGAATATGAAACCATCTATTGTCCAACGAACAGGATACAGGAGAAAATCACCTGTGAAACAGAATCAGTTGTATACGTCCTAGAATGCCAATGTGGCATCAAATACGTGGGCAGTACCATCAACAAACTCAAACTCCGTACACTACAACATCTGAGGGCAATCACAAATAAGGACTACGAATATGCCATGGCGAAGCACATATGGAAAAGACATGATGGGAAAAACGAAAATATGAAATATTATGGTATCAAACATGTACAGAAGAAGCCAGGAGGCAATACCAAATTAGAGCTACATCATGAAGAATCCAAAAAGATTCTCCTACTAGGCACAGAGCCCCGTAATGGGCTAAATAGTGATGCTGAACTATACATCCACATCTAAAATAATTTGGGCAGCATGGGGTCTCCTAGTATCCTCAGATCTCTATGTATAGCCCATACACTACTACACCTGGGAACATGGATACTTGAGGAATGAACATGCTGATGATGTATCTATGGGCTAACAATAGAAACTCTGCACTTGTTCTCACACATGGGGTCTTGAGAGTTTTTAAAGCGTGCTATTATTAAAGTGTGCTATTGTTGTGTTTTAAATCTTTGATGGTGTTCTTCAAAAGAGATGGTGGCCAAGAAGGTAGTGGACGTTAATAGTATTATAATTGAAGTATGATGGCTGGGCATATGTAAATAGAACATAGAACGTTGGGATAGTGAAAATTCATTATATAAAATGTTATACTTCCCAACAATCTATAGTAATTAGGTCACCTTATATACTTTGGCAAGTGATGTTAAGGTACTATAACATTAGCCCCCTACCTGGTTAATTGTTGACTAGCATTTGGAAGTTTGGCTAAATCCGTAGTGTCTAGAACCCAATGGCTATTGCTGGCACTTTTTAACATTTGTGGGACCTAAAGTTGAAAGAAAAAGATTTTAATAAAAAAGTTCTTTACTAATTGTTTACAGCACTTAGCACTTTAGCATCTGGTATTATAATGAGAATTTAGCTATTTATGTATGAACAGGATTACTAATTTTACTAACTATGTATTTTTATTGAGAAATATATATTCGTTATGGAATTAACTTTTGATACTGTGACTAAGTCGTGGAAATGATTACAGCACATAGCACTTTAATATCATAGTACTGTTCATTGACGTTAACACATGCATTGGGTTTTGAAGCAATAGCCAGATAGCAGTACAGACAGCAATTGCTCATGTAATCTATGGAGTATCCAACATTTGTTGACATATATTAGCACCTTAACATCAGAATACTATTAATTACATCTAGGGTCTTCTTTGCATTCATAAACCAGAAACTTAATAGCTACATGGATCTTTGATGGATGCACACTATCCTGCACGCTTTTGCACTTTCTATGACACTAGTTAGCACCTCACGTACCCTCATAGCTTGCAATGTTATTGGCCTGACATAACAGCAACATCCAGAATTAGGCTTGGTATAACAGTCTGGCATTATGTTCTGATTCTTATTTAATGTGTCATTTCCCTTTCCTCCCCCCTTCTCTTTTCAGTTTCCCCTCTCTTACCTTCTGCCCCCCCCCTTTTTCTTGCACAACATTAATGGATCACCCACAGAGTAATAACATGGTTTACCCTCTGTGGAAAGATATTCTCATTCTCTGTGAACTGACTCCTGTCTCCCCTTAAGGTATAAAATTATTGTTTAAGTACTAGTCCCCCACTTATGATTTAAGAATTTAGATTGGAGGTGGCTGAAGATTAAACTACAACCACCACACAACATACGGGTACTTTACTGTAATTAGTCAATCTTACTGATAATTTAACATGAGCAGTGCATATTATTGCTGTTTATATATCACATAATACAAGAAACTTGGAGGAATTGATTGAATTTACTGAAAAACATTTGTAAAATCAGCCTTTTTTATGTTTGTGCAATGTGCACTATGTTTTAAATGTTAAATATCTGTGTGTGTCTCTTTAAATTGTGGAGGTAAGTTTGGAGGGAAATTTCCCTTTACATAACTTGTTTATACACACATACTCTATGACCCAGTTGAAGGCTCCGTCCGAAACGCGTAGGTCTGTTTGCTGCACTGTCGGTGGTTTAAACAAAATAAAAAGGACTACTTACAACCTGCTGCTGCCTGGCTGAGCTGATTTTCTTCCACGTCCTTGGATTGAGGGGGCCATCGACGCAGAAGAACCTTGGAATATATATATATGTGATCAAGCTCACGGACGCGAGCGAAACGCGTCATGGTGGACATTATGTCCGATGAATGGAATGGATTTATACTTTTTGCCAAATAAATTGATGCCTGCACTTATTCCGGACTCCTGTTGGTTCCTATAAGCCTGAGCACATTGAAGAGGTCTCTGCCAGCGTCTTTCCCGCCTTTGGTTGCTAGTGGCGGTGCTGGACTAGTTTTGTGTGTATGTATATATATATATATATATATATATATATATATATATATATATATATTCACTGAAAAAACCATAGGTTTCACACAAGTTATAGTTAGCTGTACATTTCACTCGTAAAAAACCAATGAAATTCCCCCGTTATAGTTAGTGCAGGCAACTATAACTCACGCGACCGCAATCCTCTGCTGATGCTAATACTGTATTTAGACACTTATTTGCCCATGTCTTCTTCCATTAAATTTTAGCTATACATATATTACAAATATTTTTTTTTCATAAAGACACATATGTCATCAGCAGAAGATTGCGGTCGCGTGAGTTATAGTTGCCTGCACTAACTATAACGGGGGAATTTCATTGGTTTTTTACGAGTGAAATGTACAGCTAACTATAACTTGTGTGAAACCTATGGTTTTTTCAGTGAATTTGCAAGGTTTTTTAAATGCTAATTCCTAACTATAACGTGTGTGAAACCTATGGTTTTTTCAGTGAATTTGTACGTTTTTTGAAATGCTAAGTTACTTTACGCCATTCGTGGCGTGTGCGCCCAGTTAACGCAGTTCGTTCCGTGCGCGCACGGTGCGCTTCGCGCACCGTGCACGCACAGTGAGCACGCGGTGCGCTTCGCGCACCGCGCGCCCACTTTACGCAGTTAGTGCCGTGCACGCACGCTGGTCACGCGGTGCGCGCCACGTTATACGGGATGGGCCATGTACGCACGATGCGCTTCGCGCACCGTGCGCACATGGGGGACATATTATGCGCATCGTTGTGAAATGTATTCTTTATTATTTTCATATTGTTGATATGCCATGCACTAATGGTGCCCTTCGGGCACCATTTGCACACGGGGTGGGGAGAGTGTGGATAATTTTTTTTTTTGTTAACATTTTTACTGTACGCGTACGGTAAGCGTAATCGGCGATTTTTTTAAAGAAAAAAAAAATAATTTGGGGCCTTGGGGGTTGTTTGGGGACCCGTATATCACTGCTGGGTGGTTATGATCTCAATATACTGCCCCTTTAGACATTTTTTGGCTTCATTTATGCTGCCCCACTCAGAGTGCGAGAGAGAAAATGGCGGCCGCCGCTTCCTGGTTTCGGCCGATTCGAATGTTTACTAAGATCTAAGAGCCAATCAGAATCGCGCTCGCGCACGTCACCGTACGCGTACGGTAAACGCACCGTAAGCGCACCGTAAGCTGGCTCAGATATATATATTGATTTAAAGGCTATTTTCTCAGAATCTACTGAACAATTTACACCAAACCTACAAAAGGCACTTCCTTGACCTGAGGACTACCTCTCTGCCAAATTTCATTTAATTCTGTTCAGCCGTTCGGGCTGTAGCTCTGTCTAAAGGTCCTATGGAAAAATGCATGGGAAAAACGCGTTTTGGGACCCCCCTTTTATCTCAGCCCCCGCTTGACGAATCCCCCAGAGACTTTCAGGGTAGGAGCGGAGCTCAACGCCCCACCTATTTTGAAAATTTCGCGAGGATTCGTCGACCGGCGCCAAAGTTATTCAAAATAGAATGTTGCGGATTTCCTATGGTAAGAGGGTCCTAACTATAACTACCTACTGGCGACCGCCAGTAGGTAATATATATATATATATATATATATATATTACGACCAAGTCCCCTCAGATGAAAGGATCAGGCACACGCACAGGCTAGCAGGTAACCGGCAGCTTTATTGACCAGGCATAATGCATTTCGGAGTGAGTTCCTTCTTCAGATGCCTCTTCGAACAACAAGTGCTGTCAGTGTCCAGATTTAAGTAGCGCCGGCTTCGCTCCGATAGGCGAGCAGAGCGTGGTGGGAGTGGCATAGATTGAGGCATCCAGGGTAAGTACCTTCCCCAAGTGGGTGGCGACCTCGTTCCTGCCAGAAACACCACTACTTCGCGCACAGTACTACCTTTCCCAGAAGCCATCATCCTGCCGCCATTCCAGCCCTCGGATGATCCCGGCATAGATTGAATAATCAGAGTCCACCCCAACAAGTGTTGCTGGATGCAGGAATGGCGGCGGTGCAGCAGTTTTCCAAAGTTTTTGAAAATAACCAAAGTTGCCGCTTTATCTACTGCACTGCTGTAGGATGGGGTGCCCAGGTGCTAAGTGGCCAATGCACCAACAAATTACGACCAAGTCCCCTCAGATGAAAGGATCAGGCACACGCACAGGCTAGCAGGTAATCGGCAGCTTTATTGACCAGGCATAATGCATTTCAGAGTGAGTTCCTTCTTCAGATGCCTCTTCGAACAACAAGTGCTGTCAGTGTCCAGATTTAAGTAGCGCCGGCTTCGCTCCGATAGGCGAGCAGAGCGTGGTGGGAGTGGCATAGATTGAGGCATCCAGGGTAAGTACCTTCCCCAAGTGGGTGGCGACCTCGTTCCCGCCAGAAACACCACTACTTCGCGCACAGTACTACCTTTCCCAGAAGCCATCATCCTGCCGCCATTCCAGCCCTCGGAAGATCCCGGCATAGATTGAATAATCAGAGTCTGCCCCAACAAGTGTTGCTGGATGCAGGAATGGCGGCGGTGCAGCAGTTTTCCAAAGTTTTTGAAAATCACCAAAGTTGCCACTTTATCTACTGCACTGCTGTAGGATGGGGTGCCCAGGTGCTAAGTGGCCAATGCACCAACAAATTACGACCAAGTCCCCTCAGATGAAAGGATCAGGCACACGCACAGGCTAGCAGGTAATTGGCAGCTTTATTGACCAGGCATAATGCATTTCAGAGTGAGTTCCTTCTTCAGATGCCTCTTCGAACAACAAGTGCTGTCAGTGTCCAGATTTAAGTAGCGCCGGCTTCGCTCCGATAGGCGAGCAGAGCGTGGTGGGAGTGGCATAGATTGAGGCATCAAGGGTAAGTACCTTCCCCAAGTGGGTGGCGACCTCTTTCCCGCCAGAAACACCACTACTTCGCGCACAGTACTACCTTTCCCAGAAGCCATCATCCTGCCGCCATTCCAGCCCTCGGAAGATCCCGGCATAGACTGAATAATCAGAGTCCGCCCCAACAAGTGTTGCTGGATGCAGGAATGGCGGCGGTGCAGCAGTTTTCCAAAGTTTTTGAAAATCACCAAAGTTGCCACTTTATCTACTGCACTGCTGTAGGATGGGGTGCCCAGGTGCTAAGTGGCCAATGCACCAACAAATTACGACCAAGTCCCCTCAGATGAAAGGATCAGGCACACGCACAGGCTACCAGGTATTCGGCAGCTTTATTGACCAGGCATAATGCATTTCGGAGTGAGTTCCTTCTTCAGATGCCTCTTCGCGAACCGTGCGCGCACCGTGCGAGCACCCTAACGTGCACGAGCGTAATTCTGATTGGTGGTTACATGTTAGTCAACGTTCGAATCGGTCGAAATCAGGAAGTGTCGGCCGCCATTTTGTTTCTTTTCAGTGCGAGAGTGAAAAAGGAAGGTGGCGAACGTGAAAAGGGGGCAGGGTAGAAAGTTCCTGACCCCCTAGCCTTTGTCAGGGGGTCCCTGAAGGACCCCGAAGGCAGAATTATTATTATTTTTTTTAAATCGCGGGGGTGCGCGCACCGTGTGCGCACGTTGAAAAACCCCTCCAAAAAAACAATTTTTTTTTTAAATCGCGGGGGTGCGTAGTTTATTGTAAAATAAATATATAAAAAAATAATAATACATAAATAAATTAGCATTTAAAAAACCGTACAAATTCACTGAAAAAACCATAGGTTTCACACACGTTATAGTTAGGAATTAGCATTTAAAAAACCTTGCAAATTCACTTAAAAAACCATAGGTTTCACACATATTATAGTTAGGTGGATATTTCACTCGTAAAAACCAATGAAATTCCCCCGTTATAGTTAGTTCAGATAACCATAACTCGCGCGACCGCCACTCTATCACAAGGATGATGTCATCAGTGATGTCATGAGTGACGCCACTGACCATGTCATGAGTGATGTAATATGTGACGTCATGAGCAGTGGGTCGGCCTGTTCTTCGAGTGCGCTTTCAACGGTGGGCGTTTTTGGAAGAATTTATACCGGCCTGTCCAGGTCGGGAAAGTGCACCGCCATAAGAAATAAATTTGGACTGTGGGTTGCAGATTCACTGCAACCGTCTCACGGAGGAACAGGAGACAATATAACCAACAGGCGGAGACATTTGGGACCCATACAGGGTTTTAATTTTATGTGGTCGGCAGAAATTTATGGCAGAGAGCACTACAAGTCCCATGAGGCATTTGGGACAAAGCCACTTGGATGTGATATTTAAATCAACGAGGTGCTCACTTCCGCCGCTAGCCATTTTGCCCGTGAACAAGGAGCATTTAGCTTTGAAACGCGTAGGGCTGAACTACTATACCAAGGACACTGCCGGTTGGTGATGAAATAAAGACCTTGCAAGTAACAGCTGGGTCGGCCTGTTCTTCGAGTGCGCTTTCAACGGTGGGCGTTTTTGGAAGAATTTATACCGGCCTGTCCAGGTCGGGAAAGTGCACCGCCATAAGAAATAAATTTGGACTGTGGGTTGCAGATTCACTGCAACCGTCTCACGGAGGAACAGGAGACAATATAACCAACAGGCGGAGACATTTGGGACCCATACAGGGTTTTAATTTTATGTGGTCGGCGGAAATTTATGGCAGAGAGCACTACAAGTCCCATGAGGCATTTGGGACAAAGCCACTTGGATGTGATATTTAAATCAACGAGGTGCTCACTTCCGCCGCTAGCCATTTTGCCCGTGAACAAGGAGCATTTAGCTTTGAAACGCGTAGGGCTGAACTACTATACCAAGGACACTGCCGGTTGGTGATGAAATAAAGACCTTGCAAGTAACAGCTGGGTCGGCCTGTTCTTCGAGTGCGCTTTCAACGGTGGGCGTTTTTGGAAGAATTTATACCGGCCTGTCCAGGTCGGGAAAGTGCACCGCCATAAGAAATAAATTTGGACTGTGGGTTGCAGATTCACTGCAACCGTCTCACGGAGGAACAGGAGACAATATAACCAACAGGCGGAGACATTTGGGACCCATACAGGGTTTTAATTTTATGTGGTCGGCGGAAATTTATGGCAGAGAGCACTACAAGTCCCATGAGGCATTTGGGACAAAGCCACTTGGATGTGATATTTAAATCAACGAGGTGCTCACTTCCGCCACTAGCCATTTTGCCCGTGAACAAGGAGCATTTAGCTTTGAAACGCGTAGGGCTGAACTACTATACCAAGGACACTGCCGGTTGGTGATGAAATAAAGACCTTGCAAGTAACAGCTGGGACGGCCTGTTCTTCGAGTGCGCTTTCAACGGTGGGCGTTTTTGGAAGAATTTATACCGGCCTGTCCAGGTCGGGAAAGTGCACCACCATAAGAAATAAATTTGGACTGTGGGTTGCAGATTCACTGCAACCGTCTCACGGAGGAACAGGAGACAATATAACCAACAGGCGGAGACATTTGGGACCCATACAGGGTTTTAATTTTATGTGGTCGGCGGAAATTTATGGCAGAGAGCACTACAAGTCCCATGAGGCATTTGGGACAAAGCCACTTGGATGTGATATTTAAATCAACGAGGTGCTCACTTCCGCCGCTAGCCATTTTGCCCGTGAACAAGGAGCATTTAGCTTTGAAACGCGTAGGGCTGAACTACTATACCAAGGACACTGCCGGTTGGTGATGAAATAAAGACCTTGCAAGTAACAGCTGGGTCGGCCTGTTCTTCGAGTGCGCTTTCAACGGTGGGCGTTTTTGGAAGAATTTATACCGGCCTGTCCAGGTCGGGAAAGTGCACCGCCATAAGAAATAAATTTGGACTGTGGGTTGCAGATTCACTGCAACCGTCTCACGGAGGAACAGGAGACAATATAACCAACAGGCGGAGACATTTGGGACCCATACAGGGTTTTAATTTTATGTGGTCGGCGGAAATTTATGGCAGAGAGCACTACAGGTCCCTGAGGCATTTGGGACAAAGCCACTTGGATGTGATATTTAAATCAACGAGGTGCTCACTTCCGCCGCTAGCCATTTTGCCCGTGAACAAGGAGCATTTAGCTTTGAAACGCGTAGGGCTGAACTACTATACCAAGGACACTGCCGGTTGGTGATGAAATAAAGACCTTGCAAGTAACAGCTGGGTCGGCCTGTTCTTCGAGTGCGCTTTCAACGGTGGGCGTTTTTGGAAGAATTTATACCGGCCTGTCCAGGTCGGGAAAGTGCACCGCCATAAGAAATAAATTTGGACTGTGGGTTGCAGATTCACTGCAACCGTCTCACGGAGGAACAGGAGACAATATAACCAACAGGCGGAGACATTTGGGACCCATACAGGGTTTTAATTTTATGTGGTCGGCGGAAATTTATGGCAGAGAGCACTACAAGTCCCATGAGGCATTTGGGACAAAGCCACTTGGATGTGATATTTAAATCAACGAGGTGCTCACTTCCGCCGCTAGCCATTTTGCCCGTGAACAAGGAGCATTTCGCTTTGAAACGCGTAGGGCTGAACTACTATACCAAGGACACTGCCGGTTGGTGATGAAATAAAGACCTTGCAAGTAACAGCTGGGTCGGCCTGTTCTTCGAGTGCGCTTTCAACGTTGGGCGTTTTTGGAAGAATTTATACCGGCCTGTCCAGGTCGGGAAAGTGCACCGCCATAAGAAATAAATTTGGACTGTGGGTTGCAGATTCACTGCAACCATCTCACGGAGGAACAGGAGACAATATAACCAACAGGCGGAGACATTTGGGACCCATACAGGGTTTTAATTTTATGTGGTCGGCGGAAATTTATGGCAGAGAGCACTACAAGTCCCATGAGGCATTTGGGACAAAGCAACTTGGATGTGATATTTAAATCAACGAGGTGCTCACTTCCGCCGCTAGCCATTTTGCCCGTGAACAAGGAGCATTTAGCTTTGAAACGCGTAGGGCTGAACTACTATACCAAGGACACTGCCGGTTGGTGATGAAATAAAGACCTTGCAAGTAACAGCTGGGTCGGCCTGTTCTTCGAGTGCGCTTTCAACGGTGGGCGTTTTTGGAAGAATTTATACCGGCCTGTCCAGGTCGGGAAAGTGCACCGCCATAAGAAATAAATTTAGACTGTGGGTTGCAGATTCACTGCAACCGTCTCACGGAGGAACAGGAGACAATATAACCAACAGGCGGAGACATTTGGGACCCATACAGGGTTTTAATTTTATGTGGTCGGCGGAAATTTATGGCAGAGAGCACTACAAGTCCCATGAGGCATTTGGGACAAAGCCACTTGGATGTGATATTTAAATCAACGAGGTGCTCACTTCCGCCGCTAGCCATTTTGCCCGTGAACAAGGAGCATTTAGCTTTGAAACGCGTAGGGCTGAACTACTATACCAAGGACACTGCCGGTTGGTGATGAAATAAAGACCTTGCAAGTAACAGCTGGGTCGGCCTGTTCTTCGAGTGCGCTTTCAACGGTGGGCGTTTTTGGAAGAATATATATATATATATATATATATATATATATATATATATATATATATATATATATATATATATATATGTGGTAAAACGAACTCTCCGAACCTCCACGGCAGCGCGACAGCAACAGCAGCGGTGAACAGAGGGAAACAGACCCCGATAGAAATGGCAGGTAGATTTTATTCTTTTACTCTGTGACGCGTTTCGAGCACAGCCGTGCCCTTGTTCACACACCATATATATATTTTATATATATATATATACATATATATATATACACATACATACATATGTATGTATGTATATATATAATATATATATACTATATATATAATATATATATATACTATATATATATATATATTATATATATATGTATATATATATACACACTCACACATCAAGGAACTACATATATACTAGGCCTGGGCAGAGTTTGCGGAGTGTCTTTGGGCTACCCAAAAACCCAGCTGAAGTCTGCTCAATCGGTGACCACCCCTAGTTAGAAACCGAGGCAGTTTCAGCGCAGAAACGGTCACAAACCTCACTGAACCTGGAAAATCCAACTGTTGGGTAGTCAGGAGCTGAGGCTTCACATCAGGTGCACTTGTAGCCAGTCTAAATAAAATTGCTAGGGACCCTACAAAAGTAGGTTTGAAAATGTTGCAGTGAAGTGTAGTGATCCTGTCAGGCTGAGCCTCCCTCCTCCCGCTGCAAACAGCAGTGGCATGCGCCTTTTTTCTCCAAATACTCCCGTAGGCAGCCGTAGAAGCAGCACTGCTTTGCTGCAGTAATTTATGCCCTTTGCTCCAACAATGATGTGGCTGGAGGAAAAACTGTGAACCGCATTAAAACACACTTTTCAATTAGTGTTTATTTTTAAGTTCACCACACAATACCTACCGTCTAAATTCTAGGGGCGTACTTACGAGTTTGGTAGTCCATAGGACCGCCAAACTCGCTGTGGAGGTGCCATGGTCCGCACTAGAGATCAGACCGTCGTATTACAACTATGCCGGTCAGACCTCCATGGGACCGCCGCAACTGCCAGTGATTCGTAATTCCTTGCTTTCGGGCAGAGATCTTGAGGCCACAATATACTTGGTCGTGCTGCTGCGGCACCGCCAACCATATATCGACTTTCCTCACCACCAGCAGTCTCATGGCGGTTCTCACGCCATGAAAATTCAGGCAGTGAAGAAACTCAGGGGGACCTACAGGGTCCCCTGTTCTCTCAGCGCCTAGGGATGCATGCAGAGGGGCACATGGTGTGCCCCCCTGTCTAGATGCACCCACAGTTCCAGCACAGCATTGACGTTACAGTCCATGGCACGCTGGAACGCGTTGTGGCGGGCCCACGGTGCAGCCTTTCTAAGGTTCCCCTATGAGCTTTTGAAAGGCAGCGCCATGGGCCCGCTGTTGCAGGACTGCCTGCCCTGATTACAAGTTGTAATCCAGAGGGCTGGTGGCTTTGGCAGTGTGGGAGCGGGCTGGTGGTCTGGTGCCATGCTCCCACACTGTCAAAGTCATAACCAGGCCCTAAGCATAGTCTGTGCCTTTTTGTCACTAACCTCTCGCAATAGGCAAGTCATGTAACCAGCTTATCCTTATTAAACCTAGCCATACTAGTCCGACCGTGCACTGGCTGCGATCCACTTATAGTGACAATTGCAAATGTCATCTTGCAAAAAAAGGACATCCTCTCCCAGACTGTGCCAGTAAGGTAATTTACCATCCTCAGGTTGTCCGCTTCACCCACTGGGCCTTTGTGCGCATATTGCCCATATATGCCCACGTAACAGCCCCTCTACCTGCCCCTGGAGCCGCGCACTCTACTTTCTTAGCGTCCGGACCATACTACTCCTTTCTCTCCGTAAGGCACACACCGAGTTACAAGCGCCTAATGCTGTGCCTATGGGGCTAAATGTTCTTCAATGGCTAGGAGCAGACTTGTCTTCTACACACAACGTTTCGCTTTTTGTACGGTTTATTGTTGTGCTTAAGATATCTCTTTTTTTTGCATTTGTCTATGTAATGTATGTGCCTTATGTTATTGTTTTTATGTTTTTAACAGCCCTAAAGAAGTCCTAATACTTAGGGACGAAACGTGTTGGCTGAGTCCATGTTGCCATATTGCTCTGTTCAAGAAAAAAAAAAAGAATGAATATTTTAAAATACTTGTCCGTGACACCATGATCTATTAATTGGAACCCCTGTGCAGATCTGAACACCAAACTGGTGGATGACGCTCGATTATTCAGTTGCTTGATCTTTTCATTGCAATCGGACTCATTCATTTGCTTGGTGTCTTTTTTGATAATGAAGTTACATTTTCTCTTGTTGACATTGAGGCCTTTATGAAATTGCTCTAATATGATAACATAAGAAATTTGTATTTCGGACTGCTATTATTAGTGTGCTTCTCCCTTATGTTTGAAAGTCTTAGGGTATTTTTAGGATGATTAGGCCTGAGAGTGGAGCACCTTCATATGGGAATGATAGGGTGTGAGGTGAATTGCACCACAACTGTTCTGTAGCTGTTATAGTACATTCTATCATACCCAACAAAGCATTCAGGAACATAACATACCAATTGGAAGGAAACAGAGCCTTCTGATGCAGCACGACCATAAGCACAACACTACACACACCCTTTCCCTTACGAATACAAAAAATATTAACTTACACTATAGAGGCTCAATTAGATCTTGGTGGACAGGTTACTCCATCACAACAGTGACGGATAACCAGTCTACTGAAATATAAATCCCGTAGGATATAATGGGATTTATATTTCGGCGGACCAGATATTCGTCACCGTTGTGAAGGAGTAACCTGTCTGCCTAGATCTAAATCAGCAATGTTTGTAATCCTGAAGCACACCTTTCCTTTGTATACAGTCATTATTTGTCCAAATTTAACAGTTTTAGCGTGCATACACTCTGAATGCGCTCCGTCCCGTAAGCGCATGGGAAAGATAACATGAAATGGTGACAGGCGTTTCTGCGAGTCAAAGAGTTGCACAGCTGCATTCACATTTGTGTTTTTAAATAATCCACATTTTCAGCTTGTAAATCAATATTCATCCATTTTATTTCAAAAGTAGTCCAATCCTTATTCGCCACGTCAAAGATACATAGTTACACCGTTTTTTGCGTTTTAACTGCTCCAGAATTGCCCATCCAGGCCTATTCATAGGCATGTACTGTAACTGAGTTCCTCGATCACATATATTCCACCCAATGCATTTCGGTCCGCCTGGACCTTCGTCAGGGGTATCTGTGATGTTTAAAAATACGCGTCAATTACATACTCTGAGAATGTGTGGTTAATACATAATCAATAAATAAGTAACATGTCTTATCGAATTACAACTAAACATGCCCATTGAATCAGTGCCTTTATGTCTACCTTCTAAGCCCAACAGTCATAGCTCCCACCGATAACGTGCCTTTTGGTTTAAACAAATCCCTGCCCTCATTAAATAAGCCTAAGTCTTCCAACCTTCACTGACAAAAACTAGTAACACCCTTTGTTTAAAGTTCGCATGAGTGTTAATATTCTAACCCCTCTTTACTATCCTATTTTCCGATGGCGAAACCGCTCTCTTCATCGTACCTGTGTATGTAAAGGCAAGTCTTTAGCAAAAAGCTGGTTTCTGCTAAAGACTTGCCTTTACATACACAGGTACGATGAAGAGAGCGGTTTCGCCACCGGAAAATAGGATAGTAAAGAGGGGTTAGAATATTAACACTCATGCGAACTTTAAACAAAGGGTGTTACTAGTTTTTGTCAGTGAAGGTTGGAAGACTTAGGCTTATTTAATGAGGGCAGGGATTTGTTTAAACCAAAAGGCACGTTATCGGTGGGAGCTATGACTGTTGGGCTTAGAAGGTAGACATAAAGGCACTGATTCAATGGGCATGTTTAGTTGTAATTCGATAAGACATGTTACTTATTTATTGATTATGTATTAACCACACATTCTCAGAGTATGTAATTGACGCGTATTTTTAAACATCACAGATACCCCTGACGAAGGTCCAGGCGGACCGAAATGCATTGGGTGGAATATATGTGATCGAGGAACTCAGTTACAGTACATGCCTATGAATAGGCCTGGATGGGCAATTCTGGAGCAGTTAAAACGCAAAAAACGGTGTAACTATGTATCTTTGACGTGGCGAATAAGGATTGGACTACTTTTGAAATAAAATGGATGAATATTGATTTACAAGCTGAAAATGTGGATTATTTAAAAACACAAATGTGAATGCAGCTGTGCAACTCTTTGACTCGCAGAAACGCCTGTAGATCTAAATCAGGCCATAGTCTATAAAATGGAGGGACCTAATAATTTATTTTTTGTGTAACATTCTCACAGTCCTTCCAATACTCAATCCCCCAATAAAGTATCAGAATAAAGAAAATCATTTTGTCTTTTCTATGTATCAGTATGTTGCAAGTCGTCAAAACAATCTTGTCATCCATAGGTAGACACTGAAGAGTCTCAATTGCTTGTGGATTAGGGCCCGATAATTAAGAGTTATCTGGATATATATATGAACATAACACTCCAATACATCATCAGCTTACATAGTGTCAGCCTGGTCTTTTTGTAAACACACTACTCAATTGAGGCTCATCATCTTTTATGTTTGAACAAGACTCAGATCTTTCAAACCTTCAACACTTCTTGTAATTGGTAAACCTTGATTCTCCTTTACTTACATGTCCTGGCCTCCCAATTAGACACCTGTACTTCCTCCTGTTTCCCATGAAATGTTGATTCATAAAATACGTTTGACTTGGCTTGTGCCTTCTCCACTCAAACTCTTAGGTCATCATTCAAACCCATGTGTGACTGTACATCTACCAAATTACACATCCAAGCTGGAAAAAGTATAGTGACTGTAGATCTATTCCTAAGTAACACTTACTCTGATTCAAACACAACAATGGGCTTGCAAAATCAATTGCATGTTTCTCCCAAGGTCCCCTTGGCAAGGGAACCTGATTCAGAGGTGTGTTTATTATTTATTTATCTGAAAGAAAACACTCATTGCAAGTGTTAACAAATTGGTCAACTGCTCCATCTATTTCCAGACACCAATAATGCACGCTTAAGAATCTCTTAGTGGCTGTACTCCCCAAGAGACCTTCATGAGCATACTTAATCCTACCAATGAAACACATTTGTTAACTCTTAAAGCTATGCTCCCTTCAACAATTGACTCAGAATAAATTTGGCAAATTCCCTCAAATATTTGCATGACTCTAAGCCCGCTTTAGACCAAGTTTACTTAAGAGACTCATCAATAACTGACAGGACATGATCCCATGACTTATGTCCATCCATTCACTGGGCTGAATTACACCATTGGTATCCTTGCAAGCATCAATGCATGCAACAACACACTGTGCCTGCTCATCCACAACCCCTTCATCAGTATCAGGAATGGCCAACCTAGATAAGCAATCAGCTCTAACATTAACTTTACCTGGAATATAGGTTAAGTGCAGAAGTTTCAACTATCAAATTTTTAACCTCACCAAAAACATCCTCCTGTACTGTACCCCAAACGAACTTCTCCTTTCATTACAGTTTCTTTAGCGGCTTCATTATAATAGCACATCAACATACAAATTGTGCATAGCATTCACACAAGTCAATAAACGATCGCAAATCATATTTGTCTAATTGGGTAGGAGCATCAATAATAGTCTTGATCAAATCCAATTTAGGCTTAATCCATCTTTTGCGACCTAAAAAGTCTACTACTTGAACACCAAATTTACTATTTTCAAATTTGTTTGTCATTCCCCTCTCTTTCAAGACGTATCATTTTTTATCCAACATTGCATCATAGTCGTCTTGACTTTCTACAAACATTGATATGTTGTCTTGGAATGCTTGAGTATTCAGTAGATTTTGAAACAATGAATCCATCAATTTTTAAAAAACGCTTTCTGCTGAAGCAAGTCCAAAAAGTAGTCTCAGAAACATAAAAGCATCCAAAGACACTATGAACGTGGTGAGAAGATGTGAGTCTTCAGTAAGGGTGGTCTAGTGTGATAAAGTGCCTCTTTTGACATGGTTAGGCCCGACTTTGTGCCTTGAACATGATCAAGTGTCAGATCTCTTTCTTAAAACTGTACCATGATTGGCACCACTTCAGCAACCTCTGTCAGTCCCTAGTAAATAGTACCCCTGGTACCTAGGGTATTGGGACTAAAAAGGGTCCACTATGGCTGCAGCACAAATTGTGCCACCCTAGGGTTCCGTCACCAAGACCTTGCAAACTGCCATTGTAGGCTGCGTGTCTTGGTGCAGAGAAAACTGGAGTCAACATGGCACACGTCTCTGTGTGTCATGCCCACAGAGGCTGAAAGAGGTATAGATAAGTTACCCCTTCTGCAGCCCTTATTGCCCCAAGGCAGGGTACACTATACCACATGTGTGGTTGTATCTGCCTGAGCAGATTTGACCCTACAATATCTAAATCCTGTCTTGGATATTGTGCACAGGGAAGCCATATAGAGTGCAATGGCTCGACATTTATCACTAAGAGTTCCCCAACACTATGATGGCTTTGCTTTACCCAGGGATGTTTGGATTTATTAAAAAATGCACACAGAGGGCACCTTTGTGCTGCCCCTGAAAACCTACCAAATACTGATGTGGTCTCTGACTAGCCTTAGCCAGCCTGGCACCACCAAACTTGTTTCTGACCTCATGGGGTGAGAGCCTGCACTCTCTGAAGTCAGGAACAATGCCTGCTCTGGGCAGAGGTGCTTCACACCTCTACCAAGCCAGAATTGCATTTCAAGGCGGCAAGATTCAAAGGCGATGTCGCCTTTGAAATGCAACCCAGGCATCTCCAGTTAGTGGAGGATGCCAACCCCCTGTCCTGCTCCACATTTGGCTGGAGGACAGGCAGGAAAAGTAGTTAGATTAGGAGGTGAGACCATACTCAGCCAGCACCACCCCTGAGGTGGGGCAGGTGATGTGGACCGACTTTTCAAATTCCTCCATCTTGTTTGAGAATGAATTAGCCAATTAGGGTCAGGGTTGTGCCCACTCCCCAAAGGAAGTGGTTGAATAGAGGGTGTAGACAGCCTAAAGGTAGGTAGCCCTTTGGCAACTACCTATCTCCACCTGTAAACACCCCTAAATGTAGTATTTAGGTGGCACCCCAGGACCCTGAACTTTAGATTTGATGAACCTAAGAAGAAAATGGACAAAGAAGAGCTGCTGACCTGAGAACAGAGTACATGCTGCAGACTTTTGGCTCAAAACTCTGCCTGTCTCCAAGGACTTGACCATTGTGATGTGCTGTCTCATGCTGCTGCTGTGAGGCCTCCAAGAACCCTGGAGCATGCCCAATCCTTCGCCAATCACCAGAGAACTCACTTGGAGTAGAGGAACTACTCCCCTGCAGTCTGCAAGGACCGGACCCACAGAATCCAGTTTACCGACTTGCCATTCTCTGTCAGCGCCGATGCAGCAATCAAACCAGAAGTGTTACATCAGCTCTCAAGGGTCTGATCTGATCCCCCATCAAGTGAGAGGACACCAGGACCTACCAGAGCTGTGCCATAGCAATACCCAGGGTACCAGACCACCTGCAACCAACAC
Organism: Triturus cristatus; assembly: GCF_964204655.1. Taxonomy (NCBI): domain Eukaryota; kingdom Metazoa; phylum Chordata; class Amphibia; order Caudata; family Salamandridae; genus Triturus; species Triturus cristatus. The sequence continues at coordinate 611,322,070 of NC_140583.1, forward strand.
CAAGACGAAGAGTCCAATCCAGACTCCAACTACCCAGGAAGCAAGCACCCATCGAGGCACATCAAGACCCCTGACACCCACTTTGTAAGTGGCCCAGCTGTCCGGAAATCATCTATGCAACCAGCCTGGCCCTGACTGCTAAGACTATTGTGACGCACAGAGCCTGACTAACCTATCTGTTCTGAATCCAGCCCACCCAGCCTGGGTAATGATGGACCAGCTGTGCTCCCATTGTCTTGAGGCCCTTATGACCCAATCCCTCATTTGGGGTCCCCCGGACTTACCTGTAAGTCCCCTTGTGCAGCCTGTTTTGAGGTGCCCCCCTTCTCCCAGCCGAATCTGGGAAGGTCCCAACAATTTGCTGGTGAAACACTGGACCTTGGACTGCTGCTACCCTAAGCCTTGAAGGTGAAACCCTAGAACAAACTGTATGATTCTATATGCATTTTTGTGTTTTCTTCATAGACTTTCATTGTGGGAAATTGTGCACAACTGTGAGCTATTTTCCGAACTTTGAAAATTCACAACTAATAAAGTACTTACCTGCGAACGAAGTTCTTGGTCTTAAAAATGATATACAAATCAGTGCTATTTTTGCAAATTGGTCTCGCATTCATTCTTCAGTGTGTGCCTCATTTATTACCTATGTGAGTACAACAACTGGCCGCCCACACTTCCACAAATAGAGAGTTAGTATTATCTACTTTTGACTCTGTATACCACTGCACTCTCTGCACAGCGTCTTTCATGTTAGTGCGCTATGTAGAGAGTCAGCTTCCTACATTTGGTGATCATCTGGTGATGAGCAGCTTTTATACCAATAGTGCGAAAACACTTGCTTTAGCAGTAAACATCAACATTGAATGGGTTTTGGGTAAGGGACATGGAGCAAAATCAACTGTTTATTCAATGAGGGAAGATCTACACACATTCTCAAATTGCTTGATTTTTTGTTTCCCTTGCTATCATGACAAATAAAATCCACTCTATCACGTCCACTGGGGCAATATTACCATCCTTATGCAGGCCATGTAACAACACCTTAATTTCTACATGCCCGCTGATCGACACTTTTGGCACTTTATGTACCACTGGTTTACCACGCTGTTTGAAACAAATCCTATGACTAAACCCTTTAACACATCCCATATTTTCCCTAAACATTTTAGGGAACCTAATTAATATAGAGCCCACATGCGCACAACGACTCACCACCATGCCAGAACCTTCCCATCGATCACTCAGAACAATGAGATTATCACTATTAGGTTTAAGGATAAAGTCTAATCTTCCTTGTTCCCACCAATCAATTACATCATGTCCTCAGAAATCTTTAACAAAATCAATCTACCACTAATGCTTAAATCCTCTTTAAAATCTCCTAACTTTATAATGTCAAATCCCCCATGGGCGTGGGATTAATATTAGTGGGATGCAATGCTTCATCTTTCCGTTTTTCGAAAAATAGTGTGTCAGAAATAATTGTTGTAGGTGCACTAAATCTGAGATAATACAAACCTTGACACCATCGATAACAACATCACAATATGGTCCAATCCTGCCATGCTTCACATCCTCAGATACAATAGTCAGAACCACATTGTTCAACTTTGAAAAGGAAGACTCTTGATTCAGAGAAATACTGGAGACACACTTCTCCTATTCCTAGAAGCAGGTAAGTTTCTTTGACTGCTATCTCAGCTTTACATTGCCTATAATGCTGTTCAATGTTCTGGCACTTCTTACATCTTTTTATGAAGTGCTAGGCAACTGGGAAGAACACCAATGTGCAATTTAGACCCACGTCTTTAACACACAAAACGTTTTGTTTGCTACCAGCTCTCTCTTTACCTTCCGTTTCCTTTCATTTGTTGTACGCATTTACCGCACTTACATTCCTACTTTGTTCGAACTCAGGACATTGGAAGATAACATTGAACGCTCTGTTCCTTTTGCCACATTCATGGCTTCAGCAAGGCTAGGACTGCAGGCCCATAAGAGTTTTTCTTGAACGTAACAACCTAATATGATTTGGTTTCTTAAATACACTTCCACATCATTGTCAAAGTTACACACAGCGGCTAAGATCCTGGGATAGCTATATATATTCAACAGGTGCCTCACTGCTATGCTTTGCAGAGAAAGAAATACATATTTCTACTACAACATTAGGTTATTCCCCAAATTGTACCTCTAGTCTTTCAACTGCTTCAGTAGACTCATCCCTTGTACCAAAACTGTTCTGTGGTGGCCTAACCTCAGGAAGGTGATCAAACACTTCTTGACCAGATGCACCAGGACTACTAAATAATGATGACTTCTTTCTGAATGCATCTTATTATGTTGCATCTATACCTACTAGATAGTTCTCAAAGTATCTAAACCAAGTTTTTCATTTTATCGCTGACTTATCAAGTGATCTGAAAAACGGGCTGGGCTGTGAGACACTCTGTGCTGTTGCCATACCAACGATGATGTGTATCACAATAGATCCAAATGAAAATCATTTTCAGTACTCATACAAGGTAGCTTGTTGAGAACTAGGCCTTGGTTCATTAACTCGTTGCCACAGTGTGGTAACTGAAGACACCCAAAAACTGATGAAATAAGATTTATTGTAACAGAAAAAGCCTGCACTGGGAGAGCCTCCCAGCTAGCAATATGGAACAGCTGCCAGCCATCAATCCAGTGTCTTTATGAACCATTCTGCAATCTAAATACATTGTTACATTCTAATTGTTCACGATCATGTAAAGCGCCCTGATGCCTTCGGATCTAGCTAGAGCGATATAAAACCTATAAATAAATAATAGTATGAACACCAGTGCATTCCATCATGCCCAGAAAAGTATTCAGGACCATACCATAACTGCTGGAGTGAACCAAAGCATATCAATACAACAGCCCAGAAAGCAAAACATTACAACACCAGTGTCTTGGACAGTTTAATGCAGTGGGCACAGCAATGCATCCACTGCACCATTTACTGTGCTATTTAAGTGTCAAATCCCGACTCACATGTAAGGGAAAAAGGGAAAGTATGCAGAAGTAGCCAGCAGAAATTAGGGGTGTACTGAATCTGAGCCCCTCAGTGGCATCAGGAGGATGTAGTGACATTTGGGGTAAAAAAACAGACTTTGGCTCAAAAAATTATTTTTACGGCACAGGGTTTTTGGTAGTACTTGGCCAGCACATTTTCAAGAACATCTACGCCAAATAGTGCATTTTAAAGCTCATTGGGATAATAATGTACATGACCCCACCAGATTTTAAGGCATCTTTACTAGGATTAAGACAATTATTGATTAAAGAGATTATGAGGTTAATTAGTTGTAAATGCTGCATTTTAGTGAACATCATTGGGTTTGCCCAGTTCAAGGTATGTGGCCACACATGGTATCATTTTCTCAAGCACAAAAGCACTGTCAATAAAAATGGTAAGGAGTAGAAGAGTGTTGCCATATGAAGGGCGGCATGCAGCTGTGTTTCTCCTCACATGGCTGAGGTACAGGTGAGTACCTTGTCTGCTGATGGTCTTACACCTGTGTGGACAGATGGTTTGCCATATACCGTGGTTGATCAGATGGTCCTCAGGCCCTGACAAGACTACTAACAGTATATAAGACAATGAACCATGATGCTCAGGCATAAAAACAGGTCATAACTTGCACCAGTGCTTTGAACCATGTACCTAGGTACCCATCGAGTGAAGTATGGCTGATTTCTGGGACACATTTGGTACATTCTGATTTTATCAGGGTGCTGCTTTCATTTGTTCTACATGGAATGTATAGAGCGTGCCTGCTCTCTCTGCTGTTCCATGTTCTATGTTCTGTTTGTGGCAGTTATCTTCTACCGGCTGAGCTGTTCAGGCGTACTGTGCTGCTACGAAATAAATTCCTTAAAGCCACTTACCTGCTGGTCCTCCTCGTCCTTACAACATTTTAAACAATTCCAACACAGAGAAAGTTTGTAAGTCTTTGCCAACAGAAGAGCGACATTGAAACAGGGACGTGACACGACTAAAGCGCATGGTAATTCATTACCAGGGGAATTCATTGCGAGTCAGGCTGGATTGACTGATGGGCAGTCCCTCTCCTCTGCACACATGGGAGTACACCTGTGCTGAGAAGCCCATGTCCATGGAGTGACTTCAATGTCACCATCCCGGTTGCTTATGTGAGGTGTCTCTCTCACAGTACCCATAGCTGTCATTTTCAACAAGACAATGTCTGGTCTGATACCCTTGTGATTTGGGACAACAAACACTTGGTTCAACAACTATTTTATTTATAAAGTGCTGGATCAGGGGCTTAGTGTGTTTATGAATCGATGCAGGAGTTAACAGGATTGTTGGTTAAAGGAATTATGCGGTAAATAATTAATTTCAAAAACTGCATTCTGGTGAAAATCAATAGGCTCGCCCAGCTCAAGGTATGTGCCGCAGAAGGTGTAATTTTTCCAAACTCAAAAGCACTGTAATAGAATAGAAGACTGTTGTCATAGAGAGATGGTCAGTTCGATGTCTGTAAATGTAAATGAGGTATCCCACGAGGGCTGAAGAGTAATTCAAGGGAGAAGAGATCCGCGAGACAGCACTAGTATGCATACAAATTGAGTTTGATACAATTCCATGACTGCTCATGCTCTCTGCTTTCTTGCTCTCTTCAGACCGAGGCTATACGGTACTTCTTCTTGATTGTGTCCGCCCAGCTCTTTTTTCGTTCATCGATTGCTTCCGGTTCCAGCATTTGTTAATATTTTCACTTCCAGTTCCCCTGATTTCTTTTCCTATTACAGCACCCAAGTGCTGCTCCCCAGTCAGTATTAAGTCGTCAGCTTTAGTTCTATAAAGTACTGCAGCACTGCAACCTTGAAATACTGCAAGGTTCACTCCTTTGCACACAACATGTACAGGGCTGCAGCAGTATTAGAGGCTTTCCTCCATCACAACACAGCCACACGGCGAGCAGCAGCACTGCAAGGTTCTCTTCCTCAAAGAACAAGGACAGCATGTCAGCAACAGTGCAAGCTTCTCTCCCTCACCGAACAGGTACAGCACTGCAGCAGCAGTACAGGCTCTCCCCCATTACAGCACAAGCACAGGGCGAGGAGAAGCACTGCAAGCTGCTTTGCCTCACGGAAGAGGCACAGCAAGAAAGCAGCAGGGCAAGCTTCTCTTCCTCAAAGAACAGGACAGCATGTCAGCATCATTGCTGCATCTCTACCATAACAGGTACGTCAAGGGATGAGCAGTGCAAGCTTTGCTTCCTCTGAAATAAGCATGCAAGCGAGTGCCAGCAATTCTCCTTTACAGAGCACTCACAGTGTAACATCAAGAATAAAAGACTTCAGCAGACAGAGAAGAACAGCAGCAAGGTGGCAGCATTGCAAGCTTCTCTACCTCACTGCAGGTAAATCATAGCAGCAGTTCCCAGTTCCCTCGATCACAGAACAGGAACTGCTTGGACAGCATTAGTGCCAGATCCCCTCCCTCGCTGCAGGCACAGTATGGATACAGACCAGCAACAAGGGAGTGGGGACCGGGGACATATAAGGGATTGGAGAAGCAAGAAACAGGCAGGAAAGACGAGGCCAAACCTGACATTGAAGGGGAGCAGAAGAGAGAAGGACAGGGGAATAAAGGGCTCAGGGAAGAAGGCCAAACAGCAGGTAGACAGCGGGCTCAGAGCAATGGGGGTGGGTTGCAAATGGGGCACAGACAAGAGGTGGGCATAGGAGCATCGATAGATGAGTTTGCAGCAGTGCAATCTTATCTACCCTACAGAAGAAGGAGAGCAGCAACAGCACAAGCTTCTTTTCATCGCAGAATAGGTCCACAAAGGCTGCAGCACAAGCATCCCTCCTTCACAAATCAGGTACAGATTGGACAGAAAAGTGGAATCTTTCATTTTATAAATCAATGCCATGTGATGCACTCAGCTTTCGCCTCCTTTGTATTCTTTTTCTTGTAATCCTCTGTACTAATAGTTTCCTCTAGTTGCACCATGGCAAAATGGACAAAAGTAATACTTTAAGAAACAAATTATTTATTACAATCATCATGAAATACGTTTACAACAAGGTGGTGCAAGTAACACTGAAGTGCATTAGATTAAAACTCCACTTATCTGTAACCAGTTTTTCATACTTGGCACTTTATACTATCCCATCTAGTGGCATTCCTCTATATGGGCCTAAAGCTGTGGGACACTAGGTGCACAAGATCAGTTACACTACTTGTTCAATGTGTTCTTGCACCATAGAAACTTGCAGTATGTTCAAAGTGCCTCCAGTCTAGATTGTGGAACCAGAAACACCCCCTTTGTATATCTCGAAATGAAAGTAAACAAATACACAAGCTGGCTGTGTGTCATACTCATGATTCATCACAGCATTCCTTGCAGAAGAAGTAAATAATAGAAAACATGCTCAAAGCTCTTGAAAGGCTGGATTCACACTCATGCAGTAAAACATATACCTAGACATACTGGGCCCGATTCACAGAACTAACTTAAGACAAAATCCTAAACTTACTACCATTTTGGTATTCACAGAAGGCACTTACTCATTTTGGTATTCACAGAAGGCACTTACTCATTTCGGTATTCACAGAAGGTAGGAGTCCTAACTTTAGGACTCCTAAATGCCTTCTGTGAACACCGAAAATCTTAAAATTAGGATTTTTCTCAGTTTGAGTAGTAAAGTTAGGACTCCTAACTTTACTACTCCTAAACTGAGAAAAATCCTAATTTTAAGACTTTCGGTATTCACAGAAGGCATTTAGGAGTATTAAAGTTAGGAGTCCTAACTTTACTACTCCTAAACTGAGAAAAATCCTAATTTTAAGACTTTCGGTATTCACAGAAGGCAAAAAAAAAGTGCCTTCTGTGAATACCAAAATGGTAGTAAGTTTAGGATTTTGTCTTAAATTAGTTCTGTGAATCTGGCCCACTATTCTCATCCTCACTATATCGTGCCCTGGAGACACATTCACACTAGTGAGGCATTTTTTCTCCTTCCAGTCCTTTTGGACAGGTGCACCACAGTCCTCCATATGTGACAAAGATCGTCCGTGTCCCAGAAATGCCCTACTCCTAAATCAGTGAGCTGTATACTGTGGAAGCACAACTTGTCCTGTGTGCAGGGGAGGCAATAATGGGCCATTTTTACTATTTACTGGTCTCAAAATAGTGGTCACAAATTACGAATTGCAACCAGTATGTTTGCACCTGTAAATATTTGTAAGGTTGAGTACGAATGGGTCAGTTCTTAAAAATCCAAATCATAGTGGGTCGGAATCTTACCTAACTAATGCATATTAATGAGGTAGGTCGCAAATGACAAACCACCACAATTCATTGCTATCAGAGGGTTGATGGCCTTGTGGGGTCAGCAGACCACCATGTCTGTAATTGGTTTTAAATAAAGCATTTTTTTAAATGCTGCACATTTACCTTAAAGAATAACAGGCTGTGTTTACTGCTGCGCTTAAGAAAAAAAAGATTGAAAGTTTTGAAACATACGGACCACCACCTACTTCTTAAAAAAATATATTTTTTTTTTAACCTTTCAGAACGGGGAAGGGGTCTCTTGGGGACCCATTCCCATTTGTGAATGGGTTGCTACTACCTTTCAAACGCTGGTAAAATAATGCTTTGCAACCAGATTTTGGTTAGAAAAAATTAATACTTAACATAAGGAATCAGTATTTGGAAAAGATGCCCTAAACATGCCCCTTCCAAATTTAATTTTGGTATGGCTGCCTAAAGCCATTTAGTGATTTGATAACTTGTTACCAAATGGGTTTAGTACATTTCCAAAACCCATTTACTGCTCACAAACCCTGTGATTTATGGAATCGTGACCAGTAAAAGCATCTGTACATCTGCCCCAATGTTCCCTGCGGGGGCTGGCAACTCATTTCTATCTCCAGCTTATCTGTGCTTAGGGAAGGCAGGATGCATGACACGCATAGACCAAGATGAATGTTCCACCAGTGTCTCAACAATACCAGGTTCCTGGCCCTTCAGCTCCTAAGTCCCGAAAAGATCCTATTTTTCGTGTCAGACAGAGAGACCTGGACTAAGAAGGCCTTTCTACCCCTCAGGTCATTGCCACTCATGCCTGGCATGGCAGATGAGGCATCCTGGAGATAAATCCCCCAAGCTTGACTCTGCTCTCTTCAGATGCCTGCTCCGTAATGCTCTTAAACTACAGCATTTTTTTAACCTAACACATTCCAGCATGTGCATTCACCAACAAGATGGCATCACTTAGCCCCAGGTGGACAAAAACCATTACCTCCCCAGTTTTTATTTCAATCTCTCTTCCTGAAGTGGATACTTTTTAATGCCACCCTTGAGTCCTCCAAATACTTGGCTTGCCTTGTAATTAGTACAGAAAGCACTTTGCTACCGTCTCCAAACAGAAACACTCACTTACATGCATATGTAGAAATATCTGCCCAGCAATTAAACCATGGATCAACATATGTGCAGTACGTGAGTACCACTACAACCAGACTTTTCCCTCTCTCTCACTGGCAAAGCAAAAGGATATTCTGCATTGAAGGCTGGACCTGAACACAGAACCATTTATGAATTATTTGGGACTAGAGACAGCTCTCCTATGGAAGCCGGTACTGGACCCAGAACTACAGATGAAGTCTGTGAAACTGGATACATTACTCCAGCTTCCAGAACTCAACACAATACTTCAAATGAAGCTTTCTAGACCTGGACACAGTACTACAATTAAAGTCACCAGAAAGGCACTCAGTAACAACAACAAAGATAAGACCCTGAAAAAGGCACACAGCACTCCAGATGAAACTTCCAGAATGGTAGCCAGTGCAACAAATGACGCCTCTTATTCTAGACACAATACTACAGATAAAACCACCATGACAGGCCAGAGTACTTGGGCCCGATTCACAAAACTAACTTAAGACAAAATCCTAAACTTACTACTTTTGGTATTCACAGAAGTTAGGATTTTGTCTTAAGTTTGTCTTAAGACAAACTTTAGACAGACTTAAGACAGACTTAAGACAGACTTAAGACAAACTTAAGACTGACTTAAGACAGACTTAAGACAAACTTAAGACTGACTTAAGACAGACTTAAGACAGTTTGTCTTAAGTTTGTCTTAAGTCCGTCTTAAGTCTGTCTTAAGTCTGTCTTAAGTTTGTCTTAAGTCTGTCTTAAGTCTGTCTTAAGTCTGTCTTAAGTCTGTCCTAAGTTTGTCTTAAGACAAACTTAAGACAAAATCCTAACTTCTGTGAATACCAAAAGTAGTAAGTTTAGGATTTTGTCTTAAGTTAGTTCTGTGAATTGGCCCCCTTGAAATTAAGCTTCTTGGGTTTGAACAGTGCTACAGATGAAACTTTCCATGACTGGCCACAGTTTTGCAGATACATCCTCTGGAATTCGACACAATGTCAGAGATAAAGCCTCTGGGATGGGACACAGTACTACAGGTGAATGGGGCACAGTACTACAGATGATGCCTCAGGGACTGGGCATAAAACTAAAGTATTTCGAAGTGGAACAAGCACTACAGCTGAAGCTGAGGCCACGGTGCACACTACTTCAGATCATGTTTCTTAGAATTTGGCACAGTACTGTAAATGACTGTTTCCCATTGTGAACACGATACTATGTTATGTTATATGTTATGTTATATTTATTTGTATAGCTCAGTAATCACCCAAGAGGGTATCCAGGCACTTAGGCAGATGCGTAGGTTTGTGGTCCCCCAGGTACTTATACGAAGAGAAAGGTCTTCAGCTACTTGCAGAACTCAAGAAATGAGAAGGAGTCTCTGATATGCTGAGGGAGGCCGTGCCATGTCTTAGGTGCAATGAAGGAGAATGAGAGACCTCCAGTTTTGTTTTTGCGGATGCGGGGAATGTGTGCGAGTGAGAGTGAGTCAGAGCGTAGGTATCTGGTGGGTAGATGAATGTGTATACAGCTGTTCATGTATTCTGGTACTGTATTGTGTAGGGCTTTGTATGTGTGCGTAAAAAGTTTCAATTGGCTATGCTTGTGAATTGGGAACCAGTGAAGCTTCCAGAGGTGCGTTGAGATGTGGGTGCGGCATGAGAGGTTGAGTATGAGTCTTGTAGCAGTGTACTGAATGGTCTGGAGTCTGTGTAGGAGTTCTTTGGAGGTTCTGGCATAGAGAGTGTTGCCATAGTCCAGCCTCGTGTAATAAGTGCCTGTGTGATGGCCTATCTGGGTTTCAGAGGCAACAATTTGATGTTCTTTTGCAGCATACATAGGATGTGGAAGCAGGAGGTGCACACTGCGTTGACTTGAATTATCATGTTGAGCTTGTCATCTAGGATGATCCTTAGATTTCAAGCATGGTCTGAGGGTGTGAGTTTTGGTCCTTGCTCTGATAGCCATCAGGTGGAGTACCATGGGAAGGACTTGTTGCCAAAGACTAGTACTTCTGTCTTGTCAGAGTTGAGCTGCAGACAGTTGGTTCTCATCCACTCTGCTACCATGGTCATGCAATTGGTGTAGTTGGTTCTGGAAGTGGTTGCTTTGTCTGTCAGGGAGAGGATGAGTTGGGTGCCATCGGCATAGGAGATTTCTTGTGATTGGATGATGTTGGCGAGCGGAGTCATGTATATGTTGAAAAGGGTGGGGCCAAGGGAAGATCCCTGTGTGACAAAGAGTCAGGGTGGGAGCCTGACTCTTTGGGCTGTTCCAGAGATTAATGAACAGATCTATTTGAGAGTGGATTCTTGTATGCCAATCTTGTGGAGCCTTCTGATGAAGGTGTTATGGGAGACAGATTTCAAGGCCACAGAGAGGTCAGGCAAGATGAAGGCTGCTGTTTCTCCTCAGTCCAGGATGATTCGGAAGTCATTGATGGCCATGATGTGTGCTTTTTTGGCGCTGTGGTTCCTTCTGAATTTTAGATGAGTATTGTCTGTAAGATGGTGAAATTTGAGGTGAGTTGCTTGTTGATGACCTTCTCAATCACTTTGGCTGGATAGGGAAGCAGGGAGATGGGTGGGACGTTGCTCAGTTGATTCAGGTAGGCTGTGGGCTTCTTGATGAGGCCGTTGATTTCTGCAAGTTTCCATTCACCTTGGAAAGTGGTGGACCTGATGGAGGTATTGATGTTGTGGGTCTGGGTAGTGCCGATTGGTCATTTTCATAGGTTGTGGATGTGGTGTGGGTATGGTCCGTTGAGGCCCATGAGTGGATGGTCTGCATGATTGCCGCTGTGTTGTTTCTTGTGAGGGTTGTCGATTTGGTCAGGTGGCTGTCTTGGCTGGTGGTGGGTAGGTTAGCAACGAGTTCTCTGGGGTTGGGTTGGTTTGCTGTAGATGTTTGCGATTTTGCTGTGGAAGAATTGGATAGGTTTTTGCAGAGTTGCTGGGATACAGCAATGTAGGTGACAGTGGTTGAGACTGGGTGAAATTCATAATGATTGAGAAGATCTTCTTGCAGCTCATGGAGTTTCCTTCGATGAGGAATACTAATGCTTTTTTCTTGGTGTCTTTTTTTTGCTGTTGATAGCATCTGAGTGCAGCCTTTTAGGTAATTCTGTTGGTGCTGTTGTGCTGGCTCTCCATTTCCTTTTGAGTTGTTAACAGCGTCGTTTGGTGTCTCGGATGTCTTCTGTGTCCCAGCTGGCCTGCTTGTATGATCTACTATGCTTATTGAATTTGGTGGTTGTGAGGGAGTCAGCGCAGTTGTTTTTATCCAGCTGTTGAAGTTATTGATGTACTTGTTGAGGTTGTCTGTGGGGCTAGGTTGATCAGTGCTAAGGGCACTGAGCCAGTCTGCTTCAGTAGTTTTGCCCCAGCTGTGGCATGGAATGCTGAACCTGGTAGGGGTGTTGACTTGAGGAGTGTTGATTTGGAAGTGGATGATGGAGTGGTTGATCTATATGAGCAGTGCAGTGGAGTTGTATTTGATGCTGTCACTTGTGGTGCAGATGGAGTCCAGTGTGTGTACTGCTGTGTGTGTTGGTTCTGGGATGAACTTGGTGAGTCAAATGTTGCTCAAGCGTTTGAGAAGTGCTGTGGAGCAGGGGTCGTTTCCGTCTTCAAGGTGTAAGTTGGGGTCACTGAGGAGAATGCAAGCTCTGGAGTCAATGGTGAGCGAAGCGACGAAGTTGGTGATGAGATTGATCAAGGTGGCTCATGGTCCCGGGGGTCAGTAGACAAGGGTTCCGTTCAGGGTGTGGTTTTCTGAGATTTGCAGCTTGTAGTGCAGGTGTTCCATGAATGAGGGTGGTGTTCTCTGTGGACATTGTGTATTTGATGGATTCCTTGTAAATGATAGCAAGTCCACCTCTTGTGAAGGCGGTACTGTCGAGTGATACTGCTACCCGCTGGGATTGCTGCGGCAATGTTAGGAGCTGATGAGGGGTTATGACAGGTCTCTGTGATGAAGAGGATGTCAGGTGTGTCTCTACTCAGTAGGCCCAATATTTCAGTTGTGTGTTTGCTGAGTGATCATATGTTGAGAAGCATGCATGAGAGTGGGTGTTGACGTGTTGGTTTGCTGTAGCCTGTGGTGCATGGTGGGTGTGTAGGCATTGTTGGCGCTTGTGTGGTGTGGGTTTTAGGAGGGGTGTTGAGGGCGTTGTTAGTATTTGTGTGGGGGCTGTGGGTGTATGGCTGCTATAGAACCGGCAATGGGCAGTGGTGGCTCTTCTGCTAAGGTGGAGGAGTGTCGCCCTACTGCTTTTCAGCAGTGGAAAAAAGGAAAAATTAATTGATAATAACACATTGTTATTATTATTTTATTTTTCCTCACTGAGGCAGTTTTACAGGGTGGGGCAGGGCTGGGCCGTCTCACAGTTAGCAGGGGTTCATGCACTTAAGTGCTCATGACGGTTTGGCTGGCCGTCTTGGGCTGGCCAAACAGTCATGTGCACTTAGCATGTCCTCCACCGGGCTGTAATGCACAGCCTGGGTGATGAACACACCCAGGCTCCCACTGCTTGTCTGAGTGCCAAACCACGGTGCTCAGACCAACCACGACACTGCTGTAATGGTGGAGCAGCGTCGTGATTGGCTTAGGGGAGCCTGGGTGCTTCCTGAAGAGAGATGACGCCAGAGGAGAGACGGAGAGACGGTGGCCCTGCAGAGGAGGTAGGTGGATTTTTATTTTTCACCTTCCCCCTGGCCCCGTCCCACACCACCACCTCCATTTTCGTCAACCATAAATGCCCCCAATTCCCACAGCAAATAATTTTTACGGTGTGGAAATAGTATTAAACAGTGTTTAGCAAAACCAAAGGTCAGTGAGCATGGAGGCTTGGTCAAAGGTGTAACTAAAAACAAAGGGCCTCATTTATGGAGAGAGTTGGCCTAACGGCTAGGGCAGTCGAATCTGGGGAACCGGGTTCGAGTCTCTGCAATGACGCTGAACATCCTGTGATTCTGGGCAAATTACTTAATCTCTCCGTGCCTAACAAAAAAATTAATGTGTGTCCTCATGTAACGCAACTGGTGCTATGTAAAGCGTTCTGATACCTGATTGGATTCGAGTCAAGGTCGTGCTATATAAAACTCTGCAAAAAAAAGTGCTATTAGCAGGATGCCAAAAACAGATGCACCCTGACCTCCCCGTTTATTTAATATTTTGCCAAATGTTCTCTCTCAAGTAAAATGCAGTCAAGTGTGGTGGTTCAGCAGGGGGCCGCATGTGAAGGCAAGGAGGGACGCATGCGCCCCCGAGCCGTACTTTGAGTAACATCATGTTATATAAAGACCGACACAGACACTGGTAAGTGGGGAAGAGAACTGGCCGCAAGCACATGCGCTTGGGCCCTTTTATTGACAGGGTCACCTGACTGGTGACGCCTGTGTTGGATGGGTGTGGGAGTAAGGCCAGCCCTCGGGCAGTGTCTGGAAACAGCTAAGAGTCCAGCAGGAAACTCAGGGCACAAGTCAGGGGTCCACGAGAGTACACAGTATCCATCCACTATTTTCACAGGGTGGATGCTGTCCACCCTGCCAACAAGTTGGGCCCCACAGAAATATGCTGAACTCGTCCGAGTGTGAATTTCAGTCCTCTGGATATGTTCGGCAGCTCCTGCACCTTGTCTGCTTTACATTCTCAGCAAGGGGGATTTTTTATATTCACCTACAGCTGGGCCAAGGATAAAGGCCGAAGTTAGGGGCCCATTAGGCCTCCTTTTAATTGAGTATCCTAACTGGAAGCGGCCTCGAACTTCACACTTAAATGCAAATGCAACGGAGGGGACACAAATGCACACAGCTTGCTTTCTCTTCACAGGTACTTAAGAGAGGCATGCTTTTGACCTTGTTCAGTCCCTGTATGTAAGTGTATGCACTGTAAGAATGTCAGATGTGTTGGTCTGTCCCAGTATTTACACAAATAACAATTTAAATAGCACTATTTTATTTCTTTTACAGCGCTACTCAACTCAAAGGAGGGTCTGAGAGTGCTTTACGTAATAAACACATTATGCATTGACAATAAATCATGTAAGTGTATAAATCAATGTACAAGATTTATTACATAAGACAGTGATGGTTGCAGGATGTAGGAGTCACATGTCCATATCTCACTGTGCTATATTAGAAAAATTACAATTTTTGAACTGCAAGTAGCTAAAGTATCTCTGTGTTGAAAGCAGTAAACCACTTACCTATCTACATACAATAGAAATCTGTCATCTGCATGTTACACGATCTGCTTTGCAGGAAACACATTAACCTTCTACACTACTTTGATTCAAATCCTGGATAACACAGATCTATCCAGCAAAAACATGAATCTGAAGAGTTACCTTACCATTATTGCCACTCAATGAGATTCACTGGGCACACAAAGATCTCTGCAGCAGGTGCTTTAACCCCATAAAACATTTTAAAGTGAAGTATACAACCAATTAAGCAGAACAGATCTACTAAGATGCTACTTGTTGCCAATTTCTTTGTGGTAGGGTTTTAAAAAACTTAAATGTATTAGTTGAGTCCCAGATTTTGCGTTGGGGTTGCACCACTTTTGTGGCACAACCACAACGCAAAATCTCATTTGTTAATGTGCTTAAATGTACTCATGATGTATCTGATAAACGTGTGTGAGATCTTAATATCTGGTGTCACTTCCAGTGAGGTCACTTCCTGTGATGCTTCGTGCGATTTCACTCGTCGTGACGTCATGTGCTGTGATGACATGCACCATGATGTCACTCGCATACTGCCTACCTTGGTTAGTCCCCCCACTTATTTTTAGGATTTGTGCCCTGAGGACACTACATGGGAGAGTACTGGCACTTCTCATTACTGCTGCAAAACATGTAATGAGTGAGTACTGGCACTTCTCATTACTGCTGCAACACATGGAATGAGAGAGTACTGGCACTTCTCATTACTGCTGCAACACATGGAATGAAAAAGTACTGACACTTCTCATTACTCCTGCAACACATGTAATGAGAGAGTACTGGCACTTCTCTGGGGCAATCTGGTGCCCTAAATAGTAGGTACCTGCACTTCTATATTTCCACTTAAATCTCCGATTATAGGCACGATATAAACAAAACACACAACTAATGGCCCTGTAATACGGAGCCAGGTTGTCCCGCCCAATTTAATACATTTCAGGAACATGCTGGGATGGGGCGGTGGCCCCAGAACTAAACAACAACAGCTCTAATTCACTTCATGACGTGGGTCTCTCTGTGGTTTAACGAGCCTCTCCTATCCCTCTTTGAGCCCTAAATTGAAGGGTACCCGACCTAATTAAACCGTAAACGTATCCCGCTCGGATATTTCAGAAATAGGGTGGAGGGGCAGCAGCTGCTCCTAATATCGCCGAATTCGCTGGCAAAGTCACAAAGCTTTCATCTGTCTTTGTTTCTGTTTTGGAGGCATGCTTTAATTTCAGTAATTACCAATAATGATTTTTACCATCTTGTGGCTGCGCGTCATTGTCTCCCAAAATGGCCGGGCCCTGAAATGACGGCGGCCTGGCATGTGGTGTGGCGCGGGCATAGACTGTAACACGAAAACCACATTTGCACCACTGCGACGGGAGGGTTTCTCCAAAACACGACGCTCTGTCGACAAACTTGCGGTTAGTAATACAATAACTGTGGGGCAGATTAAGATTTACAAGCTCCTTACACTACTTTTGCGTCACTTTTAATATTGGAAATGTGACGCAAAAGTGGCGTAAGGGGCTTGTAAATCTGCCCCTGTATATTTTGACTCTTGTTGATTGAGTCCAAGAATACGGATACAATTTGGAATTGCTGTGGGTACTGTATTGTTTTAGTCCTCTATATGTGGATAAGTAATTAAAGCTCTTTGTTAAGTCTACGTTTAAGCAATGGGTATTTCTTCAGCTTGTTTGTTGTGTGGTGCCATAAAAGTATCTGAGAGGACTGTGTCGAGGGAAGAAGGAAGTAGTGGCAGAATAGAAGATGTCTTTCCGGGTCGCCCAAGGATGTCCTGCGTACATTTGTATGTGGTTATTTATAATACAACAAAGCCTACAATCCCTAGATAAAAACCTGTGTCTATTTTTTTATTACATTCTAGTTGTACTATCACTGCTCACCTGTAATAAGCAAATGATGCAACTGTAGAACGCACGTTATTAGAGCTGAAGTATTAGTGTCAATATCGGCAACACTCATCACCCCTCATGCAGCATCATACCCAATAAATAAACAGACAAGACACTGTTTTTGTGGAGAAAATTGCAGCAGGTTTATTAGCATACCAACTATGCCAACATGGTGGGTTATCTTACAGGCGATCCAAAGGCAAGACGCCCCTCGCGGCCTACCACCTGATGGGCCAACTTGCATCGTGGCCTTAGCCAATCGGTGCTTAGCGGTTATGGTGAGGGTCTAGCCCCTCCCACTTCCGGTGAACTGTCGGTCCACCCCATTACTCATGCCCCCCCCTACGAGGGGCAGAGCATTCAAGCGACCCCCGGTTATACAGGTTTCCAACCGCCCGTAGGACAGACGGGGTGCCGTCGCACCTCAGGGTCCACCGCAAAGACTTCCTGGGGATATTAGGCCTCAACACCCTTTGTGTTCCTGAAAAGTGTACCCCTGAGTACCTTTCCGCGTCTGGATCGCCCTGTAACTCCGCCCCAGCCCTGGGTGTGGCGACCGTTGCAGCCAGGGCCCCCCACTAAGGCCGGCATTCCTACTTACATCCAGCTGTTTCTAGGGCCTTCCCCAGATCCAGCAAGAACAAGTCCATGCCAATTCTGGAGAGATGTACCCCATCGTCACCCTGTGGATTTGGCGTGCAGCAACCCATGTCTAATGAAGCCAAATCCCCTCTGCTCGGTGAATTTACTCATAGCGCCGTTAACCCTCCTGCGCGCAGCCTCCATTGCCTCCCCTGACCGAGCTCCATGCCACAGGAACTGGGGATGATCTCAGGCCACCAAAGTTCACATGTCCCCAACTAGTTGCTTAATTTGCACATTGTGGTCTTCATGTTTTGAAGTAATGTCCTTTTCCCCAAGGCAGTCAGGCCATTCCCCCCAGATGTATAACTAGAACGTTGGGAGGACGGGTGCCTCCCCCCAGTCTCTGCTGTAGTTTGCCCAACAACCCATTCCATCGCATGCCTGGGTGCCCCAGCCAAATTATCTCGGTGTTGGAAAAGCCATGCCTCCACTTCCTGCTTTCAGCCCACCGTGCCAGCCTCAAGACGCCAGAATGGCCAATCACCCAGACCTTTGCTCCCGGCAAATAAAGAAATGTGATGTTGCAAAAACGTCAATACCTGCCATCACCCAGACTATGTAGCCAGAACACCCTTCCCTCCCTGGACAGGTCTGTCTTAGATCTTCTTAGAGTTATTTTGAGGGAAGCCCCCGAGAGCACTGCATCCTGTATCTTCAAAGCCACCCCAGACCTGTCATACTTAGATTTAGCCACTAGCGTACTAATTCTGAGGGCCCCGAAGAAAGCCAGGCTGAAGGTGGCAGCAAATAATACTGCCTCAAACGCTGAGTGGGTAGCCTTGTGCACCCAGTCCAGCATCCCCTTCAGAGTCTTGAAGTCTATGGGGGACCTATTGTCCGGTGCCCTCGGTTCACTCCTGGCCCAACCTTTTAATGCTGCTCTGATCAAGAAGGATTTGGTGGGGTCGGACTGGCCCCTTAGTTTAGTGTGGTGACTGATTGCTGCCAGATGGCCTGAAATCCAAGAATGACTCTTCCCATTGTCCTTGGCCCACAATATGAAAGACTATACCCTGCTTTCTAGAGATGACCCGCCTTCCTCCCAGGATCCCACCACTGAACAGAATTTGGCAACGCAGGACCTGTATCTCTTACTGGTCCTGGGTACTAGGGACAGCTCACCCAGCCCCCTCAGTCCGTTTACCACTTCAGCAGGAACCAGAGGTGTGGTGGGAAAGGGGTCATCTCCTCTCTCGGCCACGCCTCCCGGAACCGGCGCCACTGAAAACGAGAGAGAGCATCAGCCGCTGTGTTCTTCACCACCTGAATGTGTCGTGCCCTGCATTCGATGTTATTGTACAGTCACGCCCACACCAACTCCCTCTTGAGGCACAAAACCAGAGGGCAACTCGCTGACTGGGAGTTGATGGCCTGCACTACTGCCAGGTTGTCAGACCAAAAGAGGACCCTCTAAGCCGCCAGCACTGCAGGCCACAGGTGAAAAGCTACCACTATTGGGAACAACTCTAAAACTATGATGTTGGCCGTGATCTTCTTGTGCCATGAGGTGGGCCATTTCTCAGCACACCATTCTCTATCTAAGATGGCCCCGAAACCTTCTCTGCCTGATGCATCTGTTAATAGAGCTAGGTCCGGGCTGCCTGCCCAGGGAGCCCTCCAAATTACAGAGCCGTTAAAATGCTCCAGGAACTACGCCCACATGACCAGGTCCTGTTTCATTCATTTGCTTAGTTTCACCATGTGGTGCTTCTTTTTGACCTTGGCAGTGGCCCTGGCTATCCTTCCGGCAAACACCCTCCCCGCTGGGATGACCCTGGCCACAAAATTCAGTTTCCCCAGGAGGCATTGGATGGATTACAAGGTGGTCCTGTCCTGCCCCACCGCTGGCTGAATTTGTTGTGCTAGGTCACGGACCTTGTCTGTCGGCAGTCTGGACTCCCCTGCGATAGTATCAAGCTCAATACCCAGAAAGGTTAAGACCTGCGCCGGACCCACCATCTTACCTGGCGCAAGGGGGACCCCCAAGAGACTGGCCAACTTGTCGAAGTCCGCAAGGGCCTATTTACAGTCCTGCGTGCCCTCACTCCCTATGAACAGGAAGTCATCTAGATAATGGGTCACCCCTTCCACCCCATAGGTCTCCTGGAGAGCCCACTGCAGGAAGCAACTGAACACCTCAAAATATACACAGGACACAGCGCAACCCATGGGCATGTATTTGTCGTAAAAGTACTTGCCCTCCAGCTTGAAACCCGGCAGGTGATGGCTGCTCGGGTGGACTGGTAGCAAGCGAAAAGGCAGATTCGATGTCTGCCTTGGCAAACCAGGCCCATTTGCCTGCCCTCCTGACTAAGTCCAATGCCACGTCCAGAGTACAATACGACACGGAGCAGGTGCCCTCCTCCAGCCCATGATTAACTGATGCCCCTTCTGGGTATGAGAGATGGTGAATTAGCCAAAACGCCCCTGGTTCCTTCTTAGGCACCACCCCCAGGGGCGAGACCACAAAGTTGTCCAACGGGGGTTGCAGGGGGTTGCCACCCTGCCCAAGTCCCTCTCCTTCTCTACCTTGGCCCGAACTACCTCGGGTCACTTCCTTGCTGGTCTAAGGTTGTCGGCCTCCCTGCTGCCCAGGGGGCCCACATAGGGGATCTTGAAGCCTTCTCTAAAACCATCCAGCAACAAGTGGCTGTCTGGTTCGTTGGGGTACAGTCTGAGGAGGGGCGTGATGTTGGCCAGGCTGACAGGGGACAGGCCTTTGACTGTGTGAAAGGATGCTGAGGAGCTAGCTGTGGTGAGAAGGCTCACGGTTCGGTCTGAGTTGGTCGCGGAGACAGGGTGGGTACAGGGTCAGGCGATGGGTGGGGGGAGGGAGCTTGAGATACTGGTGATCTTCTGGCCTCAACTTTGTTGCCCGCCTTTGCCGGCTGGCTGTCAATCCCGCTTCGTGTGGCAAGAACACGCTGGGTGGGGCCTCCACTTATGTTGCATGCGTGCAAAAACTTGCACGTTTTACCCCAGGTGCAGGATCCATTGTTAAAAAGGCGGCATGTCCCCGGGAGAGACCTCCTAAAACCTTCTGTCTCCTCCCCCGTGTTCTCCCCGAAAAGTCTGCTTGAAGCCCCGTGAGCCTGCCTGAAAGGACCCCCTGGATGAAGACTGTCCCACCTGTGTTTTTACCTGGGATCCTACGCTCTGCTGCTTGCGAGAGCCCATGTGGTCCATCCAAAGCTGAACCTCTTTTTGGTCCCACCCCATCTCTGGGCACTGGGACATTTTCCTCCTGAACTCCCTGTCATAATTCAACCAGCCACTTCCCCCCACTTCATAGCCTCGTTGTGTATCATCCTGGAGTACTGCACCAGACCGGGGCCCAACTCTGGAAATTTCTCCATCGTCACAGCGGCCAAGATAGAGAAAGCCTCGAGCCAGTCCTCTATGTTCTTCTCTGGCCAAGGCTGGTACTTTACTTTTTTATCATCCTCCTTCGCCCCTATTTTCCTGGCGTCAAGGTCCTCCTGACCTAACATGAGCAGGGTATAAATGTCTATAAACTTGTGCCTCCAAATGCCTTCTTTGGCTGCTTGGGGCACTTGCCAGGCCAGCGAGCAACGGCCTGACAGCAGTGGGGCGGAGGTGACTTGCCGGACCGTCGCGGGCGTGGCGATGTGAAGGGGGGCCGGCATACTTAACGTGGGGGCGAGATGAGACTACAATTGTGGCCGCTGTACTGGTGGTGCCCAGAGGTGGCACCTGCCTGGATGTTTGGGGGGCAGCAAGACTGGTGCTGGCGTGCTTATATCTCCCCCTGAGGTAGGGGTTGCCGAACTAACCACGGGAGGGCTGGCCCCATCCTTAGCCACCTCCCGGGTTTTCGCAGCAGTGGCCTCCTGCTGCCCCAACGGCTCACTAACACATGCTGACCATACACTCGCAGCCTCTATCTTCCCCACTTCCCTTGAGCTAATGCTGTTGCCCAGATGCGCGGGGCTGGGGCCAACAGGACCCGCTTTAAGCTGTGACATAAAACTGTTCATAGTGTCCATGAGCTTGGCAAGCACGTCCCTAGTGGCGTAGTTACCTGGGGCCACGGTACTGTCCATCGGTGTGGGCGGCCCCGGGGATGGGGGAGCAGCCAGCGCTGGTACGACTTCCTTTGGGGTCTGAACTGGTCTGCTTCTGGGTGGCAGCAGCGGATCTGCCAGAAAGTCCCTGATCGTGGGCCTGTGGACCCGCTTGGGCCTAGAGGGGCTGCTGTTCTGTAGTGAGGGAATCACTGACGATGCCAGAGTCCTCCTGCTCGGAAGCGTTCATAATGCCCGTGGCTCACGCCAGGCCTTCGGCCTTGGCCATCTCGAAGAAGGTCACCCATTGCGCATCTTGGGAAGTGCCCGGCATCGAGTCCTCCACCTGGGACCTCTTCGGGAAAAGGGGAGGGGAGCCCTGGCTATCCATGCTGAGCTCTGTCGCCATGTGAACCACCAATCTGAGGAGAAACATTTTTTGATCAGCAAATAGGATTCACTGCGTTGCCTAGGGCGGACCTCTCAGTCCTCTGCTGTCGCATGTGCTCCGTGCCCCCACCTTAACCCTATATTTACTTATTGTGCGGTAGCAGAAGTGGACCTGGGGCGTGAAGTGCCAAAAGGCCAGTTCAGTGTGTGCTCTGCGTGCAAGGCTGAAGGGGGGCCTGGAGGGAGAAAAGGAGATGTTAGCTGTGACCGGGGCCCGGTACTATCCCCATGCTCCCACCCACCGGTGTGAGCCTTGGCCCATACCTGCTCCTATTTCATGTTGTTCCTCCCTTTTCGCAGGACCGCCTACCAGGTGCCTCTCTACTGACCCGCTCTGACCTGAAATAGAAAAGAGAGTTGTAATGCGTTCTGGGCGAGCCCTGTGTCATGGAACCCATCGCACGCTGCCGCAGTGCCGCTGGTGGCCCATGGTCCCAGCACCTGCTGTGTGCTCGTGCGTCGCCAGACGCTTCACGGGAAGGAACGAGATCGAGAGACACAGCCCCTGCAAGTAAACATATGTTAGCAAAGCAAGACATGCATTAGTGTGCATTCTCGCCCGGGTCTCCATACATGTCCCAACCTTTGACACAAGGCAAGAAGGGGCAGGCCTGCACCACAGGCGACCAGGGCGCTGCCTGTGCATCCCCGCAAAGAAACCCAAAATTGTTGTTGTTTTCTGCAGATTGATCTAGCGCGAACTCGCCCGATTGTATTGGTGCGCATTCCACGAGCTCCCGTGAGGATACATTCATTATTCGGTAGGCTTGGGGAGATTAAGTGCTTTCCCAGAATCAAGGATGGAACGGGGGACCAGCCATTCTCAGTAGATGTTGCCCCCCCGCCTGCCGCCCCATGCCCCTAGCAGTCATAAATCCTCCTTGCCGCTGAGCGGGACACGAACCTAGCACCCCCTGACGCAAACCTATACTAATGTGTCTATTACATGTGCAACTGAAACAACGCCTACCCGGGTAAAAGGCAGGGGCAGCACAGCAGCCTTGGACGCCTGCAACGCCGCACCAGCGGCAGGAAGTTACCGGCAATGCTCTGCAGTCGCGCCTGCTACCCTTTACGGCATCACCTCCGGCCCCTGCTGCCCATGTGAGTGGAAAGCCCTCCCCGAGGTACAGCAGTAGAAGCAACTGTGTGACATTGCAGGTAGAGAAGGGGACTGTGGGTTAAGCCTTGGTGGCTGCTAGATACCCGAAACCAAGACATTACACTACTGCACCATGCCTCAGCAAGGTAACTCATATTGATGCCCCCCCTACTTCTCACACATACCTATCGTGGGGCTCCCAAGTCTCCCCTATCACACAATTTTCGGGGTGCCTGTTTGTCCCCCCGAATAAAGAGCCAGCACAGAACATCTGCGGCAGAAAGGAAATTTGCATGCAACCGTGGCAACTGAATCCGCGCCTACCCGTGTAAAAGGCAGGGGCAGCACAGGAGCCTTGGACGCAAGGCCGCATGAGCGGAAGTAAATACTGGCACTGCTCTGCAGTCGCGCCTGCGCCCACTACCTTTTACGGCATCACCTCCGGCCCCTGCGTGTGCCGCCGCCGAGGGGGACCGTGCCTCGCCGGAATGCAGGAGGAGCAGGAAATCCACCGTGCCTAACCAGGCCCCTACTGATCAGGCGCGCCATGCCCCGCGGACTGCGTGTGGGGGGTGTATGTCGACCTCGTGTCTAGGCCACCCACTGCTGCGCCGGGCCCATGACCCCCCCAAGAAATTGGGCCCACTATGCCCGCGACTCCCATCCGGGGCGCCCGCCCTGCGGTGTTGACCCATTGTCCCCAACGAGGCCCAGTATTAATAAGCGGCACAAGCCGGGGCAAGCTATGCCCAACCAAGGCTCCGCTCCACCTTCCTGTAGCACAGACTGGGGCGCCACACAGCAGGTGCTGCTCCCAAGCCGCCGGATGCACGGGCCCAAAGGCCCAAGGCAATGGTGCTCGGCCCGTAATGATCCCCGACGCCGCTGGGTCACTGGACACCCAACCCTGCTGCTGTAGCCTGCAGTATTCGGCCACCGTATGGGCCCAGGCCACGCTCGCTCCACACTTATACCAGTCACAGCAGGGGCCTGGACACCCTCCCCTGCTGCTGAGGCCTACTGGACTTAGACGACTCGCGTGTGCCCGGGCCCTGCTGGCCCTGACCCCCCACCCGGAGGGGGCGCAAGACCACCGTGTTCCGACCATGAGGGGCGTGTGCTGTAAAGCAGCTGGCGCCCCGCGCCGACCCCTAGAAACAGCGACTCCCAGAATCACCGTGGGGCCAGGGGCAGCCCTTTAGGGATGGCAAGAAACCGAAGGAAGCTACCCTCGCCTACCCCCTCTCCCCCCAACGGCATCTCACGGCATGGCCAAGCTGCCCTCTGTGCAACCCCGCTGTGGCGACCGCGATCGGGGAAGGGGTGGGGGGTGGCGGTAAAAGGTGTGCGGCGGTGGGGAAAAGGCCGCAATACCTGATTGCGGCAACCCTCCCCCATGGACGAACGATGGGGCGCGGGTGCTGGCTAGACAGGTGCCGCCCCAAACACCGCCCCCACCCCCTCACCAATGTGGGGCTGGGGAAGGGGCCGCTGGCTACCCCGTTAACCGTCCCAGGGAGCTGACCATGCCAGGCCAGCCCCCCCCCCTAAGGTGGCTCGCCTGACCGGGCCGCCCTTCCACCAGATTCAACCTCGTTGGGGAGACCGGGCGCTAGAGGGGGGACTGGACAAATGCACTCACCGTGCAAGTAATGCTGGCAACTCCTGCGGGGCACGTCCTCTCCCCCTTCCCCCACCCGAAATGATGAGCGGGACCTCAAAGGGGTCTCGCGAGGCTGGGCTGTCCCGTGTGCCATCCTGTGGCACCAAAGGGGCCGCCCTCTTAGGAGGGTCCCCTTCGTGGACGTTGGGCATCCCACAGATATCACAGTGCTTACTGCCAGAGCCAGCAGACAGTGTGAGTGAGAGGCAGATTACATTCAAACTAGTTTTTCCAGCTCTTATGAATGTTTTCCTGAAATTAACAGCCTTTAGAAGCAAACACCCTTTTATGGTTCATGTTCATGCTTTGCCCTGATATAGTTCATTACAGGGAATCGGGCATCTCTCCAGGTGTTACCATATATAATGAACTATAGCTATTATTGTAAATGACACATATAATTGCTTATAATACTGCCAGTTGTATATTGGTGTGGGATGATTTATCATATTGTTTTTGTACAGATGTGCAACTATACTCATTCATGTGAAGAAGGAAGCAGCCAAAGATTCAGCCTGGCGGGCAACTTACAGGAGAATGCCCTTGTGCTTTCGTTAGACGCCAAAATGGCATGCGATACAGTGGTGTGGGACTACGTATTTAAGGTGCTGGCTATATTGGGTTTTGGGCCATGCTTCCTGCAATGGATAAGACTCTTGTACCCTGAACCGTTGGCTCAAGTACAAGTAAACAGAGGAACATCTCATATATGGGCTGCACCGCAGCACGAGGCAGGACGGCTCTTTATCGCCACTCAGTTTTTCTCTGATATTGAAGCCCCACACAGCCTGGATCAGACAGGACCCACTGGTTTGTGGTATGCGCTGGATGGACACTTGGGTTGAAAAAATATTGCTTTATGCAGACGAAATTCTACTGTATGTGACAAACCCCATTTATACGCTGGCTAGATTGATGCACATAATTACGTTATTTGGTCGGTACTCAGACTACTCTCTTAATTGGCGGAAGTCCCTAATATATAACCAGAGCCCGACATCCCAGAGATTGTGAAGCGCTAATAGTCATGGAAGGATTCTGCTATCTAGGTATCTACATAACGACTTACCCAGACCTGTTTTTTAGCAACAATCTATGCCATTGCTGGACAGATTGAAGGGGGACGCCTGCCATTGGAGATCCCTACCGCTGACACTAACAGATCTACTTAAATGATGCCCCTGCCCTGTTTTCTATACGTTCTATACAATTCTCCGTTCCAATTTTAAAGCCACTGAGGGTGACATGAGGACGCTTCTATGGAATGGGGGCTAAGCACATATAGCACTGCACAATCTTGCAAGGGGGTGGTATGATGGTGGGATTGCCCTGCCCGATATTCAGAAGCACTATTGGGCAACTCAATTAACCACCATCAACAGGTGGGAAGAGCCCACTTATCGCATGAACAGACTGGTGATGCACCTAAGGGGGCACCTTAGGGCCTCATATGGCAAGCCCAAACCATGACATACTCAAGGCCCAATGGCAATAGTGGTGAACCCCTGGTACACAGCTGCTACCGCCCTGCGATGGAGGTGCAATATCACCCAGACAACACCTCTTTGGGATGCGACTGTGTTCGTTACGCTGGGGACGCAGCCAGGATTCGATAAGTGGGATCTAATTGGCTTTTCCCGTGTGGGTGATTTATGGGCCCATGCTGATGTAATGCCCTAGGTAGAGCTACAGCGTGAATATCAACTTGCCCCAACCGAGGCCTATCGCTAGCTACAGGAGCGACACACACTTAGGGCCGTGTTGCCAAAAGGGGCGGAACTCCCTGAGTCCTCGCCGCTGGAGGACAGGCTGCTAGATGAATATATGCCCCGAAAGGACACATCCATCACGTATAAAAAATTGATTTACAACACTCCTGATGCCCTGCTGCATCTGAGGGAGAGATGGACCCAGGACCTGGACATCCTGAAAGATGATGAATGGGAGGAGGCCCTGGCATCTCCAAGGGAGATAGCCATATGATCGAGGTTTCGCTTGATTCAACTTAAAGTTCTTCACTGTGCCTACTATGCTCAAAATATGATGATCAAAATGGGGAGACAGCCGGATGCTTGTTGTCGACGGGGTTGTGGACAGGTTTGCACATTCTATCATATAGTGTGTAACTGTCCGATGGTGCAGAGATTTTGGGAGTTCATAGTGGCATGTATGAGCGATGTATGTGTTGCAGCGGTGTCTGCCTCTGCAACAAGGTGTCTGCTCAACAGCTGGGGCAAAACAGATGTGACCCATATAAAAAAATGCACATGGATTACCATTGGCTTAGTGGTGGCTAAGCAGAATATTACAAGATTGTGGGGAGCGGAGCAAGTGTCACAGTTAGGAGATTGTAAGAGAGTCATGGACTGGTGTACGCTGGCTGAGAAAGTGGTTTATGAGGGGCAGGGCTGACCCCACAAATGGGCGATGATTTGGGGACATTGGAATGAATATAGAGCAAACATTTGGGCCTTCCTTGACCCCACCGATGTAGAAGGGGGACTGAATTGCTGCGCCACCTCTGTGAGCACTGTCAATTGTGTGCGGGAGTGGGGAAACGTAGGATGACTTGAAGTTGGATGTCATAATGTCAAAGAGATTCATGGGATTGTCAGTGCATAGCAGTGTTCTGTATGTATTCTTTATTGAATTGCCAATAAAAAAGAGTTAAGAAGCCAAAGATTTAAAATTCTATGACATTATAAAGGAACCTGGCCTTCAGGCTTAGTCCTGTGTGTGGTCACAGACCTCCTTGGCGACTTGCAATATTCTTGTCATGTGTGACATAGGGCCCTTTATCTCATACATATTACATGAGAGCCTGCAGCCGTGCTTATCCAAATCAAGTTATGACATCTCTAGTTATCTTTAGCAGTAAGTTGATACAGCAACTCAACTGCTATTACAATTGAATTGTTGTATTATTACGCCTGCTGCCAGAAGCCATAATGAAGCGTGGTCGCACAGTTTAATTATAGCTGCATTTTAAACAAACAAAACTGGAACTGATTTTTGTTCTGGTCTATTTTTCTAAAATAAACAGTAATAAGGTAAAAGGAGATACTGCTAAATGCATGCTATAGGTGATTACAGGAACAATAGAATCTCTCTGCATATGTCTACATATTCTGAGCTACAGCATTTTTCAATCTAACTTGCATAAAACTGTTTTTAATAATTTTTTGCAACAAATTACTATTTGATTTTTGGTATGTATACATTTTGGTATGTTGAATTTTGCACTAAAGATTCCACTATTATTCTAAATGTCTGCAATCAAACTATCTCTTCCTTGTGAAAGAGCAAGACATCAAAGACTCAAGTGGAATTTGAGAGGGTGGTGTGATCAGGCATTATGAGGAATAAAATATCCTCTTCCATATGGAGAGCCATGATTTTATAACAGAACTCTACCTTCGGCATCCTTACGCTATACGGTCATAGAACTCATCAACGACTTGAAAAATCTATATAATGAACATAGGGTTACTTTATGCCCTATATGATGTAGTTTTATATATTGCTGCATGGTGTCTTGTGGTTCCTTCAGAGCACTGTGCATGAGCAAAATGTATAGATGTGATGCGGATGTGGAAGTCTGATCAGTGAGAGGAAGCGGCGGTCCCGTAATATGGGAGCTGGCGATTTGCTCTCCCTGCTTTCTGCCTCCAGTTCATAATAACAATTGGGGGTGGTAGTCTATTCATCACTATTAGTATCATTAAAAAAATGCAGATCCTCGCTGCAGGTGAAGAGCGGTGAGTCTGTCCTATGACTTGTGCAGGTGCATAGAGGTGCTTGCACCTGCCATCAGACAGATTGTCAGTCCCAACCCTGACCTCAGATATCTAGCACACCTAGGTGCCACCCCATTAGTAATGTGCTGCTCTATCACCCATACAGGTATCTTACGCACTTTAGGCTTAAGGCCTGCAGTGCCTTGGGCTGTCTGGTGAGAATCAAGAAACAGCGCTGAAGCCTGCCTGTCCTATGGTATGTACTGCACATGCCTCAGCTTCAAGTTTCCTGCTTCAGACCTTATGCACGAGAGGGCTGTGTGCCAGGGATCCATGCACCAGCAGCTGAAGCAGACCAGGGCAGGCAGCTAAATGTGTGTAAAAAAAAGACAGCATGTGTGTGTGAGTGAGACGGTGTGTGAGCACCTGAGCGAGACAGTGAGTGAGCATGAGAGAGGCAGTATGTGAATATCTGATTGAGACAGTCTATGACTGAGATAATGTGTGAGTGAGTGTGTGAGCATATGCAAGAGTGTATGAATGAGATAGCAAGTAAGCATGACTGAGACAGTATGTGACTGAGTGAGACAATGTATGAGTGTGATAATGTGCGAGTGAGACAGTGTGTGAGCATGTGAATGAGACAGCGAGTTGGCATGTGATTGAACCAGCATCTTAGTGGGATTATGTATATGTATGTGAAAGTGAATGAGAGAGAGAGAGAGAGAAAGTGAGTGTAAATGAATGAGTGAAACAGTGAATGAGAATTCAGAATCAAGACTGCTGAACCGACTTCCCAAACATGCCTCAGTTTCACACCTCCTTCCTGAACTGCACTGGATGACAATCCCTAGGCGGATCCAATATAAGGCTCTTTGCTACATGTTTAAGGCAATAGCCAGAAAAGGGCCATATTACATCCAAGAGCTGGTGCCATCTTACATCCCGTCGTGTACCCTGAGATCCTCCAACTTGGTTCTCTGCACGGTACCGAGATTCCATCGGGTCTGGGTGGGAGGACGTTCTTTTGCAGTGCTCGGTCCAAAACTGTGGAATTCCCTTCCCAAATCCCTCAGTGAACGTACCTCTTTTCTAGCGTTCCGCATAGGTTTGAAGACAGGGCTATTCTAAGTAGATAGTTCTTCTGTTTCATCATGCTAAGCGCCGGGAAACCTTTAGGGGTAGCTGTGAGCTTCACAAATATACAAACTAATGAGAATAAGTGTGTCTGAGTAAGTGGGCATGAGTAAGAGGGAGATTATGAAACAGAATTAGTAAGTGTGAGAGTGCAAGTGTGTGTGGGATAAATGTGTGAGTGTAAGTGAGAATGAATCTGAGTGAGGGAATTAAGTGAGCATCAGTGAGTGTGAGAGTGTTATGCTGGCAAGTCTGCCACTGACCTAGGCGTACTGGAGGTCATTCTTGACATCAGGGGCACCTGTGGCAAAATGCTGGCACAAGCACACTAGAGGAAATTATTAGATTAGAATCAATTCTTGACATAAGGGACATATTTGACAAAATGCTGTCACTGGCATATAAGAGCTCATTTTTGGCACATGGAAAACCAATGGCAAGATGCTGGTGATGGCGTAAGGGACGCAATTCTTGCCTTTACGGCCATAAGTGGCACTGTGAAAAGAAAGACCTCTATTACCTAGAAGCAGATGTGTCCCTCTGTTAACAAAATCCATTCAATGAACTAAGTTGTGCCGTTAAGAGCGTTCTAAGAGAAACACTCTTAACAGGTGTTACCTACTCACATTTGCTGAAATATGGTGAAATAAATGACTCTAATAACATTTCCCATAACTCAATGAATGTAATACATGCACCTGACAGAGGGATCTACATTGGACCTTGGTTTGGCGGTTAGCATGGTCACCCACCTAAATAAAGGATATTGGGAGTCACCTAGACCAGTGGTTCCCAAACTTTTGACTCCTGAGGACCCCACTGAGTCACCACTGGAAGTCGGGGACCCCCAAGCAATTTGTATGATTTAAATTTCAAACGTTAAAACTGTAATTCGAAAAAAATAAACACGTGTGCACACAAAACAAATACTCGAATTACTAAGGATTTTAGGGGCCTATTTACAAAGCTCTACCACCATGGAAACATCACTTTTTGCAACATTCGCGTGTCGAAAGGGGCTTCGCCTTATTTACAAGGCAGCGGTAAGCCAATTAACATGCTGCCTTATAAATAAGGCCCCCTTTCGCGCAATGCTTAGCGTGAAAGGGGTGGGTAGTGGGTTTTGCAGTGTGCGTTCCACCGCAAAACCCATTGATTTTGATGCTTAACTTGGCGAAACGAGGAGAAATGCTTTATTTCTCCTCATTTTTGCTTTTTACATGTGTGCTGCCTTGTGCAGCACACATGGAAAAAGCAAAACGCCTTGCATTGTTTGTGTTCAGGAAGGTGACCCTTCCGGCACATAAATAATCATTAAAAAAATGGCATTTTGTGACTTCCATGTGTGCTGCATTAAGCAGCACACATACAAGTGACAAAACCCCATTTCAAGATGGTTTATGTGCAGGAAGGGGGGACCTTCCTTTACATAAACAATCTTCCCCAGCATGTAGACACCCTTGCACTGTGTTGCAAGGGTGCCTGCATTGGCGCTACACTGCTAAGCATAGCACCAGCACAGGGCGAAATGTAGGGCTGCACTATATTCTTGTAAATATGGTGCAGCCCAGCGTTTCTGAAGTGGCGGCGCGTGTCGTTAAGCCACAGAGGCTTAACAACACGCTCCACCACTTCTTGTGTAAATATCCCCCTTAGTATTGTATATTGAAAGAATTTGCAAAAAACGAAAATTTTAATGGGAAGGTTGGTGCTGCATCTATGTGACTAACTTTTAAATGGTTGGTTTTATTTCGCAGTACGAGGCTCTTACTCCTGCCAGGGCCAGACTGGAAATCCAAAGCAGGCCTGGCAAATGTTTTCAGACCAGTCCCCATACGGTGCACACCAAGTGCATTGAGTCTGCCTGACGACTACAGAGGGGGCTTTGGGAGGCTGTACCCCCAAAGAAATTTAGGAAACAATGGTGCAGTCTACAACACGTTTGTCACTTTACATCACACACATATAGAGACAATTAATCATAAGTGTAAATCAGTGTATAGAAAATGTTACATAAGGCAAAGGGGACTACAAGGTGTAGGATTCACATGTCATTTATACTGGTAGGCATTTTTAAAGAGTGCTTGGTCTGGAGAAGCACAGCAAACTCTGGATTCAGAACATAAGACAGTGGTTAGCATTGACTTTAACAATAAAAATGTATTTCCACCCTGATAAACCTTTTTAGCAGCATCGGGATAATGAAAGACTGGGAAAAAACATATGTTACTAACTTGTACCATTCAGTTTGCAAGCAGCTCTTTGATGACAGTTTATAGGTCACTGTGCTAGATTACGGTTGTCACTTATGTACTGCACAGTAACAAAATAATCTTTGTGACAAAATCAGTAACCCACTCGCCTATGCACATAAAATACTGTTATTTAAAATGCATGGTACACGTTCTTTGCAGTAGGCATATTAACCCTCTGTGCTACATTAGATAACTCAAAGCTGCCACAGGACAAAACTCTAATCTCTCTCTAGCAGGTACATTAATCACTGTGTTATCTTGACACTTTTATTGTTGCTGGAAAACTGCTAATTATACAAGTGCAGGGCTTTCTAAACTGCTGCCTGCGGACCCCCTGGGAAAGTGTCAGGGACCCCTGGGGGTCCCCGGACCACAGTTTGGGAAACACTGACCTAGACTCCTGTTAATGCTGGAAGACGGTACCAATGACAACATGTTTGGCACAGAAGTGCATCTAACCTGACATAGCATGTCAGCTAAATTTGAATTATCCTTCTAAGTCCCAGGCTTCAACCTTTTGCTTATTCCAAATGCTGATTTTCTTCGTACAAGGGATGCAGTGTCTGGGATAAGAAAAGCGCTCTTTTATCTGTAAGAAAACTCAGGATTCACAGATCTGTTCATCAGATGTTTTTTGCTCCATCTTTACCCACGGAACATTTTATAGCCAAAATAGGGCGGATTTCCTCCCAGTGCTGTAATAAACCAACGGACTCACTGAAATGACCGTTTGCATTTTATTGTATAATTTGTTTGTTATGTTTTCCTTAGTTTAGACCAGAGTGTGAGTACGATCAAAAGGTGTCTTAGTGCTTGGCATGGCGATCTAAACTCTGCAAAGAAGGTAGTCACTCATAAAACACATCGAATACATAAACACTGAAAAAAATCCGTCCAACATATTTTAAAGACCTGTGTTTTGTAAACTGAAAATACAGACGAAATATTTTTGTTGAGTTGTTTAAACGGTGGTAAAGAGGCAAAACTCAATAGATAATATTAGTTGATACCAAAATATTGACTTCTCCCTAAAAGGAAATTCATTCTTTTATAAACAGAGACCATGTTTATTGTTCGGTTTCGTCTTACTATTGTTTAGAATTTGGAAAAATATGCTTTACTTACTGCTACCAAAAGGATGGGTTTTGATCCCTTTTTGCCTCGCTCCTCATTGACAGCATCCCATTTCCAGATATTTTTATTTAGAACAGTTTTTTTCATTTTGCTTTTGCCTACAGAATGTTGGAGTAAATCATTTAATCCTAAATAGGTTTCATCCCAAGTAAAGTGGGACCAGCTACATACATCTCTTTGAGAACAGCTGTCATTTGCTCCTATTTGTTTCCAAACCAGATGACTCTTTACAAAGTTTCAGGGAATGTCTTCCTTTCTGTTCCAGAAGATGGCGTGGGATTGCTATCAGCATAACTTGTTTCAAGCTGTGATGGTACACGATGGGAACAGTGCACCCTGAATGGACGCGCTCTAGACTGGGTGTCCCAGCATAGTCAGTGTCCACGCGCCACCATGTCAACTTGTGTGGGAGTTCCCACAGGGCTGCAACGTTCTTACTGCGCGAGTGACTTCTTGCGTTAATCCCGATGGTCGCCCTGCCCACTCTGTGTGGAGTTTCCTCAATTTGCTAAGACTACACCCTTGCTTACTTTTCCCTGCAGACTGGCAAGATTTCCTCTCGGGTGTTAGTTGGTGCTGTGAATAGGTGTGCCGCTCAGACAGGTAAACTTTACAAATGTTTTCCTCGCCCCTGAGTAACTGGATGGATGTTTGTGTTGTGTATTTTCGTCAGAACAACATAAAAGGGATGCGAAAGTTATGATTTTGAGATGAAAAGCCACGTCTAGAAAGCTTTGAAAACTACTGTTGGTGATAATATTTTCGCACGAATTACTGGAAGTTTGTGAGAGAAAAACGTGAGAACCTCACACCCCCTAGTGAACTATCCAAGCAGTCAGATTCCCAAGGCCACAGCAATGAACCCAGGGGATGTTGCTGTGATGCAGCGCAGAACGTCAAAATCCCCCTTCAGCACAGACCAACTACCTCTTCTTTCGATTTAATTACATACATTCATTGGTGGGGCCAATAACACCAATATACTTACACTCGATTGATCTGTTTTCTGAGGGAAAATACGTTTCATAACGCTGACATGAGAGGAATACCTTTACCTCACCTTTAACACATTGACTTTAAACCTAAGATATCCCTCCCATACGGAGATAGATCATTTAGTTGAGTTGGTACTTGATGATTTACTCGTCTACCTTTGATTTATTACTTTTCTCTTAATCTTCTTTTTCAAATAATCGACACAACACATTTGTCAATTGATCAATTATACTTTATCTAAGAAAATTGAAGGAAATGTTAAAATCATCATCAGCATTTCAGAGCATCATATTTACCTATTCTGGCTAACGTCGTCCTCTAAGTCAGTCAGTCAAAGAGAAATTTCTGCAAAGTTTAGGCCGCAATTCAGTCTCTCATAGTTTCAGGATAACAGCTGTCCAGCAGTGTCACCGTCCTCTCCGTCAGCATAACGTCAGGAAATCAAGTTCGTCAAAGATGAGCGAACCGTTTGTAGTGTCGAGATAGAGCGAGCGAGCAAGCCTACCCTAATTCCCTACCTACTTTTATAATGAAAATACTAACAAAATTGTATCAAGATTGGGTTTAGAGAGTTCTAATTGGTCAATTTCGACTGGCGATGAGCAGTTCTCAGGGTGTCGAAGATGAAGTCATCAAACTTGCTTGTTCCGGCTTTTAAATTGAGCATTGTCTCTTAGTCTTGGACGGGTTCCCGGAATGACCTTGGAGGGTACATGTTCACCCGGGGTCAGGTCCAGGCCACTGTTGCTGGCGGTGACGCATGCGGACTTCACCCAGAACCTCGTGTTGTCAAGGCAGTCACGTTTAACGTCTCGTTCAGCCATCTTTTATAGTCCGAAATGGTTAACTTAAGCAAAAGAAACACAAAAACGTAATTAAAAGATGGAAATGACTAATAAAATGTTATCCCCTTACTAATACTCATGAGTGTGTGTATTTATCTAGCAAAAGCAACATATAACATAATATTCTAAATTTCTACTATTAATATGCTTACACTAGTTAATTCACAATGAATATAGCCATGCAAAGTGCAATTCCCACGTGTATTTCTCTTGTTAATATAGTTGGTAAGTTATCACTTCAAACAGCCTAATAATATTACAATTAACTGATTATTCAGATTAATATAAACATGCAGAATGGGGGGGTATACAAAATTGTGTAATACCCACTCCAGCAATCCCCCCGTTGGTGATTATATCACCATACTAACATAACATTTTGTATACTTTTACGGAAATTTCGAATTGATTTCTTGTTTCATTCATATTTCAGTTTCCCCCGTTTCTTCTCTATTTGCTGTTTTATACATGCTATCTTTTAACTCTTCTAGTTCTATTTCTTTAAATTCTCTTTCTTGTTTCTTATCCCTTCTCCTTAAGTGTTCTCTTTTTATTCTTTTCTGTTTTTTATTCTTTCTACAACAAATACAACCTAGTCTGATTATTAATACTAAGAAAATCACACAAGTTAATGGAAATAATATCTTACCTATAAATGTACTACCTAGTTTTACTACAAAGTCTTTAATAGCTGTTATTTTCTTACCAATCTTCTCCCAAAGACCTTCAACCTCCAGTGGTACAATTTCATCATGCAATTCTGTAATCTTCTTAATATAAATTTTCAAATCTTTACTTTCGTCAGGAATGTAAGTACAACAATGTTGAACTTTCAGCATTCCACAGACTCCACCCTCTTTTGCCAATAAAATATCAAGGGCAAGTCGATTTTGCATTACCATAGCACGCATGGCAACCATTTCAGTATTTACCAATAAGAATCCTCCAGCGGTGCTTGTTGACAAGCGATCTACTACTGTTGAAAGTTTCCTAATTTTGTTCGCATTCAGAGATATTCCCACTGCAGGTATCAGTGCTCCAAAAATGTCACCTACAATTTCAGCCCAAGATTCTCTCTTACTACGTGCTAAATGATTACCTAAACTATGTACACCATCTTCTCCTCTATCCATGTGAATTTTTTTGTGAAAAACCAGGCCAACATAACATGTGCCATACCAATGGTCTGGCAAACGATAATATGCCCTGTTCCCACAAATGAAATACAGTCCTGGAAAGACTGGATCTCTTCCACCTTTAAATCCCCATCCTCCCATGTATGTATCATGGCACTCACTATTCCCTAGAAAATAATTGTCATACGCCGTCTGATTCCTTCTTATACACAGTTTCCCTTTCTGGGGGCCACTCTAAAGCCATAGTTGGATTCGATTCTCCTCTTAAATGTTTCTCCGTTTCTACATCCCAAACCGTTTTCTCCACTTTCCCTTCTGAAACCTTCCTTTGCATTTTCAGTCTCCTTTCTTCAACCATATCCAGAAATGTCTTCTCCTCTTTCTTTAAACTGCAAGTCTAGTAATTTCTAAATATATATTCTAAGGTTAGTTCATTTGTCTCTAAGAAAAATTCACCTAATACTTTTGCGGGTTTTACCTTGTTTAGCTTGTTAATTGCTGGTACTTGTGAAAATATAGTATCTACATCTGAAAAATAATACTCTAATTTACCTGTTTGATAAAACAAACTATCTATTACACTACAGGTTATTCCATATGTTACAGGAAGGTGATGATAAGTCACTCCTTCAGATACAGATGCAGGTAATTGCATACAAACGTAGCAATCCCTTACGTCCATAGTTTTTACATATTCATACAACAACTTTGAAAACACATTGTTAGAGAAATCTGTTATTGACCTGTCTTTATGCAAATAGTTTTTATCTATTCTAGTTGGAACTACCTTTTGAACCTTCCCTATATTAGTTATGTTATCACTATGTCCTTCTAATGTATCTACAGTAACTGTAAATGAAATTAGTAGAGCAAGAATACTCCAAAGAAGCATTAATAATCCTGTACAACAACAACACATTTTGCACCATCTTCTAAGGAAGGTACATCTACTTTTGCTACTTTCTATGTTTGCCATCTTTCTAAAATGAGCCGTGTCTTTTGACTTAGCCTCTTCTACTTCACAACTAGTTTCTAACCCTAGGCTTCTAAGCACCTACGTGGTTCTACCAGTTTTTATTCTTTTTCAGTATCTTATTGTTTTTCCATCAGTAACTTCCTTGTCTTATTCAGTTTGGCATCTCATCATCTTTCACCTTCCCTTCGTTTTCAACATATAGGTTGTCCTGAACATCCGCTTCTTCTCCAATATCGGACAAGATAACTCTCAGGATTTCCAATTCTTCGTCTTCTTCAACCACTTCCGGTACAATCACCTCTGGATTTCCTTGGCTATCCGCCTCTTCCTTCACTTCAGGCAGGGCCACATATGTCCATTCCGGTGATTTATACTTCTGGTTAGGCTTTCTTGTTCATTTGTTTTCTTTGACTACTGTCTGTTCTTCTTCTTTCGATCTTTCCTGACTCGTTACCTCATTCACCTGTTCAGCTCTTGGCGAATTTACACGTGTCAGCCGATATCTCAGTCTCTTTATTTTGTTTGGCCACACCTCGTCTTTGGCCGCTCTTTTCAGTTTACTCCCTTTATCATTCTTTTCAGTCCTCCAAGCTCTCTTTGTCAGAACTCGGCCTTCTGGTATTTCAACTTCGCTTTCCTCAGACTCTCTTTCGACTTGCTTTTTACCTTCAACGAGTTCCTTTTCCACCTCTTTTGTTTTCCCTACTTCTGTCCCTCCTCGAATCTCCGTCATGCAATCTTCCTGCTGACTGCTTGTCCCTGCTTCTAACTGGATGTTGGAGTTCCCTACACCTCCTCGGGGGTCTTCCGCAATAATCTTTCCCTCTCTCTCTGTATCTGGCACCTGTTCATCTAAAGGTGTTGTTTCAGGTGGAATTTCTCTCAATCTTTCATCTGGTACTTCCTTCTCACGGATTTCTTTTATTGTCTCTTCACTGTCCTTTCCTTTGTTCTTCTCTTGTTCTTTCTTGGATGAATGGGCTCTTTGTTCAATCTCTGAGTCTGAACTGGATTCAGAAATCTGCAATCTCTTCCTTAGGGAGTTACTTCTGGGGACCAAAGTTAACCTTGGATCTATCTCCCCCCTTTCAGAATTTTCTCCTTCTTTATCTTTTGGCTCTCCCTCATCTGACTCAGTACTGGATTCTGATTCATCAAAATACTCCTTTTCTTTACAGTCAACTGGATTTGGAATCCTCAAAGTATGACTTGCATAGATCCAGTTCTTCAATCCAGCGCACTTCACAGCTGTTGTTGTAGTCAAGATGACTTGCCTTGGTTTTCCCCACCTGGGAACCAAACAGTTTCTTCTTCTGTGTACTTTTACCCTTACCCAGTTCCCTGGGCTTAGATCATGAGCTGGCTTCTTTTCAAGAGTGGTGGCATCCGCTCCAACCTGATGAAACACAGAATGAACTGCGTCAGCCAGGCTTTGACAGTATTCCAATACCATGCCATCAGTTATTGTCATCAGCTTGTTGACTGGTATAAATACATGTCTTATTGTGCGTCCCATGATAATCTCATGAGGACTCAAACCAGGAGTTCTGTCTGGTATTGATCTAATAGTCATGAGTACTAGAGGCAAGACATCAGGCCATTTCATACCTGTGGCTAAACACATTTTCCCTATTCTGTTTTTGATAGTACCATTCATTTGTTCTACTACACCAGAAGCCTCTGGTTGGTAGGCACAATGCAGTTTTTGTCGTACATTCAATGCTTCACAAATCAGTTTTATGATCTCATTATGAAAATGTCCTCCTCTGTCTGATTCAATTGTTATTGGGAACCCAAACCTAGGTATAAATTCCCTCAACAATAATTTTGCCACTGTCATTCCATCATTTCTTCTTGTTGGGAACGCCTCTACCCACCTAGAGAATAGGCACACCATTACCAAAACATACCTCAATCTGTTACAAGGAGGCATCTCAATGAAATCTACTTGCATCCTGGTAAAAGGCCCTCCCTCTCGGCCTATTGTTCCTAGACTCACCACTGTCTTTCTTTCTGGATTGTATTGCTAACAAATTAGACATCTTTGACAGATACTTTCCGCCACAAGCCTGAACTTGGCATTATACCAAGTTTGTTTAAAGGACCGAATCATGGCGTCTCTCCCTATATGTCCCTGTCCATGATACGTCCATGCCATGGCAGACATCATGCTATCAGGCATTACTGGTCTTCCATCTCGATAGACCCACACATGATCTTTCTCTCTTGGTGCACATCCTGCTTTTACCCACTGTTTTACCTCTTCCTCTCCTGCTTCTTCCTGCAATTGTCTTACCTCATCCCAGGTTCCCACAGTGTTAGTAAACATTGGGAAACATGAAACCAATTCTTTTTCCTTTGCCCGATTGATTGAATTCTGATTTCGTGCACAATACTGTGCCATGTCATTGGCAAACTTGTTTCCAGTGTCAATGTAATCACCACTGCGGCTATGAGCAGCACATTTTACCACAGCCAATTGCCTGGGCAGCTGTATTGCCTCAAGCAACCTTCCAACCATTCAGCATTCCTAATGGGAGTCCAACTTGAGGTCAGGAAACCTCTTTGCAGCCAAATTTGGCTGAAATCATGGACCACTCCGTAGCCATACTGGCTATCAGTTTTCACAGTCACTCTCACACTTTTCCCAATCTTACATGCTCTGGTCAGGGCGATAAGTTCAGCTACTTGGGCCGACCTTACTCCTTTCAAATATGATGCTTCCATCACTGCTGCAACTGTACATACTGCATATGCTGCACTTAGCACTCCATCATCTGTTCGCAAACAGGATCCATCAACAAACATGACATAATCACTTTCTGGTAAAGGGTCATCTTTTATGTCAGGCCTTGGTTTTGTACAAAAATCAAGTACATCCAAACAATCATGATCTGCTTCATCTCTTACCTCCACATGCTCCACATCGGGCAACAATGTTGAAGGATTCACATTCACGCATCTCACAAGACTCACATTTGTTGCGCCCAAAATTACCTTTTCATACTTAGTCAGTCGGCTGTGCGTCATATACTGAGTACGACTCCTTGTTAAAAGAATCACCACATCATGAGGCACAAACACTTTCACAGGATACCCCATCACAATTCCTTCACTCTGTTCCAAACTTCGACATGTAGCAGCTACTGCTTTCAGACACCCAGGAAGGGCTACAGCTACTGGGTCCAACATGGATGAAAAATACGCAATTGGTTTCCTCAGTTTTCCATGCTTCTGTACTAGAACAGAGAGTGCACATCCATTTCTCTCACTGCAATACAACTCAAACTCCTTATCATAATCAGGCATACCCAATGCAGGCGCTTCACACAATCCTTCTCTCAATTTCTTGAATGCTGCCAACTCCTCTTTGTTCAAATCAATTGGATCTCTCACATCACTTCTTGTCAGTCGTACCAAAGGTTTTGCAATCAAGGAAAAATTTCCTATCCATTGACGACAATATCCAACCATTCCCAGAAACATTCTCACTTCCCTTTGGGTCATTGGTGGACTCATTCTTTTTATGATCTTGATTCAGTCCACGGTTATTTTCCTGTGTCCTTTCTCAATGCTGTGTCCCAAATATTGGACTTCTCTTTTACAAAATTGTAGTTTTGATGGTGACACTTTTAGCCCTCCATCTGCCAAATGATTTAACAAAGCTACCGTGTCTACCTCACAAGCTTCGCGAGTTTTCGATGCCACAAGTAGGTCATCGATATACTGGACTAGTACTGAATTTTCAGGCATTTCTAGACTCTCCAAAGACTTCTTCAATAGCTGATTAAATATTGAGGGGCTTTCTGTATACCCCTGTGGAATTCAGCACCACGCCAAAATACGCTTGCCGAAACGAAATGCAAAGATTTGCTGGCTGTCATGGTGTAATGGGATGGAAAAGAATGCATGGCACAAATCAATCCCTGTGTACCATTCTGCGTCATGAGGAATTTGATATAAAATCACAGATGGATTCGGTACAATGGGACAACATGGTACAACAATTTTGTTTATCTTTCTCAGATCTTGCACTATTCTGAACTTCCCACTAGGCTTTTTCAGTCCCATTATCGGTGAATTACATGGGCTACTCATTATTTCTCTCAATATTCCTTGCCTTATCATTTTCTCAATCACAGGAGTAACTCCTTCGATTATTTCAGGAGTCAATTTATATTGTGGAACATTTGGATAACTTACTCCTTCTTTTACAGTTATCTTTACTGGATCTTTATTCCTCATCAATCCTACATCTTCTCCTGTGAAGTCCCAAACTTCTGCTTTTACTGATTGTTTCAATTCTTTTGGCAGTTCGTCAGGATTGAATACAGCATAGGCTCCTGTAATCTCTTTTTCTTTATTTGCCAATGTCATCTTATATAGCACATCATCATCAGGTGTTTCAAAGGCTATTCCATCTGGAGTACAAAATATAGTGCAATTCATCTTGCACAATAAATCCCTACCTAACAAGTTCACAGGACTAGTGTCACACACTACAAATCTGTGCATTTCAGAAAATTTCCCTATACTAACTTTAACTGGTTCTGTAAGGTAAGTTTTAATCTGTCTGTTGGAGACCCCAACTACTTGGATCGTTTCATCCGAGAGAGGAAGATTCTTAACATCAGCTGATCTAACAGTTGATCGAGTAGCACCAGTATCAACTAGGAAAGTAATATTTTCATTATTAACTTTTCCATCTACAAATGGGCCTGTCTGGTGTACTTCTAGAGTTGCGCCAAGTACGCACTCTTCTTCCTCCCTTCGGCACCGTCAGTAACCCTCTTCTGAATCGCTTTCATCGCGTTGCAGCCAATACTGCGAAGCAGCGCTAGCGCGTTGCGGCTTATTTACCTGTTCTTCGTTGTAGAATCCATTCTCCTTACTATACTTCTGGCAATTTTTGTTCTGTGGAAAAGGTGGTTTTGGTACCTGATTCTGTTGTGTTACACCCTGCTGTTGTCGTTGCTGTTGACCACTCACCTCATTCTGCACCTGTGGATTCAAGGATGAATTTTCATCATTAGTACTTGGTGGATTTTTACACTCGGATTTCCAATGCCCTATCCTACCGCAATTATGACATGGAAATTTCTTCTTAGCTTCCTCAATATTCCCATTATTTTTCCCAGGATTAAATCTCGGTTTTGACCCTGCTTGTTCCACTAATTGTGCTTCCTGTATCTCTGCTACTTCTGTGCCCACATTGCCTTCTCTTTTAGTTTTCGCTGTTTTGCTTCAATTTCATCACTGAAATATTTAGCATGTCTCAGTACTTCGTCTATTTTCTTGTTTTGCCAATCTACCGTATGCTGTTTTATCATTTCACTCATTTCTGGACGAAGACCATATACAAACCTGTATACGAAATGACTCAAATCCTTGTCACTCAAATTCTCATCTCCACTGAATTGTTTAAAGGCTAAAACTAACCTCTCATAATAGGCATGTACTGATTCTTTGCTTTATTGATGTGTTCTGTCGATTTTCACCCAATCTGTCTCCTTAGGGGGTACTTTGTTCTTCAAAAACGCCATAACCTGCTCGTATTTCTTCATTACCTCAGGGTCTGGAGCTCCTGTCTTAGGATCCCTAGGGTATTCCTGTGTCGGCCAATCTATTACTATTTTACATTCTGTCCATAGATCTGCTGGCACGATTATGTCAAACAAGCTATTCAAATCAATCCACAATACTTTGGATAATTTCACAAATCTGTCTACCTGTCTATACCACTCGACAGGCTTTTCACGCAGTCGAGGGAAGTCATTCGTAAATGACAAAATATCCTGTCTAGTCCATGGGACATGCACATATCCTCCTCCTGGAATCTCTCTCATAGGGCATTCTGTCACAACCTTCTCTTTTTCTCTCATCGGATCGGCTGAAAACGTTTTGTCTGAAACTTCGTCTCGCTTACGATATCATCTGCTCTTCCATTTGTCCACATCTCCCCATTTTCTCAACAAAATAATTATATCCTTAATCTGACCTATTCGTCCTGTAGTATTCATGTTTTCAATGTCAGTGAAATCTACTCAATAGGGTTTCTGTAAGGCTTTTACCTTCTCAATATCAATGCCCATTTCATTTGCCACTTCTCCTAATCTTTCATGAAGATTTTTCGCTCTCCATGTTACACTTTTGCACAGGAATAACAATTCCTCATCTTGGTATGTTTTTAACTTCTCTGTCGGGATAGTTCCTACTATTAATTCTTCCAGTACCATTCGTAATTTAGCTACATCTATTGACTGAGATTCCTTGTCTTTCTTTTGCAAGCTTCTCAACCATTCACTCAACTCCTCTGTAAATGGTCCTACTGGCTTCTCTACATTTCCCTGTCCAAAATCTTTTTGTGTTTCTGACATGGTCTCTATCATTGTCATACGTTTCTCTACACAATTCTGACCTACAAACGGGTTGTTTGAAAAATTCAGTTCAATCATACTCATAGTCTGTCTCCATGGATTCTCATTTTGACTCACTCTTGGTTGTTCAACCGATTTATCACTTTTATAAGGGACTGTCAAACAATGTTCACTGTCTTTTTGTTTGTCAAAAATAGGCATTACTGGACCTATCGTTACTGGTACAGTTACTGCTTCCAGATTCTTAGTTAATTCTCTTATTTTCTCCGTTAGTTCTAGGGTTGTTTTGGCTAATTCTGCTGAATTTTCTCCATCCAATTTTCCTCCAGACTTCTTTTCTACCTCTCTAGTAGGATTGTTTCTTCCTAAATCTTGGAACTCTGGTTCCGATTTTATGATTCGTACTGTTTCTTTCATTGGGGCACTTAGAGTTAATATTTCTGGTTCTGGTCGGTAGGGTGGTGGATTTTTATAGAACATATCATCAAGAACATCATCCTCGGACTCATTCCCTCCATACCCTCTCGTCTCCACATTATGCCTCTTTTCTACACACTTTCGTCCTTCATGCTCTCCTGCAGTTCTTACGGGAAACAAACCCTCAGTCATACTCGCATTCCGCCACCTTCTCATTCGATCATCATGCGTCTCATGTCCGTACGATCTGCCAAACAGATACCTATATCCTCTACCATTTCTCTGTCTTTCTCGGTCATGCATTTCGTCTTCCCATTCCGTCAAGGCTTCAAATTGAGTCGGTCTAGGTCTCGGTTCTAAATTCATCATTTTCTCTCTCAAATTTCTCAAAACAGCCAAATGAAATGAACCATGTTCTGGAAAAGCCAATACTCCGTCCTCCTTTGTATACTTAACCCAGTTGTCTGACCAAATACACTTGTGCAGTGTTTTGTAGTCCTGCGCGTCTCCCGCGGCATGGTGCGCAGCTGGGCCGGCGTCCCCCAACGTAGCGTTACGTGGTGCATCGAGAGCCTAGGCTGACTGCGTTGGATCCGCTGGATCCCTCGGCCTGAACAGGGCGGTCATCTTTGAGTGTAGAGACTGGTCATCAGAAGTCATATATGTATGTATATATATATATAT
Organism: Triturus cristatus; assembly: GCF_964204655.1. Taxonomy (NCBI): domain Eukaryota; kingdom Metazoa; phylum Chordata; class Amphibia; order Caudata; family Salamandridae; genus Triturus; species Triturus cristatus. The sequence goes on from NC_140583.1 coordinate 611,366,229, forward strand.
ATATATATATATATATATATATATATATATATATATATATATATATATATATATATATATATATATATATATATATATATATATTCACTGAAAAAACCATAGGTTTCATATGTTTTTTATATGTAATTTAGCATTGTGAAACAATTTTAACATTTGCTATTTGCACATTGATCGAGTTACAAGACGAAACCAAAACATACTTTGAAGGTTTCTTCTGTGTCTATGACCGAACCGAACTTTGCATGCATGTCACTTTAAGTAAAATGCAAAAAAATGTCATTTAAGATACCGTGAGATGTATTAGCGCGTCATGTGATCAAGGTCCTTCTGGGATCGAAACGCGTCATGCCGACTGTGTTAGTTGTGGCTGAATAAATCTTGAATGGCAACACGGACTCTGTGGTCTGCACTCTGGTTTTTGGCAGTAAAAAACGACAGCTGCTTACGGAGACCAAGCGGTATATATATATATATATATATATATATATCTATTCACTGAAAAAACCATAGGTTTCAGGCACGTTATAGTTAGAAATTAGCATTTAAAAAACCTTAGAAAGGGAAAGTTATAGTTAGTTGGGCATTGCACTCGTACAAAACCCGTGAAATTCCCCCGTTATAGTTAGTTCAGCTAACTATAACTCGCGCCCCCGCAATGCACTGCTGATGACATCACATATTACATCACTCATGACATGGTCAGTGACATCACTGATAACATCACTGATGACATCTCAAATGACCACTGATGACATCACTGGTGACATCATCCATGTGAAAATTTCATGCATCTTCTCACACCCTAATATAACTTTTGATACACCCACTATAAATTACAGGCTGCCTTTCTCATAATCATTGACACTCCAACACCAATAACTATATAACCACTCACTGATTCTTACATCTACACACACATCCATTCACTCACCTGTACAATAACTCATACTTACGGTCACTCAGTACAGGACTATCATATGCACTCATACACCTGTATAGACACTCACACACCGCCACTCATCCATAGAGGTACTCACACACCTAGTCAGTCATGCAAATAATTATTCACACTCCCATTTATTCACCTATACAGTTATACACACACCAGCTCACTTACTGATACAAATACTAGCACATTCTTACGTTCTTATACAATCACTGATACAAGCAAACACTCATCCATGCAGCCACTCTCACAATCACACACTCTCACTTATAGCCATTTATATACTCTAACACACATATATACTGCCTTTCATATATGTAGTTACTTACACATGTACCAATGACATATACATTCACTCACTAACACACCCATACACACACTCACCCACCCATACAGTCCATCACAGATGCACACTTCAAACTATGCACCCAGTGAATCATACATTCACACATCTATGCAAAGAGTCACACAAACCCCACCCACACAAACACTCAGGCACCCATACAGATACTCAGACAACCAATCGATAACTCATATAGACACTTATGTAGTTATTCACAAACCCATGCAGTCGCTTACACACCAACAGACAGACGGATACAGAGATTCACACAATTTAGTCACTAACCCATGCATTCAGTAAGATATGTTTAACCACTCACTTATAGAGTCAGTCACGCACCTAGTAAAACATCCATTCAGACACTTATATATCCACTCATTCTTCCATATGCCTTTCCCTATATATATATTAAACATATTTAAACTTTACAGAAACACAGTCACTGGATGATGTCATCAGTGATGTCATTTGAGATGTCATCAGTGATGTCATCAGTGATGTCACTGACCATGTCATGAGTGATGTAATATGTGACGTCATCAGCAGTGCATTGCGGGGGCACGAGTTATAGTTAGCTGACCTAACTATACCGGGGGAATTTCACGGGTTTTGTACCAGTGCAATGTCCACCTAACTATATCTTTCCCTACAACCTATGTTTTTTTCAGTGCATTTCTAAGGTTTTTTAAATGCTAATTTCTAACTATAACGTGCCTGAAACCTATGGTTTTTTCAGTGAATTTCAAAGGTTTTTTAAATGCTAATTTCTAACTATAACATGCCTGAAATCTATGGTTTTTCAGTGAATTTCAAAGGTTTTTCAAATGCTTGTTTCTAACTATGCCTACAGAGGTAGGACATGTAAAGAAAGAAGAAAAAAACGCACAGAAAGAAGCCAAGGAAATGCAGAAAGAAGCAACAGAAGTGCACAAAGACGAAGAAAAGTGCAGGAAGAAGCAAGACATGTGCAGAAAGAACCAACAGAGGAGCAGAAAGAGGCCTTGTTCCAAAATCATCCTGTGCCCACAACTTTTTCAGACGGGTACTGGTGGTAACTGACTCTGACTAACCAGGCCTAGAGCCAGTGCTATGCTAAAAGACACTTAGAATACAGTGAAAACACCTACATACACTAGGGAACACTATGCGTTGGGGTACCCCTGTGAGTAGCATGACCTCCTCTGTAAGTCCCTAGTACATAATAGGGCAGGGGGATTAAAACTACCTCTTAAAATGCGCTATGGGGCGCGTTTGCACAGTGGTGAAGGGAGGGGGCGCCTGTGGTGACATGTGTGCAAACACGCCCTGTGGCCGTTTTAAGTTGGGAGATTAACTCCCCTTCAATCCTGACGGTCCCTGGGATCCAACTAGCCAAACAGATACCTCCAGTAAGAGCCACAGAGCTGCGTTGCAGAGTGGTGTAAAAAGGGGCATGGCCTGGACCACCTCTCTGCAACACAGCGCAGTGGCGCTTACTGGAAGCACCTTATGGGCTAGTTGGTCCCCAGGGGCCCTCAGGATTGAAGGGGAATTAATTCCCCAACTGAAAACGTGCCACAGGGCTTGTTTCCACACATCACCTCAGGTCCCGCCCCCTCCCTTCACCACTGTGCAAACACATCCATGGCACGTTTTAAGTTGGGGGATTAAGTCCCCAGTCAATCCTGACTGTCCCCGGGGGGCCACTAGGCCACCAGGTACCTCCAGTAAGCGCCACAGGGCTGCATTGCAGAGAGGTGGTCCAGGCCTCTCCAATTCCCCAACTTAAAACGCACCACAGGGCGCGTTTGCAGAGTGTTGCTGGAGGGGACGGGGCCTCTGGCATGCGTGTTTTTCTTTTTTAACATTTTTAAAATTTTGAAGAAGGGGGGCGGTGTGGCCCCCCTTCCTTTTCTATTTTATGGGCCCTGGGGACCCCATCTTCCAGGGCCTGACCCCTTTTTTTTTTTAAATGGAAGGGGGCCACGTGGCCCCCCTTTCAAGGCCATATTGGGCCCCAGGGACCCCATCCCCTAGGGCGTGGCCAGTGGTTTTGTTTTAAAAAAAAAAATTTGGAGGGGGGCTGCGTGGCCCCCCTCCTGAGGCCATTTATGGCCCCGGGGACCCCATGCCCCGGGGCCTGCCTTTGCGTTTTTTTTAATTATGGGGGAGGGAGGCCGTGTGGCTCCCCTCCCTGGCCACTTCTGACCCCAGGGACCCCATCCCCCAGGGCCTGGCCACATCGTTGGGGACCGCGCCGGGGGTCCCCAATTCCCCCACGGTCCAGTGGTTTTGTTTTTAAAAAACAATTATTTGGAGGGGGGCTGCATGGCCCGCCCTCCTGAGGCCATTTATGGCCCCGGGGACCCCATCCCCCGGGGCCTGCCTTTGCGTTTTTTTTTAATTATGGGGGAGGGGTGCCGTGTGGCTCCCCTCCCTGGCCACTTCTGGCCCCGGGGACCCCATCCCCAGGGCCTGGCCACATCGTTGGGGACTGTGGGGGGTTCCCAATTCCTCCACGGTCCAGCCGGCTCATCGCCTCCTGCGGGAGCCGGCATTGCTTTTCTACACGGGGAGCTGCTAAGATGCAGCTCCCCGTGTGGAAAAGCAATCTGGTTTGGTTTTTGGAAGGGAGAGCAGGTGTCCTGCTCTCTCTTCCAAAAAGCAAACCAGAGTTTGCTATGACAGGGCGGGAGCCGCGAGGCTCCTGCCCTGTCATAGCAAACTGCAGTGTCCCGTGGGTGGGAACCCCAGGACACTGTAGGAGCCGGCCCTGGGGGGTGGCGGTCCCCAGGGCCATCATGGGCTCCTGGAGGGGGGGCCGCACTGGACCCCTCACAACATTGTGAAAGCCCTGGAGGGTGGTGGTCCCCGGGGCTGGGGGGTCCGTTACGGACCCCTGCATTTAAAAATTAGTGCCCCGGGGAGGTGGCAGTCACCGGGGCGAGCCCCCCACACAGGTATTTTTATTTTAAAAACAAAAGCCCCCGGGGTTGGCAGCCCCCGGGGCAGCGGGGGGCCGTGCCCCCGCTAATCAATAAATAAAAGCACCGTGGTGGTGGTCCCCGGGGCTTGGAGGGGCCTCCAAGGCCCCCCCCCACAGATTTCATAACAAGCCCCGGGGGTGGTGGTTCCAGTGGCTGCAAGGGGACCGTGTTCCCCCGCAAATATTCATGCTTTGCCCCGGGGGTGGCGGTCCCTGGGGCAGTGTGGGTGGGTTGGACCCCCCCACACATTCTTTCACATGCCCCCGGGACCTGGCCCTTGTGGGACCCCCTCAGCAGGCCTAGGGGGTCAGGGTGTTTCTACCCTGCCCCCTTTTCTTGTTTTACGCCTTTGTTTTTCTCTTTTCTTGTGCCTCAGTTCTACCGAGGCACAAGATCTCTGCCAACACTTCCTGGTTTGGAGTGTTGACAGCCAATTAGAATAAAGCTCGTGATAGGGAGGGTGCACAGATCCACCGCGGCCATAGATATCACTATCTTTATTTCTTAATTTATCAAAAACTATTAATTGGATTTACACCATTTTTAAAAAGGACGCTTTCTGAACAAAGCAGTACCTTTTTGCCAAATTTGGTGCAATTCCGATCAGCAGTTTTTGCTATAACTGTGTCTAAACTTTCCTATGGGAAATTGATTTTTTGACCTCTATTTTTTGATTTTCTCAGGAACTACTGAACGGATTTACACCATTTAAAAAAAGGTCTCTTTCAGAGCCAAGGGCTACTTGTTTGCAAAATTTGGTGTAATTCCGTTCAGCAGTTCGGGCTGTAGCCTGTTTCAAAATTTCCTATGGGAAATAACATGGAGAAAACACGTTTTGGGACCACCCTTTTTTCTCGGCCCCCGCTTGACGAATCACCCCCAATCTTTTAGGATAGGAGCTGACCGGAGTGCCCCACCTGTTTTGAAAATTTTGCGAAGATTCGTCATCCGGCGCCAAAGTTATTGGGAAAAGAATGTTACAAATTTCCTATGGATAATAGGTCCTAACTGTAACTACATACTGGCGACCGCCAGTAGGTAATATATAAATATATATATATATATCTTTTTTTGCATCTTTGCTTCAGGAGAAGGGGAGGGAGGTTAGGCTGTACTGTCGCATACAACGACTGCACCTTTTATGATTTACGGACTTCTTGCCATGCTAACTGTATTTGTGTTAGGAATTTTTCTGCTTGTTGTGGCACATATACTGCATACTAGGGTACAATAGTTAAAACAAACATTTTGAACTTTGTGAGTGAAAGGGTGTGTCCTGCAACCCCGATTCCTGAGAGGGGCGGGAGTGTTGTGTTCTGGGTTGTCTAATCATTTGGTCCTCTGTGAGTGAGTAGGAGGACGAGTGAGAAACTATAGCTAGTCGGTCCTCTGGCTCATGGGTACTCAGGTGATAGGATGATTCAGTCCCTGCCTACTAAGGTTCCATGATACCAAGCATAGTTCTGTGACTCAGCAGAATCCCTGCAGCACTGTTAAAGGTCCGAGATAGACCCTGACTTGCCCGATTACGTTGCAAGAGCCTCCTTTGGAACTGTCCAAATTTCAGCTTCCGGGTAGTCTCAGGGGTGCAATCTTGTTCTTTTGCTCCTGCATTTCTGGGGCGGCTTATAGCAAGATAAGGCAAAATTCCTGCCCTGGCTCCAGTTGACCACTCAACAAATAGGAGGTGACATGAGGGCCAGAGCTGCTGTAAGACCAGTGAATCGAGGCCATTGCAGGCTCAACATTACAACATCACAATAAATAGCTGCAGGAAAGATTGCAACAAATGACCTAAAGGTTGTCTTATGCTAGGAGAAAAGAGTTCCTAGAGAGCAAAATATAATTTTTTCTTGGGCTCTGCAAATCTTAGCACCGGAACTGTATGATAATAACATAATGTCAAATCCGGAGAGTAATTGTATGTAGACAGGAGAAGAGCAGCAAAGAGGTCAGAGCAACAGCAACATATTATTGGGTGCACTACATTTCAAAAGACATTATACAAGGCACAAAATGTCCTCCAGAAATAGACATGCATTCACATGTGTACAGCTCCATTCCTCCCTACTTTTTTGCAATGCATCCTCAATGAGTGCCTGGGAGGCTATGCCAAGGTGCACAAAGTTAATATACATGTCCATGCTGTGTAGAATGGAGGACATGTCAGGATATGACTTAGTGTGCTCTGTACTGGATTTAAACATTCTTGGATTGGTTTAAGCTCCTGATGGAGTTAAGTGTTCTAAGAATAGGATAAGGTGCAGGTGCCCTGGGATAGCGCATAAGGGCATTATGAAAGGGCTAACATGCTATAGGATAAAGCTTCAATGCTTATTCAGGGGTGTAACTACAGTTTACTTAATTTAAGCTTGTGTTGGTATAATGCTTAAGTGCTTATTTATGGGATGAAACACTCTGGGATACAATTGTATCCCTCTAGAATGGAATTTAAGTCCTCTGCATTAGGGTTTCAGAACTCCGGGATAGAGTTTAAAGTCCTTAGGACAGGCTCAATTGCTCTTCTATTGATGTACATTTTCAAAAATGGGGGGAAGGGGGATTATCTGGTCTAATCCCTATGTTTCAGACTTTGGAATTAAACATATTGCTGATGGGGATAGGGTAATTGATAGGGTGTTAAATGGTAGCGGCAGTTTCAGTCGGTATCCTTTCAAGTATTTGCCCGGCGGTAATCGCCTCTCATACCACTCGATAATTTACCAATAAAAGAGGCAGGCGCTGGAGACTGGAAGGCAGGAAACAAGGTTTTATTCCGTCGGAGCAGAACACATCAGATCAGACAGCAAGGTATCGTCACGAGGTGCTCTAACTGCATCTCTGAGACCTGGTCTCTTATACACTGGTTTATTGCTTTATTATACATAGTACATTCTTGAGATTCCCTTGATGTGCGGGGAAATATCCCCTGAAGCCCCGGCTCAGATCCGATCCCACACATGGTTACAGTAGAGGTTCCCACCCTACCCGCAGTGGGAGATGGCTATCGCGCAGCAGGGAATTCCGCTAATTCCCGGGGGTGTGTGCAACCGGCCGGGTCTCAGGGGGTAGGGGCTTTGATTCTACTGTAATCCCTTTGATGTGGGGTGTTTCCCTTACAGTAGGGGCAATAAACTGCATCCGCAGGGCTAGGTGATGGCCTGGGACCAGTTCAGACAATGGGGCGCAGAGGAAGGGGGGTTCATCAAAGGAGAGGCATGACCATGTATGGGTTGTCGGTCGGAAGTGGTTCCGTAGCAGGGTCGCGCAGAAGGAGAGGGTTTATGGCCTGTACGAGAGAGCGGGGGTCGCCAGCGCGCGGGGGATGCTTGCAGCGCCAAGGGGACCGCGCTGGCGATTGACAATGAGTGGGGTGCCTAAAATGGCAGCCGTGCGTTCGCTGTGCGTGGTGCTGGGGAGGGGCAAGATGGCGCAGATAATGTTCAGTTTGCAGGCTAAATTTCCACAGTCCTCCCTTTTAACATATCTCGCCAGCTTGTCCGGCCAATATTCACCTTTGTTAGCCTTTCAGTTACAGTATCGTCAATGTTCGTCACACATTTTAAAGATACAGAGTCGTTAGGGTAGGCTGGAGTAATCTGACACATTTGTACATTGTCTCATACAGTTTGATAAAGTAGGCGAGGAGGAAGTACATTCAAAGTTGCAGTATAGTCGTGTACATGGCTGGTGTTGTATGAATGTTACTATACAAAGTTACATTTTCTTAACTTCTCAGTGTACAGTCGGAAGTGATTGATGCAACATCATGAAAACTCGATAAGAAGATAGTTAATATAATAAGGTGGTTGGGAGAGGTTTTTCAACTTTGACATGGGTTCTTCTTTCCAGTGTCCTTGTTTCATAAAGAGCTATCACTGGTAAGCCCTCATTGTTGTTCTTCTTTCGTTGGCACTGTTGAGCACCGGAGGTGGAACTAAGGTCCAGCTCAAATCCGATTTCTTCACGTGGCAGGGTGCGACCACTCACTGTTCTTTGATTCCAGTCCTGTTTCCCAACACAGTTCACCACAGGTACTTTTGAGACAGGGTGCCGGCCTTTTGTTCCTCGGTAGTAGGTCAAAGTCATAGTCCAAATGAAAGAGGAAGATAGAATGGGGTGGCATGGGATCGGATCAAAAATGCGGACCAAGGAGAGCAGAATCTTTTCAGCACTGGGCCCATCAATCGGGCCCGACGGGTTGAGACTTCAGGCACGCTGGTCAGTGAGCAGGGGCCTCGATGTAGCCCTTCGCGCTCATCGTTCTGATAATGGTGCCTCGTCTCACACTCTTGTTGCTTCGTCGCTTCCCCCTTGGTCGATGTCATAGATGATTTATGATCCGCAGCCAGACTGTGCGTCACATCCGACCCCTCTCTTCCGATGGCTGCAGGTTATCCTTGAATAGGTTATAAGAAACGAAAATCTTAGAGATCTTGGCAGGGAAGACATTTACATAGTTCATTCTCTCTCCCAACCACTGAGTAGTTGCGGAAATGCTCTTATCTGTTACTACATGATTGGTGCCTATTAACTCTGATGTTAATGTGCGTGTTACTAATCTATTAATTACTGCTGTGGTGCAGGGTTCTGTGGGTGTCCCTGTCCATCGTCTGGCCTTCTAGGTGTCGGTTTCTGCGCCTTATAATACAAGGTTTGGTAGTACCCGTAAGTGCGGGGTGCTACTGTCATGCGTTCATGAGTATCCTTTTCATACAGTAGGTGACCCTTTATCAGCTTAAAACAGGGCCATTAGTTGTTTCGTTCGGGATACTCTGAGACGGCTTAGTATAGGGCTGGAGTTATTTCTGGGAGAACAGGGTGCTTTAGACATTCTATTTCGGGTTAATTGGTCAGGAGTGATTCTGGGTGGTGGAGATGGTGTCCTTTGAGAACAAAAACCACTGACATATAGTCCCCGTGTTGAGGGTCAGATTGGGAGACATCAGTCGTCTTACCTGTCCTTTCCTTCTCGGCCGATTAGGCTTAACGTTTGCAGAAAGGAGAGGTAGTAATCGTGGTAAAGTATGGTTGTTTTTGTTTCTGTCAATTTTGTTCGAACACCACCGTGTTCGGGCCAATTATACACTTACCAAAGAGGTGTATGTCGTTAATTTATTCAAGAAGAAAGAGGACAAGAAAGAGCCTTTTGCGAGGGAGGGGGAGAGAGAGTGAGAGAGAGAGAGACGAGAGAGAGGGAGACGTGTGCAGAGAGAGAGAGAGAGAGAGAGAGAGAGAGAGAGAGAGAGAGAGAGACGTGTGCATCAAGTAGGCTACTTTGGCGTACATACGACACAAAACAAGAGAGAGAGAGATGGGTAAGATAATAGGCCACTTGGTGCACACACAACATGGAGTAGCATGGGTCTGTTCCATATAAGAAAACACAAGCGGGGAAAAGACATAAATTCGGTGACCACGTACACACAAATGCCGGATAGGGTGTGACAGTACATGCATCAAGACGGAGACTCGGGGCTGCGTCGAGCACGGGGACCTCTCCTTTCCTGTCCTCTATTCCTATGCATGCTGCGTACCTTCAGTATTTTGTAGTTCATCTTATGGGTTGTCTGACCCTTTATTCTCCTCCCTTTGATCGGTGGACGCGCACTTCAATCATACAATGACGCTCTCTTCAAGTGATCCGAACATGAAATGCATACACATTCATATCGTATAATCGTAGTACACACGCACAATCATATCATACAGTTTTTCATGTTCCCAATGGTGGTCTGTAATTTTACGCACTATCTCACAACGTTTGTCTATGTTTTCCCTGATATTGAACTTGGTGCGGTCCATGTCCACTCCACTCTTCAGTCGGAACTTCGTCGTGACCTATAGAGGGGAAATAAGAGGGGAGGGGAGGTGCAGTATTCAAAATACCCCAGCGCGCGCAGACACGAAAGGTTCTACCTACCATGTACCAGGCTAGCCGCAGGGGTGGGTAATACCACGGACCTATTATTCTTTAGTTCGAGGCAAAGATGCTCTAGTTCATTCATTTCCTAAATTCGGGTTCCCTGGTTGTGCATGTATTTCTCAATTGGTCGTGTATTATGGTGCAGGATACCATACCTTGCGTGCGACATATACCTTAAGTTATAGTTCATTATTGATTCGACAATTCTTGGAAAAAGGGCAGGCATGATGGGTACAAATTTCGTTAAACAAAAAGATTTTTAGGCAAATTGGGTCTGTATTATCTGTATGCTTTCGCTTAGGAGTAACAATCATTTATTTAAGAGAAAAAACCTTCAACAACCCAGATGATTAGTCATGACACTGATTCCGTAATTCCTTTTTAAGAAGCCCTTTATTTAAAACAATGTCAGTGTAGAAATACGGGCCTACAGCCGCTATAGGCCGGCCACGGTGCAAGAGGCGTCGAGCAACATGAGCAACACTAGATTAACATAAAAGTCGGTTCCCCCCTCTCCCCCATCGTCATGTGTGAAAGCATCGCATACATGTATATATATCTCTTTTTAACACGAATGTCATGTGACTGGAACGCCACAAGGAGTTGTAGGCCACTCCTACATCAGCGCCATCTTAGGGCGGGGTCGGGCCAGTGCACAGTCTAAGTTTTTCCATGAATTAGCAGTTGAACCAGAGTTCCTTTCGGTGGTTCGAGAACTTTCGTTAGCGTCAACTTTGCGTCAGCATGGCGTCACTGCAACCTTGTAGCAATGCCACGGTTTGTTCTTAGGGCGGGGCAGCAGGCGGGTTCTTCCGCCGACGCTTTACTGTCTCACTGTATCAAGCGGAGGCAAGGTGGCTGCCGCCCGGGGGCAAAAAGAGCAATGGTGGTGGTTTTGTCCTTACCGGAAGTCCGCAGGAGTCGAACGTCAAATGACTCCAACCAATTCTGCAAGGCTGAGGGGAGCGTTCTGTCAAGGGTGGGGCCCATGCCCTAGCAAACAAGCTTTCGAGTCCAGAATTGTCTCACGGTGGGCCAGGCCTGGAACCGGAGGGGTCAACCGCCGGAGTTCAAGGGCAGCAGTAGCAGCAGCTCTTCGGTACAGTCACCGGAGAGGAGCCAGCAGCAGAAACAGCAGCAGTTCGGGTGGTGCTGCCACCGGGGTGATTCCAGTAGCAGTGACGACAGCAGTTTGGATGGTATCACCACCGGGGTGGGTCCCCGATTACCTTGCTGCGGGGGCCCACTCCTCACGTCGGGCGCTAGCGGCAGTCCTGGTGAACCCGGTGCTTGGGTGGTTGCCTGGCGGCCGCGTGCAGGGGTGCCGGCTCAGCCGAACGGCGAATGAAGTGGCAGGGCGCAACTCAGCTGGCCGACGTGTGAAAGGTGTGGTTTGGGGTGCCCTCATCTGCTGGCGAGCCTCCACCTGGGGGGGTGGGGGAGGTCCGTCCGCGTCGCCTCCCCCCGCCAGGGCACCCTCCGTTATTGAAGGAAGAAGTGACTGGGAAGACCCGCACAGCGTGCCAGGGTGAAATTCAGCAGGCCGATGAAAAAGATGGCTGGGTGCAGCTTAGCTGGCCGGTGAGTGAAAGACGGTTGGGTGCAGCTTAGCTGGTCGGCGAATTAAAGACGGTTGGGTGCAGCTTAGCTGGCCGGAGAGTCAAAGACGGTTGGGGTGCCCGGCGAGCCTCCACCTGGGGAGGTGGGGGAGGCCCGTCCGCGTCGCTTCCCCCCGCCAGGGCACCAACCCTCATTAAAGAAAGAAGAAGAGAAAGCGGAAAGGCCCGCACAGCGTGGCGGGCTCCGCCTTGGTGTTGCCAGAACTTCGGCGCTTCGTATAGCCTCCGGCCTATTCGCACAATCGCTCGCCACTGATGTCAATGGATTTTTGCATGGCTTTTATAGCCCAAAGTCAACTAAGAGGGACCGCCCAAAACAGGCCAATGTTGCAATTTCGAGGAAGGAGAGGCGAGGACGGTGTCACGTGGACGTTAAGGCTTTGGGATGGAGGTTGCAGCAGACTGTCATGTAAATAGTTGTTTTAAAACGTGTTTTAACCTGTTTACCCTGTTGGTGTGTTTGTTATATCCTATAAGTTATTAAAATGTTATAACTACATTACTTCGTTGGAGTGTTTGTACATATTTGTAGTTTGATGACGAGCACAAGGAGGTTACTGTGCAATCGGAAAATTAACATAGCCCAATTGTGCGCGATCTAGCCCTAGTTTGGTGACGTCGATGGTGGGTGTCAGCAGGCTTCCGTTTGTGCGGGATTTTGTCATGCTTATTGGGCGGGGTGGGCAGTAGGGCAGACATGTTTAGGTAGCGAGAGTGATGGAGTCGGGCTACCTCGCGGTCGTCTCGACCGTGAGCTTGACTCGTTCCCTTGGTTTCATATGTCCCACAAAGGGCTAACTCCTAGCGTTATTTTAGTTTTTGTAAGGTCAAAAAGGATCCTACCAGTGCCTTTACTATCTTGTCGATTCCTGTCCGTTCATCCTTAGTTAATCGATTCATTCTGGTGGACTCTCTCTTTCCTATCTCATGGTCGACTGGCGTTGTGGTTGACGTTGGGTTCGGCACAAGAGGCTCAGCCGGCGCGGAGGCCGTGAGGGCCGAGGCCCTTGTACTGCTTTTGCTCGTGTTCGGGGGTTGTGGGTGTTGTACTATTGATTGGGAGGGTGCATACGGAGGGGGCATGTAAATGATCGGAGGACCTAACAGTAACTCGTCATTCGTTCGCTGCTTGGAGGACAACTCAGGGTAGAGCAAAGAAGGGGTCCTAACAGCGTACTGGCCTGAGGTTTCGGGTTCCTGTCTTAGTTTAGTTTCCCTTCTCTCCTTTATGTCTTCTTCTAACTTTCTAGCGGCAAGGTGAGCTGCCTTTCGTAATTCCTTTTCTGCTTTTACTTCTTCCCTCTTTTTCCGTTGCGTTGCTTCTTTGCGCCACATGCCGATACTGTCAAGCATAGTAGGCGTCGTCTTATTGCTACGCAGAGCTATTTCTAGCGCTTCTATCTTATGGTCGTCGAAGGATCCCATCAGTGGCCACTGACTTTCGGGGTCCTTCTTGGTATATTTATGCCACAGCTTGCTATAGGCTACGGCGACTAATCCATATTTAGTGAACATGTCCTTATTAGGGGTGCCTTCCAGTGGAGCCGGATGGTTCACCTCTAATAAGCGGTCCAGGCAGAACCAACTACCAATCAGTGGGGAGAAGATAGGCATGACGGGTTTCAACGGGGACAAAAGTCAGCACTACCTATCTTTTCACTGCTTGCAAAGACTAGACAGAACATCTCTATTCTTCGTTATTTGTAAGCAGAGAATACCTCCAAAGAACCAATATCGAACAACTAGTGTTCAGACAATCAATCAATCAATCAATGGGGAGATAAAGATAGGCACGACGGGTTTCAACGGGGACAAAAGTCTGCGTTACCTACCCTTCACTATTTGCAAAGACTAGACAGAATATTCCTATTCTACGTTATTTGCAAACAGAGAATATCTCAAAAAGCACTATTCTTCAAAACAATCAATGTTCGGACAATCAATCAATGGGGAGATAAAGATAGGCACGACGGGTTTCAACGGGGACAAAAGTCTGCGTTACCTACCCTTCACTATCTGCAAAGGGAGAGAGAGAGAGTATTTCTACTCCTCCCCGTTTGTAGACAGCGAATATCTCAAAGAGAACAATCAATGAGCACAATCAATGAGCAATACTAGTATTTCCAGAGCATTAAACAATCAATCAATTATTTCTCAATTTGTCGTGTATCACGACCTTACCCGGACCGCGTGGACAGTTTCTCGTCTTCCGCCTCCAGCGCCCGATCGTCCTTTACTCTCCGTATTTGCCGCGGCACTCCTGATGGTTCCCAGTCAGGACCGTAGATCACTCGAGAGAGGTCTGCTCGGAACCAGTGAAGTTCGGATGATCGGCTGCCAGACGAGGGTCTATTGGGCAGGAGCTCTCCCGATCGTTGCAGTCGTTCACTCTGTCGTCGGGACCTCTCCCACTGGATCCACGTGTCGCTGTTGGGCCCCACGTTTGGGACGCCAATTGTTAAATGGTAGCGGCAGTTTCAGTCGGTATCCTTTCAAGTATTTGCCCGGCGGTAATCGCCTCTCATACCACTCGATAATTTACCAATAAAAGAGGCAGGCGCTGGAGACTGGAAGGCAGGAAACAAGGTTTTATTCCGTCGGAGCAGAACACATCAGATCAGACAGCAAGGTATCGTCACGAGGTGCTCTAACTGCATCTCTGAGACCTGGTCTCTTATACACTGGTTTTGCTTTATTATACATAGTACATTCTTGAGATTCCCTTGATGTGCGGGGAAATATCCCCTGAAGCCCCGGCTCAGATCCGATCCCACACATGGTTACAGTAGAGGTTCCCACCCTACCCGCAGTGGGAGATGGCTATCGCGCAGCAGGGAATTCCGCTAATTCCCGGGGGTGTGTGCAACCGGCCGGGTCTCAGGGGGTAGGGGCTTTGATTCTACTGTAATCCCTTTGATGTGGGGTGTTTCCCTTACAGTAGGGGCAATAAACTGCATCCGCAGGGCTAGGTGATGGCCTGGGACCAGTTCAGACAATGGGGCGCAGAGGAAGGGGGGTTCATCAAAGGAGAGGCATGACCATGTATGGGTTGTCGGTCGGAAGTGGTTCCGTAGCAGGGTCGCGCAGAAGGAGAGGGTTTATGGCCTGTACGAGAGAGCGGGGGTCGCCAGCGCGCGGGGGATGCTTGCAGCGCCAAGGGGACCGCGCTGGCGATTGACAATGAGTGGGGTGCCTAAAATGGCAGCCGTGCGTTCGCTGTGCGTGGTGCTGGGGAGGGGCAAGATGGCGCAGATAATGTTCAGTTTGCAGGCTAAATTTCCACATAGGGGAGCATTCTTTTTTATTTTTTTTATTCTTTTTATTAACATTCATTGATATAAAATATACAGTACAGAGGATTCAGCATAACTGTACATGGTGAAGACAATCAGCAGTTACATATTACGACATTGAATTTTCATGGAGAGTTACGGGGCGGGGGTATCGTCCTGATCAATGCTACGTGGCAGACTGCATATATCCCCTCAATATGAGTTCCTCGGGCTCCATATTCTGGACCATTGTTTGGGGCACCCCCGGGCTGTATAGACTGTCTTTTCTTTATGCATGCACCAGTCAAGGTCTTTTTCCCAGTCTGCTATTGCGGGTGATTGTGCCGCTCCCCAAAGCTGTGCAATGTTCCTCTTTGCCTCCATTAATCCAAGTGTAGCCCACTGTGTTTGAGGAGTGTTCAGGTCGGTAGGTTCCCATATATTCAGGAGGCACCTACGTGCCTCTTGGCGGAGGATGACTGTGAGTACTTCACTTATTACTTCATGTACCTTTTGCCAGTAGGATTGAATGTGTTCGCAGTCCCATATTATGTTGATAAATGTGCCTAATTGGCCGCTCTGTCTCCTACATTTTCCTCCTTCGGCCCTTCCCATCTGTACCAGTCGGGGTCCTATAATGTATACTCTGTGGAGGATTTTGAGCTGTACTAGCCTAAGCCGTGCTGGGATTGTAACCATTCTTCATTGTCCAATTCGACACCATCTCTTACCCATTTCTCCCGCAGTGTTTGGAGGGGATATGCCATATTCTTTATCTTATCTATTAAAGATATGGTTTTCTCAGGTAAGTGGCCATCTAGTACTCTATCTTCCAACGGAGGACTCAGGAGGGCAGGAACCTTTTGAAAGAAGTGATTGAAGTGCATGGCGGACTTTTGTGTATCGAAAATGTTCCGAATCAGCGAACTCGTGTTGCTGTTGAAGGGTGGTAAAGGTCTTCACCCCGCCCCTCTCCCATATGTCTTTAACTTGTGAGATCCCAATGAGTTCCCATCTATCAAATTCCTTTGATCGCCATAGATCTCCCAGCTGTTAGCAGCGGAGTTGCTAAAGTGAGTTTTTTCCCCCATCAAAGGGATCCAGTGGCAGCATGCCAGACGCTAACTGAGTGTTTAATAGGGCCTGTCAGAGGGTATCGGCCAGGTTTTGAGTGGAGCGCCCTATTATAGTTCCCCCCAGGGAGGAGCCACCTTTCCATGTTATATCTGGGGTCATCAGGTCGGCCATATGTACCATGGTTAATGGCCGCAAGATGTGCCGCCCAATAGGATTTCTTGACGTCTTGTAGGCTAATGCCCCCATCATACCAGTTTAGTGTACGCTTGTGCAAAGCGATGCATGGCTTCCCATCCCACAACAAGTCCCTCTGGAGACCCTCAATTTCTCTAAAGTACGAACTCGGGACAGGATCAAATGAGTTCTGCAATGCATCTAAAAAATGGGGTAACAACATCATTTTAAAAAGAGCCGCTTTGCCCAATAGCGATGGAGGAAGATTACGATTGTAGTGGAGTGTTTGATATAGGGAGATAAATATTCCCAAATATTTGAAACCCACTGTACTAATTTGTATTGGGCAGTTTCGCGGTGGGCAGGGCGGGTCTCCTTTAAGGACGTACAGAAGGGATTTTGTCCAGTTGAAGGAGAACCCAGAGTATCTGCTGAATATAGCTAGGATGTCTAGGACTGCCACCAGGGACCTCCTGGGGGAGGCCAGTACAATAGTATGTTGTTTGCGATCCTCCCAATCTGGGGACCAATACAGTCCTCGTACCACTGGATCCCTCCAGATCCATGCCGCCAGTGGTTCCAAGGCTAGATCAAACAGAAGAGGTGAAAGCGGGCATCCCTGACGGGTCCCACGACTGAGCGTAAATGTGTCTGATATTTTGTTGTTGACCACAACTTGCGCCATTGGCTCGTGATACAAGAGGCATATCCATTGAGTGAAGCCCGGACCAAAACCCATCTTTGCGAGCACTGCCAAGAGATAGGATCATTCGACGGTATCAAATGCCATAGTGGCATCTAAGGAGACAAATATAGCAGGTTCTTGAATCATGGCCGCTCTGCCCAGAACTCCATGGACTCTGCGCAGGTACAGCGCTGTTTCGGTGTGGCATGAAGCCTGACTGATCCGGGTGTATTAGGCCCCCAATTATTTTTACTAGACGATCAGCCAGGAGCTTGGCCAGAATTTTGGGTTTTGCGTTTAGGAGCGAGATCGGTCTGTACGAAGCAAAATCAGTTTTGGATTTACCCTCTTTATGAATGGTGACGAGGGTGGCCACCCTTTGATCCATTGGCAATACCCCCTGCTCCTTGCTCTCATCAAACATGGCTTTCAAATATGGAGCTAATTTGTCTGGCCTGAGTTTGTAGAGTTCGATGGGAATGGCATTTGGACCAAGGGCCTTTCCTGAGTTTAATGATCGAATTGCTAGTGCTATTTCGTCCGATGTCAGGGAACTGTCCAAATAATTATGATCCTCAACTGAGAGTGTGGGGAGTGTTGTGTCTCTCAAAAGCTCTTGAGAGTCTTCTTCAGTATATGGCGCCACGGCTGTATACACAGCACGTAAATGGCTGGCGAACCGGTTTACGATATCCTGTGGGTCTGTTATGGGAGCTTTACCTGTATCCCTAAGCTCAGGAACCAGTCTGCTTGCCCACTCTCTTTTATCAAGCCAAGCTATGAGTTTCCCCGCCTTGTCACCCAGGTCATATATTCTGCCCAGCTTTTCCCTCCCCAAAGTTTAAGCTCTGTCAGTCACTAGTGCCTTATAGTCGTCTGGTTTGAGATGGAGTGAATGGAGTGTCTCAGGTGTTATCTCAGTTTCCAATTCACTTTCCATCCGGTAAATCTCCACCTCAGCGTCCGAGATATCTTTCTATCTGTCCTTCTTCATTCCAAGAGGTGAGCATTCTTAACATGCTTCCTCTTTTCTTCGAGTTGATTCTCTCAACAGATTAAAGGAAGATTGTTTAATTGGTGGCAGCTTTTTATAGTTTCTGGAACAACAGCCTGGGCTATATCAACTTTAAAATCAATGTAAACCTTCTTTAGTGAGAACCTGCTCTTTCACCACAAGTGCATTATTAACCACAAAGTAAATCCTTTGTGGTGGAATAGATACATTCAGGAATAATAGACCATTCGTAGGTAACTACTATTCTTATCACTTGTTGGACTTGGCTTCCTTGGCGTGGTTCCCCCTGTCTTTTTGCCTTTACCTCCTGTGTGTTTGATGTTATGCTGGGCTTCATTTTTCCTGGTTTATATACACTGGGCCCTTTATCACTGCTGATCAGTGCTAAAGTGCAAGTGTTTCCTGTGTAAATTGGGTTTCTGTTATCTATGATTGGCTTATTTGATGTCATTGTAAGTCCCTAGTAAAGTGCACTATGTGTGCCCAGGGCCTATAAATCGAATGCTACTAGTGGGCCTGCAGCACTGGTTGTGCCACCCACATGAGTAACCCTGTAAACTTGTCTCAGGCCTGCCATTGAATTTCCTGTGAGTGAAGTTTTAAACTGCCATGTCGACCTGGCAAGGGCACCCACTTGCCAGGTCCTAGCCTTCTCTTTTACTACATGTAAGTCACCCCTAAAGTAGGCCTAAGGTACCCCCATGGGCAGGGTGCAGTGAACCGGAAAGGTAGGGTATGCACAGGTGTGTTTTACTTGTCCTGATAGTGAAATACTGCCAATTTCGTTTTTCACTATTGGAAGGACTAGCTCTCTCATAGGCTCTCATTGGAGTTGACTTGTAACATTTTACAAGAGTAACTTTCAATTGGGAAGAGCTAGAGATTTGGAGTTTGGGCTCTCTGAGCTCAGAATTCAAAATCACATATTTTAGTAAAGCTGGTTTTCAAATTGTGTGTTTGAAAATGCCACTTTTAGAAAGTGGCCATTTTCTTGTTTAACCATCCTGTGCTTCTGCCTGCCTGTAGAATCAACGTCTGATTTAGACTGTTAGGGGCCTGTTTGTGCATTCACACTAGACAGTCACACTTAGGGAGTTGAAGTGTGCCCTGCATATCCTGATGGCCCATCAACAGTCTGATGGGCCTTTCTGAGCTAGAGTGGTAGGGGGAGTTGTCACATACACCTGAATAGGACTGTGCCTGGCCTCTTACAAACCCCTGGAGTGTGTCTGGAGCCAGGACCAGTGGTTCCCGTGGACAATGTGTGTGTTATCTGGTAATGGTTAGCTCAATGGCAATGTTTCTGAGTGAGGAGATGTCGGAGAGAGAAAAGAACCATCTACAGCAAGACATTTATGAATATTTATGTTTTATGTAAATACGTAATCAACTTCATCAACAAAGGTGCGGGGTGTCCCAAGTGAACCAAAATATCAAATTTGTGACAGTTTGTAACATACAAATAGGTTTAAATAATACAGAAACGACCATGCCATAATATTCAGTAGTAAAGTCACAGCGATGTAGTACAATGTTAGGGGCTGAGGATTGTGTCGACGGCATTTTGACCCCACCATCAATAGGGGGTCTCTTCAGGACCTAACATGGAGGGACACCTGAAAATGATAACCAGGGGATCATTAAGTAAGTCAATATTTTCTTTATCTGGTCTGACCCGAAGGTAATTTCCTTGAATTTGTAACATATATCAATGATGTTCAAAAGTATCTAACTTTCACTTCTACCATACACAAGTCAAAAATCGCCTTTCTTGAGCTAGCCCTTAAACATCAGGAAGGACCACTATACACTTGCCTCCATAGAAAACCCACGGAAAGAAATATTCTTCTATCATATACCAGTAATCACCCCATGGCCCTGAGGGATGGATTACCATTCGGCCGATTTCTACATATCCGTAGAAACTGCTCCCACAAAGAGGATTATATCAGAGAACCACAATCCCTAAAAGCAAAATTGATCGCAAGGGGTTATCCCAACAAAATAGTGAAGAACTCCCTCAAACGTGCATGCTTTTGTCCCAGAGAGCAAATACTCATCACCAAAAACAAAACCCACCTCGAGAAATTGATCTGTGTTACCACGTTTGGTACACATACAAACAAGATCCACAATCTGATAAAAAAAACTGGCCTCTCATAAAAAACATTTATCCCACAATAGAATCACCAATGTTTGCGTTCAAGCGTGGCAAAAACATCAAAGACCATCTGGTGCACTCTTCTACACAATGCAGCACTAGTCAAAAACCCAGAACATTAGAATCAGACTGGGGCCTTCCAAAAGTAAAAGGTCACTACTGATGTGGCAATTGTATTGCCTGTACTTTTTCCTTTGACACTAAGATCTTTCAACACTGTAATGTCAGACAAGACTTACATTTTTTCTCCAACTGCAATACACGTAATGTGGTTTACTGCATATGGTGTCCTTGCAATATACCTTTACCAAAAAATGGATATCTTTTTGCAGGACCTTGAGGCTTTCTTAACTAAGGTATTAGGATTGTATACATCAGTTACCCCAACTCTTTTTATTTTGGGGCTATTAGAGAGCACAGAGTCAAATGAAAGAGCTAGGCCAGAGGTAGGCTTTTTGTTCATTGCAATGGCTATTGCTCGCTCATGTGTTACTTCTCAATGGATAAGTACTGACCCTCCTACTTTTTTCAACTGTCAGTCTAGAATGCTGGCTATTTATAATATAGAATCTTCAGTATACAAGCTGAGGGGCAGAAGAAAAAGGGAGTTTGGGCAAAAAATGTAGGCCCCAATCAGAAGCTTGGTTAATTAATAGGGGGCAACCGAATGACATGTTGGAGGGCTGGCAGTGTGGACACCCAAGCTAGGTGGCCGGAATGGATTACGTACCTTCGTCTTGTAACTGCCTGGCGGGAGATTGTTTTATTTATTTTATATATTTTTTACTAATGAAGTTTGTAATTACCAACCTATTTATTGCACATGCACTTTTTTCCTGTATCGATTGCAACCTATGAGGTGATCCGAGCTGCTATTTCTTGATATTTTTTATATATTTTGAATGAATTATGCATTTTATCTCTTCTCTCTTCATTTACTTGATGCACTTTGTATTATGTCTGAAGACATTTGCATGACGTGTTAAATTAACTTTTTTCTGACTTTTTGCAAATGAGCCTGGGGCCTTCCAGAAGTAAAAGTTCACTACAGGTGTGGCAATTGTATTGCCTGTACTTTTTCCTTTGACACTAAGATCTTTGAACACGGTAATGTCAGACAACACTTACATTTTTTCGCCAACTGCAATACACGTAATGTGGTTTACTGCATATGGGGTCCTTGCAATTTATCCTATGTTGTGCAAACCTCCCAACCTATTAAGACATGCATCTGCTAACACCTCAGCAGAATAAGATGTTCAGTACTGAACGCACCTTTGGTAACTTATTTAGTTGAGAAGAACCATACAGCAGATGATCTCAAATGGCAAGTTATCGACAGGGCTGCCATTCCCGAAAGAGGAGGAGACTTATCACACACCCTACAAAGACTGGAATGCAGCTGGATAGAAACGTGCCAACTCTATTACTCATGGACTAAACACTGCTGAGGAATAGTGTGGCTTTGTAGCTACTCTATCAAACTGACTTTACATTCAGCTCTCGAACTGTAAATTTCATTAAGCAACGTAAGGAGATCTCATGCTCCTGTTCTTTTAACACGTATTAATCTCTGTATGTTGTTTTGTTACAACGTAAGGAGATGTAATTCTCCTGTTCTGTTAACACGTATTAATCTCTGTATGTTGTTTTGTTTACAATTACCCTTCTGTAACTACAATAATTCATTGACATGTATGTGGTTCTTTATAGATATGTACCAACTATGTATTCTCCCACTAATCTATGCCCTACCCATGCTAACCCGTACCGCCCCTTCTCTCCCTGCTCTTATCTTTATCACAATTCTCCTCACACACAATTGCCAGGCTGCCTTTGCATATATTGGCATCTATCTATGGAGATAGAAAACATTCTGATCACCCATTAACAGCTATGCCCCTACCTGTCCTCATCATTTTGATGTCCAAATTGTCCTATTTCCTTACTATAATGAGTACAACTGTCCGTCTCTTAAATATAACTGTGTCCATGATTTATTCAGTAAGGATACGAAACAGTAGAGATAGTAAAAATCCTCAGACAGCGCCCTCAACCGCCAGTGATCACAGAGAAACACGACAATCATACGCTCCTCTCTTATCCCTTAAAATGCCTGTCACGCAGCGCTGCACGTGTGTGTCTGGATGCAACGTCCTAACTATAAATAGCTATACTACAGCTGCTCGCGGCCACACGACAATCTTCGAACAGAGGCTGACCTCGGCGGTCCTCCTACATCTACCCTCCAACCTGGAACAGCAAAGAGGCTGACTACGGCGGCCTCGTGCACAGTGTACACATGATATTCTTCACACGCTGCTAATAACAGGTGAGCCTCTTGGGACTTGGCTATACACATTGTTGCTGCCGGCACCACTACATCAATTGGTTTTTGTGTCTCTCACTCTCGCCAACGATTTCCCTTATAGATACCTTCTGCAAACACGGATCCCTGTGATTTTTCAGTATAGTTACGGATGTTGTATGCAAGCATTACGCTGACAGAACTGTCAGTTCTCTTCCCCTCACTGGGGTAAGTCGCAGCGTATCACGTTTATGAGCCAAGCGATCCTTTTCACATCACATCCAAGCTCACATGTTCTTTTTATTTCCCTCCCCAATTAGTGCCCAGCTGGGCTCCATGTGAGTACCTCTTTTACAATACACTTCCCTGCTGTGTGAACTAATCACTCTGACAGTTGATCCACCTTGTTTCAGGTACGACAACCTAACCTTCTACCATCGGTAGTTTTCTCTTGCATCTCTCCTTTCTTGACCTACTTACTGATCCCCTGGTTATCATTTTAGGTTCTGAAGAGACCCCCTATTGATGGTGGGGTCAAAACGCCGTAGACACAATCCCAAAACAAACCATTCCTCAGCCCCTAGAACTGTACTAGATGGCTGTGACTTACTACTGAATATTATGGCATGGTCATTTTCGTATTTTTGAAACCTATTTGTATGTCACAAACGGTCACAAATTAGATATCTAGGTTCTATGTTCACTTGGGACACCACGCACCTTTGTTGATTAAGTTGATTACATATTTACATAAAACGCAAATATTAATAAATGTCTTGCTGTATATGGTTCTTTTCTCTCTCCGACATCTCCTCACCCAGAAACATTGTCATTGAGCTAACCATTACCAGATATCACACACATTGTCCACAGGAACCACTGTTCCTCATTATATAATAGATACCCTGGTTCCATGTGAGTAGGGTGGCCCTTGTTTTCCTACACATGAAGCCAGACCAGGCAGGGCAAGAACTTGTGCACTACAAAGACTATCCTTTGAAGAATGCCTACTTCAACGGCCAAAAGGGGTATAAGTATTGGACCTAAAACCCCAGACTTTTAGAACACTTGTGGATCAAAAGGAGACTCTGCCAAGAGGAAGATCTGGAGAGCTGTTAGGAGGAGTGCTACCCCTTTGCTGTGTTTAGTTATTTAGTTATGCATTTTTAAACAGTGTGTACTTTACCCAAAGGTGTCAGAGTGCTTTACAATAGAGCAAAGTAAATTACATAAGGAAAAAGAGTAACAAGGTATAAGGTATCACTACTTATATGTACAACAGATGTGGTGTGAGTTACAGATTAACAAGTTACATATTCACTCAAGATCACATATCAAGAAAAGGTGGAGCGATTAGGGTTACACAAATGCATAATACATATTTACAAAAGTGAGACAGAGAGACGTAGTAGCTCTCCTGAGTGTCATGTAACAATCGGGTCATGACCAGGGATGAGAGGGCGTGTGCCTGGTGGCGAGGAGAATTATTGATCGAAGTGTCTTTGGAAGAGAAGAGTTTTAAGATCTTTTTTTAAAGTCCGGAAAGAGGTGGTGGTGCAAGTGGTCGGAGGTAGCTAGTTCCAAATTCTAGATGCATTACCTGAGAAGGATTACGCCATAAGTCTTTCCCTTTTGAAAGTTGGGGTTTCAAGCAGTGAATTTTCAGCATTGTGTGAAGGTCTGGAGTCGCCTGATAATTTGAGTTTGTTGGCCAGGTAGTGAGAGGTGGAATTGTGTATGGCATAATGGGTGATGCAAGCAGTCTTATATATTGACCTGGCTTCAATGGGAAGCCAGAGAAGAGAAATCAGTATGGGTATAATATGGTCGGTTTTTTTGCCCCCATAGACGAAACGCGCAGCTGAATGGAGGAAGGATTTTAGAGGAGATAGGTAGGTTTTGGGGAGGCCTGCAATGAGAAAATTACAGTAGTCAAGTCTGGAGAGTACCAAAGTTTGAACCAGAGTTTTCAGATCTTTCTCAGGAATGAAACGCTGAATCCCCCAGAGAAGGTACAGGTGGAAGCATGTGTTCTTGGCCATGGTGCTGATTTTGGAATTGAGGTTGATTCTTTTGTCCAGGATGACCTCTAGGGATTTGGCACTGTCAACAATGGTAGGTTTGATGTTAAGAATGTTCCAACTATCCATCCATGATTGAACAGGCGGTGGAGAGTTTGAGATTGAGATAAGAAGCAGTAGCAGCTGCTACCAGATGGAGTAGTGGGGCGGCGGTGGGAAGTGGGTGAATGAAAAAAAAAGGACTTACCTGGAACGGCCGGCCACTGCCTCTCCTCTGTCTTCGTCCTCTTCATCTTCCCTCGTCCTGTCTTGGCCGACAGCAGGAATGATCCGGCACACAGGCTCCCCTGAGACAATCCAACTGCTTTGGCCAGCCCCGTCCACCACTGACTACAATAGGAAAAGTGAAATGATAATAACGTTACGTTATTATCATTTTATTTTTCCTTTTGAGCAGTGGGGGGCGCTCCTCTGCCATAGCAGAGGAGCAGCCACTGATTAGAAGGAATTCCACTTTGGAGGGATTCAGAATTAAATAATGAGACTTCATCCATTCTTGGATGGAGTTGAGAGTGGTAGCGAGGATTTGAATGTTAAAAGGACATCTTGAGGTAAAGTTGGGTGACATCAGCCAAGAGGTGATAATGGATCCCGGACTTTTTTTTGTTGTAGGTTTCCCAGTGGTTCCATGTCATTATTTAAAAGGGTGGGTGCGAGGATTGAGCAGTGAGGGACGCCTTTGTCCACAGCCTTTGATGAATTCAGACAGTTTGCAATTTTAATCATCTGAGAACTGCCCGTGAGGTATGATTCAAACCATTTGAGTACTGTGCCTTCAAATCCCATTCTTTGTTTTAGTGTGTTCGGACAAGTGTTAGGGTTTACAGTGTCAAAGGCAGCAGAAAGGTCCAGAAGGATCAGGAGACCGGAGTTGCCTGAGTCGAGCATTCACAGGGCATCATTGATAACTTGCAGCAGTGCTGTTTCAGTGCTGCACACTTGATGTGGCAATTGTATTGCCTGTACTTTTTCCTTTGACACTAAGATCTTTGAACACGGTAATGTCAGACAACACTTACATTTTTTCTCCAACTGCAATACACGTAATGTGGTTTACTGCATATGGGGTCCTTGCAATTTATCCTATGTTGTGCAAACCTCCCAACCTATTAAGACATGCATCTGACAACACCTCAGCAGAATAAGATGTTCAGTACCGAACGCACCTTTGGTAACTTATTTAGTTGAGAAGAACCATACAGCAGATGATCTCAAATGGCAAGTTATCGACAGGGCTGCCATTCCCGAAAGAGGAGGAGACTTATCACACACCCTACAAAGATTGGAATGCAGCTGGATAGAAACGTGCCAACTCTATTACTCATGGACTAAACACTGCTGAGGAATAGTGTGGCTTTGTAGCTACTCTATCAAACTGACTTTACATTCAGCTCTCGAACTGTAAATTTCATTAAGCAACGTAAGGAGATCTCATGCTCCTGTTCTTTTAACACGTATTAATCTCTGTATGTTGTTTTGTTACAACGTAAGGAGATGTAATTCTCCTGTTCTGTTAACACGTAGTAATCTCTGTATGTTGTTTTGTTTACAATTACCCTTCTGTAACTACAATAATTCATTGACATGTAGTTGGTTCTTTATAGATATGTACCAACTATGTATTCTCCCACTAATCTATGCCCTACCCATGCTAACCCGTACCGCCCCTTCTCTCCCTGCTCTTATCTTTATCACAATTCTCCTCACACACAATTGCCAGGCTGCCTTTGCATATATTGGCATCTATCTATGGAGATAGAAAACATTCTGATCACCCATTAACAGCTAAGCCCCTACCTGTCCTCATCATTTTAATGTCCAAATTGTCCTATTTCCTTACTATAATGAGTACAACTGTCCGTCTCTTAAATATAACTGTGTCCATGATTTATTCAATAAGGATACAAAACAGTAGAGATAGTAAAAATCCTCAGACAGCGCCCTCAACCGCCAGTGATCACAGAGCAACACGACAATCATGCGCTCCTCTCTTATCCCTTAAAATGCCTGTCACGCAGCGCTGCACGTGTGTGTCTGGATGCAATGTCCTAACTATAAATAGCTATACTACAGCTGCTCGCGGCCACACGACAATCTTCGAACAGAGGCTGACCTCGGCGGTCCTCCTACATCTACCCTCCAACCTTGAACAGCAAAGAGGCTGACTACGGCGGCCTCATGCACAGTGTACACATGCTATTCTTCACATGCTGCTAATAACAGGTGAGCCTCTTGGGACTTGGCTACACACATTGTTGCTGCCGGCACCACTACATCAATTGGTTTTTGTGTCTCTCACTCTCGCCAACGATTTCCCTTATAGATACCTTCTGCAAACACGGATCCCCGTGATTTTTCAGTATAGTTACGGATGTTGTATGCAAGCATTACGCTGACAGAACTGTCAGTTCTCTTCCCCTCACTGGGGTAAGTCGCAGCGCATCACGTTTATGAGCCAAGCGATCCTTTTCACATCACATCCAAGCTCACATGTTCTTTTTATTTCCCTCCCCAATTAGTGCCCAGCTGGGCTCCATGCGAGTACCTCTTACAATACACTTCCCTGCTGTGTGACCTAATCACTCTGACAGTTGATCCACATTGTTTCAGGTACGACAACCTAACCTTCTACCATCGGTAGTTTTCTCTTGCATCTCTCCTTTCTTGACCTACTTACTGAACCCCTGGTTATCATTTTAGGTTCTGAAGAGACCCCCTATTGATGGTGGGGTCAAAACGCCGTAGACACAATCCCAAAACAAACCATTCCTCAGCCCTTACCACTGTACTAGATGGCTGTGACTTACTACTGAATATTATGGCATGGTCATTTTCGTATTTTGAAACCTATTTGTATGTCACAGTGTCAAAGGCAGCAGAAAGGTCCAGAAGGATCAGGAGACAGGAGTTGCCTGAGTCGAGCATTCACAGGGCATCATTGATAACTTGCAGCAGTGCTGTTTCAGTGCTGCACACTTGATTGAAGCCAGATTGCGATTCACCAAGAAGGTTGTTGTCCTTAATATTTTGGGAGTGTTGCTCTGCTATGCATCTTTCAGTGACTTTAGCAAGGAAAGGGAGATTGGTAATAGGATGGATATTGTTAAGGCCAATCACATCAACAGAGGGTTTCTTAAGAAATGGGGTCACCTGACCTATTTGTGGGCATCAGAAGCGAGCTGTGTTGCTTTGCTGGGTTGGCCTGCTTCTGTCTTGGAGAGGAAAAGGACTGGGCTTTGTTTTGTATCCTGCTTAAAAAGCAGGGCTGGCACTAGGGCAGTGAGACCGATGCCACGGCACTGGGCACTGGCTTGGGTTGGGAGCGCCATGTTTGCAAGTATATTATCGTTTCAAAAGTACCTTCTACAATGTTTTTTGCCTTCAACAATTTTCAGACATCAATAAAAATGTCAAGATAATTCCGGTGATTAATGTTCTTCCTGGAGCGAGACCGGAGATTTGTGTAGTGGGAGTTATGACTCATCAGGTAGTGCAGTGGTTTAACATGCCTGCAGCAAAGATCGTGTACCATGCAGATCACAAAGTGCATTTAATGTAAATAGGTCAGTGGATTACTACTTTCGTCAGAGAGATTCTTTTGTTACTTGCAGTTTATAAGTTAAAATCCTAATATAGAGCAGTGAGGCATTAACTCATCAAAGAGCTGCATGCACACTGCAAGGTATATATTAGAGTTAAAAAAAAATGTGCCCAATCTTTCATTATCCTAATCTTGCAAAAAGGGTTAATTTGGGTATAAATAAATTCTTATTATTAAAGAGAACCCCCTAACCGTGGTGTTACGTTTTAAATTTTGAATTTGTGCTTTTTCCAGACCAAGGACTCTTAAACTATACTGCCTCTAGTATGGATGACGTGTGTCCTACACCTTGTAGTCCTCTGTCTTATGTAACATTTCCTATACACTGATTTACACACTTATGATTGTCTCTGTGCAATGTGTGTGAGATGTAAAGTGCTCTGACACCTTACTCTGGTACGAGTGGTGCTATAAAACTAAATTAATCTGAGAGAGAGTGGTTATGGAGACTTGAGGGGCACTGTTAAATGGTGGTAGTGAGGAAATCCGTGGCCGAGGTGGTCATTGGGGGTCGTCAAAAAACATTGTCGCACAGGGCACCACCAGTGCCAAAGTCTGCCCTGTTGAAAGGATTCTCCAAGGGCCTGTGTGTGCTTGTCTCCTGTTAAGAAGTCTCAGGGCCATCAAGGACTTCACCTGCAGCCCCCTGAACTCCTCAGCTGGGAGTTATGACCCGCCAAATGGTGCCAATTCCAGTTCTGGGCCCTTGGAGGTGGTATGGCTGCTTTAAAGACTTGAAATCCACGCATCGCCCTTACAGCTATGTTTTCACACTGTAAGTTTGCCTTGCAGTTGAAAAACCAATGCATGCCATGGTGTGGCTGAAAAATCGGTGCAGCGTATGTTCGTGGCCAGAAGAGCTGCCGCAGCCCGAATCCAGAGCACTGTGTCTCCGATGTCCGAGACTCTGACTCCAACGCTGCCGCTGAATCGACCCCAGCACATCTGGATTTCCACGCTTCACACCTGTGTGCCAAGTTTCCAACGCATCACCCTGCGGAAAGGAGACTCCTCTGGAAGGCAATGCATTGCTTCGCCTCGCAGTAATGAATCGACGTAATACTTCTCTCGCATGCAGCAGAACTGACGCCTCCATTCCCCTGCGACACAAGAACTGACGCATCAGTGAGTTTTCTGATGTTTTCCTCCCTTTGCGGTTGTTTTTCAAAATTAATTTTGATGCTTCAAAGGTACTTTGTGCTAAAATCAACGCATCCATAGAGTTCTATGGACATAATTGCTTAAACCGTTTTAAAGTGATATCTTGAGTTATGTATGTTGGATTTTTATTGTTTTGGTCTTGTTTGGTTTAGATAAGGATTGGTTATTTTTCTAAACTGGTGTGGTCTCCCTTTGTAGTGTTTTCCCTGTGTTACTATGTGTGTGATGTACAAAGGATTTACATATTGCCTCTGAGATATGCCTGACTGCTCGTGCCAGGCTACAAACGGGGTGAGTAGGGGTTATCTTAGCTGTGTAATCCCCTTACCCTGACCACAAGGAAGGCTCCCTACTTGGACAGGATGCATACCACTGCCAACTAGAGACCCACTTTTCTCCTTATTCTTGTGAGCTACTGCTGGAACTGGCAATGCCCTTAAAAGGAGCTGCTTATTTCTGTCTGGAGAAGCTGGATGGAATACATACATCTTCCTGTCAAGCTCCTTCCAGTTTTCTCAGCAAAAAGCCAAAGGAACAGCCCTCATCTTTCAATGGTCTAAGACTTTTGAAAATCAAATAATGATTTCTTATAACCAGGAGCTATGGCCCCTTCACAGTAACCCTAACTGTAAAACCAGTGGTCCTCAGAGTCAGTACTTTGATGTGTTGATCTGTCTCTTGGACTTACTTTTCTACACTTGTGCACCCTCCAACATTATACTCTGAGTTCATCAGCACTATGCTCATTCTAGAGATGGAAGAGATGGACAGGCTGCCAGTGCATTCAGAAAATCAACATCACAAGGTCTTCACATCTTTGGAAGACACACTATGGATAAGTAACTGAACACATTAAGAGAATATGGGGTATATTCACAAGACAGTGTGATAACTACCGCAATAGTAGCTTAATGTAACTCTCAACATCACAGCCCATCGCGGGTTAATAACCCCGTGTCAACGTGGAATTCACAACAAGTGGGTACCATGTGATAGTCCTCCAAAAACGCGGCCAATGTCCGCAAAACAACCACCCCAACGGAGATAAAAACACAAACCACAACACCAGAAAACATGCGATGAGCCCATCCGTGATTAGGAAAACAGGTATAAGCATCGCCTGGACCGCAAAACACACGGCAGGCAGAAATACGCACTACAATAGCCTGAAAAAGTAAGACAGACCAAACTGAAAACAACAGTCAACCACAATGGAGGCAACCCGAGCCAGCAGACAACCCCACCAAACCCATTGGCAACAAAACATTGTACATGGCAGGCCAAATTGGACAAGATGAATGCAGCCTGAGAACGGAGGAGGACAATGGCACAAAACCAGAACTCCAGCAATGATGCGAAAGGCAAAAACAAGCAGAAACACGCCAACAACAAGAAGACAGCAATGCACACCGGTGGTGGGAGTCCAGTGCCACACCAGGAGCTGGATGACATGGAGGAAATGAAGTCCACCACATCAGTCTGGAGATGGTGTCAGGACTCGGGGACCGGAAACTGCACCAAACAATAGACACAACAGCAACAGGGAGAGGACACAGCAGGGACTGGGGGACGGGGGGAGATGGGCACAATGGCACACATGCACAACTAAGCACAGCACAACAGCAGACAAACCATGCCCACGAGCAACAACACCAACCAGGTGCACAAGTCACACAACCTGGCAATGTCACACCACTGAACAGGCACAGAAGTGAACACAACACCGCCTATAAGGGAGAAGGGTCAGCCAAATCAGAGCTGAAGGGACATCTCTCACACAATGCAGCACACACACATAGGAAGCAGAACACCCCAACATCCAAAACAATGTGGTACAAACACCAACTTGTGCACAACCAAACACAGGACACAAGTGCACACGCCTGGGGCCGGTAAATGGCCATACGCATCTGGCAAAGCACGAAACAGGGACATGATAATGCACATCTACAAACACACAGTCCTGATGGGGTAGCAATGCACGGATGGCAGGGAGCCAGAGAGTCCGTAACACACATTGGCATGTGAATCAAGACATAACACAGTTGGAGACAAGTGAAAGTGTGGAAACTTTATCAACAAGTGCGAGTCAGTACAGCCAAGATAAGTGCCATGACATGTAGACCAATGCAGCAGCATGTCTGAAAGAGGAACGTAGGAAAGCGCCCATGTCCATCTCGGGGGAGTCCCTCACCAACACAAGTCAGTGCCAACCCGCTTTGGTTGTCCGCGCCTGGAACATGAGTCCTGGCCAATGTAGCCATGTCCACTGTCGTCTCTGGACTTGTGACCATATCCACAACCATGTGTCGTGACAAGTGCAATGGCTCACATCGAGTTGTGGCTGCAGTTACCTTGTCACTTGTCCATGAACGCGAGTGCAGCTGCATAGGCCAACATCTCCAATGAGCGATCGTTGGCCACCACATCTGACATGTCATCGACGTAATCCATCAGCTGACCAGGACAGATCTTCTGACTCCAATCAGTGGACCCAATGTGCACCAAAGCCCAATCAGGTAGTGGCTCAATGTGCTCACTGCACACGATGATTCGTGCAATCTCCCAGGTCCAGTTTCCAGCCTGATTGCCGAACATCCATGCATGCCATAAGCGGTCATTCTGGTAACACTCCTGGTCGTGCTCCGACAGGGGGCGCACACACACGTCAAAATCCATGTCAGCTACCGTTATGTTGGAGGGGCATACATCCAAGGACCACTCGAATATGCACGAGCAACAATGTAGCACAGGCTGCACGCAGGTGATGTGCGCAAGGCGGAAGCCCACCCGGTAACTGATCCGCAGCACTGCCAACGGCAGTACCCCCAGTACATGCCGCAGACGTGCACGGTACAGCTCCACGTGACTGGAGTAGACCTTGTGTCCGGGATGGTCTGCCATTCCGTCAGTGGCTCTGCTTGAAGCGGCACTGGCTTGCCCTGAGACAGTCCGGCGGATGAAATGGCACAGCTTGGTGCAATAAGCAGTGTCTGTGTGCAATGGGTGCAGGGCCTTGGGTGGGGTGGGAGTACGTGTGAAGGCCATATCACGCATGCCATCTACGACCAAGGACCACTGCGTGTGGGATGTGTACACTTTGGTCTCACGCCGGGCAGTGCATAGTGTGGGATTCGCAAGCAAATGCCCTCGTACTTGTCAGGGGGTGCTGGGCACAAGCAAGTTCCTGCTCGGAGTTGCAGATGTGCTACACCCTGATAGTACAGACAAAGGACCTTTCATCCCTACATTAACTTTGCCAGCTGCATGCATACAGGAGACATACAGAGGCCGGTCGTGGGTGTGGTGAGACGTCTGCGACCCTGGGAATCATGGATAATATACCCAGCACGATGCATATGAGCGGACTCACTGTGTGTCATGTTGCCACACAGCTGCTCCGCCCTGCCACGGGCACCCACACTTGTGTGCGCTGCACGGTTGCATCACGTGCACTCCTACGGGACACCATTCTAATGCCTGTCTGCACATGTCCAGCGCCATGCCAACAACACCGCTACGCAGCCCTTCAAAGGTGTGCGCCCGCTTGGGCATAGGCCAATGGTCCGGACAGGGCGGACACAGGTGTGCAGCCCATGGCTGGCTGGGACCACGCAGCAAATGAGGACAGGAAACAGACTCATGCATCTGCAAGACTGATACACATCACACCTGGCATGCATGTGCCAAGACCCCGAGCATCCTAGCGCTCTTACATGTCCCCAACAACACCCCAATACAGAGACACACTTACCGCACTTCCTGCACCGGGCCACATCCGGACCACGCCCTGCCCCCCCCTGCCGAACCAGCACATGCAGCCTGTGCATGCTGGGGGGCAGGTGCGGGGCTACATCTCCAGGGTCACTGCCAATGCTGAGGTGACATGGCAATGTCCACAGAAGACAGCACACTGTGATGTTGCAGGGCCCGTGCACATCAAGCTGACATAATGAACACACGGACACACTTGCTCAGATGTTGTGAATGGCTACGGGAATGTGCGCACGGCCACATTTATTAGCAGGCACACTTACCTAGTGACACCTGTGTTGGATGTGTGTGGGGTGTGTGCACACCAGCCGGTGACGGCTGCCTGGTGCAGTCAGAAATCAACAACAGTGTACATTGTAAAGGACACAACCATACAACCATAAAGGCCCCATGATTTGTGCTTTACAGAGTTAGTGGTCCGGATGCACAACGTCCTGCACGGGCTGCCGCCACGGGCTGCTGACTTGCGGTGCACTGGGTCAGGGTCATGGGTGCAGCGCAAGTCCACGGGATGACAAGGGGCCTTGTTGCAGAGTGTCTCTAGGGACAGAGGAAGGTGTACCCCCAGGGCAGGATGCAGAGGGCAGGCCCACGCTGATACATTCACTATTGCGGAGATGAATGGAACAGACACATGTCGGACACCAAGTCCGGTCCAACCAGAAGAAGATGCAGAAAACCACCAGGCTTTGACGCCACCAAGGTCCAACCAGATGGTGCCCATGACTCATTGCGCACAGAGTTAGTGGCACCAGTGCAGTTAGGGGATGCCCCCTGTGATGAGGTGTGTCCAATGGTATGGATTCCTCCACATCTTACCCAAGACACAGTTCCACATGTGTGACCTAATGGACCGCAGTGTAGGCCTGAGGTAGGCATGGGCCATTCACCGAGTGTTGCCGGCATGGGTTGGATGGCCCCACCGGCCTGCGTAGTTCAGGTTCAGTGGCACCACGTGACGCGGACTTGCGATGAACAGGGTTGATGGCACCAGGTCAGTTGTTGATAGTGTTCGGTCACCTCCGTGACTGTGACCCGGGTTTCGTCCGGACTGAGCCGCATCTTCCTCTTAGTCCTCTCTTTGCGACCACTGGTGTGGACTCTGCAATTCGTGATTCGCGACTAGGTTCCGGATTTGGGACCTACTGATCCGCAGGGTAGTCCTGGTCCTTCATCCACGTGTGGCCGGCTGGCGTTGAACAGGGTTAGTGGCGCCATGTGTGGCTGGCTGGTGTTGAAAAGGGTTAGTGGCACCACGTTTGGCCGGCTGGCACTGAACAGGGTTAGTGACACCACGTGTAGCCAGCTGGCGCTGAACAGGGTTAGTGGCACTAGGTGTGGCCGTCTTGCGTTGAACAGGGTTAGTGGCACCACGTGTCACAAGATGCCCATATGGAACTCTGCCTCACTGATCGGGGGGTCTGGTTCTGTGGCCACTTCCCAGGCTTTGGGGTCACTGCCATTCAGGACTCAGGACACAGTTTCACTATGGGACCTACTGGGCCGAAGAGGACGCCAGTGTAGTATGTGGTTGTGGAAGGAGTGATGTGGGCCAGCGTCGGGGGGCCAGCGAAGGTCTGCTGAGGCTGCAGAAGTCATGGAACTGGTGCTCGGAGCTTGCACCGGCACGTGGTGGACCCTCCTTGACACACGCCGGTGTCGGCAGGTGATCAGTGTGGCCTGGCTGCGCAGGGGCGGGCCTGGTGGTTTTGGGGTCCAGCGGGCCGGGGTACGGCAGGCGCACAGGATCGCAGGCAACTCCGCTCACAAGGACGGCATCGGCCTCGTGCTGTGGTGAGAGGCGCTGCCCTGGCAGAGTAGTTGGGCTTTCGGGAAGTGGACCATGCCCAGGGCTACGTGCTTTTTATTCACACCCCTACGCTGGCCTGGTGTACGCCGGGCAATCCCACTCCGCTCACGTTTACGGGGGGACGTAACAGGCAACATTTGGGCGAACTCCCCACTGGCTCGTGGACATGGTTGCGTCCACTGTCCACCACACTCCATACACCAGTGGTGTGTGTCGCCATGGATATGGGTGTGCTCTGCATACTGCGGTCTGTCCAGCACATCTCCGCCACTCTTGGCATTGTGTGCTTTCCCAGTCATGGTTCTCCAGCTTCCTTCACACATGCCTCATTGCAACCTCTCCCCACATTCGGCTAGAGTGTGGCTGAGGTACCATGCCATTGATGGCTCATGTGCAGGGCTTGCCCAGGTTACCATTGTGAGTTGTTCTGTCGTGTCTGGTGTGTGGGCATGTTGTTTGGCATGTTGGTTTAGATTTTGTGACGTGTGCATTCCCAGAGTTGTGAATTGTATGGTTGTGGAGTTGAGGTGAGTGGGGTGTTCATTTTGAACTTGCCAGGGGGCTGTGCATTTCCCTTGGTGCCATCCTGGGGATGCTGGTTGCTGATGGACTGCCGGAGGTTGGAGGAATCGTGCACAGTGGCTGGGTATTTGGAGGCGAGGTTGGTGGTGGTTCCACGGTGTTCGGTTGTTGTCTGCACATTGCTGTGAGATGTGTGCTTTCTATTGTGGTGAATGTGTGCTGTCCGGCAGGGGGCACAGGTATGACATGCGTGCTGTGGATTGCCCCCGACACATGCGTGCATCCAGCTATGGCGTATGGTCCTTGCTTGGTGTCCCGCGGATCCTGCACATTGTGTTGGACGTATAGGGGCTGGGGTGACAGGCTGATGGTGTTGTCCAGGTCGGGTGTGAGGGACTTGGATGTGGCTGGCTGTGAGACTCCTCCGACTGTGGCGGGTGTTGGTTGGGGGGTACCAGGGGCACCCAGGTGCAGAACAGCCAGCAGCTTTGTGTAGGGTGGGATGTTGGTTGTCCGCTGTGTTTGTGCCCTCGGCCTGTTGGGCGTTATTGGTCAGGATGTGTAGGATGGTTGTCTTTTTGGGCGTGTAGTGGGCAACGACATTGTCAGGTGTTGGGTCTGTGAGGCTGATGCATTTCCTGGGGGTCTGCTGTCTTTGTCTGCGCTGCTTCTGTGGTGATCGGGAGGGGGGGTTCTGGGTGGGGTTTGGGGTCCTGGGGTGGTGGCGGTGGGTGTTGTGGCCCTCTTGGGTGTCCGGGCCGCATGACCAGTGGCTCCATGGTATCTGCTACCCTACCGATGTTGCTGTGGGCTGTGCTCCCTTTTGTGGTGCAGGCTGTGGTCCAGCTTAGCACCAGGTCAGAGCAGGTGTTATTTTCCTGCTGCTAACGCGCCTTATCGCCGGTTTTGTGTTCTTATCGCAGTTCTGTCTGGTTGTTGTGAATGTTGTGGAGTTGTGTTGTCGTGACTTTTGGCACGGGAACGCCTACTCTGCATCTCATTAGCGATAGTTGCCGGGGTCTTCTGTGGCGATGTTTTTTACAGCTGCTATCGCGGGTGAACTGGTGCTCTGGGCTGTTAACACCAGGTTGTGAATGGGGTGATAAATTTATCGCAACTTTGGCTGCGATAAAGTGCTGTTACTCGGCGATAGTGCCTTGTGAATATGCCCCTATATTTCCAAGAAAGCCACAGAACTCTTGAGATGTTTGGAAATGTTGGCCGCCATTTAGAAGATATTGAGTATACAGTTTCTCATGATTCAGAGCCACCTTGCTAGGCAATCAAGATACTTTGTTCTTTGCATCCAAGAACCTGCTGCCAGATATTGTGGAAACATTAGAGATAATTTATTTCATTTTTGGAAACATTTTTTAAGGTGAAGCTGAATATAGAGAAATATTCTAAGGAACGTAATTGTAGTTTGGAAACAAATCTGAATAGTTTAAATTGCAGTCTAAGAGGTAATATTGAAAGAGTATAAACTTACATTGTTGTTGTAGTTTGCATACTAAGCTTCATGAGGTACAGAACGGATCCTTATCACCCATAAAAACTGTTAATAGTTTCACAATACATCTATATTGTTTATTTTCCATTTCCAGGCATTTCCGATCTCTACAAATATCCTAGAGATATATCATATGTTACAAAATGTACCTGATTCTAGACAGGGTTAAGCTATTAAATATATCAGTCTTGTCTTATAAGATGACAAACCTGGTAGATATCAGCGCCATCCAGAGAGACAAGTCAGAATCCTAATGTCCAGTGTCTCGGGTTACTTTCGTATTCCAATTTCCCTTTTCCTTGGTCTACTGCTAATCAACATATTCTTTTTGAGTATGAATGTTTGTGAATACAGAGAAGTGCCCAAAAGTTAAATGGTCCAATTGAATCGGGAATTGAACAGTCTTAAGGACCCGAGTTGACCTGATGAGAGACTTCCGGTTTATGGACCAGGAGTTGTTCTCTTCGTTCATAGTGAGACCTGCTATATAAAAACTTTAATCATCAACCTTAGTCTGTTTCCTGCAAATCCTCGAGCAACAGCAGCCTCGCCCAGGAGACCATCCAAGAACCTATGCCAAGTCTCTGCTGACGCCTGAAAAAAAAGCCTTTCTGGCACATCTACAGTATAGGTTCTTTGCTGCAAAAGGCATCGAGCAAGTACTTCTCACCCACTTACTTTTACTACAAACTCAATAAGACCTCAACAGTGCAGCGCTGAAATCCGGGGCTGGTGGCCATTATTTCGGCGTCCAGATTTGTGAACATTCAACAAGCATCCAACAACTGAGATCTACCATGACAGCAGCAGCTCTTGACACAAAGAGTGGAGCTGTAATTGCCAAAGGGACGCAGGGAAGAAGGAAAACACCACAGGAACGTCCAGAACCACAATACGCATCCAGTTGGCAATTTGGTAACTACTAGTGCAAACTGTGAGGTGCCAACGTCCTCACTTCCACCTCTGACCAACAGGAACCCAAAAAATGGGAGGAGAGCATATGGTGGCACTAACCACTAGCTAGTAAAGGCCTTGTAACCTGGGGATGTATAAGAATGTGGCAGCGATATAGAGAAATCCATATCTCAAGAATAGTATGGCAGAGCTCTATAATTGTCCCAGAGAGTCTGATTGCAAATTCTACGAGCGAAGAAAATTGGCAGGTAGCAAATTTTATAGTAAAAGTTGAAAAGACAGCCACAATAGGTGTGCAGTGGTCTTTTCTCACCTGCATCGCTGGGCCCTGGTACACTGCATTGGCTGCTTTAATGCTAGCTGAGCCCCGTTTTGCCCACCGACATTGAATTACTTCTCACGCCAGGAGTCTCTAGCAATAAGACAAAGCACATGAACCTTGAGAAACTGAATCCCAATTTAGAGACCCTCTCAACCCCTGTGCCTTCCCTTACACTGTCATTTTAAAGAACTTCACCATCATTAGCAGCTCCATAGCTATACATGATGCTGCAACACATGGGCTAACATTGGTCCACTGGACAACATTGCACCATTCATGGCTACGTATTCACTTGCCTGATGAGATTGTGAGTACCATACATAGACTATCTTTGTTCCCGAAGATAACACTTCCTTCCCTCTTTGTAAATGCTGGATTAATGGCAGATTATAACAATCATGAATACCCCTTCAGATTACATTGAACCATACATTTCTATGAGAGTGGGATATCCTATTTGTGTCAAAGTTGTTTAGGGCTATCTCTCATGAAACGTTGGGGCTAGTACCTTCTGTTATTAGTTTATTGTGATTTAATGAGCTGTATAGTTAATCCGATATGTAATAAAAGGGATATTCCACTTTGAAAGTGAATATCTGTGATGACACTGTAATTTGTTTTCATTAGATATCCACTGTTGCAGCATTTCCCATAAACTGCACCGTGACTGCCAAAAGACAGTAACCTCAAGAATTAAAGTAACTACGGGATCCTATATAACGAATGAATTAATGAAAAAGAATTTATAACAGAGTGTGCAACCCCTCAAAGGGTATTATTCCGCTAAACGGATAGGAAAGGAAAAACAGTTTAATGTAAAATAGCTGAAGAAAGGAAAATGTTAGCCTCATTGTAACAGCCTGGTTTTTAACAACTTTCCTAACATTGAGATGATCATCCAACAAACAGAAAGTAAGTTGAAGTGCATTCCAACCCCTGGTAGCCAAAACCGAAGTGGCTCACCCGCCGTTGTGGTGGAGCGGGATACAAGGAATGGTTAGATGCCTGGTTGAGGAACAACAGAGCTTCCAAACCATTTTGTAGTGCAGAAATTTAGACGGCAAATAGATCAGGCCTGATGTGTGTAAGGACCATGACCTAAACAGAGTGATTAGAACATCTCACCTTAGAAACAGAAAGCCAATTAAGAGAGGTCCTCCAGGGAGCAGCGTGTGAGTACCTGGGCAGATTGAAAACCTAGCTCAGCAGCGTCCTGAGGTCTCTGAAGACAACACAAGAGAAAGGTTGGAAGGCGGAAACAGTCCTTTCGGGCTGAGAATGATGGCCCTGGATGACTGATGCAAGACTGTTGTATGAGAGGATAGTGAGAAATAAGGAATAACTTCCACAAATGTTGAAGAGGAGATGTTGTTAATCTAGGTTGTTAGTGAAAGCGAATGATCAAAGCCTACGCAGTGTCAGGTGTACATAGCTCCAGTGGCAATGGCGGAGAAGCGTCGCCCCACTGCCTGGCTCAGAGCCAGGAAATGTCAAATAAAAGGATACTCTTGCATCGTTTTATTTTACATTTGCCGGCTCTGCCAGCGGTGTTGGGAGGGCCGGGGCTTAGGCATGGAAGGGGGGAGGAGGAATGCAATGTGCACTCCACTCCCATAGTGCGCATATGTGTTTTGGCCAGCCGTCTCAGGCCGACCAAAACACACATGCGCACTTAGGTTTTCTCCAGCCCAGCTGCATTGAGCAGCCGGGCTGGGGAAACCTCTCAGACTCCCTGGTCTGAGCAGGGCGTTTTTCCTGCCTGCTCAGACCAATCCCCGCACTGCTCTGCAGCACGGGAATTGGATGGGAGTCTGGGTCCCAGGGGCTGCTGAGATCCAGGAAGAGAAGAGGCGGCGAATGCGATGCTAGAGGCGGCCAGTCGCAGCAGCAAAAGGTACATTATATATATTTTTTTATATTGTATTAATCTCCCCGCGCGACGCCTCCCGCGCGACCCCACATGCTCACCACCCTTTGTTTATGGGGCCGCCACTGCATAGTTCTGATCATTATAGCATGTAGTATTTATACTTGATAATGCTCGGTGCTTATCCTGCGGGTTCTGGATAACAAGCCTTGCAGCAGGGTTAAACCCAGACAAACTGATATTTGGCAAACTCTCCGAGATATGCCATCAATGTTTTTCTCTCGAATTTGGCGCTAATTTTATATGGCACCCACTGCTGCCCACCTAGTTTGCTAGTATGGCAGGACTGCCCCCATCAGACATTTCGCAAAAACTTGGTATGTCTGTGAATACCCGAGAAAGAATTGTAATTGTCCTACATTTGTTTGCTCCTGGGAATATCCTAGATAAACATTCCTTAATTGTTGGCAGTGAACACAAAAGAAGGGATGGAGGGCCATTGGAGGTCAGGAGGAGGAAGGCTGCATAAGGTTTCCCAAAAGCTCACAGTATCTGCACTGAAAACAAAGCGCTCAACATCTCAGACTCTCTGATTCAGTGTCGTAAACACACCCAAATGGTCTGCGGGCTGCAATGTCGGATGCCTTCAGGAATGTAGAATGCAAACCATTTCCAGACACTTTGAATAAAAGGTATAGTGACTCAGCGTTATATCCTAATGGAGGATCAGGGTTTTAATTTTTCCACACGCAAGCCCAAAATTAGATCTATTTCTCAAGCACCGTCCAGCTGCTCCACCCAACCATTGCCTTTGAAACGAGACCGTGTTGTTGGGGCGCTGATGGCTTCCTGGGTTGGGGTGCCGAGCAGGGCTGAGGCTGTACATCTGTCAGTGGTCCTTAGGTACAGTGATGATACGGAGGTCAGAATGCAGGTGACGACTGTACCGGAGGAGGAGGAAGGCAACCGCAATATCAACTGTTCAAGAAGGTGGAGGTGT
This sequence comes from Triturus cristatus, assembly GCF_964204655.1. NCBI lineage: Eukaryota > Metazoa > Chordata > Amphibia > Caudata > Salamandridae > Triturus > Triturus cristatus. The sequence continues at coordinate 611,407,284 of NC_140583.1, forward strand.
CTATGGTGCGCTGCTCGTACGTTCTACTGTGTGTACACCTTAAGGTAGTGTTCAACATCAAAGTAAGGTCAAAAGGTCAGCCTTCGGATGATGCCAAACAGCCGAAGGGGTCATGGGGGAGACACGAAAGAAGGAGCAGTCTGTTCTTTAATGAGTGTCACTAAATGCGTGTACAATGTGAAGAATTGAAATTAGCACTGAAAATGAAACGGATAAGAGAGAAACCAATTCAGAAACCATATATGTCAAAGATACTGCGCCAACCGTGGATTAACTTTCTATACACCTGCAGTGCTGAACCAAAAGGGCAGCAATATAGTAGTGTATTTGGTTTGATACTACTTTCCTATATATGCTGCATTAATAGTCTATAGACGAAGGGTGCACTGGTCACCCAGAGGAACTCTCTAGTTAACCTCAAGGGTCATAGCTTCAAGAGGGTGCCTGGGGTATATAAATGTATATAAATGCATTCTTGGCTTGGTAGTTGGACTAAGGGTGGGCAGAACTTGCAGATTTTCACTCCGCGGAATTCCATGGAGTTGCATTAAAACTATGTGAGATTCCGCGGAGTTCAACGAAAAGGCAGAATTTGGAAAGTCGCGTTGCTCATGCTGATTTTTAGCACCAGGAGCTTGATCTCTGCTGAAAAATCAGTGCGAAAGGCCCATCGTGGCCCATCAGAGGGCGCTGTTTGTCGAGTTGATTTTGTTGGAGCTCGAGTAGATTTTCTACTCTAGCAGAAGCTTTCTCACCGTGAACGGTCGGCAACCACATGCGACCGCCCACATTGACGAAATGTCGCCGGGTGCCCTCCTAGTGATCAAAAACCGTGCTAGGGGACTCCAAATCTCACTCATGCTTAATGAGGAGTGGGCAAAACTCCACCAACTCGTCCGGCGCAGCGGAATTTATCGCACACCCCTAAGTTGAACCCGGGGGCCTTCAGGTGGGCCTCCTTTCACTGTGTGGATTTTCTCATCGCGAGCCAACAATGAAAGACAAAACAGTCCCCTTTGATGAAAACAGAGGAGAGACAGGGATACTCATCTTTGGCTAAATTAAAAAATGTGAAAGCATATAACCTGGGATGAATACCTGCTTCTTTGGTTGTCCAAATTGTGTGGACTTAGACAAATAGTTTATTTCACAGAACCTCCTTTTTCTTTATTATCACATAAGAGCCCACTTTTAAATACTTGATTTCAGGATGTGCACTGTACAACCCGTTTTATGTTTGATTTAATGGATTGTAATGTTGCCAAAAAAGTAATAAATCTGCACCTATGGAAGTACTCTTTGAATAGGTGCAAATGTATTGCTTTTTAGAACTCTCAAACATTAGCAGTAGTAGGCTTGGAAAGCTGCATCAATCTCAAGTTTTCAAGTTAACTTCTGACAATCAAACACCCAAAAGGAGATGGGATGATTGCATGCAAATAGTCTAAAAAGTGGTAATTGCTCTGGGTAACATTCCAATCCATCATTTTCACTCACTGTGCCTCTCCAGAAAGAGGACCACTTAATGTAAATCAATACTGGCGCTGTCCCTCGTGCGAACAGTCCATCCTGAACCTTGGGTAATCTCACCCCTCTAAAGGAAATGTCACTTACTATGGTATTCCCCTGTTCACCTTACTGTAAAACAATACAGTCCTCTTGGCAGTGCTGCTGTAGTGGTGAACTTTGCCTGAAATCTGGTTGAAGGGTATTGGACCTTATTATCTAGAGGGGATTCAGACCAGTGTCCCTTGGGTAGCTCCATGTTGGGTGGTTGCCCGGGAGTGTGACTCGGCCCTGTTGGTGGGACTATCTTCCTGAGGGGGCAGCACACAACCACATATTGTGTGCTAAGTTTAAGCACCAGTGACATTACACAAGGCCACATTCATTTTTGGTATGGGCGAGGGAGATTAAGGGGCATATCAACAAGGGTTTTATCTCTGCTTTTTTGGCTTTAAAAGCCAAGAAAACAGAGATAAAACTAGCGCCCTATCAGCAACAGGGTGCTAACACGCAAATTCGCATGTGAGCACCCTTTTACTCTACGTTTCCCCTTGCATCTCTAATGAGATGCAAAGGGGGCATTCCAGAGTAAAATAATAGGAGAAATGTCGCCAAGCGACATTTCGCCTATTATCAAGGATATCGTTAACCGTGTTAGCGATAAAAAAAGCAGCGCTAACCGCGGTTAACGCTGCTTTTTTACGTCTGGTATTTTTCTGACTTAGCCATGATATCCTATGTAAGGTGGATATCATGGCTAAGTATGTCCATCCCTATCAGCAAGCTATCGCCAAACCTTGTGGGATTATCGCTGTATTTCCAGCGATAATCTCACATTTGGCAGCTTGCGCTCTGAATTTTATCGCTTTGGAGATAAGGGTTGCTAATAGCACGCTATCTCCGCGATAAAATTCAGAGTTGGCCGGTGATAATTATCCTCACGCTAAGAGCGCTGAGCGATAATTATCGCCGGCCCTTGCTGATATGCCCCTAAGTGATTTGCCCAGAATAACAGGATATTGAGCTGACGCCGAGACTCGAATCTGGTTCCCCAACTCCAAAGTCAGCAGCTCTGGCTGTTACGCCACACCACTTTATTTTGTCAGAGCAGACTGAGAAAGGAGGTTTTTCCACTGTGTGCCCACTCCTGTGAGGAATTGAGGGAGAGGGAATCTCTTAGCTGTAGATGAATCTAAACGAGCCGAAAAGTGTCTGGCTAGACCTGAAGAATTCACAGGTTCCATGTTTCTGTCCCATGGAGGCCCTACAGTCTTTGTGCTCTCTCCAGAGGGAGAAAAGGCAATGTACCTTCTGACTAGTATGTCACTTGTCAGTTTTGATGACAACAGCTGAGACACTGGGGTTTAACGGTGCTGAGGTCTGTTCAGCACAACTCTGTATGACAGGAGGTGAGGAAAAGCACAGATATGTTCTGGTCATGGTGGCACGTAATGCCCTGATGCACCTTCAGTGATCCATGTTGGTTCGCACTAAATTTTATAGCCCAGAGGGGGAAAGTATGAGTCCTTTAGGTTAGGCATGGTGAGTGGTAAAAGGATTTAGGGTTGTCACTTTGGGGCTCCTGACAATGTGATGAACTAATGAGTTGAATGATGGGCCATTTTATGGTGGATGGAGATTATATGTCAGACAAGTATGTAGATTGTAGGAAAAGTCATGAGGTCTTTTCATGTGACCAATGCTTCCGTAAATGGAAGGAGGGAGGTAGCCTTTGAAGTGTAGGACCCATTTCCTATCTTCCTGATTCAGGGTTGTTACTCTAGATAGCTCCATGTACTCCGTTTGAGTGGAGGAGCGTCGCCCCACTGGTTAAAATGCCCCTCCATGCCCCAGAATTGTTGCCATTTTATTTTTTAATATAACCCAATCCTGACGCTCGCACCAGGACAGGGGCGGGGCCGCTGCTGAGTGACAGCAGCGAGGAGGAGGGTGGGCTGTGTATGCACTTTTCAAAGTGCACATGTCTTGCATGTCAGTGCGGTTCACTGATGGAATATCGACTAGGCCTGGGTGTAGTTCGTTGAATTTTTGCTACGCGGAACTCTGCGGAGTTACAAAAAAACTCTGCGACGTCCCGCGAGTGGCTGAGTGCAGTGTGAACTGCAGTTTGTGCTGGTATTCCTGCAGCTCTGGTAGAAATTCTACTTACCGTTCGCAATCGTGAGTGGGGGAAAAACTCCTCTGCACATCGCGAGTGCAGAAAACTCCGCGAACGGAGCGAAGTTCACCACCCAGGTCCAGGCCTAATATCGACCCCCAAAATATCCTCATACACAAATATCAAGTTATAAATATCGTTGTCAAAAATATCGACATCCTATATTTATAATGGTAAGTATAAAAATATCAGATAAAAATATCGATTTTAATATATATATAAAAACATTAATATATTAAATAATGAAATTAACGTAATTTTTAAAAATTTAATATACATTTTTACAAATATAACAAATACATTTAGGTGCCGATCACGATCCGGTAAAAACCGGGTACGAACCGTCGGACGGAGCATATTCTCCGTCCGACGCGTACCCGGTCGAAAAAATATACAAACATGGAAGTACGATTCGCACGGAAATACCATTTCCGTACGAATCGTACAAAACCCCGACCGACGAAAATAAACATACAAATGTGATCTGGGAAAGCGCCGACGTGACGTCGGGACGCACGCAGCCTGCCATTCACGAACCAGGAATTATGATTCGCACCGACGTCATCCCGCACGGTGAATATTTTCCGGCAGCCAAAAACTGCCGGGAAATCAGGACGACGCGAACAAGGAGTACCTGCACGCGACGGACACACATGGACCCGGCCCTCATAGCAGTCGACCTCCTCTACAGGTTACGCCGCAGACGCCGCAGAAGGTCAGAACAACAAAGGGAGGTGGGAAAGGGGGGGGGGGGGCAGGACCAGGGGCAGGCCACAAAACCCCCACCAAAGTCACACAGCACACATGCCCTGGACATACCTGACCCCCAGGTCCTGGTCACTACGAGGGGGTGGGGGCGTGTCCAGCAAAGCCAGCGTCCGCCACAACGGAAGTGCTTGACGACGCGAACCGGCAACACAACAATACAGGTACGTCCCGTACCCACGCCTTAAGAGCGTGGGTACGAGTCGTACCACGCCCACACCTACGTCACCCCAACAATGGCGGGACGGCTGTACCCATGTGGCAAAGGCCTGGGTACGGCCCGCACAAGCATTCCAGACCGTTGGTACGGATATGTACGGACCGTACCCCCACCCCCGTATGCATGGAGCATACCCCCAACCCCAACAGTGTAAGTACGACCCGTACCCTCACCCGCGTATATATGGAGCGTATCCCCCACCCCAACAGTGTAAGTACTACCCGTACCCTCACCCGCGTACGTATGGAGCGTACCCCCCACCCCAACAGTGTAAGTACGACCTGTACCCTTACCCGCGTACGTATGGAGCGTACCCCCCACCCCAACAGTGTAAGTACGACCCGTACCCTCACCCGCGTACGCATGGAGCGTACCCCCACCCCAACAGTAGATGTACGGACCGTACCCCCACCCCAACCGTGTATGTATGACCCGTACCCTCACCCGCGTACGTATGGAGTGTACCCCCACCCCAACAGTGTAAGTACGACCCGTACCCTCACCCGCGTACGTATGGAGCGTACCCCCGACCCCAACAGTGTAAGTACGACCCGTACCCTCACCCGCGTACGTATGGAGCGTACCCACAACCCCAACAGTGTAAGTACGACCCGTACCCTCAGCCGCGTACGTATGGAGCGTACCCCCCACCCCAACAGTGTAAGTACGACCCATACCCTCACCCGCGTATGTATGGAGCGAACCCCCCACCCCAACAGTGTAAGTACGACCCGTACCCTCACCCGCGTACGTATGGAGCGTACCCCCACCCCAACCATGTATGTACGGACCGTACCCCCACCTCGTATGCATGGAGCGAACCCACACCCGTGTATGTTCTAAGCGTACATATCCTGAAATAGGAGGGGTGGGTGCAGAGTCCTCCCAGCAGTGCCCAGACACAGGAGGGGTGTGTGCCTATCACTCCCAGCAGTGCCCAGAGACAGGAGGGGTGGGTGTAGAGTCCTCCCAGCAGTGCCCAGACACAGGAGGGGTTATGTTATGTTATGTTAATTTATTTCTTCTATAGCGCACGGCTACTCCAAGGAGCATCCCGGCGCTTTGCTGAAGAACAATAACAGATAGAAACAACACATAGCGACTGCCAAAGAAAAATAGAGAGAAAGACACAGGTTATCCAAAAGTACTTACTTAGCAAAGAGCCACGTTTTAAGCTCCTTCCTAAAGGCAAGGAGACTCGGGGCCTGTTTGAGAGAGAGTGGTAGTTCATTCCACTCCTTCGGGACTAGGTAACGGAAGGATCTGCCACCCATCCTAGCACGCTTAATGGCCGGGACTGTCATTTTGAATAACAGAGATGATCTCAGGGCCCTGCCCGGTACATATCGGGATAGACGTTTCCTTATGTACTTGGGGCAAGGGCCGTGTAGAGCCTTAAAGGCAAAAGTCAGGCACTTAAAAAGAATTCTTTTAGTGATCGGCAGCCAGTGTAAGTCTCTCAGAAGAGCCGTAGCGCCGGCTCTTCTTGGGAGCCCGTAAATAGCACGGGCTGCCGAATTCTGGACCACTTGCAAACGGGTCAAAAGATATTTTGGAAGGCCCAGAAAAAGGGCGTTTGCGTAGTCCAGACGCGATCCAATCAAGGCCTGAACAATAGTCTTCCTATGTTGAACAGACAAAAGAGGAAGGAACTTTCTCAGCATACGTAAAATGCCGAAGCATTTACCTGAGAGACACGAGATATGTGGCCCAAAAGACAGCTCTTTGTCCACAATTACTCCTAGGTTTTTTGCTTTAAGTGACACGCTGTTAGGAGGAAATAAATCTTGAGGCCACCAGGCTTTCCAATCTGGTTCACAGGTGCAACCAAAAAAGAGCAGCTCCGACTTGTCGGGATTGCACTTAAGCCCATTACACCTGAACCACTCGAAGACCGCCCCCAAGCAGTCCTTGATCTGTACGCCATCGAAAGTACCGCCCCTGTCACAAGTGAACAGGAGCTGGGTATCATCGGCGTAAGATATGACCTGGGCGCCAAAGGATTCCGCGACTGCCGCCAGAGGAGCCATAAAGATATTAAATAGCGTGGGGCTAAGAATGGAACCCTGCGGTACCCCTACCTCTAGCGGAGACATTTCCGCGGAAAAAGGAGGCGCCCAGATCGTTTGTCGGCGGCCGGCTAGAAAAGATTTAAGCCAACTCCACACCGTTCCCTGAATGCCGCACTCCCAGAGTCTTTTAAGGAGGCGATCATGGGGGACGGTGTCGAATGCCGCCGATAGATCTAACATTACCAGCATAGCCCTTCCTCCCGAATCGAGAACTTCCCTGATGGCATCCGTGACCTCTAAGAGGGCCGACTCTGTGCTGAAATTTGCACGAAACCCAGATTGCGTATCGTGCAACAGGTCGTGTTCCTCAATGAAATTAGAAATCGTCCGATGGACAAATTTCTCGGCCACCTTTGCCAAAGCAGGGAGAAGGGAGATAGGTCTATAGTTGGCATGGATGAGGGGGTCCAGGGCAGGCTTCTTGATCAATGGCAGGATCAAGGCGTGTTTCCATGCTTGTGGGACCGCTCCTGTGCTCAATGAAGAATTCAGGAGAGGATTCAGTAGAGCATTTAAAACAGGTGCTACCCTCCCCAGATGTTTAGCTGGGCACGGGTCAAGTGGAGAACCGGACTATAAACCAGACAGAAGCTCCAGGGAGGTGTCAAGACAAAGATGGGGAAAAAGTGTGAGAGAAGGGCCTAGACTCTCCCTAGAAACAGGGGGGGACGAGAGACCTGCGGCCACATGTGAGCTAGGGTCGAGAAGAGATGCTTGAATAGTAGTAATTTTAGTCGTAAAAAAAGTTGCAAGCTGTTTTAACCATTCTTCAGAATGGATATGAGATGGAGTGCAAACAGCAGGGGACATAAAATCCAAAACAACTTTAAAGATTTCCTTACAACCATTTTCAGCCTCATCAATTCGACGCTCAAAGTATGATTTTTTTTCCTTCCAAATTGACTGATGATAGGCTTTAGTCAATCCTCGAAATTTTGCTTTCTCAGTCAGGTCATAGGCCCGTCGCCAGACTCTCTCTGCCTTTTTACAGCCCTGGCGCTGCTCCCTTAACTGGGGGGTGAACCACGGGGCAGACATTCTGCGCTCGCCACTATTCTGCTTCTTTTCGGGAACTAGGGTCTGAAGTCTTGCTGTCAACCAACTCTGAAAGAGATAAAGATTCTCTTCCAACGTACCCAAAAGAGGACAAGGAAAGATATTAAGAGTCTCAGATAGCATCTCGGCCGAAAGAAGATGGAAAGGGCGCGAGGAGCGCGAAGTCTGTATAGATTCTCTCACCCGGATGGGAGCTGCGACGGGAACCGAAAAAGAAACCAGAAAATGGTCAGACCAGAGTACCGGTTGAGAGGCCTCTATCACAATAGTTTTAGTAGAAAAGATCTGGTCCAGAGTATGGCCTTTATTATGCGTTGGCTTTAGAAGAAACGGGGACAGACCTAAGGTATTAGTAATATCACTCAATTTCATTGCATCAGGGTCCACTACAATATCCATATGGATATTGAGGTCCCCAAGAAGCATGCAGTACTCTGATCTGAGACAGGGGACAGAGAGAGCAACTTGCAGTGCATCAAAAAACGACCCAGTCGGCCCCGGGGCTCTATACAAGAGAATCCCGGTACAAGCCTGGAGGGAGGAGAGCTGAAGGGTGAAGCCTAAGGCTTCAGAGCCCTGAATGTTCTCCACTGGAAAGGTTGCGCAGGAGATGTTTTTATTAACCACAAGAGCTACTCCTCCCCCTCTACCAGATGTTCTATCCCTTCTAAAGATGTTATATTCTGGAGGGATGGCGTTAGCAAGGTCAGGTGTTGAACAATCACTCAGCCAAGTCTCCGTAAGGAATAAGCATGATATATTGGCTTTATACAGTAAGTTCCAAATATCCAAAGAGTGACCAATCACGGATCTAGTGTTAAGAAGATAACATTGGAACGGGGACGGAGTGGTGTCAGGCGCAATCCCGGTGGAAGTTAGAGGCCGCCCCCACAAGTAGAACAGCTTTTTCGGAAAAGCCGGCTGCCAGGAAAAGCAAGATGACATTGGCCACTAGAGGGGCGCAAAGCAAGTAAATCGGCCGCACTGTAGTATACCATACCGTAAAGTTTTACCCGCCGGTATTACCAGCCTAGACAGCAATATACGCCTCTCTGTCCTGCCCCTGCCACTCCCGAGACGCGGACGAGCGCAGACGGGCAGGACTCTGGCTGGACTCAGGTGCGATGAAGGCGCTCCGCTGCGCGTCACCGCTGCGCGGCTGATAGAAGGCTCAAGTAGGCTCAGCAGGCCGAAATCTCGCGAGAGTACGCGAGTGCCCGAGCCCGATCAAAGATGGCGCTTAGATTCGTCCCAGGTACCCCGTGATCCCGGACCCGCCAAAGGCAGTGGTGGTGGCCCCCAAGGGGGGTTTTTACAGTGCAGAGTGAGGCCAGGGGGGTCGCAGCAAGTTAAAAACAAGGCAAATAACAAAGATAAAAGAAAATACAAAAACGGGATTATTTAAAAAGCAATTAAACAGGCAGAAAGCGCAGCTAGCGCTAGTGCTAACGGTGAAATGGTCACCTTCTCCAGGCTGACCTACCGTCTCTCACTGCCTCAAGTAGGCTCAGCAGGCCGAAATCTCGCGAGAGTACGCGAGTGCCCGAGCCCGATCAAAGATGGCGCTTAGATTCGTCCCAGGTACCCCGTGATCCCGGACCCACCAAAGGCAGTGGTGGTGGCCCCCAAGGGAGGTTTTTACAGTGCAGAGTGAGGCCAGGGGGGTCGCAGCAAGTTAAAAACAAGGCAAATAACAAAGATAAAAGAAAATACAAAAACGGGATTATTTAAAAAGCAATTAAACAGGCAGAAAGCGCAGCTAGCGCTAGTGCTAACGGTGAAATGGTCACCTTCTCCAGAGTGGGTGCAGAGTCCCCCCAGCAGTGCCCAGTCACAAGAGTGGTGTGTGCAGAGTCCTCCCAGCAGTGCCCAGACGCAGGAGGGGTGTGTGCAGAGTCCTCCCAGCAGTGCCCAGACGCAGGAGGGGTGGGTGCAGAATCCTCCCAGCAGTGCCCAGACGCAGGAGGGGTGGGTGCAGAGTCCCCCCAGCAGTGCCCAGAGACAGGAGGGGTGGGTGCAGAGTCCTCCCAGCAGTGCCCAGAGACAGGAGGGGTGGGTGCAGAGTCCTCCCAGCAGTGCCCAGACACAGGAGGGGTGTGTGCCTATCACTCCCAGCAGTGCCCAGAGACAGGAGGGGTGTGTGCAGAGTCCTCCCAGCAGTGCCCAGACACAGGGGTGGTGGGTGCAGAGTCCTCCCAGCAGTGCCCAGAGACAGGAGGGGTGGGTGCCTATCACTCCCAGCAGTGCCCAGAGACAGGAGGGGTGGGTGCCTATCACTCCCAGCAGTGCCCAGAGACAGGAGGGGTGGGTGCAGAGTCCTCCCAGCAGTGCCCAGAGACAGGAGGGGTGGGTGCCTATCACTCCCAGCAGTGCCCAAACACAGGAGGGGTGGGTGCAGAGTCCTCCCAGCAGTGGCCAGAGACAGGAGGGGTGGGTGCCTAACACTCACAGCAGTGCCCCTGCAAAGAAAAGGGTGGAGTACCCACAGATCCAATGCCCACAAATGTCAGTCAGGTGCACAAAGATCCTGCAGTACATGTACCACATGTGTGCGAGGCTGGGAGTATACACATGCATAGCGCCAAAAAGAATACATGTACACATGAAGTCATGGCAACAGTCTACATACACAAGTACAGTGACCACCAAGGACGCCACGAATGATGGAGGTGGAGACATCGCTCAGCATGCATGGGCCAAGTCTAACGAGTCCGTCACACACCCAGCCAATGTAGACACAGCTCAGCACCACATATTGGAAAGACCCTGCAGGGAAGAAGTCAGGTTACACAGAGGAAGGAACACACCTTGGGATGATGTCACCATGCAGTAACTGCTTACATGAACAAAGTTATGTAGCCAACAGCTTGTGATGGCACACAGATACCAGGATCCACCCTATGACCAGCACAAGACGACAATTCCCACACACCCAACACATAATCACCACCCAAAATAATGGGGCAGGTCGACCAACAGCAATACCAGACAGACAGTAGTGTACTAAGGAAAAATAAATTGCTTTAATCAGCATCCAAAAATATGTTTGTCCCTTGAAAGTTCAAAATGTACAATGCCCATAGGGCAATCCAAAGTTCAAATCCAGGTGGGGGACACAGTGGGACGTGTGTCCCCTAGCTTGCCTGCACAGTCAGACTCCTTCGTCTTCCAGAGCGGGGAGGGCATCATGTGGGGGGGAAGGAGCAGGCACCGCAGGGACATGAGGGCGAAGGGTAGGCGTCGTGGGTGCTGGGATATAGGACTCCACCACAGGGGGTGGGGCAGGGCCAAAGGCGGAGGCCAGGATGGCGCTGCACACCTTAGCAAGGTCCTCCAGCAACTCCCCTGCACCCGAAGGAACTACAGGCCCCAAGGAGGGGGGGGAGAGGGATGGGTCGCAGCGCCACTGGGGGAGGGTGTGGACAGGGGGGGGGACTCAACCACCCTGACTGGGGACTCCCTTGACCGCTTGCGGGGTGGTGTCACTGTGGGGCTCAGGGACAGAGCGGCCATGAAGGAGTCTTTGCCGGATATGTGGCCAGGAGAGCTGAGGGGAGGGGATTTGGAGGGAGTGGATTTGGTGGAATGCGGACTCCCACTCTGGCTCCGTGGCTTACGTTTGCCCCCCGACCCAGTGGGTGTGCCTACTTCACCCTGTGTGTGCGTGCCAGGAGGTGTGCCTTTGACCTTCCCTGCTGGTGTGGTGCCTGTGTCTGTTGTAGTGGGTGCATGCTGACGTCTGGGTGTACGTGGGACAGGCATGGGAGTGGGAAGTGTGGATGGGTCAGGGGTAGGGGGTTGGACGTAGCGCTGCAGGAGACCCACTGCTGCAGTTAGTGTCGAGTCAATGGACCTCAGCAAGTTGCGTTGGTCAGCCTGCGATGATAAAATGCCCTCCAAGTATGCCTCCATGTTGTTCAGCACTTGGCTGTGGCCATGGAGGACATTAAGCATCGCAGCCTGACCAACCTGCAACTGCCGCTGGATGTCCACAGACTCGGCATTGGCGGCAGCAGTGGAGACAGGGGCAGGGGGTGCGGTGCCTGGCAGGAAGGAGACATGTGGTGACCGGGCACGCTGGGAAGGGACACGAGCAAGTGGGAGGCGGCTGATGGCAATGGAGGGGGCGGGGAGAGATGTTGTCCCGCTGTCAGCTGCTGGTGCAGCCTCCGCCCACTCGGAGAGATCATCCTCGGACCCGTCAGCTTCATATTCTGTTGTGCCAGTGGACAGGTCCTCGGCCTCACTCTCCTCCGCCTCAGTTCCACTTGATGTGCCAGGCACGATGTCACCGCTGGCACTGGTGCTCGGTCCCTCCGCTCCGTCTGTGCTCATGTCTCCCTCCGTGTCCCCCGACGATGCTGTGGGCAAGGTGAACAGACAGGAATTAATCATACACCTGTATACATATGTCACATGAGTCCAATCTACATAGGTGACAGTGCATAGCCTGAAAAGAAAGATCAGTAACATCTACAAAACAAGGTACAGATGTAGGGCATGCAACACACAGTTGGTTGACCCACCATGCCATAGAAAAACTATGGAGAGCATGACACAATAGCAAATGACATGAAATGGAGTTTGACAGAGGAGCCAGGCCCTGGGGACAATCCAGCACTGCATCTGCACCACACAGCGTCGCCGAAAATAGGGATGAGCAGGGACCATATCCATGAACTTGAGGCACATGCTGCATAGGTAATACTGAAAACATGCCCACCATGACTGGCTCACTGCACCTTGAGTGTATGTGCAGACAAACATCACACACTGGCCAGACCTAGCAAGGAGATGTCAGGTTTTGACATGTAGGCTTTGCCCGCACCAACCAACCACCTACATGAGACAATTTGTTGAGACACAGGAAGCACTTACATCTCTTAGTCTGGGTGAAATACACATGGGCTGGATAAATGCAAGATTGGACACAAAATACCCAAGGTGCGCCTGTCCAAATAATCATGTACAAATGGTCACCATCAGATGAATGTAACAAGACACACAGGCACTGGCCACCGTGAGTATGAACAAGGAAAATCAGGTCAGGCTGTACAGTGGACACTTGTACTACATTTTACGTCAATATACATGGTGCCAGGGGACAATGGCACAGAGCACAACCTATGCTGTAGACACTGAGAGTGTCCACGTTTTGTGATGACACACATGACACCTAGGAAAATATGCCCCAGGGGACAGCAGTGGCCACACAACTCCATGGTCCTGAATGGGAATGACTGCAACACACGCCACCATCCCTGCACTATGCGTATCGCACACTCATGCATATCATGTCACAGACCACAACATAGGACATGCGTGCTGTAAGGCATGACACTTGAGAGACTAACTCCCATGTCTGGACTCAGCATCAGTGCCAACTGACATGGAACCCACAAGTACTGAACTGAACAGGGCACAGGCAAGGTCTCAAAACCTGTTACACACCACCCCCACACATGATGCTACAGGCATAGTTCACGTGGAGAAAGTCCCAGCCTACATAACCTTGTGAAGGAGTGACTACACACAGACCAGGGAACACATTGCAAGGAGGGGAAGGGAAGCAGGAGAGCACCGCTATACTGTGGGTAACTGGATCTGCACAGCACCTTTAAACCCTGGCAGTGTATCCATGCAACTGTGCACTTACAAATGCTGGTGACACACAACAAACACACATGTACCTACCCCCTTCCTGCTGCTGCTTCTCCTGTAAGCGCCTGTCCAAGTCTGGAAATACCACCGCCAGCACACGCTTGTGGATGTGGGTCAGACGACGGCGACCCCGGTTCTTATGGGTCTCAGGTGAGTCCCCCAGCAGGACCCGTGCGATCCTCCGCGTCCAGCATCGGATATCCTGCCAGCGTTTCCTCACCTGGGCCAGGCGCCGCTTGCGACCCTCCGTCCTCCTCACGGCACTGACGGTGTTCATCCATATCTGCTTCTTGGCAGAGGCGCCTACCTGTGAGGATGAACAAGTGACACTACATCAATACACCTGGCACATGTCACAGAGACACATATTAGAACAAATTTGCTGTTTACAACAAGGCATAGTATGCATCCAACGCATTGCACCTTTGTCATAGGGACATGATCCTCTGGGGAAGGGCAAAAGCAGTACGTGCCATTGAAAGTACACAGGTGGAATGAGGGCAACGACACAATCAATGATCCAGGCTCACACTGTGCATCACAAGCTACACCAGGATAATGTGCAGCACCTCTAAGCAGTCACATGCCACAGGCCACTGACGCTACCGCAGCAGAGTACACAGACACACACAGGCACAGGACATTCACCTGCCATTGCCAAATGCAGCGACAAACCTCACTCTGCACATGTGCCACTAGACGGGGGGGGGCTCACAGGTGTGGGGCTGGCTCTGCACGTCAGACACACAGCACTGCTCCCTGCTCACATCACATGGGCAGGGTATATCCATCCCTCATGCAGCCCGGGTGCCACACTCCACATATGCACCCAGCCACATGACAGGGGACTTACACACACACCGATGTCCAGGGTACGGACACATCATGTGGACACTCTCAGCACAGGTACACAGAACTAACACACATCTGTGGGTGCAGTCACCTGTCACACTGGGCTGAACACATAATCAAATGAGGACTGTAGAGGCTACATTCCCAGGAGGACAAGACAGGCAGAATGTGGCATGCACCATGCAGTGATTGTCACAGTAAACACAATGCAAGTGAGGACGGCAGACATGCACCACAGCATGCACTGGCTGGGAGACATCAGGCATTCCCCCCCCTGGGACTCCCCCTACAGTACATAGCATGTGTGTCACACCTGGACACAATGCCAGAAGTCACAGTCACAAACAAGGGACACAGTCTGTGCTAGTAGACTCTGCACTCACCTGATACCCTGGTCGCCCATACAGCAGGGGTACTGTGGGAGGATCACATCCAGCAAAGCCAGGTTCTCCTCCAGGGTGAAAGGCTGTGCCCTCTCCACAGACCTTGACATGGTTCCAGGGAATCAGTAGCAGCAGCTGGGTCGTTGAATCCAAAGATGTGCAGGCAAGTGCTCCCTCATGGGACCTGGCTGCCTTATATCTGCCTTGCTGGCCTGCTTCATGCACAGGAGTACAGAGTGATTGGTCACTCACATTTGCATCCTATGTTTCCTCCAATCCCTTCAAACCTAGCACAGTCAGTGGGTTCTTATTGTGTTTTTTTCTTGAGCATGATGTCAACTCCAGAACCACATTGCAACAAAGTAGATTCATTCAAACTGACTACTGCTGTGCACCTGCTGAAAAAAATTCAAACTTTAAACTTGGTCTCCATGACAACCAGCATGCATGTAGGCCTTTATACTTGTCCCTCATGTGTCCCCTATGTAATTTGGAGTTTAACACACAGGTACGGTGCGTACCGTGGCCCTAGGGCACCCCAAATGCATAGCAACGGCCCGTACAGGCGTGTGTATGGTCCGTATCACTATGGGTGTGCTCGCGTATGCGTACCCATAGTGATAGTGAGCGTACGCACGCGTGTGTACGGTCCGTACCACAATGGGTGTTCTCGCGTATGCGTACCCATAGTGATACGGACCGGACACACGCCTGTACGCTCACTATCACTATGGGTGTTCTCGCGTATGCGTACCCATAGTGGTACGGACCGTACACGCGTGCGTACGCTCACTATCACTATGGGTGTTCTCGCGTATGCGTACCCATAGTGGTACGGACCATACACACGCGTGCGTATGCTCACTATCACTATGGGTACGCATACGCGAGCACACCCATAGTGATACGGACCGTACACACGCCTGTACGCTCACTATCACTATGGGTGTTCTCGCGTATGCGGACCCATAGTGATACGGACCGTACACGCGTGCGTACGCTCACTATCACTATGGGTACACATACGGCAGCACTCCCATAGTGATAGGGAACGTACACAGGCCCTCTGAGCGAATGTACGGTGCCTTTCACACATCACAGTGGTGACAGGCAGCACACAGGAAGGAATAGGGCTGACATACTTGTCCATGGATGGACATCAAGGCTTTGTCTGGGCAGTACTACATGTGTGGGGCACAGGTGTGAAAGGCTGTGATGTGGCACCACACTCCTTAGTCGAGAAGGCACCAGATGTATGATGAGATGTGTACAGATGTTATGTGTGACGGTGCAATGTGTGCCAGGCATGGCCTTAACTCCTTTGACATGTGTGCATGTCGTACTGCACACTTGGGATGAGCGTCACTGGCATGGCACAGTCAACAACACAGCAAGTGTCCCCTGATGCCCGCTACAGGGGTTACCACACCAGACATGTGACTACCCACGGTGCACGATGTGTCTCTGTCATGTATGTGTGGGGTGTTCCCATTAGGTTGATATTGGTGCTCCCTCAAAAGCATCAGCTGTTGCAGCAACCAACATGTGTCTGTGTGTAGATGGACATCGCACACTGTTACGCACACCAGGCCACATGTGGTATCGGATGTGAGGTGCGTATGTATGCATGGGACACGGAGTAGCGTAACAAGGACATGTCTGCATCCTCTCAATGAATGTGTGGTGAGTCATTACATGTACACCTTATTGGCAAGGTGTGTGGGCTGTTCTAGTGTAATGTCATGTGACCTGTGGCTCTAGTGTTCCGCTACCAGTCTCTGAAATCAACATCCTACTTCTGCTGATGTGTTGATGTATGTCACTCCTGTGTTGCGTCTGGCTGTTCACTTACACTGGGACACAGCTAATCCCATGCCATGGCATGTGGAGGTTCACAATCTCCGTGTGTAGCTGGGTCTTGGTAGGAGTGTCAACTGGCAGCCATACGTGTCCAGGGCATGTGGCACATACCTGACTCCGTATGTCGCATATGTGTATTGACAGATTACCATGTGCTCAGCACCAAAAAATTGTTGTTGTAGTGCACTCACTCTTCCTTGTCACTTCCAAATTACTGCAGAGCGCCGCCTCTTCCCGAGCAATTCCAGACTTGGCTGACATGCGGGAGAATGACTGTATCCGGTGCTACCGCTTCCCCCAACCGTTGATTGAGGAGTTGACGGCGAGGCTGGTACCACACCTGCAACCGCTGCACAGGTATCCTACGGCACTGACACCCAAGCTGAAGGTAATGGCAGCCCTACATTTTCTTGCCACGGGTACCTTTCAAAATACCATAGCTCATGTTGGTGGCATGTCCCAGAGCATGTTCAGCCGTGTGCTGCATGATTTCTTAGAGGCCATGTTGCTTCACCTGGATGAGTTCATCCATTTCCCAACCCCTGAACTGTTGACTGGGGTCAAGCGTGGATTCTATGCCCTGGGAGGGATGCCCCATGTCATTGGGTCCATAGATGGGACACATGTGGCTTTGGTACCACCACAGGCACAGGAGGTAGCGTACAGGAATCGCAAGCACTACCACTCCATCAATGCCCTTGTGGTGTGTCTGTCCAACATGGTGATTTCACATGTCTGTGCTCGTTTTCCAGGATCAGCACACGATGCCTACATCATGAGGCGTAGCAGGGTGCCTGAAATGATGACGCAGCTGCCCAACGACCGAGCATGTGTTGTTGGTGGGTACACTCTGTCTGTCCTGTATTTTGCGTAGACTTCCAGCCCGACCGCTTCTCCTGTCCTACTTATGTCCATGTGCTTTCCATGTAGGGGACGCTGGCTATCCCAACATGCCATGGCTGATCACACCTCTCCGCAACCCCATCACGCCGGCCCAGCTCCGCTACAACACCGCCCATGGCCGGACAAGGCGAGTGATAGAGAGGACATTTGGCCTCCTGAAGAGCCGATTCAGATGCCTCCACAAGACCGGCGGCGCGCTCCCATATGCCCCGGCGTAGGTCTGTAAAATCTTCATGGTCTGCTGCATGCTGCACAACATGGCAGTTGAGAAAGTTGTGCCACTCATCCTGGATCAAGATGATCAGGACCATCCACCCGTGGAGGACCAAGGTCTTGGCAATGGGGCTAGTGATGTGGAGGATGTGGTTCCGCAAGAGGACATCCGGAGTCAGCTCATACGCGACTTCTTTGCTTAGTGGTGAGTACCAGTGTCTGTGTGTGCACACATTGGTCCCCGTGTGGCATGTGTTGCGATGTGTGTGTCCATCTGCATGTATGGCACGTGAGTCAGAGGTGTGTGTGGATGTGTCACTGGAGTCATGGTGCCAGTGATGAGTGTATTTCCCCAGTCATAATTGTGACCTAGCATGTTGTCATCCTTACATGTGTCGAGTACATGCACATGCAAGTGGCTGTGCTTTTTGTGGCTGACTTCTTGTGTGTCTCTCATCCCCAGGTACTTGCGCATGCCGTCTGCTGGTTGCATTGTTGTGGCACTGCTATTCCTCATGCACACGTCATCGTGTGCTGACTCAGCGTTACACGCACGGACAAGTTTGGAAGTCTCCTTAGGGTAAGGGATGCATCAGGGGTGTATTGGGTGTGGCAGTTGTTTACGATGTGTGCACACTGCCCCTGTCGATGTTTGGTTCCTCTGCAGACATGTCGCATCACCATGGGACACATGACATGCAGCTGGGTACACCTGAATAGATGGTCAGACTTGTAGACAGTCATCTGTGATGGGATTGTGGATTGTGATGATGGCATCAATGTGTGTTACACTGCCTTCGGACACATACCGTTTGCATTGGATTGACATGGTGTGGGACTTCCACATCAGCGGATCAATGGTGTATGGCAGCCTCTCCGTGAGCAGCAGGGGGTGTTTAGCTGTTAGCCGACACTTGTGTGCCAGTTCCATGGCTATCACGCATTTGTGCTGCAGAAGGGGGGTTCCAGTGTTGGACCCACATGTTACTCCACATGACCCGTTCATGTGTACTCCGAGTTGCCTCTGCAATCCCGAATACATGACTAATAAAGGTGTCCCTATGCCTCCAAGGTGCCTCTTCTCAGTCAATGCTGGTGTGTTGCCACGGTGCATCCGGCATGTCTGGCATGGTTTTCCGTGATAGTGGCTATGTGTTTATGTGTAGAGTAGCAAGATGCAAGCTGTTTGTGTGGGATTAGACTGTGTATTGTGCATGATGTCCATTACTGTGTGGGTATTGTGACATGTGCCATCCCCATGCATCCAACGTTGGCCAGGCCACCATTCTCTGCATCCACCTGACTCAAGCTTGCAGGACATGGTTCTGCCACCTGTCCAGACATACCTGGGTGCCCCACAGGACACTCCACATGATCCCTGACCTCTGCGCATGGCTGTCGCTGTACTCAATATGTCTGTCGGCACGGTTGTGCGGCCACCCCCTCAGCTGGTTGGGCCCATCACGGGTGTGTATGGTGCTCCATGTCTGTCTTGCCTAATACAATGTGACCCATGTGTGTCCTGTGCCAGACTCAGGCCCCAGGGTGTGGATGGTTGAAGTCAAATGAGAACTCAGGCATGGTTAGACTTTACAAGACACATGTAAGGTAATAATGCAAAATGTAGGCATCTTCTCTTTATGGTGTAACTTTTTATTTTGGTAGGGGTACGTGGGGGGGGTATGACATGAGGGGCTTTCCGGGTGTGTGGAATCCAAAGTTCACTAGGGGAGTTGGTGTCCTTGCCATTTGAAATCCTCAGAGTCCATGCCACAGTCTTTGTCAACATTGGTCAGACAGTGACCAGCAAGTCCATGTGGCAGAGAATGTCTTTTGCTGCTGTGCTGCTGTTGGTCCAGTGGGCCATGTGCCAGGCCAGGTGTCCTGGGAGATGGTGCTGTTGCGCTGACCCTAACGGTCTTTTCCGTGGATGACCCGCCCTCCTGCGGGGACCCTCAGAAGCAGGCCGTGACGATGTTTGGGATGCTCCGTCGGATGTCTCCTCCTCCTCCTCATCCTCCTCATCCCTCCCTGTGGGTGGTGATGTTCTACGCCTGGTGGCACAGGGAGGGTTGCCCATGTTGTCGGCTATCCGACGGAGTGTACTGTGAATTCCCGTGAACACCGTCACGAGCTCAGCCTGTCTGTCCTCCATCCGCCCTTGGTGTCGCAGTAGACAGGCATGTTGCTCCGCATGTTGCTGGGCCTGCTGGGTCTTGATCTCCTCGAGGATGGACACAACCTGGGCCATGCCCGTGGTGTCCTGCCGGTATGTGTCCAGGATGTTTCTGACATGGGAATATACCGGTTCTGCAGCCAACCGGTCAGGCTCGCGCCTCCGCCGTCCTCCACTCCCACCACCCCTGCCCACTTGCACCTGGCCTGCCCTTGTGGGCACATCGGGTCTCCGGGACCCCTGAGGGGTGGCATTGGCGTTGTCGCCTGCCTCCTCCTGGGTGCCCGGTACACCGTGTCCCTCCTGGCCAGCCTGGCTGCATTGTGGTGGCGGGGCAGGGATCCTGGGTGTCTCTTGGGATGTGGCAGGAGTGGGGGTGGTGGTTGGCCCAGTTGTACCTGACGCAGGTGCTGCAGGTGGTTGGACACCAGAGGGGCCAGGTTGGTCGGGGTCGGGTTCGTCCACAGAGTGATGAGAGTCGTCGCTGCCGGTGGGTCTGTCATCCCGCCGAGCCGGGTCCTGTGAGTCTTCCCCCCCCAGTGTTGGGGGGTAATCCACGACGTTGACCTGTGTGTGAGAGAGACAATGTTAATTTTGTTCCATGCAACATCCATGTTTCATTCGTTTCTAAGTTGGCACATTTCCTCTGGGAATTTGGATATGTCTTGCATTCCACTCACAGTGCACTTGTGCATGGGTATGTCCCTTGGCCACAGCTTTTGAGACTTTACCTATGTGTGGCACAGTCTTACTTGCTGCGTCAATTGTGACTGCAGTCAGCAGTGGAGTGAGCAGGTGTGGCGAGCCATGCATTGGCGCCTTCCGTGTTGCACTGTACGTGGGCACATGGAGTTGTTCCACACACTTAGATAATGCAGGTAGCTGGCGTTGTGCTCGTGCACAGGTTGAGACATGGCCCAGTGTTTTGCCATGGAGAAGAGGGGGGATTCAGGCCCTGTCTACATGCACGCAGTCCACCTGCTGACGAGCAGACATTCCCAGACCCCCCAAGGCTGAATTGGTCTCCCTGTGTGTCCCTTTCTCACTCCCTCTCTGTCCCCCTCTCCCTCCCTCTGTGTGTCAGCCTCCTCCCTCTGTCCGTCTCCCTGTGTCTCCCTCCCTCTCTCTCCCCCTCTCCCTCCCTCTGTGTGTCACCCTCTGTCACCTCAGCCCAGCTTCCTAGGCACACACTTTTTGCAGATCTTTGAATGGCCCTTGGCTTGTTGATGTGAGTTTGTTTCTGATCTCCAGGCACCCATTGGGTGTAGTGTCTGTGTCTGCGCTGCTGCTGTGGTGGTGGTGTGTCCTGCCACTCTTTCACAGTGTTGGCTGTTCATTAGCTGCTGTCATGTGCAAAAACGTGCCGTCACCCCCATGTGTTAATGCAAGGCGTCCGCCATTTGCTGGCAAGTCTTTCTTGTGTGGGGACACACTGTTTGTCTGGCTGTGACCTAGGCCATATGGGCAGGGGGCATTGTTGTCTGCTTCTGAGTTTCACTATGTGATTTTTGTGGCCCACACTCCCGCCATCCGGCTTACCGTGTCTTGTGTTGGTGTTTTCTGTGGGCTGTGACTTTGCATTGTCCAGCTGGGTGCATGGGGCATGGTGGCGCCAGTGGCATGTGCGTGTTCATGGAGTGTGGTTGAGTCATGCGATAGCTTGGGGTGGTTGCGTGCCTGTTTGTGAGTTTGGTTGTGGATGACGTTCCCCCCATGTGAGGTGAGTTGTTTGTGTACTCACCCGGGTCTCGGAGTCCGTCTAATCCGTCCACTGACACCACCGGCAGTATGGCCATCACCCTCTCCTCCCACGGATGGTAGTGTACGAGTCTGCGGGGCGGCCCTCCTCCAGTGACGTTGGCCTGGTTGTGGTCGTCGGTCATTTTGGCTCGGACCCTCCTCCGCAGATCGTACCACCTGGCTTGGCATTCATGCCTGGTCCGTCTGGTGGCCGCAACAGCATTCACAGCATCAACAATCCTCTGCCACATGGCTGTTTTTTCGGACATGCAGGTCTGTCTGACCAATGTTCCAAAGAGGTGTGGCTCGACTCTGAGGATTTCGTCGACAAGGACCTCCAACTCTCGGCTAGTGAATTTTGGATTCTTGTTAGTGGGCATGGTGAGGGGTGTGGGTGTGGATGGTGGGGGGGAGTGTGGATGGTTGTGGGTGTGTGGGTGTGGTTGTGCAGGTGTGTGTGTGAATGTGATGAGGGGGTGTTTGTGAAGGTGTGTGTGTGAAGGTGTGCAAGTGTAAGGTGTAGTAATGGTTCTAGTATGGTGCTGTAGGTTGTCTGTGGGGTCTGGCAGCAGTGAGTCTGTTGCAAAGGCTCATGGTTTGTGTGTGTGGACCCTTTTTATTGGTCCATTGGTGGGTGTGGCTGTGTTTGAAGTTTGGGTGGGTGTGTTATAAGGAGTGGTTGTGTTTTGGGCCTCTGTTTGTGATTTTGGCAGTTGCAGGTCAGTGAATGTGTTGTTTTTGTGCTTGTTGGACATGTTTTGTGGCTTTGTGCCATTCGAATGGTGTATTCTTGTGTTGTTTTGCTGTGTCCTGGTTGTGTACGTGCGTTTTTAGCGTGTGTACGGTGTGTACTTCGGGAATTTTGTTGTACAGTGCTGTCCTTGTGTCTGGCTTGGTACGACTCGTACATGCGCGATGTTGTGTGAAGGTGCTGGTGTTGGGGCCTGGGGTGCGCTCCGTACTTAGAATGTTGGGGTGGGGGTACGCTCCATGCATACGCGGGTGAGGGTATGGGTCGTACATACACGGTTGGGGTGGGGGTACGGTCCGTACATACACGGTTGGGGTGGAGGTACGCTCCATGCATATGCGGGTGAGGGTACGTGTCGTACATACACGGTTGGGGTGGGGGTACGGTCCGTACATACACGGTTGGGGTGGGGGTACGCTCCATGCATACGCGGGTGAGGGTACGGGTCATACATACACTGTTGGGGTGGGGGTACGCTCCATACGTACGCGGCTGAGGGTACGGGTCGTACATACACGGTTGGGGTGGGAGTACGGTCCGTACATACACTATTGGGGTGGGGGTACGCTCCATACGTACGCGGGTGAGGGTACGGTCCGTACATACATGGTTGGGGTGGGGGTACGCTCCATGCATACGCGGGTGGGGGTACGTGTCGTACATACACGGTTGGGGTGGGGGTACGGTCCGTACATACACGGTTGGGGTGGGGGTACGCTCCATGCATACGCGGGTGAGGGTACGGGTCGTACATACACTGTTGGGGTGGGGGTACGCTCCATACGTACGCGGGTGAGGGTACAGTCCGTACATACACGGTTGGGGTGGGGGTACTCTCCATGCATACGCGGGTGGGGGTACGTGTCGTACATACACGGTTGGGGCGGGGGTACGGTCCGTACATACACGGTTGGGGTGGGGGTACGCTCCATGCATACGCGGGTGAGGGTACGTGTCGTACATACACGGTTGGGGTGGGGGTACGGTCCGTACATACATGGTTGGGGTGGGGGTACGCTCCATACGTACGCGGGTGAGGGTACGGGTCGTACATACACGGTTGGGGTGGGGGTACACTCCATACGTACGCGGGTGAGGGTACGGGTCGTACATACACGGTTGGGGTGGGGGTACGGTCCGTACATACACGGTTGGGGTGGGGGTACGCTCCATGCATACGCGGGTGAGGGTACGTGTCGTACATACACGGTTGGGGTGGGGGTACGGTCCGTACATACATGGTTGGGGTGGGGGTACGCTCCATACGTACGCGGGTGAGGGTACGGGTCGTACATACACGGTTGGGGTGGGGGTACGCTCTATGCATACGCGGGTGAGGGTACGGTCCATACATTCACGGTTGGGATGGGGGTACGCTCCATACATTCACGGGTGGGGGTACGTCTTGTACATACACGGGTGTACATACACGGGTGGGGATTCGACTCGTACATAGGAGGGCTGGGGGGAGTGTTGGGCGCGTATGCGGGCACATGTCTCCATGGTTGCTATGGGAGTTCGGTGCGGACGGTGTTTTTTCCATACAGTTTTAACATCGGACGCACGGGATGGATCGTAATTCCGCGGTCGGACTTCACTTTTCACATTTGTACGGTAAATCGTCCGGGGACGTGTCGGACACATTTTCCGACCCGAGGACGTGTGGGGAATAATTCCCAATGCGATTCGTATGGACTTTTTCCCATGCGAATCGTAATTGGCAGTTTGTACGGCACTTGTACGATTCATACGGTAAAAAGACCGGATACGAGTCGTACGGGGAATTTTTTTCCAGGATCATAATCGGCACCTTAATTTAAAAAATGTAATATATATGCATTTACTTTAGAACAATTAATAAACTATTAATTTATATTTATTTTATCATTTTACAAATATATATATGTATACATTTACCTATCAAATCCAAGGTCCTAGACATTTTTAATGCTTTCAGAGAGGTTTCTGATTCTAGCCTTCTATTATGCCCAAACAGTCCAAGCATCAACAAGCACCTACCATTTCTGTTCTCTCCAATCTCGACAGACACAGTAAGAAACTATGTCCTTCAAGCTAAATCGGGCTCACCTTCAGACCCCTGCCCCCCGAGGTTCTATCAAGAACTGGTAAACTCGGTGAGTCCTCAACTCACCGATATTTTAACCTGATGTTCTCCTCCGGTGTCTTCCCGACTAGCTGGAAGGAGACATCTATTTTACCCCTTTTAAAAAAACCAACTCTCGATGCGACCAACCCTACCAACTATCGGCCCATTGCCAGACTGCCTTTGCCAGCAAAGATAGTAGACAAAATAATGAACAACCAATTGTCTCTATTTATTAACGCTAATGGCTTATTTGATCACTCTCAATTTGGCTTTCGCAAGGATCATAGCACGGAGTTGGCATTGATCAAAGCCTCCGAGGAGATCAGGGCAGTTATGGACTGTGGAGGTGCAGCAGCTCTGGTGCTCCTCGATCTTTCTGCGGCGTTTGATACGGTGGATCATCGCCTTCTGCAGAGATGTTTGGAGGGGCTAGGTTTAGGAGACACAGCACGAGCACTTATAGCCTCCTTTCTCACTGATCGTAGATCTACCGTATCCATGGTTGGCTTTAATTCAAATCCTTACACTCTTCCATGTGGTGTTCCGCAGGGTAGCTCTTTAAGCCCCACACTATTCAATATATACGTCTCTGAACTAGCAACCTTATTCGGGAATTTGGTTTTAGCCTGACCACCTATGCCGATGACACCCAGATTGTGGTGGCAGCTTCTAAATCCCAACAATCTCCGGCCTTGCAGTTCAGAAGTTGCATGAGTGCAATCAACAAATGGATGACAGCACACTGCCTGAGGCTTAACTCCAGCAAAACGAAAGTCCTGATCTTCGGCAGTGTGCAGCCCCCCGGGAACGATCTGTGGTGGCCTGTCGAGTTGGGCCCCCCGCCCAATCCGGTGGTTAAGGCAAAGAACCTGGGTGTGCTTATGGATGATAAACTTACTTTCCATCACCACACAAATGCGGTAGTGTCGGCATCGCATTTCCTTATTAAAAAAATTAGGAACATTTTTCCTTACATCCCTGATCACACCAAGAGAACAGTAGTCTCTTGCCTCATTTCATCCAGGCTGGACTACTGCAATGGTTTATTCCTTAACGCCCAGAAGCAGCACCTGCACAAACTACAGATGATTCAGAACTCAGCAGCTCATCTCATACTGGACATCCCTAAACACCACTCAGTCTCCAACAAAATCCGTAATCTTCACTGGCTTCCTGTATCCCAGCGCATCGATTTCAAAGCCTTGTGCATTGTTTTTAAAGCCTTGCATGGCATTGGTCCATCTTTTCTGCAGGATCATTTTTCTTGGTATTGTCCCACCAGACAGCTGCGTTCCACTGGAGCTCGATTACTTGCTGTTCCAAGGTTCTTTAAGGCCCACTGGGGTGGACGCAGTTTCTATTACGGAGCGTCTAAACTGTGGAACGCTCTTCCCTTTTCTCTCAGGAATGCCAGCTCCTTGACGATTTTTAGGAAACAATTAAAGACTTGGTTCTTTCAGAATTAGGGGCTAGGTTGCAGCAGGTCACTGTTATGTCTAGCGCCAAGACACCCCCGGGTATACGTGCACTTTATAAATTTTATAACATAACATAACATATCACATAATATCTAATCAAATAAACCATTATATAATAAATTAAAATATTAAACTATTTCAAACTCTTTAAACTTAAATTTTCCACTCCAGTTAGTGCAACAATAGGGAAAATGTTGGATAGCAGAGTAGTGAAAATTACTATTCGCACTCCAGTGAGTGCAACAGTAGGGAAAGTGTTGGATAGCGGAGGGGTAAAACTTACTATTCCCACTCCAGTGAGTGCAACAGTAGGGAAAGTGTTGGATAGAGGAGGGGTAAAACATACTATTCCCACTCCAGTGAGTGCAACCGTGGGAAAGTGTTGGATAGCGGAGGGGTAAAATGACTATTCTCACCGCAGTCAATGCAACAGTAGGGAAAGTGTTGGATAGTGAGGGGTAAATATTACGATTCCCACTCCAGTTAGTACAACAGTAGGGAATATGTTGGATAGCAGAGTAGTAAAAATTACTATTCCCACTCCAGTGAGTACAGCAGTAGGGAAGGTGTTGGTTAGCGGAGGGGTAAAACGTACTATTCCCACTCCAGTGAGTGCAACAGTAGGGAAAATGTTGGCTATAGGAGGGGCAAAATATACTATTCCCACTCCAGTGAGTGCAACAGTAGGGAAAGTGTTGGATAGTGGAGGGGTAAAAATTACTATTCCCACTCCAGTTAGTGCAACAGTAGGTAAAATTTTGGATAGCGGAGGAATAAAAATGACTATTCCCACTCCAGTGAGTGACCAGTAGGGAAAGTGTTGGATAGCGGAGGGGTAAACTTACTATTACCACTCCAATGAGTCCAACAGTAGGGAAAGCGTTGGATAGCGGAGAGGTAAAAAATACTATTCCCACTTCAGTGAGTGCAACAGTAGGGAAAGTGTTGGATAGCGGAGGGATAAAAATTACTATGCCCACTCCAGTGAGTGCAACAGTAGGGAAAGAGTTGGATAGCGGAGGGGTAAAAATTACTATTTCCACTCCAGTTACGCACAGTAGGGAAATTGTGGATAGCGGACGAATACAATTGACTATTCCCACTTGAGTGAGTGCAACAGTAGGGAAAGTGTTGGATAGTGGAGGGGTAAAAAATACTATTCCCACTCTAGTGAGCGCAACAGTAGGGAAAGTGTTGGATAGCAGAGGGGAAAAATAGCATTCCCACTCCAGTGAGTGCAACAATAGGGAAAGTGTTGGATAGTGGAGGGGTAAAAAATACTATTCCCACTCCAGTGAGTGCAACAATAGGGAAATAGTTGGATAGCGGAGGGGTAAAATATGCTATTCCTACTCCAGTGAGTGCAACAGAAGGGAAAGTATTGGATAGCGGAGGAGTAAAAAATAATATTCCCACTCCAGTGAGTGCAACATTAGGGAAAATGTTGGATAGCGGAGGGGTAGAAATTACTATTCCCACTGGAGTCAGTTCATAATTAAAAACAAACTAAATATCAACAACAACACAAAAGATTTTTAAAAACATAAAATAATACATATATAAAAATATAAAAAAGATTAAAAAAGATAGAAACATATGTTAATGTTAAATAGATATAACAAATACCTAGGAAGATTATATTAAAAATATCAACATAATTTACAAACAAATAACTATTTTTAAATAGAAATTATTTATAAATAAAAACATCAATTGTTACATAAATGTAATCTTTTTTGTTTCCTACTCTATAGCACTCCACAATTCACAGCACACATCTGAGTTTAAAAAAAAATGTAGCTCCATAATTAACATAATTAATGATCAATTAAAGAAATATTATTAATTAAAAAACAAAGGCAGGAGCGTGGCTTGACGCCGATGTAAGTGGAAGCGGACTCCAGAGCTCCAACCGCGGCTTCCTCCCACTAACAATGATCCTGCACTTCTGAGTTAGCCCCTTGTCGCACACCATGGCATGGAAATCCTAGTGCCCATGTTGACTCGTTGCTGAGGGGCATTGGCGCCGCTAACGGGGCGTAAAAGCAGATTAGTCCCCTGATTGTCCTCCGAGGGTGGTGCAACTAAAATGGCGGCCGAGCGCTGAAACCTAACTCTTCTCGGCTGGGGCATCGGAAGACCTGTGCTCTGTCTCCGAGCAACTGAACGGTGCCTTGGAGCTCTAACCATAGCGGAACACTGTGGTGGCGACCGCCTAGAAGGTGCGAGTTGGAGTGGGGTGATCGCCCACACTTCCCGGTGCTGTCCTGAGCCCTCAAGATGGCGGCTGACTGACTTGGAGAGAAGTTTTGGCACCGATGAAGGAGGGGAGTGACCTGAAGTGGTGAGGCGGTGAGGCACTGCTAGCGGGCGAGAATACTGGTAGCTGGGACGTGCATTTTGTGCCCTGACCCTGTCGATTGGTGAGATAGTGGCAAACATTGGACAGTGACACCGAAGACCGAGACTGCTGGAGGATAGAGTGGTTGGGAGGTGTTCTGAGATGGAGAACTGCAGCGGAACAGACAGCGCTCCTGAGGGGGATGACTGGGGAGGAGGGGATATCGCCTGAGCCTTCCTGCATCACATTGCCCTCCCAAGTTGGTGGCTGTAGACCACGGAATGGAGACCTGAAACCGGCAGTGGCGTGTAGAACGCCGAGATGGCATAGTGAGGAGGTAGTTGATTGCTGGGGGCCTCCCCGCTATTGAAACGTGCGCACCACACCAAGATCTACTACAGTGCGAGGTGAGGTGGCGACTGAATTGATCCCGCTGCGCAGCGGCAGATGTGTGGGGACTCTGAGATCTGATTCCAGCTGAAGACTGGAAGTTAAAAGTCGGCCTCATTGCATGGGCTGCTGGATGGCGAACTCGCAGACGGCACAGGACTAAGTAGTGCGCACCGGCGCCTTTACTGTGGCTGACTCCTACTGTGCAAAAGATCATAGCAAAAGCAAGAGTGTCCCCCTCATATAACGTTCTGACTGGAACTGATTAACAGAGAGGGAGGATCCACGAAGGCTCTGCAGAGGTGTTGCATATTCTGCTTGCTGACAGAGGTGGATACGGCGGGGTGAGGAAGCAACAGACCCCTACCACGACTCTTGGGCCTATATAATTACCGGTGGGCTTGACGGACTATAAGTGCCGCAGATGCCTTGGTGGACACGTACTCCCATCGCTCACATTACATCCCCAGAACAGCCACAGGTCACCCGTGATCTTCTCGCTGCTGCACTAGACGTGTTGGTGAAATAGTTCGGAAAGCACTCCAGAGTTCATGCAAAAGCTACTCATGATGGGGAGAGTATCTAGGAAGAAGGGGTTTGCGGCCCTGCGCGTAGAGAGAACAGAACAACATGACGATGATGAAGATGTGCCAGAGAGACAGACGGAAAATGCCCCTGGAGACCCTACCCTAGCTGACATTTTGCAGGCCATCACCTCATCAAGAGAGGCCCTAGAGACAAAGATAGACTCAATAGGTGCAGACCGTACCCTGTTGAAAGATGATCACCGTAAACTTAAAGAGAGAGTGACCCTCAACGAGAAAGCTATGGAGGACATCCCGGAGGTGGTCTCTACATTACAGTGCACTCTGAAAACAGTGGAAACCAGTATCAAGGTGTTGGAGCTAAGGGCGGAGGATAGTGAAGGGCGCTTTTGTAGGAATAACCTGCGTATAGTGGGGATTCCGGAACGAGAAGAGGGGGCAGATGCTGTGCAGTTCCTGGAGGCTTGGCTTAAGGCGGAGGTGGCCCCAGAGGGTCTCGCCCCCTTCTATGCACTTGAACGCGCTCACAGAGTTCCAGCACGTCCGCCCAAGCCTAGAGGCCCTCCCCGCCCGCTGGTGGCGAGGCTGCTTCACTATCGGGATCGGGACCATATACTGCGACGAGCACGAGAGAAACAGGACTTGCAGATTGGAAATAGTAAAGTGAGGATCTTCCCGGATTTCACTAGGGAGGTGCAACGCCAGCGGGCCTCCTACCTGTCCGTTAAGCGGAAACTACGGCAGTTGCGGCTCCTCTATGCCAGGCTGTTCCCGAGACGCCTCTGGGTGATTGATGACTCAGAAACACACTTCTTTACTACCCCACATGCCGCATGGGAATGGCTAGAGACCAGACGGAAAACTGGAACATGGGAGCCGGTCACTCCTCCGCCTCTACCGAGAGCCCTCTCACCCCAGAGATGGAGACTGGAGCGTGAAAGAGCGGTGCAAGCGGTGGCCGAAATTAGTCATGGAGACACTAACCCAAACAGAGCTCTCAGTGAACATGGAACGGACAGATATGAGGGCTCACAGACAAGCAGCGTACATGGGAAATCGGATGCTGAACTCCCGGACATTACCCCTCAGACTGCGGACGGCATAATATGAAGCACGTCTATCAGGTCGTATGGAAGAAAAGGGGGATTCCTGCTGTTGGGAGATGACTTTTGCTAAGTACTTTGCGTAAGGCTGGCACCCTGGGGGCACTGCTGTAGACATGGGAGCTACCATCTGAATTGCGGGAGTGGGGGGGGGGCCTGGGGGAGATCTGGGTCTAATAGGGTTCACTCACGCCCCACCACCTTTTGCAAATCACTGCTCACGTGCAGTAGTTTGGATGGGAACTTGTTTGTTTGTACCTGTCCTGGGAGAGGGAGTTGTGGAGTTCTTATAATTGAGGGGATTTAGTTTGGGACCAGGCATGTCGCTATGGGGGATCTACTACGAGTTAGAACACGACGCATACAATGGGACCCGCCATAGGTATTAAATGTATATCTTGGAATTTTAGGGGGATGCACACCATGATCCGATGTCATAAAACACATACATTCCTGGTTAGAAGGGGGTACAGATTGCCCTATTGCAGGAAACCCATCTATCGCAGATAGAAGGAGCTGCATTGCAACGACGATGGAGGGGACAGGTGTTTTATACTACGTACTCAGCCTTTGCCAGGGGGACTTTTGGTCTGGGTGCGAGCAGGAGTCCCTTTTCAGTGTGTTAGGCAAATAATAGACCAAGAGGGCAGATTCATGGTGGTTTCAGAGAGATTAGATGGGCGGGATATAGCGATAGGGAGTATCTATGCCCCTAATGTAGATCGATCTGCATTTTTCATGCAACTTTCACAGACACTAGGAACGGTGTTAACAGGATCAGTGCGGTTGAGGGGGGACTTTAACAGTATTACTGATGTCAATTTAGACCGATCCCACCCACCGCTCCCTGACGCTCTCCCACACACAGAGTAGCTGAGGCTAGACGAGACTCAACACCCGGGGGAAATGGATTCTTCCTACTTTTCTGCACTACACGAGTTACACGTTCGCTTAGACTCGATTTTGTGCTCCCCGGATGTTCATGGAGGGATGAGTTTGAGTGAATACTTGACTAGGACAATTTCTGATCATAATTCCCTGCTGGTGTCCCTGGATTGGGTACGGGTTAGGACTGCAATCCCTAGCTGGCGTCTTAGACCGGAAGCACTGGAGGATCAGGTGTTTTGGGCAATGATAAGCACTGCTATTGAGGATTATTTCCTCACTGATGCCAATACAGCTACAAGCCCAATCATTGAATGGGATGCTTTTAAAACCGTTATTAGGGGCTGCTGCATTGGAGAAATAGTGGGGGTGCAGAAGGTCCTCCTGCGTGGGGTACAGGGTGCGGAACAGCGACTTAGGAAAGTAGAGAAGGATAGACCGGAGAGAGGGGCTAGGCAGGCTGACCTCCTTGCTGCCAGAGAAACGTTGGCGACACACATAGAAAAATTGTGCTGCTTTGACTGTAGGGCCTATACTGCGCGGGCGCACGCTGAGAGGGATAAGTCTGGAGCGTTGCTGGCTTGGCTAGCCAACCCGGCACGTAGAGGGACGACGATACTGGAAATACGAGGGCGGGATGACAGGGTCTATTATAACTAGCGGGATGTTAACCACCAATTTTTGGAATATTACACTGATCTGTACCAGAGTAGGCTTGACCCAACAGTGCTAGAGGAAGAGAGGTTTCTGGAAGATTTAGAACTTCCTAAGATTGATGCTGAGGCCGCAGAGACCCTAGGTAGAGAAGTGGAAATTGGGGAGATTCAAGGCACCATTAAGCATATGGCCAGGAATAAGACACCGGGGACTGATGGGCTCCCGATTGAGTTTTATTCGACATACATAGACATATTAGATCCTCAACTGATGGCCCTATCTATTAGAGTGAAATGTGACGGCTATTTGCCCGCTTCAACGAAGGAAGCAGTGATCATCCCGCTTCTAAAACCTGGCAAACGAGCTTGGGACCGCACTGCATATCGGCTCCTCGCCATGCTTAACTTAGACTATAAGATATTAAGTCGCATATTGGCAAGCCGACTGCTAGTCCACATGTCGATGCTCATACATGTGGACCAGGCGGCTTTATTCTGTCTAGGAATACGGCAATGAACATACGTAGGTTTCTTCGAATCTTGAACGCAAACATGTACAATAAAGACGAGGCATGCGTGTCCATATCTTTTTAGAGTCCTGAGAGCGTTCCGGTTAGGAAACAGTTTCGTACCTTGGACGGCTTTCCTATATAAGGATTCTACCGCTAGAGTTAGAACGGTAGGGCTGATTTCAGATGCCTGCTTGGTGGGCAGGGGATTGAGACAAGGGTGCCTGTTGTCTCTCCTCTTGTTTGCATTGGCGGTGGAACCTCTGGCCGTCACTACCGAGGACTAGAAGCGATGGGACAACCCCAATATATAGCACTATATTCCGTAAATCTCTTGATGTTTCTAGCTAACTCTGGAGACTCTTTACGTGGAGCCAAAGATCTGCTGGGTAGACTAAGGAGGGTAGCGGGTCTAAAGGTAAATTGGTCCAAGACGTGCCTTTTCCCTGCTATTGCGGAGAGGGTCTACCCTCTTGAAACAGACGGTGTGTTGTGGGAAAACAGATCCTTGACTTATTTGGGTGTTAAAATATATCACGATCCTGGGGACTTACTAGAGGGCAATGTAGGAAGAGCGATACGAAGCGCCAAAAGTAATTTTGAGTTCTGGAGGTCCCTCCGCTTTCAGTGGCAGGTAGGGTAGCACTATTAAAGATGGTCACACTGCCAAGATTGCTCTATTATTTTGGATCGCTGCTACTCTGGATCCCATCAAACTTTTTACCCAGTTTCTTTTGGGTTTATTTAGATCTTAATTGAGGAGCAGAATGCTGTGATAATGCCTTCCAAATAGGTGAGGTACGGAGCACTGCAGAACTGGGGACTTTAAGTCCTATTAAGTGCACCATTTTTCCTTACGATGGAGCAGGAATAACACCTCCTAGCGGGAAGACAACTTGCAAATAGAATGTGTAATGATAACAAGGTGCAATTGGTATTGGACTGTAACTGCAGTATTAGCCCCGGGATGCTATTGATTTCCAAATTACAACTCAATAAAAATCTGTTTGCAAAAAAATTGTGTTAAAAACCAAATTAAAACAGAGAAAAATGTATTTACTCCCCAAACGTTACCCCTATAAAACCAAAACTCACACACAAAATCAAAATAAACAATTACCCTCATTAATGATCAATTGGTGAATTCATATTAACGACCAAATAACTATTAATTAATTAAACATAAATTACTTTCCACCCTCTACCCCAATAAACACCACAACCCACACCTAAAAATCATTACACAATTTCCCAAAATTAATTTTAAATTAAGAAATGAATAAATTATTAATTATTTTAAAAGAAAATACTTCCCACCCTTTACCACTATAAACCCCACTACTCACATCTAAAATTAATTTCACAATTGCCATATTTAATATTTAATTAATTAATTAGCATCAATTAACAAATAATTAATAATTAATTAAAAATAAATTACTTCCCTCCCTTTACCCCTATAAACCCCACCACCAACTCCTATAAAAATGACACAATTAACATAATTAATTACCACTTAATTAATTCATAATAATTAACAAACAATTGATCGTTAATTAATAATAAATTACTTCCCAAAATTAAAACAATAACATTTAAATAAAAACAATATTAATAAATACAATTTAATAATACATTTATTATAATCAAATTACTTCCCACCCTTTTCTCTCATAAACCCACCACCCGCTCCTAAAAAAATGACACAATTAACATAATTACCAATGAATTAATTAATAATAATTTTCAATCAATTAACAGATAATTAATAATAAATTAATTCCCACAATCAACACTAGAAAATCTAAATTAAATAAAGACTAATAAACAAAAATACAAATTAATTTATTATAATTAAATTACTTCCCACCCTATTCCCCTATAAACCCACAACCCGCTACAGAACAAAAGAACACAAAATATAATTAAAATAAAATTAATAACTACTAAAAATGCAACACATATATTAAAAAACAAAAGCAATACTTATACAAAAAAATAAATCAAATACATTTTAAAATACAAACTAAAATACATAACACTAATTAAAAAATCAATATTTTAAACAACTATATTTTTGCAAATGATATAAATAACTTCGATATTTTTAAAAACAATATTTCTTACCTTAAAGTAAGCGCCAAGAGAGCTTTCCGGTGAACATGCTCTTTAGAAATATTCAATAACATAACAACATTCTTGACCACGATATTCTTGCTGTCGTTATTTCTGTGTCACGATATTTCCAACTCAATATTTGTGTAAGTCGACTTGTCAAACTCGATATTCTGTCCCTGTACCGTAAGTGCAGGGCTCCAGTGTCCTTGGAAGCGGCGTGTGAGGTCGCCCCCTCCAATCAGGGTGCTGCTCTCACAGCATGAGAGCAGCACCAGGATTGATTAAGGTACTTCTCTAGGGCTCGCGCTGCAGGAAGCAAACATGCAGTGAGGAAGGGGTCGGAGTCGGATGTGTCACAGGTAAGTGTTTTTTATTGTACCCACCACCCATTTGTCCTCCTCACCACTCCCCATAGATGCCAGCCGCCACCGCATGTACTAGCATAATAGAATAATCCCGATCTCTTTTGTGCCTTTGTATCAGATTCTCCTTTTAATATATACCCAGCTAAAAATAACCAAATTCCCCTTGAGCAAGCAGGATTTACAGTAGGAATGAGCATGCAATGTCATATGATATTTTAACATATATTATAGGAAAGACTACCATACACTGCACACAGCTGGTCTGTTATGTTGATTGTAAGTCAGCTTTCGATAATGTGATGCTCTGAAATGTTCCTTACTATGGAGGAAACTAAGTGCACCTGTTGTATCGCTCATGGCTTCCTCTCAATAAATATTTGACTTAAATGTAAAGCGTGGGTAAAGGTTCAACTTGGGATAAATGGGGCTCTAAACAAAAATATCCTATTCGTATTGGTCTCATAAAGAGTGTGTAACTGCCTCGTTGTTTTTCTCCATTGTTCTGTATGACTTACCTGAAGGATAGAAAAAGACAAGAGGTTATCATCCAAAAATTGATGGCTAAAAACAAAATCTCTTTCTTAATGCAGATTTTTATGAACAAACCTATAGGCCTGCAAAGACAATTTGTAGATTTGGGTAACTTTTGCAGTCAAAATCATTTAACTATCAATCAACACAAAATTCAAACTGTGTGTTCTTAAGATTGTTTTGGCACAAATCATCCTAATTATGAGAATGGTACATAGATAGGAAAGTACAAAGGGCAAACAGTTATAAATATCTAGGAGTAGTGGTGGATGATATACAAGGTTACAAGGAGCATCTCACTGTGGCACGTGCAATGAATGGTTTAATTAGATTGAAAGCCAGAAATGAAGATACATTTGATGTTGGTAGCAGAAAAGCAAACAATTCTGTTAATGATGACATATGGATGTGCAGGCCTTGTATTGAAAAAACATCTTCATTATAAATCTCACAAAGTCAAGCTCCTAAGAAAAGCGCTAAGCGTATCTAGCATTGTTGGAGAGGAAGCAATAAAAATTGAATAGGTTTGCAAGCTGTGCCGATTTAAGCTGAGGCCTTGTGAATAACATTTGTGACCACATTTTTCAGTGACAGCATCCTATCCATAGCCGCTAAGGGCTAGAATCAAATATATACCAGCAAAAATTCTATTGTTAAGAGATTGAAGTTATTAAATTATCTAAAAACAGAAGCATGACAAAGGTATAAAATCGCTAATAAATAAACAATTTGCTTTTGCTACAGGCAGACATTTAAACTTTTAAAGGTGCAGACTGACAAGATTTATTTTGCTATCAACAGCCAGTTATGTATCTAACAAAAGGTCCCTGCAATATTTGTATGAGTACTAAATTAGTTTGGGGACTGAACAATATTTGAAGAACATTACCCTATCCAGAAATCAGATTGACATCTATTTTATGGTTATACAAGACATTGATTTAGCAGGTGTTATTCCAATTTGTCTTTATTTGTGAACTCTTCTTCACAGCAAAATAAAACCATAGCCAACGTGTTTCGTCTTCTTAGACTATTTCAGGGCTACAAATAATATACATAGATACAGATTGTATTTACAATAGACTGTATTTACAATAAACAGTGACTTACCTAGGAAGAGACCTAGGAAGAGACTTCTCGTTGACGAGGTAGGATTTGGTTGGGACTTATATTTACTCACAAATGGTTTTACTTTATGATTTTGGGTTTTGACTTATAGTCACGTCTTACTCTACTTGATAGGTTTTTCCAGTATCACTTTGAGAATAAAGGATTATGTCACAGACAGCATCTATAATAGAAGGCCAACTCACCTTTTCTTGGTAAGAACCAATCTAATATAGGTGAAAAAGTGGGTATCCTTTTGGGAAATAGAGGATAATCAAGAACTTAAATTGTTTCTAAAAAGTAGGTGTGTCCCATCCCATCTGAAGACTACAAATAGATAGTATTAGTAACATACAGAATACAAGTTTATTACCACCTAAATGTTTTATTTCAGCAGGGGTTAATACAAAAGAAACATGCAAACATTGCAGGTCAATTATATCGTCTTATGTTGTATGATAATACAAAAAACTCTGACGTTTGTAAAAAGAGCCATTCTAAAATAGATGATGAAAGTGTAATGTACATATTTTAAACTATTTTTTTGTCCTGAATATTTTGTAAATATTGTAAATATAATCTGTATTTAAATATATTATTTGTAGCCCTGAAGAAGTCCAAGAGGACAAAACGCGTTGGCTACAGTTTTATTTTGTTGTGAAGAAGAGTTCACGAATAAAGAAAAATTGGAATAACACCTGCTAAATCAATGTCTTGTATAACCGTGTGATGTAATCTCAGAAACTGTAATACGGAGTGCTGGACCAAATTGTTGTTGTGCTACTTGTGTTGTTTTTTGTATTCCAAGGAAGCTTAATGGTATTGAGCCTCAGGTCCTATGTACCAACGGAGTGAATGCCATACATGAAGTTACTATAGTAATAAGTGCAGTCCTAATTGCCTCACACCCTGTGTATTTGTTTTTTTGTCTGAAGAAGACCCCACCTGCTCCGTTCTGTCTTGGGCAGAGATATTTTGTAGCCGGAAGTCATGATCACGTGAGGGGAGTTTATTCTCCATTCAAATATTTCCGCTTCCTTTGGATTTTTTTTCTTTCTCATTTACTGACCTTCAAGTCCAGGCAACCATACATCCAGGCAACTATACATCATTGCATACGTCACTGCAGACGGCCTACGGATGTTTGGAGTCTCTGGAAACATTGCATAGCAACAGTACACCTTTCATTTGACTCGGTGGTTAAAAAAATTCTACTGTGCGATCACATGTACTTTTACACGCTGATTCGCACAGCTGAATAACTAACCTTTTCATGATATTGCGCAGCTATTTTTATCACCAGTAACCACTTCTCCAACCCTCCAACACTACAACTTTAATTTAATCCGTTATTTATGGAATTCTACTGTACAATCGCAGTGTATTTATTCACGCTGATTCACAGCAACGGTGTGGTCCACCCTGCAGTGCTTGCTGATTCTCACAGCTTAAAGTTTCTCATATGTGATTCAGCAGGTTTTTTACACTCTGCTGTAAAGTGTTAATGTGCTTAACCCTCAAAACTGATTCACACAATAATTGTTGTTCACCCTGCGTATACTCACAGCTCCTATTATTTTGGGCT
Source organism: Triturus cristatus (assembly GCF_964204655.1). Classification (NCBI taxonomy): domain Eukaryota; kingdom Metazoa; phylum Chordata; class Amphibia; order Caudata; family Salamandridae; genus Triturus; species Triturus cristatus. The sequence continues at coordinate 611,445,341 of NC_140583.1, forward strand.
TTCACGTTGAGTCACACAACATGTGTGTGGCTCAGAGTCTGTATTTTGCTGCTTCACACAGCAATTTTTCTACAGAATAGTCTACTTAAGTTCAGCTTTGTCATCATCTCAGCGCAGCAACTTTATTTATATTGATTGTTGCTTTACTAAACATCACATTGTGAATCCTTTCCATGGCAACCTCTACACCCAAAAATCACAGTAAATCTACCCAAAGAGTTTTTGTGCATTCCTGGAGATCCGCCAGTCCCGTGGCTACAGTGGAAAGAATATTTTGTAAATTACATTTCCACTATTGCCCATGCCAACAAATTATCTGCTGAAAGGAAAAAAAGTTTGTTGCTTCATTCGTTAGGTCCAGAGGGTTTGAGCATTTACAATCAGTTAAATAAAGAAGTCATTGTTGGTGATGAAAATGTTTTCAATTAAGCCATCAGACAGCTGGATAATTATTTTTCTCTAAAAGTATGCATACGCATTACTCTTTACAAATATTTTCAAAGAAAACAAGATAAAAATGAATCCATGGACGAATATATTTAACTGCTTTTAAAACATCAGCCTTAGATTGTCATTTTGGTGTCATACAAGAAGAATTGGTGAGGGATCAAGTGGTGATGCATGTTTATGATGCTTCGATTCAAGAAAGATTGTGGATTAATGGGGAAAGTCCTTTGAAAGATGTACTATCAGTAGTAAGGAAAGCTGAAATGTCTGGCAGGTATGCGAAAGCCCTTAAGAAAGAAAATCAATTAGTTGAACAGCAAGAAACTGTTGCTAGAATTTTGACCAACAAACCCAAAATGTTAAAGTCAAGCAAAGGTTTACGAAAAATGGATGCAGTTAAAAATAAGGAGTAAAAATGTTTTAGGTGCGACAGTAGATATCATTTAGCCAATTTTAGGATTTGTCCTGCTGTGAAACTAAAGTGTAGTAACTGTGGGAAACTGGGACACTTCAGTTGTGTGTGCAATACAAAAAGTAGGAAAAGATAAAGTTAAATGTATAGAAGAAGGTGCAACTGATTATTCTAGCGAAAATGATGATTATGAGGATATTGGTACTATGAACATAAGAGAGAAAGTGGTCCGAAATATTATTAGTAGTGATAACTCTGGTAATCCGATGTGTTCTATGTTTATAAGGGGAGTAAAAATGTGCTTTGTCGCGGATTCTGGTTCACATTTTACCATAGCAAATAAATCTATATTGTTCATCAAATTCGTAGAGAAGGTGGATCCAAATCTTTATGACACAGACGTTGCTCCTGAGAGCTACACAGTAGAACCCACTGAGTTATTGGGTTATAGGAATTTGATCTGTAGATGTAAGAACAGGAAGGCTTTATGTAAAATGTACATTTCTAAGAAAGGTCCTTCAGTCCTAGGTTGGAGGGATCAGAGAAATCTCAACATTATTTTAGATCCTTATGGTATAGAACAAGCTTTAGTACTTGATGAGGGTGAGCTTAGAGGAATTTCCAAATGCTTTTTCGGGTAAAGTGGTACGGTTGAATGGATTTGAACATAAATTTGTGTTAAAAAAAATGCTTCTCCCAACATTCATAAACTTAGAAGTGTACCAATGTCTATAAGAGATGAAGTAGAAGAAGAATTGGGAAGGTTGGCTAAGGATGGTGTAGTAGAACCTGTGGAATCATCTGAGTGGATCTTTCCAATGGTTTTTGCAGGGAAAGCCAATGGAAAAATCAGATTGTGCATTGACATTAGCCACCTTAATGGTAACATCTTAGTGGACCAATTTCCGTTACCCAAAATCTGTGAATTGTTGACCAAAACCAGAGGCATGGAATTTTTTTCCACAATTGATTTATCCCAATAGTTCCATCATATTCATTTGTGTGAAGAAAGTACGAAATGTATAGCATTCATGTCACATGTAGGATGTTTCCAATTCACTAGGATGCTGTTTGGATTAGCCTCTGCGGCTGCGGTTTGTCAGTGTTTAATGTACAATATTTGTGGGAAATTGAACTCTGTGTGAATCTTTCAAGACGATATCCTTGTAATGGGTAAGGATAGTAGCAACCATAATGATAAACTCAAACATTTTCTGTATTTATTGAATACCTATGGTTTGGCAGTGGAATATGCAAAGTGAAAATTTGCTGCAAGGAAGGTGACATATTTAGGTCAAGAGATCAGTTTGACCGGTATTCAGCCTAAGACTATGTTGGGACAAGCTAACTGTAGTGTTCTTATCTTAGTATGCACTTGACCCACAGTTCCTAGGTTACCAGAGTTGGAATATGGAACCTGTGGGTAGAATGTAAGCAACTGGTCAGTTCGCCGTTGCAGGGTGTTGATGCTGGATGGGGTCATTACTTCTGGACTGCAATAAACCTGCTTTGGATTCATAAACCTTTGCTGTGCCTTCTACTTCTTGTAAGAAGCTGATCCTACATTTCGCGATGAGGATGGGATTTAACCCACGCTCTCAGAACAGACCCCAACACATCAAACCTACCGTCTTTGATCTCAGAAGAAAAGAGCCTCCTGATCGTCAGCGTATGTCCATCTAGATGCACGATTTCGTCTTTGCTGGTGTCCTTTCAAGACTCATCTCAAAGATACATGTGTTTCTCCAAGCTTGAGTGAGACCGGTCATCTAGCTGACGTATGCAGGGTTGGGTACCCAGCTGACGTAAGTACTCTTTTCTTTTCCTCACGCGCTCCTCGCACAAAGCTATCTTTAAATTTTACAAGATTCTCTGTGCACCCGCGCTGCGCACGCAAAGAACTTTCATTTCATCATTCCACAAGGTTTCCATGGTGCTGACAAGGCCAGGCAAGCGTAATCAAGCTTCCTGCACTAACGGGGTAAGCAACGTCTTAGCGTGATTTCATCACCGGCGTCCATCTTAATCTTCCTTCTCATGCTGTATTACCCCAGCAACGTCAACAAAGTGCACAGCTTATATGCCAGCGTTTTTGGCTCGTCTTCGCTGATGAACACAGCTAACTTGCTTTAACGAAATATTATCACAGCACCGTCAACTTTGTGCATAGCTTTCTTCATTACGCTGAGGTCTTTGGCTTCTCTTCGCTGATGTGCACAGCTAACTCGCATTAACTCATCTCTTTTGCAACATTATTCATGCTCACGCTGATGCGCAAGGGTGACATTACGCTGAGGTCTTTGGCTTCCCTTCGCTGATGCGCAAAGCTAACCCGCATTAACTCAACTGTTTTGCAACTTTATGCGCACTCACGCTGATGCACACAGCTGATTTCACCGGATCTTCATCTCCGCTGATACGCACAGCTGGTAACAATGACATTGTGTATCAAGGACCTCTTCCTCTTCTCGTTTCAGTTTCTAAGAGTCTTAAATTATTTCTCAGAAGGTGAAATTCTTGCTGTTTTATTTCTTTCTGTGCTAATTTTCTGGTGAATTCCTATAGTGTTGCACAAGCTTTATTTTAACATCAGTCATACTGTTAAAGATACTTACTTTAACTTGTTAATTATGCAGAACGTACCAGCCCCAACATTCTTTTTGTCATCACCTGGTGAGCCCACTATACCTTGGTTGAAGTTGAAGAAAGTTTTTAATCATTATGCTCGAGTGTGTGGCACATTTGTCAGTGCTGAAAGGAAAACTTCTCTTTTAATGCACTGTTTGGGGCCTGAAGGGCAAGAAGTTAATTTGAGCATCTTCCCGATCTCTCAGACACTGATTCAACAAATCTCAACGAATTCGAAATCTCTGTAAAGAAGCTTGATTTACACTATTTGCCCAAAGTGAGCACTGTTCTTGAAAGATATCATTTCGGCAGACACATGCAAAGGCGTGAAGAAACTGTTGAACAATACATAACTGAGCTACGTAAGTTGGAATCAACGTGCAACTTTGGGGCTTCACTAGAAGAGCGACTCAGAGACCAGATGATGTTAGGATGTAGTATTGGATAATCCATCTCTGCATGAAGTAGTAACCATTGCCAAAACGTATGAACATTCTAAGGCCTGTCTTGAAACTATTCAAAAAGATTCTCATATTGATAAAGGGCAGAGTTCAGTGTTGAAAATGGACAAAGAAAAGGACAAGAATAAATATGATATTGTAAAAAGCAAGTTACAATATAAGTCGGACACTAAACCTACTACTTTAAAGAATTTCCAATCTTCTTGGGGTGACTTTCAATCTTCCAGTTCTAAGAGTTCCCAAATTAAGTGTTTCAGATGTGGAAACGTGGGGCATGCAGCAAATTTCAAAGACTGCCCTGGTTGTAAAGCAGCCTGTAACACGTGTGGTCGTAAAGGGCATTTCACTAGGTGTTGTAGGTCTGGGAGGGAAAGTTAGAGAGGTATACTTGTTTGAGGATGAGGTTGAGGAATTCCATGTCTGTCAAATTAAAGGGTCTGGGGGGCCCACTGATGTTGTTTTAATCAACAACGCTCTTGTAAAAATGTTATTTGATTCTGGGGCAAAGGTGACATTAATTCCTAAGAAATTCTTTGACCAATATTTGTTGGGCAAGGTCACTCTAAAGAGACCAGACATAAGACCAAGAGGCTACAGTGGGGAAATCATTGATCTTCTAGGATGGTTCTGGGGAAGGATAGATTATAAAGGAAGGATTGTCCCTGGGAAAGTGTATATTTCTATGAAAGGTGATTCGCTTATCATCTGGTTTCACCAACGCGATTTGCATGTTTTCCTAGACCCGAATCAGAATCCCTCTGTGTATTTACCAGGACGATGTTCTTGTATTTGGGGTGAATTCTGAAAAACATGATGCTAGGCTAAGGACAGTGTTGAAGAGGTTATGTGACACTGGTCTAACCTTTCGGGCTGACAAATGTGAATTTGATGTGGCTGAAATCGAATATTCAGGTCACCTAGTCTCTGTAAATGGAATTAAGCCTAAGCCTGCTTTGGTTGACACTATTTGTAAACTCAGAGCTCCCCAAAGTAAAGACGAACTTGTAAAGTTCTTGGGTATGTCTGAGTTCTATCACAAGTTTGTGCCAAATTTTACTGGGGTCACCACCCATTTACGAGATCTCTTAAAAAAGGTGCTGAATTTATGTGGTCGAAGGTTTGTGATGAAGAATTTCAAAATCTGAAGGACTGTCTAAATCATGCACAAGATCTTGGTAGCTTTGATCCCCAAAAGGATTCTTACTTGATGACGGATGCGAGCTCAAAAGGTTTGGGGGTGGTTCTATTTCAGAAATTGAGAAGTGGTGTTGTTCATGTTCAGACCGTTGAGAGGGGCAGAATATATTTACTCCGTTGTAGTAAAAGAAGCTCTGGCCATCTATTGGGTTATTCGCAAGTTACGCAAGTTTCTTTGGGGTAGCAAATTTGAAGTCCTAACAGATCACAAGCCGTTGAAAGAAGTTTTTACAAATAAAGGAATTGATTTTGTTTCTCATTGCATACGCAAGTGGGTGGTTGCTTTACAGGAGTTTAACTTTGTTGTCACTTATTTGCCAGGTGTTTCCAACACGCTTGCAGATTGTTTGTCCAGACTGTGTAATGAAAGTGAAGAATCTGTTGAGTGTGATCAGTTTGAAGGTGAAGAATTTGAAGAAGAGTTTGATGTCTGTGTATTAAGTGAAGGGATTGTATCCGAGGATGATTGGATGAAAGCTTTGGTGGAGGATGAACTTTTACAAAAGGTGATTGGAATGGTTTCCAATGGTTGGTGTGATAAAAAAGATTGTAACGAAGATTTATCTGTAGTGGATGGTATTCTTTTGAGGGGCAGAAGATTATTTCCATCTCGCACCTTGTGGGATAGATTACTGAAGAACGTTTATGCCAGCCATATGGGGATTGTTAAAACTAAGGAGAGGCTGAGAGAGGCATATTGATGGCCGGATGGATTGAGAGAGAGGTCAGGAGTTGCCCGGAATGTGCATGCAGTGATAAAGTTCTGCAATGTAGAACTCAACCCATGGTTGTGAGAGAGAAGTCTAGTGGGCCTTGGTCAGACATTGCTATCGATATTTTAGATCCTATCAAGATAAGCTCACGTGACTTGTACTTTCTTGTTTGCTTGGACATGTACTCCCACTGGCCGGAGATTAAAGTAGTAAGGTCCATTGAATCTTCTGTTGTGATTGAGTTTTTGGATAGTTTGTTTGAAAGGGAAGGATTTCCCCTGACATTACTTTCGGATAATTGCGTACAATTTACCCCGGCTGTAGTTGAAGATTACTTGATCACTAGAGGTATCAAACATAAGAGGGCTGCGCTTTACCATCCCGAGACTAATGGCATTGTCGAGAGATTTGTAAAGGTGTTGAAGGAAGCCACTCAACAAGCTCTTGCCAATAGCTCTGACTGGGAGGTAGCCTTGAAGAAAAAGGTTAGGGAGTACAGATTCACTCCACACTCCTCCACAGGTGTCTCACCTTTTCGTTTGTTCAAGAAGAGAGTGGCCAATATGGAAGTTTATCCCTCATGGGTCTCATCTAAGAGACTGTTGGTTGATGAGAATGCTGGTGGTGTGACGGGCTGGAGAGAAAGAGAGACTGTGATTAAAGAGAAGAGGAAGAAATGGTTTGATGAAAGGAGGGCAGTCAAACAGACATCTGTCTCTGTAGGAGACTGGGTTAAAATAAGATCTCCTAGTTTGGGTAAGTCTGGCTCAAAATTTAGTGCTCCTTTCAAAGTGATAAAGGTTTTCAAAAATGCTGTGAAGATTAGTAATCATAAGGTATGGAATTTAAACAGAGTAGCTAAGTGCCAACCTACAGAAGGGTTGGTGGAATCTGAGGTGGTTCCACCACAAGGTAATGTCAGACCTCGCAGGCTCGTGCAGTGCCCTGCCACACTCCATGATTATGTGAAGAGATCTACACTGCTCCCTTGTGTATAACCCCTTTCCAAACTTCTTTTTATGCTGTTAAGAGGGCAGATGATGTGTGTTCTTATCTTAGTATGCACTTGACCCACAGTTCCTAGGTTACCAGAGTTGGAATATGGAACCTGTGGAACTTGGTGATGTAGGGTCGAATGTAAGCAACTGGTCAGTTGGCTGTTGCAGGGTGTTGATGCTGGATGGGGTTGTTACTTCTGGACTGCAATAAACCTGCTTTGGATTCATAAACCTTTGCTGTGCCTTCTACTTCTTGTAAGAAGCTGATCTTACACTAACACTAATGCTCTCAGCCTTAAAAAAAAGAGGAAGTTAAATCCTTGCTTGGTCTGGTTGAATTATTTTCAAAATTTGTCAGACATTTTTCCACTAGAACTTTTCACATTAGACAGCTACTAAAAATTAGACCTAAATTTGAGTGGTCGATGGAATGTGAAAATGAGTTTTTGGAAGTCAAGAATGCTATTGCAACAGCACCTGCAGTACCGGGATTTGACCCTTTAGGACAGAATATCATCACCACAGATGCAAGTAGCATTGGTATTGGTTCAATTCTATCCCAAATTGAGAAAAATGGTAATGATAGAATAATTGCTTATGCGTCAAGATCCTTATCCCCTGCTGAAGGTAAATATGCAAAAGAGAGGCATTTTTGTGTGCCCTAGAACATTTTTGCTCTTTTATTTGGGGTAAAGAAGTAACAGTTAAATGTGATGACAAACCTTTAGTCAAGGTTGGTATGAACAATATTTTTTTAACTAGGTTGGCATGAATTTTGATGAGGTTACTAAGCTATATTTACAGAATAGAATGTACCTGGGAAAAAAATGCAGTCGCAGATTTTCTGTGACGGTAACCTATTTAGATTGTAGAAAACCAAGATGATCTAATGGATGAAATCCAACTAGCTTGGTTATGGGACCATGGCATAGAACCCTTCACCAAAGAAGAGTGGAATGAGGAATATAACAAGGATGTTAATTTGATTAAAGTGGTTGAGCTCATAAATAAAGGTTAGCCACGAAAAAGTGAATTGAAAGAACTCAAGGCATTTTTGGGAGGTTAGAGATGAGTTGACTTGTGATGATGGTAATGTTTGAGAGGTGAAAGATTGGTTCCCCCTGAAAACTTAAGAGGAAAAATAATTTCCTTATGTCATGAAGGACATTTGGAAATTATTAGGACCAAATTGAATGTGAAAAGTGTGTATCGGTGGCCTGGAATGGACATCAAAGTGGAAAGAGTGGTAAGGGAGTGCAGTTTATGTATATCGGATGATAAAACTCTCAAAATTCATGAGGTCATTTCATGTGACCAATGCTACCGTAAACGTTGAGACCTCTCATGAGGATTTTATGTGTCCAGATTCACCCTGGGAGTGTGTCGCTGTAGACATTATGGGACTGGTGGGGAGTTCTGGGAAGAACATAATTTCCCTTATTTTATTTTTTTTTAAATATCTTTATTAGCTTTTTTTCCTTTTATTATTACATACAGTATGAGTGACAAGTTCTATTGCATCAATATCAACATATTCCGTGTATACCATTGTGTATTCGAATCAACATGTTACACGCACACTATTTCTAACACATTATGTGTCCATGGTGCGGAGGTATTCGTACACACCTGTCTCATCATTAATAACATACAGGCACATGCATCAAAGCAAAAACCGGTCGCAAACGGGCAGATTCTCAGAATCTGCCCCTTTGCGACCGGTATTTTTGCATTTGGGATGCATCATCCCAAATGCAAAAATCGCAATTTAAGTAATCTCTAAATTGTGATTACTTAAATAGCGATTGCATTTAAGGAATCTCAAATTGAGATTCCTTAAATGCAATGCATTAAAGTTAAAAAATTAGCGATTTCGCTAATAGGGGGAGCAAATTACCATGAAGTTGAACTTCATGGTAATTTGCAAAAACTTTGAAAAATGCACTTTTGTGCATTTTTCAAAGTTTCATGTTGCGCACACACATGCCCTTAGGGCATGTGTGTGTGCAACATATGTGCACAGATCAATTTCAAGAGTGCAATAGGGTGTCATTTTGATACCCTTGCACCCTTGAAATTGCATGAGCAATTTGCGAGTACCTACTGGTACTCGCAAATTGCTCATGCAATCTCCAGTTCATTCCTATGGGCCTGTAGGCCCATAGGAATGAATGGGACGGCATTCCTTAATTGCGACCCGCAATTTGCGAGTCGCAATTAAGGTATGTGTAGGAATCGCTATTTTTATAGCGATTCCTACATGCATAGGCTTTTGCAATTCCTTAATTGCGATTCCTTAATAATCGCAATTAAGGAATTGCAAAAGCCTACGTTGATGCATGTGCCAGTATAACTTGCACATGCTATCAACTCCAATCGGTGAACATAATTTCCCTTATGGATGTCCTTTCCAAATGGCCGATTGTGAAAGTTATTGAGAAGTTGGATATTGATACTGTTATAAAACATTTTGATGACTTTTTTTTTTAATGAGGGTACCCCGGTTACCATTATCAGTGACAAAAGGGGTGAAATTCACTTCAGATATGACGGTGCAATATTTGAAAGAGTTTGGAATTAAACATAGATCATCTTCATTAAATAATCCCAGTGGAAATGGAATGGTGGAACATTATAATAGAGTGTTAAAGGGTGATATTCAACTGGCTTGCAGGAATAACATACCATGAGAAATTCAAGCTTTTACAACGTTATGGTTGTATAGAGTGACAGAAATTGATACTACAAAGTTTTGTCCGTTCGAACTCATGGGAGGGAGAAAGCCCAGATCTAAATGGAATCCTGAATGGTTAAAAAACCTAGGGGATGTGAACTGGTCTTCTTCAGAGCTTAAAAACAATCTGTTGCTCAGACATCAGAGATATAAAACATATTATGATGTTAAGCACAATACTAAACAAATGAGACTCACAGTAGGACAATGGGTAAGGATTAAGAAACCAAGAGTTGTTCCAAAAAATGATAGTAAGTAATTTGAGCCACAACTCATTGTAAAGTTTAGGAAAAACCCTGTAAAGTTAAAAAATAGTAAATGCTGGACTCCCAAAAGAGTAGCATTATGTGAGCAAAATAGTGAGGAAAAGGCAAACAACAGGGAGTTGAAGTCAAAACTTAGGATAAAACAGCCTTTGAACCAAGAAATTCGGAATTGTGACAAGGAAGATACAAGTGTTAGAATTACAGACGAGAATGCTCATTCATTTTTAAAGAAACACAATAAGTGTATGGCTGTCAGTAATGACAACGTATACAGAGTGACATAGATGATAAGAATTTTAGTAGTAGAATGGGAAGAGACATCAAATGCCCCACGGCTTTGAATGACTATATTTGTGATTAGTGTTTTTGTTTTAAGAGACACCAAATGTCCTACTGTTTGGTACAACTATATCTGTTATTATTGTACTGTGATTGTTTCTATTTTAGTGTTTGCATTATTTGTAATGTTGTGGTTTGAGTATATATATAAAAATAAATAAATAAAGGGGGAGGTGTGTAGCGTGGGCCTTTAGTTAAGATGTGTAGAATGTAATGTTGTAGTCATGACTCGATAATGAGGGTCTCCTAGGAGACTAGGGGGCATATGCACAAGGAGATAACGCCGCCGTAGCGTCATTTTTTGATGTTACGCTGCTTTTTTTATTGCATATTTACAAGTTGCCGCTAACCGTAGTTAGCTGCAGTTTTCCGGCGTAAACGTTAATTTTTAGGATCGCCGCTTCTGTTAGCGGGACTTAATAAAAATGTGATGCAAGGTAGGCATTTCCATGCAAGAACTGCCACTAACCCCACTTTGTGATATTTACAAGGAATTCCTTGTATGGTGCAAACCCCCCAAAACTGCCTCTAATTCCAGTTAGAGGCAGTTTTTTAAGACCAGAAAATAGCTGGTCTTAAAAATGGTGCAAACCCTTGGGGCCTCTTTCAGAAGGTTTTGGTGCTAGACAGTGCTGCAAGGAATGTTGCTGTGCTGCCCTGCAACAAAACTACAGTGCAGAAATTAGCTGTATTCACTGTACAGCGCTCCATGTCGCAATTAATGACAGATACGTATTGAATCCTGATGTATCTGTCAGGGCTAACGTCACGCATTGCTGCAGTTGTGTCAGAAGCATGACGTAACTCCAGTAATGCATGGGGCCAGCCTATCCCTGTGGCACTGTGTCACCCTTATGCCCGCCATGAGGTAGGCGTAAGGTACCGACGCAGTGCCGTCCTACAATTGTTGCAGTGAAATCTGATGGATTTCACTGTGCCACTCCTATGATTTTGTTTTACGGAGTTTTATATGGCGCAAACTTGACCCGAAAGTATCAGGTGTCAGAGCGCTTTACACGAGCACCAGTTTTGTTACATGAGGACACATTCATTTTTGTTAGGCACAGGGAGATTAAGTGATTTGCCCAGAATCACAGGATGTTCAGCGTCATTGCCGAGACTCGAACCCAGTGCATGAGAACGCCCACCCTGCATACATCATACCTGATGCAAGTATAATGTGGCACAGTGCTTCACAAGGTCATGCATATGCCTAGATGCGTCACTTTGCAAATAAGGTGCAACGTGGTGCAAGAATCACGCTGCAAGTATGTCAAGAAAATGATGCACCGGTAGGGTGAAACTGTCAGAAGGGGCTCATGAATAAGCCCCCCCTGTCTTTTTCCTCTACGTTGGCGCACAATGGCTGCCAGGCGCCAATGCAGACACCCTTGCTCGATGGTGCAAGGGTGACTGTGTTGCTGAGTGGATTGATGTTGTGGCTCCATCTCTTCTCGAGACACCTGCCAGTGTGAGTGAATCAGGTGGCATTATTGGAGTGTTGTTTGCCTGGTCTTTGGTGGAGGGGTGCCAGTGTGTTGGGGCAGTCGGAGATGCATTGGTGGAGGTTGCGCGCTGCTGTGTTGGTGTCTGTAAGGGTTGGTGGAGTGGTGGTGCTGAGGGAGTTGATGGGAAGTTCTTTGGTGGCATTGATCCAGCTGCGACGCGGGGCAATGATGGTGATGGTGTACGGTGGACGTGGGGAAGGCGTGATGTAAACAATGATGGTCGGTACAGGAGAATGCTGTGGTGTGGCTGCAGTTGAATTTCCCACTAGTGGAGAAGACTGGCTCGAGCGTGTGTCAGGCTATGTGGGTTGGCCCGGTGACTAGCTGCTTGAATCTGATGTTGGCAAGGTTCCCCAGGAGTGGGGTTGTGTTCTAGTCACTGGGGTTGTCCAGGTGGAACTTGAGGTCTCCAAGTAGGATGCAGTCGGTTGATGGGAGAGCCTGGGTTGCAATGAGGTCTACAATGACATCAGTGAATGGGATTCATGGCCCGGGGGGCCTGTAGATGAGGGTGCCGCGAGTGGTGTTGGGGTTGGTCCGGATCTGGAATGGGAGCTGTTCCATGGTCAACGTCGGGTCATTAGAATGCGTGGTCAGTTGGAGTGTGCTTTTTCAGACAATGGCATTGCCTCCTCCTGGCCACTCTGGGTGATCTGTGTGGTTGAATTTGTAGCCGTCGTGGATGGTGATAGCGATGTCTGGTTCGGAGCAGAGGTTGGTCCAGGTTTCCGTAAAGAAGGTGATGTATGAAGAGGTGGCATCGAGGAGGTCCAAGATTTCTGTTGCATGTTTCTGGAGGGACCGCACGTTGAGGAGGATGTAGTTGAGCTGGTCGGTTGTGCTGTTTGTCGGCTGGGCGGCAGGAGGCGCTGGTGTGCTGATGTTGCAGAAGGTGCATTTGCAGATACAACAGGCGCAGGGTGCAAGAGAATTCTACAGTGTTACTGGATGGCAGACAGTGTGGCGTCCAGGGTTGATGGTGAGCAGGGTGCTGGCTTCATTGCAGTGGATTGTCTGAGAGGAAGGGCCCTTGGTGCTGGGCGTAGTCCAGGGGTGGACAAAGCCTGACATGATTGCCTTTTGCGAACCAGTGATATGCCCATTGGGCATGGCCGCACAGCGACCGCCATTATGTAGTGCTGCGGGGGGGGGCTGGGCAGCTGGGAGGCAGGAAACATGGGAAAGGACACTTGAGGGGTTGGGAATGTGGGAAAGGACACTGGAGGGGTTGGGGATGCGGGGGGAGCAGGGGTTGTGAATATATTTTTGAAAAATTGTTACCTCGAGGCTGGGTACCGCATCTTGTGTGCTCCTGCTCTCCTGAGTCTGCTTCCAGGAACAGGAAGCAGCCAGACAGGCTCCCTCCCCTAAGCCAATCACAAGACTGCAATGCGGTGCTCTGATTGTTCTTGAGCTTCGTGACAAGGCGTTCGAAAAAAGGGCAGGAGGGGTGGGCATATTCTCCATGCAGCCTGCATTACGAACGGTGATGTGCGCATGACTGCTTTGTGCAGCCTGAGAGGGCCGACTAAACATTTATTGCGCAATTGAGTGGGCATACCACTCCACCCCTGCCCTGCTCCGTGAATAGAGCAGCCCCATCCACCCTCCCGCCCGCAAAGGAAACATAGCATGAGTACATCAGAAAGCTATCATCATGTATGTTTCCTCTTCTTGCACTGCTTGAAAGCAGTGCAGGCGAAGCTCTTCTGCCATAGTGGATAAGCCGCCACTGGGGGTGAATCACCCAGAGGTTCTAGGCCTGGGCCCAATTCGATCCCTGGGCCTCCTCTGCTAAGTGAACCACCTTCTCTTCACCTGGACATTGACACCGTGGTGCAATCCGCTGCACTCTCTCAAAATCTGTGACTACCCAGGCAGGATTTCACAAGTCTGGGTACAGCAGGTGATGCAACAGGGCCCCCTTAGATGTGAAGTTGTAGTGCTCCCACCACACAAAATCGGCGCAGCTCAGGGGCCTCACCCTCTACAGCGTCCGGCCAGCGCAACATCCTCCATCCTGTGATGCAGAGAGGTGCAGCCCACCATTGATAATCTCCTTTGTGCACCTCGGTGTAGTGGCGGCGTGTGGTATGCAATGCAGACCTCCCTACTTTGGTGCACAGGAGCACCTCTACCATTCACAGCACCAAGGGGCACCAGGCGGTCTTCTCACACAGGTCAGCCACATGTCTCCATGCAACCTGGCAGACTTCAGCACCAGGTAAGGGCGATCGCCAAAGCCTCAATGTCCATCGCCACGGCCCAGCAACTCCACAGCACCTCCGTATCTCACTCTGCGTCCCAGACGCAGGCCAAGCAAGGCCTGCAAGCCCGGGGGACTGACCGCTCTTTCAAGGTTTTGGATGCCATGGTGTTGCAAGGAGTACGCAATGATAAGTGATGCATCACTGGTTTTGCCCAGCGATGCGCCTCTTTTCTTGATTGTAGCCCTGAATTTCCTCTTCCCCTGGGACTCTGGCTGGTCATCCTGGCTGTTGGGGGGTTTAGGGGGTTGTTGATCTGTGCTGCACTTGGCCCTGGCTGCTCCATTCTGCATTACATTGGTTCTGTTTCCTATTTTTCATTGGAGGTGAACTTCTAGGCTATTTTTGCCTCTAGAGGCAAAAAACTCACGTTGGGCTGCCTAACATGAGTTTTTTTGCTGCTAATGGGCATTTCGGCCGTTTTCGCCCACTAACATCAGATTTTGTATCGCCTACATGCTAGTGTTAGCTGCAGTTTTCACTGCAGCTACCTGAAACTATCGCCATGTAGCAACGTATTGTAAAGACATCGCTAACAGGGCGATCGTTTTTGGTGATAGGCAGCGTTAAGAAAACTGCTGCTAACTATCGTTAGTTAGTGGCAGTTCTTGCACATATACCCCTTGGTTAGAGCAGCTGGGAACGGTCAGTTGGCAGTTGCGCTGGGTAGCTGGAGGTCCTACTGTACGTCTGGTCAGTAAAAAAGACTTTTAAACTTGTCCAAGTGTAGCGTCTTTACTACAATGTCCTCATAGTGAGGTGGATGTCAACAAGACAAAGTGCTATCTTAAGTAGCTAGTCATTAACGGTTCTCTGTTTCAATGTATAGTGAATGAATATACTCAGGACCACTGGAATAATGGAGCAGGAAAAGACCAAATTACACAGCAGGGTTGACTATATTAAGTGGTAAAAAATGGCAAATTATGTGAAATAATGCTGCACATTAAGTGATAGTATTACCTAATTATGTAGTTGTTTTTCATGTTAACACTATCTTTTCAAAGGTTTCATCTTATTCGTACCAGTTTGACACACAAATACAACAATAAGCAACAGAAAGGTGGCCAGTTAATGTTTGCGACAGACCTACCACTGCGTGGCAGCATGTGTCACCGCGCTTTCAGCACCTTTTGATCCATTTGAGCTAGAACTAAATTGTTTTTGTAATAATCTGCAAGTTATGCTGCAGATGATGGATTGTGTAGCAAATATTGAAAATCAATAAATATAAGAAAAGCTCTGTAGCTGCGAAATCGAATAATTCCTAGTGGGAACAAGGGCAGAGGGTCACTGATCAGAATTGCCCAGCTTGTAACGGTGGCAATGAAACTGTGGAACACTTCATGATTTGTTGCCAGCTTTATCTTAATCATAGGAGATGGTGGTTAATTTTGCTATGCCGGTGAATGGGGATCAAAGTGTGCAAAGAAGCTCTCACAATACTAAGGTTCGATAACAATAAGTTGATGCTCTTTGCACTCACTCAATACCTAATGGGAGTTTGGAGGACAAGGTAAAGTGCCTTTGGACAGACTCTCCTGCCTGTGGCATATGCCACAACAACAGAGCTGGTTGGCTCAGCACGTCTAGAGAGTGCTGGTAGATGCAGGGAGTTTTGACCATGAAAACAGATTGGGAATAGGGCGAGGCAGTGAGTGTGGGTAAAGTACCTTGCCCTTAGGTCCGCAACTAATACTTACTGGGGATATGAGATGTCTCAGAAACCTTATGGAAAATTGATGATCCCCTGAGGCAGTTTTGATTAGGTATAAGTGAGTGACCTAGCTTGTCAAGGTGGGCTGGCCCTGAGGAGATCAGAAAGGGAGTGTAAGCGTTCTAGAATCTTTGGATCCGTTAATGATGGACCCTGAGACACAAGGCAGGGTAGGTAACTGCACAGTTTTAGTGAAAGATATCTTCATTAGAATTGAGTTCCCAACCCCTAATGAGGAGACTGTGGTGGTGCACAGCCATGTGAACTCTCAGATGGTCTCTCAGCATAGGGGTTCTGAGAACCCTAAGAATGAGGAGGCATAGAAGGCAGGCAACGCTTGCAATGACACAATCAGTGAGGCACGTGGTTGTCTGTTCTAGTGGTGAAGGGCCCTGTGCTGAAACAGTTTCTATGGCAGAAACGTCTGTCTGGGGGCTTATCTTTTTTTTAGCTGCCTGTTGGACAGGCTGCAGAAGACTCTCACCTAGCAGAATCCTGCCTATTGCACAGAGAATGTGCACGCCGTGAGGGGTATGCCAAGAGTTAGCCTCTGAAGTTCTGGTAGTGGAAGAAGACAGCATGCCCTGACAGAATGAGACTACGGGTGGCCTATCAAACTTCATGTAGGGATTGGTCTGCCCCTTTCGAAGTCTCCAGCTTGATAACTTGGAGAAATGGGAGGTACTAATGGATTGCATGGGTCAAATGAAAGCTACACACTTCCCATCAGTGCTCCTGGCTGTCCTGGATGGGCTGATCGGCTCCTGGTTGGCGATCCTGGATACGACTCACAAAAGAACAGGTGGGCCAGTGACCGGAGTGGTTCACTGTGGTGGGGCTACCTTGTAGTGGGCGGTCTCCAGGTAGTGTTATGTGCCCGAGTTAGGCCCATGTAACATAGCTGCACATTTTCTTATATTGTCCTCTTTTTGCACAATAACATTACTGCTGTGAACTTTTGCACATATTTGTGTGTGTGAGACAATGCTGGATTAGTTTCTTTGAAACTACATCTGTTTACACATCTGGCTTCGGATAACATTATCAAGATGCCTCGGACACCAAGTACAAGGCCTTTACGCACGATGTACAAATGTTGTTCTAAATTTAGCCAAAAGGCAATGGAGCTATCTACATATCTATAATATTGCAAATCTGTACGTAAAAAGCATCTCAGAGAATTAGCAAAGGAGGCACTTCAGCTGACATTAAGGGTCCCTGCATGCTGAGACTTCAACAAGTAGTGGTTTGACATCTTCGTGAAGGGTGTCCAATTTGTGACCAAGACTTACTTTACTAAGTGGAACACCATTTCCATGCGTATTCCATGTCTTGTAGTTTCTACAAATCTATAGTAATCTGCGCATTTTAGATAACATAAACTAAGGGATTGGTGTTCAGACCAATTCCAGATACTCCCAAAGGATATGCCAGTCTGTAGACCAGCTAACTCGCAGTGCCACTATAAGCCCCACGACAACCTTACCAAGGAGCGAATAGTTTCTGACATCTATCGAACATAACAACTCTGACCCCTCTGGAATCGTGGAAACAGTTCAGTATTTTTTGCTCAGTCACTCGAGCTCACTTTGTCTCAGAGATACACAGAATAAATGGTGGGGATGTTTTCAAAAAGTATTTATTGAACCAGCATCATTCTAGTATAAAATACATGTGCTGCAACAACCAAGAGACAGAAACAGATATAGACAATTAAAAGTACCAATAGAGTAAATAAAAGGTAGAATTCTACCATAGTGCTAAAACAGTGAATATATGCAGGCATATAAATACATGACAAAAATAATGCATACTCCTACGATGCAAACACTAGATGTACCTCAGTGTAGCTAGCATGTATGTGGTGTATAGCCAAAAATCCCCCTAGGAAAGGGCCAACTCTATTTCCTGATGGGGAGACCAAAGGACCCTGTCTTGGTCTCAAGTTGACACCCCGCGAGGGATGTCAGACCACTGTGTGCTGGAGTGTCTGCATGCAGGGACTTCAGCGTCTCGTGTCAGGGGGTACTTATATACCCGAAAGATACCTCAGGGGTTCTACCTAGATGTGTCACGGTACTGTTGGCATGTCGGCCAAGGATGACAATAGTAGTGACCCTTATAAAGAGTTATTATGCAGAAGATGGTAATCCTCCTGTGATACTGAGAATCCTCATGAATAATAAATGAGGCTAGTTTTCGGAGAAGACCACACAACATTTATGCGGCACCTAACTAGGTAAAAGATCAGCGCCAGAAACGTTATGTAGAGCAAGGTAGGACAAATGTAGGTAAAAGGTTGTGAGACTACCTAGGCCTATATCGGGGTACATTGGGGTTCATAACACCATCTTTTGATCTAACAATCTTTGCCACAATGTTAGAATGGAGCACAACTAGAATAAATTACTAAAATAATCATCAACTTACAGCATTTAATGTTCAGTTAATGATGAGAGGTTTGATTAAGTTTTAAAAGCTTTATTGTTCATTAAAGAGAATAATTCATATTCTTGTTCTTTTATTCAGGTTAGTCAGCTAAGTCTGTTTACAGAAATATAAAAATTGTTATTAAGACAGTATTTAAAATAACAGCGTGTTCTATAAATGAAATTTGTCCCAATCTTGATTTAAAGGACCTAACCTATCCTAGCCAAAACCAATAAAGTGTTCTTTTAGAAAAGAGCAAGCAATATTAAGTAATAGGCTAATAACTATGGACAATCAAATGCCCCATAAATAATAGTTCTGTAAACTCAGCTACGTTCCCTAACACCTGCCGTAACAACACCTAAAATAGTTAAAAGGAAGCAATCACCGCAGTAGCTATGATTAGCATAAAGACGGAAGGTCTCTTCACAAAAGGTGAAAAAAATAAGGGATATAAACCGTTAGCAGTAGGTTACGACAATCATGGCCAAGATTAGCTCTGTAACGTGGTAAGGGGTATGGCATGGAAAGTGTGTATAGAGTCCCTTGCCTCTCTAGCTATGAACATGTACAATATAGAAAAAATACAAAACATGTCGTAAACTTGAACTGTTGACTCATCCCCAACCAATGGGAGAGGATCTTCTAATGGTCTGTCCCCTTCTTCTTCGATTACCACGGTAAATATCCATGTCAACATGTTGTTGTTTGATAGGCGGCTACAAACTTTTACAAAAGATACATCTAGGAAGGTTCTCATGATAACCTTTAGCAAGCCGACTCCCTGCATCTACCATCACTCTCTAGACGTGCTGAGCCAACCAGCTCTGTTGTTATGGCATATGCCGCAGGCAGGAGAGTCTGTCCAAAGGCACTACACTGTGTAAGCTCCTTGACTTAAAACTAATGCAGAACATTACATGTCTCTTTATTTTCTAGACTCTCCCTTCATCACCCATCCAGCAAGCAGGGTCCCCCCCCCATCTTACAAATTATAATGTGGATAACTGTCACAGTCCCTAAGCCTATTCAGAAGAGGATTCTTCATACAGGTGCAGTGTGTGTAGTTTTCAGGTTCAAAAGAAACTATACCATTGGGTCCCTTTAATGGAAATAATTGTGCTAGTTCCTTTCTCCACCTTTATCTCCACAGCAAAAAGAAACAATTGCATACCTCCTACTCCTACCAGGGCTATTCACAAAGGTAACTTACAATTGTGACTAACTTACACATGCAGTTTTCTTTTACACTTTTAAGGAACTTTACTACTTTTGCTTATTCAAAAATTCATAGACTAAGGCTCTCAAAAAAGTGGACTTACACATCTTCACCCCCTGAAAATGGGTTGGTGGAACAAAACTTACAAGTGTAAGCCAATACAGCCAAAAATGTAATAGTGGTAAGTCCAGCACTACACATGGGCAGAGACTGATACTGCAACACCCTGCCATAAAGAACAAGGGTGCCGGGCACTTATAAATAAAACTCCATGTTAAATAATGTTACATTTAATGAAATGATTTAAAAATATTAATAAATATGCTTAACTGTTAACTGTATTATTTATTACTTCATTATACATTATTCTAATGCAAACATTAATGCAAAGATTAATGCAAGATTTCATTTTAATCAAATATAATTAGATTACTTTCAAATAATTCTATATATTACTTTTAATAATTATTAATGCATATTTTTTACATTAGGTGGAAATCCAGTTTTAATTTAAACTTATTTTAATTTAATTTAATCAATTTCAATTAATTAAAGATTTAATTCAGCATTAATTTAATAGTGCAGTAACTTGTTTTATTTTGTTCTGCATTTAGAATACATACTAAAGATTAATTAACTTTAAGATTTAACAGAAAATATCAGTACTCATTTTTCACAAGGTTAAAAATGTCTTTAGCTTTTCCTACACTTTATCATACAGAGGGCTCTGCCTAGAATGGAGCTGATAGGAGTAAAATTCGTGAGAAGTATCATAAAAGGGAAAAAGTAGGGATTGGGACAGGAGACTGGCTTTTGCAGTTCATATTTTAAGACGTGGTGTAGCTCAGATGAAAATCTATCTGCACTTTATCATAGGAGTTCAAGCTGTATCTAACAATATTTATAATGTTCTTTGGTTCTTTAAGTGTTTCCAACATAGCGGGAACAAGGAATTATGTGGACTGACGGGGAACAATAAGAGTGTGAAAGTAGCACAATGCACATTAGGGTGAGGAAGTTTAAGACACACCATAAGAGTCTGGGAACATGGGTAACAGAAGCATATGCCCGAAAACAGGAAGATATGCCAAGTTAGGACATAATGGAGTCATGTAACATTGAGGCGGGACACAGATGGGTGGCATTAGAGCACAAGAATTGGATGAAGGTATTAGAAAGGCATATATTGGGGGTTATGGGGCAGTGCTTGGAGGAAGGTGGTTGGCCGAGCCAGATTTGGCACAAATTTCGTCTGGATGGGTATGGTCACAGAATGGAAACATTTGGGTTGGAGCAAACACAGATTGAATGGGTTATAGTGATGGAAGTTAAGATGCATGTTGAGGTATATCTGCCCTAATACCCAGTCAGCAGGGTTATGAGTGCTAATGTGCTTATTTGTTGACCGTGTCTAGTGCCTTTAAAAATTGGAGGAAGGCCATGTGGCCATGCGGCAATGCTACCGCTGAATAGTGAAGTGGGCCAGTGAAAAAGCAGGGCGGTAAAGCTATGACCAAAGTGGAGCCTGGAGATGCAAAGTGAGGGATTAATGGTATGGACGAGAGGAATACTTGGACCAGCTTTTACACATGCTGAGGGATTGGACCTGATGAAGATGATCATGAGTGTTGGGCCTGTTCTTCTTGGTGTGGTCTTCACCCAAACATTTTGCTTTCTCCTCTACAGTTTTCTGAATATTTGTTGGTATATAAAAATTTATATTTGACTTTGCCCCTATCTTGCATGACCAGATACTCGCGGTTGACGCATTGATAGTTCAGGTGCTGCTTTTTCATTTAAACTTAAAAAATTGATGCCTCCATTTCTACTGATTGGCATTTAATTTGTTTTGGGTTTCATTATTTATTAAATTTTACTCTATTTTTCTAAGTTGGTGTGGAATATTTATTGTGTTGGGTTTTCACTGTATTACTGTTTGATTTCTGCATAACTACTTAACATGGCGCCTCTAAGTTAAACTTGACTCCTTTTGTGCCACGCTAACAGAGAGTTAAGCACAGGTTAATTTTGTGACTTTTTGTGGTTTACCCTTGCAAGGATTGTGGGTGTTGCTTGAAAACACAATTTCTTACAATGAGACATCTGAAGGTGATCCAGGACCAATGGGACTAGGCTGAGGTGTTTTAAATTACGTTTTTGCCTAGAAGGGTTTTTGCTATGACCAAGGAAGCAAGTCGCCATTCACCTGGCATGCAAGGAGGTGAACAGTGAAGTGTCTGGTTTTTGTGAGGCTAGGAACATGGGAATAGTGGGACCCGTGAATGTCTCTAATGGTGGTGTGTCTTTATCACTTTTGGACAAAAGACCGTATGTTGTGAAGTGTATGGAAGTGTAGAAGGATTGGAAGAGGGATGAACCCGGAGTAGGGAGGACTGAGAGGATTTGGTGAAGGAATATCTAGTGACAGAGAGTGAGTGCTTAAAGCACAGGTCCAACAATGACCTGCGTCTGCCCGGCACAGCTACAGTGCACTGATGCAGTAAAAGATTGTCGACATATTTCTTTCTTTGTCCATGATCAAACTTGTATTCTCAAACTATTCACAAATTTACTTTTACGTGTACCGTGGGGTGATGAGACATACCAGTTGGATGCCTGGTATTTCATAAATGCCCCAGTGCATTGTGGGGGTGACGCCCTTTGGATTCAGGGGCCTCACATGTTCTATTTCTTATTTATATGCGTTAAATATGTTGAGAGCAGATGCCTGACTGTGTCATGTTTTGAGCCTTCCTATTTACTATTTAACTCCTCGTTTTTGCTGTTTCTATGTGTGCTGCATTGTGCTGCACACATAGAAATACCATTGATTGTTTAAGAGCAGGAATGTGTCCCTTCTTGCACATAAACAATCATAAAAAAAATTAACCAGTTGCAACTGCAGCACACATAGAAGTTAAAAAACACCATTACAGATTGTTTATGTGCAGGAAGGGTAACCTTCCTGCACATAAACAATCCTTTCCTGCAACACAGGCACCCTTGCACAATGGTGCAAGAGTGCCTGCGTTGACGCTAGGCAGTAACATTTAGCACCAGCGCTAAGAGAAAGGCAGTGGTGCACCGTATTCTTGTGAATACGGTGCATCCCTGCATTTGGAAACAGTCGGAGCGCGGCATTAGCCTTCTTGGCTTAATGCGCGCTCCGATAGTTTCCTATTGAATATGACTCTTGGTAGGTGTAGATAGATGTAAGATGGACATTGCCTTCCAGAAGCTCCTGGAAGTACTGCGCCTGAGATCATAGCGCATTACTCAGACTGGGATGCTGAACCATTAAAACATCAATTCTGCCAGTGATTTCTGGATATCTGAAATGTCGGGGCAGTGGCTGCATGTAGTCAGGAAATAATGTCTCTTTAATCCTTATAGGAAATTGGCGCCCGGCCCAGCCCTCCTAAGCAAAGTCGACTACTTCCCAGCATTTTAGCCAAGAAGATGATGCCAAGGGCTCTTGGTGCCTCCCTAAGGCTGTGCCCTTGAATTACTTTAGTTGAGAGAATCCTGGCACCTGAACACCCTTGGCACAAAATGAGGATAGCGATTAAGGAAAAGTAAGTTAAAGTGGTGCTTAAACTGTTCTTTTTCATGTTGAATCTCACATGGCATTCCATTTGTAAGATCTCATCAACTTAATAGATAAAAACCCTTTGATACATCATGCCCTGGGTACTTCATTGAGCTCCAAATGAATTTAAGCGCTTTGAGCGACTGTAAGCCTACCCAGTCACAGAAAATGCTGCCTAGCACCCTCAAACACTTTTACACCAAGTGCATTTCACATTTTGTTTTTATTTATCTAATGCAGCAGGTATAAATGTGTTCAAATACCTAATATGCCACAGAGGCTTGTGCCTTTACATCAACAATTATAATTAATCTGGTTAGAAATCTGGTCAGAGAAGCAAAACATTCTCAAAAGGAAAACATGTTTATGTCCCTTTCTGGGTGCATGGCAGTTTAGAGAGTGGTGCTACGCCCCTCATGCGTGTTGTGCTCCCAAACACAAACAATTTAAAGAAGGTTGAAACCATCTAGGTAGATGTTGACCATGGGGCTGGCGGGGGTAGCTGCGATAAGGCCTGTAATAGATTTCAGTGCAGGGTGGAATAAGTGTCTGGCAGATGAGAATAAACAAGATGGATTGAATGCCATTCAACTGAATGTGGCAGGGTAGGAGCTTGTAGCAACTCATTGTTGGTTGCCGCTTGGTTGAGCAGGGGCATGAAGTTTGGCGAAGGACCGCAATGCCTGATCCTCTTTTTCTTTAGATAGGTTGGATATTGTAGTCTTGAGGACATCAGTGATGTTGGACATGATAGACCATGGGTACTCACAAACTTTCTCTCAGGGGCCAAATTTACAGTGTGGTTTGTGGCCGAGGGCCGCACCGGTGGGGGTGGGGTCAGAGGGGGAGGGGCGGGGTTAAAGCAAAAAAAAAAATTCACCATGAGGTTGAACACAGGTCCCTGCAGCAGACGCCTTCGTCCACTGAGCCACCAGACACAGCATACACAGATTTCTCTCTCTCTCCCTCTCCCTCTCCCTCCCTCCCCTTTCCCCCTCCCCCTGTCTCTCTCCCCCTGTCTCTCTCCCCCTGTCTCTCTACCCCTGTCTCTCTCCCCCTGTCTCTCTCCCCCTGTCTCCCTCCCCCTGTCTCTCCTCCCCGTCTCTCTCCCCCTGTCTCTCTCCCCCTGTCTCTCTCCCTCCATCGCCCTCCCTCCGTCGCCCTCCTCCCTCCGTCGCCCTCCTCCCTCTGTCGCCCTCCTCCCTCTGTCGCCCTCCTCCCTCTGTCGCTGCCCTCCCTCTGTCGCCACCCTCCCTCTGTCGCCCTCCTTCTGTCGCCCTCCCTCTGTTGCCCTCCCTCTGTCTCCCTCTCTGTCTCCCTCTCTGTCTCCCTCTCTGTCTCCCTCTCTGTCTCTCCCTCTGTCTCCCTCCCTCTGTCTCCCTCCCTCTGTCTCCGTCCCTCTGTCTCTCTCCGTCTTCCTCCGTACGTCTCCCTCCCTCCGTCTCCCTCACTGTCTCCCTCCCTCGCCCTCTGTCTCTCTCCCTCCGTCTCTCTCCGTCTCCCTCCCTCCCTCCGTCTACCTCCATCTCCCTTCCTCTGTCTCCCTCCCTCCATCTCCCTCCCTCCCTTTCCCTCCCTCTCCCTCCCTCCCTCTGTCTCCCTCCCTCTCCCTCCCTCTGTCTCCCTCCATCTCCCTCCCTCTCCCTCCCTCCGTCTCCCCCCTTCTCCCTCTGTCTCTCTCCCTCTGTCTCTCTCCCTCCATCTCCCTCCCTCCGTCTCCCTCCCTCCTTCTCCCTCTGTCTCTCTCCCTCTGTCTCTCTCTCTCCCTCTGTCTCTCTCCCTCTATCTCCCTCCCTCTCCCTCTGTCTCTCTCCCTCTGTCTCCCTCTCCCTCCCTCTCCCTCCGTACGCCTCCCTTCCTCCGTCTCCCTCCCTGTCTCCCTCTGTCTCCCTCTGTCTCCCTCCCTCCATCTCCCTCCGTCTCCCTCCCTCCCGCCCTGTCTCCCTCCGTCTCCCTCCCTCCGTCTCCCTCCCTGTCTCTCTCCCTCCCTGTCTCTCTCCCTCCCTGTCTCTCTCCTTCCCTGTCTCCCTCTGTCTCCCTCCCTCCATCTCCCTCCGTCTGTCTCCCTCCGTCTCCCTCCCTCCCTCCCTCCCTGTCTCCCTCCGTCTCCCTCTGTCTCCCTTTGTCTCCCTCCGTCTCCCTCCCTCCCTGTCTCCCTCCGTCTACCTCCCTTCCTCTCCCTCCCTCCCTCCCTCCCCTCCTTCCGTCACCCTCCATCTCCCTCCCTCCGTCTCAGTCCCTCTCCCTCTGTCTCTCTCCCTCTCTCTCTCTCCCTCCATCTCCCTCCGTCTCCCTCCCTCCGTCTCCCTCTGTCTCTCTCCCTCTGTCTCTCTCCCTCCCTCTGTCTCTCTCCCTCTATCTCCCTCCCTCTCCCTCTGTCTCTCTCCCTCTGTCTCTCTCTCCCTCTGTCTCTCTCTCCCTCCGTACGTCTCCCTTCCTCCGTCTCCCTCCCTGTCTCCCTCTGTCTCCCTCTGTCTCCCTCTGTCTCCCTCCCTCCCTCCCTCCCTCCCTCTGTCTCCCTATGTCTCCCTCCCTTCCTGTCTCCCTCCGTCTCCCTCCCTCCGTCTCCCTCCCTGTCTCTCTTCCCCCTGTCTCTCTCCCTCCCTGTCTCTCTCCTTCCCTGTCTCTCTTTGTCTCCCTCCCTCCATCTCCCTCCGTCTGTCTCCCTCCGTCTCCCTCCCTCCCTGTCTCCCTCCGTCTCCCTCTGTCTCCCTTTGTCTCCCTCCGTCTCCCTCCCTCCCTGTCTCTCTCCGTCTCCCTCCCTCCCTCTCCCTCTCCCTCCTTCCATCCCCCTCCATCTTCTTCCCTCCGTCTCCCTCCCTCTGTCTCCCTCCCTCCGTCTCTCTCTGTCTCCCTCCCTGTCTCTCTCCCTGTCTCTCTCCGTCTTCCTCCGTACGTCTCCCTCCCTCCGTCTCCCTCACTGTCTCCCTCCCTCGCCCTCTGTCTCTCTCCCTCCGTCTCTCTCCATCTCCCTCCCTCCCTCCATCTACCTCCGTCTCCCTCCCTCTGTCTCCCTCCCTCCATCTCCCTCCCTCCCTTTCCCTCCCTCTCCCTCCCTCCCTCTGTCTCCCTCCATCTCCCTCCCTCTGTCTCCCTCCATCTCCCTCCCTCTCCCTCCCTCCGTCTCCCCCTTCTCCCTCTGTCTCTCTCCCTCTGTCTCTCTCCCTCCATCTCTCTCCCTCCGTCTCCCTCCCTCCTTCTCCCTCTGTCTCTCTCCCTCTGTCTCTCTCTCTCCCTCTGTCTCTCTCCCTCTATCTCCCTCCCTCTCCCTCTGTCTCTCTCCCTCTGTCTCCCTCTCCCTCCCTCTCCCTCCGTACGCCTCCCTTCCTCCGTCTCCCTCCCTGTCTCCCTCTGTCTCCCTCTGTCTCCCTCCCTCCATCTCCCTCCCTCTGTCTCCCTCCGTCTCCCTCCCTCCCTGTCTCCCTGTCTCCCTCCGTCTCCCTCCCTCCGTCTCCCTCCCTGTCTCTCTCCCTCCCTGTCTCTCTCCTTCCCTGTATCCCTCTGTCTCCCTCCCTCCATCTCCCTCCGTCTGTCTCCCTCCGTCTCCCTCCCTCCCTCCCTGTCTCCCTCCGTCTCCCTCTGTCTCCCTTTGTTTCCCTCCGTCTCCCTCCCTCCCTGTCTCCCTCCGTCTCCCTCCCTCCCTCTCCCTCCCTCCCTCTCCCTCCTTCCGTCCCCCTCCATCTCCCTCACTCCGTCTCCCTCCCTCTCCCTCTGTCTCTCTCCCTCCATCTCCCTCCCTCCGTCTCCCTCCCTCCGTCTCCCTCTGTCTCTCTCCCTCTGTCTCTCTCCCTCTGTCTCTCTCCCTCCCTCTGTCTCTCTCCCTCTATCTCCCTCCCTCTCCCTCTGTCTCTCTCCCTCTGTCTCCCTCTCCCTCCCTCTCCCTCCGTACGCCTCCCTTCCTCCTTCTCCCTCCCTGTCTCCCTCTGTCTCCCTCTGTCTCCCTCCCTCCATCTCCCTCCGTCTCCCTCCCTCCCTCCCTGTCTCCCTCCGTCTCCCTCCCTCCGTCTCCCTCCCTGTCTCTCTCCCTCCCTGTCTCTCTCCCTCCCTGTCTCTCTCCTTCCCTGTCTCCCTCTGTCTCCCTCCCTCCATCTCCCTCCATCTGTCTCCCTCCGTCTCCCTCCCTCCCTCCCTCCCTGTCTCCCTCCGTCTCCCTCTGTCTCCCTTTGTCTCCCTCCATCTCCCTCCCTCCCTGTCTCCCTCCCTCTCCCTCCCTCCCTCTCCCTCCTTCCGTCCCCCTCCATCTCCCTCCCTCCGTCTCCCTCCCTCCCTCTCCCTCTGTCTCTCTCCCTCTCTCTCTCTCCCTCCATCTCCCTCCCTCCGTCTCCCTCCCTCCGTCTCCCTCTGTCTCTCTCCCTCTGTCTCTCTCCCTCCCTCTGTCTCTCTCACTCTATCTCCCTCCCTCTCCCTCTGTCTCTCTCCCTCTGTCTCTCTCTCCCTCCCTCTCCCTCCGTACGTCTCCCTTCCTCCGTCTCCCTCCCTGTCTCCCTCTGTCTCCCTCCCTCCATCTCCCTCCCTCTGTCTCCCTCCGTCTCCCTCCCTTCCTGTCTCCCTCCGTCTCCCTCCCTCCGTCTCCCTCCCTGTCTCTCTCCCCCCCCTGTCTCTCTCCCTCCCTGTCTCTCTCCTTCCCTGTCTCCCTTTGTCTCCCTCCCTCCATCTCCCTCCGTCTGTCTCCCTCCGTCTCCCTCCCTCCCTGTCTCCCTCCGTCTCCCTCTGTCTCCCTTTGTCTCCCTCCGTCTCCCTCCCTCCCTGTCTCTCTCCGTCTCCCTCCCTCCCTCTCCCTCTCCCTCCTTCCGTCCCCCTCCATCTCCTTTCCTCCGTCTCCCTCCCTCTGTCTCCCTCCCTCCGTCTCTCTCTGTCTCCCTCCCTCTATCTCTCCCTGTCTCTCTCCCTGTCTCTCTCCCTGTCTCTCTCCCTCCCTCTGTCTCCCTCCCTCTCTCCGTCACCCTCTGTCATCTCACCCATGTGTGTGTCAGCCCTCAGCCTGGGCTGAGACAGCTTTCCAGCGCACACACACAGCCGCCCTGAGACAGCTTCCCAGCACTCACACACAGCCGCACCTGAGTGCTTCACAGGTCTTTAAAAGACCATTTACATGTTAATAATGCTTTGTTGTATTTCACCTCTTAGGCCCCTGCATCTCCACTTTGACAATCACTGGAATCCCCCGGCCCCCACTGTGCAGAGTCTCAGAGTCCGGGCTGCTGCAACCGGCAGTGTTTACACTATTTAATTGTTTTTAAAAACACATGTAGGATGTCTGCAAGGTCCGCGGGCCGCCGAGGAAGGCTTACCGGGCCGCTGGCGGCCCGCGGGCCGTACTATGAGTAACCCTGTGATAGACTTTAGCCAGATTTCTGTAAAATGGCATTACGATTACTATGTATAATCAGGTTAGGACTAGACTACTGAGTCAGCATTGATTAACATGACTTAATGGATGTGTTATTTGTGTTCGGAATGTTTGCTATGACTGGTAATGTGGTGGATGCTAATGAATTGTAAAAACATTGTAAGAGAAGGCATGGGTTTTGGTGTGTGCTTATGTGGGTGATGGTGTTGATGTGGTAGGTTTGGGAGGAGGACTATAAATGAAATGTCCTACTAGACCTGTACTACTTCTTCAAGGGTCTAGAAAGAGCTAAAAAAGCTGGCCATATATAAAATATAATAAATACAACCTTATGTCATGCTCATACTTTTTTTTATTCTTTTCTTTTGTTTTTTTATTGAGATACTAATTTCTGTGATTAACAATCTCTTATTGCATTTTACTTTTCTCAATTAAATTATACCTAAAACAATATGTGAATATATACAATATATACAGTGCTATACAATGTACTCTAATATGTAATTCCTATTCTCGGATTCTTCAATTGTTCTTTTATTAGTTATTATCATTTCCTATTCTGAAGCAATTATATGAACGTCTAACTGGAAACCCCTAGGCAACTAATCTCTATAAGTGAACATTATATATACAAAATCAATGCTTCAAGTTGGTTTCATACCCCCATCCATTCAACTCCACTCTCCTCTACACATATACACACTCATACACTCATTGTGATAATTAACACCTGTCTCAGCCTATAAATACAATCACTTTCAAGGAACAACAGGAGTTTCTTTATTTCCTCAGCTGTTGCTGTATTATTGCTTGGAGTCTTTGTATTCTGGTCTACGTACGTTTCAGTGGGAAATATATTGCAAGGCCACCTTCTTCAGGACCACCAAAGATGACAACTCAGGATTGGTGGAACAAACAAAAGGGGGTATCTTAGAATTCTTAGATGTTTCTACTGGAAATCACAACAAGTCCAGTACCAAAAACCGGATATTATTATCTTAGTCCAGAATGCTTAGGAATAGAATGTATGTAGGTGTTTGTATATATGGATCCAGTGAGAATAGTGCAAAATGTATTTTTCTCTGCTGCTTGAATGATGTCACTCGGTTATTGCGTAACTCCAATTGGACCCTGTATCTGGTTGTCACAAGTTCCTCATAACGCCAATAATTGATTTGGCCGGTGTCCCCATGTCACAAGCTTATCGTATTTCAGTGGTAGATGGCGTTCTCCTCGTGGTTTGTGAGGATGACCATAATCGAACTGTGGGGTTATAACATGTAGGGCTCCTGCTCCTACACAGGGCAAAAGAGGAAACACATTTTATAATCTACCTTTAGCTGAAGATACCAGGGTGAGGACACCCAAGATGTTGTCTGACTGTTCTGTGCA
This sequence comes from Triturus cristatus, assembly GCF_964204655.1. Taxonomy (NCBI): domain Eukaryota; kingdom Metazoa; phylum Chordata; class Amphibia; order Caudata; family Salamandridae; genus Triturus; species Triturus cristatus. The sequence continues at coordinate 611,475,008 of NC_140583.1, forward strand.
TGTCTATTTATTTTCTTGTTGTTTGATGATGAGTTTTCTATCAGTTAGTTTCTGGTTCTATCAGGCTACTGAGAGACTGGGTTACATGCATTATAGTTTCGGTAAGGAATGAGTGTCTGCTGTCATCTGGAGGGTGTTTTGGATGTCTTGCATGAGCCTTTTTTTGCATTGGTAATAGGGATGCCGTGGGAGGGTTGTAAGATTTAGTGGAAGGTATTTGTAGAGTTGTTTTCTAAATTGTACTAAGTATCTTCACTGGCTTAAACTATCCATGGGTGGTCGGAGATTACATAGATCAGGTTGATGATTATGCAGGTATGATAGGCTCAAAAATGGTAATGAGGTGGATGGAAGGAGACCTTCGCCATGGATCTACAGAGAACAACCAGATGGTGTATTTCCTGTTGGTCAGTTGTGTCATGATTTGTGAGATGTTGGTCGCTGTAACTGGATCATGGAAGGCACCTCTCATGGATTTATTTGCTCCATATCCCATAAGGTTTAAGTGACTTAAGTAGATGTTGTTCAAGGAGCTGGTGAAGGTGGCTGAACACTGGTTTAGGAAGAAGTGACTGGTAGATGAGATGGCACATGATGCATCAAATGGAGTCAAGCCAAAGTGGCAGGATAGGAGCTCAATCAATCGATCAATCAATCAATCAGGGGAGTTGTAAGCGCGCTATTCACCCGTGAGGGTCTCATGGCGCTGGGGTGGGGATTATGCAGCTTCGGTCAGTCAAAGAGCCAGGTCTTGAGCGTCTGCCTGAAGATGTTCAGGGAGGGGACGTACCTGGTGTCGATTGAGAGCTTGTTCCAGGTCTTGGCCACGATGTGGAAGAACGATCTGTCCTGGCTCTGCGGATGCAAGGGGTTTCGGCAAAGGCGAGATCGGCAGATCGGAGGTTTCCCTTGGGTACATGGAATGAGAATCTTGTTGAGTTATTGGGGCCCGGTGTTGTGGAGGCATTTGTAGGCATGAGTGAGTATCTTGAAAGTAACTCTCTTCTCAATGGGGAGCCGGTGTAGGTTCTGCAGGTGTTGGGTGATGTGTTTATGTCGAGGGATGCCGAGGACGAGTCGGGATTTGGTGTTCTGTATGGTCTGGAGCTTGCGGAGCAGAGACTTGTTGATCCCGGCATAGTGGGCGTTTCAGTAGTCTAGTCTGCTGGTTATGAGTGCGTGGGTGACGGCATTCCTTGATTTGGGGGGATCCATTTGAAGGTCTTTCGAAGGATGCAGAGGGTGTTGAAGCAACTGGAGAAGACGGCGTTGACCTGTGGGGTCATGGAGATGGAGGAGTCAAGTACGATGCCGAGGTTTCTGGCGTGGTCCGTGGGGGTGGGGGTGGGAGGGCAGCAAAGGGCGGTGGGCCACCAGGTGTTGTCCCATGTAGCGGGGGAGGGTCCAAGAATGAGGACCTCTGTCTTCTCCGAGTTGAGCTTCAGCCAGCTGCTGCTCATCCAGGATGCGACGTTCTTCATTCCTTTCTGGAAGCTGAGTCTGGTGGTGATAGGGTTCATGGTGAGGGAGAGGATGAGCTGGGTGTCATCAGCGTAGGATACTATGCTGAGTCCATGCTACCTGACAATGGCGGTGAGGGGGGACATGTAGATGTTGAAAAGCGTGGGGCTGAGCGACGATCCTTGGGGTACTCCACAGTTGATTTCCGTGGGTTCAGAGAGGAAGGGCAGCAGTCTGATTCTTTGGGTTCTGCCCGTGAGGAACGAGCAGATCCAGTCAAGGGTGGTTCCTTGTGTGCCACTGTTGTGGAGTCTGACGGTGAGTGTGCGGTGGGAAACGGTGTTGAACGCCGCAGAGTGGTCGAGTAGGATGAGGGCCGTGGTGTTTCCTTGATCGAGGAGGGTGCGGATGTCATCTGTGTCAGCAAGTACAGCGGTCTTGGTGCTGTGGTTGCTGTGGAATCCAGATTGGGAGGGGTCAATGATGGAGTTTTGTTCAATGAATTTGGCTAGTTGTGCATTGACGGTCTTCACGGTGTTTTTGGCCACAAAGGGGAGGAGGGAGATGGGTCGGTAGTTCTTGAGGTCCGTGGAATCTGCCGAAAGCTTCTTGAGCAAGGGTCTGACTTCTGCGAGTTTTCATTCGTCAGGAAAGATGCCGGTCTTGAAGGTGGCGTTGATGGTGCGTCCTAGTTTGGGAACGATGGCGGTAGTGGCTCTGTGGAATATGTGTGGAGGGCAGGGGCCCGTGGGGGCTCCTGAGTGGATGCCTTTCATGGTCGAAGTGGTGTCTTCGGTGGTGACTGGGGTGCAAGAGAAGATGGTGGTCTGGCTGGCATTGCTGGAGCGGGAAGTGGTTTCAGAGTCTGGTGTCTGGTCATTGAAGTTGTCATAGAGCTCAAAGGAACTCAGTGTTGGTTACTTCTTGGTTGAACAAGAAATATTATTTTGCTGTCTGCCTTTAGTTGAGGAAGCCCAGAAGTATACCGAAGGAAATTATTGGTAAGGGCACTTGAATGAAAGGTTACCTGAATCATGTGGGAGCAATTCTTGGGTCAGCAGTTGAGCCAGGAAGCCCACTTCTCCTAACCCTCCTTGCCATTCAGCCTTAACTTGCCACCCTCCTGCACATAGAGGTTTGTGGAAGTAGGCTCACCTTATGTGGCATGACAAACACACTGTTTCTAAGAAGTTCTACAAAAATCAACAAATACACTCTTGATTGTTTGATTCCAAGATGTCTACCAAAACCCCAACATTGTGTGTCTGTAAAGAGACACTTAGACAGAGCGCCAGAAACTTGCCAGTTCAGCATGAGGAGAAAAAGGCCTGCTTTCAGATTACCACATATGAAGACTTCATGGAACAGAAAGCATAGAACACGACCTAGACTGGGTTGGAAGAAATGTTAGACAGGCCTGCGAAAGACGGAGGTAAGAAGGAGGGACTGGTACAACTTATTCAGAGAATGATTTAGGAACAGTCTCTCTGTCAACAGGGTATGATATGTACTTTCAAGTAACTTTAAGTAGTGGCAATGGAAAACAGTTTGTGTCTTGTAAACTTGGTGTATTGCACAATTCCCTCTCCGCTCAGTCTGTCCACCATTAGTGTTTCCTGCACCTTTGTTGGAAAGCGTATATTACCAATGATATGTGTGTGCATTGGTTATCATATATTTAAGTACCCTTCATTTCCATGAGGATTCCACCCATGTACTGTGAGCTTCGACATCAACAATATAACATTAGATACTGAATTCCACTCTACATCCAATACACGCAGTGCAGCAGCTGTGCTTTGTCTTCTTTCTCTCTGAAATCCCAAACCTGTGTTTTTCCCTTGACAACGTCAAGACTGTGAACCTCTACATTAGTATTCACTTACCTACACTCACAGAGGGTGGATTGTTAAAATATCATCAGAAACTGCCTCAAATATGCCCCGTTGACCGAGTCCTGACAGTTGCTGACTGCAATGTAACACCAATTTAAGAAATGTAGCTCAGTCCAAAATTCCTTCTTGATTTTTGCTCCTGTCATTGCAAGTTCACCGAATTTCCTGTTTGGATTCAATTTGATACTATGGATATCCTTGTTTCCACAAATTCCAGACTGAGCCTTGTTTTTGAAGGTTCTTACTCTTGCCCATCCTTCAAGGAAGGGTGCTCCAGGCCAAATAACATTTTGCTTTGGATCGCTCTCACTTCACTGCTGAAACAAGTATTGGCAAAGCCAATAGATGTCACTTATGAAAGAGCTATTGGCATTGCAAATGTGTTTTAGCCATGTTGTACAAAAGTGTGGCTGCTGTTCAGCATGGCTAAAAGTCAGTGGCATAGAGGAGAGTAGCATGGAGTGCTGTAGTGTGCAATGGCAAAGTGTGGAATAGAGTGTTGGAGAGTGGAGTGGCAGAAAGTGTTGAGTATTGGAGTGGCATAGTGTGAAGTCGCGTAGAGTGGCTTACACTGGAGTGGCATAGAGTAGAGTGGACTGGTGTTGAGTGCATAGGCTTAGAGAGTTGCAGAGAATAGTGTTGTAGATTGTAGTGGCATAGAGTGCAGTGGCATTGAAGTCAGCAGCATACAATGCAGTGTTATAGAATGCAGTGCCATAGCTTAGAGTGGTGCATAGTTGTAAAAACCCTGGGTTTATTGCAGTGTCCCCCCAGTGTTTGCCACCCTTTTGACTACTAGATGCTGGTTTTCTGACTCTGATTGTGACCTGGGCTCTGCTAACCAGACCCACGGCCTGTGCTCTGTGTAAAAGGTACATGCTAAGTAGGTATAATTGCAATGGTAACTGACAACCTACCAGTAAGTCCTTAGTATATGGTAGCGTATGTAGGTTTAGAGGCCCAGCAGTTTTAATGCACTTAAGTGTGCACTGCTGTGTGACCTGCTGTCATTTTAAAAGTCAGTCATTCTTTGCAGGCAGCTTTATAAATTAAAATTATATGCAAATTCGACTTTACAACTAAAGGTACTTACAAAGTCTTAAACTACCTTCTTTTCTACATATAAGTCAACCCTAAGGTCTCTCTGAAGTGCTCTGGGGTAGGGAGCCTTGCAACTATAAGCAGGGGTATTATAAAAGATGTTTGATACGCCCTGGTGAGGGAACAAGTGCCAATTTTGTATTTCCCCAATTTTAGTGCATTAGCTCCATAGGCTAACATAAGAAGGCCTTCTTAAACTTTAATAAAGTCTAACTATTGACAGGAGTGAGCTAAAAGGATACTTCAATTTGTCTAAATAATAGAATAAATTCAGCAACTTGCCATAGTTGGATTTATTACCACTATGACTGAAAAGAAGTTATAGAACTTGCTTTTCCGTTGTGCCAAAATCCAGTCTTCAGCTGCCTTTCCTGATTGGCCAGGCTGAACCACACTGCTCTGCTGAGGTGTGAATTAGCCTCTATTGAGACAATGGAGACATCTAGTGGGAGGAGAACTGCAGCTGCCAAGCACAGGACAAGAAGGGGGCTAGGTAGCCAAATGTGCCTTCAAAGAGGGAATGACAGTTTAAAGCAGGGACAGGCCCAACCCCACTTCCTGCACCCCGAGCCAGATTGGCACCCCAGTGATTGAATTAGCAGAGCGGAAGGAAGGAAAAATGTTAGGGAAAGTTGCCCACACTTATAGGTTAGCTTATCCAGACCTTACGCTCCAGGAGAGATTTTTTCCATTTTGTATTTTGACAAACTGTGCTTTCTGGGACAAAAACATGTCATACTTTGGAGTAAGTTCTCATACCTGAGAGTGGCCCCATGTATCCCATTGATCATTGGTGCTCCCTTGCTTGTCTCCCCAAAAGCATGGTCTATAAATGGGAGAGCTGCCCAGCTACTTAGATCCCTGTCTGGAAGAAACAAGAAGAAGAATTGCCCTGCTGAACCCCTGACCTGCAACAAGAGGACTGCACTCAGATGGACTGCACCTCCTGCACACTTTGGACTTCAGAAAAAGATGACTTTGTCTGACTCTAAAAGTTTGGATAGTGGACCCTTTGAAAGGTTCAAAGAGCTTCACTTGCATCATCTCCACCAAGAACAAACCAGCTAGACAGCGTTCAGTGGACTTTTAAGGATTTGGCCAGGTGCATTGTGGGTCTTGTAGTCCCATCTTCCAAGGAGCAACTCAGAGAGTCTGGAACCTTGGATTGGTGTTGTGCACCCTCAAAGACCTAAAAAAAACATCTGGAGAAGAGGGATTGCCCTGCTGAACTCTTGAACTGTGCAAGAGAGTACTGCACTCATAAGGACTGTACCAGCTGCATCCACAAGACTTCACAACAAAAGGGCTTTGCCTGTCTTAAAGGATAAGGAGTGGACTCCCTTATCAGCAATAGATAAAATGTGCTGGAAGGGCTACCTGCAACATTAACAATGAGGACAACTCCAGCTGACAAGCTTCATGTGGATTTTTCTTGGATTGACCAGGTGCATTTTAGGAGTTGTAGTCCCAGGTTCCAAACGGCAAACCAGAGCTTCTGAACCCTTGGCTGGTGCTGTGGACCACTTTCCTGCACCAAGATACACTTCCGAAAGTAAGTGTAAAAGTGTTACATAATGGGTGGCCTGAACTATTGAATTTTTCCCGCCAGCGCGACTTTTTTTTAACACTTGAACCGCTATTTGCTTCTGAGCGCTAGTTTTACTTTTAATATTTAAAAGTCGATATCTCTAGTTACCTACAATAGAATTTTGTTGTTGAGGTGTCTTTATAATTAAAGAACTATTTCCTATTTTTATAAATTGGTGTTGGATTTTTATTGTGTGTTGTGTCTTGCTTATTTAATGTATTGGTGTTTTTAAATGCTTTACACACTGGTCTCCTAAGTTAAGCCTGCCTGCTCGCAGCCAGCTACCAAGGGTTTAGCAAATAAATAATTTTTTGAGACCGTGACTGGACCATATATTGTGATTTTGATCATATTACTAGTGAATCAGAATCAGAATTCTAGAATAATAGTGGGAGGTACCTACCTACACCTACTCATAAACCACCTTCCAACAATAGTAGAGAGTAGTGGTGCAGAGAGGAGTGGTGTGGAGTGGAGTTGTTTAAAGTGGAGTGGCGGAGAGTGGAGTGGCGTAGAGTAGAGTAGAGTGGCATAAAGTGCAGTGGAATAGAGTAGAGTGGCATGGAGTGGTGCAGAGTAGAGTGACATAGAGTTGAGTGATGCAGAGGGCAGTGGAGCATAGTAAAGTCAAGTGCCATGGAGTGCAGAGGCAGAGAGTGCAGAGTAGAGTCGAGTGGCATAGAGTGCAGTGGCAGAGAGTGGTGCAGAGTAGAGTTGCATAGAGTGGTGTAAAGTAGAGTATAGTGCTGTAGAGTGCTGTGGCATAGAATGCAATGGTCTGGAGGGGAGTAGCGTAGAGTGGAGTAGTGCAGGGTAGAGTGGAGTAGACTTCTGTGGCAGAGAGTGCAGTGTTGCAGAGTAGAGTGTCAGAGTGCTGTAGTGTAGGGTGGAGTAGAGTGGTTTAGAGAGTGGTGGCATAGATTATAGTGATGTAGAGTGCAGTGGCATAGAGTGCAGTGACATAGAGTGCTGTTGTTTATAGTGCATTGGTGTAGCGTGCAGTCATTAAGAGTAGAGTGCAGTGGCATAGAGTGGAGTGATGCAGAGTGGAGTAAAGTGGCGTACAGTACAGTGATGAAGAGTAGATTGTTTTAGAGTAGAGTGATGTAGCATAGAGTGGAGTGGTGCATGGTAGAGTGCTGTTGCATAGAGTAGCATAGAGTGTATTGGTGTGGAGTAAAGTGGTGCAGAGTACAGTGGTGTAGAGTAAATTAGAGTGGTGTACAGTGGATTGGCAGTGTATGGGCATGGAGTGCAAGGACAACGAGTTGAGTGTTAGAGTAAAGTGAATTGGTGTCGAGTGTATTGGCATAGAGGGCAGTGCAGTAGAGTGCAATGTTGTAGATTGGTGTAGAGTACAGTGGTGTAGAATGGAGTTATACAGAGTATATTGGTGTGACCGAGACTGGAGTGGCGAAGAGTGCATTGTCATACAGTAGAGTGGCATGGGGTAAAGTAGAGAGTCGCAGAGTGGAGTGGTCCAGAGTACAGTAGCATATTGTAGAGTGGTACACGGTAGAGTAGAGAGGCGTAAAGTACAGTTGCATAGAGTGGAGTGGTGCAGAGTGCAGTGGCATGAAGTGGAGTGATGCAGACTGGAGCATAGTGGTGTAGAGCATAGTGTGCATGGCATGGTAGCATTCTACCATTACAGAAAACACATCTAGAAATAATCATTACATCTGCACAGATATACAGTTTTACTAATAAAACTATACAGTGCACAGATGAAAAAGTGAGGAAATTGCATCACCTAATGTAATGATTTGTTCTGATCATATTAACCCCTTCTGTGCCACGCCCTTTCCCCCTCCTGTGCCGGGCGTTACATTAGCGGGTGGGGTTCATGACGAGATAGTCTCGTCATGGGCACAGCGTGACCGTGCTCCATGACGAGACTATCTCGTCATGGGCACAGAAGAGGTTAAAGTATTCGTTTCCAACACACTTCAGAAATAACATAAAATGTGCTTCATTTGTGTTCCTAATTCTGATATATTCTGAAATACTTGCACAGTTCATTTTAGTATTGTGTGTGCTAGAAAAATAACTCTTTCCTACCCCCAGTACCCATAAAGATTGTCACATAAATCCTTTCACTCTGAAGTCAGAGAAAGAAAAGTAAACAAGCGCCCTCAGAAGAAAGCGCCAGACATTTGACCTCAGTGTTTGAATGCACAGCAAATGTGACTAGATAAGAACACGATTTACAGGCCGGTTTACAGAAAGGGAGCACTCGGAAGGATACTGTAAATAAGGTTTGGGCAAGGGAAGGCACAAACGCAAGGTGGACAGCTCAAAACAAATAAAGCAGCATATGGAGAGCAAGAAAACATTAGTTACAAATCACAAAGCCAATGGCAAGCGACGGGCAGAATTCATTCCTAGATCAACTTTCTGAATGCACCCAAGATGTCTTTAACAAACCAGACAGCTCAGTTGTCTGGTAGGCTGCGACCTAAAAAGGACATTATAGGGACTGTTTCTAGTAGTATGGCACAAGCCAGTCGTAACATTCTAAGGTTGATGCCTTACACAGTTTAATGGCAACACCAGCCCAACAGAATCCCATTCTTTTTTCACAGTCTTCTTCTCCATTAGGATCTACTACACTGCATCTGTACATCCTATGACCACTTGATCAAATCATCAGTCAATCCCTTGGTAATATTGCCAGCACCAGAGATCCACTGTAGCAGAGGGTAAAGATGGGCAAATTGGCAAACAGATATGTTCTCTTCCTAGTACCAGCCGGTGTCTCTCCCTAGCCACCTTATGTGAGACAGACCCTGAGGTCTGTAGGGAAAAGAAACTGTGCAAATGTTTGAGGTGTGGTGGTAATCTTATCCATAAAACAATATGAAGGGGAGAGGAGTTGGCCTAACGGCTAGGGCGCTCGATCTCGGACCTGGGGAACTGGGTTCAAATCTCGGTAATGACGCGGAACATCCTGTGATTCTTGGCAAATCACTTAATCTCCCCGTACCTAATAAAAAATGAATGTGTGTCCACAAGTAACGTAACTGGTGCTTGTATATCAACGCTCTGATACCTGATTGGATTCGGGTCAAGTTTGTGCTATATAAAAAAAGAGAGTGAATAACCAGGCATGTATTATTATTTCATTATATGTTTTCTGAAAACTAATATAAAATAATTTGAAATCTAAAAGTAGTACATTCACAGGTTAGTAGACTAGCATGGTGCCTGCTCAGGGGTGGAGATGTGTTTCATTGAGTAAGGACAGTGGTGAGGAAGAGTTTGTTCTGCAATGGAAATTACGGTACATAATGGAGACACAGAGCTAACTTCATTATGTATTCTTCTTTTTTGGCAGATGATGCAGCGTTAAAATTGTAAATATAAAACATCACAATAACAAAACAACGATTACACAACTGAAAAACATTAAGGGGCATATTAGCAACAACCGGCGATAATTATCGCTAAGCGCACTTAGCGCTAGGATAATTATCGCCGGCTAGCGTGGATTTTTATCGCTGAGGTAGCGTGCTATTAGCAACGCTTATCTCAAAAGCGATAAAAATCCTCATGCTAACTGCCTAACGTGAGATTATCTCTGGAAATCCAGCGATAATCTCACGCAATGTGGCGTTAGCTTGATGATAGGGACTCACAAACTTAGCCATGATATCCACCTTCCATAGGATATCATGGCTAAGTCAGTCCTAAAGCAGGCGTAAGGAAAGTAGCGATAACAGTGGTTATCGCTACTTTTCTTGCCGCTATGCTTCATAGCGTGGGGCTTGATGATAGGAGAAATGTCGCTTAGCGGCATTTCTCCTGTCATGTCAGGTCAGGAACGCTCAATTTGCATCTCATTAGAGATGCAAAGCTGGACGTTAAGAATTTGTGCGCTAATGCAAGGTTTCACGCGTTAGCGTGACCTTGCTAATTAGGCAATAAAATGATCGCCGCTTTTCGGCCGGCCGAAAAGCGGCGATAGTTCTATCGCCTCGCCTTGCTGATATGCAGCTCTTCAACTTCATGGCTAAACCATGTTCGAAATGGGTGGTAGTTAAAATAAATGAAATTGTTGATGATAAACATTAGCATTTAGGTACTGTTTTGGAGTTTTCCATTCTTACTTTACTGCACCTACATGGAAACAGAAATACTAATTGCATGTCAATCTTAATGTTTAATATTCAAAAGATTTTTTCCCATATTTTCAGCGTCCTTATGACAAGTTCCCTTATCAACCTCACATTACAGTTCGGGAGTCGATTTATTTGAAAAATGTGATTGATAAATATTTGGTAATCTAAGAAGTAAAAGTGTGAGAAAGCATGACACACATCAAAACGGAGAAGGAGCCGATGCTTTCTGTCTGAACTTGGTTCAAAGTAAAGGAATTGAATAGGGTTTTTTCAAAACTGCTGCAACTCTACATGTTTGCATGTTTCCAATGATAAGATTAAATTATTCATCATTTTGGATCTCTTTTAATATATATTTTGTATTTTCTAAGATTTAATTTCATAATTATATTATATAGAACTACATGCAACATGATGTCCTCATTTAATGTAATGGATAATGCAAATAGTACTTTGGAATACCCATTGTATATTTCGATGTAGACTTTCCCCATCACGTTACCCTGGAAATATGAAAAATAAATCAAACTTTCAAGCCCACACTCTGGTGAACAGATGAATCCCACAATGCCTCTCGAACAGCAACAGAGCGAGAATATATGACTCATTCACGAAGGACTGAAATCCACAGTGAATTAGAGCAAGCCATAGTGAAACACCGACGCTCGGCATTCAGTGCAGGAACCATGCCAGCTGTAGCCGCTACAGCCTCATCTGCTCTGGCCTTACTGCTCTGCTTCACATACAACGTGCAACCAGTAGTACTGCCAAAATACTGTACGCTTGCACCACTGTACGCTTTTCTTGGCTCTTAAACCCCTCATTCACCTGTTGACTTATTAATTTTTTACTTAGCCCAAAAATGTACGTTTCCAAAATTGGCAGCAAACTCATGTAAAAAATGAAGTTATATATTTTCTTTTTAACTAATCTATTACAAAGTTTATTAATCTTCTTAAATGTTCCTATACTTTGCCATACGGAGACCGTCACCTCGATTGTGGACTCTCCCTATGGTAAAGTATAATGAGAAGTGAAAATCTTTATTTAACTTGAAAAAAAATATAATAAATATTAAAGTTAAATATTTTGATTTATTTATATCATAAACATGTTACAACACTATAAACGTAACTTTGAATTAACTCTTTAAATAATTTAAATGTATTACATTTTTTTTAAATCAGAAGATTATATTAAAAATAAAATTCCACTTACAGTAAAAAATACTTTATCAGGCATTCATAATTATTAAAAGTGATGTATAGAAAAAATTAAAAGCAATGTAATTATATTTTAATAAGAGTTAATGTTACAATCTTTCATACATTTAAAAAAGTTGTATATTTTTTAACTAAATAATAAATGTTTTATATTTCGACGTTTTTCTTTTTACGTTAAATATAATTGTATTTTTTACTATTTTAAATGCTTTCATTTAATTTAACAATAGTTCCTATTGGGTTTTATTTTAAAGCCCTACCACCATTATTTTTGATGGAAGGGTGTTGCAGTACTAGCGGTTGGCTGCATGTGGTGCTGTTCTTACTCCAGCTTTGAGCTAATGTAATCTACTATTGTTTTGGGTCCCTTTTTTGCTAATTTATTACTAAGTAGTAAAATTGCATATGTGAGGATCTTTTCATAGAAAAGATAGGATAGGTGGCAGCATAGGTTTGTGAATAGTATGCTGTGGTGCTGCTGTAGTACTACCAAAGTACAACAAAATGCAGTTTGTCAATAGGCACCTCAGTGGTTAACCTAAACATCTGGCATGGACGTGTCCCTCCTGGGCCTATGTCGGACACTTCTGCTGATTAAAACATCTTCAGCTTGTGTCAAACTGTAAAATTGAGCAAGACTGGTTGTGGCATTGAAGAGGATGGGGCATATCATATCTAGCCCCTGGCGGAGACCTCCGCTCCGCCTGTGGAGTGTGCGGAGATTTGCATTCTCCGCGTCCCACAGAGAACATGGAGAAGGCAAATCTCCGCACACTCACATCGGAGCGGAGTTCGCCAGCCCCCAATAAGAAATAAGTTAACCTTAATTAAAAAGAAACTTAAAACCACTAACCTGTGTACCGCGGCGTCCCCGGGCTGCCCTCCTCCTCTTCCTCGCCGTACCAGTAATGCTTGAGAAGCCTGCGCATGCACGCGCTTACGCATGCACATTTCTCGCAAGAAATGCGCGGGCGCGCACATGAGCAGTTTTCTCAGGCATTACTGGTATGGCGAGGAAGAGGAGGAGGGCAGCCTGGGGACGCCGCGGTACACAGGTAAGTGGTTTTAATTTTCTTTTTAATCAAGGTTAACTTATTTCTTAATATGGGTCTGGAAGCGGGCGGCGTAACAGAACAGAGCGAAGCTCCAAGGAGTTTGTTTGCAACTCTGTGGACCTCCGCGGAGCCCCGCTACGCACACTACTCACACTACGCCCAGGGTTAATTATATCTTCTCTCAATGTTAAGCTTTGCAAGCCTATGAAAAGACTTTCAAGCTGCTCTCCAAAACATCAAGAGCATACTGGTCTTGGGCCCAAATACCTGACAAAACCATTTTATTACTCAAATTGAGCCACTACCTAAAATACGAATCAGAATAGAGGATCATCCAAAATCACATCTGTAACAAGCATTGGCACAGCCAGGAGGTCTGGCCTTGGCAAGTTGGTGTGTTATTTATTTATATATTTATTTATTTATACTTTTTTATTTCAAGCAAAAAGAAAAAAAATTTGAAAACATATATCGTCACCTTAATGTTGGCATAAAGTATGCTAACTTTATATTTTAAGAAAAGTGTCACATATAATTTGGATGGAACTCTCTAGCAGGCGGAAGTACGGTTGAAGAGTACGCATATTCGTTTTAATGCCCACCACAGGAAAGTCTTCTTCTTCTTGGTGCACAGAAAAAAAGTAGTATTGACTTTGAACTACTGTACCCTGAGGACATTTTTCAAATACAAGGACGACTAAAAAAAAAGATAGAAAATGGCAGGAAAAAATATTGGGAAAGTTAAGCACTGACTCACCAATCCTGGCACTGAAGTGCACTGTATTTAGGTGGATTTGTACGTTTTATGAGGCACAATGCAGTCACTCACAGTGTATGAGAATCAGTGGCCGACGTGGGCTGACCCATTGCCTCGTGCACGCAGAAAAAGAAGCACAGTTGCACATGCCAGTGGTGAAGAGGGTTTACCCTAAGCCTCTTTGTGTATGTATTCTTGTTTATGTTTTTTTTTGCTTTCAGGAGCATAGTGAGACAGTTAAAACGATTCCCAGGCCAGACCTAAAAAGGAGTTTGGCTCGAAAATCAATGCACCTTGAGCTTCATAAACATGCAACAAATGTAAACCGGTTTCCGATCTGCAAGAAGGATGGTACTTGAGGGAGTAAAAAAAAATAATAATCTCGGTCTGCCAGTTTTAGCCAAACTAATTTTCCTCTCTATCAGGTTACCTGCAGATCGAAATTACCCCATAAGCATCACAATTTAAAGATTTGGGTTACCTGATAAAATGCTTCAAGGGCTACATTAGAAGGATCTGACCTCACACTCAGATTTAGATTCTGTTCATAGACCCAGAACAACAACAAAATGAAATGCACCTGCTTGGAAGCTGTGGCAGTTATCTGTCTATCTCTCCTCTTACTCTTCCCCCCTGCATGCTAACGTTGCTTATAAGGGACACAGGGTGCCTAACAAATTACCAATAAATACAAATTGATGTACAACTTTGAGGGTCATTTTCAGTTTGGTGCTATTGTAGATTCTCTGTAAAACAGTGGTTCCTCCACTCCACCAAGCATGGGGTTCCCCTCCCCTTCTCTGTGGGGGAAATGCTGATTTGAGGCTCATGGAGCCACCACCATCTTCCCCTGCGGCTATTCAGAGTGGCCACCTTTCGTACATCAGGGGGAGAGCTCTATTTAGGGCAGGTCCCATGATGCATATTTTCCCGGCTTCTTTCTATCATTGATAAAATAAACCAAACAATGACTCCTACATTTAATGAAAATATCTCTACATGCCTGTGCTATTGACGTTTGCTTTCCAGGAACAAACTTCCACGTTGGTAGTTTATTTGAGAAAACAAAAAAATGCAGAGACCTCTCAGAATGTATCTCTGCCGAACATTCATCTGATGTACCACTGCTTGCACTTCCAGCATGGAGATCCCCACCAAACACGTAGGGATTTGTAAATATGGCAGGCAGTCACCTGCTGGAGGGGTGGAGACCAAGGCCTCCACTGCCCTGTTGGGTTTGTAGGGCACCAGTCATGACACTTTAGTGTGCAATGCAAGATGCATCGATTAATGAAATTTAAGCCATAATTACCTTCCATAAATGAGTTAGGCTTGAAGAAAGTAAGACAGATATTTATACGAAAGTGTCATGAGATGTTGTAGCTTCAGATGGAGTTTTCTTTATGAGATGAGGTGTGTTGTGGTCTCAGTTGCATTTCCCTGTACATGTGGGATGTAGGAGATTGGAAATGTTCACATCACATAGAGTCCAAAGATATCATTATGGATGTCTGTAGCCTTAGATGGAGCCCCAAGTGCGCCCTGCGTGTGAGATGCTGTAGCTTCTGATTGTTTTAAGTTGTCCACATGTTGTAGACTCAAATTGCAGGCTCACGTGCATCATGATATTTGGGTGCGATGGCTTCTGAAGGAAAATCACATGCACCTTCATGGTGATATTTTGTATATCATAATGCATCTTCATGTCCATTAAAGGGGTTGGGTATTGGAGCTTCATATAGTCTCATGTACATGACGAGAGTTGGGTGTTGTACATTTGCGAGAAATGTTTGTTCATCAGGACTGGAGGGTTCCATCTTCAGATTGAGTTTTATGCACTTAATAAATGTTGCTTATTTTAACCTGAGGTGGAGACTTATATTCATTGGGATGGAGGACGGCTGAGAGTTGGAGTCGCAGATGGATTGTCAATTACATCATAAAGACTGGATTTTGCTGCAGTTAGAGGCTAACATACACTGGGATGTCTGGGTGTTGTGGTTTGCAAGGGAGTCTCATGTATACTACGAGGACCATGTTCTGTAGACTCAGATGGAGCCTCGTGTAAATCACGATAGTGGGTATTGTGGTTTCTGATGGTAACTTGTCTTCACAGTGCAGGTAGACATTCGTAGACTGAGGGGAAAATTCATGTTCATAATTAACATTGGTTGCTGCAGTCTCGGCTGCAATCTCATCTATATCTTGTAAATTGCATTCTCACCTGAAATATCATGTAGCAGGGTTAGTTGTAGTTGCCTCCAATAGTTACACATAGATCTTCATGGCTGGGCACTGTGGCCGTAGATTGAGTCTCATGTATGTTGTAGGTATGTGGGATGTTGCAGCCTCCTTTACTCACATACATAGCTTCAGATTGAGTCTCATGTGCATTATGCGGGCTGAGTGTTTGCTCCTGAGATAGCTTTGTATGTCTGTATGTCATGAGGACTGGTTATTGTAGCTTCGGATGGCAACTTGCACATGATGAGGGCTGGGTTTTGTTGCTTCAGATGGAGTCTCATATGTCCAAATAGATTGAAGTAGCCTCCTTTAGTCATATATAAAGCCTCAGATTGAGTCTGAAGCTCACCATGATGGCTGAGTGTTGTAGAGTTAGAGAGAGCCGCTTACATCATGAGGGCATAGTTTTGTAGTTTTCAATAGAGTCTCATGTGCTCCAAATGTAAAGGTTGTTGTATCTTCAGACAAAGTCTCATGTTTGAGATCCCCATGCATCGTGAGGGATAATGTTATATCTTTTGATTAAGTCTCCTGTTCTTCATGGGTGCTCGGTGTTATATCCTCGGATAAAGTCTCATGCTCGAAGGTTGGTTGAAGCACCGTTCTTTAAGTGCACATACAGTCTTAAATGGGGTCTCGCACACTTCAAGAGACCTAGTAGTTGTACGGTCAGGTGGGATCCTATACATTGGTCTTAAGGGAGCAGCAGCTTTTTTAAACAAATAAGATGGAAGTTTTGCATTTTTCTAAAGTGTTTCTTCTCTTATATTTGACACAAATACTGATGTGCTTTCCTATTAAACTATGCAGCTTTGATAAATAATCACATTATAGCCTGTCTATCAATCTTCAGTCCCTAAAACACAGCTACTACTCTTTTGCTACGGTATATTTTGTTATTATACACTCTGCTTTGAGACGAGTTCTCTCTCCCTATGTTTCTTGATCATATATGTCACACATGGACACATTTCTGTCTGTGTACTATGGGTGAAATGTTTATCAAGGTGGAGATGTGAACATACAGTCAAATTCAAACTGAGTTCCAATTACCTGAGGCACTATTTTACACATATGAACAAATCCGGGACTTTGATAAAAGTATGCATACAACCCATTTGATGGAAATACTGCATGCTGTGTCCAAGTTGTCTACATCAAAATATTTTTATAACCATTTTTAGAGACACTCAGTGATGATTTTGATGGCGTTTCGGTAGATTGGCACAGAGGGTAATAATAGGAGAATGTATTTATTGCTGCAAATATTTCATGGAAATATTGATAGAAACGTATTCATGTTTTTTAAACTCGATTGTTTTTTTTAGGTACTTTTGTGCAATTCATGCTGAGGGTTGAATTTACATCTTTTCAAGTTTCTCAAATAAAAAAATTAATTGGCCTGATGTTGATGCACATTCAAACTTTTAATACAGCCCGATGGCAGCCATGGCAGCTGGCCAGCGGTGTGAGCGCGAGCATGGTCTGGGGAGCACCGATTGATGCTTAAGTGGGCGATAATGATAGGGCTTCGTCCTACGCCAGTGCTGACAGATCCCGCGTCTGTGCCCTCTTTATTGGGACCGCTCTCTGCTGCGCCTGCAAATTGCTCTCATCTTACAGTACAAAGGTTTCTCTCACTCTCTGAATCTGCGGCTAAGTTATGAATCGGTGAGAAAGAAATTGGATAAAACGCCCATTAATGAGATCAAAGGAGCAGCCATCCGACCTTTTACTGGCAGGTATGCTGGAGACCTGACAAGCCGAAGACTGAGGACCGAGAGGGCCCAGGAAAGGGAAATTCCCAGGGCGAGCAGTTGGGGTGTGTTGTTGCCAACATTTCAGGGAACTGAAGTCTCAGCATCCGCCCGCGTGCGAGCGGGTATTGGACGTCCCATCCACCACTGCGGTATTAGTAAGCGACCTGCAGATAAGATCTGGAAGTCATTCGAGGGGAATAACTCCCAGGGTTGGGTTGCTCCTGCCAGTAATTATTGACATCAAGTCATTCATGTTTTAGGTCTTGCTCAACAAAGGAGCAACTCCAACAAGAGTGTTGTGGTCATATCTTCGGATCTTCGGAATAAGACAAAGTGGCATTAAATAGAGGGTACCCAGCTAGGGTTGGGCAGCTTTTGAAATCAGTGAGTCAATGTTAAGAGCAAGATGTTTGCGGAAAGAGAGAGCAGGAAATTTTAGAACTCGCACAGCCATGCCACAGAAGTATTCCAGGAGCGGATCTTGCTAATACACCAAGGAATTGCGCCTAATTTTCAAATATGTTTGATAAAAAGCAACAGAGTGTAACTGGAGTTTTTAAATAAACTTATTCATGAAGTGCTGTGACATCGAGCAGTTTGTAGAGTCGCCTTTAGAAAGTGTAGACATTGTATCCAGAGTTAGAAAGATCAAAATACCCATCCCATCAACTTTTGGCTTAAGCAAGTGAAGGTCAAAAGGCAGAGTATTCCAAATGTGGAGCCAGGACAGAAACACATCTGCTCCCACTTTTTCTAAAGAGGACCTCTGCAAATAATCGGTACTCAAAAGCATTACTGCTAGCACAAAATCGCACAAAATAGTGTCCTACAGTAAAGAAAGCAAAGGAGACACAAGACAGTCAAAATAAACACAAAAACCTGTATGCAGTCGCAAAGCCAGAGATGATTGGCCCCTAAGGTGTAATGGTGTACCCTGGGAAGCGACACGCAGCTGAGTCTTTAGAAGGGCCCGAGACCTGTGTAGCTAAGACTTAACACAGAAGGACCTAAGAAGAAATTGAGTCGCTCACATATTGGTGTGGCAAGTGGTGTTCGATAACGGGAACCAATCGCTTGGCCGCAAACATAGCACACATACGACCCGCCTCAGAAGGGCAACGTATAGGGAAATGCAGTGAATAGCAGCTGTTGGAAGGAGAACCGTATCAAACACGTAAATACGGCGTTGTTGAAGGACAATGCCTTTGCGCGCACTGCACCGCAAAGGCATTGTCCTGCACCCCCTCTTCAGCTCCCAGCAGCGGCCCAGGGCACCAGGCTCCCGTCACCACACACTCCCTGCGGGGCCTGTTCTTGGGGTCCAGAGGCGGTCGGACGTTACTGGGCGGGATCCTCCGTGGGTTTCCTCGATTACCACCGTGTGCCAGGGCTGTGAGTACATCTGCGCTCCAGCTGGACACCCCCCACCCCCTGGAAGGCCAGATGCCCGAAGGAATGAAGTCACACAGACCGGGCTTGCCCTAGGGCGGGGTGCCCGGCGTCCCGGATTTGCCAGGACAGTCCCAGGGTGTCAGCAGCTGTCCCGGTGCAGATTTCAAAAGCAAAGTATTCAGCAGCAAAAGTCAGACTGTGGGGCGTTGTATACAACGGAAGGTAAACTTTGCAGCACACCCAAGGCAGGCTTATCTAGAGGCATGTTAACAGGCTGGCATACAAGCTGCACAAATAAACTGATTTGGTACAAAGATAAACCATTCACGTGCAACTGACTGCTGCGACACTGCCTGTTCGGGGCTACCGGATTCATGCAGCAAAAGAGCGACACATTATGAGGCTCGGTGAACTAAATGAGGCTCAAGGAAAAGCAAAGTATTTAGCAGCAAAAGTCAGACTGTGGGGCGTTGTATACAACGGAAGGTAAACTTTGCAGCACACCCAGGGCAGGCTTATCTAGAGGCATATTAACAGGCTGGCAAACAAGCTGCACAAATAACCTGATTTCATTTTGTCTTTTTGGGGCCATGTGTTTGAAACGAATGGCCCCATAAAGATAAGAAAGCTTTCACGGCAGAAGGAAGGCAGACGAGCCCGTCCAAATGGGACGGCTCAGAAAGCCGGATGAAAACATCACAAACACCTCTTTTCCAATGGCTGGCCACCGTTTAGCATAAACGGTGAAGCCGGCCAATGAAAAAGAGGGGCTGGGCTTAATGCCCTTTACAGAAAATACCCCAAATCATTAAATCTCGCCAGCGAGACTGCGCATGTGCGCAGCCCACGCCAGGCGAGACCTAAAAAGGCCAAGGACAGAAAGGTGATAGTAATCATGATGTGAGAAAAAAGCACGGCTGGTCCAAGGAGTCTTGGTGCATAAGGTGAAATGACCGTCATTTCTCTTGTGCACTTGTAAGGAAGCAATATTTCATATTTCTGAAATGCACCACTGCTATTGGTATCCCAGGTGGCACTCTCATACTGTCGTATAAATGTTTTTTAGAGTGCTTAGAAATGACAGAAGTGTACCCTGAGGTAATATAAAAACAAACACAATCCTAGCAGCACACCAGAAACACAATGGAGTGTCGATGGGCAAAGCAGTTTTACCTGCAGGTAATTACACAAGTACAGTGGCAGTCACCACTGTGTAGCTATAGTTAGGTCAGAGATTCCAAAAGAAGAGCCTTTCTGTTTCACTAATAACTTTGGCGCCATTCGACAAATCATCAGGAAACATGAAAAAAAGGTTTCTCCACTTCAGGTCCTTCCTGGAAAGTTTAGGGCTTATCCAGAGGTCCACAAAATGTCATTTTACCATATTGATTTTGGAAAATGGTACAGAAAAACAGTTTAATATAGTATCGCACACAATTTGGCCAAAAATTGAGATTTTACACAGAAAGCGTGCTTTCCATTATTGGGTGTAAACCGGTTCAGCCGTTTTCGAGAAATTAGCATTTAACCCCTTCGCTGCTGCGGACATTCCGCTGCAGCGCTGGGGGGGGGCAGGGGGGCAGCGCGGTGGGCCTGTGCTCATGACGGAGCCGCTCCGTCATGAGCCACAGTTGAGCTGTGCTCATGACGGAACGGTTCCGTCATGACTCCGCCCATTTGCGTTGTCCCCTCGCACAGGCGGGGAAACAGCGCCGCGCAGGCGGAGCGGCCGCCAACAGGATTGTCATGACGGAACCGTTCCGTCATGAGCACACGCCAACCGTGGCTCATGACGGAACGGTTCCGTCATGACCAGGGAAGGGGTTAAAGAGGTGCTTGGAATAGGCATGAAGGGGTTAAAAATGTGATGTCTGGTCAGTTGGACACACGCAAGTCCCACTGGATGGTCTTTTACAAATTGGGGCCCTCGGAATGACCCAGGATGCAATTTCTTCCCTTGGCCGTTTTGGTGATGTGGGCCAACCAGGACTGGCTGCATGGTACAAAGCGATTTGATTGGCTGCCACACTCTCCACAGAATGCTGTGGCAGCCTTTTCAAGACTTGTGGATTCGGTCCTCGAGGCCTAACATTTTTGAAAAGCCCATTAGGGGCAGGTTGGCACATCCTTTACTCCAAAGGCCATATGGGGGGACCTCTTTGCCTTGACATATTCAGGCAGCAGGTACTGTGGTACCAAACATTTAGTATCACAGTACTCAGCGCTAACCCCCGTGTGGTACCGCACTGTCAGCAGTACAGCAGTACCACAAATACGTTAAAAAGTATGCACTGGATATTTAAGGTGGCATCAACCAATAAAAAGGACTCCTGTTCGGTGACATTTGATGCGAAACTGTGGACTCTTGACTATACAGGCATGGTTTCATGATGACCCACATGCTCAATCCACAAAACTTAAACCTCAACAGAAAGCACTCACATATGAACAGTGCAGGCGCACCAGTTGAAGGTCCACTTCTGTAAGTGTTGAAATGAGCCTGAATCTTTGTGCTTGACCAAGGCGATGCCAAGAGTGTTATCTCTGCACTCCACATTGAAAAGTGATCCTAATGGAAGGGGGCAAGGGCTGGGGGAGCTACGGATGGCAGTGGCAGCCAAAAGTCCAGGGAAGGAGAGGGCGGAGTGTGCAAAGGGAGAATGGAGGAGCAGGGAAAGGGGGGCAGGGACAGACCGACCAGCAGAGGGCAGCAGCAGCACTGGGGAAGTGGAAGCATAATAAACCAGAGAGGGAGGGGACAGAGGCACACAGTCACACATGGAGGAAGGGGGGCAGGGGCTGCACGGGGGGCACTGGCAGCACAATGGACTAGTGAGTGAGGGGGTAAGGGAAAGAATGGAAAAAACAGGGACAGTGGCAGCATAACGTACCAGGGAGGGAGGGGGCAGGAAAACACACATGAAGAACGGGGCAGGAGGTGGCAGGCAAGGGACAGAGGCAGCAACAGACGGCAGTGGCAGCACAGGGGTAGTGGCAGCACAGCAGACCAGGGTGGAAAGAGCAGGGCCGCAACAAAGGGCAGTAGCAGCACAGAGGCAGTGCCAGCACAACAGTCCATGGAGGGATAGGACAGGGCCGTGCACACGTGGAGAACGGAGAGCAAGGGGGGGCAGGAGCAAAGAATTGACCTTGAAGTGCGAGTGGGAGGGGCAGTGGCAGTGGGGCAGTAGCAGAAGACTGACCAGGGAGGGCAAGCGAGAGGGGCAATGGCCGTACAACATGCCACAGAGGGCAGGCAGGAGGGGGCAGGGGAATGCAGAAGGAGGATAGGCGGGTGAGCAGTGGTAGTGGCCACACAATGCACCATGAAGGGCAGGAGGGAGGGGGCACAAGACGCAGTTAGGAGACAGAGAGACAGGGCAGTTGCAGGTACAACAAGCTGCTCACGAAGGGCAAGCAGGCTGCTGTGGGTAGAACATCTGCAGGGAATGGGCCTGGGCAAACCCTCCACTGATCATGCAGACTGTTCCTACACTGATGGGTAAGGAGCTGATAGGTAGAGAGTTAGTGACTTCCCTGGGCCTACATGACTTAGTTCGAATTGGGACACTAGGATTCAAACCAGGCCATCATGATTGTCCTTAGCCACCAGACCTCAGCACCTCCCTGCCAGGGCTCTGGGCTTGCACTCTAATGTCACAGGCAAGGCATGCTGGAAGTGCTGGATGCACCCACGATAATCAACTATGATATAGATACAGTGTTAACTGTTAAATAGATAAACGTAAATATTTGTTTTTAAGTTAGAGGTTTATATATTTCAGGCAATTTCTGGCTGCAGCAAGGACCAATATCTGTCTGTCTTACTGTATGTCTGTTTAGACATCTATCTGTTGCTTGAAAAGTACAAATGTCGTGCCAAACCTGAATAGCTAAGACTGTGCACCCCTCCAATATTTTACCCGTGACATCATATATGACATCAAAAGTCATATCATTAACAACAGAAAACATTGATCCTTAGATAATATTTGATCTTTTTTCAAATCAGGTGATGAAGAGTATAAAGTATAGAGTATAAAGTATACAGCTCATGAGGTTTGGAACTGAGTCTGGGAACAGGGGTTAATTCTCCTGCTACTCCAGGTCTGCTTTGACGTGGGCAGAAAGGGACGCGGATGAGTGAATAGTTGAACAGTGTGTTATAGGACGATGAATGGTAGAAATGGAAAAGACGTTGAAGGCTTACAAAGTCCAATAAATAAAATGTTGGCATTCTGATTAACCTCTTAGGTGCATATCTACAAGGTGGCGATAGAAAATTATCGCCGCTTTGGCTGCCGTTTTCGGCCGAAAAGCGGCGATAATTTTATCGCCTAATTAGCAAGGTCACGCTAACGCGTGAAACCTTGCATTAGCGCACGTATTCTTAACGTCCAGCTTTGCATCTCTAATGAGATGCAAAGTGGGCGTTCCTGACCTGACATGACAGGAGAAATGTCTCTAAGTGACATTTCTCCTATCATCAAGCCCCATGCTATGAAGCATAGTGGCAAGAAAAGTAGCGATAACCCCTGTTATCACTACTTTCCTTACGCCTGCTTCAGGACTGACTTAGCCATGATATCCTATGGAAGGTGGATATCATGGCTAAGTTTGTGAGGCCCTATCAACAAGCTAACGCCACATTTTGTGAGATTAGAGCTGGGTTTCCAGCGATAATCTCACTTTAGGCAGTTAGGATTTTTCTCGCTTTTGAGATAAGCGTTGCTAATAGCACGCTATCTCAGCGATAAAAGTCCACGTTAGCCGGCGATAATTATCTTAGCGCCAATTGCGCTTAGCAATAATTATCGCCGGTTGTTGCAGATATGCCCCTTAGTTTGTACCGGCTTTGTAGGCTCTAATTTCCGTCTCACACTTAGACACAACACTGGTGGAGCGCACCGTCGCTCACACACAACAGGTTTAGTGCACGTTTTATCCTTTTGCACACTGAGGCACGCCGCCCAATGCAAGCTCCCGCCTGCTTGAAGCACAGGCTAATGGTCACGATACATTTCTTTACACCCAGGAAGCCACACAGAAAGATCTAATATCTGCTTGTGGCTCTGCTGGGAGGCTGGAGGTGGACCTGTCTGTCTCTGAACTGCGAATCCCACGGAGAGAACGCAGATTATTAGGACAAGCATTGGCAAAGCCAATAGGTCTCGCAATGGCTTTGTTTTTTTTATTTCCTGATACGAGTTGGCTGTATATGATATAAAAAGTTGGCACAAAGTTGGCGCTTTAGCTGCTGTAGCTGCTGTGCAACATGTTTGAAAGTGATGTAAAAAAAAGCGGTACGACATAGCAGTGCTCCACAACACAACGTTTTTTTTACACAAAAACTTTTAGATCAGCCACTGTGCAACATGGCTAAAAATCACATTGACAAAGCCAATTAATCTCGTCTAGGCGAGACTAATTGGCTTTGCTAATGTTTGTTATTGTGCCACATAACAAGGACAATGGGAGATTTTTTATCCTCCCTCCTGCCCCGATTAAAATTAGTTTCCCCTGTATTCCCCCTCCACCCCCCGCCCTTTGCCATTCCTCGCCTTCTCTTGTGATTTCACATATTTGAAGCTGTTTGTGGCGCATCCAAGCCACGCTTTTACCTTAGGTCGTTTATTGTTTTATTTTGCTTATTGCGTCATTGCCTGACCATGATCAGCGTTTTCCTAGCCTGGATACCCATCAATACCACGTGACTTCATCACATTGAAACGATGGAATGGGTCTGTCAGCGGTCTCAAAGGAGCGAGGGTGGGCTCCTCATTGAGCCGAGTGATCGCACTGAGGCGTCTGACAGGCTGCACGTTGGGGCTAAATTTTACCACAGCATTCCCGTAGCCAGGGCTTTACGTGGGCTGAAAAAACTGGAGGTCACAAAGGGGCGTGGCCGATGCAATTAAAGGCGTGACTAAAAACATTATGCTAAAAATCTATTCTTAGCATAGTTTGCCGCACGACTGTTATTTTTGCTGCTTCTGCCATTGCCTCCAGATATAGAATAAAACAAGTAACAATACACCTACAAGTCAGGACTATTGGCTCTGCCAATGGCTAATAGTTGCATAAAATAAATATACAACATGCAAACACAGCTCTGGCTTAGTTTTATATAATATTGAAAATGCTTCAGTTCGTGTGTGAGAGGTTGTAGCGTGAGGACCTGTGCTGCGGACTTTGGAGCTGGGGAAGGAGGTTTGAGTCTTCGTTGGCCCAACATCATGTGATTCTGGGCAAATGGCTTATTCTCCCTGTGCCTACCAGAAAATAAATGTATATGTCCTTGTTGGAGCTCATGCAAAGCGATTCGAGTTTGCCCAATATAGAAATGCAAAAAAAAAAAGTTACATGAAAAGCAAATAAAATATTTGATGGAGAGCCCCAAATGGACCCGTCTCAGCACCTGCTCTTTAGAACTGTCGGTGCTGAGCACTGGCAGGACCCGGGCCACTTAAATCCCTGCCCGTAGCTGTAGATAAAGAAGGATACAATTACCCTTTAGAGCTCGGTTTAGCGTTTACTGATCCTAAGGGAATAATTTAACCTGCGGCGTGGAAGGTCAGCACAGATCTTGGAAGCAGCAGTAATTGCATGAACCCGTCGCGCTATCTTGCAGCAAGTACCCCCTGAGCTAAACAGAGAAATGCGGTGAGCAAAAGGGTGCGCGCCTACCCCCAGCTCTGCAAGGGACGGTGGAACAGCAGTAAAAAACACAGGACAGCTGCTTGAAGTGCTGCCGATAATCAGGCGCTAGACTGCCTGGAAAGGAATCACATACGTTTGCTTAGGGATTCAAAATGTCTTGCACCAGCCTTCAGCCCGTTCCCTATCCTCCGCCAGCCTTACTTCTTACAGCCTCTCTCCGTGTAGCGCGTTCACACCACAACGCGCATTCTACAGAAAAAAGAGTCTGAAAATATAAGATAGAAGGGTAGACTACACACCATGCTGGTGTCTAAAAATAGTCAAGGGAGCCCTCTCCTTCTGCCAGGACTGTGTGATGTGTCAGCCCTTCATAGGAAGCGCTCACCATGTGCAGGGGAAGCCCCCTCCCCTTAGACCCCGCCTCTGCCCAGACCCAGCCCACCTGCTCCCCTCTGACGCCCACCAGGGACCTATGGACGCACATATTTTCCCAGCTGCGATACAGGGAGTCGCAAGCTCTAACCTCGACTTACCCAAGTCACTGCACTTTAAAACCTGGATACATGTTTTTAACACCGAACCTCAGTTCGATTATCTGCCAAATTTAGAAGCGCTTAGAAATGAGGTAAACACCGTTGTTAGGCGCTAGCAATAATGAACATTTACAAGACTGCCCTGCACAACCTTTAACCCGCTCGCGTCAAAGGGAGGTAGTAAAATAGGACAAAGTAAATGATGGGACAATAGTGAGACGCATTAATGCCAAGCGACCCTTTGGGCTACGAGAGCTTTATAAGAGATAACAATTAACTGGCTAGACCAAGAGACACTGGAATGATGGGATTTTGCTGCGCCTTTTGCATAATTATGGATTAGCCAAACAAACCATCATCTGCTACATATTTAGCGGATAAAAAAAGAATTCTAGCTAAAACAAATGAAAAGTTACAAAAAATGCGCTATATGTTGCGTGCAACAGAAGACACTTTGCAAAGGTTGTCTGTTCAACTTTCAGTGCTGTTTTGCTGTATTAGGCCGCCTCATGCTTGATCAGCGCAGACGGATCCTGGAACGCCCCACTGATACCGGCAATGGCCTCCAGGCCCCCCAAGACGCGGAGGGTAAAGAGAGCTCGGAAGCGCTGGCTCAAGGGCCGGCTCTGGTCCAGCAGCTCCCGGCCGAGGCGCTGCACCTCCTCCTTCGGCACCATATTTCCCCGTACAGCCGCCGGCGTGTCTTTAATTGCCGCACCTGTCCGAAGCACAGAGCCCGGCCATCTTAGAACAGGCACAACGTAACAACCGGGACCAACCAAAGCACGAAATACATATTTATGAGACGGGCAATGCTTGGACGTGCTGTAAAGTACACTTTATTTTTATTTCTTTTAACTTCAACGATTACGTCATTCAAGATTTGTTCGGCGAAAGGCAATGATAAACCCAAGCTTTTATAAACACGCACCCATGTTTAGGCTCCCAAATGGTAATGGACGGACGTGAAAATAGAAACAACAAGCGCAGCCGAAGCGGCCCGTGCTGAAATTGAAAATAAAAGAGTGCCTACAGACTTACAAAGGAGACCGTGTAACTCCGCCAGAAAACGATCCAGTCTGGGTGGGAGGGGCCAAAAGGAGACAGGGTGCTAACACGGAGGGACTAAGACGCCTCCTTTACAATGAAAAGACACCGTTTAGCATGAACTATGACACAAACCAATAGGAATGATTGGCGGGGCTTTAAGTCCCCTTCTGAAAGTGTATCGATGACAATAAGCCTCGCAGAGCGAGGAGCGCATGCACGCTCCAGCGCTAGGTCACCCCTATAAAATTGCCTGCCCCCCTAAATGCAACTGCCAGCATTTCAGAGATTGCTTTCAAAACAAAGGCTTGCTCTGCAATGCTTATGGAACTGGCGAGGTCATCCCACAGGCAGCAGTTCTAATTTTAAAAAGTCAGGAAACAGGCCTCACTTTTTTAGCACAAATGACTTTTGCTTTTGCTGAGGGTTTAGGAGAGAGAAAGAAACTACCTGCATGGAAAGGCACTCCTAATGCTAGGGTCAGAGGCTTTGGGACAGGAAAAGCAGCAACATTGTAATGATTTTTCACACGAAACAGATTTCTCCCAGGCCCAATCCACCACGCCTCCCAGTCTAACAGGAACAACATTTCTCTTCAGTCTGCAGCACCTATTGAGACTACAGCACCATACACTGGCCATGAATCAAGTTGAAGGTCACGTCAGATTTTGATTCTGTTTATGGTTTAAAACAGCAAAATAAAGTTTACCCATTCTTTGTGTTAGAAGCATCTTTAATTCAATGAATTAATAGTCACAAAGGGCCTGTTGCTATTATAAGGGAGCTGAGCAGGGTAGGTCAGGTTGTGGGACACTCTACCAGTAGCAGGAGGATTGTTCTGAAAGGTCAGTGGGTTGGCTATTTTGGCAGTTTGTGGTCTGTTTTATTGTCTGGAAAGCTGTTTTTTTCAAGGTTGGTTTCAGTGATATTAACCACAACCATTGCATGCAGCAAGCACAAATGCATGCAGTCTCTCATACTTTGCAAAGCAGTCATAAAGTATGTCTCTGTTACCTCACAACTGCTCTGAATTGCAAATGTGGGATTTTTCTAGCTATCTAATTCCCTAATAGGTCCACGTTTATTTTGATATTTGACTATTTTCCATCACAGTCCAACTCTGGGGCTGAGAAGGGAGACAGAGGTTCTGTCTTCTGTGATCCCATGACCGTGGGCTCAAAACTGTTAAAAGAGGAAAGCAGGTCTTGGAAAGTAAGTGGAAGAAAGAGGAAGCAAACTTATTTTGCATTATAATGAAAAAAATCAATGAGTAGGATATGTTTTTTGTAGTGCTGGAGTGAATATGATCTAACCCCCTACCCATTCCAGCACATCTTTATTTGGGCCTGAAGAGATGACATGACTTCTTCTCTTTGAACAAGGAATCCTCCACCCTCAGTCTATTTCCAACAGCTTATTGTAGTAGAGAGATATATGCTCTTACGTCTTTATAAGTGTGCAGAACTACAGGGTTTACAGGTGTTAGTGAACTCAATGAAAATACAACTTTCAGGCCCTCATTTATGAGAAGTGTTGCATCGCTGCGTGAAAGCAGCGATGCAACACTTCTCAGTGTGCCCTCCTTGCGACATGATGGATGCATCATATTTACTCTATGACGCATCTAGTCGCAAGGAATGACAGATACTTCAGTATTACTGACGTATCTGTCGGCACAAAAGTGGCGCATTGCTGGGGTGTGTCTGAAAACAGATACAGCTTCAGAAATGTGTTCTTTCACATGGTGCAATCCCCATGTGAAAGGGCCTGCGTCACCCTTACGCCTGCCATGAGGCAGGCATAAGGTATTGAAACATTGGCATCCTAGAAGTGGCGCAGTGAAATCTTATACATTTCACTGAACCACTCCTATGACCCTTTCTTGCGGGGGAATGTCCACCCAGCATACATTATACCTGTCGCAGGTATAATGAAGTGCCGGGGTTTACAAAGTGATGCATCTGCCTAGATGCCTCACTTCGTAAATATGGCGCAACATGGTGCATTATTTACGCTGCCGCAGCATCACTAAAAGTAACACAAAGGTGTTGTAAATGTGGCGCAGGCTTTCATAAATAAGGCCCTCAGTATTAGAGCTCTAACGTAAGGAAACTGTTGCATGGACCGAGACACTGGAATACCAGTACAAGCACACTGCCAGGGATACATTGACAAAGAGACAAATATATCAATACTGACAATGGACACTTGCACAGCAATAGGGCAGTCCATCACTGCCACTGAGACACAGCCACAGATAAATGACACAGACATTGATGGGGATATTACCACTGGGAAACTGACGCAAGCACAAAAAGGCAGTTAAAGGGACACATGTGGACATCAGGGGCCCAAAACTGGTGAAGGCAGATTGGCATTAGGACACTAATATCAAGATACTGAAAGACACACTTACACTAAAATCCTTATATTTACACTGTATTTCTCACAGTTAGGAAATAGAGCTACACAGACACACAGATATAGGCGCTAAATATTACAGAAGATCACTGGCACTGAAGCACTAATGCATGGATACAAATGTAGGGACTGGAGACACACCAGAGACCACAAACACTCAGACTATATACATAGGAATAGACACGCCTATCGTCCCATCTAAACAACATTCTTTAACAGCACCAAGAAGGCATTGTATTAGCAAGTGCTGAACATCAGCAGTACTTCCTAACATTCGTTTTTTAGATTGTATTGGAGCCTGTTAGCAGTGTACCCTCAGTCCTGTCTAAAATAACACAAATATCTGCCTGTTACAGTGAGTATTGACAGAATACAACTTTGGTTTCTGAAAACAGTGAAGGCACGTGCTTTCTACTGTCACAGTCCAGTGGGACTTCAATGAGGACAAACCTGCTGCATGGGGGGGTCGCTGAATACTAACGCTGTCAAGTCTTGATTCCACTGCTTGCCTCTTTCTTCCATCACTCTACACTGTCTAGCTCTTTTTCTTACTCTTGCAAGATCTTTTTTGTCCGTGTGTGTTGTCTTTGTCATCATTTTCTGATATTTCTATCCCTCCTTCTTTTTCATTTCTGCCCGTCTTGCTTTTGGTTGGTGTCAAAATGTAATGATGAAAAATAAGGCTGGGTCTCAAAAGATAAGTTCCAGTATTCTTGACCTGAAACCATCTACACAAATTAAGTACTGGGAACAAGTCGCTGAAGCAATGACTGGGCAGCTGCCTGGCAAGTTCTGCTATCTCCACACTGTCCCTCAACTATGCCCATGATCCCCCAACATCCTATGCTTACCTTTTATATCACTCCTACTGACTGCTCCATTGAGGTCTCCCTTTCTGAAGATGATTTAGAGCTCCCTTAAAAATTCAATCAGTGATTGTCAATTGCTGTTTAGAAAATGTACCTAGAAACGTTTTTCCCTAAGGCGTCATGTGGGAGGGTACACAGAGCCACGATTAATTACATTTACGCACTTTTTCGTTTTCTTCAATTTTACTAGATATAAGTGCGTGGAAAATAACCTTTAAAACAGATTTAATTAACAGTTCCCAGTGTTCTTGCTCACTTTGCTTACAAAGGTACCATTTCCTTTTTGTTATGACTGGCCGAACGGGCTAGAGCTGTAGATCTCAAATCTGGGGAACCAGGTTCGAGTCTCAGCAATGGCACTCAACAGCCTGTGGTTGTGGGCAAATCAATTAATCTTCCCGTGCCTAACAAAAATGAATGAGCCCTTGTGTAACGTAACTGGTGCTCATAGTCTTAAATGTCGAATAATGGTAACACTTTAGAAAAACTGCAAAATATGCTGCATTCTTTAAAATTTCAACATTTTTTGCCTTTAATTATGAAAAATTTCTGGTGGAACCAAACCAATGTAAAATATTGAGAACCCAAGCACTCCTGTAGTTATGCCTTGGGGCCATGCACCCCTAAACATCTACCCCTGGCTACGGGCCTGAGAGGGTAGCATGAGGAAGCTATCTGGTGGGGGTGCAAAGAGAACAATATAGACTTATGGATGTGTTGAGGGATGGTTGAATCGATGGGGTTGTAGAGGAGGATGGAGTGACATAGAGAGAAGGAAGGAAAGATCGACGAAGGATGGATGGATGGAGAGAAGGAAAGACAGACTGGCGAGTTAATAGATGGACGGGTGGAAAGAAGAAAGGAAAGGTGGATGGAAAGAAGGATGCGTGGATATATGGATAAATGCTAGAAAAAGGAAAGAAATAGAAAAGTGGTGAGTGGAAGAAGGAAGATGGTTGGATGGAACAAAGGAATATTGATGAATGATGGATGGGTTAAAGACAGAAACAGGGCTAGAGAAAAGGACAGACGGTTGGATGGACAACCAAATACAAGTAGAAAGAACGACGGAGACAAGAAAAAAAGAAATATGAAAAAGAAACAAAGTTGGAAAAAAGACAAAAGCAATGGAGAAAGGAGAGAACGAATGGTTTATAGGTGGAAAAGAGACAGAAGGATGGTTTGAACAAAAGAAATGTGAAAGAAATGCAAAATGGAAAGAGGAAAGGAGAAAGGAAGGGAAGGAATTTGGAAAGAAGAGTGGAAAAATGATACTGAGAAAAATGAAAGAAGTAGCTGAAGACTAAAATAAAGGTATGAAGAAAACATGTAGAAACAGAAAAAGAAATTAACGACTGGAGATAGAAAAGAAAAGGGAAGTTCCAAAGAAGGAAATGTAGAAAGGAAAAACAAAAGTAAGAAATAAAGATGAAGAAAGATAACCAGAAGCTTAGGTTATAAAGAAAGGAGCAGATCTACGGGGAAGTGGCATAGCGTGGCACCGCAAGCCCTTTGGCTGCGCCACGCTGCAGCACTTCCGAAGCACAGGGATGCGACATATTTACAAGAATATGTTGCATCTCTGTGCTTCCCCCTGTGCTGGCGCACAAACTGCAGCCATGCGCTGGCACAGGCACCCTTGCACCATGGTGCAAGGATGCCTGCGTCGTGGGGAGATTGGTTTTGTGCAGGAAGGGGCACCTTCCTGCACATGAAAAATCACCACAGGCATTTTCCTCTTCCAATGCGTGCTGTAGAATGCAGCACGCATTGAAAGAGGAAAAAAGAGGAGAAATGAAAACATTTCTCCTCATTGCGCTTCGCTACGCCACCTCTAGGGTGGCGTAGCATTCACACGCATCTCCAGATTTACGATTTCTCGTAAATCTGGAGATGTGTCTTGTTCCATGGGAGTTGCGTGGGAACATCCACAGCAACACCCATGAAACGGCCCTTCACCGCAAAGTGCTGCGTGTGAAGAGGCCGTATTTACAAGGAGAGGAAAAGTCACGCAGGGTGGCTATTCCTCTCCTTGTAAATCTGGAGTAGCCCCCTGCACCACCAGTACGTCACGAAAAGGGGCGCAGGGGGCTTGTAAATCTGCCCCAAAGTCTGTAAGATGGAAACACGCAGAGAAATATGGAAAACAATAGAGAAAGAAGGAAATAAGGAGGAACAGAATGGAAGGAAAGAGATATAGAAAGAAAGATGAAATAGGAGAAATCAATGGAATGAAGGAAAGATATATGGGAACCCACATTTTCTCTGAGATAAACCTTGTCTTATACATGAGTGCCCTTTCTCAACTGCCTGCCATTTATTTAAATATTTTTCTCCAAAATGCACAATGTGAAGCCATTTGCCCATGGTTCGGCGAGTTTCATTATTTTATTAGCACACAGACATAATTTCCTGGTAAGCTTCTACCTTTTTGGACACATTGAAAATCGGTGTTTCACATGCCTACATTGTTTACAGAATCCCCTGGGGCAGCAGCGCCCGAACGAGTGCCATACTCGCTCACTCATTGCCAGTTTAGATATGGTTCAAAGTGGGGTGTATTTTATATGTCTGCCTGCTCTCTTGTTGTTGGCTACTCCCTTAATCGGAAGATTTGGAGCGAGAATGAATGTGTAAATCACGCGACAGCTCTGCAAAGTTTTCTGTTTTGTAATACTCTCTAAGGAAAAGTGCCTTTGAATCCAAGCAGCTGGGTCGGTGAAAACATTTGTTTTCAGGAAAACATCAGATTTTCCAATACCACACAGTTGGTCAAGTGGGGAATCTGGAACTAAACACACTGGGGTCTATTTACAATGGTACAAAGTAAATGAACACATGTAAATTTAGTCTTAGACTTTGTAGTAAATTTACTACTTTTGGCTATTCTCGATTTCCGAATGTAAATTTACTACAACGTCGTGTAGACTTGCATGTCTCCACTCCCTGCAACATGGGGTGGAGCCAAATTTACAAGTATAAAGCTACTGCTAGTAACTTTTCACACATGGGTCGAGCTCTCTTCCACTAGGATGGAGATCTCCCTATGGAAAAAATATGGACATTTTCAAAAGTTTATTAAGCTTTTTAAAAAGTGAAAATATTTTTGTTTTAACTTGAATATAAATTGCCTTTCTGGCAATTTGATTAACTGGGTGACAATAAAAAAGCGGAAACCTTAGAACCCTGGCTGTCCTAGAAGCAAGGGGAATGGGAGGAGAGGCAAATATGCATTCATGTGTAAAGACCCGAATCTCAAACAAGAGCTTGTGGTGTGAGTAATGAGAGTGCCATATAGTGTGATCTCCATAGGCAGCTACTTTAGTATTAACCATGAATGGAAGTGTAGCTCTGATAAGTGGGTCCCCCCCGCCACCCCCGCTCCACCGCACCCCCAGCACACACTCTTGCAGTGGCCACTGCAGCGAGATAATAGAAAAAGAGACCTCGAAGCACATCTTTGCCTAGGGGTGTTAGAACTATCATGAAAGGTAACAAAATTCTATTATTGATGTGGCTCTGTTTCTGACCCTTGTACCGCTCCACCTGCCATGTACCTCTACACCTACACACCCTGGTACCTCTACTTATGCTGTAGTACCTCAATCCTACATTACTCTTGTAGCGCTCCACCTGCCTCGTACTTCTACACTTACACCCTGGTACCTCTACTTATGCTGTAGTACCGCAATCCCACATTACCCTTGTAGCGCTCCACCTGCCTCGTACCTCTACACCTAACCCCTGGTACCTCTACTTATGCTGTAGTACCTCAATCCTACATTACTCTTGTAGCACTCCACCTGCCTCGTACTTCTACACTTACACCCTGGTACCTCTACTTATGCTGTAGTACCACAATCCCACATTACCCTTGTAGCGCTCCACCTGCCTCGTACCTCTACACCTAACCCCTGGTACCTCTACTTATGCTGTAGTACCTCAATCCTACATTACCCCTGTAGCGCTCCACCTGCCTCATACCTCTACACTTACACCCTGGTACCTCTACTTATGCTGTAGTACCTCAATCCTACATTACCCTTGTAGCGCTCCACCTGCCTCGTACCTCTACACTTACACCCTGGTACCTCTACTTATGCTGTAGTACCGCAATCCCACATTACCCTTGTAGCGCTCCACCTGCCTCGTACCTCTACACCTACCCCCTGGTACCTCTACTTGATTGATTGAAATAAGCTTTATTTCGATAAAAAGATATCTTAAAAAGCACATACAAATATAACATACAAAATAAGCACAAACCAGAAAAGTACAGTAGCATCCATAGATCCCAAGTTATACAGCAGAAGTTTAAAAAAAATTTAAAATACATATAAACACAATAAATAAGACAATTTAAAAATTTGAAAAGTGATGGAGTATATACATAAAGGGATCAGTCGTCCAGCTTAGCTAGAGTCTGTGAGGGCTTTAGTTCTCAACAGCCAGGACCACCTCAAGAATTGTGCCAGAACACAGGCATATAAGGGTCGAGCATCTGATTTAAGAATACGCAAAGCTGTGCGGTGGTCACGTGTTCCCAAAGTTTTACATAACGGAGTGAGCCAATAGGATCTTGGGTTTCTGTATTTCGGGCATGCAAATAAAACATGCGCGATCGATTCAATCAAGGACTCACAGAAAGGGCAGTATGGAGATGTCTGAGAAGGGGGTTTCCATCGCGCAGTCAACTCACGGACCGGAAGAGTACCAATCCTAAACTTAATATAGAGGGATCGGTCATACGGCTTTTGTATTACATCAAAGTAGGGTTCATAACACACTACATCTTTGAACGTGAGGAATTCAGTAATTCTACTGCCACCAGAAGGATTAGAATCTCTTTTTGCAAACACACATCTCCAATAAAGCTTCTTGAGTTCGGCTTTTGGGGGGGAAATTTTCTTGTCCCATGCTTCTTTAAGGCCAAGATCCATAAGTAAAGTTTTGACTTCTTTCAACCATTTAATTTTATGCCAAGAAGGGATAGATAAAATATCAGATAGACCCTCTGCGTATTTGGCTAACTCAGGGGTCCGCCAAATCCGGGCCCATAGGAGTAAGGGGCGTAATTTAGCCAAGTCTTTGATTGAGTGGCACCCTAAGTCCGTTAATAACGGAACCAAGGGTGTGCTCTGTGGGAGTGCCAGTAATTCTTTAAAGAAGCTGGATTCGGACTTGCCAAGCTCGTCTATATTAGTTACGCCCCATAGTTCAGCACCGTAAAGTGCCGAACTCACAGCTTTTGCTTTATATATATCCAAAGCAGGAACTATAGGCCGGGATGTGGAAGATCGGTGCTCCCTGAGGATGGCACCGGTGACCCTCTTGTGGGATATTAGCATTTTTTGAAGATGGGATGACCAGGACATCGTATCCGAAATACGTATACCCAAGTAGTCAAATTCTTTCACCCGCTCAAGGGGGACAGAGTTCAGGACTGGTGGCCGCCCTAACTTCCTCGGTGGGTTAAGAATCAAGTACTTGGTTTTAGAGGTATTTATAATGAGGCCTCTAGCACTGCAGAAAGCCTGAAAGCTGTCAAGCAGGATTTGTAAACCCTTTGGCGATTTAGATATCAGGAGAGTATCGTCCGCGAACAGGAGAGTTGGAATACGATCGCCCGCCAGGGATGGGGCGTCAGCTGGAACTTTTTTCAGATGCTCCACCACACCATTCACATATAATGAGAATAGTGTAGGGGCAAGGACGCATCCCTGGCGGATGCCCCTGTTCACTGGGATTCTCTCCGTTTTCTGGCCCTGGGGCCTCCAGCGCACTTGGGCATAGTTTCCCTCATGTAATTTCTTAAGTAAAGCCAACAGATAGGAAGGAATATTCATGTTGGCCAACACTCGCCACAAGGTGTTGCGGGGGACAAGGTCAAAAGCTGTTTTCAGGTCGATGAAGGCAAGATAGAGACTGCCCTTTCCAAGGAGCACGACCTTCCAATAGAGAAGAAACAGCCTAAAAGCCTGCTCTATAGTGCCTGTTCCGACCCTGAAGCCTGCTTGGTAGTCAGAAATAATATTGTTCTCATTGGCCCAGGATAGAATCCTCTCCAGGATCACTTTTCCGATCACCTTCTGGGATGAATCAATAAGACTGATCGGGCGATAATTCGCCGGATCGTCCCTAGCTCCCTTTTTAAATATGGGAACAACCTCCGCCCCCTTCCAAGACTCGGGAACCGAGGCACCATTATCGATGGCATTGATTAAGATAGAGAGAAGCCTCCCCCACCCGGATGGTTCGAGTTTTAATACATCTCCAGGAATGCCGTCTGGGCCAGCAGCTTTCGAGGGGACAATAGACTTGATAGCGAGGACTACTTCCCTTTCGGTAAATGGTGTGTGATTTGGAACTATTGCAAGAAGGGGGGCATTGTCAATAGAGGATATCCCCAACTCTTCCGGTTGGAAGGAGTAAAGTTTGGAAAAGTGTTCGGACCATGCCGTGGCCGTGATGTTACATGTTAGAAGTATGTGGGTTGGCCTGGTTTTATTTCTGATTATTTCCCAAAAGGAACCAGAATCCCGCTTGTAAGAAGCCTCTCTAAGAGCCTGCCAATACTGCTCTTCCCAGAGTTTTTTGGCATTTAAGATGGTAGCCTTATAGACCTTCCTGGCCAGCTGAATCTCGGGTATAGCCCTCATTTTTATGGCTGCAACTAGAGCAGATTTTTTCTTCCTACACGTTGATGAGTACCACCCATCGGGGGGAATACGTTTGGACCTACCATGGGGTGGGCCGCCCTTGCCCTCTATACGAAATAGATTGCCCAGCTTGCTTATAGTATCTTGGAAAATCAAGGGGGCTTTATCTAGGTTTGACACAAGGTCGCTTAATGGAACCAGGTCGGCTTGTACTTCCTTTAATATTGATCTAATTAAGTTAATTTTTGCATCATCTAGGCTCACATTATGCCATTTGAGGCGTCTCTCGCAATTGGCAGGACGTACCTCGTGGGTTTGCATGGAGCTAAATGCTGAAAGAGCTGAAGGTCCATGTAAATCTTCCCACAATGGTTTTATGGTAAGGGATAGCTGGTTGTGGTCGCTATCATGTGAAGGGACCTCTACTTATGCTGTAGTACCTCAATCCTACATTACCCTTGTAGCGCTCCACCTGCCTCATACCTCTACACTTACACCCTGGTACCTCTACTTATGCTGTAGTACCTCAATCCTACATTACCCTTGTAGCGCTCCACCTGCCTCGTACCTCTACACCTACACCCTGGTACCTCTACTTATGCTGTAGTACCTCAATTCTACATTACCCTCGTAGCACTCCACCTGCCTCATACCTCTACACTTACACCCTGGTACCTCTACTTATGCTGTAGTACCTCAATCCTACATTACCCTTGTAGCGCTCCACCTGCCTCGTACCTCTACACTTACACCCTGGTACCTCTACGTATGCTGTAGTACCTCAATCCCACATTAGTGCCTCTACTCCTTCCACCTCCCTGGTTCCTCTAACCCTGCTTCTATCCCACAACCTTCATCAAAAGATATACTGTAGCACCTCTTGCAATATTTTTACCCTACTACCTTTACCTCTGCTTATGCCCCAGTACCTCTCAGCTGGTTCTACCCCGCTAACGGTATCTCTGCATAAACTGCAGAACCCCCATACCTACTTTTAACCTAGTACCTGGACCCCTATTACCCAGTTTGCCTAACACTGCTTCCACACCCAGAACCTTCTTCAATGCTATAGTACCTCGACTATACTCACTTTTACTCAAGAATCTCTACTCCTATCTATATCTCGGTACCTTTACCGTAGCACCTATTCCACTTCCCACCTTCATTCCTTCATTAAGACTTTGTTGTTTGTATTTTACCTTTTTACTTGTCCCTTTTTATCTGGTGTTCTGTTTTGTTACATTTACTAGAATCTTTCCAAGAAAAGGTCCTCTTGATCTGGAAATTCACCAGTACTGTATCTGGCCAGCCTGGGGTCACTGGGCTGGTGGTTTCTATTCTGGGCTGTCTCTGAAATGAGATATATAGTTATTGTTTTGCTCTTCTGCCTCGTTATTGTCTTTTTTTCAGACTCTTGGATCTACAGCCACACGTTCTCATACCGATAAGAATGGCAAGTATTTGGCATGACGGCCACAATGGTGCTGTCCTAGGCTGATGCATAAATAACCCCAATACATAGATACATACCTGCAATTCGTATCTGGTGTGTGGTTTGTTTATGTACAAAATTATTACACTGATCTCTAGAGGTTATTTTGACAGTTAACAGCATTAGTCTAATTACTAAACAAATACAACATACTAAACCATGGCACATTCAGAGTACCGAGGCAGGCAGAGAAGGGAGTGTAAAGAGGGTAGCATTCAAATAGAAAGGTAGGAGAGACAAAAATCCCTACCCATAAATCAGGCAAATATTTGAACAGGGTTTTTCCAATATTGCTATAAGATGCAATATGGGGTGAACAAAAGGCGCAGTTTCAGTGCAAAATATGGTCTGTTCTGTAAAGTTTTGTGACGGTGCAAAGCCTTAGTGCATCGAGGCCAACTTGACTTACAATATGGTGATTAGTTCATGGTGAACTTATTGGTGACTTTACTATCCAAGGTAAGGGTCACAGTTTTCCAGGAGAATATTAATACAAAAATATGTTAATTGAGAACAGTAGTAAAGGAAGTATGTTGTTTTAAAATGTGTGTTCAAAGGGGTGAAGTTATTGGTGACTTTAGTATGCTGGTTGTGTTTGATTGGCATAACAGGTAAGAGGTACAACATTCTCATTATGTCTGGTTGCCAATATCAATGACCACATACTGATTATGAATGGTTGTGATGACTTTATCCCATTTTACTCAAAGCTGATGTAACTTTACTTACTGGCAAGACTGTTCTTTGGTCCTGAGTTGGATACTGCTGCCAAGGGAGACACAACTGGCTTTAGGTTTACGTGTAGTGAGGTCACTAGTAAGTTGCTCCATATATAACGGCTGAGGTATATTCACGCGTGGGCGCTGCCAACGAAATGTTTAATGAACAAAGCTATCATTTTGTCAAATGACTGCGCTGTGACACAGCCAGGGAGGAATCCCAAATGGTACTCTTGCAACACAGAAATGCATCTCTGAAACTGAGCCAGAGACCAGACTTTAAACGTGAAAGTCGTGTCATTGTGTACGTGCGCGTGAGTCAAGGGATCACTTTTCACACATTATAAAAAGCACTTCTAAAAATAAATGTCTGAGTTGGAGGTTACCTGATTCTTGCTAGCACACACCCAAATTCCCGGGTCCTCTTCTGAGTCACCGTGTGATTCTTTTCATTGTTTCGTAAAAATTCCTTGTCTTGGTGTTCAGTGGTGTCTGCGCGCCCTGACCTCATTCTCTCTCTCAGATGCCGGGCAGCTCGAGCTGAGATGACTGTACATTTAAATGGAAGGGGGAGACTTTTTACTTATGAGTCAAAGCAGACGAAACTAACTAACTGTAGAACTTTGCCAAAATACTGGCAAAGATTCTAAGGGGAGATCACAAGTGAAATACAGCTGTCTAATATTAAAGGGATACATTTGGGATTTCCTATCAGTGAGGGCCACAGTTTCTCTGGAAAATATTAATTCAATAATATCTTAATCGCCAGCAGTAGTAAATCAAGTATGTTGTTTAAAAATGTGTCCCCCAGGCAAGCCTCCTTTGTATATTGTCTGTAACTTTGAGAATTCACATATCATATCTACTGTATGAATAGTGGTGGGCACCGGCGGCTGGGCTTGGAAATTGTAAGCTGTTCCTGTACTGCACTGTAGCTTTTATCAGTACCTACTACCCTTGTCCAGGCATTGAATGGCTTTTAGGACAGGTAGCAGGCAAGTCTGTGTATTCCGGAGTCGGTTTGTAGTGTTGTAAGTGTTGCTGTCAATCATATAATATGTAACATTATTAGACTTGTTATACTGATTAGTTGGATGCAGGTTTTAACCCAGAGGGAGTTTGTTGTTAATTGTTGCTGCTGTAGCTGATGCTTTATTTGTGTATTGGTTTGCATTCCTAACTGTGGCTCTGTGGTTAGCAGGAGCAGAGGGCATGAGGTATAGACCCGTGGTGATATTAGGAATACAGATATAAGCATTCCCAGTCGCCCTTGTGATGTCTATGGGTTCTGGGTGCTGGAACCTTATAGAGAATGAGCGGTGGTAAGCCAGCTGTGAGGCTTAGAACTAACATTAGGATTGAGTGATAGTTGGGAGGTTGTGAGTGTTAAAACTTACCTGAAGAGAAAGTGGCCTCCTACCAGTTGTGGGATTTGGATGTTGCGTGAGCGACAAGTGGGGTCAATGCTTTGGAACTCTCGTGAAGGCTTGTCGAGGGTCCCATAGCCGTGGGCATTGGGCTTGATAAGGTACATGTGAATGTGGCCAGGATGTGGGGCTTGATTCTCACATAAGGGACATGGTTTGTAGGGTTTGGTGTTTGCAGCTATAATGTGATGCCAATTTTAAGGTGGGCATGTTGTCAAATTTGGAAGTCACATGAGGAAACCAAGCTCCTTTTTAGTTACTCTGCTTTTGGCTTGGCAGAAGGTGAAGGGGCACTGGTGGGTGGTTAGCAGTAAAGAGAGGGATAACACAAGTTTTGGGGGAAAGTAGGAACATGTCTTGTAGGTTTACAAGGCCGAATACATAACATTTTAACATTAGCATGAGCCTTACTTTCAACTTGCTTTTAAGATCTAACTTACTGCGCACACCGAGTGGCAAGAACACAGCTAGGCACATCCTAGACCCCCAGGTAACCATTACATCCGGTAAGAAGCACAAAGACAAGGAGAAAATAGTATTTTATGTACTTATTTGTTCATGCAGTTATGTAGTTGTATATAGCACAATGTGCTTTGGTGCCAAAA
Source organism: Triturus cristatus (assembly GCF_964204655.1). NCBI lineage: Eukaryota > Metazoa > Chordata > Amphibia > Caudata > Salamandridae > Triturus > Triturus cristatus. The sequence continues at coordinate 611,516,037 of NC_140583.1, forward strand.
AAGGTCGCAGTTTATTCAGCATATCATGTTTATACATCTGCACAATCTTGGTTATCATATTGCTCGCTTCATATTCAGGTGAATATACTTCCTTGTTTTTGTAATTCTTTAAATTGCTGCGTGGATCCAACCTCCTCAAATTGCGGGGGCGGGAAGGGCCGCCTTCCTGGGCCTCTGCTACCGGGTCAAGGCTTCAACTTGCTACCGATTTGGGACCTGCCCGGGCTGCAAGTGCCGTCCCGCTTGCCCTGCCCTTTCGTGGGCCCTCCATGGTCCCCGGGATCCCAGCCCTGTTTCCCAAGGACCCTGTTTGAGCATCTACTCTATCTATCATGAGGCTGAGTCCATCCATTTTGCTCCTTCGGTACCCCAGCCGTGAGCCATCGCAAGGTTCCTGCGGGAGCATCACATCTACTTTTTCCATGGCGGTAGGCCGCCCTTGGCTCCCTCAGTGCCCCTGCCGTGAGGCATCCAAAGGACGACTTGTGTGAGCCTTCCCTCTACCTTTTAGTAATTCTCTCTTTTTCTACGTTTCTTGTGCTCCTTCCGCCTCACCTCTCCCCTTGCAGCTGCGACGTCCATTCCTTCTAGTGTGGGTGGGTGGGCTTCTTTCTTTTATTCTGCGAGGAGGGAGGGGTATGTGCTTATCTGGACTTGTTGCCCCTTATTTATGCCCCCTTCCACCTCGTCAGCTCGCCCCCCAGATTGGGGGGTTCACTCTTGCCCTGGGGTGACCAATCCTGGTCGCCCCCTTCCTAGTGGGCTATTTAAATTTGCGGGGGAGGAGCTTCCCGCCCCCGGCCGGCATTTGTCCCGGGCCTCTAGTGGGTCTGGTTTCGCCTCCCCCCAACCCTGGTTTCAACCCCTTCCAGGGGGCGAGTTGTCCCTCCCCCTCCCTTGCTTCCTATGACTGCGTCCCTCCTCCACATCAAATCAAACCACTGACTATGTGTTTTGGTGCCAAAAAAAGGTCGCAGTTTATTCAGCATAGCATGTTTATATATCTGCACAATCTTGGTTATCATATTGCTCTCTTGATCTTCAGGTGAATATACTTCCTTGTTTTTGTAATTCTTTAAATTGCTGCATGGACCCAACCTCCTCAAATTACGGGGGCGGAAAGGGCCGCCTTCATAGGCCTCCGTTACCGGGTCAAGGCTTCAACTTGCTACCAATTTGGGACCTGCCCCGGCTGCAAGTGCCATCCCGCTTGGCCTGCCCTTTTGTGGGCCCTCCCTGCTACCCGGGTTCCCAGCCGTGTGACATCCCAAGGACCCTGTTTGAGCATCTACTCTATCTATCATGAGGCTGAGTCCTTCTATTTTGCTCCCTCGGTACCCCAGCCGTGAGCCATCCCAAGGGTCTTGCGGGAGCATGACATCTACTTTTTCCATGGCGGTAGGCCACCATTGGCTCCCTCAGTGCCCTTGCCGTGAGGCATCCAAAGGACGACCTGTGTGAGCTTTCCCTCTACCTTTTAGTAATTCTCTCATTTTCTACGTTTCTTGTGTTCCTTCCGCCACGCTACCTACGGTTTCACGATCGGAGGGAGCCCCCCCTTCACCTTAGGTCTGACCGCCCCCGCCCCCCGCTGCCCTCGTCCGGGGTGGGAGACCTGGATCTCACTCCCTTCAACCTGTTTTTTCTTCTCGGGCTCCTGCCCTTGGTGCCCCTTTACAATGGATGGCAGGGTGGTCGCCCCCCCATGCCTCGCAAGCGTGCTGGAACCTGCATGATGCCCCCCATGTACAATTGCCTTTTTCGAAATTCCAGCATATTCTTTCTGCTTTGCTATTGCCTTGATTCTTCCCCTTTAACCCTTGTCCACATCCTTCATCTGCGCCCTTCCTCCCGTATGGAAGAAAATTGCTCTCTTTGCTGCTGACGACTTCCCTGGCTGCCACCATGTGCTTGGTGAACCCTTCCATGTCCTAGCAATCCCATCCCATTATTGGCCACACCTGCATCTTCTCTCTGAAACACTCATCGTATCTCAGCCATGCATCGCCCTGATACTGTTGCTGTGCCTCGTGCATTTTTTGCTCGTATAAAATTAGCGCTACTGCGCTTTGGGGAATTTCCTCAATGAAAACACATGCCAATGTTCTGAAGGCTTCCAGACAGTTTATCTACTCTATCTATCTACTCTGGGCTTGCAGCGTCCCTCCCGTCATCGTCCTTTTTGTCTTGCGTTGTAAGTCTAAACCTACCTAACGCACTTCTAGCAGCAAGAAAATGTCTATGAATTCCTTCCTCTATATTCTCTCCTTCACTTTCAGTGGGATGAGATTGGCCAGCCCTAACAGTTTCGTGGTTGTAGGGGGGACACTCGGGGAAGGGTGCAGATATTCGCTGGCTGGCTTCCCGTTCTGGTCCATGCCCTACCTGGCTCTGCTTGTGCCCCTAACCCCGGGAGCCGCAGTCCCCTCCTTAGTGGTCACCCCGGGTCCTGCCTCCTCGTTCTGTGTCGCCTGGATGGCGTCCCGCTTTTCCTTGCCTGTGGCCCCTTTCCTGCTGCCCCCCGGTCAGCCCATTGTTCCGGCTTCAGGCTATCCCCTTGCCCCTCCCTGCCCCACTGGAGGCCTCCGTGGAAGGGGGCCCTGCCCATGGCCATTGCCACCAAGGCTCCCATGCCGCCGGGTGAGCAGCCCCAGGCCCCCATGATTCCCCTTGGAAATCCTGACACCCCTGGCTTAACCCTGCCTGCCACAGGGGTGGCATGGACCATGGCCCCTGCATTGCCACATTGCTTTCTCCCCTTCGTGTGCCCTTGTTAAAGTCCTGCCCTGGTCGCCCCTCTTTTGGACCACCCTGCGGCACCCTTGCACGCCCTGTTTTTTCGCTTTGCGCACAGTGCTTACCCCTCTCCTTATTGGTCGTGTCCGATCACTGTTCACGTGCCTCCTGAGGGGCCACCGTATTGGCTACAGACCCCTCGTCCTCGCTGCTCCTATCGGTGTCTGAGCTGGACACCAGCTCTGGAGTTGCGGCCCTCCTGGCCTGTGGTTGCTCTTCCTATTCTGTTCCCCACCCTTTGCCCGGTTGTTTTTTGTGCCCGTCTTGTTAGCTGTGGGGGCCGTTGTCTTGGCTGCATGCCCCAACACCCCCCTCATTCTCGGGGGATGGTCTTGTTGGTGCTGCTCGTCGTGGCTTCTTCCCATGGGCCACTCCCTGGATCTGCTGGCCCATCCACGCTGCTCCCTTCAGCGCTACCAGTGACCTGGCACTCTCCAACAATGCCTTCAAACCGTTGTCCAGATTGGGTCCTGCGTCCCTTCTGCGCCACTTTGGGCTCCTCGTGTTGTCCTCTGGCTTGCGCGGTCCTCCCTGAAACGCGCTGGTAGCCGTATCTTCATCCTGGCTTGCCCTTCGCTTGCTTGCCATCCCAAGCACCCCTTGTGCCCTGGTGTCTTTCTGGTGCCTTTCACTATTTAGCAGCCAGCCCCCGATGGTGCCTTTAGCTGTCTTCCCGCTGTATGCTGTGCCCGAAACTGTGGCCCTTGATTTTCCAACCCGGCACTCCCGCACAGCGCAGGAATCCCCCACGAGTGCCGCTGCCCGCGTCCCAAGCAGTGGGACATCAGCAGGGCAGCATGTTAGTGGCCGCCCGTCGGAGCCTTCCCCCTTGCTGCCTCGCGCGCGAGGCTACGCCCACTAAGGTATGACCCACCTATAGTTTTGAGCTGGAGGCGGGCCATTGGGGGCGGGGGGCGCGGCCGCCCCCCCCCCCTACTTAGGTGGCCCTCTCGCCCAGTTCCTCCTCTGTTTCCTGCGCGCCGCTCCAGCCTGGACATGCGATTTTGTTTCTCCCGACCACCACCCCGCGAGACCTGTTGTTGCCGCTACCTTCGATTCCCCACCCACCCCCCACCTTCGGCGATGTCGTGCTTCGAAGTCCAATCATCCGGTGAGTCTTGCTGTCCTCTCCCACCCCGGCCCTGTCCCTGGGCATGACCAGGTGTACAGGGCCCTATGGCCCGGGAGGCCATGGGTGTGGGGGGCGCAAGCCATGGCCCGCGCCACAGCGGTTTAGGCGGGTGTTGGTTGGTACGAGGTGGGGGGCAGGCGAAGTGGGGCTGTGTCAGGGTAGGTCGGGCGAGGATCAGAGCCGAGTGCCGGCCCGTCCCGCATGTACTGTGCATGGAGGGTTGTGCCCGGGGCGTATGCTTGTCAATGGTAACGCTTGTTCAAGCACATGGGTTTGGCCACCAGCGATCGCGCGACCATTTGAGGTGGGGATCGGCATGGCCATCGCGCGGTGCCAGTTAACTGGAGCCTAGGAACATCGCCCCCGTCTTAGTCAGGTCTGGTGGCTTAGTGGTTTAATGCGTCCACTCTAGGCCCCTGTCCTCGTTGCCACTGGTTCAAATCCCGGCATGTCGCTGGCGGTCTGATCGCGGGGCTTCCCCCCCCCCCCCTCCACTGGCATTGGATTGCGTAATCCGTTTTATGGCAATGGTTGGGCTCAGATTCAAGGTTGGGTGGGCCACCCGCGGCCTAGCGGCTAGGGCGGTTTAACTGAGGAACTGCGAACCGGGTCGGGTCCCGGCCACGGCTCATCTGCCTGGGATCCTGGGTAACTCACGTATCTCGCTCGGTCTGGGTATGGGTTCAAGATGGCCGAGCGGTCTAGGGATCGGCATTAAGGTCGCAGTGCCCCATGATGTGTGGCTCGGAGCCCACTTCTGACAAACTTGAATTGCATTCCTGAAGGAAGGCGCGTTATGGCCTTTTGGCCAAGTCCACGTTATATAAAACTGTTGATAACGTGCTCCCGGCTCCCGGAATTTTAACCGATAGAGATCTCGACTGGCGGGCGGGAGGTAGCGGGATCGGTGCCCGCCTTCGCTAGGCCACAATTCCATCATTTAGGGTGGGCTACAAACGGCCTCTAGGATGCCCAACCCCCCCCCTCCCCTCCCCCCCCCTCAACCTTGTTCGGCGTCGCCCTCATCGCAGCGGCTTGCCTCCGTGTACCACACAAAGGGCAGTGCGTGCGCAGCAGCCATTTGAGGGACCGTTGCAGGAGGCTTGCGGGATCGCAAGGGGTTTACCTGCTGTTACGGGGTGCGGGTAGAGCTTTCCGTTTTTTCCCGCTTGCAGTTCTTCTGGCAGCGCCCAATGCAAGCGCCGAACGCTGCACTAAACCGCGGGAGGAGGGGGGGGTTTAGGGGTAGGGGGGGGCAATTTTCGCAGAGAGGGGGTGGCCTAATGGCTAGGTCTGCCGACTGTGACGCGGGGGAACCAGGTTCGAGCCTAGGGAGGTTAAAACATCCCCTGCTTCTGGTCTAATCACATAATTTCCCTCTGCCTCAAAATGAATGTGCCCGTCTGTAATGCTACTGATGTTCATGTAAAGCGCCCTGATACCTCGGCTTCAGTTGCGCCAGGGAAACTGCAAAAAGTAGGTAAATGTTACCAATGATACGTAATAACATTGTTTCCCGGCGGCGGACCGAGTCGCTGGCACCCGGTGGTGTTCCGCGGTGTTCCGCGGTGTTCCGCGTTTTCCGGGCCGGGACTGCGGGGGAGGGAAGAGACTGGGGGGCATGGTCGAGGTGCAATGATGCGGTCCTACGATCCGCGCCCCCCACCCCCCCCCCTCCCCCCCCCAACCCCCCAACCCCTGGTGGCCTCCCCGCCCGGCAGCGTTCCTACTAGGGGGGGGGGCCAAACGCGCGTGCGTTAGGACGGCTGCCTCGCGCTGGCCTTGATGTCGTGCCAGAGTTCGAGTATGGAGCGCCCGGCGCGCACAGCGGGGGAGGGGGGCAGCGGCAAAGCGCATCCTGGCATTTGTAGGGAGGGGATGCAAAACGGATATGTTCTGAGATATGCTGTCGAATGTATAGCTGGATATGTCATAAGGTGGCAAAGAATCCAGCAGGAGCCGTAGCTCAGAGGCACTGTCGCCAGCCTTTGGTGTTGCAGGCGGCAAGATCATCTCTGAAGGGCAAAATCTATGGCAATTGATTTTCCACTTTTATTGTGTTGTGTGGCCAAGGCGCTAGGCTTGGGTTCACTCCTCCTTTCCGGGTTTTGTTTCTGAACAGGGGGTCGGTCATTAAGTGTCTTATGCGGTGCGGTCCAGGGTTCTGACACAGGTGACCCCAGGGGCGGGGTGAGCTCAGGCAGGACTGCACCCGCCCCGGAGGTTTCCGCCAGACCTGATGCGGTGTGCGGGTCATGTACGGATGTTTCGGGGCCGGGTGCCCTGAGAGGGGATTTTCTAGCGATGCACAGGGCAAGCCGGCGTACTGGGTACCGGATAGGGGTTAGGGATAATTACTTCAGCACTCCCTCTTGGCCGGAGGCCTATTCACTGTAACTGCCAAGCTGCTGTGTGTACTTGAGATGCCTGCCAATGTACTAATCACCGTTCCTTTTCCCAATTGCAGATCGGTGAGGGAGCGCCCGCGAGTATAGGGCTAGGACCGGAGGCGAAGGCACTAAGGGATGCGCATAGCTGTACTATCGGAGCATCGCCATGGAGAATATCGGGACACCGGGTCCATTGTTCTCCCAAGAAACGTCGGTCGAGGAGACGCAGCCGAGCGCACCACAGGAAGGGGTCTGGGCAGACTTTATGGCATTTGCCCGAGAGAAGGGCACGGCGTGGGCCCAAGGTTTTCTAGAGGGCCGCAGGGTGGAGGACTCGGGAGTTGTCGTAACCCCCCCCCCCCATGAGGGCGCCCCAAGCTTATCCGGGGCTGAGCCCTGGAGGTCCACCAGGGTGCGCAAGCCCACATCAAAAGACATACCGGAGGCCCAGCCGGCCAGGAAACGGCAGGCGACCGCAACACGTTCCGGCCTCCCGGCGGTCGCAACAACACCGGTACACGATTCTGCCACAGGACTAACTGACTTGGCCCAGATGGGCAAAGCCATGGACCAGATGCTTAGCCTCATGTCTGTTTTCCAGAGCCGCTTCGATGCGCTGGCCGCACCGCCGCAGGTGCCCCCAGCCCTGGCCCCCGCACCTGCTCAGGCGCCCGTCCTACAAGTTTGGGCTGGGCAGAGCACAACCGTTGAACGACGCAATGGTGAGCTTGGGGGAGCGTTGGGGTTGTCAACACAAGGGGAGGCTGGCCCTTCCACAAACATGGCGGCAAGCACCCCCCCGGCCGGCGCTACGGCGCACCCCCCACCCGCACAGGCGATCACCACACCCCCCATCCCTGCTGCCGCGGAGCCTGCGCCCGTTTTACCAACAGTTGTGGCGGCGTCCGAAGGGGGGGGTGTATCCCAGGTCCCGAAGCCCCTCGTTACCCAGGCACCGCTGGCGTCGGGCCGCTGCTCCCTGGCATGGTTGGTGCCGCAGGCCGCAAAAGAAGGGATCTGGAGGAGGGAATATATAGACATCCTGACATTACTTATGCATGGGTCTGCTGGGGTGGACACGAGGAGAATGGGCCGCAAGGAAGAAGAGAGGGTCAGGTACCAGCGGTGGCCGGACAAGACCATCGAGAACTGGACATCTGCATTCAATATATTGGCAGCGGTTATAGTGCAGAAATCCCCCGATCAGAGTGAGGCTCTAATGCAGTACGCCAGCACTATACAGGAGGAGGCGAGGCTTTCGGGGGGTTAGGGTGGTTCTACTATGACCAGGATTTCAGAAAAAGAATGGCCATATGCCCAGACCTGGGGTGGGACCAGAAAGAAATTCAGCTCTGGGTGGAACACATGTGCCGCCCCACCAGGGAGAAGAAGGACCAGGGATATAAAGGGCAGGGTGAGGCATCTGAGAAAAAGAAGGACCACTTCCCCAAGCGCCCATTTAAGCAGCCTTTTCGGGGTGGCAGGGGGCGGGGGCAGCGGCAGGGCAAGAGATTCAATTCTGGGACGTGCCGCCTTTACAATGGGGGCAATTGCACCTGGGGTAGGTCATGCAAGTTCGCACACAGCTGCAGCAAGTGCGGCGCGCAGCACCCCGCCACTTCTTGCTCCTCCAGCCAGAGCGCACCGCAGCCCACAGCAGCAACCAGGAATGACGCGCGACTCTGAGACCACACAATGGCCCCCCCCCTCCCCTGCCTGCACCCCTCCCTCCCACACCAGTCACGCCCCCCGCATTTCAGGGTGCACCACAGAGCGCCATGGCCCCTGTCAAAGGCCCTTTACCCATCATCCTGGGGAACATCCTCCCACTCATTAGGCAGTATCCACTGCTCCGGGACAGAACACTCCTGGCGGGGGGGTTCATCGATGGGTTTAGGATCCCCTACAATGGGCCTCTGGAGTCCAGAGATGCGAAGAACCTCAAATCCGCGAGGGATATGCCCGGGGTGGTGGACCAAAAGGTGGGGAAGGAGTTGTTAGCAGGTAGGGTAGCGGGTCTTTTAGCGGCCCGCCCTTGGACAACTTTTTAGTGTCACCACTGGGGGTGGTGCCGAAAAAACAACCAGGCACCTACCGTTTGATCCACCACTTGTCTTACCCTGAAGGAAATTCGGTGAACCACTGGCTGGAAGAGGGTATTTGTTCTGTGGTGTACTGCTCCCTGGACATGGCCATTGACATGGTCAGGAGAGTGGGGCAGGGGGCGTGGCTTGCGAAGGCGGACATCGAATCCGCTTTCCGCCTGCTGCCGGTTCATCCAGCCAGTCAACATCTGTTAGGCTTCAAGTGGGCGGGGCAGTTCTTTTATGATCGCTGCATGCCGATGGGCTGTGCCGTTTCCTGCGCCTACTTCGAAGCCTTTAGTTCGTTCCTGTAGTGGGCCTTGGGGGAGCGACACGGGATCACGCAGGTGACCCACTATCTGGATGACTTCCTCTTTTTTTGGTACGAAGGGGTCAGATGAGTGTGCGGTGGGCTTGAGTCGGTTTGAGGAGCTGGCAGAGTTTTTGGGTGTTCCCCTTGCCCCAGGTAAGACCGAGGGCCCTGCGCAGGTGCTGACCTTTCTCGGGGTGGAGTTGGACACGGTAAAGGGCGAGTCGAGGCTCCCCGCCGAGAAGGTGCTGGGCTTGTTGCAGGACATCCAGGCGCTGCTGGGCAAGGATAAAGCGACCCTCGGGGCTGTCCAGAGCTTGATTGGCAAATTGAATTTTGCAGCGAGAGTGATCCCAGCAGGTAGAGTGTTTTCAAGGAGACTGGCGGGGGCCACGGCAAAGGTGACACAGAAGCACCACTTTGTAAGACTGACTGCGGGCTTGAAGGCTGACCTGGCCATGTGGGCGGAATTCCTCAGGGACTTTAACGGGACGGTGATTTGGAGGGCCCCATGGATAGCCAGTCAGGAGCTCTGTTTGTTTTCAGATGCGTCTGGCAGGGAAGGTTTGGGTGTGATTCTGGGGGAAGAATGGTGCGCGATGCGATGGCCCAATGCATGGCGTAAGAAGAAGGTGACGCAGAATGTGGCAGTGTTGGAGCTCTTCCCAATTGTGGTAGCACTGCACCTCTGGCGGGCGGCACTGAGCAACAGGAAGGTTGTCTTCTGGTCAGACAACATGGCGGTGGTGCACGCCATCAACGGCCTGAATGCCTCATGCCCACTAGTCCTGAGCCTGCTGAGGGAATTAGTCAGAGAGGGCCTGCGCAGCAACGTCGAGTGTAGGGCACGGCACATCGCGGGTGTACAGAATGTGGCAGCTGATGCTCTTTCTCGCTTTCAGTGGCTCCGGTTCCGGGAGGCCTGGCCGCGGGCGAGGGCGGAGATTACTCCATTTCCGGACCACCTCTGGCGCTTGCTTCAGTGGGAGAAAGACTGAGGAAGATGGGGGAGAGGTCCCTGGCGCCGGCGACACGGCGGAAATACGACTCGCAGCTAGCGACTTTCAGAGCTGTAGGGGAGGCGCTGGGTGCCGCAGCCTTAGGGGCAGAAGATCAAGTGGAGGCCTTTGTGGTGTGGGCCAAGGATACCGGTAGATCTCACTCCTGGATTAGCGGTCATTTGGCAGCGGTGCGCCACGAGGCTAAGCTAGATGGTAGGGGCGACCCCGTGGGATCATCCAAGATCAGGGCGGCCCTGAAGGGTTGGACCAGGGAGGAGGTTAGACAACCAGACACCAGGGCACCCATTGAATACAGGGACCTCCAACTCCTCCTAGACGTGTTACCCCTGGTGACTTTCTCACCGTTTGAGGCCAGCTTGTTTTCCACGGCCTTTTGCTTGGCATTCTTTGGCGCTTTCAGGGTCAGCGAGCTAGTGGCAAAGTCTAAGGAAGACCTGTCTGATCGCGCGCTGGGGATTGCGGATGTGACCCTCAACACAGCACTGGAGCTGCGTATCCGCAGATCTAAAACAGACCAGGTGGGGAAGGGGAAGACGGTGGTGTTACAGACCCTAGGGGATAACAGGTATTGCTCGGTCCACTTGGTTAGGGAATACCTTGCACTGCGTCCAGTATCTCCTGGTCCATTTCTGGTTCATGCGGACGGTTCCCCCCTCACTAAATTTCAGTTCGAGCGCCTACTTGGAGCTTCACTGGCTAGAGCCGGTCTAGCGGGGTGCGGGCGCCGGTTCTCCTCGCACTCCTTTAGGATTGGTGCTGCTACTTCGGCGGCCAAAGCCGGCCTGGGCCCTGAAGGAGTAAAAGGGGTAGGCCGCTGGGAATCGGACTGTTTCAAGAAGTATGTCCGTCCGTAATGCTGTGGTACAACCCGGAGCTTTGTCCCCGCTCCATGTTTTTTGGTCCATTGTCATGAACGCATTGGTTTTTTGTGTGTTTAATAAAGTTACGCTTACCTACAAGCCATTTCATCGCTTAATTGCCAGGTGCCCGGGTCTGGTTGGTAGGCCATTCCTACATCTCGAGGATGGAACGCTGGGCAGCACACAGGAACTGGTCGCAGAACTTTGCTACTACACAGCTTGTGTGGCTGGGTTCCCCGGGCATGAAATGGAGTGAAGCTCGCGGCATGATTGAGCAGCGCCTGGCAGTTGTAGGGGTCCAGCCCACTGTTATCATCTTGCACTTAGGGGGTAATGACCTGGTTGCCAGGGGGAGGAGGGCTCTGCTACTGTCAATGCAATCCGACTTGCAGGCCATCAGCCAAGCTGTGGGGTCATGCGAGGTCTGGTGGTCTGAAATCGTCCCCCGCAGGGTGAGGAGAGGGGCTAGGTCCCCGGCGGCGGTAGAGCGGTCCCGTAGGAGGGTTAATAGGTCCATGCAGAAATTCATGGAGCGCAGGGGCATGGGCTTCATTAGACACGCTTTGATCCAAGAGAAGGTTGAAGGGTACTATGAGGCTGACGGGGTGCACCTGTCCAAGGTAGGGATGGACATGTTCCTGCTTGACGTACAAGAGGCACTGGCTAGCAAGGGACATCAGTAACACTTGTTAGGAGAGGGGGGCTCTGGCAGCGACGGTAGCCTCCCCAGAGCTGTGGCGGAGTTACAGGGCGATCTGGATGCAGACGGGTACAGTAAGGGTACCCCTGCGACAGGCGGTACAGTAAGGGTACCCCTGTCCGGCACAGTAAGGGTGCCCGAGCCAAGGTACAGGAGCCGAAGGGGGTTCTGGGAAGACCGCGACGGCGCCCCGTTAGTACTTCGGGCGGTTGGGGGGCCTGACCAACCGGGGGTGTGCCACAACACGCTCCGCCCCTGTCCGAAGGGGCGGGAGTAGGAGACAGATCACGTGACCCCGTGGATGATCTGTAAATAATTATGTGCCACACTGCCGGGCATCGACCCACCGTGTGTGCGGGCTCACCAGGCGGGCGGAGCAGCAAGGGGCTGCCTGCCCTGGATCGCCCGTAAGATAACCCAATTTTATTATCATACTGTGTTGTATGAAAATAAACCTGCAGCAGTTTTCACCCACAAATAAAGTGTCAGTGTAATCTTTGGGTGACGTCTGTGTATGAGTGTTGTCTGAAGCGGATGACGGTGTGGTCACTATGCCGCTGCCCGCGTCCCAAGCAGTGGGACATCAGCAGGGCAGCATGTTAGTGGCCGCCCGTCGGAGCCTTCCCCCTTGCTGCCTCGCGCGCGAGGCTACGCCCACTAAGGTATGACCCACCTATAGTTTTGAGCTGGAGGCGGGCCATTGGGGGCGGGGGGCGAGTCCGCCCCCCCCCCTACTTAGGTGGCCCTCTCGCCCAGTTCCTCCTCTGTTTCCTGCGCGCCGCTCCAGCCTGGACACGCGATTTCCCACCCTTTCCGCTTACCCCACGTGTCAGGTGCAGCGCGTCATTGGAATGTTTTAATGTTTTCTTTTGCGTTGCAGGCGGAGTTACAGGGCGATCTGGATGCAGACGGGTACAGTAAGGGTACCCCTGCGACAGGCGGTACAGTAAGGGTACCCCTGTCCGGCACAGTAAGGGTGCCCGAGCCAAGGTCCAGGAGCCGAAGGGGGTTCTGGGAAGACCGCGACGGCGCCCCGTTAGTCCTTCGGGCGGTTGGGGGGCCTGACCAACCGGGGGTGTGCCACAACACGCTCCGCCCCTGTCCGAAGGGGCGGGAGTAGGAGACAGATCACGTGACCCCGTGGATGATCTGTAAATAATTATGTGCCACACTGCCGGGCATCGACCCACCGTGTGTGCGGGCTCACCAGGCGGGCGGAGCAGCAAGGGGCTGCCTGCCCTGGATCGCCCGTAAGATAACCCAATTTTATTATCATACTGTGTTGTATGAAAATAAACCTGCAGCAGTTTTCACCCACAAATAAAGTGTCAGTGTAATCTTTGGGTGACGTCTGTGTATGCGTGTTGTCTTAAGCGGATGACGGTGTGGTCACTATGTTACAGGGGCTTCTGGGGGCTTGCCTGCACTGGCCGAACGAAAGACAGCTCCAAGTGTCATTCGCCCTCTTTTGTTAATCCCGGGCTACTTTCGGTTTCTTTTCAGGGCTCCGGCCCTTGTTCGTCAGCCCCAGTCAGAAAGAAAACAAAACCAAAGAATTGCCCCCCAAGCGCTGTTTGCACCTTTTTCTGCACCCGGAGGCCTCCCGCTGTCCTCGGGTCTTGTGCTTCGTCTTCAGGTGTAATGGAAATGTCCCCCGGCACTGTTTGTGCTCTTTCCATTAAACAAAGAAATGGCCCCCCAATCGCTATCCGCGCCTTTTTCCGCAACCGGAGGCCTCCTGCTGGCCTCGGGTCCGGATTGTGCTTGCAGGGGAGGAGTGTACCTTTAAGAGTGTGCCCATCCTCACTGCGCTGCCCAGACTTCTTTGCTTGTTCTCCGCTTCGCTGACAGTGCGGAGGAATCCTGAGTTCGCCCCTTGCGTTGCCACCGGCGTTGCTCCTCGCTTCGCATGGGTTCTGCCGAAAGCAGGAGAGCCGGCTAGGGTCCGCCGCTCATGTCGCCCCCAGCGTCGCTTCCGGTTGTCCTCCCGCACCGTGGACCGCTGAGCTGCAGAGAGGCGAGGGGTCCAGTCTGAATTCGGGATGCAGTCTTCTGGCTCGGTTGCAGGCGGCAGTCTTCTCGGGACGTCGTTTCCGGAGGCAGTCTTCGTCGCCAGTATGTCTGTCGTGAATCTTCCTTCTTCTATTCTGCGAGGGGGGGTACCTGCTTATCTGGGCCTGTTGCCCCTTATTTATCCCCCCTCCACCTCATCAGCTCAACCCCCGGAATGGGGAGTTCACTCTTGCCCTGGGGCGACCAATCCTGGTCTCCCCTTTCTAGTGGTCTATTTAAATTTGGGGCGGGAGCTTCCTGCCTCCCCAGCCGGCGTTTGTCCCGGGCCTCTAGTGGGTCTTGCTTAGCCTCCCCCCGGCCCGTGTTTCGAATTACTGTAGAGGAAAGTGACAACATAGAACATGAAATAATATAGAGACAGCATGTGTACACGTGACCATAGAACCATCACTGGTTCAGTGTCTTACCTGGTAGCGGAGGGAAGGCCCCAAGGGAACACAGTAGGGAGAATACAGCAAACTAAAGCAATAGGATGAAATAATAAATTAGCACAGAGCTGGTTGCAGATTACCTGGAGAAGAACAAAGCAAATGCACTAAACCCTGATGGAATATCCTGGAATCAGTTTCTTCTTTATTTAGACAACTGGAGGATCTTACCTGAGGGCAGAGAGCGCTAATCGGATGACCTAACAGGGAGATGGATGAGGTGCTGCTCTGATTCCTTCTATCTTGTGAGAGCCTGCAGAGAAAAGAGTATGGCTAGCCCATCTTTCTCTCGAATGTCTGATTGCCCCCGGTCTCGTGCAGTCACTAACTTTATGACGTTACCTTGGCACTCTCTCTGGATTCTGGAGTGGCCATCAGACGCACTTCCATAGGGAAGAATGTCCTTCCTAATAGATTGTGGCGAGGTATTATTCTGGTACACCACTCAACTGTACAGTGTGAGTTTCTACAAATTCTTTGTAAACAGTAGAGTTTGAGTTCATCCTTTCTTAGTCTTTCTAAGGAATCGGGTGCGTTTGAGCTCTAAAACGTAAACACTCGTTAAACACACAACCTTGCCCCCAGGAATGAAGATTACAGTGTTAGAATAACAGGTGCATGCAATTCTAGATTCAAAAATTGTGCTGTGCCTCCTCACTTGATTCAGAATCCAATTGTTGTCCCCAAAACTATACAAGTAAATTCTTACAACCAGATCCTCTTCGGAAAACACAGATTCCAAAGTTTGCCTTTAAAATCACAAGTATACTTTGGCAACTGGTCCCGTGGGAGTGCACCACCCCTAAGCCAAACCAGCAATGCGCCACTCAACTGAGTTGCTGTCTTGATGCCTCCTGCAGGTTGTCCAATAATGTTCTCAATGTCTTCAGCGATGCGTGATTCCAGACCAATCCCCACAAATCCTCAATGCAAAACATTGAGAAACCAAGGGGGTGCAATGTATATACACCTGGGGCCTTATTACAGTAAGTGCTGCAGGGGCACAACGGGCATTTGCGCCCGCTTTTTGTGCCCTGCTGCACTTTGGTATTATAGAAGGGGGCGCAGACTTGTCCCCTTCAGTTATACTGATAGCGCTGTCGCACTTAAAGCTCCAGCGCTACCTTCAGGGGTGTTCCCTCATTTGCATAGGGGCGTGCCCTATGCAAATGAGGGGATTCCTTTGCCATTGCGCCCACGCCATATTACAGGCACGGGTGCAGAGGCAAAGAAGCCCTCAGGGAGTGCACTCACAGTGAACCACCTTCTAGGTAGCGCGCTGTGAGTGCGCCTCCTGATGGCCGCCCCTGGAGGGGGAAAAAGGGGGTCCTATGGACCGCCCAGACATCCCCTTGCAAGCGGGTGCAGTCACTGGCTGCACCCACCTGCAAGGGGATATCTAATTCCCTTCAAAAGTGCATGCGGCTGCCGCTTGCACAGTGAAAACAGAGCGGCTGTAAAGCCGCTGTTCAGGTTTTCACTTGAATGCACTGCCCTCAGGGAAGCACGAATTAGCGGCTGCCGCCAGGGCAGCGCATTCATGGTATTAGGGCGCATTTTCACAGTTTGCCCCCGGCTGACCTTTTTAAAGGTGCGCCCAACGCAAACATAGAAAATGCGCTTTTACCATAATACGGCCCCTGGTTGCAAGATGACCGCCGAGACTTACCAGTCTCGCAGGAGGAATATTCTCACAGGCCCGAGTCCTAAACACGGAGTCACGTAAACTGCTGTCTGAAGGACTTTATTTTATTCAGAGTCTGGAAGTGGCACTAACTAAAACAATGAACATGTTTTTAAGGAAAAACAAGAATTAAATTACAGTTTGCACTTTTTGAAAAATGAGCCTCTAAAGATGGATCAAGACAGTCTGAGTCTTAACAGAGGGAGTTTGGGACAATCAACTGGAACTGCGTGCAAGAAAGTGGAGCGCTAGGGAAGAGAAAGGAAACCGCATAAGAGAGGGAAAAAAGTTGTGAGTGACAGACAACAACTAGAGCAATTAGTAAACACCTAAGTGGGAGAGCTTTGAAAAATAGGAGGTTTGAATTATTTCTTGAACAGAACAGGGACTTGGTGGTTCATAAGGCTGGTGGGAGGAAGTTCCAAATTCTAGCCCCCCTGCCTGAGAAAGATTGAGCCTTCATGAATTCTTTTCTGAAGCCTAGAGGTTCTAGGCACAGCATTTCTGCACTACAAAGTGAACATTTGTCTCTTGAGAAAGTCAACTTGGAGTCAAGTAGTAAGGAGTCGAAAACCTTTTGTGTGATACACACTGTCCTGTATATTTATCTATCATCAATCAGGCCCCCCAGGATATTGCGGCCTAGATTTGCAAATCTTGTGGCGCAGAAATGGAAATTTTACGGCACAAAAATGGAAATTGAGATGCATTGTTGCGGCACTGTATTTTAGTCATAATCATTCCTTTTCAGCCTTAAGAAACTGTTTTAGCTGAGTATTTCATTTTGATATAGGCGTGTTTAAAGTGTCTGAGAGTGTTTGTTATCTTCGCATTTGCCGGAGTATTACTTATCACCGGACCAGATTTCGGGTCCCAGCTTGTTTGAAAAGCTATCAATGAATGTGAAGGGGCTGTTTCATCTGCAGTGGGACTTTATTCTGTTCTATGGCAGTAGCTGTAGAATGGGAGGCATAATCACCTACACATTACCGGATCCTTTTTTAAACATTTAGATTATGGACTTCTGCAGGATATTGGCGATGGGCACCCCTGATACCCTTCTCTGTCATCTGTGTGTACTTCCTTTGTTGGTACAATGAATGATTAACAATTGTAATTAATCTTCATGGAATTCTGCATATTTTCGCAACTATTTGTGCCCAATGTTTCGGGAATTCTATTCAAAAGAATTGCGTGGAATTATTTTAACTAAGGTAGCAAAGAATAAACCGTGGGAGAAGTGTGTCATGGATGGGTGTGTGAGTGCTTAGTAATTCAAGAAGTTTAGCGCTTGCTGCTGACGTCTGATGATACCTGTAGGGCACATATTTTTACTATGTCAGTGCTAGCTCTGCATTTTGTACTGTCAAGGTCGATGAATTGAATACCATTAAATCTGTTGCTGGTATTGCAATTTTACAACCTTTAAAAGAGCAAAAGTACTATGTTTAAATAACAGGATTATTTTTAATTATCTGAAAAGGAGCATTTGTAGTGGTCGAGCACAGAATTTGTTGGAAAAGTGAGCACAATTGCCTTTGAAATTTGGGTAAGTCATAACTTGAGAATTCGTGTTAGAGTGCGCATGATTGTTGCGGTTTCTCACCGGTGCCTTATTTTAGAACAGTTCAGAAGAGTTTTGAAAGTTGACGAATTGCCAAAAACAGCACAGACATCTCTCGAAATAGAAAGTTTTCTTCCAAAATGTTGTAGAATTGTTTAACTTTTTACACAAAGTCCTTACAGTGGTGAGAGTACAGGATATTTTCTCCTCCATTCCACGATGTTCTGGTAACTTCCTTACACCCCAAAGTGCAACGGGGACAAAAATCGCCTTGTTGTAATCTGGCAAGACTAATATATTTAACAAAAAATACTGTCACTAATAATACATTCAGTGACAGTCAAAGAAAACAGAACACAAAAAAAAAGAGTGACCAAAGGGATAAAGTGAGGGCCCTTCTGATGGTAATCGCTGCACTCAATGATGTCTTAAACCAGAAGCTTTAAAAGTCAACCTACTTACTACACACTCAGTGAGCAGCTTTCCACATGTGTCTGCTGCAGCCACCGGTCATCATCTGTGCACTTCTCAGGAGGACGTTGCCCTTGTCGTAATAAATTTCTGTTGCTCGCTATCTACGACAGGCTTCGTCTGCTGCCGCAAGATTTTGTTTTGTACTCTCATGGGGGAGTCAGGAGTCTGCTGCTCTCTTGCAGAGCTGAGGAGCCAGAAGGCTGGCTGCATCATCAGTGGACATGGCTTGTTGGAAGCAGACACGGTGCACCCCTGACTCAAGCCCCACAGCGAACACACTTAATTAGAGTGAGGACATAAGCAGGCCCCTGCCAGCAATGTCTCAAGCCAGACGCACCTGCGGGCAGTGGCGGCTGGTGACATAAGCCAGAGGCACCTGCGGGCAGTGGCGGCTGGTGACATTTGAAAGTGGTGTGGCATAAACGTTGGGCATGATTTTTATATAGCAAGCGATGTGAACAAGTTCTATGGACAAACCCAGGGTCCAGGGGGAGTCCCTCTACTGAAAAAGAAATGAAAAAAAGATTGGCAAATGGTGCATTTTAAAGCAAATGAATGTAGTGATAAAGCAAGGCTTATTAAGCAGTGGGAACATATAGTCTTGAAATATTAAACACATTAAAAACTGCCGCATATTTTCGTGCATTAATGTGTTCAATTTACTGTAATGTGTAAATTGTTCTGCATGACAACTTTAGCCCTTTGAAATATACGCTTGCCCAGTGTCTTTAACTGCATGTAGAATTAACTTTGGAGAAATATTTTCTGACCAGACTTCTAAAAGTACCCACAGATGCTAGCTGTAACCAGTCATATAGAAATATGCGCAGACAGGTCTTTAAGTGAGATGAAAAAAGTGAGGGCATTCTATAAAGGAAGATGCCAAATACATTTATGTGATTCCCATAGTCCCAGAGATGTAATTTTGTCCAGATAAATGGCACAGCAACTGACATAGGCCTAAAGCCTATCAGTATGATTGGCTTTGTCACTGGGAGTTAGCTGTTTAAGATAAATGAGTTACAACAATGATTTCTTATAAATAATTAACATTGGAAATGTTTAAATTCTGAAATAGTGAGTCTGTGAATTAAATAGCATTTTGACCTGTGGAAGGCGTTTTTGCATTCAATTATGTGTGCTTTATGTGAGACATGTATCCTCTTTTTCTCTGCATATCTTGTCCATCTGCACACCTTCAACCCCCTCTCTTTCCTCCTCAGGATCCTCTTTTCACTCTTCCCCGAATGCCCTTTCTCGCATCTCTGTCACTTCACTGCCCCCAGCATGCACTGTACTCCCTCAAATTTAAGCACTTTCATTTCAATGCCTTGCAAATATTTTGACATCAGTGTACCCCCTTCACACACATATCCACAGAATTTCAGTTGCAAATGGAATACATAAACATTTTTCTGTGTGCTCTGCAGAGAGGCAAACTCACTGACAGGCACTTTGTTTAGCTTTAATTAGCCTTAGCGCCTGAGCGCTCAATCAAAGCCCCTCATAAACACATGGCATGGCTCAAGCCTCAAAGTATGCACAGAAAAAAATACAGATAAACAACAACATTATAAAATAGCTAACTCTTGGGGAATGCAAGATGAAGTAAAGCATGTGAAATAAGAGAGGAACTAAATCGCTGAAATGAATTCCCTGGACGTTTTTAACATTCATTGTTTGCAAGTCAATCCATGTTTTTAGCTTCAGTGTGAACTTAGGGGCATGTACACAGGGCCAGTTTTAATGCCATACATCAGAGAACTGGCCTCTGTAAGCACATGTTACACAGTAAGCACATATCTCTCGCTTTGGGCCTGATTTGGATCTTTGGATCCATTTCGCAAGGGAACAAGAGCGAACCCCCCCCCCCCCTCCTTATTTGGATCAATTTCACAAGGGAGCAAATGCTGCAGCTCCACTTGAGCAATGTGCAGCGAGGTGCTGGGGTGTCACAGTAGGGGAGTTAGAGTGATGAGGGGTCTTGCCACAATATACATAACACAACATTAGCTTGCAAACATTTACTATTACAGAGAACAAAGCACAGATTCAGACGTGCTTGCATCCACTCTCACGTACAGGGCCGGACTGGCCGTAGCGGGCACCTGGCATTCCCCCGGTGCGCCGCACGGTTGGGGGCCGGTTGTGGGCCCCTGGGGGCCGTTTTTGTTACAGGGCCGTTTTTGCAGCATAGCTGCAAAATCGGCCCTGTAACAAAATCGGCCGAAAACCGGCCCTGGCAAAGTTCTCGGCCTGCCCCGTGGGGGCCGGCCGAGCACTTTGTCAGGGCCGGTTTTGGTTCCCAGTCCGGCCCTGCTCACGTATGACGAAAGGGTGGAATCTACATCTTTGAATGACGGACATCTGAAATCACGCAGGCATGAAGTCTCCTACGCCCGCAGCCATGCTCATGTGTGAGCAAGCACACCATAGCCTATTTCGGTTCCCTAAACGTTGCTGTATTTCCTGACAGACAGCTTTTACATGAGTGCTTGCAGCCAATAAAAGTGTGCATGTCTGCTCAGAGACTTTTTTGTGCCAATACTATAAATATTGCGTTCACTGCGCTCCTCAGCTGATTTCGTGATTATTCCACAAAGTGCAAAATCGCGAAATGCTAGAGGGTTTGATCAGTGGGGAGCTATTGATGCATAACTAGGATATGTGAAATATGATCAAGCCACTTCCAGTAACGAAATGAGCTTTCTTTCTGATGAGCAAGGAGCCATTTTGGGAGGCCAGTCAAAAGTGAATTGAAATATTCAAGTCTGGAGAGTGCCAGGGACTTTCCCAATGTCTTGAGATCTTGAATTGGGATGAGCACCCCACAAAACCTCATGTGGACCCAAGGTCCTGATTCAGGCTTTGGTGAATGCGGAGGGGAAGTTCAACAATGTCTATTTACCCGTCTGCCACCATGGATGTCCATCAGTCAGACTGAGAGTTAGCGTTTTGATGGCTACTCTTCACTGCCTGTGTTGCACTGTCTTTCCTCTGTCAACAGATAGTATACTTTGAACAGCAGGGAGCGAGCGACGGAGAGCCACTACTTTGTCTGCGGTATGTAGAGTATAATTTCTGTCGATGGATACATGGCAGTTCAACCTCCACACCTGTGTTGGAGGTAAAAGAGCATAAAATAGCCAAACCCTTCCCACAACAACTAATAAAACCTACTTCATCAACATGTCTATGCTTCTCCAAGGCCTGGGACTCTATATGACAGTGCTGAAGAAACAACAACAAAATTCATTACAAAATAGATGGTAAGAACAACTTTTAAAACTGTTTTCATTATTAACTATCAAAGCCACTAAACTTAACTTTATGTGCAACATAACATCACTTTACTCTGAATCTCTTTCTGGTCATATGCCTCAAATTAGATACCTATATTAAGTACTTATCAGATACAACTTTACTAACTGCCCTACACCTCAAGTCAAAAGGCCAAGCACATGTTGGTATAAATCTTCAAGGTCAGACAAACATAATGATAACGTTCTTTAACGTAACTGTTTCAAATGTTAAAAAAAATACATGTATTCTGATAAAATCTCCAAATTGTAGCATTTACTATAAACCACACAAGTGGTGTGAGCTTAACATTCGTCCTCCTTTACCAACTTACCACATGTAGCACAATCATATGATGGAACCAGTTACCCTACACACATATATCTACTACCCACTCACTGATATGCTATGTTTTTAAATTGGGCATATATTATCAAGGGCTGAACACACACTCACATACCAGAGTTTGCACTCATTGCCTTCACCTAGATGTAGGCATGCATAATGTATAGCACATGGATGTGAACTACTATAACCTGAAGTAATTCCTACATGTAATTTGAAAAATAGTGAAGTGAAATGCAGCCACACACAATAGCACTCTGAATACCACACACACTAGGCCATCGCTACAATATTATCACTTCTTTTAACATACATGGTAAAGGGTATGTCCTACATCTTCCACAGCACAAAGCATATGAAATCACAAGATCTGGAAATTAAATTAAATGGTTATCCTATGGAACACATAAAAATATGCATCCACATATGGCAAACATTACAAAATTCTTTAAAAAATTATTATATCTCCAAGTTCTCAACAGAAGCAAAAAGTAGAATTATACATTTTTATAAACAACGAATTCTAAAGGGCTACAAAAATCTGGGTATCAAATTTTACTAACTAGAAATAATAATGTAAGGTAAAGTCCGGTGTTGGGTAATAAATAATAGAGTCGTAGCACAGTCATCTTGTTGCTCTATGCCGCGATTATGCCTCCACATCGTTGTAGTCTACACCTCAAGGGGACTGCATATCCCCCAGGAGGAGATGGATGTCCAAGCACCTATTTATAGGGATGGAATGGGGGTTTTTAGAATGTTAATGTTAATGTTAAGCCGAACTTTTTGAGCGCACGGCTACCCCAAAAGGGTGTCCCGGCGCTTTAGCAAAGAGGCCCAGAGAAACAGGAAACCAAAGGCAAACCTACTACAGTCACAGCGGATTACTTGGTAAAGAGCAGAGTCTTCAACTCCTTCCTGAAAGCCAGGAGGTTGTTCGCTTTCCGAAGGGAAAGTGGGAGCTCGTTCCACAAGCAGGCTGTCACGTATTGGAAGGAACGACCTCCCATCCGAACACGTTTGACCACAGGCACCTCCATTTTAGCCAGGTCCGCCGACCTCAGCAACCTCCGCGGCACATAGAAAGCAATACGCTTCCTCAGATAGTTAGGGCCAATCGCATGGAGGGCTTTAAATGCCAGAGTGAGGAGCTTAAATCTGATTCTCCCCGAAATTGGCAGCCAGTGCAGCCTAGCCAGGAGCGCAGAGGCGCTAGCTCTCCTGGGCAGCCCATAGATGGCTCTGGCCGCCGAATTCTGGACAATCTGCAGTCTGGATAACAGATACTTAGGTAGGCCTGCAAAGAGTGCATTAGCATAGTCCAGGCGGGAGCCCACAAGCGCCTGGACTACATTCCTACGGTACTGCAGTGAGAGCAGAGGAAGAAATTTCCTAAGCATCTTGAGGATGCTGAAACATTTCCCTGCTAATCCCAGGATGTGTGGACGGAAGGATAGATCATCGTCAAACACCACTCAGAGATTTTTTACCTGAGAAGATGGTTTCTCTGGGGGGAACATGTCCTGGGGCCACCATGTCTTCCAGCCCGGATCAGGGGCACAGCCGAAAAAGAGCAGCTCAGATTTGTCTGAGTTGCATTTCAGGCTGTGCCGCTGAAACCACGCAAAGACTGCGCTCAGACAGTCCTTGATTCTGCCGCCGTTAAAGGCCTCTCCCTTCCTGCAGGTGAACAAGAGCTGGGTGTCATCAGCGTATGAGATGACCCGGGCCCCAAACGCCTCCGCTACCTCCGCTAGAGGGGCCATGTATATGTTGAAGATGGTGGGGCTCAGGATGGAACCTTGAGGCACCCCCACCTCCAGCGAAAGCATTTCGGCCGAGAACGGCGGAGCCCAGATCACCTGTCGGCGGTCGGCAAGAAAGGATTGAAACCAGTCCAGCACCGTCCCTCGCAGACCAATCTCCCTGAGTCTTGAGAGGAGACCTGCGTCGTTTTGGTGGGTGCCACCTGGTGATTCTGGGGAGGAATGGTAATGGGAATGGGGAGGTTTATGGGTATGGGAGAGTTTGGGGTATGGGAATGTTTGGGGGTTAGAAGCATGGGGTAATAGTGGTTTCACAACAGGTGAAATGGCTATGGAATGTCGAGGAATTGGGTCGGATAGAGAAATCGGGTGGACTGTGGAATGGGGTCAGGGCTTTGAATGTGGGAATCTGGTGTAACTGGGTTGGATGTTGGGATGGGGTAAGAAGGAGATGTAGGGGCAGGTGTTCTGGGAGCACCGGTGTCAGCTCAGGCACTTGGAGAATGAGAAACTCTCCGTAAGGTAGATGGGGAAGAGCACAGGACATGCAGGATATGAATCACTTGTGTGAGTTGCTGACTGACAACCGGGACAGCATGCAACAATGCTGGCAGCCCACATAGCTGTTCTATAGAATTTCCAGTGTTTCCTCTGATATCAATGTTGGCAGGATCAGGGCGTGGGGGGAAAGGTTCCCAGGGCGAAAGAGACCCCAGCCAGTTTCTGGACTATGTGCTGGCTTTGTACCTGAGGGGACAGGAGTAAGGGTGTTGCTGGTGGTAGTGGTGGGCACCACAAGGGGTGAGCCAAGTTGGAAATCTCAGAATCTAATATTGTTGTGGCTTTCTGTCCAGGCCCCAACAACCTTATTGCCACTCTGCCACTAGGTGACGGTGGCTCCACTTTCCAACTGCCAGTGGCTCATCTACGTGTTCCAAGAAGTCTGACTAGCATCTCCCTCACCTTCGCATGATGAAACTGAAAGCACACATCAGTTATACAGCTATATACTATAGAAGTCAATGGCAAAAGGTGCATCAAAGAGGGTCAAACATAAGGTATTTTACCATACTAATCTCAATAAAGGGCACCCAATGGGATTTTATAAAGGGCATGATTGTGATTTTCAAAGACGGGTGCCATAGATATTTGTCTGCCTTATTGCAAGTACACTATATCTTATAGCACTTTTAATATGATAGATGGAATTTCTGTCACTTTTGTGACAGACTCCCTATAGTCAAATCTCCAAATCATGCACTGTATCTGTTAATTAACGAAACCCCCGTTTCCCTAACAATGTACAATCCAATCTCAACCCTGTGTCACATCTATAGAGTTATTTGTAGGGGGCACTCTGGGCCTGATGTACATATATTGGCCTGCCTTATTACAATTGCTATAGGGTATACTGTACTTGTTATCTGTCATGTTTGTGAGTAACCTGTCTGTCAAAGTCTAAATTAGGGTCAGTCAAATAACTGACATGCATTTCCGCCAATACATTTCAAATTAGATATGCTTTAATGCACTTTAGAAACAGTGTATGTCTGTTCTTCAATCTTTTTTTAAGAACTAACCCACTTGACAAAATTATAGGCAGTTCTTTTACTTTGAAATAATGTTGATAGCAAAATTTCTGCACATCATGTGTACTAGTAGCCCATGCCCATCAATCACATTTGTATATATCTACTTTGTACCAAAGGCTAAAAAACATACCTATGTGTATGTCAATGCATAAACCACCTTTTTAACTAAAGTGTCTTCATATGCTTGTCCAGGGTCTGGATGTCTTGTACAAAATATATCATATCACTTAAAATGGTTCTGTTGGATTCACTTTCTATGTATGAAAAGAAGATTTTTCAAAAACACATAGGAGTTAAAAATCATAAATAGCAGCTTCTGAAGGCATTGCACCCATCACGCTTTCAATAGTTTCTGCTGAGGTGCTCTGTGATAAGCGCAATGTTCTTTTGAAGTGCAAACATTGCTGTAAAAAACATAACCAATACCACATAAGCAACATTCACATGCGTTCTGTATGAGAGACTGGTTAAAACACATAGGGGTCATGGCGGTCGGAAAATCACTCCGACCGCCATGATAGCGGGAAAACACCGCCCACAAGGACCGCAGGAAAACCGCCGGTCCAATTATTATGCTCCGCAGTGGAAATCCGACCGCGGCGGTCGAATAGCGGCGGTTAATATTTTGGCCAGCAGCACCGCCACGATGTACAAACAAGCATGTCCTGCATGTCCCTGCACTGTGTTGCAGGTACTGCACAGTGCCTGCCACCTGGTACAGGGACATGTATGGGGGTACCATGGGTACCCCCCCCAGTGCACCCACACACACCCCCAACACATTGGGGGTCCGCAATGGACCCCCGGAGACATTCTCCGCATGCCTTTCCATGGTGGTTCCACTACCGCGGAAAGCTGGCTACCGCCGGCATCATAATCGTGCCGGCGGTGCTTGGCCCTGATCCGCCACAATTGTAGCGGTCCAGCTCCGCACGTCAGGCAAGCGGGCGGACTGCAACCGGCAGAAAAGTGGCGGGCGGAAAATCACACCACTGTGGTCACGACCGCAATGCTAATCGGACCTGCGGTGTTCAGGGCTTTGATGGCGGGCGGATTTCCGCCGCCGAACCGGCGGTTGCTACCGCCCGCCCAGCGGAGAACATCCGCCCTCCATCCTAATGGACCCCATAGTTCATAGAGTCTCTACGTTTGGACATTTCCGATTACTTTCCAAAGACTGTATATGCCCAACTAAGGCCTTTTTTTGATACTAGCAGAAATGATGGATTCGTCAACGTTTCGACCCACTGAGAAAGCATGACAGTTGTATATCAAAGGGGAGGGGGTGTCTTGTTCAGGATAGTTAAAAGGAACACCCACATAGTCTGAGAATATGAATTAATTAACGTTACTGTTGGGCCAGGGAAAAAATCCTAGCCTTTCCTGGAGAATGCCTATGACTGGAAAATTCAAGCAATAGCCAGTATTGGCACATCCCGGCAAATACAAATAAATTAGCTGAAATCCGCCCAAATAATGCTTAAGATATTGTATCCACCCACAAACTTTACTGCATTGTTTCAGCTGTCTTTCCCGATGCTATGTACAAAATATTGCCTGACCAAGGGATACTATCCATGTCACATAATATAAATGTAATGTAATATAATGTGTCACATCATGTTTAAGAGAGCACATCCAAAACTGTTTAGGTGCACCACAGCAGTATAAGTCTCATGAACTGCTTGATGAAAGGACAGTTTTGAGCGCATAATCCATCATTAACAGATATTCCATCAAGAAAGTTACGAATACAGTAATGACACTGTGCTTTATTTATAGCTTAGTGATTATGTAACTAAATCACAACTGTGACAGATTTCCTATGCATCTATTTATAAGTACATTAGATGCAATTACACTTGTAATAAGGATGAATGGGCTATGATACATTTGTGATGGAATCGCTGTCCAGAAAGCTCTAAATCTGGGGCAATTGCTAATAGATCCTATGTTGCTTGTACTTGTAATATTAGGGTCAGAGTGACGTAACTCTCAATCTTATTAAGAGTTAACTGAATACAACATTTTGTTGATTTCATGGATGCAGCGTACCTGACTCTCTGCTGGCTGTAGTTCATCAGGCCCCCTCTACAAAGAGATCCAACTCCTTAGGAGTAAAGTTGGAGGCCCTGTCACCTGTTCCATCAGCCATGGTTGGTGCTAGCATAGGCACATGAACAGCAACTGTTTACAAGGTCTACAACACTTCATGGCTAGGAAGGAATTTACCCAATGTCCTTAAAAAGCTTGTATGTCAACGTGATGGAATTTCTGTCAACGTACGCTTATATGATGGATTCTTTCAATCACAGACCATTATAACCAATGACGGACCACGGACACCAGCAAAGGTAGATACATAATACACTTAATTGTCTGTTATCTACAAGGGATATGTTAGGCAGCTGCCATGTTTGTGATCCAAAACCAACATTGTCAGCAAAGAGCATGTCTGATAAAATGGCTGACAAATGCGATATTGACGGAAGCATCAATCATCTGTGACATTGCTTCTGTCAATAGCAACTGGAACATCTATATTACAAATACTAGATGTATATTGCTCACTGTGTAATCTATATCAACATTGACAGAGTTTTTTACAAATACATATATTTTTTGGGGCATTTTGACTTTACATTCGTTATCTCAAAAAACCTAAAAAAAATAGATATTTCCCACAATGATTTTTTTTATTTTTAAACTAAAATTATATTTCTTTTAATGTCTTTGACAGATTGTATTAAAATTGTAATATTGATAATACATGTTTAGATATCGTTTTAAAGATATATAGTTTTAAAAAATTGAAATACATTGTTATCATTATGTAACAATTATATGTGTTTGTTATTTGGCTTGATCAAAAAATAGAAATAGTTCTATTATGTCCATCAGATGTGTGTGAACATAAAACATTGACACATTCCACTTATATGTTGTTGATATCAACCACTCCATGGAAGACAGGGCAGTATATGTCGATGGAATGGACAAGTGTACAAACCACGTTCATAATTAAAAACCATGCACAAAATGTACATCATAAAGAGATACAGGTTGAACCGTACCAACATTGAGGATTTATTGCAACACTTTAATCTAAATGTATGTCAAACACCATAATTCAGACTGACATCTCACCTATCGTGAAAATTACGGCAGTTTTTTATTTCTGTGCTACTGCTTCTTCCAGTACACAGTTTGTGACTCCAATGGAGTAATTTTTTCTTCTGTCCTCAACCAGGTCCTGGATGTTATGCTCGGACTTATTAATGACTACATCCAATTTTTAACAGAAAATGCTACACTGAAAATATCAAGGCAAAGTTCTATGACTTGGGAGGTGTACCACATGTTGTGGGTGCCATAGATGACATCCATGTTACACTGGTGTTTTCTCATGTCCAGGAGCAAGTTTACTGCACTCAGAAGCATTTTCACTCCATCAATGTGCAGGTGGTTTGCATAGGAGACATATAAATCACCAATGTGTGTGTGTGCAAGATTGCGAGTTTGCACCCTTGACTCGCTAGTGCTACTCAGCAGCTCCAACCCACAACAGATGGCAGACCTTGCACCGAGGTTCTGGCTTGTTTGTAAGTTTTACAAATTATGTTGATGCAAATGTTTGTATGAAAATTGTGGAATTCTAGACATCATTTCACTTATGGTTTACCTGAATCATTATAGTTATCAGGGGACTTAGCTTATCCTAGTCGCATGTTGCTTTAAATACTTCTGAGAAGCCCAATAATGCCAAAGAAAGTCAACTTCAATGAGGCCAATGTTCCAACAAGAGGTCCAATGAAGCGAGCTTTTGGGCTTCTGAAGGCCCAGTTCAGGCGCCTGGACAAGATAAGAGGGGCCCTCCTCTACTGTTGTGGGAAAGTCTGCAATATTGTTGTGTTATGGTGCATTCTTCACAACATCAACCTAAGGATAAATATTCCATTCATCCATGCTGATGCTTATCAGTGGTGATGTTGGTGACATGCATCAGCAAGTTGACAGTGATAAGGATGATTTTGACCAAGGCATGAACTCTTTTAAAACATCTTTGCCTGATAGTTGGTGAATTTAAGGAAAGTGTCACAGACTTTTCCTCTTTTACCATTTATGCACGTTAGTCACATACATATTAAGATTTCTGTTTAATCATCCCTAGGTCATGTTAATCTGTCATCTGCTGGGAAACTATGGATTGAGGTGCAGATTCTGGTTATCAAGAGATCTGCAGAGCATGTTGGTTTCCCATTGGTAAATGTTTTTTGAAAACATTATGCTACACTTGCTCTCTTAGTTGTGGAGTGATGCCATTGTAAATGCGTTTAACCTAAAGTACCTAACCCATATTACGTGCGTATCAAAGTCTAGATCATGGACTTCATGATATCAACTGTAGCATATCTGTTAAAAGTTGATGCAGTTTATGACTGCATCTGAACATAATGTCTGGGTACAATATGAGGATATCCCAGTGTGCGGCTGAAGAGTACCAGTGTTGCTAATGTATTTAGATGGAGTAGTTGCTAACAAAAGGTAAGTCTGACTTTATATCTTTGCAATATAATGTAATAATTATATACATTGCATTGTAAAAGTTAGATTTTCTTTGTCATTATGTCTCACAATAGTCTGTTTATTTGATTATGTACTTCTGTAATGCTGTGTGTTATCTGAATGGTGTCTATGAAGACACATGTTTGTACGCATTCGAGAGCTGTCCTTCTCCCATATTGGGATTCGGTATGTATAACACTTTTTTATCAAAATGCAACTGTAAGAAATTACTATATATGCAGTTAGACATACTTAGATGACACTAAATAAACATCTGTGTTATGAGGGACTGTGCATTGTGTTTATATAACAAATGGTTGTCAATTATCAAAAGTGTATAAAGAAGCATATAGGTTTTCCTATTCATGCAAAATATAGTGTATGGATGACGAATTAAGCATGACCCAACAATTTCTTAGAGTCTTTTTCCAGACAACAGTCCATGAATGGAGTGGAAATATGTGGACATAAGACGTAGTGTGTCTGGGCTGCACAGCATATGTTATAGCACAAGACAGGGGTGGCTGTAGTTATTGTTGGGGCACTGGAGACTTTGGGGGGGCAATGATGAGCACAATGGGGATAGGATTCTGCTGGAAGTATTTGATGTTGTGTCATCAGGGAAATGTGTAGGTGTGAAGATCAATAAACGGCTCATCTATATAGGTTTGTTCTGATTTATTTAAATAAAGATAAATTCCATATAATGACCTCATCCACATGGACATCATTTATGGGTAGTCAGGAGTAGCATTTGTGACCATGTACTCCTGGCACTTCCTTTGCGACCCCTGGCATGAGATAAGGCAAAGGTTTTGCCCCCTCTGAAGCTAGGTGTTGCAAAGAAAATGCCAGGAGTACCAGAAGAAGAAGAAGGCGTTGCAGGCTCTGCCCACCCAAATTCATATTAGGACTTTTTTGTGAAGCATTCCCAGTCTTGAGAGGCTGGGACTCAGGTTTAGAGATCCAGCAAGTTCTTCACTTTTTACTACCAAAGCTTTATTAATGCCAGGTGGCTCGTCATGGGCGACAGGCAAGGATTATCATGGAATATATTGTGATATTTTTGTACCTATGTCATATTTATGATACAGCTGGAGTTTGCTCTTCATTTGTTCATGATCACTTCTGTCATGTGACAGCAGAAAAAGGATGAATATTATGAAAGCTGTTAAAATAAATTCAGGAGGCAGGGGCACAAGCATGTTTGCAGGAGCCTGCAAAGATTAAGGTTGACAGGAATGGAAAAGCCTTCTTTTGTATGTCTGGGATTGATGCAAAATAAATCTTTAATACTTGGAGAAAAGCAAAATGACCACAAAAAATAATTCGGACTAGTGGTAACTCTACTTTTATCAATTTTCAGGATTTTACCCGCTTTCTTACTTTTTAAAGAGCTGGTGTAAGGATAATGCACTTGGAGTTTGTAATGTCTTCTTTATGTTCTGAGAGAAGTCTATTGTTGAAACTAGGCTGCATGTAGTATATGCAAACTTGTTACAGGCAAAAGTCAAATTTGTATTCAATCAATCATTTGTAGAGTGCACTAATCACCAGTCAGGCTCTCAAGGTGCTGGGGGGAGGGGGGTGTAGCTACTGCTCGAACAGCCAGGTCTTGAGACGTCTCCTGAAGGTTAGTAGGTCCTGGGTCTGTTCCAGATGGGTGGAGAGGGTGTTCCATGTCTTGGCGGCGAGGTAGGAAAAGGATCTGCCGCCGGTGGTGGTTCTGTGTATGTGTGGGATGGTGGCGAGGGCGAGGTCAGTGGAGCAAAGCTGGCGATTCGGGGTGTAGAAGATGAGATGTTTGTTGCGGTATGCTGGTCCGGCGTTGTGGAGTGCTTTGTGAGAGTGGGCGAGGAGCTTGAAGGTGATCCTCTTGTTGGCTGGGAGCCAGTGCAGGTCTTTCAGGTGGGCAGTGATGTGGGTGTGGCAGGGGATGTCGAGGATGAGGCGTGCGGAGGCGTTCTGCATGCGTTGAAGTCTTTTCTGGAGTTTGGCAGTGGTTCCTGCGTAGAGGGCGTTGCCGTAGTCCAGTCTGCTGCTGACGAGGGCTTGGGTGACCGCCCTTCTGGTTCCAGTGGTAATCCATCTGTAGATCTTGTGAAGCATGCAGAGGGTGTTGAAGCAGGAGGAGGAGAAGGCGTTGACTTGCTGGGTCATTGAGAATGATGAGTCCAGGATGAACCCGAGGTTGCGTGCGTGCGTGGTTGGTGGGTGTCCGTGCAGCTCCCAGAGCGGCTGGCCACCAGGAGTCGTCCCAGTCGGAGGGGGTGGAGCCAAGGATGAGGACCTCTGTCTTGTCTGAGTTAAGTTTCAGGTGACTGTTCTTCATCCAGTCGGGGACGGCCTTCAATCCTTCGTGGAGGTTGGTTTTGGCGGTGGTGGGGTCCTTGGTGAGTGAGAGGATCAGCTGAGTGTCGTCAGCTTAGGAGACGATGTTGAGGTTGTGCGAGTGGACGATGTTGGCGAGCAGAGCCATGTAGACATTGAAAAGGGTAGGGCTGAGGAATGATCCTTGGGGCACACCGCAGATGATCTTGGTGGCTTCATAACGGAATGGGGAGGCGAACCCTCTGGTTTCTGTCGGTGAGGTAGGAGGTGATCCAGTCCAGGGCTTTGTCGCTGATTCCTGCGTCGTGGAGGCGTGTGCATAGGGTGTGGTGGCAGACGGTGTCGAAGGTGGCCGAGAGGTCCAGGAGGATGAGGGCTGCGGTTTCGCCTTTGTCCAGCAGGGTCCTGATGTCATCGGTGGCAGCGATGAGGGTGGTTTCAGTGCTATGATTGCTGCAGAATCCTGATTAAGAAGTGGGTCAGTTGTCTGTTGACGATCTTTTTGATGACTTTTGCCGGGAACGGGAGCAGGGAGATGGGCCGGAAGTTCTTGAGGTCCTTTGGGTTCGCTGTGGGTTTCTTGAGTAGTGCGTTGATCTTGGCGTGCTTCCAGCTTTCCGGGAAGGTGGCGGTCTCGAAGGAGCTGTTGATGATCTTCCAGTTGTATTGAATCCTTAGGCCTTTTATAAAATGAGGAATGTAAGGGAAAAGGGAGTGGGAGGAAAAGAAAAGCAATGAAAAGGAAAGAAATAGGAAACAATAGGAAGAAGAAAAAAAAGGAAAAAAGGCAGAAAAAGGGGGAAGGGAAGAAAAACGAGTCAAGATCTTGGCTAAGCAGGTGGTGATGGGGTGAGAGTGGGTAATTGTAGAGTGCTTAATAGCTGTCAGGTAACAGCCACATGGAGGGTGCTTTTTTTCTTTGACTGGAGTGACGGGGGCAAGCTTTGTTGTCCCAATTAGATGGTGAGGTGGGTTCACTAGGGTGATTTGTGTGGTAGTTACACAGGAGATTTGAGCCAGAGATGTTAGGAATGAGCCTGTCTTCTCTGGTTTATAAAATGGCAGATAGTAGATCGTCTAACTTGTTTAGCTTGAAATGGCAGGAGCCTAAACCAAGTGATGATCAAAGTGATACAGCGGAAGCGTTTTTTAAAAATCATCTTAAGTCCCACACCAATCACTATACCATTAACGGAAACGTAACTTTAATGACGGGCCATAAGTCATTATTATTTAGTTAGCAGTATCAAAGGTCCTCCGAAGGATCTTTGATAGAGCTAAAAAGGACTAAGTAATGAAAGTCAGAGAGCTACTCCCTCATGTGGACCTGTAATGAAATAGTAAGCTATACATCAATAAACAACAGTGTTATATCAAAATAACTCATACCATGAATAAAGACAAACACTATCCTTTTCTCTATATGTTCTCTTTGTTATTCAAAATATGAATGGTCAATCACAAGTACAAATAGCATATCATCGCTTAGTTTTCAATGTTACAGGTTAATTTCACAACAAGCATAACAGGTTGAATGCTCAAAAATGTCAAAATAATCAGGTATAGAGGAGAGGGAGAGAGAAAACTTCAGCATAACACAGTTCACTTGCGATCCTCTTGAAACGGAAATACTAATGCACAGCGTGCAATTAGTCTGAAAAGCTAACCCCACGGCCGTTAGGGTATAGCACGAGCAGCATCATCAGCAGATGATGTGCAAAGTTTTTAGGAAAGTCTCTTAGGATTTTGCAGGATACGCCAGCCAGAGTAATCAGGAATCAGCACAGCATACAGCATACCACAAAGCAGGGTCAGGTCACCAATCTTCTGATCGAACCGAAGAACACTTTCCCACAGCCGACTTTTATAGTACATTTTTTCTTAATCTCTGATAAAATGTTTCTTATACAACTCTCTACAAGCCTCTCCATTGGACAATGACTATAGGAAGACAATCTCCTGACTGTGACTTTACAAATATTTTCTAAGCATGCTTTGTTTAAAACTTGTATAACTTCATAGAGAGGAAGAGGAAGAACTGCAGATACCTATGTGTAAACATGTTGAAACAGTTTCATTTGAGTCCACTACATCCATCGCTTAGACAGGAAAGAACACATAAAGTTTATTCAGGAATAAACTAATATCAACATTCTAAGGAAGCGTTTGAAACATTACAAGGACAGGAGCACTGAAGCACATCCCCTAGTATTCCTAAGGCCTATATTATTTTAGCAAAATAGAGAATTTATTTCTAAAGCTTAAATAAACTTTCACGGAGAATGAAGCATTTCATCTGTGAATAAAGCACATTTCTGCAGTTTAGGAGACATAATAACATTCAGTTAGACAAACAGGATAATTTCATTTATTGTTAATTTAGCAATCGTCCTTTCTTTAATAATACTTCATGATCTAACACGATCCATTTCATGTCATTTATTTTTCAGCTAGGAAAAGTCATCTGTCGAGTCTAACTGCACATTTTGTGTTGTATATTTTAATAACACGTGTTTAGTGTTTTTTTTTCAAAGATAAGTATTTATTAAAAACATACACATGGGTGGATTTCATTGAGCAGATTCTATTGCAACAATCATGCTTGATCAATCCCCCATCTGACGGTATCTTCAAACCATCACATTAACCCATATCAGATTACCATCTGATAACAATTTTCTGAATGCAGTGTTCATCATTTTCATCTGTTTTAATCTAATACCCTTCATCTCCTTCCAAGCATCATAATACACACCCTTTCGGTCTTCCATTTCAATTTCTTTTCTTTTCCTTTTTCTTGCTCTACGTTTCACATCCTGAGTTTTACTTTTTCAACATTTATAAAGCAGAATTATCATTAGTATGCCAGCAGCAACAGCAAATATTGGAGTTAGTATTCTCCCTAATAAAGCTGTTAGCAAATGTTGAAAACCAATTACCCATGGAAGAGAAACCCTTACCAAGTTTCTCTCAAGCACCGTCAACCTTCAGTTTTGCTAGTCATCACGTAAATGAGTAATGTTACTGATATATCCATCAAGATCTCTGCTCTTATCAGGAAGATATGTGCAACATTGTTGAAATTTCAACATACTACAGACTCCGCCTTCTTTTGCCAATAATACATCTAAGGCAAGTCTATTTTGCAAAACCATAGTTCTCATAGCAACCATTTCTGTATCAACCATCAAAAACCCACCAGCAGCATCCATTGATAAACAATCAACCACTGTGGATAATTTTCTAATTTTCTGTGAATTTAGAATAACTCCTACTGAAGGTATCAATACTCCAAATATATCTCCCACAATCTCTGCAGCACTCAACCCCCTTTTGCTTCGTGTTAGCTTTCTTTCATTGGTTCCATGTTTATCACCAACATGATAAATCTTTGGGAAAACTATATCCATATAACAACACCCATACCAATGTGGTGGCAACCTATATTAGGCATTCTTACCACATACAAAATATACTCCCGGGAAAACAGAATCAGTACCACCCCTTAATCCCCAACCCCCTGTAATTAGGAAAGTATACTCACTTTCACTGAAACCAATGAAATGATTATTATATTCTGTCTTCTGCCTTAGCAAGCAAAGCTTTCCTTTATGAGGCCAATCCAGAGTCATTGCAGCATAAGTCTCACCCTTTTTTATAATTACCTTCTTTATGTGCACATCGTGGTTCTTTACTTTTCTGCTCTACAGCCCTTTGCTTAAAATCTCTTTGTCTATCTTCTACTGTGTTAATAAATTCTATTTCTACACTATTCAATTTACAAGTCAAATTATTTTGGTGTGCATATACTGTATCTATTGTTATAGTGGTATAAAAAAATCTCCTAAACACTCTACATTCCTTGCACTATAAACTATATTCATATTCTTTCCAATAGGAACTTCTGAAAATTCTAAACCAAAATTAGAATAGAAATCCATCATTACCATAGAACAAACTGATTAGTACACTATACGAGATACCATATGTTAGAGGAAGGTGGTGATAAGTCACTCCTTCCGACACAGATGTAAATGTAAATATAAATGTTGTAGACTTGTAAAGCGCACAGCTGACCCAGCAAAGGGGCGTCCCGGCGCTGTAAACCGCTGAGGAACCCATCCTGGCTTTCCCTGTGAGATGGTCCCTACTGGGCATCTCCAAAGTGAAGACAAGCATCCCCAGCGCTGATGGGGCCGTAAGTGGAGATTAAGCAAGCTGTTGCCCAGAGTTGCTGAGTGGGATCCATGGTTAGAGTAGGCATCGAGGCAAGAATTGTCGAGTCCGCTGACCTTGGCCCAAGACACTGCCGCGTCAGGAATCGAACCCTGGTCCCAGGCCGACTTCTGCTCCCGGGTCTGCCGCCTCTAACCAGTGAGCCACACCACTCCACAGGTAATTGTATGCACACGTAACAATCTCTTGCATCCATAGTGTTCACATACTTTACGAAAGACATTCAATGAGAAATCCTTAACTGATTTGTCTAGGTGTAATACATTCCCTGTTAATTCCTTTATACTAGTTTCTGGATCTTCTTTCAGATCTCTTTTAACATCTAAAATTACATGTTCATTATTATTATTAGTAATATTAACTATATTCATAGACGTTAAATATGGCACAACACATGTTAATACTAACAATACAAATATAGTTAATTAAACACATGCAACACAAATATTAAGACATCTTCGCCTAAATATACCCTGATTCTTTTTGCCAGTCTCAGTTTTTATTCTATCCATTCTAAAAAATCAAAACAAATTAAGTAAAAAATAAAAAATGTAATCAAAACTTTGAGCAAAAATTACTAAACTAAACTTTGTAAGACTAGTTTTAGATTGTGCACCCCACACTTTTAAAGCCTTCAGCTCTCCAATACTTATTTTTCTTCTTCTTCAGAGCTTTTATTTTTCAAAACTGCAAGCTTTTTCTTTTCTTCCGAACTTCATTTATTTTCATAAATCTCCTCTCTGTTTTCTGTACCCTTTTCAAATTAATTAGTTCTTTTAGGGTGGCTCATAAGAATAATTTCCTCCTCTTGAACAGAAGTCAAGAAATTCTATTTCCAAATCACTCGTTGAAGCAACAGCCAAATATGTCAATTCCAGTGCTATGTACTTCTTGCTTGGTACTTTTATTCTTTTTGTTCTTTGTACTGGATTTTTTTCTTCTTGTTCACTTTGTTCAGATTGGCTAGAGATTTCAATTACTGTCTCTGGAATTTTTTCATTTACTGTGTATCTTAGTCTCTTTACTCCCTTTGGCCACTATCATCTGTCTTTGTCCTTTTTCCATTTGCATTTTCAATTTCACTTGGAATTGTCTCATTGCTTTCTTCTTCTTCTTTTTGCATATTTATATAGCGCGAACTCGACCCGAAGGTATTGGACCGCTTTACATAGCACCGTATTTACATTACACTTTCAGGCACGGGGAGATTAAGTGATTTGCCCAGAATCACAGGATGTGGACGCGACCTCGAGGCTCGAACCCTGATTTCCTGCACCAGAGGCGGCAGCGCAGCCGACGGACCACATTTCTTCTGTTGAACCCCTTTTTATTTTTGATTTTTTGCTTACAGAGACCACAACATCATTTCCATTAGTCCCAGTAACTTGGGCCCACACTTGATTCTCAACTCACTCAGGAATGTTTCTCTGTTCAAGTCTCTCTTCTTTAGCAAGTTCTTCACTTTCAAAGTGGACTTGGGACACTTCGGGTGTGACTAGCATGAATCCAATTCGGCAAGCGACCACACTTAACAGCTGTTGTCATCACCAGTATTACTTGATAGGGACCATGCCATCAGGGTTCTAGACAAGACTTTCTCATGTGCTTTTTGACTTGCACCCACTCGCCCGGACACAGATCATGACCCTGTTCTTGCTGTGTTGTTGTTGCAACTTCTCCAACCTGGTGAGACACAGAACGCACCACATCAGCCAATCCTTTGAAACAATCCAGTACCAAATCATTAATGATGTTCATCAGTTGATTTGCTGGGACTGTCTCATAGCCCTGCCCATCACAATCTCATGAGGGGACAGTCCTGTTCTTTTGTCTGGAATACTTCTCAAGCTCATTAACACCAATGGCAATGCATCAGGCCATTTCAGTGTTGTGGATGCACAAACTGTAGCCAATCTAGATGTTATTGTGCCGTTAATTTGCTCCACTGCACCTGAAGCCTCAGGTTGATAGGCACAGTGCAACTTTTGTTCAATCTGTAATGCTGCACAAATCATCCAAATTATTTCATTATTAAAATGAGTATTTCTCTCAGAGTCCAATGAGACTGGAAAACCGAATCTAGGAATGATCTCGCTCATAAGCAATTTTGCAACTGTTAGACTGTCATTACGTCTTGTTGGATATGCCTCAACCCAACAAGAAAACAGACAAACAACCAAAAGGACATATTTTAATCCTTTACAAGGAGGCATCCCAATAAAATCCAATTGCATTCTAGTAAATGGACCTGCAGATTTGCCAATTCTTACCATACAAACTACTGTTTTTATTCCTGCATTTTGTTGCTGACAAGTGGTACATCTTTGACAGAGACTTTCTGCAATAACCCTGAACTTAGGGTTAAACCACACTTGAAGAAATGATCTGATCATGGCATCCCTCCCTATGTGTGTTCACCCCTGGTAGACCCTTGCAATCTGTGACAACAGACTATCTGGCATTACTGCTCTCCCATCAGTATAGACCCACACTTCATCATCGATCTGCAAGTGCATCCTGATTTAATCCACCCATCTTTATCTGAATCACTTGCTTCTTCTTGTAATTCCCTTACTTCATCCCAGGTTTCAACAGATGAAAACATCAACCTGCATTCTGTTTGATCAATTATTTCATTTGATTGTTGTTCTAAATTAATCAAATATGAATTTAGAGCACAAAATCTTGCAATTTCGTTTGCATAGTGGTTACCCAGTGTGATATATTCACAACCAGATCTGTACGCTGAACATTTAACCACCCCAATTTGTGCCGGCAATTGTAGTGCCATTAGTAGACCCTTTACACACTCTCCGTTTTGGATTGGTGATTTGGATTGGTGATACCAAAGAGGTCAAGTATCTACGTTGAGACCACAACTGCCCAAAGTCGTGAACAACCCCAAAGCCATATTGGCTCAATGTATATTGTTACTCTCATTTGCTTTGCTCTCCAACAGGCTTTAGTCAAAGCTATCAACTCTGCCACTTGCGCTGAACTCACTGCTCTCAACCATGATGCTTCAATCACATTCGCCACTGTGCAAATTGCATACGCAGCTCGCAAACATCCTTCTGAATCTCTCAGACATGATCCATCTACAAATAGAACAACATCAGATTCAGGCAATGGTGTATCTTTGATATCTGGCCTTGGCTTTGTACACAACTCAGTCACATCCAGACAATCATGATCGGCTTCATCTAGAACCACTTCACAGCCTGGAGTTGTTAACAAAGTGGCTGGATTCAAACTCAGATATCTTTTTTTTTTTTGTATTTTTAAAACATATTTTATTGATTTTTTACTCAACCACATATAAAGCCTTACACAATTTGTTTCACCATACTTCCTGCAAATCAAGCACAAGCCCCCCGCCAATCATACAATACCTAAAGCAGGGTCATAAAAATCCCTCCCGGTCTATACAACGCATAAACCAATAAACTACCTAACAAAACCTCCACCCTTAAACACTATGAAACTTCTAGATTCCCTCCCCCTCCCTCAGTCCTCCTCAGCAACGCATGCGGCCATCTATGCCCTCTAATATCGTCCAGCCCAAGGAATACCAATGTGTCGAGTTATGTGATGTGCCCAGTTTGCTCCGGGGTCGTCCCCTCATCCCCGGTTCGGTCGACTCCATCCGCGCCTGGCTCATAATCTCGCAGTGCCTGCACTAATGCCTCCCACGTTCAAACTCAGATATCTTATTACTATTACATTCCCTGCACCCAATATCACTTGCTCATATTTTGTTAACCGACTGCTTGTAAGATGCTGTGTGCAAGTTCGGGTTAACAAAATCCTAACTGAATGCAGCACATACACTTTCAAAGGATGTCCCATTACAATCAATTCACTCTGTTCAAGACTCACACATATTGAGGCAACTGCTTTTAAACATCCTGGCTGGTAATGCTGCATCTACTGGATCCAAAGTAGCAGAAAAATATGCTACTGGTCTCCGTGCTATCCCGTGTGTTTGCAGTTGACAGTGGGCAACCATCATGTTCATTGCAAAATAATGCAAATTCCTTCTCAAAATCTGCCATTCCCAATGCTGATGCTCGACACAAGCTGTCTTGCAACTCTAGGAAAATCTGCATTCCTCATCAAGATGGATTGGGTCTGTCACATCTTTATGTTTCAATCTCTGTAATGGCTTGGAAATCAGTAAAAATCCATAATCAATTGCCTGCAATATCCAACCATTCCCAAAAACTTCTTTCTGCGTTTTTGGCGGATTCATTTGCATAATAGCATTAATCTGATCTTAAGAGACTTTCTAAATTCCCTTTTCAATGATATGTCCCAAATACAGGACTTCTTTTTTACAGAACTGCAATTTTGCCGGTGACACTTTATACCCACCTACTGCCAAATGGTTCAGTAGAGCAATTGTATCTGTCACACAACCTTCTTTTGTTTTTGGATGCAACCAATAAATTGTCAATATACTAAACCAAAACTGAGTATTTAGGCATTATTAATGACTCCAAACATTTCTTTAATATCTGATCGAAGATTGAGGGGCTTTCTGTATACCCTTAAGGAACTGTGCACCATGCCAAAACACGGTTTCCGAACTGGAACGCGAATAAATATTGGCTATCCGGATGCAAAGGTATCGAGTAAATTGCTAAACACAGATCGATTACTGAGAACCATTCTGCATCACATGAAATTTGATATAAAACCACAGGTGGATTTGGTACAATAGGACAACAAGGTATAACAATTTGGTTTACCTTTCTCAGGTCCTGTACAATCCTATATTACCTATCCGGTTTGCGAGTTCCCATTATAGATGAATTGCATGGGCTCACTAGAATCTCTTTAAGAATTCCCTGTTCAATCAACATGTCTGTTACAGGTGTCACTCCTGAAATTGTCTCAGGATTCATTTTGTACTGTGTTGGAAATTCTGCAGTAGGTTTTACTGTAATTTGAATAGGAGCAACTCATTTCATCAATCCAATGTCTTTCCCTGAAAATTCCCATATATTCGACAACACTGTATCTTTCAATTCAAATGGCAAATCATTCCCTGTAAACAATGGATACAATTCATTCACCTCTGTTCTCTGCCTTGACAATTTAAAAATGACATCCTCATCTTTCATATGAAAAGCTATTCCATCAGGGGTACAATAAATGGAACAATTCATTTTGCATAACAAATTCCTTCCTAACAAATTAACTGGACTTGTATCACACACAATGAATTTGAGTAGTTCTTGGAAATTGCCAATTTGTACTTTCATTGGTTTAGTTATTGGCGTTTTAATCAACTGGTTTGAAGCTCCTACAACTTGGATATTTTCTCCTGAGAGGGGTAGGTTTGGGATTTTACAGTTCTCACAGTGGAACGGGTAGCACCAGTATCTACGTGGAAAGTGATAGCATTACCATCAACTTCGTCATCCACATATGGACCTGACTGATCTAACTCTAGAGATGCGCCAAGAACGCACTACTCTACCCCCCTCAGGCATTGTGACAAATCTGAATCATTTTCCTCTGTTTGCATCAAATATTGTGACGCCAACTGCACATTTGAATTTACTTGATCAGTAGTAGGAAAACCAGCATTCATATTGTATCTTTGCGCTTGACCATTCACATTATGATTCGGCATTTGAGCTTGTGGTACTTGCAAACCCTGTCCTCTATTATTTGATACCTGTACTTGTGGATTTTGATTTTGTATCTGATTCATCTATATCTGATAACCCTGATTCTGCATCTGAGTCAGATCATATGTTCCAGACTCTCCTGTTTTATTTAACAAACATCAACTCTCGCGTTGCCAATGTCCACATTTACCACACATATGACCAGGGAATTTCTTTTTCAACTCTTCTTTGTCTCTGAAATTACCTCTACCTCTTCCTTGACCCATTGGGACCATGTGCATCAAAATACTACCATTCGAAACGACACCTTTCATACCAGTTGTAGTCTGACCATTAGTTTGATAAACATCTGTCAAGTATCCTCCTTTCTTCACTGCTTTCATTTGTTTTACCATTAATTTCTCTTTCAACATTTTATGCCTCATTTCTTTGTCATCCCCACAATACTTCGCATAACAAAGTATTTTGTCAATTGATTTACTCTGCCAACAAATCAAATGTTGCTGAATCATGGCACTTAATTCTGGTCTCAATCCATAAACAAACCTATACACAAAATGTCCCATGTCTTTTTCTGTGATATTCTCCATTCCACTAAATTGCTTAAACACTTGAAGAAGTCTTTCATAGTATTCATGCACTGATTCTTTCAACTCCTGAGTTGTTCTATCAATCCTTACCCAATCTGTTTCTTTTGAAGAAATATTCATTTCAAAAACGTAATGACCTGGTTATATTTTTTCATAACTTCTTCTGAAGGTGCTCCTGTTTTACTATTTCTTGTATATTCCTTTTTAGCCAATCCACAGCAATCTTACACTCAACCCATAAATCTGTTGGAACCACAACATCATAAAGACCTTCCAAATCACTCCACAAAACCGTTGAGACTTTCACAAATCTTTCTACTTATCTGTATCATTCCCCAGGCTTCTCCCTCAATTTAGGAAAATCATTTGTAAATGACAAGATATCCTGTCTTGAACATGGAACGTGAACAAAACCACCTCCTAGTACTTCTCTCATTTGGTATACTGTAACAGCATCCGTTGGTGCTGTTTCTTTTTCTATGTTTCTCTCACAGGATACAAGGGT
Organism: Triturus cristatus; assembly: GCF_964204655.1. Taxonomy (NCBI): domain Eukaryota; kingdom Metazoa; phylum Chordata; class Amphibia; order Caudata; family Salamandridae; genus Triturus; species Triturus cristatus. The sequence goes on from NC_140583.1 coordinate 611,558,424, forward strand.
AAAGCTTTGGCACTCTCATCTTCTTTCTTTTTAGCCCATCTTACTTTCTATCTATCTAATTCTCCCCAACGTCTTAATGTACTAATCAATTCTTTAATCTGCAATCATTTCCCTGAAAAATTCAGATTTTCCAAATCCTTGTTAGTAAAATCAACCTATATGTCTTCTGTAAAACCTTTGACTTTTCACTGTCAACTCCATACATCTGTGCAACTTCAGCCAAAGTCTTATGTAGATTTCTCGCTTTCCTCGTAATATTTGTACACAAAAAAATTAACTCATCTTCCTAATATTTGCTCAATCTTTCTGGACTAATTGTACCTGCAATCGTTTCTTCTAAATCTCCTTTTCATTTGCTCACATCTATGTATGCATCTTTATTTTGCCCTCTGCAACCAGGAGCTATTTCTGAACCTAATGATCTCTGTACATTTTCACCTGTCTCACTTCTCTGCCTACTAGGTATCTGTGAATTTGTTCTTCTTTCAGCTTGCATTAATTTCTTGGGGTCAAGATATGCAACTGTTTTGGCGTTTTAGTCCTCTCTGTAATATCAACCAATTGTCCCACTTGTCCCGTGGCTACACACACATTCATGCCACTGGTTTTATTTGTTCTCTCATTAAGGAGCACATTAAGGGTGCTAAAGCCAAATATCCCCATGGAGGTCCTCACGTTGGACTCTGGAGGAGCGACGGCTCCCCGTTAGTCCTACGGGCGGTTGTGGACCTGAGCAACCGGGGGTTGCCTGCAACGCTCCGCCCCCTTAGCTGGGGGGGCGTGTGTAAGGGAGTGGACTGGCGGTCCACCGGTTGGAGGGGCCATCCCCTCCCCCAAATATAACAAACACCAGTTGGCTAGGGCCACAGTGTAATTTGGCTCATCATTCAGGCTGCCTGCCCTGGGATCGCCCGTAAGATAACCCGCCATGTTGGCATATTTGTTATGCAAATAAACCTGCAGCAATTTTCTCCACTAGGAATGTGTCTTGTCTGATTATTTATCCAGGTTATTGCTGTGGGAGGGATGGGGAGTGTTGCTGATATTGGCACTATGCAGGGCTGCCCCGGGACCATGAAGGGGGCCCTACTGAGAGGGCGCCCCCCCCCTTAGTGCCACAGGATGGCACATGAGTCAGCCTCCCAGTGTTTGGGACCGTCTAGGGTCACCCATGCCCGCATCACTTCCTGGCAGGAGGGGGTGGGGGAGAGGTACTTATTCATCTCCCGCCCACTGGTCGCCCTCTTGTTATGCTACCTTGTTTGCCATAATTCTAGTTATTTCTCTAAGAACCGAATGAGGATGTTCATTACTCTTCTCCGCAACAGTTAAAGCATGCACTCTGGTAAGTCCTTCTCCATCATTATATAATGGAACTATTGGACCAATTGTCACTGGTACTGATAAAATATCTAGATTCTTCATCATTTTCATTATATCCGACTCTTCTCAGTTCACATTTTGAAATTGTCTTACACCTTCAGACGATCTATTTATGGCTTCTTAAATTTGAATTAAAGGTGCATTTGGTGAAGCACTTGAAATACTCGTATCAATTTGTGCTTCCTGATATGGTGGCGGCCTATTCATTATTAATTCATTCAGGAAATCTTCATCAGTCTCATCTGTACCTGTACTACTTATTAAATCTGTATCTTTCTCTTGTGATTCAAAATTTGTCTTTTTCTCTTTGAGTTTTCCCCATTCACTCATTTTACCTTCTCTAACTGGAAACATTCTAGTCCCTTCAACAACATCTCTTCTCCACATCTTATTACGGGCATCCAATTTTCCTTCAGAATATCTACTCACTATATTCTTATATCTATTCTGCTGTCTATCTCTTTCTCTTTTATATGCTTCGTAATCCCACTCTTCAAGACCTTCGTACTGCATAGGTCTTGGATTTGGACTCAAATTATTCATTTGTCGTCTCAAATTTTCTAAAATCCTAGTATTAAAGGTACCATTCTCTGGGAAAGCCAAACTACCATCCTGTTCTGTATATTCCATCCAATTTTCTAACCGGGTAAAAGTATGATAACCCCTTTCTAACACCATGAATGATGCGGGCGTTCCTTCAGGAGCCATAGGAATTTCTTCTCAAATTGATATCGGTTTATCTTTGCTAAACAAAGTTTTCAACAATTTTATTATCTTCATGATTCTTCACTAACTGTAAGTTCATATTAGTAAATAAATCTACAAAATTTTCTTTCGTGGTTATGTTCTCTGCTTCCAATCAAAATGTTTTACTCTATCCAATCACAGCGCGACTCACACTAACTAACCTATAGCAGCAGGAGTTTTCTTGGTGGGGTTTTCTCACCAACTGACCAATACCAGCAAGGCACTCTGTTACTTTAGTATTACTCTTTCTATTGACCCTCCCTTTACAAAATCCGCATCAGTGTCTTCCCAAGTCTTTGACTAACAAAACAAACTATATAAACACAGCTTGTCTGCTCCACTAAAAGAAATGCAAAAGTATTTTCATATATTCCAAGGAATTCTACACTCCAGCACAATATCGACCATCACAATTATGCTCTCTTCCTTGTGGAAATTCTCAGGACTTCCCCAGTTGTGCTTTCTGAAGTGACCCAAATAAACCTCCACTACTTCATTCAACAAAGTTCCCTGTGCAGTAACTTTCAGTTCGACAACCGCCTAATACTGCTTCCACAGCAGACAACACACATAAAGCTTAGTACATGCCACACTAAGACAGCCCTTAGGCTTATCCTGAGATCTTGGACCTACGGCGGACCCTTTAACTTCTTTCCATTGAGATCAGACAGACCTCAACATGACATACAGGTGCGAACTCAACATATATCATGAAACTATTTAAATCTGACCTGTCATAAACTCCTCTTTTCACCACCTAGTATTTTAGTCTAAATTAACCATCCGATGCAACTACCAAAAATTGATTTGGCGGAAGCGGTATTTTTTAAAATCATTTTATGTCCCACACCGATCACTATAACACTAACAGAAACTTATTTCTACTGACAGGTCCATAAGTCATTATTAATCAGTTAACAGTATCAAAGGTCCTTCGATGGATCTTTGGTAGAGCTAAAAGGGACTAAGTAATGAAAGTCAGAGAGCTGTAATGAAAGAGTAAGCTATACATCAATAAACAACAGCATGATATTAAAATAACTCATAACTCATGAATAAAGACAAACATGATTCTTTTCTATATATTTTCTCTTTGTTATTCAAAATATGAATGGTCAATCACAAGTACAAATAGTATATCATCGCTTAGTTTTCAATGTTACGGGTTAATTCCCCAACAAGTATAACAGATTAAGTACTCAAAAATGTCAAAAGATCAGATATAGAGAAGAGGGAGAATGAAAACATCAGCATAACAGAGTTCACTTACGAACCTCTTGCAACAGAAATACTAATGCACAGCATGCAATTAGTAGGAAAAGCTAACCCCATGGCCGTTGATGTGCAAAGGTTTTAGGAAAGTCTCTTAAGATTTCGCAGGATACACCAGCCAGAGTAATCAGGAATCAGCACGGCATAAAGCATACCACAAAGCAGGGACAGGTCGCCAATCTTGTAAACGAGCCGAAGAACACTTTCCCACAGTCGAATTTTATAGTACAGTTTTTCTTTATCTCTGATAAAATGTTTCTAATACAAGCCTCTCCATTGGACAATGACTAGAAGAAGACAATCTCCTGACAGTGGCTTTACAAATATCCCCTAAGCATGCTTTGTCTAAAAATTGTATAACTTCCTAGAGAGGAAGAGGAAGAACTACAGCTACATTTGTATAAGCATGTTGAAACAGTTTCATTTGAGTCTACTACATCCCTCACTTAGATAGGAAAGAACCTATATAGTTTATTCAGAAAGAAACTAATATCTACATTCTATGGAAGCGTTTGAAACATTACAAGGACAGGCGCTAGGAAGCACTTCCCTTAGTATTCCTAAGGCCTATATTATTTTAGCAAAAGAGAGAATTTATTTCTAAAGTTTAAATAAACTTTCACGAAGAATGAAGCATTTTGTTTGTGAATAAAGCACATTTCTCCAGTTCAGGAGACATAATAACATTTAATTAGACCGACAGGATAATTTAATTTATCGTTAATTAAGCAATCGCCCTCACTTTCTTAAGTAATATTTCATGATCTAACACAATCTATTTCATGTTATTTATTTTTCAGCTGGGAAACGTCCTCTGTCGAGTCCAACTGCACATTTTGTGTTGTACACTTTAATAATGCATGTTTAGTGTTTTGTTTTTCAAACATTAGTATTTATTAAAATCATACCCACGGGTGGATTTCATTGAGCAGGTTTTATTGCAAAAATCATGCTCTACCTAGAGCCTGATTTAATGTCTGCCCGATGGAATAGTGTCTGTTGGGATGGCAGAGGACATTACCTCCACCATTTCAAGGGTACTCCACCTGCCAAATTTAGAGATGACTGCTAGCCCTGCTCACCTCTGTACATTGAAAGGTACCATGATGACGCTGGTTTGGTGAAAGGCTCCCGTCAGTTTTGACAACCGTACACCAAGCTATTAACATTTTTAGTTTTTCATAAACCAACTCTGACTTAGGGAGTTGGGTTTTCAAACACACAAAACAAATAATCCTCACACCCTGAGAGTTTTCTCCCCGGGAGTGGCAGTAATGTTTGTAGTTTTTCTGTCCATGACTGCCAGGGTTTCCCTGGAAACAAAAAGAACAAAATAAGCATTATGCTATACACCCTAAATAGGGTAGATCATGTACTGTCCTTTCTTTGCTGGTGAGAATCCTTCCTATTGGAAAAAGGTTATTTAACCTCAAACGTCTTTTATTTACCCGAAGGAGACGGGTATAAATTCCTTTGCTTCCTGTTGTGTTTTCCTATTTTGTTTTTGAAGGAGGTAAATGATAGCCAAACAAATGGAGGTATACAAAAGGGTCTATCCACAGTATCAGTAAAAGGCAAAGTGGATTCACAACTGTGCCATTAATCGTTTTCCAAAAGACTCTCACTCAGACATTTCATCATTAGATTTATTCAGAAAAAGCAGACAACTAAAATAGTACAAAACAGAAAATCAGTTGTAGTCGCTGTTCTGCTTGGGATTTCGGATCAGATAGAACCCGCTCATCAGAGCCTCACTAACCCAGCCAGAACGTTTCCCCCTCCCTAGAACCTATTTACAATCCTGCAATCACATATATCTATCACCTAAGGACAGGGGATTCCTACTATGCATACCAAGACCTCACAATCGGCGGCCTCGCGATCCCATACGGATCCAGACCTTTCTGCCCATACGACAGTATCACAAATGGCGGCCTCACGGTCCCATACGAACCCAGACCTCTCTACCCAGACGGCAGTCTCAGCACAATCGGCGGCCTCGCGATCCCATACGGATCCAGACCTCTCTGCCCATACGACAGTATCACAAGTGGTGGCCTCGCGGTCCCATACGAACCCAGACCTCTCTGCCCATATGACAGTATCACAAGTGGCGGCCTCGCGGTCCCATACGAACCCAGACCTCTCTGCCCATATGACAATATCAGCACAATCGGCGGCCTCGCGATCCCCTACGAATCCAGACCTCTCTGCCCATACGACAGTATCACAAGTGGCGGCCTCGCGGTCCCATACGAACCCAGACCTCTCTGCCAATACGACAGTATCAGCACAATCGGCGGCCTCGCGATCCCCTACGAATCCAGACCTCTCTGCCCATACGACAGTATCACAAATCGCGGCCTCGCGGTCCCATACGAACCTAGACCTCTCTGCCCATACGACAGTATCACAAGTGGCGGCCTCGCGGTCCCATACAAACCCAGACCTCTCTGCCCATACGACAGTATCAGCACAATCGGCGGCCTCGCGATCCCCTACGAATCCAGACCTCTCTACCTAGACGGCAGTCTCATACGACAGTTCATCCTATGATCACCATAACATACAAAAAGGGAATCAGTCTCACTATTCATCAGATCACACAAGGATTGCCAGTTCGGGCATAGCCTGTTCTCAGGTTCGAGGGGCTCCTCTTTCCTTTATTCAGTTACCACTTACCTGATCAGGGTTAACATCTGTTCATGTAGCCACAGCTGACTAGAAGAATAGGCTACCCTCTTATACAAGAACACGCATCACATGTTGGTTCACTACAAACTGGATACTTTATTACTCATACATACACAATCACATAACATTACGATATAACACATAACCTGCAAAGAAAAGTGAAAGATTAAGTTGTACACTCTAATAAGAAAGGGTCGACATCACCTTAGTAGTATGTAGCCTGCACTCAGTGGTCATCTAGGCTCCCCTCTCGTCTGTGCCTCGGCTCGCCTGGAATCACCCTTCTCCGAGTCACTGGGACCTCTTCCTTATCGGCTACTCTCTCCTCTCTGGCTATTCTGTTAGGAAAGCATCTGTCTCTCAGTTCTTCTCCGCCTTCAAGATGGCGTCTGTCTTCCCTGGAATAAGTTGTAGCTTTACTGCTAACGGCTAGATGCCGCCTACGGACTGAACATGTAACTGCCTCAGACTTTCACTAATATAGAGGTGCATTTCCTCATGGAAAATTCCGGCCCGTAACCTGCCGCCCACCAAATTCTTGTACCTCCCCGTACCAAGGACACGTTCCCAGCCGGCCGGCCTGATGTAGTGTCTTCGGCATGAAGAAAAATACAATCCTTCGATAAGGGCCGGCCTGAACCGGTTCTCTCCAAGCGAATAACACCTCATAACTAAAACATCACACTTGACCTAGAAGCATCCCAAGCTGCCGGAGCAGAAAGAAAGATGGAGTCTCTCCCGTTTGAGGCCTACCAGGCCTGAATTCAGCACGGCTCCATGAAATACCCTCACTACAGGACAGGTTATCCCTAATACTAACGAATCTATCCCCTAGGCTATGTGTGCAAGCCCTGATCTATGAGGAAGAGCACAGAATCATGTCGAAGTGCCTAGTAAATAGGCTCCATTCACTACTCTAACCCTTAGGCTTGAATGGTAAGAGACTGAAGTCACATTCAATCACTTGTTAATACAAGAAGGCCGGGAAAATCGAGCAGAACATTTCACCCTTGACTTCAGTCTATTATACATTCATTAAACAGAACTAACATCTGTGGAAGAATAATATGAAACAAGACTAACTGATCTATGTCTAGTACCAGGTGTGCAGAATTGAAGTAGTGAAGGAATACACTGAATAAAGCAACAGATAGAAATCAAAATGCCGATAGTAATCAGAATACCTCCTAATATTTGACGTAACAAATGCAAATCAGGTAACCAATTAAAGAGCCAGTCAAACCAGCCCTGGTCAATGTGTTTTCTAACTTCTTCTGTCAAGTCATGTAATTTGTCAATGTGAACCTGAATGGATTTTGTATGATCCGACAAGTTAAAACAACAAAGACCCTCAAAATCAGAACAATCGTGTCCATGTTTAAGCAAAAGATAATCAATGGCCGCTCGATTTTGTAAGATAGCCCTTCGTTCACCCTGGGCGTCTAATAGCATGTCAGACAGGATTGTAGAAGTATGATTGATGGATTTTACCATCCAGCAGGCCATTTTCCCAATAGATTTGGCATTATAAACTGCCAAAGCAGGAACACCAACAATTGAAACAGCCAGGCTAAGGTATTCAGACTTGGAATATAAATGCAAAGATGAGTCACAATCCTCCTGTAACCTCACTGTATCTCGGATCACACGAGAGTTGGCATTCGGATGTGACGAGAACATGAGTAGGCTCAGTCTAGTAATGGCACAAGGGCCTCCAGAAATATTTGCGGGGATATATGGCCAGGAAGTATTACCACATGAGAAAAGCCATCCGGCAGGCAGTAACATCGTGCGATAGTGACTGGGGGTAACTACCATACTCTTGCAAGTCATGTTATTCTGAACAGAAGTACATGTTTTCGGTGTCCTTTGAAAGCACAAAGTTCGTTCATGAGCGGTGAATGAAGTGGGACCTTTCAATTTTAAACGCATACATTCAGAAATCGCACTAGGATCACAAGTAAGGAAAAAACATAAATCACCTTGTGTGATATTATAGGTAACTATTTGGGACTGGACAGGCGGTATCGGGTCTGACAGTACAGTACACAAGGGGCAATACTCATGGGCAGCGAAATCGCCCAGAAGAACATTGGGGCGAGCATTTGTTATATTAAAAATATGAGTCAGAGTCTCCAATGAAGCAGGGACAGCAACCAAACAAGTTGCCAATATATCAGTTACCGATCTCATCGGTGTCAAGCAGAAATGAGGGGTCTTCGTCACTTGCTTGGCCAATGTAACCCAAAAGTTTGGCGACGAATCCCACGCAGCGAAGGAACGCGACACTCGGGTTCTCAACTCAGCCCGGGTTGATGGGATCCCTCCTCTCTCGTCGTACCATCCCAAAAGGAGTCCAACGCCGACACATCCTGCAGAAACAGTCCAAAGAATGATCTGAAAAAGAATCAAATACAGGCATTATTCATTCTCGTAAGTAACATTTGTCAGCCGGGACTGCTTCCCAGCTATCTTTCCCTGGTCTCATAACTAAAATGGTGTTGTCTTGACCGGTTGCAATCACTTCTGCTTGTTCAGGGGGATTCTTAGGCGACTGCACCCAAACTCTGGCCCCAGGATTATCTGTGGAGCCAAAACCTTTCTGGCCTCGTACCGTTAGCAACGTTGGGGCAGTGCCTTTTGTGATCTCACCGCTGAACACAGGCATTATTAGCAATTGAGCCACTCGGTCAGTTTTATGTATCAGTAAGTCAACCTCACTGCTATTCAGCAGGAGCACCTTAATCTCTCCCTGATAATCACTATCAATGATTCCTCCAAGCACCTGAATGCCTTTTACAGCCAGCCCCGATCTAGTGGCAATTAATCCGAAATTTCCAGGTGGTATCTGAACACCAACACCTGTTTCAATGATGACTCGATCTTTACTTTTTATAATGGTGTCATCCATGGCATGCAAGTCTAAACCTGCCGACCCTGGGGTCGCTCTGCATGGAGCCAAAGCTCCGGGAGTAATCTCCCAGTACATCACAGTCTCTCTGATCTCATTGGGCTTAGCATCAACATTCGGAGGAAACAAACGCATAAGTGGGGATTCAGCATTTAGAAAAGGACGGTTATTCAAAATCAATAGCGCTTGAGGCAAAAAATCTCGCCAATTCTTATACTTGTCATCTGTTAATTTGCGCAGTTGGTCTTTTAGCAGGCCATTCAACCTCTCCACAAGACCCGAGGCCTGTGGATAATATGGTATATGAAACACCCATTCAATATTGTTTTCCACACAGAATTCCTGTACCAATCTTCCACGAAAATGGGATGCATTATCAGATTGAATTTGGAATGGCACACCATAATACATCATAATCAATTCCAATGTTTTAATAGTATTCAATTGGGTAGCTTGCTTACAGGGAAGGGCCACCAACAGGCCACTGTATGTATCAACAATGGTGCAAACATATTGACAATTCCTACTCATAGGAAGTGGACCAATGTAATCAATCTGCCAAATTTGAGCGGGCAATTTCCCGCGATGTAAATGACCTTTAACAATTTGGGGCACTTTGCGCTGCCTGATATGCTGACAAATGGGACAATGTAGAATAACATTTTTAATTAAATCTAGGGGAATATAAATTCCTCGATCAGCAGCCCACCTGCTAGTGGCTTTTTCTCCAAAGTGTCCTGCTTTCTGGTGGGCCCATTTCGCCAATCCCGCAATATCAGAATCTTGCGTGTCCACCACTGCCTCAGCAATTTTAGATTTCTCATCTGCAATGTTATGAAAGAATTTGTCAAGAGAGTCTATCGGGGTATGAGCATCCACATGGAAGATTGTAACAGTACTCTGTGGGAGCATTTCCCAAATCTCCTGCCATAATTCTTTTCCCCACAATTCTTTGGAATGGATTTTCCAACTATGGGAATGCCAAGTCGGTAACCAAACTGCCAGTCCATTGGCAGTAGACCAAGAATCGGTAAAAATATGACATGTGCCAGGTAACGCTTGTTTCAGAACTTGATAAACAGCATAGAGTTCAGCAAATTGACTTCTCTTACCCTCACCAGTTGTACTCAGCAATTTTTGTGTGATCGGATTATAGGACACTGCCTTCCAATGCCGTTTCGTCCCTATGAACCTTGCTGAACCATCCGTAAACCAGACATGGTTTCTGTCCCCTGCGGACAAATCATCAAAAGGTTTACCCCACTTAACAGGAGACTCCTGTACTGAAGGTACGGAACATTCACTCTCAGTTTCAGTTGATGGCGCCCGTGCCACCTGCTCATGCAAAGATGCAACTCCTTTTTGTCCCACACGTGCCCTGTCTTGTATATACCATTTCCATTTAATCACACTCGCCTCTTGAGCGTGTCCAATCCGGTGAGTTTTCGGCGAACTCATAACCCACTGCATGATAGGAATTTCAGGTCGCAAAACTATATCATGTCCCAAAGTCAATTGCTCGGTATCCACCAGAGCCCAATAACATGCAAGTAACTGTTTCTCAAAAGGTGTATAACGCTCACCAGCATCAGGTAACTTTTTGGTCCAGAAACCTAACAGTACTCTACTCTTGCCTTGTTTCTGCCACAAACTCCAATTCGCATAAAGGCCTTGTACAGACACATTCAAATCCACATCACCATCACATACAGGCCATAAATCCAGAGCATGCTGAATTGCTTCTTTTGCCAGACTGAACGCATCTTGCTGTGGTTTACCCCATTCAAATGCATTCTTTTTACGAGTGACCTGGTACAAAGGGGCCAATATTTGACTCAAATGAGGAATATGCTGGCGCCAAAATCCAAACAAACCAATGAAGCTTTGGGCTTCTTTCCTATTTCTCGGAACTGCAAAATCAAGAATTTTCTGTTTAACCTGAGGGATCACTTCTCGGTGCCCTTCATGCCAATTAATACCCAAAAATTTCACAGCCTGGGACGGACCTTGTAATTTATCCGGGTTGATTTCCCAACCTTTCTCACGCAAGCACTCAATGACTCTATCCAATTGGGTCTGAACTTCCTCTTGTGATTAACCTTGGATCAAAATATCATCAATATAGTGACATATCTGAATTTGTGGATGAACTGGTACCTCAGCCAGATGCTCTGCCACCAGCCGGTGACATATCGTAGGACTATGCACATAGCCCTGAGGAAGACTTCTAAACGTCATCTGACGCCCGTTCCACGTAAAACTGAATTGTTCCTGACACTCAGGGGCAATCGGAATCGAAAAGAAAGCATTAGCAATATCAATGGACGCATACCATGTACCTGGATGTTTCTGGATTCTTTCAATTAGGGTAATAACATCCGGTACTGCAACAGTCAAAGAGGGTGTGTGTCTATTCAATTCTCGATAATCAACAGTCATGCGCCAAGAATTATCACTCTTACGTACAGGCCAAACAGGATTATTCCAAGCAGAAGTAACTGGGGTTATAACTCCTGCATCCACCAACTCCTGAATAGTGGTACTAATCTCTTCATGACCACCTGGAATACGATACAGCTTCTGACGAACCACTTTTGTCGCCTGGGGAACTTTTATGGGGGGCATTCTTAAACGACCAACCCGTACAGGCCTGGACGATATATAATGTTTAGTTCCAAATTGGTAACATCCATCATCTAAGTGCAAAGTCATTCCTTTCAAAATATCAATTCCAATTATGAATTCTAAGAGTGGCACCACTAATACAGAGTATTCTTTTCTAGGAATTCTACCTATTCTCATTTCAAGTAAGGTTTGAACTGCGGGAGTTTCCTTTCCACCTAATCCGGTAATTGTAAAAGGCTGACCTTTAAACTTCTTTGATTTTCCATGAATAAGAGTGGCCTCCGCTCCTGTATCTACCAATGCTCGGGCCCTTTGGATATTACGATGTCTCCAATAAATATCAATATCTACATAGGGTCTATTATCTCTGTGAGCCCATCTGTGTACTGGAGCTTGACCTATTTCCTAGTCCTTTTTATTGTGTTCTGTGTACCAGGATAAATCAGGATAAAGACTCTCACGGTTCCTAGGTATCGATACCTCCTGTTCATATCCATCTCCATTACGAAATGGATTACTGTTCCCTGCATTGTACTGCGGGTTTCGATCGGCCAATATGTGTCGATCCTCTCTCCTTCTCAACTCAGGGGATTGATCCCTATCATCTCTACGTCTGCTGTTAACATAATCATCTCTCCCCCTCTCTCTTTCCCCCTCTCTCTCCCTGTCTCGCTCACGACGGGGGGACAAATCACGCGCATAACGTCGATCATCACGACGATCAGAGCGCCCACGGCGGTCGTCATCATCGCTACCATCAGAAAAACCACGATCACACTCAGTTGTCCGAACACGCCGGGCACCCTCCTTTCGATCCAAGCCACGTTTGCGAAACATTTCCCACAAACGAGAAGTAGTCTCACCATCAATGTCCTCCTTCCGCACACCATCAGCCATAAGAGCAAAAAACATATCACGTCTAGTAAATTTATTGTCACCAGGAGTACGAGTGTCAGGCCGGGACTGCCGTTCAGGTTTAAACCACTCACCCAACTCACCGAGTTGGCGTACCGATTCCAGCACTACAGATAACATGTTACCAGTATGATTAATCAATAAAGTCATCATGACCTGCTTATAAGCAACAGGGGAAGAACGAATAATACGATTCCGCACAGAAGATGTCAAGAAACCATCAAGCAACCTGTCAGCAGTATTTAGAAAAATCGCCGTTTTCATCACCTCCTCTTTGAGACGTTGCGCAGCATCGCGCAAAGTATACCACGGCTTGTCATTCAGAGGCCAGTCAGACTCAGTAGGATATTTTTGATTACAACCCTCAGTCGCCAATTGAAGCAAAGAAATTTGACCACACCATTAAAGTTACGAAAATGATCCTGTACAGTAGAATCCGAACTCAAGGAACAAAACTTCAAACAATCGCCAGCATCCAACATAATGCCAGCAGCGCCCAGTTCATAAAGGCGCACCATCCATGTGAGCAAGGGCTCACCAACTCGCTGCCGAAATCGCTGCAAAATATCACTAATTTCTTGTTGAGTAAAATCCTCCAAAGAGTCTAAAGCAATACCATTCGGAGCACCGGGAGCCTGCTGCACCTTCCGTCGAAAAACTGGATGCGCCGAGACCGCGGGATGAGCATCACAAGGAGCTCGACCAGTACACGTAGAGGAACAATCAGTGGAAGAAGCATCGACCCCGCTCGAAGGACGAGCGCAATCACGGGGTGCACCATCAGAGGCGCAAGAAGCAGATTTACAAGCACGGCCGGAGCGAGAGGACTCGCGCTTGGCAGACTCCTCACCCGAGGAAGGAGAATCACTCGAGTTCCAGATATTACCATCCCATTCATCAGGATTCCAATCCAGTCCGGCTTTCGCCACGACCAGACGCACCTTCCGCGTCGAAACCCGACCACGCCGATTCTTGTATTTATAACGAGCAATTCGCACAGCCGCCCTCTCGGCAATAGTTTGGTACGTCTCAAGTTTGTCAGCAAGCAACTTATTTTGACACCGCAACAAAGTATGAGCATTCTGAATCTCAACAAAGTTCGCTTCCACATCCTTATGCACATTCTGTAACTTCAACAACCTCTCATGCAGGATCCTGTACGCAGACAGAACAATCCAACCTCTGCGCCCCAAAACGGGAAGCCCATCACCCTTAGATACCGGCGCCTTCTGTAAACAAGTAATCACATTAGCCGGCTCCGCCAGCTCCAAAAAAGAATTCCAATTCTCACTCAAACCAGTAGAATCAGCCCACTCACGGGCTAAGGCTTCATAAGGCGTTGAATCCCAGCCGGGAATATCAACGGGCAACTTAAAAGTAGATTTCGACTTTCTAGAAAACATTTTTGAAAAGAAAGAAAAAGAGAAAAAGAAAAAGAAGAAAGAGAAAAGAAAACTACACGCAGGTAGATACAAATAATATACAAACAAAACCACGCACGCGCCGAAGGCAAACACGATACAACCACAACGCACACAGGTTTCGTAAACGGTTCGTGACGCCAAATGTTCTGCTTGGGTTTTCGGATCAGATAGAACTCGCTCATCAGAGCCTCACTAACCCAGCCAGAACGTTTCCCCCTCCCTAGAACCTATTTACAATCCTGCAATCACATATATCTATCACCTAAGGACAGGGGATTCCTACTATGCATACCAAGACCTCACAATCGGCGGCCTCGCGATCCCATACGGATCCAGACCTTTCTGCCCATACGACAGTATCACAAATGGCGGCCTCACGGTCCCATACGAACCCAGACCTCTCTACCCAGACGGCAGTCTCAGCACAATCGGCGGCCTCGCGATCCCATACGGATCCAGACCTCTCTGCCCATACGACAGTATCACAAGTGGCGGCCTCGCGGTCCCATACGAACCCAGACCTCTCTGCCCATACGACAGTATCACAAGTGGCGGCCTCGCGGTCCCATACGAACCCAGACCTCTCTGCCCATACGACAGTATCAGCACAATCGGCGGCCTCGCGATCCCCTACGAATCCAGACCTCTCTGCCCATACGACAGTATCACAAGTGGCGGCCTCGCGGTCCCATACGAACCCAGACCTCTCTGCCCATACGACAGTATCAGCACAATCGGCGGCCTCGCGATCCCCTACGAATCCAGACCTCTCTGCCCATACGACAGTATCACAAATGGCGGCCTCGCGGTCCCATACGAACCCAGACCTCTCTGCCCATACGACAGTATCACAAGTGGCGGCCTCGCGGTCCCATACGAACCCAGACCTCTCTGCCCATACGACAGTATCAGCACAATCGGCGGCCTCGCGATCCCCTACGAATCCAGACCTCTCTACCTAGACGGCAGTCTCATACGACAGTTCATCCTATGATCACCATAACATACAAAAAGGGAATCAGTCTCACTATTCATCAGATCACACAAGGATTGCCAGTTCGGGCATAGCCTGTTCTCAGGTTCGAGGGGCTCCTCTTTCCTTTATTCAGTTACCACTTACCTGATCAGGGTTAACATCTGTTCATGTAGCCACAGCTGACTAGAAGAATAGGCTACCCTCTTATACAAGAACACGCATCACATGTTGGTTCACTACAAACTGGATACTTTATTACTCATTACATACACAATCACATAACATTACGATATAACACATAACCTGCAAAGAAAAGTGAAAGATTAAGTTGTACACTCTAATAAGAAAGGGTCGACATCACCTTAGTAGTATGTAGCCTGCACTCAGTGGTCATCTAGGCTCCCCTCTCATCTGTGCCTCGGCTCGCCTGGAATCACCCTTCTCCGAGTCACTGGGACCTCTTCCTTATCGGCTACTCTCTCCTCTCTGGCTATTCTGTTAGGAAAGCATCTGTCTCTCAGTTCTTCTCCGCCTTCAAGATGGCGTCTGTCTTCCCTGGAATAAGTTGTAGCTTTACTGCTAACGGCTAGATGCCGCCTACGGACTGAACATGTAACTGCCTCAGACTTTCACTAATATAGAGGTGCATTTCCTCATGGAAAATTCCAGCCCGTAACCTGCCGCCCACCAAATTCTTGTACCTCCCCGTACCAAGGACACGTTCCCAGCCGGCCGGCCTGATGTAGTGTCTTCGGCATGAAGAAAAATACAATCCTTCGATAAGGGCCGGCCTGAACCGGTTCTCTCCAAGCGAATAACACCTCATAACTAAAACATCACACTTGACCTAGAAGCATCCCAAGCTGCCGGAGCAGAAAGAAAGATGGAGTCTCTCCCGTTTGAGGCCTACCAGGCCTGAATTCAGCACGGCTCCATGAAATACCCTCACTACAGGACAGGTTATCCCTAATACTAACGAATCTATCCCCTAGGCTATGTGTGCAAGCCCTGATCTATGAGGAAGAGCACAGAATCATGTCGAAGTGCCTAGTAAATAGGCTCCATTCACTACTCTAACCCTTAGGCTTGAATGGTAAGAGACTGAAGTCACATTCAATCACTTGTTAATACAAGAAGGCCGGGAAAATCGAGCAGAACAGTCGCATGGCATGGGATTTGGCTAAGGAAAAAATAGACAAACCAGATTAAAAAGACATAATCTAATAGTCAAGTCATTTAGAATAAGTAACAAAATTCTCTGCATGAGAAAAAACAAAGTTTGACTAGCAAGCCTGATAATAATTAAATATAAGCCAACAGTACAACTGTGCCAAGTATGTTAGAGTGAGCCTGCAAAACAAGAGCTCCAAAGCAATACTACGATCTAAAATGTTCTGGCAACAAAAGAGAAAATGTGCAAGAGGATAAAGTAAGTTTATATTGTTTTGCAGGATACACATTATACAAAACAAATTGAGACAGTTTTAAATACATTCAATTCTATCAGAAATGGAAAAAGGAAACAAGGTGTTACACAAAAACAAAAACATTGTTTTTGCTTTCCTTCTGGACATTTTATATTGTTAAAATAAAAATACTCTAATATTATGCAAGCATTCACTAGTTATTATTTCTTTACATCAGAAGTAAAATAACAACTTTAAAATACATTGCATCCATTCATGGTTTTGCACAACGTTTCTTCGTGCAGGTATCATGGTGAAGGAAGATTCACACAATAGACAATTTAAATATTCACTTCTGTCTGTAGCCTACAACCTTTGCCCTTGAAATTTTACATCTTAGTAGCTAAGGAGGGATGCAGAGACCATACTACCAGGCACATTAAAACTATTTCACAATGTTTTTCTATTGTACAGGGATAGAAACTTGTGGACATTTATTTGTCAGGTACGTCTTAAAGGCCTACAATCAGCAACATGAAAATTATGCCAAGTACATTTTTGATGTGTTAATTAGCTTTCTCATATCTAATCCCTCTGAGGACCCATAGGTGACTATCCATAAGACCTATAAGGGTATGCCCAGACGTGGGTCCTATGCACGCTGTGACCCTGAACCAAGCTACACTTCATTGAACAGCCCGAGTCAGGGAGAAACCAGTCTAAGGTTGTTAGTCTTCGAGTTCTGGCAGGACCTGGCCTGGTAGTTGAAGCTAGACTGTTGCTATTAAAGATGGGTCAAGACTGATTTACATATGAGTGGGTCTAAACTGAGGTGGCATGGTGGGTAAAAGACCGATGGGTTGAATTGCTACCCAAGCATTGCTGTGGTTAGACTTATTGCAAGCATTCCTCTCATCACCTTTTGCGTTTTAAGTATTGTCCTCAAACAGTTTTGACTGGGAAATAAGGAAAGAGTGCGGGTAAAGAAAAGCAGGGAGACCAGAGGGGCCCATGTATTTTAGGAAATAAGATACTTTAACCCTATATTACAAGGTAAGGATACGACCAGACACCTCAGAGTTCGATGACCTTATAAAGGCACGTTGCTTGAAGTCTTATGTCTCTAAATGGTATCAGTACTCCTTGGTGACTTAAAATATCCTTATAATATTAAGCTGAGGGTACTTAGGGGCATATTATAAAGCACGGCGTTAATATAATCGCCGCTTTAGCGGCAGAAAACTGCCTCTAAAGCGGCGATAATGTGCTTGATAATATGCCCTGGAGAGTTCCCATAGAAGCCCATGTTGACACCAGAACATGGGCTTCTATTGGAATTCTCAAGGGCATATTATCAAGCTCATTATTGCCGCTTTAGAGGCAGTTTTCTGCCGCTAAAGCGGCGATAATTTTAACGCCGGTTCTTGATAATATGTCCCTTAGTTCCATAGATATAAGCAGACGACACCCACTATGGTTGTAGTAAGTCAAGATTATTGAGAGAAGAGGCGCAGGTTTACCAAACGAATCGTCAAAGGATTTATGAATATATTGAATTAGCTGGTAAGGTGTTAACACTTAAAGTTAGAGTGGTGGCTACTGGTAACACTAGACCTTGTGTAACTGAAGCTCAAACCAAAAAGATAACAGATGTGAATGGCATTGCCAATTAATTTTATAAGTACTATAAAGAATTATATACAGTAGATGGGCAAAATCAGTGCCATCAAGTAAGATGTTCTAAAGCTATCTTTTATCTCCCCTCTGCCGGTTTTATTCCCATCACCCATCAGCACGGGAATGGCATCACAGCACCCTATACTCCTCCCCCTACCAGGGCCTACTTAATGGCAGCTGCAAGCCAGATGTGCAGTGGATAAGCGCAGCAAGTGCACCACTGGTGCACCAAAGGCAATCACATCTGTGTCCATCTTTGCCTGGATCATACCCAGTTCCAGGAACTATGGTCTAATCACCGCCCAGCAATACTCAACACTCCTTAGGTTGCCATGCCCAGGACATCGTTCACCCAACTGCTGGCACACAGCGCCTAAAACTTTATCTTTGCAAATCTTCTTTCCCTGGTATGTTTTTATTATAAGGTTTTATTTACTTTTCCTTTCCAAAAATAACTGATTTGCATTTGTTGAAAATCAATTGTGATATATTGTTTTCTTTTTTTTAAAAACACACAGATCACAGCAATTGTATTACCCAACAGGACTAATTGTTTTCTATATCACGAGTAGTGACATACCAGCATCCTCTTCATCATAGAGACCTGGCTCAACCCCTCATTTGCTCCCAACATCGCCATGGCAATCCCAGCGGACTAAAAGATTGCTTGACAGGAATGCCTTCACAAGCCAGGAGGAGGACTTGCTACCATCTACAAGGAATCTATCAAATTCAGAGAGAATGCCACCCCATTCAAGGAACACCTGCAGTAAAAGATGCAAATCTCCAAAAACTTCACCTGAACAGAGCCCTAGCCTACCGACCACCCAGACCATAAGCCACCTATACCAACCTCATCACCAACTTCATCGATCCGCTCGACATCCCCTCCAGAGCCTACATTCTCCTTGGTGACCTCAACTCTCATCTGGAACACCGAAAAAAACCCTGCTTCACAGCACTCCTCAAAAGCTTGAGCAAATTCCAACTCACCTAGATCACCCCAGAACCAACACACACCGTAAGACACAAACTGGCTCCCATCTTCACCACAGCAACCGAATCACATGCAACTCCAACACACTGCTCATATGAACTGATCCCTCCATCATTCACTTCCAAATCAATACACCTCAAGTGAATACCCCTATCAGGTTTAGCATTCCTAGACGAATCTGGAACAAAATCACAGAAGCAGACTGGGTCAGTGCCCTCAGCATAGATCAACATAGCCCCATCTTCGATAAGGACATCAACAACTGAATCAAGAACTGTGCGAACTCCCTAACAGCCATCAAACCCAATAAGCATAGTAGACCAAACAAACAGGCCAGCTGGTACTCAGAAGATTTCTGAGACACCAAACAACACCGTAAACAGCTAGAAAGGAAATGGAGAGCCAGCCACAACACCACGCACAAGAGTGCACTCACTCTATCACAGTACATTTCTCCATTGCTTTGTAAGTACTTGTTCATGGACGTCAAACATTACACATTTCAACATCAAGTTTTAAGAAAGGAATGGGGAATATTTCAGAGAAGGGTGCATAAGATGGACAAATCTCGGTCACAGGTACTTAGGCAAATAGTAGCAAAGGCATGTGTGGTAAGGTTTGTAAATATACCTGAAAGGAGTGGTAATGATAAAAGTCAGAAGACTCAGTTTGGGCCAGCATACCGAATATGTCACTTGTAAAAACAACGATGAAAATAATGAGAAACTAGGTTAATTCTGTTCATTTGTGTGAAAGGGTGGTATCTTCATTTGATGTGAACATGTTTTGATTTAAAGGAGAGACTGGGATGACTATATGTGAATGATTCAGTTAATTTTAGTAGTGGTTATTAAAAGATGTAAGAATGGATCTAAATACAAGGCAAAGAATAAATGTGAGCAGTGATAGCCATGGTAAGTTCTTATGGATATTTGAATGGCATGTTAAGTGCTTTTTGTCCACAATATTTTGGCTACGGGTGCGTAATGTGGTGCCTTTCCATAGCTAATAAATTGCAAAGCTAGAGGAAGCACCAAGAGACTATGTCAAATGCCTTTTCTGCAATATTGTCAATAATGAAGCAAGCATAGGCGAAGACAATAGGTCTGGTGTTGCATGGCAGGCTTTTGACTTTGTTTAAGCTTTTTTGTCATGATATTAGTAAGTCTTTATTGTTGAGGAAGCTGCTGGGCCCTCACCAACATAACAAAAAGGCTAGACGCAATCAGATTATTTTTGTCTTAAAATACATTCCCATAGTAGTCTTTGGCACTGAAGGGAAATACTTTGTGGGAGGACGTGTTCCATGTGCCATCATTCACCATAAATTTTGGGCTATGGCTGAAGTGGGCTGTCCCCATGCTGTTTGCTATAGTGGGTGGGACAAAATGTGAATAACACACCAACAGGCCAATGGATGAAAAGGGTTGTATTATTTCAATGTTCTCTTTTTGTTCTAGATGGCTAAAATTTACAATTTTAAAGCTTCTTTACACCAGAAATTTTGCCTGTTGTGTATTTCTCCATGAAACATTTTTCTTAAGCACATAATCCCTCATTAAAATAAAATCAAGCATCAACTGCATTATTCCTTACTGACATGTTGATAACAACAGATCGGGGTTAATGGATAACGGGCCCTGAGCCTTTTTCTCCTTTTTCCCCCACTGTATTTATCAAAATTAAATTTCAACCTTAATGCAGGAATAAAATGATCTCAATTTCTTTCAGAGATTACAATTTCACTAGTATCTCACCATGCGAACAGAATCCACAGAAGTTATTTATAGTTACTTAGGACCGAGTTTTGATGGGAAAAGCGTTTTTTGTTTTGCTAATAACGTTGGCACCATTTTGAAACAAAATTTTAAAAACTAGTTTGTCATTCATTTCAGCTTCTGTCCGTAAAAATTTCGAGGTGATTTGTTGAGGAAAAGGTTGGTGCCCAAAGCATGTTTTCCCCATATAATTTCCCTTATGGATTTTAGACACGATGACATCATGAGCCGCTGAACGGAATTAAGCCAAATTTGGTAGAAAGCTAGATTATGGTCCAGAAAGTATGCTTTTTACAATTTGGTGTATATATGTTGAGTAGTTTTGGAGTTATTAAAGGAAAATGATTGATGTATATGTAGAAACGCAGATCCGTTGTGGATCCATTGTGGTGAATCAACGGATCCACGTGCCCACAGCAATGCTGCAATTGGCTGGATACAACCTGATACAAAAGTGTTAGAATAAAAATGTTTTAGCTGTACTATTTATGTATTGTACGTCTTAAGTTAGCATTCGCAGCACCATTTTACGTGTAACTGCCATTTTGAGTCATGATTGAAACTAATTTTCCTCTCTGTCTCCCCTGAAAGCAGCTGTGGTAGTTTTAATTTCTTCAAAGTTTGGCCTTGCTGTACTAATGAATACACTGTTCTTATTAGCGCATATCTTTCCCATTAGATACAGGCCTGCTCCCATAGAGCGGCGGGCTATGGCAGAACGACCTTTGCAGTAAGATAGCGTGTGCCCGGTCTCAGGATCGAAACTCATCCTTCTGTACCTTCTTTGTCTAGCTGCCTCCAACAGGAAATTTCCAGTCAGGGCGTGTCTTCATTGGTTCTGAATTGTACATAATGTATCATCATGTCTGCTGAAGTCAGTCCCTCTGCAGCAATCCCAGGAGGCTAGTCAGACTGGACTCCACTCGAGTGTACCTGAATAAATATACTTGGTTTGTATTCTTTACTGTCTGACCGACTCTTCATTTGTGTGGAAGGTTGAGAGGTGGTCGCGAGTGACCCGGGTGGCCCTAATCGGATCATTTCCTTCAGTTGGCGCCTGAACAGGGACTCCAATCGGGTGACCCATCCTTGTCCTTGAAGGGGTGAGGAGGTCGTGGCCATCGTCGGGTCGGACAAGCAGACCAGGGATCCCTGTGCGAGAGAGTTTCTGAACTGGCAGTTTCCCTGTCTGTCTGACCGGTCGGTGCCTCATGCATCGTTCATCCCGGCTGGGGTCCTGAACAGCAAAACCCTTGGATCTGCCCGTTTGGCCCGAAGAGTCGGCAGTGGAGAATATATTTGTTTGACCTGTGTGCACCACGTAACTTTGTTTTGGTTCTTTGTGGATATGGTACCATTTTGGATTGTCTTTGGTACAGTCTCAGGACCGATTTTGGTTTGCATTTGGCACGGTCTGGGGACAGAATTGAATACAAAGTGCTTGTGAACACTTTGCCAGGCAACGTACCGAATTTGGCTTACTTTTCAAAATCTTAGTCAGGAAAAGACCTCCTTTTCAACAACACATTCAAACCAACGCACCTTTCGTACCAAGGGGATGAGGATGGACAGCAGCAGCATAAAGCACAAATAAGAAGAAATAAATCAGACAAATTTATTAAGCATAATAAAAACAATATACAGATACAAATGATGCACAAAGTCAGATAGTTAATAATGCAACAAAGACAATTTCATCGTATCAATATATAGATATTAAAAAACAGTCAATCTGATCGAAAATAAGAGAGACCTATACAGTAATGCACAACACAACATAAAATTGGGAACAACATACAAGGAAAAAATTGTAATTATAATCCTATTGACATAAGGAAATCACCAAATCAAGAAGTTTATCAATTGTGACCCAAATAAATGTCCTTTTCGAATATATGTTACACAAACCAATATTTATAGATTTTGAGTGGTTTCCTTTTTAAAAGCATCGACGCGTTTCGGTGGGCCAAGATTCACAGCCAGCACCTTCTTCAGGAAAAGTACAATACAGTCCCAATAGTTAAAATCCTATAGAGATACAAAAAAACAATATATAGTCCCAATAATTGGAGTCCTATAGAAGAACATAACACAAAAGCAATTTTTATCAACATGTTATATCTCTTCAAATGATTATCAGGGTTATTTCTTCTTACTTAATAAAAATGCAAACTGTCCACAAGCATCCTCCTTACCTCATCCATCACATCATCCTGTCCAAACAGCAATCAGACTACATTCATGTCACACCAAAAGGGGGATATTGGTGAAATATCACTTCAACTGAAGGATATTGAACACTCTGGTGTGTCCAATAGACCAATGAAAAGGCTACACCATGAAGGTAATGGTGAAATTAATAATACCTTATTAAGGGGCGCACTGCTATAGTCTATGCGTACCCATTATGAAGCAAATAGTCCCCCATATTATAGCGAACCCTGGAATTGCACTCATTGTGTCATGTTATATTTCCCAGATATTATATGAAAAGGGACTTACATGAGTCTTTTAGTAAGCAATGTCCATAAGGATCCTGCCACCAGTTCTGTATATTCACTTATATGTATATTCTTCGAAAATTCTTTGGTTACAAACACCCTATTTAGAAAAAGAAATTCAAATACCAGACTACTTAGTTTAGTGCTAGGCTATAAAAGATGTCAAGTTTATTTAGTCTGGAAAATAAATATTTATTATGTATACCTTGTGTTTGATCAAATCCGGGTCTCAATGGACCAAAGGACAACGTTTCTTGCCTGACTCACAGATATGACACAGTCTGTATCTATTTAAAACAGGGTTTTTCATGAGACCTAAAGAAAATATATAGATCTGGTTTAAACTCTATTCTCAGTAACCACATATCGCAAGGATTTATGTTATTACATCAATCATAAGTGCCTAGTTAAAAAAGAAACTCACTCAAATAAATTGAGAAAGGCTAATTTGTAATTGGCGCCGCTGTATGGGACATATTAATGCGTGCCTCTCACTGAGGCTGTGCGGGCCGAAAGCGACTCCGGACCTAACGGTTAATAAGGACCAACCTATAGTAAGTCACAAGCCCCAAATATAGGGACAGCCATATTAACCTCATGTACACCCTCTCAAAGTCTCATTACATATGACCATAGCGATCTCTGTATGCACATAGGGGCTCCTGTGAAGTCATTAAACAGACCGAAATTTATCCCCTATACTCCAGAGAGGACACCTAAGTATGCGGATGAATGAAAAGAAAATAACCCGACAAAACTACGTGCCATAAATCCTAAAGCCGACCTAAAGCTAGCTACGACCGAGCAACACGGCCCGATCGTCATTTAACAAGATTTCCTCAGGTTCACAAAAAGAAAAGAGAACAACAGAATGTGCAATTTGGACAAAATACCTTAAATGCTGTCTCAATGGTTAGTCACCGTGCCTTCATCTGATATGCATAAACGGATATATTGTATCCGGAAATGGTGCCGAAGAAGCACTGTGGAAAAAATATTCTAATCAGCCCAAGTGCTTAGAAAATAATCGAGCAAACCACCAGCCCATCGCCTTTTGTGCTAAAAACCTACCTCAATATCGGCTTGCTTTGGTGTACGTGGCACGGTCTTCCTCGTCGGGTAAGTATGGGATGTAGACAACGCAGAATTTAAATACCGGGCATTTAATTGCACCGCTAGTCGGAAGTAGATACATCTCTTCCGGGGTATACGTGCCTAGCTTCAGGTCCCATATGTTTTGCCAAAGAAAGAATGCACCATCTTGGAGAGGAGAATTTCATATGACGGACAGCTAGCATACATGTCACAATTGCTAGCATCAAGCACAGTATGACAGATTAGACCCGAGAAGGATATAATGATGTTTATCGACCTACGGAGACAAACACACCAATTCAAGACTGGTTAACAAAGTAATTTCGGCCGAGTATCAATCGACCCCTATACCGTCAAATCCATCCTGGCAAAGTACACAGTATGGATGAGACTATGCATGCTTAATCTCGGCAGGCAATACGATCACCAATACTGCTATTGAATCATCATGATGGTCACCGCAATGAGGGTAGAACACCCTCACGTAATAACTAATACATCCCAACCGGCCGTTCAATGATTAAGAGCGCCATATTGGAAAGGTACAGCAAATACACACACTTCCTGTAAAATATAGGGAAACAAAGTATATACTAGCGGCAGACTATGCCGAACAAATGATAATAGAAGTTGTAAAAACATTAAGCCTTGTCAAAGGCTAATGTGCCGAAAGCATACCATTATGGCATACAGACTAAACAATCCTAATCACGACAACTATTAGTCACGCTGCTACTGGTGTCCAGCCAATCAGAAACCGGTTGTATATTAAACCAACCGGGATAAATAAATCACAGTGATATGATAGATGATGTACAACCACTCGCTGGTATCATGAGCCTGAATGGACCGGTACAAAGGATATAAGTCGCCCCAGAGCGGTACAGAGGTCTAAATAGGTATTTTTAAACGCAGACCGGTACTCTTGCTGGAATAACGTTTAATCACACTGACTGCCTGACGGGAAAAGTATGAGTATAAACACCAAAGCACTGAACTGGCTCTACCAGTATTAATCATCTTGCTACCAACAGATTATCCCATTCCTCTCTCGAATTAAGTCCCTTATAAACAGTATTGAGATGGGAAATATACCATTGTTCACGAGCTTTGCGTTTGTTGGCAATATTACCCCCTCTCCTATCTACTCTCACCTTTTCCAGAATGAACCACACGAAGTCATTTTCTCCATGTCCAGACTTAAGAAAATGTGAAACAAGAGGGGCAGTGAGTTTTTTTGTTTTAATTGCCGACCTGTGCTCCTGTAATCTTACTCGTAATTCCCTACCTGTTTCCCCCACGTAGCCTAAACCACAGGGGCATCGGAGAAAATATATCACATTTTTACTCCTGCAGTTGTTCAGAGTATTGGTTCTCATGGTGCAGCCATTGTATATGATCTCTTTTGTTTGTAGGCATAGAGGGCAGATATTACAGGTACCACATCTATTGTTACCAAAGGCTGGATAATTTTCAATTGTTCTCTGGCTCTCACCCTTTTCTTCACGATATGTATGCACCAACATGTCTCGTAAATTGTTGTTTTTTTTTAATGCATACAAAGGTCTTTCTAGCTTGACCTCTTCATCGTGGTTGAGAATATGCCAGTTTCTGTTGACAACATTCTTGATTTGATTGCTCAAATTGCAGAATTTGCTCACAAACACCACTTTGTTAGGTGGCTCCTTGGTTGCAGCCGGTTTTCTAACCAAGGCAGCTCGATCGTAAAACCGTGCATGTTTTAGAGAGTGAGTCAGAAGTTTCTTGGGATAGCCCCTATCTCTAAACTTGCCTTTAAGAACTTCTGCATGTTTGTAAAAGTCCTGTAGGTCCGAACAGTTCCTCCGAAGACGGAGGAACTGACTGAACGGTATGCTTTCCCTTTGAGATTTAGGGTGATAGCTTGAGAAATGTAGTTGAGTGTTTTTAGCCATGGGCTTTGTAAACAACTCCACTTCCAATACTCCATTCGCCTCTTTTATCGTGATATCTAAGAAATCAACCTTAGTCCTACTGTAGTGTGAGGTAAATCTTAGGTTGGTGTCTCCGAGATTTAACCAATCCAAAAACAGATCCAAATTGTCAGTAGTGCCCTCCCAGATGAAAAAAATTTCGTCAATGTAGCGGTACCAGCCCGCTACATTTTCGAAGAAGGGGGCCACCTCGTTGTAAATATGCTTGATTTCAAATTGGCCAACGTATAAACAGGCCAGACTAGGAGCACAGGTGGCCCCCATACTGGTCCCTTTCAACTGTTTAAAGTATTCATCCTTAAACAGAAAGATGTTGTTTTTCAAAATCAAGTTCACACAACTAACAATAAAATCGGCATTTGCTCCTCCAAGGTCACGGTCCACCAGAATATCTCGGATTACATCAACCGTGTCACTCTGAGGGATATTCGTATAAAGAGACTCAATGTCCAAAGTAACTAGACATTGAGTCTCTCCACAGAAGGGCTTCCCTTCAATGAGGGAAATGATATGAGCCGAGTCTCTGACATAGGAGCGCAAACCGCATACAATGGGGCGTAGAAAGTGATCAACATATTTACTTAAAGGCTCCAAAAGAGAACCGATACTACTTACTATAG
Source organism: Triturus cristatus (assembly GCF_964204655.1). Lineage (NCBI taxonomy): Eukaryota > Metazoa > Chordata > Amphibia > Caudata > Salamandridae > Triturus > Triturus cristatus. Next base: position 611,585,418 of record NC_140583.1, read on the forward strand.
GTCTCATAGGAGGGTCAATACAGTTTTTATGAATCTTTGGTAGACCATATAGAGCAGGGGTCCTAGGTTCCAAGTTGTTAAGGAACTTAAACTCATCATCACATATCCAAGACTTATCTCTTGCTTCTACGAGCAACGCAAGACATTCTCTAGACACAGACGCCAGATTTATTTCATTTGTGCGTATATAGTGTTCCTTGACATTAAGCATCTCACGCATCCTGTGCTCATAATCTATGGTGTTGAATAGCACTACGCCTCCTCCCTTATCGGCAGGTTTGATGGTTAAATTTCCGTCTGCTTTCAAAGAATTAAGAGCCTGTCTTTCTGCTCTGCTGATGTTGTTCTGTCCAAGAAACTTATTAGATTTGTTCAAGATGTTCTGGATATCACTTTCCACTGCTTTTTCAAAAACTTCAATATTTTTTCCAACCATAGCAAGACTTGGGGTGAACTGAGATTTTGGTTTAAGGCCTGAGTAATTTATACGTTCTCGTGTATCCCTATTCTCAAAAAATCTCCTCAATCTAATCTTTCTAAAAAAAGAACGCAGATCCTTCTCTAGTTGAAACCTATCAATGGAGGCTGAGGGTACAAAACTAAAACCTTTGCTAACAATACTAGTTTCTGTCTCACTCAAAGGTCTATCAGATAGGTTAATTATTGGTGCTCTGTCTGTCTCCAATAGCGCTGACTCCGTGTGCGCATATATTCCTGTTGTTGTGGAGGACCCCTGTTCATCTGGCCTCTCCCCGGGTTCCCATTGAATCGAGCTCCTCTCCTCGGACGTGAGTCTAATAAAGGAACATAATCTCTATTGTTACCCCTATTTCCAGGCTCGTCCCTAGACATATTATCATCTTCACTACTAGAGCCAGAGGTATCAGAGAAGGTAACCTGTTTTCTCCCACCTCTGTTATATATTTGTCTATTGAACGGTTTTTCCCAAGCCATATCATTCCTTTGTTGGAAATAGTTCTCTCTAAGGAAAGGATAAACCTTTTCCTGAGAGAAACGCTCCATATCCTTTCTTAGTTTATTGGTTTTTTTGTTTAATAGGTAATCTCTATATCCTTCCACGTCTTTGTTTATTTCATCCAACTTTTTTTTGGCTTCATCTAGTGCTGAGCAGTTGTTAAGTTCAGCCTCCAATTTATCAATTGCTTCTTTTTCAATAATGATCAGTTCCTGGGCCGTCTCAATAATTAAGAGCATCCAATCACGGCTGCATCTGTTGGATATCATGGCCCAAGTTTCTAGAAATTTTTTGTTTTCTATAAATAGCCCAGGTTCATTACGAACCTGTAGCCCAATTGGGATTGTGCCTGATTTGACATATTCTATTAAAAATTCGGCATGAGCCTCTGTGCGTATTAATTTCTTTTTTAGATTGAGTAGCTTACCCCAATTATCGCCTCTGCCTGATATGACAGTGATCTTATTGCCATTTTTCGTATTAATGATTCTATTTAATTGATCATCACTGAAACCAAAAGTCCTAAAGTGGTCCATGAGGAAGCTAACGGTCTCACTAGGACTCGTCAACAAAGAGGGAATATACCCAGCAGCAACTCTCCAGCACAACAGGCTGTACCAAGTATTTCAAAAAACGGGAGAGGGACCCCTATGACAGAGGAGAGGGGCACCAGATAAGACCTTAGTCAGGAAAAGACCTCCTTGTCAACAACACATTCAAACCAACGCACCTTTCGTACCAAGGGGACGAGGATGGACAGCAGCAGCATAAAGCACAAATAAGAAGAAATAAATCAGACAAATTTATTAAGCATAATAAAAACAATATACAGATACAAATGATGTACAAAGTCAGATAGTTAATAATGCAACAAAGACAATTTCATCGTATCAATATATAGATATTAAAAAACAGTCAATCTGATCGAAAATAAGAGAGACCTATACAGTAATGCACAACACAACATAAAATTGGGAACAACATACAAGGAAAAAATTGTAATTATAATCCTATTGACATAAGGAAATCACCAAATCAAGAAGTTTATCAATTGTGACCCAAATAAATGTCCTTTTCGAATATATGTCACACAAACCAATATTTATAGATTTTGAGTGGTTTCCTTTTTAAAAGCATCGACGCGTTTCGGTGGGCCAAGATTCACAGCCAGCACCTTCTTCAGGAAAAGTACAATACAGTCCCAATAGTTAAAATCCTATAGAGATACAAAAAAACAATATATAGTCCCAATAATTGGAGTCCTATAGAAGAACATAACACAAAAGCAATTTTTATCAACATGTTATATCTCTTCAAATGATTATCAGGGTTATTTCTTCTTACTTAATAAAAATGCAAACTGTCCACAAGCATCCTCCTTACCTCATCCATCACATCATCCTGTCCAAACAGCAATCAGACTACATTCATGTCACACCAAAAGGGGGATATTGGTGAAATATCACTTCAACTGAAGGATATTGAACACTCTGGTGTGTCCAATAGACCAATGAAAAGGCTACACCATGAAGGTAATGGTGAAATTAATAATACCTTATTAAGGGGCGCACTGCTATAGTCTATGCGTACCCATTATGAAGCAAATAGTCCCCCATATTATAGCGAACCCTGGAATTGCACTCATTGTGTCATGTTATATTTCCCAGATATTATATGAAAAGGGACTTACATGAGACTTTTAGTAAGCAATGTCCATAAGGATCCTGCCACCAGTTCTGTATATTCACTTATATGTATATTCTTCGAAAATTCTTTGGTTACAAACACCCTATTTAGAAAAAGAAATTCAAATACCAGACTACTTAGTTTAGTGCTAGGCTATAAAAGATGTCAAGTTTATTTAGTCTGGAAAATAAATATTTATTATGTATACCTTGTGTTTGATCAAATCCGGGTCTCAATGGACCAAAGGACAACGTTTCTTGCCTGACTCACAGATATGACACAGTCTGTATCTATTTAAAACAGGGTTTTTCATGAGATCCAAAGAAAATATATAGATCTGGTTTAAACTCTATTCTCAGTAACCACATATCGCAAGGATTTATGTTATTACATCAATCATAAGTGCCTAGATAAAAAAGAAACTCACTCAAATAAATTGAGAAAGGCTAATTTGTAATTGGCGCCGCTGTATGGGACATATTAATGCGTGCCTCTCACTGAGGCTGTGCGGGCCGAAAGCGACTCCGGACCTAACGGTTAATAAGGACCAACCTATAGTAAGTCACAAGCCCCAAATATAGGGACAGCCATATTAACCTCATGTACACCCTCTCAAAGTTTCATTACATATGACCATAGCGATCTCTGTATGCACATAGGGGCTCCTGTGTAGTCATTAAACAGACCGAAATTTATCCCCTATACTCCAGAGAGGACACCTAAGTATGCGGATGAATGAAAAGAAAATAACCCGACAAAACTACGTGCCATAAATCCTAAAGCCGACCTAAAGCTAGCTACGACCGAGCAACACGGCCCGATCGTCATTTAACAAGATTTCCTCAGGTTCACAAAAAGAAAAGAGAACAACAGAATGTGCAATTTGGACAAAATACCTTAAATGCTGTCTCAATGGTTAGTCACCGTGCCTTCATCTGATATGCATAAACGGATATATTGTATCCGGAAATGGTGCCGAAGAAGCACTGTGGAAAAAATATTCTAATCAGCCCAAGTGCTTAGAAAATAATCGAGCAAACCACCAGCCCATCGCCTTTTGTGCTAAAAACTTACCTCAATATCGGCTTGCTTTGGTGTACGTGGCACGGTCTTCCTCGTCGGGTAAGTATGGGATGTAGACAACGCAGAATTTAAATACCGGGCATTTAATTGCACCGCTAGTCGGAAGTAGATACATCTCTTCCGGGGTATACGTGCCTAGCTTCAGGTCCCATATGTTTTGCCAAAGAAAGAATGCGCCATCTTGGAGAGGAGAATTTCATATGACGGACAGCTAGCATACATGTCACAATTGCTAGCATCAAGCACAGTATGACAGATTAGACCCGAGAAGGATATAATGATGTTTATCGACCTACGGAGACAAACACACCAATTCAAGACTGGTTAACAAAGTAATTTCGGCCGAGTATCAATCGACCCCTATACCGTCAAATCCATCCTGGCAAAGTACACAGTATGGATGAGACTATGCATGCTTAATCTCGGCAGGCAATACGATCACCAATACTGCTATTGAATCATCATGATGGTCACCGCAATGAGGGTAGAACACCCTCACGTAATAACTAATACATCCCAACCGGCCGTTCAATGATTAAGAGCGCCATATTGGAAAGGTACAGCAAATACACACACTTCCTGTAAAATATAGGGAAACAAAGTATATACTAGCGATAGACTATGCCGAACAAATGATAATAGAAGTTGTAAAAACATGCCTGGGATCAGCCGGGTTTTGGTTTCCTGTTGGCGTTGTTGTTCTGCTGAGGCTCGACTGGAAGAAAGTCAGCCAGCGCCTCCGGAAGGCACTCCGAATTTTGATATGTATGTGAAGCATGGCCTTGGCCCTATTATGTTTAGTACGCTATTGCACAAATATACGAGGGACAATGGCAAGTTGCAGTGGCAGTTGACGGGCACTTTTGATGAACAAAAAACATTTATTTATTTATTTACAGGAGAAGTTGTTTGCCAGAAGAAGTAGACCGTCTAAGTTTGATTCCCTCAGAACGTGACAAAAGGAGGCTAAACAGAGGCGAATGTAAGCAGAGAAAGAGGCCTTGAAGGGGAGAATGCAAACATTGACTCAGAAAACTGTAGCATATGATAGGGAGAAACAAGAAATAGGGATTGAACGTGAAGATAGGAGATTCTGATTACAAATTGATAAATCTTATGTGGCCCAAGAAGAAAATGCTACATTTAAGGAACAATTGTTAGTTACTCGACCTCCACCTCCGTATGCCCCGCAGACAGGGCCCAAAATGCTATGGCCTTCCAGGGTCGCTCTGATCAGAACTATTTTTACGATGCTCGGGGTGGACAGTATTATCATGATGATTATGATACAGATGCGGTGACACGGATGTCTTATATCTAGGCCAGCCAGGGACAGAGTGAGAGACCAGTTCCGATATCTGTTGATCAATGTGGTCTGTACGTCAGTGCGGATGGGCATGGTTCGACTAAGGAGTTCTTGGTAGATACAGGTGCAACAAACAGTTCTATTTCTGGTTCTTTGGTCACGGGGTGACTCTGTTTGGCCTAATAATCTTTGGTAGGTTTTTCTGGTGTACCGGTTGTGAGCCCCATTTCAAAACCCCTTGTGCTGACTATTGGTCCCTTTACTGTGGATTCGCTATTTCTTATTGAGGTCTAATTTCGGAGAAAATTTGATGGGTTTGGACTTGTTGAAGGAATTGCATGCCACAATTTACTGCTCCCCGGAAGGTGTCACATGACAATGGGTCCGAATGTTGTGCGTGCTACACAGTGTCCATCCAAAGATGCGCCTCTTCCTGTGAAGTTTAAAGATGTGCCACCCACACTGTAGGCAACGGGTGACACACATGTGGGTCTGTTGCAGATATCGCCTGTTTTGATACGTGTCAAGGAAGGTGCTATTTTACCCCATATCTCTCAGTATAAAATACCACATGCAGGTGAGCGTGCTTTGTTGCAAATTGTGTGGGATTTGATTGAGGTAGGAGTGGTTGAGGAGACAACTGCTAATGTTTGGAAAATCCCTATTCTTCTCTTTCTCAAAATTACTACTTCTGGTTTCTGTGATGATCATGCAGACGTTTATCGCTTTGTGATGATTGACTTGCGTGAAGTTAACAAGATAGTGATTCCCCAGTTTCCGATGGTCTCTGACATTATGACTCTTTTGATAATGATTCCTTATTCTGCTAAATTCTTTTCTGTCAGTGACTTGAAAAACACATTCTTCAGTATTGCCATTCATCCTGCGAGCAGATATCTGTTCGGGTTCACCCTAGCTGGTAGAAGCTTTAGATTATGTTGCGCTACTCAAGGCTATACAGAGAGTCTGAGTATCTATTTGTTGCAAAGTCATCCTGTGCCCTGGGCACCCCCTAACTTTTTTCTGACTGGTACTGGTAGTGACTGACTCTGACTGACCCTGGGCTCTGCCTAACCAGGCCCAGGGCCAGTGCTACGCTGAAAACACTTAGAATACAGTGAAAACACCTACATACGCTCTTCCCTCATAGGCCCAGCTACCCGGTTCTTCTGTCTCCGCTGTTTCTGCTCCTGTTACTGTTGATCAGACTGCCTTGGCCACAGCACCTCCTGTCCTTTCCTTGCCCCTAGCTGTCTGTGGCAATTATGACTGTTAGTACTCCTGCAATACCTATTGCTTCGGCACCTCTTTCGCCAGCTCTTACACCCGTGGCACAACCAGCAGGGGCGTTAGTGTCTACTGCCCCTGTCGTCACTCCCACCATGTTCTTCCAGTCCTCAACATTGCAGAGTAGTGGGATACCAGTATGTGGATTTGAGGATAGAGACTGGATGAAATTTAAAGAGCGTATGGGGCAGACGTTAGTCCGATCTGATATGGGAGATGAAGAGAAAAAGTGGTGGCTAATCAGGCTGCGCAGTGGGCCCGACACCCCATTTCTAGTGTGGAAGATGTGTAGAGTGTGATGAAAGAGTATGAGCCTTTTTTACAGCAGCATGCCCTTAAGCATATGTCGGCTACTTTGATCGCTCTATGAAGTAGTGTTTCAATGGTGCAGCACTGCAGATTATAAACAATATTAGGGATCATGTGTATGTTACTGAAATGAAGCCTGCTCATGTCTTTGGTACTGTTGTGATGTTGGTTGCTTATCGGGAAAGGCGGCTTGAGAAGAGCCCTAACCCGGAATCCCAGTTTCCGATGTGGGAAGTTCATCTTATCTACTATCCAGAGATACCAGAGCTAAGGGATCAGCATGATCATGTTACTAGGCCAAGGGTGGAGACCCGTTTCTAAGAACAATGGGTTTATATTCCGTAGAAAAGGAGTGAAATTTCGTCTCTTAAGACCCTAGGAAAAATCCTACCGCTTTTGATAAGGAATTGACTGAAGCGGCCTCTTCAATATTGCTGACACTTGCGGATATTGAAATGTTTTTTGGTTAACTAGTTCTGGTCGATATTTGGAGACAAGTACACACACAGGATCACGTTGCGGAATTGGGTGGTATCTGGGACCAAATTAAAGCATGGGAACAGGAATGGAAGCCAGGTGATAAGCCTAGAGCTGAGATACTTGCTTCGCCCGGCCGCATCATCACGTATATGCATTCTTTTATTCCTCCGAGAAAGTTTGATTGGGACAAGTTATCGGCTTGTCGTCAGAAGAAAGATGAAAGTGTGTGTGATTTTTTCACTCTGTTCGAAAGTGTGTTTCTAGGTAATAGTGGACATATTTTGAATATGGCCCAGTGCTATGAGCACAGGGAAAATGAGGATAAGGAGAGGTCAGAGAAGAAGCACAAGGATTTGAAGACAAAGGTTTTGTTGCACCAGGCTTCTAGGGGGAATGGTAGAGGACGTGGTGGTTTGGCCCGAAATCTTCCACGCACTAGCAGGCCCACAAATACCGCACCTTTAGGGGTGAATCAGTGTGCGTACTGTAAAGAGGAGGGACACTGGCGCAGCGAGTGTCCGGTGCTTTTGCAGAAGGTGGCGGTCCCCAGAGGACGAGGTTCTCGTGGACGAGGTCGTGGAGCTGGTGGCCAAGACAGAGCCCAAAATGCTATGGCCTTCCAGGGTCGCTCTGATCAGAACTATTTTTCGATGCTCGGGGTGGACAGTATTATCATGATGATTATGATACGGATGAGGTGACACGGATGTCTTATATCTAGGACAGCCAGGGACAGAGTGAGAGACCAGTTCCGATATCTGTTGATCAACGTGGTCCGTACGTCAGTGCGGATGGGAAAATCCCTATTCTTCTCTTTCTCAAAATTACTCCTTCTGGTTTCTGTGATGATCATGCAGATGTTTATCGCTTTGTGATGATTGACTTGCGTGAAGTTAACAAGATAATGATTCCCCAGTTTCCGATGGTCTCTGACATTATGACTCTTTTGATAATGATTCCTTATTCTGCTAAATTCTTTTCTGTCATTGACTTGAAAAACACATTCTTCAGTATTGCCATTCATCCTGCGAGCAGATATCTGTTCGGGTTCACCCTAGCTGGTAGAAGGTTTAGATTCTGTTGCGCTACTCAAGGCTATACAGAGAGTCTGAGTCATCCTGTGCCCTGGGCACCCCCTAACTTTTTGCTGACTAGTACTGGTAGTGACTGACCCTGACTGACCCTGGGCTCTGCCTAACCAGGCCCAGGGCCAATGCTATGCTGAAAACACTTAGAATACAGTGAAAACACCTACATAGACTAGGGTACACTATGGCATGGGGTACCCCTGTGATTGGCATGACCTACCCTATCAGACCCCATTAATAATAGGGCAGGGGGAGTAAAACTACCTATCAGTCCCTAGTATAAATAGGGCATGGCAGTTTAGAGGCCAGCAGACCTTTCTGCAATTGCATGTGTGCACTGCTGAAGCCTGATGTATTTTTAAAAGTGGCTCTGCGTGGCAGGACTACTTTTAAAAAGTAAATTGTGCCTTTTGTGTTTGGGGCACTTATAAATGGATAACCTACAATGTTTTTGCATATTAGGAACCCACAGGGTCTCCTCTAGGTGCCCTAGGGGTGGCGTTCAGGTATTTATAAGGTGGACCCTTATAAAATGAGTTTTATATGCCCTGAGTTAAGTGAAATTTCACATTTCACTCCCCACATTGTGAATTAGTGCTGCCCAAATTCGACTTTGATGCTAGGAGCACTGTGGAGGGAGGATCTGCAATATTTTTACATATTCAGAACCCCTTAAGTCTCACCTAGGTGTGCCTGAGGTGGGGGTCCTGTAGATATATGTTGCGCACTTATATAAAATATGTTTTTATAAGCCCTGGTGCTGGAAAAATGGCCCACGTCAGTTTTTCCATTGCAAATCCCCTGCCACTTTGGTTAACGTGGCAAGAAGTTATTAACTAATGACTCCTAATAGGAGAATGACAGAACTTCCATTCAAAGACTTCCCAGAATGCTAGTGATAAATCCAATAATATGATATTGTTGAATTTCTCCTAAAATGTACAAACAAGAAGTTATAAGAGGTCCAGATTCAGCCTTCCAGTGGTCTGTCCTGATTGGTCAGAGTTAAGTGGGTGAGCCTGGTTGCTTTGAACAGGTGATAAAGAGCCCCTAGGGTTAACCAGCTCTGCTGGGAGGGAAGTGTGCTGCTAAACATGAATGCCAGAGTAGGGGGCAGGAGTCGTAAATCATGGTCTTCAAAGGGAAGGGGACAGCCTCAGTGTCATTTACGACTACTCTTTTGACCCAAGGCCAGAGTCAGGATTAAGGGAAGAATGAGCAGATGCAAGGAGGAGAGTCTGAGGAAAGTAGCCATCCTAGGGATGTGTTTAGCCAGCTCTTACTCCCTGCTGGAAAATCAGCCATTATGAATTTGGAGGATTTGGTGCACTCCGGGACAAAATATGCCACACTCTATAGGGTGTGGTCATACAATTGGGGAGTTACCCTGCTCTCTTTGGTCAGGAGTGACCTCCTGCTTGACCCAGAGAACTTGGGATAAGTATCTGAGAGGGGCAGAGTCTCTCAGATCTGCTGCTTGAAACTTAACTGGGCGTTTCCAGCAGCTGCAGTGTGCGCTCTCATTTGCGATCTCTGCAGTGGCTCCTGGCGGAGGCTCGAATAAAATTTTAAAATGTATATATTGCCCACAGAGCTCTCCATGGTCTGGGACCCATCTACTTGCAGAAGAGGTTCGCTTTTTACATTCCGGTGAGACAGTTGCGTTCTTCCTCCAAACTTTTGGCGCAGACCCCTCGGTTTAACCGCCAAAGGCTTGGCGGGAGCTCTTTTGCCTGGATAGCTGCGCTGGCATGGAATGCATTGCCATTGGCTTTGCTCGGCATCAAAGATTCTGCGATTTTTAAGAAAAAGTTGAAAAACTTTCTCTTTTACCTCTGCCTTCTGACCCCTTTTCTGGTTCGCGCCGGGACACTCCTTGGAGTATCTATGCGCGTTACAAGTTCATATAACATAACATAACATAACATTAAGAGAATCAGAAGGGTCTGCGCTGAAGATTTTGATGTGCATTTCCAAAGGGCAGGACTCTGAGATTGCGCCTTTTTTGCACCATTTGAAACAACAGCCCTGTGGATCAAACCTCCTTCAAAAGGACTAAAGAGTGGACTCCCTGCACGCTACAGGTTAACAGACCTCACCTGGACATCACCACAAATAATCCCTAGCCTGGAGTACTACCAGTGGATTTTAAAGGGTTTTGATCAAGTGGATTGTGGAATTGAAGTCTCACACTTTAAAGGATCCTCTTGGAGATTCCAGAACCTTGGATTGTGTGTTGAATGCTTTGGGACCCGCAAGAAGAACTTCAGGAAGGTGTTCTAACTGGACCCAGCCTGCTGGAGAAGGCAGCACAACAGTGGTGATAAATTCTCCAGAACAATTGCTAAAGGTGTGTCCCTGTCAGAGCAAACTAAATGACTAAAAGGAGCACTGTCGGTTTCTAAGCACTAGAAAGTTATTCATCTTTAAAAATGCATATCTCCGGTTCCCTACAGTGGATTTTTTTGTGTTTTGGTGTCATTCAAACAATAAGAATATTTCCTATTTTATAAATTGGTGTTGGATTTTTATTTTGTGTTGTGTCTTAAGTATTTACTGGATTGGTGTTTTTAAATGCTTTACATGCCTACTTTGAAGTTAAGCCTGCCTGCTCGCAGCCACGTTACCAAGGGTTGAGCATAGGAATCATTTTCTAAGACCTATTCTGAGCCCAATACTGTGTTAGTGGCCTTATTGCCAGTGGCAGACCTACATTTGCCCCTACCAATAATCCAATTTCCAACACCATAGTCAGGCATTGAAAGGTCAGCGGATTCCCTGTCGCTTCCCACAGCTGTTGTATTGCTCCAATATGTCGACGACCTGCTCATCGCCTCAGATACAGAACAAGGTTGCAGAGACAGTACGGGTTAAATTGGAACTACATTTAGCTCAACATGGCCATAAAGTATCCCTTTCCAAATTTCAGTTTTGTCAACAGGTGGTCACTTACTTAGGTGACCTACTGTCGAAGAAGGGTAGGAGATTGACCCCTGAGCGCATCAGTACCATTGCTAAAATGCCTATTCCGCAAACTCAGAAAGATGTGCGCTCTTTCATAGGTATCACTTCCTATTCCAGGATACCTGGCTATTTACTGCTTATTAAGCTCATGGGTGCGTTAACACTAAAAGATGTGCATGAACCCCTGCCTTGGATGCCTTAGTGTCAACAGTCTTTTGAGCAAATAAAAACTGCGCTTTGCTAGGCTCCACTGCTTGGTACCCCTAACTATGCTAAATGCTTTGTATTGTATGTCCATGAGGTGGGTGGTTGTGCACTTTCTAATTTAACACAAAAAATTAGGGATAAGCAATAACCGTGTGCTTATTTCTCTGCTGTGCTTGACCCTATTGCACAAGCCCTCCCAAATGGTCTAAGAGCGGTTCCGGCTGTGGCTGTCTCAATAAGACAATTGGCTGGACTCGTTCTTGATACTGACATCACAGTTGTGGTACCCCTTGCTGTGGATACACTTTTGAATAAAACAAGGACAAAGCACCTCACCAGTGCATTTCTGACAGGTTACGAGCTAACGCTCTTTGCGAAGCACATTACGATCAATTGCTGTGCCACTCTGAACCCAGCCACGTTACTACACCTCCCTTCTGAGAATGAGGAGATTGATATACATGATTGTGTCTTCCAGATGGAAGAAGAGACGAAAGGACCGGTAGACCTGACTGATGTTCCCTTATTTGACCCTCAGAGGGAACTATATGTCGATGGCTCTTGCTTTAAGTTACCAGATGGCACTACAACTGCTGCGTACACCATTACTACACTGCGTACAGTAGTTGAGACCTCACAAGTTCCCTATCAGTCGGCCCAAGCTGCAGAGCTCGTTGCCCTTATTCGAGCCTGTGAATTGAGTGAGAGACTAGTTGTCAATATCTATACTGACAGTCAGTACGCCTTTGGAGTCACCCATAACTTTGGGAGGCTCTGGGCAGAGAGAGGGTTTCTTACTTCCAATGGAACAAGAATTCAGCATGGTCCTTTTATATATAGGCTTCTGTCTGCTCTGACACTCCCTAATGTTTGTAGCAGGTCCCGCTAGGTGGGTGCCCGAGGTCACTATGTTTGAGGGTACACTAGAGAATGGGAAGGAAATTCAGAGTGAGGCTACAGTGGAAGAATTAGCAGTGTGGCAAGAAGGTATAGCACAATTGAACGATGAGGGATGTTGGATTAACAAGTCAGGGAAGCAAAGATGGATGTTGCCAGATGCATATGTTCTTCCTATAGTCACGATCGCCCATGGCCCAGCTCATATCAGTGCTAAGGGTATTTGCAAGTTCTCAGACCCTGTATGGCAAAATTACAGCATTTCGAAGACAGCTGCACATTTAGTAAAGTACTGCATTGTGTGCATGATGCACAAACCTCGCAAGGGTACCCCTACACCACCCGGCAATTTTGCACCTCCCACTTTCCATTTTGAGGTCCTTCAAATGGACTACATTGGGATGGACAGGATCAATAATTTGAAGTATTTGTTGGTGGTTGTTTGTGCATTCAGTAAATGGGTTGAGGTTTACCCTACTAAAGAAAATACAGCCATTCTGACTGCAAAGATACTCCTAAAGGAGTTCTTTCCTCGCTTCGGCTTGCCCTGTTTGATCTGGAGTAATAACGGAAGTCACTTTAATGCCAAGGTTATCCAGTTAGTTTGCGACGGTATGCACATAAAGCAGACATTTCATGCTGCGAATAACCCCCAGTCAGGAGGTTTGGTTGAGAAGTACAATGGTACTCTCAAACTGAAATTGGCAAAGATTCAGGAGACTCCTGGGTAACAGTGGCCAGATGCTTTACCATTAGCTCTTTTATCAACGAGAACTAAAGCACATTCTAGGACAGGATTGTCACCCTACGAGGTCGTGTTTGGACACCCGGCAAATGTCTGGGGCATTCCACGCAGGTTTTCAGAAATGTAGTACCCTTTATTGACAGACTACCTGTACAAATTAACTGGTTGTTTGCATTCTATTTACGAACAGATTTGTGAGTTACACCCACCCGAACCAGAGGGCCCGTCACAACATCCAGCCTGGGGAATGGATTCTGCTGCAAAATGTTCAGCGGAAGAAGAGCTTGGAGCCCCGGTGGAAGGGGCCCAGGCAAGTCCTCCTTGCAACTCGGACTGCTGTGAAAGTCACCGGCCAAAAGAATTGGATTGATTCCAGCCATTGCTGCAGGATACCCTTACCCTTACCTTATGATCAATGGGTGAGGGACTGCATTGGGGACGGTGAGGGTGAGAAAGTGCCCCAGTTCATCCCTTTTGGTGACGCAAAGCTTACATGGACCCAAACGGATGAAGAGAATGATGACGTGCTAAATGCAGCGGTCCATACGTAGATCCGAACCATGAAGGAACCATTATTTGTTGACTCCGCTGTGCCTGGAGCCACCAGGTACAAGTCAGGGATGGACTGTGCAAGAGCGCCAACGTCGATGAACAATCGGAGCCTGTACCAGTGAGGCTCAGATGGACACTGGGAACAATTGCCTTTGCTATCAGTTTTTTTGCATTCCTTTTCTTGCTTCATAATGCATCCGTTTGCTCGACCTATTGAAGAGGAGGAGCAGCCATTTGCCTCGACTAGCGCAGGGCTGGTCCACAAAGAGTAAAATAGTTTTCATATTGATAGTTGTCATTGCGTTAATAACAGTACTTGGAATAGCTTGGTTTCTGGAGGAAAAGTATCCTGTACATTCATTGGTTGGTACAACGCCCACTTCCCCTGAGCATATGTTTGTAACTTTAGCCCCTCGCAAAGGGGAGCATAGAAAGACTTACACAGACAATATATTTATACAGATGTTGCATCAAGCCCATGATGTGTCCAATACAACTAATTGTTGGGTTTGTGGATTGCTTCCCTCAGTTACTCACTAGAGTGATAATTTGTTGTCCATGCCATTGTCATATATTGGTAGCTGTGAAGGTTGGTTGAATTGCTTGTTATGGTGCATTACCATTTCCAACTCTTTACTCAGGTTATGGCATATGCTGACTTTTGCACTGTGGTAAAGTATATAAGTTTTCATCACAGATTTACTCCCATAGGAAAGGAGGGAAATGTTACCTCCGATATATTGTCACCAAAATCCTGTATGAGAATCTATGATAAAATGAAGAACGAAACATGGCTTAGGATGGAAATGGCTGGTTTCCAAAGGTTCAACACCTCTGAATAGTTCCAATCTTTCCAAGATCGTAATGTTACTATGGGCAAACCGATGCCAGTGTCCGTGGTCAACACACAGCTAGTTTCTGTGTCCAGGGGACAGGGGAGGTAAACGTGGGGGAAAGTAGATGCAATTTCACCTACAGACTGAGCATGATTAATAGTCCACCCTTAATACTACCCCAGAGCGTCTGTGGAACCCAAGCTCACGTCTGGCATCCGAGGGGGTGGTCTGGCAGATGTTACCTCTCTTTCCTTCTTCCACCTGTGTATGTTGCCCTCTCCAATTACCATAAAGATCATCGGCTGCAACGTGGGAGTGTGAACTTGCCCCGAGTCAAAAGAGTTGTTGACACTGAGGATATAGAACAGACAGATTCCACCTGGCAATAGTTTGTCAATGCTGTAAGGGGTCTTTTACCTTTCTGGGGCCCCATAGCTAATAGACTTAAGCTTCGTTGGCTAACTAGAGTTGTTGAAGGGCTTATTAATACAACAGCTGGGTTATTGACAAACATCACTGCTGAGCTCCAGGCTACAAGATTAATTACCTTACAGAACAGGATGGTGTTAGACGTAATCCTCGCTGATCGGGGAGGGGCCTGTTGCATCATTGGCAGCAGCTGTTGCATTTACATACCCTACCATGCCCCCAGTGTGTCTACAGCCATACAAAAATTGCACAGACTTGCGTCAGACATACACCAAGAGACAGGTACTTGGACACTATTCGGGTGGTTCTGGAATATGCTAACAACATGGGGTTGGAAGATCCTTATCTTTTTGTTTGTAGTCACCGGTATCATCTTTACATGTTGCCTTTGCATACACTGTCTCCCGGCTTGTTGCACCTATTGTGTAAGTGCTCTGACACCTAAACGATAAAAATATCCATTCATGATACTAATGCTGCGATCATGTTGCAAAACATATTGATGAAATTATGCAAATCGATGAGGGTAAGTTTGAATACTGAGTATGTGCGCAACAGCTTATAGTGATGGTTCTTAACCTAGTAATACGTTATCTGCTTCTAGATAGTAACATAAAAGGTGTTAGCGAACGCTAAAAGGAGGGTCTGATGGAATAAAAATGTTTTGGCTGCGCTTTTTATGTATGGTACCTATTAGATTACCGTTCGCTGCATCATTTTACGTATAGCCGGCATGTTGAGCCATGATTGAAACTAATTTTCCTCTCTGTCTCTACTGAAAGCAGCTGTGGTAGTTTTTGTTTCTTCAAGGTTCGGCCTTGCTGTAGTAATGAATACACTGTTCTTATTAGCGCCTACCTTTCCCACTAGATAGAGGCTTGCTCCAACCTTTAGAGTGGCGGGGACAGGCAGGACAACCTCAAATAGCGTGTGCCCGGTCTCAGGATCGAAACTCATCCTTCTGTATCTTCTTTGTCTAGCTGCCTCTTACTGAAAATTTCCAGTCAGGGCGTGTCTTCATTGGTTCTGAGTTGTACATAATGTATCACCATGTTTGCTGAAGTCAGTCCCTCTGCAGCAATCCCAGGAGGCTGGTCTGACTGGACTCCGCTCGAGTGTACCTGAATAAATATACTTGGTTTGTATTCTCTACTGTCTGACCGACTCTTGATTTGTATGGAAGGCTGAGAGGTGGTCACGAGTGACCCGGGTAGCCCTAATCGGGTCACTTTCTTCAAAAGTTACGTCTGCCATTTTGTGAATCAGGGCTGGGTTCCCATGGGGGGAAATAAAATCTAAAAAGGATATAGGGGGTCAGGATAGAGGTAGCCTGACCCTATTGGACTGATGGAGGGGTTTGTGAATAACCCCTAATGGGGAAGAAATTACTCAAAATATTTTTGGGGGGATTCACTGCGGCACTCAGTGTGGACCTCCATGGCAGATCTGTAGATCCAGACCCCATTTTAAAAATACATATACCCACTCACAGAACCACTCATGTACTCTCTCACACATCTACACAACTGCTTATGCACCTACTCACACATCCATACACCCACTCACACACCCCTGCAGTCATTCCCACATCTACTCACTGATCCAGAGAACCACTCACACACCCACTCATTGGCCACTCACACACTCTCTCACACACCTCCACACACCCACACACCTACTCACACATCCATACCGTCACTCACACATCCACTCAAAAATCCAGAGAACCACTCTCACACCCATTCACAGGCCTGTATAGGCACTCATACACCTACTCACACAGCCACATATAAACCAATGAAGCTGCTATCACACCCCTCACAGACCCTCACACCCACTCACATACCTAATAACACAGCCACTCACACACAACTCAGAGACACACACTGCCAGTTACACACCCACACACCACACACGTAGATGCCTATTTATGTACCCATGCAACCACCCACACACCCTGTTACACACTCACACATCTTCCCAGAGACCCAAAAACCCACTCACACACCCTCTCATGGACTCAGAAACCACTCACACACTCACTACCACACCCATAGACACTCACACACCCAGTTACACATCAATAAAGCGTCTCACATATCCATTCAGTCACTGATACATTCACTCAGAGTTCCAGAGAACCACTCACACACCCACTCAAAGACCCAGAAAAACACTCAAATATCCATTTGCACACTCATACAGCCACTCACACACCTACTCACATACCCATTCAGTCACTGAAACATCCACTCAGAGACCCAGAGAACCACTCATACACCCACTCACTGACCCACACATGCACTCATGCACCCACTCACACACCCACTTATATACCCACACACCCACTCATTCACCCACTCACACACCCATAAAGCCACTCACACACCCACTCAGAGACCCAGAAAACCACTCAGACACCCATACAGCCACTCACACACCCATTTACATACTCATACAGCAACTCACACACCCACTTACAGAACCAAATTACCACTCATACATCTACTCACAAACTCACACAGGCACTCACACACCCACTCAGACACTCAGACATGCACATACACACTCATAAAGCTAGTGACACTCCCTCACGGACCCACCTAGCCATTTACAAACTCTGTGGCCTGTGGGTTGGCAGCCTTTCGGGGATTTTGGTTGCAAGCCCTGCAACCATCCCACTACCGTGCACAGCCTTTGGCTGTGCTCAGCCTTGGTTGGGTTAAAGCATGGTAATTAAATATTACTTTACAGTATGAAAAACCTAGAAATTCACTGAAAAAAACAAACATTACAGGGTGTTATAGTTAGGAAATAGAAACTATGTGCCAGATGTACATAGGTTTGGGTGTCGGCTACCTAATAGCAAATAATTACAATTCTCTATTTGGTAATTACAAACAGCTATGTACAACATTATCAATACCCAGTGGGTTGCAAATAGAACTAGCTCATTAATATTTATGAAGTAGGACTTGGCTTGCAACACATTGGAAAACGCAAAATTCACAGGGATGGTAGCATGCTTGGGTCAGCAGATCACCATGTCTGTGATTGCTTTTAAATAAAGCAATTTTGGGGTTTGAAATGCAGGCCTTTTCTTTCACATTCTTTTTTAGAGTACAAAAAAAGGTTTTCACCAACATTCACAAGAAGGAAGGGGTCCCTGGGGGACCAGCTCCCATTTGCGAATGGATTATCACCAGCTCAGAGTTGGTGGTAACATGCAAATGTTTTGCAACCGCATTTCATTCCCAAAAGATTCACACATACCACTGCGAGTTGCTTCTAGGAAGGGACACCCGAAACACACCCCTTCCTAATACAGAATCGCAAACCCAATTTACTGTTTTGAAACAGGTTACTGAATAGCAAATTGGGCCTTTGTACATAAAAAAGTTTTTTTTGCGGTCGCAAACAGTCCAATTCTGTGAATCGGGCCATTAGCGGCCTCAAAAACGCTTCATACATCTGGCCCCATAGCTCGTGCCGTTAAGTAACTATAATTTGCGCCCTCATCATGCACTGCAAATTAACCCACATATTACTTCAGTCATGACATCTTCTATGTCGTCATTGATAATATCACTGTAACATTTGCATACAATTATTGATGAGAAAACTGTGCATGGCGTGGGTGTGAGTTATAGTTACTTTAGGACACAAGTTATAGTTTCTTGAGATAACTGTAACTATATCTGCTGAATTTCTATGGTTTCTATGTATATATAGATAAATAGATAGATAGATAGATAGATAGATAGATAGATAGATAGATAGATAGATAGATAGATAGATAGATAGATAGATAGATAGATAGATAGATAGATAGATAGATAGATAGATAGATAGATAGATAGATAGATAGATAGATAGATAGATAGATAGATAGATAGATAGATAGATAGATAGATAGTTAGATAGATAGACAACACCTTTCAGGTTTAAAGTGTTGCTTACATTATGCAAAAAATAAAGTTTAGTGAGAGTAGCTCCTTTATATGGCGCACCCAACAACACTACTGACACTAAGAATCTGCTCACCTCAAATGTCTGTTTTTTCTAACAGATATTTTAAGCATTGTATTAGCACAGTGCCATCTATGCCGATAGCAACCTAAGTTCTAAGTGAAATACATACTTCTGCCTATCCCGACACTGCTATAGTTGAAAGGGTTTGTCCACCACTTCTGGCTGCCATAATTAAGGGGTTTAAACTCAGCAAAAAGGTCAAACCAATTCTGTCAATCAACGCTTACTTGAGCACACACAAAAGTAGTAAAAAACCCATGATTTCATCTTTCTTTTCAATGCTTATCGACCTAGTCTGCCTATTTTCCCGCCATGAGATTATAATAGCAGATGACTTTAACATATATAATTTAGGCAGTACAGCAGAATCCTACCACAACTATAGTGCTTACTCAGTGGGGGACCTACCAGTTTGGTTAAAAAACAATTAACTTACCTCCTTGCACTACAATCAACTCAGCAATAAAATTGCTAATATACCCATACCTTCATCTAGAGGCATTACTACACCAGATTACACCTTTGTAAGTGTGTCGCTATTGGCCAAATGTAAATCCTATGCTGTAATGGAACACACAGAAAGGGATCATTATCCAGCCATAAAACAGTTGACCTGGAGTTCTGTAACACCTCCTTTAAGGAAACCACCAGATCCACAGTACAATTTACTGGTGCGTTTATTGAGAGATAACATTGAGCTCCAGTCAGGGAGAGAAGCCTGGGCCAACTGACAATCTCTGCAACGCCAACTGTGAACGTTCTGTCATAGGCAAGATTCCAGTGAGAATGTCACACATTCCCCTGTTATACTCTACACAAATATATGAGAAAACAATCAACACAAATATGACATAAATATAAATATGCACAAAGTAGTTAAATTGAACAAAGTATACATTTATAGTATCTATTATTAACATACTAAATGATATGTGTTAACCTTGTATTTCCATTGTCTATTCCTTATAATTTACTAAAGATTCTATATTTATCTTAACAAAGTGAATTAACTAAGATACCAAGCACTTGTGATAATTCTTATGCCATTTAGGTGGCTCTTTTTCACACTTTGATTCAAAATGCAACACCTCTCCTCAAAACCACAAAGAAAATGGCCCTCCAAGAGAGAATCAACATCAATGCACATAACAGCAAAGAGCTCTTCGCCATCCTCAAGGAGTTCATCAGGCCCAACAGCGAGACCACAGGCATCCCTCCCTCCCAAAACCTCTGCAACAATCTCAGCATCTTCTTCCACTACAAGATCAGGCACATCTATGACAGCTTCGGCCCCCAAGAACCTTCAACAATGCCCGTCACCACTGCATGCACCCTCGCCGCACCCCAACAGATTCTGCTCAACTGGACTGCGCTTACCACAGACGACACACTCAACACCATGAAGAGCATCGAGTACGGAGTACAATCGGACCCATGCTTGGGTCACATCTTCCACAGAGCAACCTTCTCCATCGCCACAGATCTTCGCCTCACCATCAACTGCTCCATCGAGACTACCACCTTCACCGATGTCTGGAAACACACCAAGATCAACCCCCTGCTGAAGAGGCCATCCGCCGACCGAACAGACCTCAAGAACTTCAGACCCATCTCCATGCTCCCATTCCCCGCCAAGGTCAATGAGAAGGCGATCAACACCCAACTCTCCAAGTTCATTGAAGAGAACCACATCCTGGACATCTCTCAATCTGGCTTCTGAAGTAACCACAGCACTTAGGTCACACTCCTCGCCGCAACTGATGACATCTGCTCCCTCCTTGACCAGGGTGAAACAGCAGCCCTCATCCTACTGGACGTCACGGCTGCATACAATACTATCTCCCACTGAACCCCAACCATGAGACTCCATGACGCTGGCATCTGCAACAAAGCCCTGGATCCACTCCTTCCTTACCTGCCGAACACAGCAAGTCAGACTACCTCAGTTCCTCTCAGAACCTACAGAGATCAGCTGTACCCCATGGCTCCTCCCTGAGCCCAACCCTCTTCAACATCTACATGGCCCCCTCATGGCCATCGTCAGAAACCATGGACTTAGCATCGTCTCCTATGCTGATGACACCCAGTTGATCCTCTCCCTCACCAATGAATCCACAGCCACCAAAATCAACTTTCACAGCGGGATGAAGGCCGTTGCCACCTGGATGAAAGACGGCTGCCTCAAGCTCAACTCGGACAAGACGGAAGTACTCACCCTTGGACCCACCTCCTCAGCCTGGTACAACTCCTGGTGGTCCACTGCACTGGAAACCCCTCCCACCCCCAGAGATCGCGCCCTCAATCTCTGTATCATAATGGACTCCTCGCTCGCAATCTGAACCACCAGATCAACACCATATCCTCATTCTGCTTTCACACACTATGCCTGCTCCAAAAGACATTCAGATGGATCCCCACAGAATCCAGGAAGACGGTCACCCACACACTTCTCATCAGCAGACTTGAGTATGGCAGCGCACTCTACGCTGGCGTCACCCATTAACAGCTCCGGAAACTAATGAACGTTCAAAACGCCGCAGCCAGACTGGTCCTTAACATTCCCTGGCGCAGCCACATAACACAATACCTCTGACAAGTACACTGGCTCCCATTCAATAATAGAATCACGTTCAATTTCCTCAAATATTCCTTCAAAGCTTTCCACGACACAGAATCAGCATATCTGTACCACTGTCTCTCATTCCACGTACCCGCCAGACAACTTCGCTCTGTCCAACTTGCCCTAGCTACAGTCCTACAGAACCACAAGACTAAAACCGGAGGAAGATCCTTCTCCTACCTCACTGATAAGACCTGGAACACGCTACCCCTTCACCTCAGGCAATCCCCATCGCTGACCCAATTCAGGATGGAGCGCAAGACCTGGCTCTTCGATTGAACCTCTACCCCAGACGGATCAGCAGCCCATTCGCCCCAGCGCCTTGGGACCCTCATGGGTGAATAGCCGTGCTTTACAAACTCCTGGTTGATTGGAATGCTGATCATCTTGTGACTTTCTTCCACCCATAGCGGCTGACAAACTAGGTCTGTCAAATATTATATCACCCTTGGGCCACAAATACCCTGACACCCTGACCACTTTACTCATGCACCGCACATTACCGTCCAACAATTCAACTACCTGATTCCCCCTCTGAGAATCTTTAAAGGATTTGAAAACTTGGATTCCCCAGTTTTTACAATCATTGCTTTCTTTACTCGAACCCACTCACGTACCTTCAGAGTTTTTGACACTTTGCTGAAATTAAAATTAGGTCTAGGTTCAGACATGGATCTCAATTTTGATTTTCCTTCAGCCCATCTGCTTTTCTTACATCTCTCCTACTTTTTTCCGCATCTATACTTTACAGCCAATGACCGCATCAGTTTCAGATTGCACACTGCTTCCCTTCCTCCCATTTCCTCAAATGGATATTTGTCCTCATTCAATCTAGGTGTGGTACTACATCTCCACAGTAAAGCCCTGATACATTGATAACAATTCCTTCTATTAGCTACAGCCAACTGCAAACCCTCTTTAAAACCTCTAATTCATCTTTCTACTTTGCCATTACTCTGTGGGCAGTAAACATACGTGCAAATAACTTCAATACCATGGCCTGTCAAACACACCTTCATTTCACTTGATGTCAATTGTACACCATTATCCGTTGCTAATTCCTTAGGAAAACTCTCTTGTTCAATAGCATCTTTCATGAACTGAATTACACACTTAGATGTGACCTGGTTTACAAATTTGACCTCTGGCCATTGTGAAAACTGATCAATAATGACTATGGCACATACGTGACTCTTGGCTAGACAAATGGCACAAATTATGTCTAAGAAAACTCTCTCCCATACCTTGCTTGGTCTTTACATGGGTACTTTTGTGTATTCAATTGTCTTCTGAGATTTGTCACTGGTGGCACATTCCATGCAGGATCTGACTGGCATCAACTGCTCTATCTACACTAGGCCACCAGAAATTACTTCTTGTTCTTCTTTTCAAGGAACTCATACCTGGATGTCCCTCATATCCATGTCTTTTGTTCACTGCTCTTGATCATAGTTAATTGATGCCGGCTGGCTTCCTTCCTATGCATTACGGCCCTTTACTCTACATGTGATCCCTGTTACTTTGTCTTGTGCTCAGCCCGGATGCTTGTTATAATACAAATTGGACACCCCAAACCTCACCAACACTCAGATATCCAGCCAACACTATCAGCGTTTCCCTATTGCGTCACTCCAGATCTGTGGTGGCTGATACCTCCTCACTACCACAGCGCTCCAGGCTCTTCCCCGAACCACCAGGTGTGTCCGTGTTCACCTTGTTGCCAGTATAACATCCCTTTTAAAGAAACCACATGAGCTGCCATACAATTTACTGGTAAGTTTATTTAGAGATAACATTGAGCACTGGTAAGAGAAAGAATCCTTGGCCAACTGACAATCTCTGGAATCCCACCTGTGAATGTTTTCTCGCAGGTAAGGTGTCAGTAAGAATATCACAAGTTCCCCATGTGAAACCAACTAAATATATTAAGAGGCTTCACAAGACTGGAAAAACACACTGGTCAGGTGACTAAAGTGGGGCAAGACAAGCTTCGATCTATTCAACATCTGGAAGAAGCAAATTACAATAACACTTCTCAACTCTGAGAATCTACAACACAACTTAAATCTAATGATTGATTTGGTGTTTTGAAACTTGAAGGACCAAAAAAACCCTCGCCCATTAAGCACTAAGATATTTAGGTCGAAGAACGTACCTTGGTATACCTTGGTATACTGCTGAACTAAAATTAAGTAAATCTGCCCTGAAGGTTGCTGCTAGAAGACAGAGTAAGGATAAATCCAGCCAGAGGGCTTTACAGCAGCTGAATAATTAAAGGAAAGTCCATCACACCCTGTTGTGGAAGTTAAAGATAAAATATGTTGAATTAGAATGGATACATTTATTTTCCGTTTTGCCTTGTAATATTTAAGATAAGTTCGGGGTCTGCATCAATACACTAAATAATAAATCTGCTGTCAGAGGGAATGGCGTCTCAACAATGAAATGGATGGAATATGTACATAAGTTATATGCATATTCTGATTCTTCGATTTGCGGCAGGAACCAGGCCCAGGTGCTGAAGAATAGAAAACAGAGTTCATGTTTTTTAAACGGGATTCCATTTCTAAAGTCATCAAGGCCAGGAGAATCAATGGAGCCACTGATCCCAATGGGCTGCGAAGTGCATTTTTCAAGTTTGATATAGAATTCTGGGCTGACTCCCTCACTCCCTTGTACACAGATTGTTTTCAATTGGCAGAGGTTCCACAACTTCGGAAGGGATCCATCCTCCATCAAATTCATAACAAGCATTTACAATGCAATGGTCTCGGCATTGTTAAAGTTAAAGCTATTGGCATTGCTCATGACATTATTTTTGTTTTTGTTTTTAAAACATTTAACCCCTTCCCTGCTCATGACGGAACCACTCCGTCATGAGCCACGGTTGCGCTGTGCTCATGACGGAGTGGTTCCGTCATGCTGCGGCCGTTGGCCACCGCTCCGCCCACGCGGCGCTAATTCCACGCCTGTGCGGGCGATTAGCGCAGTGGGCGGAGACGTGACGGAACCACTCCGTCATGAGCACAGCTCAACTGTGGCTCGTGACGGAGCGGTTCCGTCACAAGCACAGCGCCACCGCGCTGCCCCCAAACCCCCCCCCCCCCAGCGCCGCGGCGGAATTCCTGCCGCGGCGAAGGGGTTAAAGAAACGGCATTGTTATTTACAATGTCAATAGCTTAATCACTCTCAAATGCGAGACATATTGCATTTGCACCCACACACAGAGCCACACACACAAAGCCACCCACACACACAGAGCCACTCACATAGCCACCTACACACACACAGAGTTACCCACACAGAGAAAGCCACCACGCATAGAGCCACCTACAAAAAATGCCACCCACACAGAGCCTCCCACACGCACACAGAGCCTCCCACACGCACGCAGAGCCACCCACACGCACACAGAGCCACCCACACACACACAGAGCCACCCACACAACACAGAGCCACCCACACACACACACACAGCCACCCACACACACACACAGCCATCTGCACTCCCTCAGCCTGCTTGTGAGTGTAATGTCCCATGTGCTTGTGCTGGCGTCACTAAGATAAGCTAGTCCCCATTGTTTGGTTTGCTGCGCACGTTAATGACAGCTTTGCGGTAATTGTTCAGTATATGTAAGACATCAGGCCAATCTGAGCTGTTAGCCGAGACCTAAAAAACAGCTAAACGTAATATATCACTTGTAAGGCATCTCCGGACAGATTTTACACCTTCTGATGGAGTAGGGATCATTCAAAGATTTCTTAGCTCCACACAAGGAGCACCTGTCAAGTTGCTGAAAGAAGAGAAAAAGCAGGAGGAAAAGACACTTCCTGCAAAATAATGCAAGAATGTGTAGGACTTGGAATGAAGCCAAAAAGCCCCCCACAAAAGCATGTTTTAGCCAAAAAAAACTAGAAGGCAGCACTTTGTGGATCCTCCTGACAGAAACAAAATGCCTCACTGACCCTTCCCTGCATGGTAGATAGTGTGGATGACTCTGGAGTTCCTTAAAGGGGCAGTGTAGTAAATTGTGGGGATTTACAAAAGGAGGTCGTTCAGTGATGTTTTCAAACCTTCGAGCCGAGACCTAAAAAGATGCCTCTACCCGGGAAGTGGCATTTTCCGAGTGATGTGCACGGGCTGCTGCCTCTGCCCGACTGTGCTGCTGTCACGTGTGCATGCCGGGGCCACTCCTCTACTGCTGAGCCTGGCTGTTCTGTACCAACCCTCGCCTGTGTGGAAGTGACCACTGCACCGGTTGGTGGCTGTTCTTTACTCATCCCGTGAGTCTGTTGGAAAGACTTCACAGCTGCTGGCTTTATTGTACTTTTCTGGGTAGTCAGTGCGCCGGTGAAAACGGAAGTTTTTTTTCTGGCCATTTACCTCAAAATGCAAAATCATTGAAGTACAAAAAAAAGGAAAGATAAGGAGATACATATAAAAGTTAAGTATTAAAGTCCTGGGGTATGAGTAACTGTTGTTAGAAATTCATAAGGGTAAGTAAAATGGGGCAAAGCTAAAACGGGAATCTTAGACGAGTATTGGCAAAGCCAATAGGTTTCGTCTTTGTGACCTATTTGCTTTGCCAATGGCTTTCAGGTACGATGAATAGTATCAGCGATGCTGTGGAGCATGGCTAAACTACAAGAAAAAAGCCGTAGACGCGGCCACCCGAGTCAATTTGTAAATGCTGATGCGCACGCGAAAAATACGATACAGGTGTGGTTTTGTTGCTATAGTTTTCTAAGCGCGCAGGGGAGCGAAAGCTACACGGGGGAATAGGGCAAAGCAACATGCAAGAGAGAGGGGGAGAACAAAGCAACACAGAAGGAGACGAGAAAGTAAAAGGGTAGGAGGGCTGGAGTGGATACGAAAACAACAGGGTGGAGGGCACAGTCTCTAATTGGGAGCAGTAGTGGAGCCTACCACGTGCACACACAACTTAACGACACAGCACTCTTGAGTGGTGGTACGTGCACTGGCAACGAGCGGCGAGCGCAACTTTACTAACGGATATCCAAGAGATGGGATCATATCTGGCTGGTAAAGCGAACAATGCGATACAGGTGTGGTTTTGTTGCTATAGTTTTCTAAGCGCGCAGGGGAGCGAAAGCTACACGGGGGGAATAGGGCAAAGCAACATGCAAGAGAGAGGGGGAGACCACAGAAACACAGAAGGAGACGAGAAAGTAAAAGGGTGGGAGGGCTGGAGTATATACGAAACCAACAGGGTGGAGGGCACAGTCTCTAATTGGGAGCAGTAGTGGACCCTACCACGTGCACACACAACTTAACGACACAGCACTCTTGAGTGGTGGTACGTGCACTGGCAACGAGCGGCGAGCGCAACTTTACTTACGGATATCCAAGAGATCTGATCATATCTGGCCGGTAAAGCGAACAATACGATACAGGTGTGGTTTTGTTGCTATAGTTTTCTAAGCGCGCAGGGGAGCGAAAGCTACACGGGGGGAATAGGGCAAAGCAACATGCAAGAGAGAGGGGGAGACCAAAGCAACACAGAAGGAGACGAGAAAGTAAAAGGGTGGGAGGTCTGGAGTGGATA
The DNA here is from genome assembly GCF_964204655.1 of Triturus cristatus. Classification (NCBI taxonomy): domain Eukaryota; kingdom Metazoa; phylum Chordata; class Amphibia; order Caudata; family Salamandridae; genus Triturus; species Triturus cristatus. The sequence continues at coordinate 611,612,482 of NC_140583.1, forward strand.
CGAAACCAACAGGGTGGAGGGCACAGTCTCTAATTGGGAGCAGTAGTGGAGCCTACCACGTGCACACACAACTTAACGACACAGCACTCTTGAGTGGTGGTACGTGCACTGGCAACAAGCGGCGAGCGCAACTTTACTTACGGATATCCAAGAGATCTGATCATATCTGGCTGGTAAAAGAGGGCGGTCTTGGCCAACACAATTGTTATACGAGAGGAGCACCGAGGGAGCTGAGAGCAGGGGCAGTGGTGGACGGGGATGACGCACCACCGCCTTTCTCCGAGGTCAAGCAGAAATGCAGTGGCGTTTTCAAATTCGGGGGCGTGTTTTTCTTTTTCTCCTCTTGCCATTGGCTGGAATGTTTACATTCCAGAGGAGAGAAAGAATCGAAATAACACGCCCCCGAATCCGAAAAAGACGGGGTTTGTTTGGAGAGACAATGCTCTTCTCCAATGGCTGACCAGTATTTCAGAGGCCAGCCAATGGAGAAGGGGTAAAAAAAGGAGCAGGTTAAAGCTCCACTCCTAACATTAAATCTCGGAGCGAGACTGCGCAAGCGCAGCCTGCAAGCCGAGACCTAAAAAGGGGAGTAATGCCATCCCAGGAATTTAACGGTTATTTGCACTATTAGATGTAGAATCTAAAACCTACACAAAAATCTTACTCCATGAGCTTGAGGTAAGGGTGGCTGAAGCTAACATCATACCTTTTTATCAAACTGGATTTAGACAGCATTACTCTATGATCAACAAGATTGTCACCCTGTTATATTTGGCCTATTTCACTTCTCTTTTTTCTTGGCCACGTCAATTTGTATGCTTCTTCGACTATTCTGCCACTTTTAATAGTGTTGACTACAATGAGCTCTGGGCAAAGCTCGCAGATTGGGAAATACCCGCCATTTAACTTAGAGCAATCATTTTTTTTTACTCAGAAATTTGGGTTTGTGTTAAGACCTGCACCAAACAAACCCCGCTACACGAGACCTAAAGCAAGAGTGTATTCTAGCCTCTACGTTGTTTAACCTTTACACGGCAGTCATCGTTCGCTCACTAGCAAAGTCGAACACAATCCCACCAAAGATCAGCCCTGTTAGACTTCCAATGATCTAATATGCTGATGACCTGTTCATACTGAATCACACAAGAGATGGTCTGCACCATACTTACAATACTACAAAGATGCCCGTAGTTAATCCAGGTAAAACAAAGGTGATGATTGTCGGCAGCTACAAAATAACAGAAATCTAAAATGGGGGCTGGGCAACAAATCAATCTTTCAAACATCTAATATAATTATTGCTGTATCTGATTTATGGACACAGGTAAACCAAGTGTACATCCTAAACATAGCAGGAAGGCTCAGGCAGTCACATTTGCCTTTTGCAGATTATATCACCAGCTTTACTCCCCTTCAGCAGAGACCATCCTGCGAATCACACAGGCGTAGTTGCTACCTAACCTTACCTATGGTCAACATGCCTATCCAGAGGCATTCTCTCCAATAATGGATAATTCTCAGTACAATGCCTTCAGGAGGCTGTTTCACCTTCCAAAATTCACTTGCTGCTTACTACTTTGCCTGGAGTTTGGCCTGCATGGACATGGATGAATGTTAGGCTGTTTTCCTCAAAGACTATTACACCATACAACAAGCCAAACCATATCCCTTAAAAAAGGCCCACAAGTGATTTTCACACCTTTGACCAATACATGGTCTCTACATCTTAGCAAGGTAGCTCTTGATCTGGGTGTTAATTAGGACAGGCTGACAGCGCTCACTTTTCCTTAGTAAAGCACAAAAACAATTTTGAGGTAACAGGTTGCACAGGTTTCGAGGAAAGTCGACTTAGCAACTGTATATTTCATTGCATATGCCACCCCAATCGTAAAAGTGTATGGGGAAACGAGAATGCAACCATACCTAATGCCACCACTAACCAAGAAGACCAGGCACTGTTATCTTAGAGCTTGACTCATGGTCCTTCCAGTTAACGAATTTCAACCAGAGTGAGCAGCAACATCAGGCAGCAGGCCTTGCAGATTCTGCATTCATAAAAGAGTGTCCATGAGTCACCTGCTCTGACTGTTGCAGAGAGTTTTTAACTACACGCCATACTTTAATAAAACCAATGCTCATGTTGAATGGGGTTAATCCTGCAATGATGCACTGGAATTGGGGAACAACCTTTACAACGCAACTTTTACACCGCACTACCATTACAACGAAACTTTTACAACGCATGCGATGTTACAACGCATGCTTTTACAACGCAAGTCTTTACATCGACTTGCACTAGATGGCGTGCTAACATTAGAAATAGTGTAGTTTACTATCCAAACACCTTCCCTACTGCAACGTGGACTGGAGTTAGAATAGTAAATTACACATTTCTAATGTCAGCACGCCATCTAGTGTATGTCGATGTAAAGACTTGCGTTGTAAAAGCATGCGTTGTAACATCGCATGCGTTGTAAAACTTTCGTTGTAACAGCATGCGTTGTAAAAGCATGCATTGTAACGTCATACATCCACTGGAATTATGTATGACTACTACTGTTCCCATGTATATGGCATGCTTTGGGAAATTTGTTAATATGATCTTCACCACCATCAGGCAGTGAAGCACTTGAATACGCCGACTACTGCCACTATCACAAGTTTCATATTTTCAAACCATGTTTATTTACTTTTTGCTATAGAGATGCATTTTAAAATATTGTTCTATTTTGTGGTTGCTGCTTATTTGTTCCTAACTGCTTTTATCTATTGTTTTTAATACTTTGTGGTTAATTGTATCAATTTTAATTAGTGGACACAAATAAGTTCATTTATTCACAGTGCCATCCATGCAAGCTAGACAGTGACAAAGCCTTTTGCCATTTCACAGCAAAGTCTTCAAGCATAGAACTAGCGAATGCCATCCACGCCAAGCTGAAAAATGACAAAGGCCTTTTACCGCTCCCTGGGGTAATTAACATAGAATGCGGATTATGTTATGACTATTCCACCTCCCTGAGGCTTAAGTAAAATTAGATGCAGGGTGGCCACGCAGCCCCTTGCATCTGCAGGGACCACCTCCTCTCCAAATTACAACAAAGGAGGGGTCCGCATTGCTATACATGGCCCTAGGGACCGCTACCCCCAGGCCCAGCTCCTGCTATGTGCCGGGGTTCCCACACTAGAGCCCAGACCCCAAGGGATGGGGTCCCCGGAGGTGAAATTTGCCCAGGAGGTGGGGCGCTCCGCCCCCCTTCCATTTATTTATTTCAAAAAATTATTTTAAAAATCCCAGGCCCAAGAGATGGGGTCCCCGGGGCCAAAATCGGCCCTGAAAGGGAAGCCACGCAGCTCCCCTTCCCCATTCAAAACCGGCCTGGCCCAGTTCTCCAGGGCCAAAATCGTCCCAGAGAAGGGGGCCACACAGCCTCCTCCCATATAAAGAAAAAAAGGGACGTTATAGTTAGGCTGACATTTCACTCGCACAAAACCAGAGAAATTCAGCCATCATCAGTGATGTCATTTGATATTTCATCAATGATGTCATCAGTGATGTCACTGACCATATCATGAGTGATGTAATGTGTGAGGCCATAAGCAGTGCATTGCAGGGCTGCTAACTTTAAGGGCTGGATTTCTATGGTTTTATATGAGGGTAATGTCAGCCTAACTATAATGTCCCTGTAGCCTTTGTTTCTTTTTTTTGTGAACTTCTAAGTTTTTTTAAATGCCAATTCCTAACTATATTGTCCCTGAAACCTGTGTTTTTTTCAGGGAATTTGTAAGGTTTAAAAAAAATGCTAATTCCTAACTATAACGTCCCTGAAACCTTTGTTTTTTTTCAGTGAATTTCTAAGGTTTTTTAACTAACAGTCACGTTTGGAGAGTGGTGGAGAAAAGTAGCTGAGCCTCCAACCAGCCCTCAGGAATTCCGCTGCGTAGGACTTACAGGAGCTACCAGGAGGGCTTCTTTGCTCCGAAGGTCCCTCTGCAGTAAAGTCGACTACATCCCCAACCAGTAGTGCATCAGGAGGCACATTTGCAGAGTGGTGGAGAAGGGGGGCGTGGCCTCTGAACACCTCCTAGCAATCCCATTGTATGGGACTTACTGGAGGTAACAGAAAGGGTAGTTTCCCCAAGGACGTCCTTGTGGGCCAACTACCTCTCCCGTTTCCTACAGTATGTCCCACACAGCAGGATTGCTGAGTTCTGATAGCAGGCAATGCCCCCTTTCTCCACCACTCTGCAAACACGAAGCCTGGTGCGCTCTTGGTTGGGGGTTGAAGTCCCCTCCGCAGCTGGAGGTCCTCAGGGGCCAACTAGCCTACCTAATACCTCCAGTAATCCCTACACAGTGGGATTGCTGGGGTGGATGCAGGCCATGCCCCCTTTCTCCACCACTCTGCAAACATGCTTCCTGGCACACTCTTGGTTGGGGGGTGAAGTCCCCTTGCCTCTGGAGGGTCTCTGGGGGCCATCCAGCCCTCCTGTTACCTCTAGTCATCCCCACACAGCTGGATTGCTGTGAGGTGTTCAGCGGCCATGCTCCCTTTCTCCACCACTCTTTAAATGTTCCTCCTGGCACACTTCTTGGGGGATGAAGTCCACTTTAGGCCTGAGGCCCTCAGGACACAAGGGGACCTCATTGCCCAACCAGCAGTGCGCCTCCGACGACCACTCAGAAATCCCACTATGTGGGGCTTACTGGAGGTAACAGGTGGGCAAGTTGGCCCCTTAGGATCGTCAGGAGCGAAGGGAAATTCATCCCCCAACCAAAAGTGTGCCAGGGGGCGCGTTTGCAGAGTAATGGGGAAAGGGGGGTTTCCGGCTTCTGTTTTTTTATGTTTTAGGAAGGGAGGCTGTGTAGCCCCCCTTCCCTTGATTGTTTTGGGCCCCGGGCACCCCAACCCCTGGAGCCTGACCCATTTGTTTTAAAAACATTCAGAAAAAAAGGAGGGTGTGTTGTGGCCCCCCGGGGCCCTACAATCAGGGCTGTACTGGGAACTGAAAGCAGCCCTGGCAACATTTTCCAGACCAGCCCCTGGTGCATTTTACAGCGCATTTTTCATTACATATTTAATTGTATTAACTTTCAAAGCACAGTAAATAGTAGATGATGATCTTAAAGAGCAACAGGTTACCCAGTCATATGTACCCATAGACATTCTTACAGAGAGCACCAAAAATAGACACAAATGTAGTGAATCAGAGAGCACAAAGTATAAGTGAGACCAGCCCCCATACGGTGTGTAGTGAGCAAGTGCAGTGAGTGACAACTACTAGGGGGAGTTTTGGGAGTTCTCCCCCCCCCAAGAAAATTTTGGAGACAGAAAGGCCAAAACAATGCATTTTTCAACACATTTTACAATACATTTTTAATTGTATTAACTTTCAAAGCATAGTAAATGATGACCTTATGGTGAAAAACTGTCATAAATCACAGACATTCCTATAGTGAACACCAAACAATGAAATGTCTTGAGCACGAAACATGAATTTCAATATAACCGATTTATTCTTAATATGAAATAATATAAAGACATTTAAAAATGCACTTAACCTCAAACAATTGTGCAAAGGTTTGACACATGTTTAAATATGCTACTTCAGTGGGTGGCACAATAAGTGCTGCTGGCCCACCAGCATGCATTTGATTTACAAGCCCTGGCACCCTCAGTGCACTTTACAAGGGATTTACTTAGTAAATCAAATATTCCAATCATGGAAACAACAATTCATATCATAATTTATACAAGAGCACTTGCACTTTAACACTGAACAGCAGTGGGAAAGTGTGCAGAGACAAGAAACTAGCAAAAACAAAACCAGGAAGTAAGAAAGCAAAAAGACAGCGAAAACACGTCAAAAGATGCCAAGTCTAACACCCTTATATATATTCAAGACTTATATGCAATTTCCATATGTCATTTACATGCACTTCATCATGGATTATTCCTAGTTTATGGTTACTCTGCACAATGGTACTCATTTTATCAATCTCAGGGAATAATAGGCTGCGTCCTGCCTGTCAGGCAAAAACTTGTGACCTAAAAACTACACAAATATTTCAGTAACTGATGGTTGCCCTATTGAGCTACCTTACAGCATGCATTCAGTAAATACATTAAAAACAATAGACAACGTTTACCCTCCCATCTACCTAAACCCGAGCCACATTCACAACAATAATTTTCGTTAACTCTGAAAATTCTCACTCAGGCCTTTCAGTTTCAAGAAACACAAAGTTCTCCTCAAACCCACTGATAATATGCGGGCGTGGTAGTGGTCATTAATTTGCGGTAGTGAAAAAGACTTCTTAAATCTGGATGTTTCGTTCACATTATTTTCAAGTGCAAAAAACATCAAATAGGACTCTGAAAGCATTTATGTCCATAGAGTAATAAACTGAGCACGGATGTATAACTATAACCTGAAAGATTATTGTGATCAATCCGGTGCGATATATTTTGGTTCCGATTTGTTCAGAATTCTTTTAAACAAGCGCTGTCACAGCACGATTGCCTCGCAAACATACTTAAAGTGAAAGATTGTGTTTTTATTAAAAGCAGCAATGTGTTGTTATAGGCATGCTGCTGAGAAGAACATTGGTCTATACAAATGGACTCTTCTGTTCCAATAAACCAATACTCCTAGAGCGCTTTATCGCCCAAGTATCAAGGCGCTTTAATAATGGATGTGCCTATTACACAAATGCAATGTCAATCATCTTTTCAACCCTGGATGATCATTTAAGCGATCCTGCAGGGAGGAAACCTGTGACTTACAGGCTAGTCACAGATCTCCGCAGGAGGTGCGTTAACCTAGAGAGCTAGCTAAAGCTGTTCAGCTTACCCCTTGTCGTCCTGCAAGTGTACGCCCATCCCGCAGCAGTTCCGGAGTCACAAAGCTGTACAGGCTGGTTCTGAGCACAGACTGGTCAGAAAGAAGACTCACGTGGCTGTGTGTCAAAGACCAGGACGCCCAAAATAGGAGCCCTCCCTAAAGTGCCACTCACACTGATGTTTGACTGATAGTGAGGTTCTGTTTCACCACGGGTGCACCATTAAATGTGCATGTTACCCGGCCTGCATTTAACACCCCTATTTTGCCTTGTAGACGTGCTTACTCGAGTACCCTGGCCCTGTGCATCCATCCCAGACTTGTCTCCCAAAACACCACCTGGTGTGCTGGAAAATTAGCTCCCTGACACAAATATTTGGCCTTTTAGCCTCATTTACAGTTGTTTGGATTTCTCGCTGTAATACCACATGCCAGTTAATTAAATTACAAATCCAGATAATCTTGATGGTACTGAAAATGCAGCTTTAAATTACGAATCTGAGTTTAAATCTGTAATGTTAGCACACACACCTTGCTTGTGCGAAAGGGAATGATTTTAGTGTAAACAAAAGCTACATTTGCAAGCAATATCTCCAAAAAGTAGGAAATTGTTTTAAAGGGGCAGTAAGCCCAATATCCCATATTTAACATGTATTTTCCATTTTAACCTTTATTCAGCCGGAGGCCCGGGGAACTAACTTTTCTGCAGCACAGGTGGGCGAACTTAGGGAGGGAGGGCAGATCACTGGTCAGACTCACTCGTCGCGATGTGCGACGCCTGAGTTAGACAAGTGAATGATCTGCACCCCCTCCTACGTCACTACCTACATTAAGGCAGGTCAGGTGCCTCAGTGCCTGGTCATGAGTGGTGGTGGTGGCGTGGCGCCGAAAGAGAATATGACTCATTACAATGCATAGTAATACAACACGTGCAATTACAACGCGGGTATTACTACGCATTGCCATTACAACTACATTCCATTACATTGCATAGTTTTACCACGCATATTCCTTTACTACGTATGCCATTACAATGCAAAGGCATGCGTGGTAAAGGTATACTCATGGTAAAAGTATGAAAGGTAAGTGACACTATACTGCCATACCCTAAACCCAAATGTATTATCCCTGCACGACACTCCCCCGACCCCCAGTCCTAACACTACCCTGCACGACCCCCTCAACACTACCCTAAACTCTAAAACACTACCCTACACTACACAAACACCACAATGCTACCCTAAACCCTTATACACTACCCTCAGCATGACCCTCCCCTGACCCCGAGTCCGGTCCCTACTCTGTAACACTACCCTGCATGACCCTCTGACACTACCCTAAACCCTAAAACACTACCCCCAGCACGACCCTCCCCCTTCCCCAAGTCTGGTCCCTACACTCAAACACTACCCTGCACGACCCCCCGGTACTCCCGTAAATCCTAAAATACTACCCTACACTATACAAACACCACAAAACTACCCTAACCTCTAAAACACTACCCCCAGCAAGACCTTCCCCAGTCCGGTGCCTACACTCAAACACTACCCTGCACGACCCACCAACACTACCCTAAACCCTAAAACACCACCCTACACTACACAAACACCACAACACTACCCTAAACCCTAAAACACTACCCCCAGCACGACCCTCCCCCTTCCCCCAGTCCGGTCCCTACACTGTAACATTACCATGTACGACCCCCCCAACACTACCCTAAATCCTAAAACACTACCCTATTCTACACAAACCCCACAACACTACCCTAAACTCTAAAACACTAACCCCAGCACGACCCTTCCCCCATCCCCAGTCTGGTCCCTACACTGTAACATTACCCTGCACAACCCCCTGACACTACCCTAAAACCTAAAACACCCTACACTACACAAACATTACAAGACTACTTCGACATTACCCCAAACCCTAAAAAAGTAACCCCAAGCCCAATCCCCTTACCGCTCTCTCCTTGTGGTTCCTCTCTCCTGGTTCCATCGTCATCTGAGGGGCGGTGCACGGTGCACGTTGTTGTGAGGAAACGGAACAGCCTCAGTTTCCTCACAACGATGTGAATTGCCATTACATCGCATCTGTTGTAAAAGCGCTTGCAATGTAATGACTTGCAGGCTAACAGCTGTGTTGTAATGGCTGTTTACCTCCCTCCTACGTCACTGCCTACATTAAGGCAGGTCAGGTGCCTCAGTGCCTGGTCTCGAGTAATGGTGGTGGCATGGCGCCAAAAGAGTATGTGGGCGCAGCCTGCGCGCACCCTGCCCCTGCGCAGTGTGCATGCACAGTGCAGGAGCTGGCTATGGTAACTTGGGCTGTATTTAGTAGTGCGCGTGTGACGCACACACACTATAAATTCAATCCAACTACTGCATCTCTGTCTGTGCGGGTAAAAAGCACCATTCTCATTCATGAGATGAGGTCACCTCATCAATGGCAGTTGTGCTTTTTCTCTGCAGAGCAGAGGTCAGAGTGCACTGTGCAGAGCAGTGAGTCTGACTCTGTCTGTTTGTCACGGACGCAGGCCTAGCAGGACGGCCTTCTGATTTTGTTGCTGGGTGCCGATTTTTAAAAAATCGGCCACAGTGACAAAACCGACCCCCTGTGAAGAAACCGGCCCCCACCACTTCAGGCCTACCGGGGGGATGCCCGGTGTGCGGCATCACCAGTCCGGCCTTGCCTACCATTTCATTTTGAATTTTTTATATTTGTTTTTAAGGAAGGAGACGTGCGTCTCCCCCTGGCCTGATGGTCGAGGACCGTGGGTGGAGCCTGAAGGCCTCTGCGGTCCCGGCCATCTCCCACCTCCTGTGGGAGCCAGCATTGCTTTTTACCACTAGAGAGCTGCTGACATGCTGCTCCATGGGGAGTAAAAAGAAGTGAGAGCAAAATGCTCTCACTTGTTCACAGTGGAGCACTTGCTTGCTATGGGATGGTGGGAGCAATGCTCCCCCCATCCCATAGCAAACTGCAATGTCCCAGGGAGGGTACCATGGGAAATTGCTGGAGCCACCCCTGGGGGGTGGGGGTCCCCAGGGCCATTTTTGGCTCCAGGAGGGAGGCCACGAGGTCACCCTCCACTATTGAAATTAGCCCTGGGGAGGTGGTAGTCCCCAGGCTGAGTGGGCGGGCTCGAGCCCCCACACATCTTTTGAATTTAGCCCTAGGGAGGTGGCAGTCCCCAGGGCTGCAGGTGTCCTGCATGGACCCCTGCATTTATTATACATAGCCCCGGGGACGTGGCGGTCCTGGGCCTGTGTGACGGGGCAGAAGCCCCACCACACGTTCTTTTTTTATAATACAGCCCGGGTAGGTGGTGGTCCCTGGGGCTGCGGGTGGCCTCGTTGTAAATGCGACAATATCTCAGCAGGATGTACTGAATTATTTAGAAAGGTATGTACAAGACATTACAAGGAACACAAGAGAGGAAACTCAAAGTTGTTCTTTCAAAGCGCCAATAGGCGTCATATATTTGGCAGATCAAAAGAATTGCAGTAATAAGAGCACAGCAGGGTATAAATACTCTGGCAACCCTAGTGAAAAAGTGTACAAAGTGCTCGTGCTAGTGAAACAACGGCGCTAGTGACAACGTGAAAAACCACAACAGACGGCGCAAAAAGGCAATATATACAATACAAGGTCCATATAACAATTTACTCGATAGTATAATTGGTATTTTTCTTTGTTTCAATGAACCAGGTTTGTGTGCGCAAGAACGTTTAGGCTGGTGGATAATGTTCGACGGCGTTTCGATCCTGTCAATTAAGGATCATCATCAGGACCTGGGTCGCCTAAATTGGGAGTGCTCTGTAAAAAACAATTACCGGATCAGAGCGGCGGTCAGGAGGAAAGAAGAAAGGAGAGCTGGGGCAGGAAAATGACAGGAGGGATGGGGCGTGTAAAAGGAAAGATGGGGAAAATGAGAAGGAAAGATAGGGAAAAACAAAAAGGAGGGGGGGGTGTCGTGGGGGTGAGAAAAAGGGGGCGGGTGGGGCGGTGTGGCCGAAAAAGAAAGAAGGGAAAAAAAGGGGGGGGGGAGAAAGGGAGGCGGGACGGGAAAAAGGGAAAAAAAGGGGGAAGGAAAAAGCAGGGAGAGGGTAGAAGTGGAACAGGCAATGACTGGAAGCCTACCTTGTGCATGGGGAGAAGGCTGGGTGTTCAGCAATGGGTGAATGCTAGAAGAAAGGGCACGGGGAGAAATACCTCCCTCGGATTTCTGTGGAAAACGAGGGATAAGAGAAATTTGAGAGGTGGAAGTGGAACAATACAAAGGAAAGGAGGCAGCAAGGCTAAAAGGGACTCACCGAAGTAAAGAATTAAGGAACTTCGCAGGAAGGGCAACCGATGCAGGGGGAGGAACGGTATGCAGCCTAGGAAAAAAAGGGAAAGAGGGGGCAGGAAGTTACCGGCTGTACAACGGGGGTATGACTCAGAGCGAACAAGGACCATAGGAAGCTTACCCAAAGCTTAATGGAGCAGCAGTCAAGGATCTGGTCGCGCAGTCAATTGGCGATCAGCAGCAGAACAGGAATCAATCCAGAGCGGGAGAAATTACCGCGGGGTCAAGAGGAGCCAACTACGTGTGCAACCCCTAGGTCGATTAGTGACAATGAGGTGAAGGACGGAGCCTCCTAAATGAAGGCGGAATGGGCGTGACGCGGAGCCGTCGTCTATAGGACGCCGGTGACGGGAGGCGGGGAATGAGTCAGCGATCTGGTAACTAGGGTTATGGGAATGCAGCCCGGTTGCTAAGGACGCTAGATACACGGGGAAAGAAGGGAAAGAAAGGGAAGAGTTGAACGGGGCTGCTGGGGATCGAACCAGCGGGGTAAATGACAGGAAAAGCAAAAGGGCAGAGAGGAGGGCAGACAAGGGGGAGAAAAGGGGTGAAAAGACTTGTTTACGGGTAAAAGGGCAGCATGGAAAAGGAGACAGGAAGGGGGCAAAAGACGAGGAAAGGGGGAGGAAACCAGGGAGAGGGGATATCCGACCTTATGAACACTAGAATTGTGGTAAACAACAGTGTTATGAAGAAATATATGCAAGAACAAACATCATGGAGAAAAAACAATTCATTAGTAGAAAAAACAATGTTTTAAAACATGAACTACCATTCAGGGTAAGAGGGCAAAGAATTTCTGGATCTGTAAGGACATGGAGGAGACGGGACACGGGACACGGGAGTGTAGAATGGCAAGGATATGGTGTAGATGGCGCCAGGAGGGACTGCACATCAGGTGGTATAATGAATGGTACCATTCCACTCATCAATCGTGTTCAAGCCATGGTGTACAGAGTTACAACGAGTTATCCATTTGCATTCACTTTTGTCAAGGAGAGCTTGAAGGTTTCCTCCTCTGGGAGGCAGGCGAGGCTGGTCAATAACTTGCCATTTCATGTCCAGAGCATCGTGATTTTGTTCCAGATAGTGTGAGACCAAAGGTGCTGTAATGGTCTTACAGTTAATTCTGCTCTTATGTTGAATGATTCTTTTCTTAATCATCTGAGTAGTTTGTCCAATATAGACGAGATGGCAAGGGCACTCGATGGCATAGATCACATTCTGTGAGTGGCAGTTGGTAAATGTGTTCAGGGTATGTGATTGGTTGTTGAACTTAAAATCCTTGATGTTGGTTGTTAATTCACATACGCTGCATGATTGACATTTGTAGTGGCCCAGTATGGGTGGTAAACCCCAACTCGAGGTGATGGTATTGGTTGTGGTCGATTTATTGGGCCAAGTGATGGCATGGACAAGATGGTTCGATAAATTGTTGCCACGTTTGTATGAGAAGAGTGGCGGTTCTTGGAAGGATTTGTTCGTCCGCAGCAGTGTCCAATTACGAGTAATAATTTTCTTGACCTGGTTACTACTCGGACTGAACTGGGAGACAAAAGGAATCCGGGAATTGGTTTTCTTAGGTTGAGGTGTAAGTAAGAGATCACGATGGCAGTACCATGCCCTCTTTTGAGCACGTGAAACCAATCTTCGTGGGTAACCTCTGTTTGTAAGTTTCTTGCATAGGACTTCGGGTGGCCTCGTAGCACCCCGCATTGAATAGATAAGCCCTGGGGAGGTGGTGGTCCCCGGGCTGCAGGGGCTGCGGGGGCTGCGGGGGCTGCGGGGGCTGAGGGGGCTGCGGGGCCCCACACGGGCACTTGCATGCATTTTAATCATTGCCCCCAGGACCTGGTCCAGCCGGTGGCCTAATTAAACAAAGTGTGAGAGACCGCGCTTTGTTTTTTAAAAGGTTTTGGTCGGGTTTGCGGATTCAAAGCGAACCCCTGTGGGACCCCCTGAGCAGACCTAGGGGGTCAGGGTGCTTCCACCCTGCCCACTTTTCTTGATTTTTATCCTTTTTTACCTTTTACCTTGTGACTCGGTTCAACCGAGTTACAAGATGACTGCCAACACTATCTGTTTTTAAGTGTTGGCAGCTAATCAGATCTTAAGCAAGAGATCGGGAGAGTTCGCAGATCCTCTGCAGCCATTTTTGTATATCTAGGAAATGTTTGCATTTCTCAGGAACTGCTTGAGGGATTTACGCCATTTAACAAAAAGAGTGCACTCTGGACCAAGAGCTACATTTCTGTCTAATTTGGTGTAATTCCGTTCAGTAGTTCGGGCTGTAGCTGCATCAATAGTTTCCTATGGAAACTAACATGGAGAAAAAGCGTTTTGGGACCCCTCCTTTTTCTCGGCCCCCGCTAGACTAATCCCCCCAAAACTTTCAACGCAGCAGCTGACCTGACCGCCCTATTAGTTTTGAAAATTTCACAAAGATACGTCAAACGACACCAAAGATATTGGCAAATCAAAAAATGATTTTCTATTGGAAACTAGGTCCTAACTATATCATTTCCAAAGTCCTTTCTTTCTCGGCGATGTCACGTCACCACAGACGAAAAGACAGCCAGGGCACAATTAACATGTGTTTATTTTATTTTCAAGCAACAAAAGAAAAATGCCTGACGCATATATACATGTGACCTCCCACCGCCATAGAAGTTGGACTACACAGAGTACTCATATATGCCATTTTACATGGTGGTCATGTTTAAACACTATTGAAGTTACTTTTCTTGGCCAATTTCATTCACAACCAGATATTCTCAGGCTTTTAAGAGGCATAATTCATTGCAGTTTATCAGCTAATACTGTATATAATTCACAATGTGAAATTAACGATATCTAATGGGTGAAATTCATTAATATATTTATACATGTATCTTCCTGTCAAGGAAATTGTTACAATCCCACCTCAGTGGGCATTTTTTTGGAAAACTTTTTTTAGAAATCCCATTCTGCCTAAGTGAGCAATATGTCACTAAAGTCCATACAGTACAGTTCTTATATATTCTCTTTAAAAAACTTGCCTTCTTTAAATAAGTGCAATATAATTTGACCTCATGTCAGCCAAAAAGATATATAGGTTATTTTGCATTCCTTCCTTCTTATTTTTCCTCTATTTCACCAAAAATATAAAAAGACAGCATTAGATCAACATAACCTAAATTGTATCATCTAAAACCAGTAAACATTTGTTCTCCTACACTTGCATCAAAAATTTCTTACTCTCCTCTCACCCGATGATATTATTTGTGCATCTATCCCAGAAGCACTGCTAGCTCTTTGTCCCCGTTCAACCCTGTTGGAAACATAGTTTTGTATTTGACTATCATTTTGGACTCTAATCTGTGCAGTATTTATGTTCTATTGCCTCCCATTTCCAGAGCCGAAAATCTGTCCAATACGCAAACTTTCAAAAAACTAATGTCCTTATTGTGTTTCTCTTTGAAATGTCTAGCTATTGGGTATTGTTTGCCGCCTTCATTTGCAATATCCCTTAACTGTTCTAAATTCCTCTTTTTAGCTTTGTACTGCCGATGTAATAGAGTGAACATGGACTTTTCAAGCAATATACACAGAAATCAGATTTACATGTCAAATGTTTTCTTATGATGAAGGCATTTTTCCTCTCAGAGAGTTTTACCTCCTTGCAGCGTCTGCTGTTTTTACAGTTCTTACATTCATCACAGACATAAAACCCTTGTATGCTACTCTTGTTCTGTTTCTTGACGCTGTTTGACAAATCTTCACGAAATTTTCAAAACAAGTTTGCCATTTACTTCAGGTGCTGTCTGGAAAGTTTTGGGATGATTCATCAAGCGGGGGCCAAGAAAAAGGAAGGGTCCCAAAACACACTTTTCCATGCAGTTTCCTATAGGGATTTTAGATACAACTACAGCCTGAACCGCTGAACAGAATTACACCAAATTTTGAAGAAAGCTAGATGTTGGTCCAGAAAGAGTGCTTTTTGTAATTTGGTGTAAATCTGATCAGTAATTTAGAGATATTAAGGAAAAAAAGATTTCTGTGTATCTATGCGCCAACCGTAATACTGTGATTGGCTGGGGGCAACTTGAGAGAAAAGTTGTGCCACCATTTTGTGAAACAGGACACAGTTCCCGTGGGGGAAATAAATTGAAATAGGATATAAGGGGTCAGGATAAAGGTGTCTGACTCAATGGGACTGATGGAGGAGCCTGTGGGGGATACCTCATGGACAAAACATTGTCCAAACATTTTGGGGGGGCATGCGAGAATCTGTGGATCCACTGCGGTACTCTGCATGGCCCATCATGTGAATCTGCAGCGGATCCACATGTCCTGATCCCAATTAAAAATACATATATACCCGCTCATAGACCCACTCACACACTCACTCACACGCTCACATACACACCCATACAGCCACTCACCCACCCATTCAAAGACCCAGAGTACCACTCACACACCGACTCACAGACACACACTGGCATTCACACATCCACTCCCACACCCACGTACATATCTACACAATCACTCACATACTCACTCACACACCTGTACAACCACTCACACTCCCCCTCAGAGACCCACACAGCTAGTCATACACATACTCACACACCCACTCACATACTTCCACACCCACATAGCCACTCACACATCCATGCAGCTACTCATATACCCACTC
Source organism: Triturus cristatus (assembly GCF_964204655.1). Lineage (NCBI taxonomy): Eukaryota > Metazoa > Chordata > Amphibia > Caudata > Salamandridae > Triturus > Triturus cristatus. Next base: position 611,628,351 of record NC_140583.1, read on the forward strand.
AGAGACATCGAAAGCCACTCAAACACCCATATGGTCACTAACACTCACTCAAAGACCCAGAAAACTACTCACACACCCACTTACACACTCATACAGCCACTTGCACACCCAGTTACAGACTGTGAACCGGGACTTGGTTCCTTGGGGAAGAAACAAAGTAGAAAAATAATTTAAGGGGTCAGGTTAGTTGCATCCTAACGCCGTGGGACTGATGGAGGGGTCTGTGAGGGACCCACCATGGCAAGAAATGTTCTAAAAAATGTTTTTTTGGGTGTCATGAGGATCTGTGGATCCACTGTGGTACTCAGTATGGCCCCGTGTGCATCCACAGTGGATCCGCTGATCCAGATCCCAATAAAAACATACACCCATTCACAGACTACCTCACAAACTCACTCATACACCCACTCACATACCCACTCAGAGCCCCAGAGAACCACTAACATGCCCACTCACAGACCCACACAGGCACTCACACACCCACTGACACAGTCACATACACACCCATGCAACACCTCACACGCCCACTCACACCCCTGTACATCCGCTGATACACCCACTCAGAGACCCACAAAACCCACAGCCAGTCACACATGCACTCACACACCCACTCACACATCCACTTACACACCCATACAACCCCTCGCACACTCATACACCCATACAGCCACTCAGACACCCAATCAGGAATCAAGAAAACCACTCACACACCCATACAGCCACTCACACACCCATACAGAGACCCTGAAAACCACTCACACATGCACTCAGAGACACAGAAAACTACTCACACACCCACTCACAGACTCACACAGGCACTCTCATACCCATGTAACCACTCACACACTCACTCACATACCTGTACAGCCACTCACAAAAGATACGTCCACACATGTTTTTGGTGTTGGTTAGGTTCAATAATATAGGAAAGTGTCTGATGAAAGATTGAGCAATTTGATGAGAAGCTGCCAATCGCTTCCTAGTGGTTGCTTATGTAAGGCACTTCCTACCCTCCCTCATTTTTTAATCATTTATGTAGGACTCACCACAACGCACCGAACCTGTGTTTTAATTTTGTTAAAAATACACATAGTGGGTGAATTCGTAGGTACATACTAGATGCATTATATTTCACAAATACTCAATCTTTTTTTGGCACAAGTAGAATACTGATGGTACCAAAATGTCATGTGATTACCAGTGAAATGTCATTGGATTAGAACCGAGGTCCACAGGCTGGGTTTCTTAGCCAGTAGACCACATCATTCCCACAATATTGTATGGGCAACTGAATGCCGCTTGTTCTCAGAGGGTACAAGCAGCAACCCACCTGACTCTCATCTGAAGTAGCCATTCACTCCAGGGGCTTCCCTGATGCCAATGGTTACCCGCACGCTTCCAGCACCCAAGAAGTGGTAAGATGCATATTGACAAACAACATAACCAGGCTTCCAGTGAGAGCGTCTAAAAATAATGTACACTGTGTAATAATACTCCCATTTCTTGGGAGCGGGGACTTTACCACAATCCTTGGACTTTGCTCAATCCTTCAAACACCAGACTCGCACGTGCTGAAACATTGCCTCACGTCCAGGGAAGTGCTCGTCTAGATGGTTTCACTGAACGATTGTAGACGTTTTCCAGGAGCTGATTGTGTCAAATGGGTACTCCTTTTTATGCTGATCTTGGGACAAGCCTGTCACCAATATTCTTTAATTCATTTCTGCTATTTAATGCACTCAGAATTGTGGTTTGTAACGCTATACGAAAGAAAGTGTATTCGAATTTTAGTAAATGCCATTATTCCTATTCTTATTTTGGCTGTACTTGGGCCACCTTAATGTTGCATGTAACTTGCAAACTAAGGGACTGTGTGCTAAAGTTTGCAACCCTTCATGTGCATTGCATGCAGTTTGTCATATATGGGCGAGGGGAAGGTGCAGACACCTCCGTGAGGACCATTGATTATTATCAGCTTAAAGAGGTCAATTACTGAGTCTTTGCTAACCATGGATAAGGGCAGTGTGCAGGGACCACAGGCCCATGTAGTCTGCTCTGTGACTGTCCCTGACTCGTGAGACACAAAGTCTCTTCCTGGTCTTCAGCTCAGTATTTGCTCTTGAGTGTTATTTAAGTGCTGTGTTCTAAGTTCAGGTTTTAAAACTTTCTCTATTACTTCAGTTATATAATATGATGTACTAGTGTATAATGTTTATGTATGTTTTTGAAATTTGAAGAGACTTTGATCCTACTTTTACATTATGTTTGTTGCACAATGTCCATTCCAAACTTTTTTATCTCTCAGCTTGTGTACAGGATCTTAGAGCCAAGCCAGGCATTTGACTTAACTCTGGCTCAGCTTTCCCTGTTAGCTTGCTGGCTTGCACAACTGTAATCCAGAGGCAACCACCTACTGTGAAAAGCCACAGGCATGCTTCTACCACAGCCCCACAGGCTCCCACACTAAACCTTCTGGTCTATCAAAGGCACCCAAGCTGGATCAGCTCCACTGAGACCCTGCATGCACCCAGCACCAGTAGATGAAGAAAGGTTGTCTGTGATCTGATCGTACTTACCAACAAGGCTGAAGCACGAGAGCGGGCTTACCAGGTACAGTCCAAGCAGCAGCGACAGGTACTCCACAGCCACTGGCTATCCTGGGCCGATTATGAATCCCGCTGGATGACCATGATTTAAATAGGCCCCGGACCCATGCCAGGGGCAGACAGCTTGAAGGGGCTGCTAAGTGTTCACCAAGAGGTCTTCTGTCCTGGGACCTTAGCATAACAAATACGGGGTGTCACGGTACCAGAAATAATTGCATTTCTACATTCAGTGCACCCAACTGAGGAACACTTCAGGAGGCTGTGATTTGCCGGTATCCCCAGCCAAGCAGTATGGACTCTGCCAGTGGTGGCTGTTCTAGGAATCCTATGAAAACTAAATAACCTCTAAGTAGTTTGTTTGTCACTTTCAACGGTGAATTTGAAAGAGATAAAGGCATTTAGTGCTATTTACAGGTCAATTGTCCGTGCACACTCCAACCACACAGTAATATTTGTAGACCCTTTAAGGCCAGAGCCACTGGGGGAGAGATCTTAGGGGACACTCAATCTAAAACAGACCACTTCAGTTTGTATTTTCATATACACCATTTAATATTATTAACTCACAGTCCTTGCTCATAATTCACATGAATATAACAATGTTTTGCCCAGGATTACAACAATTTGGTAAGGCATGGGTGCTGGGATTAGACATTTTGTCATTTAGTGTCACAGCTGTATAACCAGTAGACAGCATCTCGCTCAGAGAACAAACACCCTCTATTCTATTAACAATGGGACCAATAATAATGAAAAGGGTGCAGAAGAGGAAAACTTCATCTCCAATTACCCTCCCTGGAAGGAAGTTAATTGTTGCATGACATATAGGTGAGAATGTGAGATTTTAGGGAGACAACAGGGCCGAAAACACAAATGATGAAAGCAAAAAGCTGGAATAGAAAGATGAGTCATAAGCCACATGTAGGGTAGTATGGGAATCAAAAGACTGGGGGCAGGTAAATATGGGAGCTGGGGACAGTGGATGAAACCCAACCATTGTATGGTAACATCAGTCACTTATGAGGATCTAGAATAAACAAAGCAGTAATTAAGGGATTAACCAGAAAAATAAACTTCCTCACACTTTTAACTACCTTGCAAATGAATGGCAGTGAGAGAGCGAATGAGGTGAAAAAGCCGAGCATTTACTCGGCTTATCCCTTGAATTTCCTGCTTCTCTCTATCCTGGAATCAATTGATCCATTCTATTCTTCCTTCTCTCCATTACCCATCTCTCATTCCTCCATCCATCAATCGATCCTTCCTTCCAAGCATTCATCCATCCTTTCTGGTTTCCATTCAGTTCTCCTCTCTTCTCGCTTCCTTTTTTCTTTTCATGTTCTTTTGTTGCATTTGTTCCCTCACTCCACAGTTCCATCGTGTTGTTCTCCTGAAGTCGTGTGCGTGAGCTTCTGTTTAGAGAACGGTGTCTCTGGTCAAAATGACAGGAGCCATTGACAATATTGCAAACGTTTTATGTTGCACACACTGCACAGTGGCACCCCCAAGCCGTTCACTTAAACTGCTAAATACAATAGACCACAAGCCACAACCAATAGCCTTAGGTCCCACACTACAGCAGCTAGCATAAGCACCACACGACAGCCATTTGCTTGAGCCACACATAGATTAGTGACAGAGCAGCGCCATAAAGAAAGAATATCGATTTTGGAACCAGTGGAGCTTCTCTAAAGGATGTAGGCTTACCAATATGAAGGTACAGCGTCCGATACTTCTCAGCACTCGTAGCTATTGCTTAAGTATGATCGAGGACAGGGCGGAACCTGGTTCACAACTGCCACTGTTCTATATTGCCTGGCCAGACTGGCCCTGCAGCCACACAGGTTATATGTTAAAGGTGTTTCTCACCTTCTTTTTAGAATTTTCACATTTTATCATTTCTGAGCTTGGCCATAAAATGGACAAGAAATAGCAAGGTATTTTATTAAATGTCAGAGTTTTAAAAATATACAATATTTTGTGGTAGTGGGACATAGTGGTAGGTGGGGGGCCTTGGGTGGTGGGGCACCCCTCCATATACTTTGCACGGTGGTGGGGAGGTCTGTACTTCGTAGGGGGGCATCAGACTTCATTATAGCCCTGAGTGACAGCACGAATTCAGCTGTGATGAATGCCAATTCTCTTCAAAAATACTTCTTCTTGCAAAACCTGGTTTGTCCAATGCAGACTGGTGTTACTTTTACCTGGTAGAGCCATTCATGTTTAGTTAAACTTGCTACAAACACCTCTATAAACACCTGGGTAAAGAGATGATGAGCACACTGCAGTTGGTGCTTTTAAGCTCACATGTTTACTCTCCACAGCATTCGAACTTGTTATTTGTCTGAGTTGAACTACTGGTTCATAGACTGAATGTTTGAAAAATTGGGAACAAAGTTTTTTCCCATAAAACATGAGGAATAATCCTTTGTACTCCCAGAAAGTGGGTAACCAGATGTTAATTGGCTCTTTGATTGTCTCATTAAAACACTTTATTGTGTTTTTTTACTACGGTTAAAATGATCAAAATACATTCCCATGCCATTTGTGTTCCATTAGTAAATGTGTATCATTTAGGAAAATACCCCCGCTGCAAAACTATTTCATCGAAATGAAAAAAGAGGCTCTATGCATTGGCGCCAAATGTGTAAGTCATGTCTAGCAGCCATCACAGTGAGGGAGTAATCTAACAATGTAGTTTTAGAAGTTGACTGTTTTTGTGAACAGTTTTAGCTTGTGATAAAAGTTGTCTTATAGGTTACATTTTATTTTTGTAGCGTTGTTGAGCCAAATGCTGAATAACTGCATCTAGGAACTTTTAGAGGCTAGTTATCCCCAGATTGGTTGGACTACTGAAAGCAGCCCCACCAGCTATTGTGTCAACTATTAACTTTCAATCTGTGGCTTTACCATCCCTTACCTTTATCATGAGATCACAGTTTAAGATCATCGTTTCCTGTATGTAAATCAATAGAGCGCTGGACTTCCTTGTTGGCTTGCATTGCTTTATATAACCCCAAATAAATAAGTAAACAATACTCATGTACCGCTGTACCCTAATGAAACAAATGGAGTTTAGTTGCTTCCGAGAGTGCAGGGTACCATATGACTGCAGGGAATACCCCTATCACCTCCCATGGATTAGTAAGAAGTGGGCAACAGTCAAGATAAGACAGACATCTCGGTCTGTACTGCAAGCTCGAATGCTACTTTGTGAACCAGTTACTGAATTTTAGATTAGAGTTTGTACTGGCTAAAAACCCACTTGTGGAAAACATACAGCCAGCAGAGGCTCCTCCGCCAAGGTGGAGGAGCGTCGACCCACTGCTCTTAGAGCAGTGCAAAGAAAAACTAAAATGATGATAACAGAACATTATCATTTTATTTTTAGCTCAGCTGCAAGCTCCATGTTAGGGCTGGGCTTGTGTGATGTCAGAGGGAGGAGGAGTGGTTGCTGCACCATAAGTGCACATGATGGTTTGGCCGGACGTCTTGGGCCGGTCAAACCGTCATGTGCACTTAGCATGTTGTCTACTAGCTGTATTGCACAGCCTTGGTGGTGAACATGCACAGCCTCCCATTCCCTGGCTGAGCACTTAACCAGAGAATGTAGGGGGAGAGAATGTAGCCTAACGGCTAAGGCGGTCAACCTCAAATCTGGGGAACCAGGTTCGAGTCTCGGCAACAGTGCCTAACAAAAATTAATGTGTCCTTATGTAACGCAACTGGTGCTCAAGTAAAATGCTCTGATAACCGATTCCTTTGGGTCAAGTTTGCGCTATATAAAACTCTGGGAAAAAAAACCAATATCGACACTGCTGTCATGCTGGTAACACCAGCGTCATGATTGGCTAGGGAAGTCTGGGAGCCTGAGTGCTCCTGGGAGGCAGGAAAACAGCGTTGACATAGGAGACAGAGGAGAGGCAGCGGCTGGTGACCGGAAGCCAGCAGGTAAGTCTTCTTCTTTTTATCTACCTCTTCTGCCCCTCGCCACTGTTCTCTACCAGCCACCACTGCATACAGCATCTTGTGCTGGCCAAGTTTTACAAAATTCCTTGTGCACAAAATTCAACATCTAAAATGAAATTGTTCCTGTGAAATTTAATTTGGGCTTGTCTTCTAGATAAGGAACCACTTTGTGGACAAAGCACGGGATATCAGCTTGTCTTAGCCATAAACTCTCCGCGTGATTTTGTTCTAACTTTTTATTTAGATACATAAATTCTGCATACTATTACAGGTCCCTGGCCAGCTCCCCCATCTTGCTTGCTCCTCGATCATGTCATTTCTGATATCTCTGCCTCCTGACCTCTCTGCTCTGTTCAGCTCTCCCTTGCAGGCGCTTTTTCGTTCCTCTCCCTCCTCTGCCACTCTCGCTCTCGCCCTCCTGCCACTCTCTCTGCTCCGCTCTCCCTCCACTCGCTCTCTCTGAGTCTTTTTCTCTTAAACCCCATTCTTCCCCTCAGCTTTCCTAACTCTTGTCTTTACTTTGCAAATTTCCTAAACCTTGTATTTTGCTTTCAGATTCCCATTACTTGTCTTTGTTTTTCAGAATCCCTAACTCTTGGCTTTGTGAAGTAATGTTCACCACACAGGTAAGAGATAGGTTCCTTTATTGGTATGAACGATAACTGCGCCCTCAGCTTGCTGGCATAAGGTAACCTCAGTGAAGACAGCTTGTCAACATTCCAAGGCTGCCTTCAAGTCAAAATTCTAACCAATACCATGTATCATGCGTGGGGAGGGGAGGATGGAATGTACCAAGTGGCAAACTATAACACATCTTCCTCCCCAAAGAAAAATGAAGGAAAGGAGAGGGAGGAGGGAAGGGAAGGACAAGGAAAGGTAACAACATTGAGCCATATTAATGAGCCCCCACAACGGAAAAACAAATATAGATGCTACGAATATTACAAATGATCATACCATTCTGAAATGTTTGTGCCAAATCGGAGGATTCCTTTGTCTCAACCCACTTCTCACTTGAGCTTCACAAGACCTGGAACTCTGGACAAGAGGCTTGCTGTCCACCCTGTGGCCAGTCTCCATCGGACCTAAGGCAACCCGAACCATGCTCCATTTTTTCCCATCTTCCAGGATGACAACATTTCTATTAATCTCTCTTATTTCTCTGGGGCGTAGTATTTATCACCTTTACCACCTAAGCTCACCGGTTTCCTGATGTACACACTTTGCCCATTACTGAGGGACCTTTCCTTTGCACCCCCATTTCTGTCATACCACTCTTTGTACCTATTTTGTCTGGATTCAATTTTCTTACTGATTTCTTCCGGATTGACCACCACCGAATCCTTAGGACACAACCAATTAGGTGACAGCTTAGAACCTGCTTTCCTCCCTCTCAACAGTTCAAAGGGAGTATGACCCGTGGAGAGGCTAGGTGTGGTATGGTATGACCAAAGCAGGTCTCTCAGAGCAGACTCGACAGACTTGACTGCTAGTTGGATACACTCTTTCAACATTCGATTAGCCCTCTCTACTTTCCCATTGGCCTTGGGACAGTACAATGGGGTACGTAAGTGGGTTATGGACATATCCTTTAGGAACTCCTTCATCTCCTCCGACACCAATTGAACCCCATTGTCTGTGACTAAGGTGGATGGAATACCCTCCTTTGAAAACACGTCACTCAAGAATTCTATCAGTGATTTAGTGTTGATGTTGTTCACAAATTTGTAAGTGACCCAATTGGAGTAATAATCAATGAGCACTAAAAGGTACCACTCCAGAGGTCCTTTAGCCCATATGGGGCCAGTGATATCAAAGCCTAACTTGTCCCATGGAGACCTAGGGATCTCAACAGGTATAAGTGGGGAGCGCCTAATACATCTGGATTTATCACTTACACCACATGCATAGCAGTCCTTCACTTTATCTTCCATTAGCTGATCCATCCCTGGGAACCAATATTCAGATCTCAACCTTGCTTTGCATAGACTCCTTCCAAGGTGCCCCTCATGGGTGAGGTCAATAATTTGGCTTCTTAACCCCACTGGAGGAACAATTTTCCCCGACTTGAGGAGAAACCTCCTCACAATTGACAGTTTGTTACGCACATTCCAATATGGTTGAATAACCCCTGGAAGGTCTTTGCACTTGTTGGGCCATCCTTTAATTATAAATGTTTTTACTTTGCTGAGGGTGCTATCCTGCTCAGTGTGATAGTCCCAATGTTCTTTCGTTACAGCTGGGAGCTTTACTTCCAGGACACCCTCCATACCTGTGATTTCTTCATCGTGTTTTTCCACTGGGGTCCTAGATAAGAAATCAGCAACTTTGTTCTGTTGACCAGGAACATATACCATTCTGAAATTAAATCCCTGCAGGCCTAGAACCCATTTTGCAATACGGGGAGTCATGTTTTCCAAGTCCTTATTGCTGAACAAGTAGACTAATGGTTTGTGATCTGTACATACTTCAAATGGCAAACCCCATACGTAGAAACTGAAGTGTTTAATCGCCCAATACACAGCCAATGCCTCCTTTTCTACTGTAGAATAATTTGACTTCGCCCCGAACAAAGACCTAGATGCAAAAGCCACTACTTTCATACTATTATCAATTCTTTGTGATAGCATGGCTCCTATTCCTTTGCCACTGACATCTGTGGAAATGATGGTGTCCTTGTTCACATCAAAGTTGCTTATGAATGAAGCTGAAATGATGGACTCCTTAATGTTTTTAAAGGCCAGTTCTTGATTTTTTCCCCAAGTGAATTCAATGTCCTTTTTTAAGATCTCTCTGAGGGGTTGCGATATCATCGCAAAATTCTTGATAAACTTAGCCATATATTCAGCCAAACCTAGAAATGAGAGGACTTCCTCTTTACAAGTTGGGGTAGATGCTCTCCTCACTGCTTCCACCAGATCAATTTTTGGCTTTATTCCCTCTTCAGAAATTGTGTGGCCTAAATAGTCAACCGATGTTACACCCACCTTACATTTTCTTTCTTTCGTGGTGAACCCTACTTCTCTTAACCTTTTGAGCACTAACTCAGCATTCAAATTATGTTCTGTGTCACTCGAACCATAAATTAGAATATCATCTTGAAAACACATCGATTTAGGGCAATCTTTGAGGACATGTTGTATTACTCTTTGAAATGCAGAAGCTGCTGACGCCAGCCCGAATGGCATCCTTAAGAATTTGTAGTTGCCAAATGGGGTGGTGAAAGCTGTCAATGATTGCGAATCAGGATGTATGTGTGATTTGGTAATAGGCAGATGAGAGATCAAGTACACTAAAAACCTTAGCACCGTGCAAAATGCTCAGCATCTCATGGATCCTTGTTAAAGGATGTCTGTCAACTACAAGGTTGGCATTCAAAGCCCTCAAGTCCACACATAGCCTAATGCTCTTCCCACCGTCCTTACATGTTATGACAATGGGCGCCAACCAAGCTAAACATTCAATCTCTTGAATGACACCCTGTGTGACCAATTTTTCTAATTCCATTCTTAAAGGTTCTCTCATCAATAAGGGGATCGAACGTGTTGTATGAATTACCGGTATAGCTCCTTCCTTAAGTTCAATTTTATGCATGTAGTTTTTTAGTACACCCAAATTTTCGTTGAAAACTTCGGGAAATTCCTTTACAAGATTAGCACCTACCACTGGAGGATCAATAAGTAGTACTTGCTCATGGTTATTTGGGTCTAGTTTAATTCCTAATTCCTTCTGATGTTTCCACCCTAGGAGACTTGAGCCCTCACTGGTTATATATATCTTCCCTACCGTGTGCCTGTTTTTTAAATAAATTCTCATTCTTACCATACCTTCCAAAGGGATGGGACCTCTATTGTACCCTGAGGGAGCAATATCAGCTGTTTCTAACTTGATGTTGTGTTTAGAAAATTTCTCATTAAAAATGTCCTTATCCACCAGGGTAAAAGGAGAGCACGAGTCTGCATAAACTTTGAATTTTTCCCCATCTAGACTAATCTCACATGTGGGATACTGGGTTTTTTCTTCCTTGCTCCCGTCCTCTATCTGATAGATTAAACTCTTTTCCTCCGCTTCATCAACCACATTGTGTTCAACAACATAAACCTTAGGACTGAATACATTGCACACTTTAGAAAAATGACCCTTTTTGATGAACTTCCTACACATAACGTTTCTGGCTGAACATCGCCAATTGTTGACCAAATGATTATGGTTTCCACACCTAAAACATTGCAGACCTCCCATTTTATTACTAGGGGCCACTCTATTTTTATTATCTACTTTGCAGACCGCCTCCACACTAGTAGAATCTTTGAGTTCAGACTTTTCCTTAACCTCCTCCGAAATTTTCATTTCTCTCATACATAGTGCCGTGTGTTCCAGCTCTTTTGCTATACTAATAGCCTCCTCAAGGTCTGGATTTCTTGTAAGTAATTCCTCTTGAACCTTCACATCATTAGTGCATCTTACTAATTGGTCTCTGATGAGGGAGTCAGTAAGCGCCCCAAACTCGCAAGTGGCAGCCATACCCCTCAACACCGCTACATAAGAGGATACCTTCTCATCCTTCCTTTGATTTCTTTTGAAAAATGTATGCCTTTCAAGAACCACATTTATTTTAACTTTGAAATGCGCCTCCAACTTCCTTAAGGTATATTCATACACATCCACACCTTCCTCATCCTCATGATGTTCATCCTCTACTAGTCTCCCTGTGATGTCCTCAAAAACTTTCCTACCATGTATACCAAGATTGTGTAACAGTATGTGTTGCTTACTTACATTTGAAAAATCCCCCCCCTATGGCTATAAGGTAAGACTTGAAAACTCCTTCCCACCTTCTCCATGGAATTTCAGGCTCCCCTAACTCATTTAAAAATGGGGGTGGTTGACTCATTCCTGCACCAGCCTTTATGAAATAGTATGAACAGTGCTAAAATAAATCCAAGCCAATTACTAAACAAGAGATTACCTAGACAGATGGAAGTGATGAAAGAGAAGGTAACAAGGTAAGAAGAATAGAAAGAAATATGTATATAAAGAGAAAGAAAAAAGAATAATAATAATAATAATAATAAGACTAATTACATGCACTTATGCAGAAGACATTCCTACACAAGATAATATACTAAATATCACAAAAACGATAGAACTGGAGAAAAGATGTAACACAAGTGGACTGCAACTCTTTTGACACCAATTAATTTTAGTCCTATTTTTGTGTTTAAAGTTAACCTCCCATAGTTCCACCAGAGAGGCAGGGGCGGAAACTTCCTGTTATTATATGCAGAAGAAGAAAAAAACACAGGAAACGCTGGCTTTCACTCCTCCTGGATAAATCACGAAGAAAAAATGCAAACCTTCTGTAGAAGTATGAGTGAAACTGTTCATGAATCAGTCCTTTTAAAACCGCAGCCTCCCACACGATCTTGAAAACAGTTCATAATCCGAAACCCACACACGGTAGACGCTCGTGTGGAACTCTCCAAAACTGATGCGTAGAAGCCCGGGAAGCCTGAAGAGAAGCGCCACAGTGCATACGTCTCACACAGCAAATCTTCCAAGGCGCGTTATTGGGGACAGAAGACACGTAGAAGGCAGAGCCTGTCAGATGAACTGCCGACTGACGAACGAATTCTGGATCCCAGAGAAACACAAGCAACAGCCTCCGTGCTAACCACAAGCAAGACGCAAACCTCCTCACTGTCACCGAGACTCTGCAGAGAAAATGTTACGGTGCACTAGGAAGTCCGCTAGGGTTAACCAAGCAGGGCCGGACTGGAAACTGAAAGCAGCCCTGGCAAATTTTTGCAGACCAGCCCCCGTCCGGCACGTAGCGAGGGAGCGCAGCAAGCTTGCTCGACCGCTACTAAGAAAATTTCCGAAAACAACAGACCAAAACGTTGAATTTTACAGCACATTTTTCATTACATATTCAATTTTATCAACTTTCAAAGCACAGTAAATAGTAGATGATGAACTTAAAGAGCACCAGGTTACCCACCCAGTCATATGTAACCATAGACATTCTTTCAGAGAGCACCAAAAATAGACACGAGTAGTGAATCAGAGAGAACAAAGTATAAGTGAGACCAGCCCCCCACATGGTGTGTAGTGAGCAAGCGCTGTGAGCAACCACTACTGGGGGAGTGGGGGGTTGAACTTGTCCCCCCCCCCGAGAAAATTTGGGAGACAGAAAGGCCAAAACAAAGCATTTTTCAACACATTTTTCATTACATATTAGATTGTATTAACTTTTAAAGCATCAAGTTGCTTCTGACTATTTATTGATATTTATTTTATGACTTTGCTATAGCACACACCTAGCTCCAAGGGGAATTCAAGAGCTTCTAGAGAGCATTTCTGTTGTCAGGATTAACACCAGCTGCTATCAATTAAACCGGGATGTGTGTCTGTGGGTTTTGCTTCGGAATAGATTACAGAAATTCAGAATGTGAGTGGCAGGTGAATGGGAATATCTTATTACAAACTACTTCATACCTTCAAAGGTGGCCTTCTTGGTTGTGCTTGCAACCGTAGTTTGCCATCTTTAAACACTTGAAATTTTTTTTACAAATTCTGCTTGAAGAATGCTACCGTGGATGCATGTACATCCACAGTGGCCATCTTTGCACTGGATTTGTACACCTGAAACAAACCCATTTAAAGATGCCGGATGTGAATGCTTCTGCGGGAGGCCATCTTAAAATGGTAAAACATTTTTTTTTACGATGGCCAGCCACCAATAGTGTGGTGGGCAACAGAAAACTAGGTGGGGCGGGGCAGGTAAAGAGGAAGCATAGTGAAAAAGGAGAGGGAATGTTAAAAGAAAATTGCAGGCACTGGGGCTAAGAAGAAGAGAGGGGAGAGAGAGAGAGAGGGGAGAGAGGGGAGAGAGGGGAGAGGAGAGAGGAGAGAGGAGAGAGGAGAGAGAATCAAAATAGACCCTCATGTGCACGGCAATAAAAGGTCTGATGTCAGCAGTGGAACAACACATCAACCAAACAGAACGCTGTGAGACTGAATGCTTGCAGGTAGGACAAACAGAAGATCAGACAAAAACTACTGAAACAAGAGGAAAGAAGTGAGCTCGAAAACAAAAACTTCCAGTCACAAGAAAGAAGCTGACCCAAACTCTACCCTGTCTCTAGAATGTATAGGAGACAATTAGACTCCAAAAGAGCCTGTAGCCGAGGCTTAAAACTATTGAATCCTGACAAGTATTAGTAAAGTTACTATTGACATTAAAGTCCCACAGCCTTAAAGTATCGCTGATCAATCCGAACTTACTCTAATAATGATTGCCACATTGCAGGACTCTCTTAGAATGCCAAACTCCAGGAAAAAAATAATTCTTGCACATCTTCAAGACCACAAATCCTAAACACAAGCCGATCTGGCTTCCACTTTAGACAAAGAATACTACATTGATCTAAGTACGGGACAACCTACTGGAAGAAGCAGACCTGAGCCCTCCTCCTGCCCCCACGTCTCCGTCACCTTCAACACTGTGACCACAACATTCTCATCTACTGATTGCAATCAGTAGCTTTTTATCTCAGACACTTCCACCAAGTGTTTCAAATCATTCATCTCGGACTGCAGCCAACACCTGAGAGATGATATCCCCCAACTCCAGCCTACATGCATATGAAGTTCCTCGACACCCCTTTTAAATTAACATAATACATCTCACAGACCAAACTTTCTCACACATCTTTATCAGAGACTTAGAGTAAGGAAACTTGGTGCTGTATGGGATGCAGACATCTACTTCCAAAGTGGAACTTTAGTATAATGTACCCCGTAATGGAATCTCATTAAAAAAAATTGCCTTGCATTGCATCACTCCATGAAATCACCACGTTGTATGGGGCACTAGTCAACTCGTGAGTGAACAATGGGTGCACTATCCGGGCTGTGCAAAAAAAGCAACCTCGTTTTAGCGCTATGTTGTTCACTCCGGCCGCACATAAACAGCATTCCTGATGAAATGTCATGTTACAAAGGTAATGGCAAACAATAAAAACGCGCAGACACGATGTGAAATTATCTCTCCAATAAGCTGCCTGCCTGCCCCCCATCAATGACAATGGATTATGGAGCTAATACTACAAACATATATGCACGCTTCCTGTCCCACTGTGGTGGCACTCTGGTCTTCAGCTCTGCCCCTCCAGCGGTTGCCTAGTATTGAGTAAGTTGCTTGTGAGGCTGCAATGCTATAATTTTGCTTAACGAGAGCATTCGTTCACTACAGCTAAGCAGGTGCCATTGAAAATCAATTATTTGTACTCACACAACAGTCGAATCACCACGTTCCATGGATCATTTGAAATGGAGACAATGAGGCATTACTGTAATCGGACTGAATGGTACATTAAATGGAACTCTGTGTCTCTTAGTTGGGCCATATTTGTAATTTCTAGGAAACATGTAGTGAATCGTTAAAATTTACAAACTGTATCATGGGTCATATCATTTAATATTTTTCAATAATTTTTTAGATCAATTAAGTAGGATGAACTGTTCTTTTGCAGTCCCTAAATAAGTATGTCTCCCGCCCAAACATTTTTAAAAACGTTTTGTAATTTAAAAAATTGGCTCAACTTGAAACTTCAGCCGAAGTAACGCCCACAGGTAATACTGTACCAAAAGAGGTAATGTCATCAACACAACTGCATTCTTGTACAACAAAAAAAGGCAAGAATGCCTAGTGTAACAAACTAGTACTGACTTCAAAAGTGCTGCACTAGAATAATGCCTCTCCAAACTGTAACACGGAACTGCTTCTAAGAATATTGATCTAGTTGAAAACACACAAAATCTTATTAAACGGGTCAGCGCGAAACAAGCAGTTTTATGGCCGATGTTTATTCAGCTCCCTGCCTACATATACTTCGGTCCTACCCATTGACCCCACGCTCCTACTGCACACCTTCTGCTGTGCATTATCTGATTACAAATGCAATTTGCAAAAATGCAAACACCACTCACCTGGCGGCGGGCGGCACTGGGACACAGGGACAGGCAGGGCCAGGGGGAGATAGAACTAGAAATAATTAATAATTAAATTAAGGGGTGGCAACTGCGAGAGAGGGCCTCTCGTTGTCACGGTCTCAGTCTCTGGGTTCTGGAATCAGGGGGTCACGCGCACTTTTAATTGTGCGAGCCCCAATGCGCATGTGTCACCACCAACAGCCACGGCACCCGCCCCACCCCCCTAAGGTGGGTGAACTGAAACCTAAGAGCAGGTCGCGTAGACGCGGCGGTGGAGTCATCTGCGCATCGCGCGCGCACGCGAGACCCGACCCACCTCTGAAAATCATGGCACTGCTGCTCAATGCATTATTTATCCAGCACTGCAGAGATTGATTAAATTGTGCTTTTTTCTCCACGGAGCGAGCCGAGGAGAGTGAGATGCAGCAGAGTACAGTAGTGAGGAAAGTGACTACTGAACAGTACTGAGTGCACAAAAATAGGCCCCCCGCCCATCCCAGCAACAAAACCGGCCCCCGGCAAAAAAGCCAGCCCCCACCCCTGGCAGCCTACCGGGGGATTGCCCGGTGCCCGGCATCGCCAGTCCAGGCCTGGCACCGAGCAGCGGCTGTCCCTTTATGATGAGGAGGCTCCCCGCAAAGACAACGCTTGAGGGCACACTTGAGAGCAGGTTCCGGAGGGGGATTCAACCCTCAGCAAAGCCCCTAAAGTACCCCAGACTGAAGAGCCTGTCCTCTAGATGAGTTTCGGAGGGCAGGTCGCTGACAAACTGCGCCCATGCAAATATGAATAGTTCACCACCAGAAAATTGAACACCTCACCGTCTTGTATAAAAGATTAAAGATGATTAACTCAAGAAGAGCTTCACTCGTAGGAGAATGACGGCAGTTCCTAAACCAGCCAGTAAGATGAAATGTTCACAGCTGTCCCTGTCACAGCTCCGTTTTCCCTCGTCGCCAAAATGAAGTAATGAGTAAGAGATAGGTTCCTTTATTGGTATGAACGATAAGTGCACCCTCAGCTTGCTGGCATAAGGTAACCTCAGTGAAGACAGCTTGTCAACATTCCAAGGCTGCCTTCAAGTCAAAGTTCTAAACAGTACCATGTATCATGTGTGGGGAGGGGAGGATGGAATGTACCAAGTGGCAAACTATAACACTTTGCTTTTCAGATTCCCTCTTGTCTTTGCTTTTCAGATTCCCTAACTCTTGGCTTTGCTTTTAAGATTCCCTAACCCTTGTATATTGCTTTCAGATTCCCATTACTTGTCTTTGCTTTTCAGATCCCCCATTTTGTTTTGTCTTCTCTCCACAGATTCCTGCTTTTTTGGTGCCACTCACTCCCCCATGTAGTCTGATCTCCTGCCCAGCTGTGCACCACTCTCCCACCTCAATCACACCATGCCCAGCGCCCCACCCCTCTCCCAGGCAACCTACTTCATGGAGGTCGCAGAGTGGCCGCGCTGCTGGTGCACAAATGGCAAGCCCATCTGTGCCTGGAATGCGCCTGGACATCTGGTCCCCCTGCCATGCACCTCAGATACTCAGAAAACAACCTCCGAGTCCTCAACCCAGGGCCCGCAACTTCAACTGCTACCATGCTTGCCAACACCACACAGCCAGACCTTTCACCTACCAGTACTGCCCTCTCCACTGCAACTCCAGCGCTACTGCACAGAAACCCCCATCCACCGCCGACACAAAGCAACTCCACTGTCTACTCATCAACACCTGCTCTCTACGCAAATACACCATCAAAGGCTTGGAAACCATAAACTCACTCACTCCAGACTTTGTCTTTCCCGCCGAGACATGGCTAAACCTGGCATCAGCTCCTGTCATCACTGCCACTGTTCCCAGCGAATACTAAATAATCCACTATGACCGCACCAACAAACATGGTGGCGAAACAGCCATCACCCACAAAGAGGACATTAACTGCACTTCCACCACGGACACCCCCCTCACCAATGATGGTACGCATGAACTTTCAGGTCAACACCAACAACAAATCCACACTAACAGGCGCCCTCACCAACCAACCGCCTGGACCCCGCTACCCTTTCTGCAAGGACATTGCAGACTTCATCGCCCCTCTAGCCATCCACCCAGAAGACTTCCTCTTTCTAGGGGACCTCAACTTTCACCTAGAGGACCCTCGGACCCCAACACCACCATTCTCCTCGAGACCCTAGAGAATGTTGGACTCTCACAACTTGTAACCGACCCCACGCACAGCAGGACACACTCGGGCCCCAACAAGGTCACCTAGAGCTGCGCGAGCAAAATAACCTGGTCTGACCACTCTATAGCACACCTCCACATCACTACCACCACCAAACCTCTGAACAACCTTCCCAGCACCCCACATAGAAACTGGAGCAAGGTGTCAGAGGACTTCTGGTCACACACCCTGGAGGCGTCACCACTGGCCCCCCTCACATCCCTGACAAAGCAATCCGAAACATCAATACCTGGACCTCCCAATGCACTGAAATAGTCACCTCCTTCAAACCCGCCGGCCCCCACAACCCACCCCCCCCCACGGGGCCACTTGGTTCACAGACAAGCTCATCAACACCAACGGAACTGCAAGAAACTGAAAAGGTCCTAGCGTGCCAACAAGACCAACAAGACCCCCTCCAACAGGGAAATCCCTAAAAAAAAATCCAAATACCACTTCTAACTAAAAAATGCCAAGAAATAGGCCCTCTACAATGCCTTAAATGCCAGCTCCAATCACAGCAGAGAGCTTACCAACCAAACAACTACTGAGAACACCATCACCCCATCCCAGGACCTCTGCAACACACTCGCAGAATTGTTCCACAACATAATAGCAGCAATATACAAACACTTCAACCCCCAACCTCCACTTAATACCCTTGGTGCACTATTCACCAGCACATCAACACCCCAGGCACCATCTCCACCTAGGAGCCCCTCACCACTCTGACCACCACCACCATCATGAGATCCATCTACTCCAGAGCCCCAAGGGACCCCTACCCTCACCATATGTTCAAAAAGGGAACTAGCACCATCAGCAAGGAACTCACCCTCATTCTCAACGCCTCCATCTCGGAAGTCTGCATCCCCACCTCTTGGAAGTACGCAGAAGTCAAACTTCTGCTAAAACACCCTCTGCAGACCCAACAGACCCATCTTGCTTCTACCCTTCCCAGTGAAAGTCATTGAAAAAGCAATAAACATCCAACTGACCAACCATCTATAAACCAGCAAGCTCCTCGATCCCTCGAAATCTGGTTGACGCGCCAACCGTAACATCGAAACCACGCTCATAGCAGTCACGGACGGTATCTGAGCCCTCACAGACAAGGGCGAGACCGCTGCGCTCATCCTCCTTAACCTCTCCGCAGCCTTTGACACCGTATCTCACCACACACTCCTTATCGGCCTCCAGCCGATGGGCATTCAAGGAGAGGCCTTCAAATGGATTGCCTCCTTTCTCACAGGCAGAACCCAAAGCATCCACCTTCCACCCTATGCCTCAGCTCCTAAAGACATAATCTGCAGGGTGTCCCAATGCTCCTCTCCTAGCCCAACCCTCTTCAACACCTACATGGCCCCCCTAGTCACCTTGGTCCAATCCCATAACATGAACATCATATCCTACGCGGATCACACCCAACTCATCCTGTCCCTCTCCTCCAATCCCACCAACACAAAAACCACCTTCCACAGTTGCATGACCAACATTAACCAGCTGGAAGTGCCTCAAGCTTAACACCAATAAAACTGAAGTACAAATAATTGGGAACTCCGCCTCCCCCTGGGGTCACACCTGGTGGTCCATTGAACTAGGCTCCCCTCCACAGCATACGGAACACGCAAACAACGTAGTTATTAGCCAGGACCACAATCTTTCCATGAAGAGACAGGCGAATGCCGTCACCTCAGCATGCTTCTGCATCTTCCCCATGCTGAAGAAAATCTTCAAATGACTCCCCACAGACACCAGAAGCACCATCACCCAGGCTCTCATCACCAGTCACCTGGACTATGGCAACACCCTATATGTAGGGATCAACACCCAAATCCTAAACAGACTCCAAACAATACAGAATGTGGCCACCAGGCTCGTCCTCAACCTCCCGAGATGAATCCACATGACCCACCACCTCAGAGCACTACACTGGTCCCCTCATCAGCAAACACTGCCACTTCAAACTCATTACCCACACCTACAAAGCCCTCCACAACAAGGGCCTAGCCTACCTCAACCAGAAAGTGAACTTCCAGCAACCTACAAGACAACTCCGCTCCTCTTTCCTCCTCCTCACCCTAGTCCCCCCGTAACCGCGGCTGTTCCTTCTCCCACCTCGCACCCAAACTCTGGAACGACCTTCCCTTACCCCTACGATCTCCACCAATACTACTGGAGTTCAGGAAGAGAATGAAAACCTGGTTGTACAACACATAGCTCAGGGCAGCAAAGAACCCCGCTCCTCAGCACTAGAGACCTTCAGGGGTGATAAGATGCGCTTTAGAATTTCCTCCTGATTGATTGATTGATCGATTAATTACAGTGATTAAGATATTAGTCACATACCTCACATATGAGAAATGGGAGGATTATTTGGAGTAAAATTAGAGAGTTGATGCTGTGTTATGATATTGAAAACATACGTTACTATCCCTGAATATTAGATGTAAAGACATTTAGAATGTGGAGCAGAGTGCCTGTGCGCTGTTAGTGACCTGTTTAAGAGGTATGAAAGATGAAAATGAATTATAAACTCAAAGCTTTTCTTAATAGGAGCCCCCAAAATAGTTTTGACACAGGGCCCCCAAAATCTTTAAGATGTCCCTGCATAGCCTGGATATTTGGCATGGATCCAACCCTCCTGGCCATAGGTTCCCACGATACTTCGTGACTTCCAAAGATATCTCTCCTTTTGATGCAAGTGCGTGGATGTGACAGAGATACATACGTCTCTCCACATCTCCCTCCCCTGCTCCCTTTCCGCCCCCTTCGCCCCAGACGCCCACCCCGCCCCGATGCTCTAAATCTCCCCTCATTAGGAAGTGTTAGAAAGTTGCTCAAGTGAGAAATGAGCCTGCGAAACCTCGTTGTCCTAATTAAACCCTGACAAGCAGAGTGACAAGGGGCACTGAAGAGGAAACAACAGCAACAGTGTGTGAGAGCCGATCCGGAGCCGGGGAGGCCTTTGTTGGCGGGAACAAAAGCTGTTGTTTCCATGTGTTAAACTCTATTAAACTTCATTAGAGCCAGGTGCAAAAACCAACATCCCCGAGTCCATCAGAACTCATCCCACCTTCCCTGGGCCGAGACCTCAGTCACCGCTAATCAGTGCCCGGGCCTCCAGCGGCCCGCTTCAAAGCCAGGGACCGAGTTTAATGTGAAGCGAATTACCGGTGCTTCTGTTTGCTGTACTTCTTGATTGGGGAATTAAGAGCCATTCAAAACGCGATGGTATTTCGGGCCTGAGCCGTGCCTTTTTAATGAGGTCGGAGTGGAGGGGGACTTCCTTTCCAAGCAAGAGCAAGGCCAGACCCTAAACAGATCCACCCCTCCGGAGCTGCTCACCTAACACCTGCAACTGCCTCCCTTCCTACAAGGCTTCCTATTGAGGAGGCCCCCTTTGTCCTCAATGTCTATATCTATATTTTAGAAATGTGATTTAACTTCCTATGTTACAATGTAAATGGTTGGGTTTAAACTCCGGCTTCTAGAGAAGAACTTGAACAATGTTGTAAGTGTTGGGAAGATTGGATCACCGCTCGCTGCTGGTCATTGGTCTTTCCAGGGTTGCAGTGGGATGAAAAGACTGGGGGTCTCTCAAAGGGGCGTGGCCAATGTAATTAAGGGCGTGGCTTAAAAACAAGTAAGCTAAAAATCTGTGCTTAGCAGTGTGCCCCCGACTTGTTTTTTGCTGTTTCTGCCATTGCATCCAGATGATATGATACAATCAGTAACATCATACCTACAACAAGTCATGACTTTTGGCTTTGTCAATAGTTGTTAGTTGCATTGGATAAATCAGCAGCAACTATGGCTTGTATATAATATTGAAAAGGCTTCCACTTAAACCCCTGGTGACTCCACGACAATGTTGCTGCTCCTGGGTTTCAAAAAGAGAAGGGAACTCCAGAGAAAATGACTCTTTAAAGGATTTCCCTTCCCCTACAACACTCACCTGGCATGACGTCATGCCGTAACTTCTCCACTAGTGAGAAGGGAGCAGTGTACGCACGTGCACATCAATGTGCCTTCTGTCACTGCAGTCCGGAAAAAAAACGGACCGCATGTGCCAGGGCACAAAACAGAGCCCAATAGTGACTTGTTTTGAGCCCCACTTTAAAAAACTGCCGGTGCTCAGCACCAGTGAGACCCGGCCCACTGAAAGCCCTGGTTACATTATTAGTGGATGATTGCAAACCATAGATATGAACTTTCACTCCCGCACTAGAATACCCACCCCTGAGGCCGCGTACAAGGGTAGGACCTCAACAGCGGTGTCTCTAGAAGTGAACTTCAAAGGGAGCACACATTGAGCCACAGATTTTATATATATATATATATATATATATATATATATATATATATCATCCAACGATTTACTTCGCAGTAAACCAATTAGCACGCACTCACAGTCTGTTAAAATTATCCCAATTTCTTTATTTTCCTTTAGTAGGTCTCCAGTCTCAAAATCAACCAACGCGTTTCGCCATCCACCGATGGCTTGATCAAGCCATCGGTGGATGGCGAAACGCGTTGGTTGATTTTGAGACTGGATACCTACTAAAGGAAAATAAAGAACTTGGGATAATTTTAACAGACTGTGAGTGCGTGCTAATTGGTTTACTGCGAAGTAAATCGTTGGATGATACAATACGGCATGGCTCGGCCACTGCACCGGATAAAGACGCTCCAGGGGTCCTACGAACTGAGCTGTTTTGGATTTATATATATATATATTCACTGAAAAAACCATAGGTTTCACACACGTTATAGTTAGGAATTAGCATTTAAAAAACCTTAGAAATTCAGTGAAAAAACCATAGGTTTCACACATGTTATAGTTAGCTGGACATTTTACTCGTAAAAAACCAATGAAATTGCCCCGTTATAGTTAGTTCAGCTAACTATAACTCGCGCGCCCGCAATGCACTGCTGATGACGTCACATATTACATCACTCATGACATGGTCAGTGACATCACTCATGACATCACTGATGACATCTCAAATGACATCACTGATGACATCACTGATGACATCATCCAGTGAATGTGTGTTTTTCTGAAAATTAAATATGTTTTATATATGTATATCTCAAGGTTGATAGAAGAATAAATGGGTATATTACTGTCTAAATGGATGATTTCTTTTTGAAAAATTGATTGTGTAACTGACTGATTAAGTGTATCATAGTGAATACATGGCTTAGTGAGTAATATTTAAATATGTAAATATCTGTATCATTTTTTCACTTTGTGTATAAGTGGCTGCATGGGTTGGTGAGTAGCTACATGGGTGTCTATATAGGTTATTAGTTGGTTTTTTTGAGTATTAGTCTGAGTGTCTGCATGGTTCGGTGGGGGGTATGACGTAGTGCATAGGTGCATGAATGAGTGACTCACTGTTTGTATGTGTTGAACAGAGCATGTGTGCAGGACTGCATGGGTGGATGCGTGTGTGTATTGGTGTGTTAGTGAGTGAATGACTGTCTCAATAGTGTCTTTATGAGTAACTACATATGTTTTAAACTAGTATATGTGACTATTGGTGTATATATGTGAGTATATGTGAGAGGGAGAGATTGAAAGAGTTCCTGTATGAATATGTATGTGTTTCTATAAGTGATTGTTTAAAAGACTAAGTATGTGTAAGTTTCCGTAGAAGTAAGTGTGGTGGTGTGTGTATAACTGTATATGCAGGTGAATGTATGTTTGATTCTTTATTAGCATGAGTGACTATGTGTGTGAGTAACTCTATGGATGAGTGGCATTATGTAACAGGATGTATAGGTGTATGAGTACATATGATGAGTGAGTACATGTATGAGTGACTGTATAGGACTGTTGGTGAATGAGTGGATGTGTATGTTGATCTTAGAATTACTGAAGAGGTTGTTGTAACTGGTATTGGTATGTCCATTGTTTTGAAAATTTTAGTCTCTATTTTTGAATGTGTGTATCAAAGCTTATATTAAGGTGAGAGGAGGTCTGCCACTCTATCACAAGGATGATGTCATCAGTGATGTCATCAGTGATGTCATTTGAGATGTCATCAGTGATGTCATGAGTGATGTCACTGACCATGTCATGAGTGATGTAATATGTGACGTCATCAGCAGTGCATTGCGGGCGCGCGAGTTATAGTTAGCTGAACTAACTATAACGGGGCAATTTCATTGGTTTTTTACGAGTAAAATGTCCAGCTAACTATAACATGTGTGAAACCTATGGTTTTTTCACTGAATTTCTAAGGTTTTTTAAATGCTAATTCCTAACTATAACGTGTGTGAAACCTATGGTTTTTTCAGTGAATTTCTAAGGTTTTTTAAATGCTAATTCCTAACTATAACGTGTGTGAAACCCATGGTTTTTTCAGTGAATTTGCAAGGTTTTTTAAATGCTATTTTTTTTTTTATTCTTCATTTTTTTCAAACATATTTTTAATTTAATTTTCTTACCTTTTATAAAGACTATGCTTAAATTTTTAAAATCATTAAATATTTATTTTATATACATTTTTTAAAATAAACATGTAAAATTTATTTCCAGATTTTTTTTTTTTTTTTTTTTTTTTTTTTTTTATAGTACGCGTACCGTAAGCTCACGGTAAGCGTACGGTTTACGCAACGCCCGTAATCTATCTACGCTGCTTGCGTATAGTTACGTACTTTGCGTAGCCGCGCGTACTGCGCGTGGGTCGCATGCGCGCTTACGCCACACGCGCACGTTACGCGGAAGTGCCGGGGAGTGACTGTTATGCGCATGCGCGCGAGCGCGTGTCTTTTTTACGTGCATGCGTAATTTTTGCCGTAAGCGCACCGTAAGCGTACCGTAAGCGTACGGTAGGTCATGTGATCATGAAACACAACTTTTGATTGGTTGAAAGTACTTTCAGTTCTAGAACTCTCCTACACCACACCCATTCCCCTCATTTCTGCTTGTGATCCCTTGGGAGAAGGAGCTGGTTTGTCTTTGGGATACGATGGCAGAACAGCAGAGCTCTTCTGAGAGTGAGGCTAGCACCAGCAGCACTGTCTTGAGGCAGAGAGCGAGGAAAGTAAAGCCTTCTTATGTTTGGGATTATTTTACTTTTCCAGAAGGCCAGCAAAAGGTGAATGCACCCTTAGTTACTTGCAAGCTGTGTAAGCGTGTACTTTCTAGAGGTAATCCTAACAGGAAGTATTCCTTTGGGAATCACACCATGAAGAGACACCTCCAGGATGTACACAGAAGGACACATGGTCATCTTTTTGGAGGTAACTCTTCAGAAAGACGAGCCAGTACATCCACAGCAGCTCAGCCTGGACCATCACCTGCAGGGCTTACTCCTTCTTCTGCAGGTCAGGTGAGCCCTTCATCTGTGGGGGGAGAATCTCCTTTTGCTGGCCCTCTGGAAATGAACCTTCGATTTCGGAAGGTTGATATTCATTGCACATTTTGTAAAGGTCTAATTTGTCATAGGGAGACCAGTGTTTCCCTAGTGAACAACAAAATAGATCAGCACATTTGTAGCTTTGAATGATTTTCCCATGCTTCCTTTCCTCTGTCCCTGCATGAACACAACGGTTCTTTTAAGAGCCAACCTTATCTTCCATCTTTTTTTTACTTGTTTTTAAAAACTTTTTTTTTTTTTTTTTTACCGTACGCGTACGGTAAGCGTACCTTTTTTTTATTTTTTAAAAAAAAACACTAAAAATCATTTATCACATTATAAAGTCCTTGAGAGACTACAATTTTTATTATTGACTTACCATACTCACTCAAAAAAATATTTATTCATTTGTTTTTTTAAAAAATAGTTTTTAAAATGGTTGTAGTTTCCGAAAATTTTCTATATCGATCTGAAAATAAAGAAAAAAGTATTAATATTTTTAAACCATTTAATAATACAGTACACATATTTACATTTTTTACCAAAAAATATTTTTGCCTTATTTTTGCTGTTTTCAGAATAAATTGCATTTCACTATTAATTGTGAAAGCAATTGCATTCATCATTTTACAGCGGGCAAAAAAAATTAACAATCACAAAGATTGTATTAAAAAAGCCCAGAATCTCTTCTCACTTAAACTTATCATTACAGAAATGCATATTATTCTAAAAAAATATCATCTAAAAACAATACTTTTTTCTTTAAAATACCGTCTGATATGTTTGTTTGAGAAGTATAATCACAATATTATATCTCAAATAACTCCAAAATACATCTGATTTTATTTCCTTTAGGCCAAATAGTATTTTTTTTTTTTTCCTGGAATAAATTTCCAAGGGAAATCCATTAAAATTCTAAAGTTTAATCTGTCCAGATCTCACCGATTCTCTGTAACATTTTGGTTCACGAAAATTTTTTGAATAATTTATTTAGTCCACAATAGAATTGCTTACTTTTCCACATGGCCAAATAGTAATTTTTTAAATCATTTTTGAAAAAAATTTCCAATGGCAGTTCAATAGCATTCCAAAATTTAAAATGTGCAGAAGTTACCGATTATCTCTAAATTATTGGTTTTTCAAAATTGCATTAAAAATTAAAAAAGTCCACATTACAATTGGTTATCTTTCCTTTAGGCCAAATGATAATTTTAAAAATATTTTTTCTACAAAATTGCAATGGTAATCCAGTAAAATGGTAAAATTATTTTGTCCAGATATTGCCAAGTCTCTCTAAAATTTAGGTTTCAGGAAGATTAGATAGGAATTTGCTAAATCAAAAGGCAAACGTTGTTTGAAAATCAATTGGGAATCATTACACAGTGTCCAGCCTTTTTCACATTTTAGATAAACTGTGTAATGTCCAGAAGTAACAGTAGGTCCATCATGGAAAATTATTGCAACAGTTACAAAAGTTTTTCCTGAAATTGATAATTGCTGTCCTGTAAACTTCTTTATTAAAGTATCCAATTTTGATCCATCAGCTCTACATCGTTGCATCATTAAAATTACATACTGTCCGTATTCCCTTAAAATTAATGTTGATAACATGTCAGAATTACACTCACCACATTTCATGCTATGATTAGCATCTTTAACTAATTTTGCAAAAGTGACTGTTTTACTCTCTGGCAATGTCAAATAAATAAACCTTTCATTATCAACAATAGAGCCACATATATTATAACAATTATCACAACTATGTTCCCATTTATAAGAGAGACCAAAAAAAATGTCAATGGGAACTCCTTCTTCTTCCACTACCTGAAGAAAATACATCAAAAATTCGTGTGCATCTTGCTGTTCATTTTGAGAAAACTGTGTTCGTCCTGAACATACATCTAAAAGTTTTCTAATGTCAGTAGCACTTTCTATTTGAGTTTTATCTTTACTCAGCTTTTGAAAAAGGAGACTCAGCTCTGAACAGAATCTTTTTCCCTGATTTACTATTATCTGCTCTTGCAAACTTTCCAGATAAAATGCAACATTCAGCACTACATTTGCATAGCAGTTGACACCAGAGCTATTTTCAAAATGACATCCTACAACCTGTTCTTCATTTTCCTTTTTCTTTTTGCTTGCAATTACATCACTCCTCTTTTTTTTCCTCTTCTCTATATCTTCATTACAGATATTCTCATTTCTCCTTTTACGAGAAACTACACGTTTCTCCAACACAGGATACTGACCTAAATGAGGAGCATAGCTTCTTCTTAATCTATTATACTCCTTTACACAGTTTGTATCAGCACTAACTTTTGAGTCATCAAAGTCTATCATGAATAAACCTGATAATGTTTTGACTCGTGACAAAGCTACATATGCCATACCTTCTTTGAACACAGTTGAACCAATGTTCACAAATGCACAATCTACAGTCAATCCTTGAGACTTGTGAATAGTTACAGCATATGCTAGAGAAAACGGAAACTGCTTCCTACGTACATATAAGTCTTTCACAAGCATAAAACGAACTGTACAACGACAAATATCTTTAACTTCTTCTATCTGATCAAATTTTATTTTTAAACATTCAATTCCTTCTTTTTTCTGATAATTAATAAAACCCACAACTCTTCCCATTGCTCCATTCACTAAGCCTTTCTCAACATCCAAATTTCTCCTTAAAAACACTCTACAGTTCATGCAAACATATAGATTTTTTTCTAATCCTGCTGTTTTGGAGATGTTCTTCTCTAGTGAGTCCAATTTATTTTTCAGTTTGCCTGTTACTGTGACAGTAATTCTTCCATCCTCAATTTTGTCCACTGCTTCCAATTTCCTGATGTCTTCCTTTTCCAATTTCAAAAGCTCCTCATTAAATATTGAGCATTCACGTAGAGTTGGCATTAAGCAGATGACACTTTTGTTTTCTGCAATATTCTTGTATATTTTCTCTGCAACTATTTCTTCCTTTGGAAATAAATTATGTAGCAGCCGACTCTGTAATGCTTTTTTCCCAACTTCTGTGAGTATTCCAATCCTGATATCTTTCAGAATACTTCCATATTCTTCATCGTTTGCTTGCCTCATATTAGTTGTAAGTTCCTTGTACTCAAAGAAGGACCAAATATTTGTATTTCCAATGCTTCCCAATGACTTCTTCGTGTCTTCATGTGTCACAGTATTAAACACTGGTTGTCCTTTAACTGGAGTAAGTTGCAAAAGATCCCCAAAAACTATGACGTGTTTTCCACCAAATAACACGTCATAGTCTGTCTTCAAAATTTGCTGCATTCTTAAATGCACAAAGGCAAGCATTAAGTTCGATACCATGCTCACCTCATCAATAATGAGAACTTGCATCTTCTTCAATACTCTTGAAACTTCCAAGGATGCTTCTCCAGTTAGCTTGTTGAATTGTATTTTGTTCTCATGCTCCACTGGTAACATTAGCAAACGATGTAAGGTGATTCCTTTTATGTTATATGCTGCTAACCCAGTTGGAGCAGTAACCACACAAGACAAAGTAGAATCCGTTTTTTGCTTTAGGTAGCTTCTGATGACTTTAATTAGGAAACTTTTTCCAGTGCCAGCTTGTCCGCTTACATACATCCTGATTGGATGAAATGATGTGCATGAGCACTCTTTTTTGATATGTAGAAATCCGTGATCAATTTTGTTTTTGATCTCTTCATAAATTTGTTGCTGCTCTTGATTCAGTTGTCTTTCCAAATTTTCTAAGTCTATAAATTCTTCTTGACCTTGATTCATAGCCGTTTCCACTTCATTCATGGCTATTGATGCTTCATTTTCAACGATTGGTTGTCCTAGGGGATCTTGACTGTATGTTCCTGAACTTTGGCTGTCCTGAGAACTGTCTCTAGCTATTTCTGCTGCAATTGTAGTTTCCTGTTCAATTTCTTCATTTAACATTTGCAGATAAGTTGAGAATGTACTGCATTGTATGCTGTCTTTACAAGCATTAAAAGAATCTTCATAGCTCTGGAATTCTCCCAGTAGTTCATCCTCTGTACGCCATGGTTTAAACAACTGTAAAAGAGCCAAGTAGTAAAATTCTTTCTTGTCGGTAGTGTCGCAACTCAGCTTCCGGTGATTTATCAAACTTCCTTTGGTTTGCTTCACCAAACATCCTTCTTCACCAACAACTTTATATTTTCCACTGTTGATGTCTTCTGCAGCTTTCCGTGAATAAATGTAGTTCTGTAACACTTCATAGAGACACATGTTCTCCAGATGATGACTTCTCTTGGGATAATATGTGTCCAACATGTTTGTTTTCAATATATCTGTACTTTCTGGGTCATTCTCAGCCAAATATTCAATTTCTCCAACAGATTTCAGTACCCGATTTCTCATTGCTGCAAGGCCTAAACTTGCCCAAATTATTCTTCTTGACTTCGAGTAGAGACTTGCAGAAGATAACCTATCTGAACATTCGTAGGATCCAATTTCTCGATGCGATAACATCTTCAAACTGAAACTGTACAGCTTCTTACTGACAGTCTTCTCGTGAGAAATCTCTTCCCACATTTCCTTCAATTCTGTTTTTTCTGATTTCGTAATGTAAGACGTTACATATCGAGCAACAGCAATGGAATTGTCAGCAACATACTGTATATCCATGTTAGCGTTCCACATGGATAAAATGACTGGGTTGTAGTCATTTATATTTTTAGATTCTTCTTTTCTTTTAAGGTTGTAGGTATTCTTAGGTGATTTTCTTGTGATAGTATGTCTCACAGCTGACATAAAACTGTTGACTCTTCCATTTGAAAGAACAGGTCTAGGAAATCCAAATCGACATTTAGTGTAGTATTTTTCTTTGCTCTTGTATTTCCGTCGACAGTATTTTCCACACCGATGACTTTGGAAACGTAGAACTTGCTCCTTTAACTTGTTCTCTTCTGTGCTTTTTGGTATAGCACATGTTGCATATTCTTCAATGTAAGATAACACTGCTTCATCAGTATCTGTTCCAAACTTTGGGGCATCCTTGATCCACAGCAGCATATGAATATGAGGAGCACCTCTTGCCTGGTACTCTTTTCTCCAAAAGAAATCCACTACTTCTCCAAGGGGTGGATTTTTTTTATTGCAGATGAAGGACATCATAGCCTCAAATCTATGATTGAAATATCTGCAAACATTAACCGGATCCAATGAGCACAGTTCTCCTGCTGTCTTGTATTCGATGTTTTTAATGTTTGAATTGGCCTCTCGTAGAAAATCCAGTAAATCATCCCAAGCGTACTCGGCACAGCTTAGGGTAAGGAACCATGTTGGTGTTCCTAAATTGCGTAACATGCATTTTAGTTCACCATGGCGTCGGTACCAATATTCATTTGTCCCACGCTGACAAGCCATCAGATTGATCAGTTGTGTTTCCAAATGATCATCTCGGTGCTGCACTTTCTCCATAAAATCCTTAGCAGACACATTTTGTAAATGTACTCCACTTTTTAAAATGTGATTTACTGCATAAGACAGTGCAGACAAGTCGCTTTCAAATAAAAGATGGAACAAATAAGGAATACTTTGTCGAAATCTGGGATCTTCAGCATATAGTCTTGTAGTTCGATACTCTGAAGCTGGAATCTGTTCTGGACGTTCATCGTATCGTCCTCCTTTTCCTTTAGGAAACAGCTGGGGAAAACATCGAGCTTCCAAGCTCTCCTCCCATACACTCACGGGATTTCCTTTTGCTTTCTTCATCTGAAAGAGATCAATATTGTCTCCCATAACTTCTTTCGAATGGAGAGGATGTATGCTAAAATGTTCATAAATTTCTTCTTCCTTTGACTTGTCCACTTTTTCAATTTGTCCAGTTGGTGTTTCTGTGTCTCCTTGTAAATCTTCTTCTTCTTCTTCTTCTTCTATATAAATTGATTCATACCATTTGTTATTTTTTTTCAAATACAAATTTGCTCTTTGTACTTTCCGCACATCTACCAGCTCCTGCCAAATCTTCTTATTCTTTGTAGGTACACCATTAACCAGAATAATTAATGGTTCAGTTTCCAAAGTATCCGCATCAATAGTTTCCATATTTTTTTTCAAATCCAAGGGCAAATACACCACTCTACCTTTTAAACCTCTCAGTAAATCTGAAGGAGGTAATTTACCAGTTTTGGGCTCCATACGTACTATGGTCTGGAACGGATGAACACATTGAATGAGTATAGACTCATATGTATTTAATTCAGAAAGTTCAGCAGGAATAGCATCCAATTCTAAATTATTATGTACAGCTCTGGTCGGCATTCTATTTTCCTCTAACTTGTTATAACAGTATTTACAAATACGCTGATCTTCACCCAATTCAAAACAATTTTCTAGAAATATATATGTGGCAAAATCCTTCCACTTATAATTATCTTCATTTTCACTCTTTCTGTAGAGATCAACATTCCTAGTTTGTTTTCTATAATGAGTTCTGCGGCAACAAATACAAGTAAAATTTGGTCTTTCATTAGAGACTATTGCAAATTTTGTTATGTGATCATTAAATGTGTTACTTACAGAGGGTTCTACATTCTCTTCCACTTCTTCCTCATTTACTGTGTCCTTCTCTGCACTGTTTTGTTCAGGACCAAAGTAACAAAACTGAATTTCATCAACAACCTTCTCTACATCTGATACCGTTCCTCGGAACAGAGCCCTATTCAATTCATTTAACTTTATTGCTGGACTTTTGGCAAAATACAACCGTCTCACAAACTTTCTCATTTCAGTATGATGAACAGCCAGCATCCTAAAATGATGGAAAACACTATTGCACACTTTTCTAGATAGACAAGCAAGAGAATGACCCTGCAAACCAGTATTCTCTCTCACTCTGCATGGATCCAGACTTTGAAGCACCTTAATCTTTTGTTTTACACTTTTTTTACTATATTCTCTTAGAAACTCTCGAAATCTGTCAATAGATTCCTGACGCACAGTGCAAATACTACTACAATTCCAAGTGTACACTGGGGCTTTAGGACGTCTCCCCATTGCCTCATCTGCCATCACTTGTACCTCATCTCTTGGAACCATTATCTCCTTCTCCATTATGCAACCATTTTTTACTTCGTATGAACGACCTCTGGTGTCAACTGCATGCAGCAAACTATTACTTTGAAAATAGCTCTCTTCATTAAAAAAAGGTTCACTACTTGAACTATGCATCCACTTTCCTAAAAACACTTTACAAAAGTTTGTTCTGTTCACTACTCTTTTGCTTTTGCTTTGTGATTTCAGTACATTAACCATTTTATCTAATGTACGCATCCTATTCAAAATTAATATGAATAGTTTCCTTTTTAATTCTAATGCTTTTGCTGCAATGGCTTCAATTTCTTTTTTTCTCTTGTAATATTTAGCCTTTTGCTTATATTTCTTTATATCCTTTATCAAATTGGACATAACTCTTCTCTGAAACATTTTTCTACGTATCTCTTTAAATGCTGTTTTTCTGTTTATGTTAAACTTTTCAATTGCAGAAGGTATATTTGCATTAACTAAATTCTCAATTTTTTGCTGTTCTCTATGTTTTGTTACATTTTTCCGAGAACAGACATTTTGTAAATTTTTCTTTGTTTTAAATATTTTGTTTAGGAATTGTTTTTTTTGCTTACCAGAAGATTTTTTCTTTTTCCCAACATCAGCATCTTCTACTAACTTTGGTCCTCCAGTTGTCTTCAAATATAGTTTTTTTTTTAGCGTTTTTTGAACTCGAGATTTTGTAGGCATCTTAAATTTTGTTCACTGTTCTTCAGCAATACCTGAAAAAAACTAAAAAAAAAATCTGTTATTGTATTTAAATATATTACTACATTTCTTTTCACAATAGTCACAAAACGAAATTTCTTTGCCAATTTGAATGCACACAAACTGCTCTTTTTTTTGGGCAAGTGAAAATCTCTTTTACAAACTGTCACATTATGAAACCACTTTTCAGATTTTTTAAAAAGCCCATGTCCACAGTGCTACACTCCACCAAGGGCAACCAGCCTTAGTGATGCTGAATGTATTTGCATTACAGACTTAAACCTGAAAACCCCACTGGCTTGTAAATACTGTGCATGACTATACACGGCAAGGACATGGGTGTGTGCTAAGCCTCTGCTTCTTCCCCCAATAATTCGCTCCCCCTTTCCATCTAATGCAACTGTGAAATCACCAGAGCAAGACGCAATAAATCTCTGCCTATATTTCTTCTATGCACACAGAGTCATGTTTTCACATTAGTCCCAAAACGAAATTTCTTTGCCAATTTGAAAGCACACTTACTGCTCTTTTTTTTTCGGGCCAAGTGAAAATCTCTTTTTACAATTTGAAATCACTTTTACAGATTGACACATTATGAAACCACTATTTTTGATTTATTTAATTGCACGTGTCCAAGCTGTTTTTTCAGACCACCACCATGTGTATTCTCTGTGACTGCCTACACTCCAGCAAGGGCAACCAGCCTTAGTGATGCTGAATGTATTTGCATTACAGACTTAAACCTGAAAACCCCACTGGCTTGTAAATACTGTGCATGACTATACACGGCAAGGACATGGGTGTGTGCTAAGCCTCTGCTTCTTCCCCCAAAAATTCGCTCCCCCTTTCCATCTAATGCAACTGTGAAATCACCAGAGCAAGACGCAATAAATCTCTGCCTATAATTCTTCTATGCACACAGAGTCATGTTTTCACATTAGTGCCAAAACGAAATTTCTTTGCCAATTTCAAAGCACACTTACTGCTCTTTTTTTTTCGGGCCAAGTGAAAATCTCTTTTTACAATTTGAAATCACTTTTACAGACTGACACATTATGAAACCACTATTTTTGATTTATTTAATTGGACGTGTCCAAGCTGTTTTTTTTTCAGACCAACACCATGTGCATTCTCTGTGACTGCCTACACTCCACCAAGGGCAACCAGCCTTAGTGATGCTGAATGTATTTGCATTACAGACTTAAACCTGAAAACCCCACTGGCTTGTAAATACTGTGCATGACTATACACGGCAAGGACATGGGTGTGTGCTAAGCCTCTGCTTCTTCCCCTAAAAATTCGCTCCCCCTTTCCATCTAATGCAACTGTGAAATCACCAGAGCAAGACGCAATAAATCTCTGCCTATAATTCTTCTATGCACACAGAGTCATGTTTTCACATTAGTGCCAAAACGAAATTTCTTTGGCAATTTGAAAGCACACTTACTGCTCTTTTTTTTTCGGGCCAAGTGAAAATCTCTTTTTACAATTTGAAATCACTTTTACAGACTGACACATTATGAAACCACTATTTTTGATTTATTTAATTGCACGTGTCCAAGCTGTTTTTTTTTTCAGACCACCACCATGTGCATTCTCTGTGACTGCCTACACTCCACCAAGGGCAACCAGCCTTAGTGATGCTGAATGTATTTGCATTACAGACTTAAACCTGAAAACCCCACTGGCTTGTAAATACTGTGCATGACTATACACGGCAAGGACATGGGTGTGTGCTAAGCCTCTGCTTCTTCCCCCAAAAATTCGCTCCCCCTTTCCATCTAATGCAACTGTGAAATCACCAGAGCAAGACGCAATAAATCTCTGCCTATAATTCTTCTATGCACACAGAGTCATGTTTTCACATTAGTGCCAAAACGAAATTTCTTTGCCAATTTGAAAGCACACTTACTGCTCTTTTTTTTTCGGGCCAAGTGAAAATATCTTTTTACAATTTGAAATCACTTTTACAGACTGACACATTATGAAACCACTATTTTTGATTTATTTAATTGCACGTGTCCAAGCTGTTTTTTTTTCAGACCACCACCATGTGCATTCTCTGTGACTGCCTACACTCCACCAAGGGCAACCAGCCTTAGTGATGCTGAATGTATTTGCATTACAGACTTAAACCTGAAAACCCCACTGGCTTGTAAATACTGTGCATGACTATACACGGCAAGGACATGGGTGTGTGCTAAGCCTCTGCTTCTTCCCCCAATAATTCGCTCCCCCTTTCCATCTAATGCAACTGTGAAATCACCAGAGCAAGACGCAATAAATCTCTGCCTATAATTCTTCTATGCACACAGAGTCATGTTTTCACATTAGTGCCAAAACGAAATTTCTTTGCCAATTTCAAAGCACACTTACTGCTCTTTTTTTTTCGGGCCAAGTGAAAATCTCTTTTTACAATTTGAAATCACTTTTACAGACTGACACATTATGAAACCACTATTTTTGATTTATTTAATTGCACGTGTCCAAGCTGTTTTTTTTTTCAGACCACCACCATGTGCATTCTCTGTGACTGCCTACACTCCAGCAAGGGCAACCAGCCTTAGTGATGCTGAATGTATTTGCATTACAGACTTAAACCTGAAAACCCCACTGGCTTCTAAATACTGTGCATGACTATACACGGCAAGCACATGGGTGTGTGCTAAGACTCTGCTTCTTCCCCCAAAAATTCGCTCCCCCTTTCCATCTAATGCAACTGTGAAATCACCAGAGCAAGACGCAATAAATCTCTGCCTATAATTCTTCTATGCACACAGAGTCATGTTTTCACATTAGTGCCAAAACGAAATTTCTTTGCCAATTTGAAAGCACACTTACTGCTCTTTTTTTTTCGGGCCAAGTGAAAATCTCTTTTTACAATTTGAAATCACTTTTACAGACTGACACATTATGAAACCACTATTTTTGATTTATTTAATTGCACGTGTCCAAGCTGTTTTTTTTTCAGACCACCACCATGTGCATTCTCTGTGACTGCCTACACTCCAGCAAGGGCAACCAGCCTTAGTGATGCTGAATGTATTTGCATTACAGACTTAAACCTGAAAACCCCACTGGCTTCTAAATACTGTGCATGACTATACACGGCAAGCACATGGGTGTGTGCTAAGACTCTGCTTCTTCCCCCAAAAATTCGCTCCCCCTTTCCATCTAATGCAACTGTGAAATCACCAGAGCAAGACGCAATAAATCTCTGCCTATAATTCTTCTATGCACACAGAGTCATGTTTTCACATTAGTGCCAAAACGAAATTTCTTTGCCAATTTGAAAGCACACTTACTGCTCTTTTTTTTTCGGGCCAAGTGAAAATCTCTTTTTACAATTTGAAATCACTTTTACAGACTGACACATTATGAAACCACTATTTTTGATTTATTTAATTGCACGTGTCCAAGCTGCTTTTTTTTCAGACCACCACCATGTGCATTCTCTGTGACTGCCTACACTCCAGCAAGGGCACCCAGCCTTAGTGATGCTGAATGTATTTGCATTACAGACTTAAACCTGAAAACCCCACTGGCTTGTAAATACTGTGCATGACTATACACGGCAAGGACATGGGTGTGTGCTAAGCCTCTGCTTCTTCCCCCAATAATTCGCTCCCCCTTTCCATCTAATGCAACTGTGAAATCACCAGAGCAAGACGCAATAAATCTCTGCCTATAATTCTTCTATGCACACAGAGTCATGTTTTCACATTAGTGCCAAAACGAAATTTCTTTGCCAATTTCAAAGCACACTTACTGCTCTTTTTTTTTCGGGCCAAGTGAAAATCTCTTTTTACAATTTTAAATCACTTTTACAGACTGACACATTATGAAACCACTATTTTTGATTTATTTAATTGCACGTGTCCAAGCTGTTTTTTTTTCAGACCACCACCATGTGCATTCTCTGTGACTGCCTACACTCCAGCAAGGGCAACCAGCCTTAGTGATGCTGAATGTATTTGCATTACAGACTTAAACCTGAAAACCCCACTGGCTTGTAAATACTGTGCATGACTATACACGGCAAGGACATGGGTGTGTGCTAAGCCTCTGCTTCTTCCCCCAATAATTCGCTCCCACTTTCCATCTAATGCAACTGTGAAATCACCAGAGCAAGACGCAATAAATCTCTGCCTATAATTCTTCTATGCACACAGAGTCATGTTTTCACATTAGTGCCAAAACGAAATTTCTTTACCAATTTGAAAGCACACTTACTGCTCTTTTTTTTTCGGGCCAAGTGAAAATCTCTTTTTACAATTTGAAATCACTTTTACAGACTGACACATTATGAAACCACTATTTTTGATTTATTTAATTGGACGTGTCCAAGCTGTTTTTTTTTCAGACCAACACCATGTGCATTCTCTGTGACTGCCTACACTCCAGCAAGGGCAACCAGCCTTAGTGATGCTGAATGTATTTGCATTACAGACTTAAACCTGAAAACCCCACTGGCTTGTAAATACTGTGCATGACTATACACGGCAAGGACATGGGTGTGTGCTAAGCCTCTGCTTCTTCCCCCAATAATTCGCTCCCCCTTTCCATCTAATGCAACTGTGAAATCACCAGAGCAAGACGCAATAAATCTCTGCCTATAATTCTTCTATGCACACAGAGTCATGTTTTCACATTAGTCCCACAACGAAATTTCTTTGCCAATTTGAAAGCACACTTACTGCTCTTTTTTTTTTCGGGCCAAGTGAAAATCTCTTTTTACAATTTGAAATCACTTTTACAGACTGACACATTATGAAACCACTATTTTTGATTTATTTAATTGCACGTGTCCAAGCTGTTTTTTTTTCAGACCACCACCATGTGCATTCTCTGTGACTGCCT
This sequence comes from Triturus cristatus, assembly GCF_964204655.1. Taxonomy (NCBI): domain Eukaryota; kingdom Metazoa; phylum Chordata; class Amphibia; order Caudata; family Salamandridae; genus Triturus; species Triturus cristatus. Next base: position 611,666,155 of record NC_140583.1, read on the forward strand.
ACACTCCACCAAGGGCAACCAGCCTTAGTGATGCTGAATGTATTTGCATTACAGACTTAAACCTGAAAACCCCACTGGCTTGTAAATACTGTGCATGACTATACACGGCAAGGACATGGGTGTGTGCTAAGCCTCTGCTTCTTCCCCCAAAAATTCGCTCCCCCTTTCCATCTAATGCAACTGTGAAATCACCAGAGCAAGACGCAATAAATCTCTGCCTATAATTCTTCTATGCACACAGAGTCATGTTTTCACATTAGTGCCAAAACGAAATTTCTTTGCCATTTTTAAAGCACACTTACTGCTCTTTTTTTTTTCGGGGCAAGTGAAAATCACTTTTTACAATTGGAAATCACTTTTACAGACTGACACATTATGAAACCACTATTTTTGATTTATTTAATTGGACGTGTCCAAGCTGGTTTTTTTTCAGACCAACACCATGTGCATTCTCTGTGACTGCCTACACTCCAGCAAGGGCAACCAGCCTTAGTGATGCTGAATGTATTTGCATTACAGACTTAAACCTGAAAACCCCACTGGCTTCTAAATACTGTGCATGACTATACACGGCAAGCACATGGGTGTGTGCTAAGACTCTGCTTCTTCCCCCAAAAATTCGCTCCCCCTTTCCATCTAATGCAACTGTGAAATCACCAGAGCAAGACGCAATAAATCTCTGCCTATAATTCTTCTATGCACACAGAGTCATGTTTTCACATTAGTGCCAAAACGAAATTTCTTTGCCAATTTGAAAGCACACTTACTGCTCTTTTTTTTTCGGGCCAAGTGAAAATCTCTTTTTACAATTTGAAATCACTTTTACAGACTGACACATTATGAAACCACTATTTTTGATTTATTTAATTGCACGTGTCCAAGCTGTTTTTTTTTCAGACCACCACCATGTGCATTCTCTGTGACTGCCTACACTCCACCAAGGGCAACCAGCCTTAGTGATGCTGAATGTATTTGCATTACAGACTGAAACCTGAAAACCCCACTCGCTTGTAAATACTGTGCATGACTATACACGGCAAGGACATGGGTGTGTGCTAAGCCTCTGCTTCTTCCCCCAAAAATTCGCTCCCCCTTTCCATCTAATGCAACTGTGAAATCACCAGAGCAAGACGCAATAAATCTCTGCCTATAATTCTTCTATGCACACAGAGTCATGTTTTCACATTAGTGCCAAAACGAAATTTCTTTGCCAATTTGAAAGCACACTTACTGCTCTTTTTTTTTTTCGGGGCAAGTGTAAATCACTTTTACACACTGACACATTATGAAACCACCATGTGTAACTACAACAAAAACAATTCCCATTTCTATTATTCATTTCTTAAGTTACCACATACATCCCCTCTCAAACTGTAAACTCACCTTTAAAATTAGTTAGTTGTGAAAGAAATGTGACACTCAAACAGCAGATTATCAGAGCCAGGATCTCTGTTCTGTTCACCTCTCTCCTCTCAGCAGAACCAGATAATGGCAAACTTTCCCTCTATTTTTCCACACATATACATGTAAGTTTCAAATCTCAGTGCTTCCCCCTTTTTTTCACATGTATTCACACATTTCTATTGGTTGAAAACCAACCCTTTTCCAAAAGTACCCTGCCCCCAACTTGACTTCTGCCTAGTACCCTTCCCCCAACTTGACTTCTGCCTGCTACCATAGCAACAGCTCATGGAACACTGCTGTGTGCAGTTAGGTCAGAAGTTCGACACACAATGTTTCAATTCCACAGAGCAAGAGTGCTTGACTTTTCAAACCTTACAGCAAATCCATAGTACTGTTCTTTGGTTACACATTTTTTTGTACCAATACAAAACATGCTTCTATTAATTTTCACATACAGCCTAGTTTTTATTCTAGAATGGTATGAAACAGCCAATCAGTTCTTTTTGTTTTAAAAAAATATGTATGCCTCCATTTCCAAACTGTCTTTCTTTTCTTATTGCCATTCTACTGAAAGACACCTCCTGAGTGCATCCAGTTCTCCTTTGAAGATGTTCACAGTGTGGATTGTAGGGCACAGCTATGTCTTCTGGAGTGAAAAGTTTGCAGAGAAAACAGATATGGTGAGAGACCTTGCTTTGCCAAATGTAGACATTAAATGGATTGGTCAGAGAGGGTTAAAGTGGCACCAATTGATGCCATTGGTGAAATCCTTCATTCAAATCCAACACCCTGACCTCATAATAGTGCACTGTGGTGGCAATGACCTAGGCACTTTGACTGGGGTAGGTCTGGAAATGCTTATGAAGGACACCTTTGCACAACTGTTTACACTTTTCCCTAAAACTGCCTTTGTGTTTTCCAACATATGCCAAAGGCAAAAATGGAACTGGTCCAATCATTTCTGTCCACAGATTGACAAAGCAAGAAAGCACGTCAACAAATCTGTTTCTGCTTTCCTCCGTGACTATGGTATGGGTGCCATTTACCACAACAACTTGCGTTATGACATGCAAGACATTTATAGAGGAGATGGTGTGCACTTCAATGATGAAGGGAACAGAGTCTTCCTCTTGAACCTTAGACTCTGCATCGGTACTTACTTGTAGGTACCACTAAAAAAATGACTTCATAAACACAACAGCTCTTTTTAGAGCTCCCTAATTTCTAAACTCTTAAATCTGCTTTTCATTTATCTTTTTTTTTTTTTTTTACCGTACGCTTACCGTAAGCTTACCGTACGCGTACCCCGTGATTTTTTTTTAAATCAATAAGTGTTTTTTTTGTACTTTTCTGTCCTTCTTTGACCCCCTTACAAATGTTAGGGGGTCTGTAACTCTCCTCATTGCCCCCTTTCCTTGTTTTCACTCTTTTTTTTCAGAGTGAAATACACAAAATGGCGGCCGCCGCTTCCTGGTTTCGACCGATTCGAATGTTTACTAAGATCTAAGAGCCAATCAGAATCGCGCTCGCGCACGCCACCGTACGCGTACCGTAAGCTTACCGTAAGCGTACGGTAAGCGTACCGTAAGCGGGCTCAGATATATATATTGATTTAAAGGCTATTTTCTCAGAATCTACTGAACAGATTTACACCAAACCTACAAAAGGCACTTCCTTGACATAGGGACTACCTCTCTGCCAAATTTCTAGTAATTCTGTTCAGCCGTTCGGGCTGTAGCTCGTTCTAAAGGTCCTATGGAAAAATGCATGGGAAAAACGCGTTTTGGGACCCCCCTTTTATCTCAGCCCCCGCTTGACGAATCCCCCCGAGACTTTCAGGGTAGGAGCGGAGCGTAGCGCCCCACCTATTTTGAGAAATTCGCGAGGATTCGTCGACCGGCGCCAAAGTTATTCAAAATAGAATGTTGAGGTTTTCCTATGGAAACGTGGTCCTAACTATAACTACCTACTGGCGACCGCCAGTAGGTAATATATATATATATATATATAATGTTTAAATAAAACTTTGTAAGCGTGTATATAATATTTGTACATAGATTTAAACACCCTACATACAAAGTCAGATTTAAGCATTTTAAGCAACCAACACTACTTTGCAGTGGACTGTATTTGGACAAATTAAAGTGTGTGCCAAGATGCAATGTCTGTTTATTTTTCAGCGGCACCTTCTGGCCCACTCAAAAGTTGTGGCCAGGACAAATAAACCTGGCACAATGTCACCATATGCCCCTCACCTAGGGATGCCAGGGGACCTTACATTGTTGTTCTTAAGTATCCCATCATGTATTGTTCTACCTAATAAAGGTTGATCCTACTAGGCCACTTTGAACGTTAATGGGGCTTTGCAGAGTATATCTTCTGGCCCACTTGAGCCAATCTTCTGCCTTAAAAAAACAGCCATTAAGATATCGTGATGATGCTCATTGAGTTGTGCTTGCAGTGGACACAGTTAAGAAATCCAGTTAAGAGTGTACCCCGATGAAGAGAGGGTCAGACAGCGAAGACCTATACTTCTTATCAGAAACCCCAACCAAAATCACCAGTCTCAAGATTGTAGAAAAATATAGCAGTTGAGTACTAGCAGGATTTTAAGTACACAATGATCTACTAGAACCAGAGAAAATGGGCTTTAGACCAGCCCATGGCACGGAAACAGCGCTAATCCTGCCATTGAATTGAGTATGAGGGTTGACGGTGGTCAGGTTGCAGTCCTGATTCTACTGGACCTATGGACTGCTTTTAACACCGCTAACCATCAGACTCTACCCAGCAGACAAAAGGAGATAGGAGTGGAGGGCACCGTCTTAAATTGGGTTTCCTTCTTATCTATGAGATGTCAAGCAATCTCTCCCCCTTCCTTTAGGTCAGAATTCAAAGAAATTCTTCAAGGGGTGCCACAAGGATCAGCTTTACGTCCCCTCCTTTTTAATGTATACATACGCCCACTGCTGACCTTGATTAAATCATTTGGGTCGTCTTTCATAAACTATGCAGACGACACCCAATTAACATTGTCCCTAAATAACAATGACTCCACCCAGCTAGAAAAACTTCACTCCTGTCTAACTGAGATGCCAAAATGCCTCAGAAGGAACACACTTAAATTCAACGGAAGTAAGAAGGTGTTTTTGTGCTGTTCTCCCGGCAAAGTACCCTATCAACTTCCAAGCAACTTCTGGCCTTGGACAAGTGAAGCAGATCTAATAACAGCCCAGTCAGTTAGAAATCTAGAAGTCCAGATTGACGAGAAACTTTCTATGGAAACTCATGTCAATAAAACTGCAGTCACTTGCCATGGACATATGAGAAACCTGAGAAAAGTTGTTCTTCTGCTTCCACATCCAGCGAGAAAAATTGTGGTGCAGACTACACTATTAAGCAGAATTGATTACTGTAACACCCTTGTGCTGCGAGCTTCAGACTATCTGCTTAAAAGACTTTACAGGATACATGTGAGGTCGGCTAAATTAACACTGAATACATCTAGATTTGATTCTGCGTCAGGTATCTTAAAAGAACTCCATTAGCTACCGGTTAAAAAAACAAGTGCTTTCAAAGCCAGGTGTATAGTCCATAAAGCTATAAAGTAAACTAGAACTAGGCCACTACAAAATACATTTTATTCTTACAAACCTTTAAGGCCCTTAAGATCGTCATCAGCAAACCTTGTTGGTGTGCCTAGGTTTAAGAAAACGATGGTAGGCGGGGGATCTTTTCAAGTCAAGGCACAGCATGTATGAAGCAGGTTGCCAAACTCCCCCAGAGTGAATGGAAATCTGCTGAGCCTAAAAATGTGACTCCTCCCAAATTAGATAAGGTAGCTTACAGTTCTTCTGTCTGCAAACACTAAGAAAGGTCCCTCCATGCGTCAATTGGTGGCTTTGATAGCGGCAAGATACCTTTCATGTGTACGTTGCACTTTGTGAATTGCTAATAATACTAATACTAATAATAATAATAAAAATGACAATAGGCAGCTACATATGGACCACCATTATTTTACTGATATGTACTATCTCATTCCCATGTTTTCTCTCTCTCTCGTGCCTTTCAGCACCCTGGTTTGTGCATACAGCTCATACTTTCCCACAAAGGATCCAAAGGGAGACGCCCAACCAGAAACGTACTACTCTCTACAAATCACGAAACTCACAAAGAAAAACATTTGAAATAAACATTAATGAGAAAGGTAAAAGACAACATGTTGGTGTAAATGTAGCAAAGAAAGAGCACTTCTTTTAGGACAAGAACCCTCACTCACCCGAGGGTTCCAAGCTTCATCATTGGGTTCCCTCCTCACACCAGGTGCCTGGTGGGGGCTACAACTCCCTATACATTTTATTCAAGTCTAAATATATGAGACAACACAAGGATTGCACCATATATTTCCCTTGGGTGCACTACTACAACCTAAGGGGGATATATATGGTGAAATTCCAGTGTCCTCTCATATACTTTTTAACTCTATCCCTGGGAACACTCAAATAGAGCTTGTCTAGCTCCTCGGAGATAGTTTTATCCTTCTTCACTTTTTGGTCTGCACTCTGCCCCTCACTCCCTACCAACTTCTGCTCATCATTTTGAAAACACCTTAGCTCCTCCCCATAGAGGAGTTGTAGCCCACATCAGGCACCTTGCGGTCCTGGTATGAGGAGACAACCCAATGATGAAGCATGTCACCCTTAGGTGAGTGAGGGTTCTCGTCCTAAAAGAAGCACTCTTTCTACGCGACATTTATACAAACATGTTGCCTTTTCCCTTTAATGTATATACCAGATGTATTTCTTTTTGCGTTTTTTGTGTATACAGCTGTCAGCTCACGTTCTAAACCATACCTAGTAATAATGCTGGTTGCTAAATATGTAGAATTCTTGATAAAAACTGATTTAAGTACCATGTTTTAAGGATGGCAGTGGGATTTTGCAATCCAGCATGAAATGAAGGAGGTCAAACTTGAACATCTTCAGTTTTAAAGTGAGCAAATTGATTTTCTGAAAAGAGGTGTGGACAAGCCTTACAACCAGTCTTTCCAAAAATGGTGGTATGTTCATAGGATGTTATTTGAGATTCCAAATTTAAGGAGCGGTAGAGCCTTTTCCTACGAGATTACTGTTTGAATAACTTATAGGCAGGCATTCACAAGAGGAAGATGCGCTTGCAACACATTCATTCTCTTATTCTTCACCACATTCTTCACCTCCATGCTACTATTTTTGTTCCATACTTTGCTTCAAGCAGTTTGATCTTCTTATGGATTGCTAGGCCTGGAATTCTTGCTTGGCACTTTTCTCCTTCCTGGTGTCAGCAAGAGTTCAAGTATTGCTGATTTCCTTGATAACACACATGCATAGTGCGGAAAATGGAGAATTTCGCCATTAAGGCATTACAACATACTCAATACACAAGTACAGGGACTAGCAAGGATGGCACAGACGATGCAGCCGGAGACATTGCTGAGCAGGCATGGCCATAGTTGAAGGGATCCGTCACCAACAAAGGAAATGTAGACAGAGGTCAGCACAACAATTGTGCAACTCCCTGCAAGGAAGATGTCAGGTGCCACAGAGGAACGAACACTCCTTGGGACAATGTCTCCAAACACAAATAGCACACACGACCAAAGATTCTTTGCAAAGACCTTGTGATGGCACGCAGATACCAGGGTCCACCCCATGAGCATCAGACTACAACATTTCGCTGAAACATAACACATTACCACAACCCCAACTCCTGCAGCATCAGCACCCACATCAATACCTGAAATGCAATAGTGTTCAAAGTGAAAAGAAAATGCTTTATTCAGCATTAAAAGCAAAATTATAAAAGGACACTATTTACAAAGGCACATGGCCAGTCCAGAACAGAAGTCCTTGGGGGGGACACATGGCCATGAGTCTCTCCTAGCTTGCCTGCACATTAGAACCCTCAGGTTCGTCGACTGGGGGGGGCATCATGTGGGGAAGGACCAAGCACCTCAGGGACAGGAGGTGTAAGGGTAGGTGTGGTGGGTGCAGGGACAGACGCCTCCACCAAAGGGGGTGGGGCAGCGCCAAAGGTGGAGGTCAGCTTGGCACTGCACACTGCTGCTGGGTCGTCCAGCGTATCCCCTGCACCCGAAGAAACCACAGGCTCAAAGGAGGGGGGGGTCGGAGGCATGGGGTGCAGCGCTACTGGGGGAGGGGGTGGACGGGGGGGGACTCAACTCCCCTACCCGTGGAGTGCCGTTCCCGTTTGCAGGCTGGTGAGCCAGAGGGGCTGAGGCCCAGCACAGCCAAGTAGGCCTCCTTGTCAGATTGTGTGGTAGGGGAGCCGAGGGGAGTGACATTGGAGGGACTGGGTAGTGTGGCATGCAGACTCGGACTGTGGCTGCGTGTATGCCTGTGTGCCCCAGACCCAGTGGGTGTGCCTTCATCCCCCTGAGTGTGCGTGCGAGGAGGTGTGCGCTTGCCCTTACGTGGTGGTGTGCTGCCTGTGTCTGGTGGGGTGCGTTCTTGGGAATGTCTGGGTGTGCTTGGGACAGGAATGGGAGTGGGAAGTGTGGATGGTGCAGGGGTAGGGGGGGACGAAGCGCTGCAGGAGACTCGCTGCTGCCGTCAGTGAAGAGTCCATGGACCTCAGCAACATCCATTGGTCAGATATCGCTGATGACATTCCCTCCATGTACGACACCATCTGTGTCATCAGTCTGGTGTGGCCATGGAGGATATTCAGCATCGATGTCTGGCCAACCTGCAACTGCCGCTGAAGGTCCACAGTCTCTGCAGTGAGGGCAGCAGGGGGGACAGGGGCAGGAGGCGCGGTGCCTGGCACGAAGGAGACACGGTGGGGCCGTGCACGGACAGAAGGGACCATAGCAACTGGGAAGGCGGTGATGGGAATGGAGGGGGCCGTGACAGATGTAGTGCTGCTGCCAGGTGTTGTAGCAGCCTCCGCCCCCTCGAGGAGTTCAGCCTTGGACCCGTCAGCGTCGTAGTCAGTGTTGCCACTAGACAGGTCCTCCGCCTGACTCCCCTCGCCCTCCGTGCCACTTGCTCCCGCAGACTCGCCAGCAGTGGTGGCAGCAGTGCTGGATCCCTCCTCCATGTCCGTGCAGGTGTCTCCCTCGGTGTCCTCCGATGATGCTGTGGGCAAAGTGAAGATACAGAAAAAAATCAGTCACCTGTATACAACTGACACATGAGTCCAAACAAAATATGTCACAGTGCATATCAGGAAATGCATCATGAGTAACATCTAGAATACTCCGCACATATGTAACCCTGCACTCCCCAGTTGGTTGACCCACCATGCCACTCGGAAACAATGGAGATTATGACATAACAGCAAATAACTTGATATCGAATTATACTGAGAAGCTAGTGTCTGGGAACAGTTGAGCACAGCATGACTATGAAGGCATGCCACCTCTTGTTCACTGTGAACGAAACAGTATTGGTGCACCCAAGGCCAAATAACAGACTTCAATGCTGAAGGTGTCCCCACACTCAGAGACCTGTGAGTACTTTGGAAACACAAACGAAAAACATTGGGATCCCTTGGGACTCACAACACTTTACACAATGTACATGTTTAGAATGTGTGAATGTGCCACTTTGTGAACAGAACACACATGTGCCTGTATAACAGAAGTCACACAAGGAGGTGCACACAAAACTACATTTACACAGTCATTGTATGAGCTGCCAACCGAATTCTAATAAGCCACTGTAAAGAAGAAATGGGGTATCAGTAAGTACATATACATGGCACCACGGTGGTCTGGATGACTTGACACTCGTAAGTTGGTATCAGCAACAACCAAGGACTTACCCAAATGCAAACACACTGTGGGAAAATGGATATGTATAATCAGAAAACAAGTGGTAATCGAACTGTGCCTTTCTTTAAAAAGTGCCAGCGTGTCCCCGGAAAGTGTAAAGGTACTTTCTTTTGCACTTCCTTGGGAGACATCTGTCATGCAGGCACATTATTGTCCTTCACGACAAAACATCAAAGTCAAGCATATGAAAAATTGAGACATGTTGACAAGTGTAGTGAGTGCCAAGGTACAATACTTCTTGACTAACAACTTGAATCATGCCACCTGTCACATGGCCATCCGTACCATGATGACACAGTTGGCAACACATCTGACCCACTGCCTGTCATGTGGAGTGGCACACATGTCCAAACACAGGACAATGCATTAGCTAATGGGCCTGCAATTGTGTCGGGATGAGGAGCACCTGCACTGAGGAGACACCCACATGGGAACCAAGAATGTCCACACAGACCACACTACGTAGCATCTCGACCACACGCTGGTGGAAAAAATGGATGAGCATGACCCATGTATTTTAAATTTTGACACATGCTGCAAAGCACAAACATTAAACCCTGCACAACATGACTGGGTCACTGCATGTTGAGTGTCTGTCCAGACAATTATCACACACAGGTCAGACCTGGCAAGGAGACATAAGGTTTGGACATGAAGGCCTTGCCCGCACAAACCCCCCATACCTGAGACAATGTGATTGAGACAGATCAAGAAGTTACACCTCTTAATCTGGGTTTACTAAAATGTGCATCAAGAATTCCTAAATGTACTCCACATCACCTCGTGAGGCTGCCAACACATATTTGTGACAAACAACCATCTACAGATAGTTGTACATAGACACACAGGCACTGCCCAGTGTGAGGATCCACAAGCCAAATGGGGTCAGCCTGTACAATGGGCACATGTAGCACACTTTAGATAAATACAAATGAGGCCAGGGAACAATGCCACAGAGGCCAACCTATGCTGAACACATAGAGAATGGGCACAGTGTTGGATGACACACATGATTCCGAGGCAAGGGTGTCTTAGGGGACTGTAGTGGGCACACTGCTCCATGGTCCTGGACTGATCTGACTGTAACATGAGCTACCGTCCTGGCACTATGCATATCTCCCACTCATGCACATCATGTCTGAGGCCACAACATTGATCATGCATGCTGCAAGTCTGTTCATTTGAAAACTCACACTCCTATGTTGAGACTCAGCATCAGTGCCAACTAATATGGACCCCCAAATGACTGAACAGGACAGGGCACAGGCAAGGTAACAACACATGTCTCAGACCCCCCCCCCACATGATGCAGAAAGCAATGTGCACTTGGATTAACTGGCATCCTAGATGACCATGTGCAATAGTGATTACACACAGACGAGGGAAGCTGACTTTAGGGAACAGGATTTGCACTGCACATATTAACCCTCGCAGTGTATCCAGGCGACTGAGCACTTCCAAAAGCTGGTGACACACAACAAACACACATGTACCAACCCCCTTCCTGCTGCTGCAACTCCTGTAACCGCCTATCCAAGTCAGGGAAGATCACCGCCAGGACACGCTTCATCTGGTGGGTCAGGCGTCGGCACCCGCCGTGCTTGCGTGGAGGTGAGTCCTTCAGCTGGCACCGGGCGATCCTCCGGGTCCAGCACCGGATGTCCTGCCAGCGTTTCCTCACTTGGGCTAGGTGCCGACTGCGACCCTCCACCGATCTCACGGCCCGCTTCCAGATCTTCCCCTTCTCGTAGGCAGTTACCTGTGAGGATGACAAAGTGAGACAACATCACTACACCTGCTCCATGTCACAGAGACACACATTTGAACATCTTTGATATGTTGAACAGGGCATAGTATGCTGGCAACAAATAGCACCTTTGTCATAGGGACATTAGCCTCTGTGGAAGCCCCAATGCACTACATGGCATTGAAAGTACACAGGTGGCATGAGGGGTGCAACACACTCCCTGATCATGGCACACACTGTGCATAACATGCAACACCAGGCTGATGGACAGCACCTCCAAGCAGTTACATGCCCCAGGCCACTGACGCAACCTCAGCAGAGTACACGGACACACACAGGTACAGATCAATCACCTGCCATTGGCAACAGCGCATACAAACCTCACTCTGCACATGTGCCACTTACCTGTCACAGGTGTGGTGCTAGCTCAGCAAGTCTGACACTCCGCACGGCTTACTTCTCACATCAGATGGGTGGAGCTGTTGCCTCCTCCATGCAGCTGTGGTGCAACACTCCACATAGACACTCACCCACATGACAAGGAACATTAACACATCAATGTCCAGGGGGCGTACACATCATTTGGACACTCTCACCACTCTCACCACAGCTCCACTCAACTCACACACATCTGTGGGTACAGTCACCTGTCACACCGGGGGGCCACTGAATCACCTTAGGACTATAGAACAAAAATGGCCCAAAGGATTGGGCAGGCTGAATGTGCCATGCACTATGCAGTGAATGTCACAGTAAGCACAATGCAAGTGAGGAGTGCATACATGAACTACATCATGCTCTGCATGAGAGATATAAGCCATTCCCACCCCTGGGACCCACTCTAAACAACATTGCATGTCTGTCACACCTGGACAAAATGCCAGAAGTGACAGTCACAAAAAAGGTGCACAGTCAAAGCTAGTGCAGTCAGCACTCACCTGCTACCCTGGTCTCCCATACAGGCTGGGGTACTGTGGGAGGATGACATCTAGCAATGCCTCATTCTCCTCTTGTGTGAAAGGCTGGGCCCTCTCCACAGACCTTGACAGGGTGCCAGAGGAAGCAGAGGCAGCAGCAGTGGTGTCGACTGAAAGGTTGTGCAGGCAAGTGCCCTCTCATGGGTTCTGGCTGACTTATATCTGCCTTGCTGGGCTGTTTCATTTACAGGAGTACAGAGTGATTGGTCAGACTCATTTGCATCCTACGTTTCCCCCAATCCCTTTAAACATACACCAGTGAGTGCCTTTGCATGGTTGAAAATTTGAGCATCATGTGAAGTCAACAACCACTTTGCAACATTGTATTTAGTTGCCAACTGACTTTTACAGGCCACCTGATGGAAAAATTTGAACTGGAAACTCGGTATCCATGACAACCAGCATGCATTTAGGCCCTAATACTTGTCCCTCATGTGTCCCTATGTAATTTAGAAATCCACACACAGGTACGGTGCGTTTCACACGTACCCCTACGGCACCAGTTGCACAGTGCGTTTGACACGTATGTGTGCGACGGTAGTACACGTACGTGTACATACAGTAGTACACGTATGGTCGTACACGTACGTGTACATACAGTAGTACACGTACGTGTACCCACTGATCGTACACGTACGTGTACGACCGTGGTACACGTACATGTGCACACTGGTCGTACACGTAAGTGTACTACGGTCGTACACGTACGGTTACGATCAGTGTGTACACGTACGTGTACTACCGTCGTACACGTACATGTACGACGTGTACGACCACTGTGTACACGTACGTGTACTACTGTATGTACACGTACGTGTACTACCGTCGTACACATACGTGTACGACCAGTGTGTACACGTAGGTGTACACACTGGTCGTACACGTACGTGTATGACGGTAGTACACGTACGTGTACACACAGGTAGTAGACGTACGTGTGTACGGTTAGTACACACACCCGTACTCCAGCGGCAACACCAATATCATGATACGGACCGTTCACACACCCTCAGAGCGTGTGTACGGGGCGTTTCACAGCTTACACTGGTGATAGGAGGCGCACACGAAAGGAATGGAGGTGTCAGACTCGTGCACGGCTGTACATCAAGTCATTGTCATTGCAGTCCTTCATGTGCAGGGCCTAGGTGTGTCAGGCAGCGATATGGCACATGTCTCCTCATGTTTTAGCACAATAGATGTGTGATGACCTGTGTACACATGTCATGTGTGATGGGGCAGTATGTGGCACACTTCCTCTTCCCACTTTGCACATGTGTGCATGTAGTACAAACGTGTCAAGCACTGCATCACTGGTATGGCACTGTCACCACCACCCGCAACTGTCCCCTGATACCAGGGACAGGGACACTAACACCTGACATCTAAGTACCAGCGTGCCCCGATGTGACTATGTCCTGTGTGGGTCATGTGTTCCCATGCGCTTGCTGTTGGTGTTCCGTCAACTGCATCTGCTGTTGCTGCATCCAACATGTGTCTGTGTGTAGATGGGCATGGCACACATATACGCACACCATGCCACATGTGGATTCACACGTTACGTGTGTCTGGATGCTTCGAAGATGATTTTTTGACATGAGGACATATCTGCGCCGTATCCATGTCTGTGTTTTCGTTTTTCACGTGTACCCCTTCATCGCAATGTGTGTGATCTGTACATTTTCAATGACATGTGACCTGTGCGTCTAGCTTGCCGCCAGCTGTCTGTATGAGATGACATCCTTCAAATGCAGATATGTGGATGTATGTCACTCCTGTGATGTCTCTGGCTGTTCACTTACACTGGCCCACAGCTAGTTTCGGGGCATGTCATGTAGAACTTGACAATCAACGGGTGTTGCTGGCTTTTCGTAGGAGTATCACCTGGCTGGCATACGTGTCCTGGATGTATTGCATAGAGCCACAGACCAGACTCTGTATTTAGCAGATGTGTAGTAGCAGTTGAGCATGTGCTCAGTTCATTGACATTGATGTTGTCATGCACTCACTCTTCGTTATTCCTTCCAATGTTCTGTAGGGCACCGCCTCTCCCCCGACCAAGTCCAGACTTGGGTGCCAAGAGGGAACGTGACTGCATAAGACGTTACCGCTTCTCACAACAGTTGATTGAGAACTTGACCGCAAAGCTGGAACCACACCTCCAACCGCGACACAGGTATCCTACTGCGCTGACCCCCAAGATGAAGGTGATGGCAGCCCTGCATTTTTTTGCCACCGGTACGTTTCAATTCACCATAGCTGATGTGGGTGGCATGTCACAGACCATGTTCAGCCGTGTTCTGCATGATGTTTTAGAAGCCATGTTGGAGCACCTTGATGAATTCATCCATTTCCCGACTCCTGAGGAGTTGACAGGTGTCAAGGGTGATTTCTATGCCCTGGGAGGGATGCCCCATGTCATTGGGTCCATTGATGTGGCTTTTGTACCACCACAGGCACAGGAGGTCGCCTATCGCAACCGTAAACATTACCACTCTATTAATGCCCTTGTGGTGTGTCTTGCTAACATGCTGATTTCCCATGTCTGTGCACGTTTTCCAGAGTCAGCACACGATGCCTACATCATGAGGCGTAGCAGGGTGCCAGAAATGATGCTGCGGCTGCACAACGAACGAGCATGTCTTGTTGGTGGGTATACTCTGTTTGTCCTTTGTTTAGCGCTATCTTTGTATCTTACGGCATCTCCTGACCCACATCTTTACATGATGTTTCCATGTAGGGGACTCTGGCTATCCCAACATGCCATGGCCGATGACGCCTCTCCCCAACCCCAGAACAGCTGCAGATCACCGTTACAACAATGCACATGGGCAGACCAGGCGAGTGATTGAGAGGACGTTTGTCCTCCTGAAGAGCCGATTCCGGTGCCTTCACAAGACAGGCGGGTCCCTCCCATATGCACCGGTGAAGGTCTGCAAAATCTTCCTCGTGTGCTGCATGCTGCACAACATGGCAGTGGAGAAGGCTGTGCCACTCATCCTGGATCCGGATGAGCAGGAACATCCACCCGTGGAGGATGAAGGGCTTGGTCACGAGGTAAGTGAGGAGGAGGAGGAGGACGACATCCGGAGTCAGCTCATACGCAACTTCTTCTCATAATGGTGAGTCCATGGGTCTGAGTGTGCACGCTTGGAGCCTTGTGTGGCATGTGTTGCAATGTGTGTGTCCAGCTGACTGTATGCTAAGTGACTTAGAGGTGTGTTCAGATGTGTCACTCGAGTGATGATGTCCTTCCACACATTTTTGCTTAGACACTCAATTTAAAAATAGCATGGTGACACACTTATTCCTGTAGAGTAAATGACCATGCATGCGGATGACAATCTTTTCCCTGACTTCTTGTGTGTCTGTCATCCCCAGGTAGATGCGCATGCTGTCTGCTCGTGTCATCCTTGGCCTCCCGCTATTCCTCATGAGTATTGCAACGTGTGCTGAATCAGCGTCCCATGCACGGACATGGTGAAAAGTCTTTTTGGTTAAGGATTGCTGCAAGGCATTTTGGTGTTGGTAGGTGTTTGGAATGTGTGGGTACTGCTCCTGTGCATGTTGTGTTACTATACATACATGTCGACTCACCATGGGGCACATGACATGTTGCATGACTCACATGAATTGATAGTCACCCTTCGTAACAGTCATCTGTAATGGGACTGTGGATTCTGATGAAGGTATCAATGTGTGTACAACTTCCCTCTGAAACATACGGGATGCTACGGGTGGACATAGTGTGGGACATCCCCATGAGAGGATCAATGGGGAATTGCAGCCCCTCCGTGTGCAGCAGGGGGTGTTTGCCTCACCCCCTTCAATTGTGTGCCAGTTCAATGGATTTACAGCATCTGTGTTGTGCAGGGGGTGTCCAGTGTAGGTCCCACATGTTCAGCCTAATGACCTGTGAGTCTGTTCATATTGATGCATTTCCCTAGGTGTGAACCTGAGTATAAAGGTGTTCCTCACCCTCCAAAGTGCCTCATCTCTGTCAATGTAGGTCTCTTGCCACTTTGCATGCGGCATCTCTGGCATAGATTGTGCATATGAGTCTATGTGTAGTTTAGCAACATGCATGCAGTTCTTCAGGGATTAGGATCTCTATTGTGCATGATGTCCATGGTTGTGTATGTATTTGGGTATGTTGGTCACCACGGGCCGTCAACACCTGCTGAGGGTGTGTATCCTGTGCGCAGCTCGGCCTTCAGTTTCCTGATCCTGTGTCAGTCATCTTTGGTGATTGTGCATCCATTGTCTCTGGGTGTGCCATAGGAAACCGGACACTCCTTCCTTTGCATACGCCTGTTGCAGTTGTCCTTTCTGACATCCTTGTCTTTGTGTGCAACTTGTGGCATAGTTTCCAGGACATGCCGCCTGCTGCTGCGGCCCCTGCAGCAAGGGCCAACAAAGTTTCCGGATTCGGCAACACACACACCTCAAAGATGCTCCTCCCTTCCACCCATTCATTTGGCTGTCATCAGCTTGTCTGTGCCACTGTTGCGGCCACGCGGTGCCAAAGGCTGGACCGTCAGCGCATGCAACGTGCACATTTCATGACCCTCATGTCCTTGCATGACCCACATCACACTACAGTCTGATGTGGCAGCCACCCTCCAAGCATTGTCCATCCGAAAATCTACCGCCTGCTCTCAGGCATACCCTAGGCGCACACACGACACCTTTGCATGATGAGTGTGCAACTCCAACTGCCTACACAGCGCTGCCCTGCCTTCCAGGCCCTGTCACACCAACCAGGTTATGTCCCTCCTACTCCCCACCGGCTCCGTACACCAGCAAGGCCATGGGAGTGGGACGCAAGCCTTCAGCATGTAGTATAGTGGCATCATCTGGCACATGGCCCAGGTATCATCTCTCAGCGTGTCAATCTTCAATGTGTCCAGGTTCCCCTCTCCAGCATCACATGCGCACAGCACCTCATCATCAGCTCGTATGCCATTGACAGCCAGGTGCTCCTCACCCTCACCAAAGACGCAGCCATTGCCAGTTCCAACATTCAAGAAGCCATGAGATCCATTGATGAATGGCTGAACATCAGCCACCTGAGGCTGGACTTGTACAGGACTGAGCTTCAACATCCCGCGCCCCAGCCACATCACCGTCCACTAGAGATAGCTGCAATGGATCACTGTCTGTTGCAGGATGACCTTCAGACTCCTCACCCACACTCAGGAGGCAGGCCACAACCCCAGACACCCAAACCAACCTTGCCCGTCTGTCATCCGGGACCCCGTTGTGCCAACTCCGTGCATCCAACCTTGCCCTGGCCACCATTCTTCACATCCACCGTACTCCAGCATGCAGGACATAGTTCTCCTACCTGGCAAGACATACCTGCTACTCCCTCCCCGGCAACATCCACATGAGCCATGACCTCTACGCCTTCATGATACTCTTCCCAATTGGTCTGTCCGCACAGTATTGCATGCCCCCCTCAGCAGCTTGAGGCCATCACGGGTGAGTATTGTGCTCCATGTCTGTATTGTATGATACATTGTGACCCATGTGTGTCCTGTACCAGACTCAGTTTCCAGGGGATGGATGGCTGGAGTTAGTTCAACACTCAGGCATATTTTGACATTTCCCCACACGTAGGTTGTGTACTCATGCAAAATGAATGCAACATATAATTGAAGAAATTAAGATTTATTCTCCGTGAGGGGCCTTATAGTGTGGACAAATAAGTGCTATACAGTGTGCATGGAATCCAAAGTTCACAGGGGGAGATGGGATCCTTGTCATTTGGAGTCATCAGAGTCCAGACCAAAGTGTTGGTCATCATTGGTCAGACTGTGACCAGCAAGTCCATGTGGCAGAGAATGTCATTGGATGAGGTGCTGCTGTTGCGCATGAGGGCCAGGTGCCAGGCCAGGTGACCTGGGAGATGTGGATGGTCCGCTGCCTCTCACGGTCTTTTCCGTGGAGGACCCACCTTCCTCAGGGGACCCTCAGATGCAGGCCTTGACGATGTTTGTGACGCTCCGTCGGACGATTCCTCCTCCTCCTCCCTCCCTGTGGCTGGTGGTGGTCTTCGCCTGGGGGCACAGGGATGGTTGGCCATGTTGTCGGCGATCCGACGGAGTGAACGGCTCATGTCCGTTTGCACCGCCAGGAGCTCAGCCAGTCTTGCCTCCATCCGTCCTTGGTGTTGTTGTTGACTGGCGTGTTGCTCGGCCTGCTGGTTCTTAATCTCATTGAGGGTCGCCACTACCTGGCTGATGCCCCTGGTGTCACGCCGGTATGTGTCCAAGATGTGGCGTATGTGTGACATCCTGGTTCCCTCAGCTGGCTGGTCAGGTTTGCGCCTCCGCCTGCCTCCACTCTCACCACCCCTGCCCACACGAGCCTGGCCTGCCGTTGTTGGACCATCGGGTCTACGGCACCCCTGAGGGATGGCATTTGCAGGGTTGTCTGCCTCCTCCTGGGTGGCTGGAGAACCTTGTCCCTCCAGGTCAGACTGGATCAGTTGTTCTGTGCGGGCAGGGCTCCTGGGTGTCTCCTGGGATGTGGCAAGAATGGGGGTGGTGGTTGGCACAGATGTACCTGACGCAGGTGCTGCAGTGGCTTGGGCACCAGAGGGTCCAGGTTGGTTGGGGTCATCCACAGAGTGCTGAGGGTCGTCGCTGCCTTTGATTGTTCCCCCCAGTGTTGGGGGGAGATCCATGATGTTGCTCTGTGTGTGAGAGAGAGACAATGTTAATGCTGTTTCATGCGACATCCATGTTTCATACATGTTCTAGTTGCCACAGTTCATCCAGGTAGTTGTATGTGCCTAGCATTCACATCAATGTTCACTTGTGGATGGGTATGTTGCAGGGGACTGATTGAAATGTTATCCAGGGTCTTTGACATGTCGCATTTGGCCTTGGATGCTTTTTTGGCTGTGGCTTGATCTTGTTGTGTCACATGTCCATTGTGAGAGTATGTGACTCCATTGGCTGCCCCGGGGGTGTGTGCTTGTGTCAGGGGTGAGTGATCATCCCTCAGCCCGACGCTGTTCAACAGCCACATGGCCCCCCTCACAAAAGTGGCCTGCCACCACAACCTCAAAAACATCTCCTACGCCGACGACACCCAGCTCATCCTCTCCCTCACCAAGGACCCTCACACCGCCAAGACAAACATCCACGAGAGTCTGAGGGCCATCGCCGACTGGATGCGGAGCGGCCATCTGAAACAGAACTCGGACAAGACGGAGGTCCTCATCCTGGGACCCACACCCTCAGCCTGGGACGACTCCTGGTGGCCGATCGCTCTGGGGACATCACCGACACCCACCAAACACGCACGCAACCTAGGAGTGATCCTCGCATCCTCCCTCTCCATGTCCAAGCAGGTCAACGGCATCTCTTCTTCCTGCTACGACACCCTACGCAGGCTCCACCGGATCTACTTGGTGGATCCCGACCTACACAAGTAGAACAGTGACACAGGCCCTCGTCAGCAGCTGACTGGACCACGCCACTGCACTCTACGCAGGACTCCCATCTACACACCAACGGCGGCTACAACGCTTCGGAAACGCCTCGGCACAACTGATCGTCAACGCCCCCCGCCACAGCCACATCACTCCCCTCCTGAGAGACCTGCACTGGCTCCACATCGACAAGAGGATCACCTGTATGCTCCTCACACACGCACACAAGGCACTCCACACCGCCGGACAAGCCTACCTGCACATCAGACTCAGCTTCTACACCCCCACCCACCAGCTCCGCTCCGGCAGCCTCGCCCTCGCAGCTGTCCCCCGCATCCAACGTACGCCCGCCTGCAGCAGATCCTTCTCCTACCTCGCTGGCAAGACCTGGAAGACCCTCCCAACCCACCGACGACTGACCCAAGACCTACTTGCCTTCAGGATACTCCTCAAGACCTGGCTCTTCGAGCAGAGGTGGAATCCCCCCACTCAGCGCCTTGAGACCCTGACAGGTAATTAGCGCGCATTACAAGTACCCTGATCGATTTTTGATTGCTTGACGGTGCTGCTGGTGGGTGTGGTGTGATTTGGCAGTGGGTCTCCCAGGTGATGTATCTGTTCCACCATGGCGCATGCTGACATGTCAGTGAGTGTGAGTTCCTGTCCTAGATTTCTGAGCTTGTTGTGTTTGTGTTAGAGTTTGCAGTTGTCATAGGAGGGCCTTGTGCTGCCTACAGCAGGGCCAAGTGTCAGCTACCTTGTCAGTACTTTGTCAGTCTCTGTGCATTGCGCATGGTGCATGGGTATGTACCTGGGCCATATGGGCTGAGGGTAATGGTGTCTGTTTCTGAGTTGTACAATATGTTTAGTGATCCCCACCCTCCCAGCATCCCGGACATCCTGTCTTGGGTTTGTGGTTTGTGTAGGCTGGGACATGGCATGGCCTTGCTTTGTGAATGGGGCATACTCATGTTAGTGGCATGAGCGTTGTTTAGAGTGTGGTTGTGTCAGGTGAGAGCTTGGGGGTAGGTGAGTGCATTTGTTGTAGTTGGGGTGTGGATGCCATTACCCCATTTTACGTAAGTTGTTTGTGTACTCACCAGACTCTCGAACTCCTTCGACTCCGTTTACTCCCACCGGCGGAAGCAGGGCCATCACCTTCTCCTCCCGGGGATGGTAATGTACCGGTCTGCGGGGTAGCCCACCTCCTGTGATGTTACTCTGGGCGTAGTCTTGTTCATTTTGCGCTTGACTGCCCTCGGCAGATCGTACCACCTGGCTTGGCATTCATTCCTGGTCCTTCTGATGGGCGCAACAGCATTCACCCAATCGACGATTCTCTGCCACAGGCTAGTTTTTTGGGATCTGCTGGTCTGTCTGACCAATGTTCCAAAGAGCTGTGGCTCGACTCTGATGACTTCGTTGACAAGGATGTCCAGCTCCTCTCTTGTGAACTTTGGATTCTTGTCTGTGGGCATGGTGTGGGGTGTCGGTGTGGATGGTTGTGGGTGTGTGGGTGTGAATGTGTAGGTGTGGGTGTATGTGTAGAGGGGGGCTGTGTGAAGGAGGTTGTGTGAAGGTGTGTAAGTTAAGGTGCATGGGTGCAGTTGTTTGTGTGTGATGTCTGTCAGCAGTGGGTCTGTTGCAAAGGCTCATCGTTTGTGATTGTAGGCCCTTTTTATTGGTCCATTAGTGGGTGTGGCTAGGTTTGAACTTTTGGTGGGTGTGTTATAAGAGGTGGTTGTGAGTATGGGCCTCTGTTTGCCTGTTTGGATGTGCCAGGTCAGTCTTTTAGATGTTTTTTGTCCTGTAGACGTGTTTTGTGGTGTTGTGCGAGTCGAATTGACCCTCCTTGGGCTGTTTTACAGTGTCCTGGTTCAGTACGAGTCGTTTTCGCGTATGTAAGGTGCATCCATAGCTATGTTGTTGTACAGTCATCACATATGCAATGGTGTTGTACGATTCGTACATACGCGATGCTGGGGTACGGTGTTGCGGTACGGTGCATCCAAGTACGGGGCTGGGGTGGGGGGTACGGGGCGTACATACGCGGGTGCTGGGGTGGGGGTACGGCGCTTACATACGCGTGTGCTGGGGTACGGCGCATACATGCATGGGTGCTGGGGTGGGGGGTACGGCGCGTACATATGCGGGGGCTGGGGTACGGAGCGTACATACGCGGGTGCTGGGGTGGGGGTACGGGGCATACATACGCGGGTGCTGGGGTGGGGGTATGGCGCTTACATACGCGTGGGCTGAGGTACGGCGCGTACATGCATGGGTGCTGGGGTGAGGGAGTACGGCGCGTACCTATGGGGGGGATGGGGGTATGGCGCGTACATACGGGGCTGGGGGTACGGAGCGTACATACGGGGGGCTGGGGGTACGGCGCGTACATACGGGGCTGGGGGTATGGCGCGTACATACAGGGGGCTGGGGGTACGGCGCATACATACGGGGCTGGGGGTACGGCGCGTACATACGGGGGGGCTGGGGGTACAGCACGTACATACGGGGGGCTGGGGGTACGGCGCATACATATGGGGGGCTGGGGGTATGCGCCGTACATACGGGGGTGGGGGGTACGGTGCGGACGTGCGCGGGAGGGGTGGGAGGCTGTGGGGGTCTGTACAACTCATACCCCGGGCGCAAGTTTACCCGGGGTAGGGTTCGCTCCGTACGGGACGTTTTCCATATGCTTGTGTATTCAGGACGCCGGTACGGATCGGACTTGTGCGCTCGGACTTCAGTTTTATGACTCGTGCGTAAAACTGTCCGGGGACATCTCGTAGACTTTTCCCGAGGTTATTCGTATGTATTTTTCACGTATGAATCGTACTTCACCGTTTGTACGGGACTTGTACGATTCGTACGTAAAAAAATACGGATACGAGTCGAACGGTAAATTTTTTTAATGGATCGGAATCGGCACCAGAATATCAAAAAGGCTTCCTTAGCCAGAACATAAGGTTTGAAGTAACCTCTCATAGTCAACTGTACCAAAAGCCACCTGAAAGTCTAGGTGAATTAGTAAACAGATATCTCCTTTGCCCAGTATACGGTGCATGCAATCCTGTACATTCAGAGTGTATGTTGATGAATTAACTAGGGCTGACCCAGAAAGATAGGTTGCTACCAAGTGTTGCTTGGCTTTGATGGCATTTGCGTGACTGCTTACATCTTTCCATAGGCATTCCCTAGCTAGAGAAGGTTAAACACAAGATAGACATAAGAGAGCTGGTCTACATTGAGTTTTTTGAGTATGAAGGTGTTTTGACCTGTTTTTAAGGAGTCTGGGAAAGGGGAGCACTGATCAGGCCCCACAAAGAAATTAAAGGATGTGGTAATTGCTTTTGATAATAGTGGCAGGTAGAGGGTCAAGGAAGCAATCAATTGTTTTAAGCTGTTATAAGATGGTGGATAGGTCATTGTTGAGGAGGGGTAGAAGATAGTCCTAGATTGTTGTGGTTTTCTGTGAATCTACTCCACTGTGTGGTCGGGTCAGTTTTGAATTTGTTCCTATGGGACACAGTAAAAGCAGAATTCATCAACTTTAGGGGCAGAGTGTTGTAGTATTCGATCTGATATGTCAGAAGGACTGAGCACTATAGGGTGAAATGCTCTCTCCTGAAGTTGGACATGCCAGACAGAATAGCATGCCAGAATTAATTTTTCATCTTTTTAAAAACTTGGTGTAGAAGGTTAGAGTTTTGACATTCATTTTCTTTGTTCCAGAGAATTTTTTTATTTGATAGAAATTGGTTAGGAAATACCACGGGTGGCATGAACAATGGATCTGAATGCTGACAGTCATCACTGTTGAAGAAGAAGCAGTTAAAATCAGCCGCGGCCTGTGCAGGTAAGAATGGTGGGTCGGTGGGAGGGGATTTCAACAGATGATGAAGAGGGAATATTATTTATTTAATTTTCCCTTGTTATCCTCTGTTGAAACCCACCCCCACCTGGCCCCACCGCTTTTAGCTGCACAGGCCACGTCTGGTTGAAATAGAGAACAGTCTCTTTATGCCCCAAATATTGTACAATGCATACATGCCCACATGTTTATTCAGTGCAACATCTCTTGAGCAACATTGTCATATAGGTTAGTCTCTAATCTGTCAAAAGTAAATTGAGCCACGTCGGGGAGATCTTTCAGTAATTCAAGCACCATCATCACCACAATTGGGAAGGAGATAAGAGATCACCTATTGGAGGCTCGGAGCATCCTGTTTTGCACTGCAATTTTCTCTTCATTGAGGGGAAAGCCTCCTTCTCATCCAGCACCAAGGTTCCTGATTTTCCTGGCACATCTTGTTTGAAAGGTGAACGCTGGCACTGTATGAAGCACTATAAAGAAATATACTAAAACAGAGTTATGGCACCACTGGAGCCACTTTATCAATGGAGTCAGAACAAAAGATAAGCCAGCCAGCCGCGGCCAGTGCAGGTAAGAGCGGTGGGGCCGCGTTGGAGGGGGGGGGAGACGACCACGAGGGAAAATAAAATAAATATTTAATTTTCCCTCATCGTCTTTCGAAATCGCCCCCTCAACCGTCCCACTGCTCTCACCTGCATGGGCCGTGGCTGAAGTCTGCCTCAGGGAAGTCTCACCATTTCAGGGTATTATTATGAATGGAAGTATTTGATCAGAGAAAACATCTTTATATCAGGGTTGCTGAGTGATAAGGACAATCTGTTTTATACGATGCAATAAATGCAGAAAAAGCATTATATGAATAGAAACACATTAATTGATTGGGAAACTGAAGAGCCCAATATTTGAAGCCTGTTTCTGTGTTAGAGGGATCAGTGTCCCTGGGCTGTCAGAAGTATAGGAGTCAAAAAGCTAGGGGCTTGAGTCTGAGTCATATGGAACAGGCACCGTGGTAAAATTACATGAGATTTTAGCTTTCCCAGCATTATCGCACAGATATCATGCAATTACAATTAAAACCCTGTAGTATGGGGAATTACTTATTGAGGCTAATCATAAGACACTTGGAATTCCCCATTCCATGCGGTTTCGCTGCATACTTTTACTACCTTCTCTAAGCAGGTAGTCAATGTGCGTACTGGCCTGTTGAGGGAAATCAGGTTAAGGGAGCAGGGTGGTGGGAGTAACAGAAGGAAGGGGAAACTTTTTTCTTGCAGGGGGCAGTACTGTATGCTGAGGCTTGGCTGCCCCGTAAAACCAGTTGAGAAAAAACTCAAAGATGTCATTGGTAACAGACAGGTGGCTTCTGGTATAATTGACTATGGGAGGAACAAAATTAAAGTATAAAAGTGCATAAAAGTGTGCAATAATTGTGCTCCACTTAAATTATAATCAGGGCCAGTTTCGGTCATCAACAGCAATAAAAATGTCTCTATTAAGGTGATTTACTATAGCAGATATTTTTTCTGTATTGTGAGTGTACAAAACAGCAGGAGTCTATTTTTTGAGTTGATTAACTTCATAATTAAACAATATCACTGATTGCCTTCATTATGAGAGTCAATACTTCAGGAAAGCATCTTTATCAAGAGAGCCTAAATATTGAGATAAACACCTGTAGCAAGAGAGTGAATCTATGTATATAGATACTATTTTATCAAGTAATTTCACAAGGCTGGGTTTACAGTATATCAATGAAATAAAGATAACAGTTTCTGAATTAGAAAAAGCTACATGTATGTGGCTATCTGATTTGGTAGTGTATACACCAGGGGATTTTGTATTCATAATGCGTGAAATAATGTATTTACTATATATGAAGATACATGTTCATCCAGATAAACTTTGTGAGATCTCAGTGCACAAATACAAATAGGCCTATGTGACAAGAAGTTAACCTGGTAAGATCACCTTCACCAAGCATAAGTGTTAAAAACATTAAAACCATAAATTAACACATGCACCCGCCCATGGTATGTGACAAAGAAAATGAATTATTGTTGCAATAAAACTGTAATCTGTTAGTCTGACAGGATAGAAGCCAGAAATTCCTAAGGAAGGCAGTCACTGAGAGAACATTCCAGACATACATGATTAAAACGTTAAGTTTCCAAGAAGTTACACATACAGCCTCTGTGGACAAAGAGAACGTACAACTGGTGGCCTTCCAATTCAGTGATCTTAATCAAACTGAATCTTGCCAAAAATTCTTGTAGCAATTTTAACTGTAAAAAGACAATTTTTCATGTGTCGTTGCGGTAGGATGCATGCATATTTCAGATTTATAGGTACAGGAACTATTTAGAAATGGTTCTTAGCGGAACAGCCCCAGGTGATGAAGACATTGAATGAGTTTGGCGTCGTCTCTGGGTTGAAACTCAATTGGATGCAATCATGCCTGTTCTCACTTAGATGACTGTCGGAGGCTGCACAGGCGGGACTACTAGAAATAAGACTAGAGTGGAGGTATGTAGGTTTCAATATTTGGTAGACAATGTATGATCTAAATCTGCAAAGAGGGTTCCCTTCTGTACAACCGTCTCAAGTGAAATATAAATTTCCTCATCAAGAGGCTATGAAAATGCCCTAACCACTGATGTATACAATACAAAAACCTTACCAAAATGTATTTAAAAAACTAAATACGATTGTGCTGTGTACAGAGACATAGCTATATTTATTTTATGCAATCAAGTTATAAACATTCCATAAAATCATACATATGAATTTAAAACATATTTCACACATTTTCACCATTGGTAATACTTGTTTTAGATCCTTTAGAATCACACAAGTAAATGCATCTCTTATTATCCAACAATTTAAAAAAAATTAGGACCTGATTAAAAAGCTATACATAAAAACAATTCATAGGAAAGGATTAAGAAAAGTAATGATCTAATACAGAGGATCCTGACTTGCTTGGGTTTGATGGAAAAAAACGCAACACTCCCTGGAGTTCTGAAGGACCCTCCCTCTTTCTCTGTGCGTTAGATAGCCTTAAACGCTGGTGTTACCTCTGCTGAATCACTTGTCTGCACTTCCAGTAGCGCTGCATAGGAGATTCTTTAAAGACCTGACTGGTGTATTATCTGATTTGATATAGGGGAACAGGCAAGAAAGAGTGGCTATGCATATACTGTGTAACCCCCTTGCACAAGGAAGCGCTGGCGGCTCCACATTACGATTATACTATGCAGCAGCACACCTGCAGTGCCCTATGAGATGTCTATTGACTACTCCTAATCCAGAAAAGACATAAATACTGCAGGAGTTGGGGGACGCCCAATTCTTGATTGGTTGCTGGAGCAATGGGGTGGAACTACCCCGCTAAACAAAGTGAAAATGGCCTCAAAATACTCTAGGCACAAGTATGTGCAACCCATAAAAACCTCACGCCATACTCCCCCAACCTACTAGCATGGGCATTTCTAGTCTTTCATATAATCGCTGGGCGAAATTACACCAGACCGTGGATGGAAACAGGGCTGACCTCCATGGGAGACATGTTTATGCATAATACTCTATTATCGTTCCAAGAGGTTGGAGATCAGTATGGTATTGATGGGGGACACTTCCTGACATATAACATTCTAGTACACACAATCAAGGAGGTGTAGATACCTTGATCTTGTCACCGATGTAGAGGTGTACTGTATGAAATTTGCTGCAGGTCGCTATGATAGTACATATTGTGCTTCTTTGCTTGGCTGTATCCATGAAGTTCTATTGTTAAGGTCTCTTAAAGAATGTTTTTTTTAATTGTTTTAGTTCCTGTTGTACTTTTCTATCTAGTGCATGCTAGTTGTTAGTCACAATCCATTCGTCTGGACCTGTCTGCTGCATCATTTGATACCATTTACCATCATATCCCACCGAACTGCCCCAATTTGCAAACATTGGCTAATTTTTTAACTTTCTAATGCACCACTTTAAGTTTGGTCCATTTACTGTTCCAGTGTGACTCTGTATATAAACGTTCTCTCATAATACATCTTAAACGTGTCAAGGCATATTTGAAGCCCGTGAAACGGGTTGATAAAGCCTCCTATTAAACATGAAGACAAACACAATTTCTAATAATGTCCTTCACCATTGTACCCATAGCCACTCTTTTTGTAACATCCCATCCTACTCCTACTTTAACAGCTTTGTCCTTAGGTCCCCTTCAGATATTCTCTTTTAGTATCCTTTGATTCTGTTAACACTGTAAAATGGCCTACTTCATCTAATGGAGTTTCTCTGCCTACCATCTGCTCATAAAAACCTACCTGCAATCCCTTTTGCTGAAAAGGGTTGTTAAAATCAGTCTTATTATAACTTTCATCATTAAAACACCTGACAAGCTAATTTTTTAAGTAACGCTACCTTCTCGTGCATATACTTTGTTCCAGCTTCAGTTGTTTGCCCATGAAGCACAAAAGTACCATGGTGACTTTTGACAGCAGTAATAAATTGCAGCAGGCCTCTGTCAGAGAAATAAGGAAGCCGATCAGATTGTTACATTATTGTAGCTTAGAGCTGGCCTAATGTTGTCCTCATCTGACCCTTAGCCAGGCTTTCCAGCCCCTTTATTGAGAGCCTGCTCACTGCTGTTGACATATTGTGAATAAAGATGGCCCTTCTGAGGGATTCAATAGTCATACCTCATCTATGCACGTTAAATAAATAAAGGGAGTATCGCTCATCCCATAATGTGTCCAAGATGATACAACCATATACAATTCTGGTAGAACACCATTCCCAGTTCAACACAGCGCCCTAAAACACCCAGATTCCTGTTATTTTTCATCCTGGCAATGTTAATTAACCTTCTTCCAAACCTCACTCTTTTACCTTGTTACTATCAACAATCTGTTTATTTAGCAATAGCTCTCCAGTGACTTTATTTCCAGGTAAAGGGCGTTTGGAGTCTTGTTGCGTGTTACCACTATGTCTGCGTACATTAATAGATTTATTGGCAGTTCACCCACTCCTGACGAAAATTGACTGACCTTCTCAATGTCACGGAATTGGCCAGTAACAAACAGACTGAGCAAAACTTGGTCCAGTCCCAAAGCCTGTTTTAAACTTATGGTGACGATTATACTGACTGCACATTGCACCACATTCACTATTAACACACGGGTCCATTTGACCTCATGCATCAACCTATTGATAATGTAAGGATTACTAAGATTAACTAACGTAGTCCACTATATTTCTTGATCAACTAAATCAAAAGCCATCAAAGTCCACAAAGCAAAAGATTAATTATGCTCCCTGCCTAATTATGGAATTTTTTATTGGGAAGATTGATGAACTGCAAAGCAGTGCTGCCTAGTTGATACCTCAGGCCTAAACACAACGTCTTTGATAATGATGTACCTTTATCACACATTTTCATCACCTCTTTCAGAACTAGCTAGAAAGGATTGTTCTCACTTCATCAAGCATCAAAATATGAATACAAAGATACATTGGAAGACATTTAGGTGGTGCCTCATTTTGTAACTTGGCCTTACTATCAAAACCTTCTTGTACTCAGCATTGCCAAATTTGAAGTACAAGTTTAATCACCATTATCACACCCATATAGCCCCAAACTCCAGGACATTCAAGTGTTGAAAGTAAACTTAGATTACACAATCAGAAAATTACATTTTTATCAGTCTGTGGAGACATAACAAATTCTTCGTATCCCAAAGGGATTCATTGTAAAGTTTGTTACCAACAATATAACATGTTTTTCCTCCAGCACAAATCAGACTTACCTATAGGAACTATAAGCATATAGGGGCTTATTTACAAGCTTCTTGCGCCGCTGGTGCGTCACTTTTTCCCATAGTAAAAGTGCTGCCCCAGCGGCGCAAGGGGCTTGTAAATAAGCCCCATATTTTCTACTGGCTTGAAAGTTTCACCTAGGTGTTTATATCTTGAATCTAGACTTGGATATTGGTAGGTTTCCATTTACTGATTATAATGGCCATGTCATCCAGGCCGCTACAGGAAGTTAATATAGGTGTCTTGTGAAAGAGAATATTTGCTCTGTTTTTGAGATATTGACACTGCTAAGAGCTTCCATATAGGGGCACTAATGGTTGCTATTTCTATGCTTTAGTGACATCTTTAAAAAGAATATGAATGTTGTCCAGCTTGGACCAGATATTAACTCTTGATACTAATTTCTTTCAAGATGCTACTAAGTCAGCACATAAGCTTGCAAGAGTACCTAGAAGAAGCTATCACAAGTTATTGCTTTTCAATGGACTGAGTTTCATCCCAGATCCCCCTGTTGTGTTTTAACTTTATCCTGTGATGCTTAAGAGACATCCTCAACAGTAACATCTAGCTAAATTGTCCATACCAACCCTATGTTTACAACTAGACAAGGATGAAGCAACCCAATCTTTTGCTGCTTCGATTTACACACGAGTATACCAGTCACTATAGGGGTTCTTCACTTAGCGTGACATTGGGGAAATTATCAGGGATAGGGAACTTATAATTGTTCAGGCTCATTAACAGCTGACCTAAGGGATTTTTTGTCACTGAAGTGGAAAGCACATTTAGGAACGTGTTATCCATGATACGCACTCGTCAGGGGTAGTAAGCGCTATATAAATGCATTTACAATACAATACAATACACCACAGTTCCCATCACTGAGTTAGCCACTATGTCTATACCAGACATTTTTGATTCATATTGCTTATTTTATCTTCACTGCTCCAGCTGGAAGATGGTTCTGTACTTCTACCATCTTGTTCTTTATGAAAAAAACTCAGCTAGAGTATATTTGCCCCATCAATTGTATTAATATCCCTGAATCATTTTAATGCCCCTCTAAAATCTTCTGTCTATCTGCAGGTTGGTCTGTCAGTTTTTGTTCAGACTCTCCATCTATCTCCTTAATGTATTGTACGTGTGTAATTGAAGGATACAATTCTCTTCTTGAGGTACACAACAGTCCCCTATCATCCATCCTAACGCAGTGTTAGGAGGGATGTTCTGCTAATCCCTACCTTGCTTCGTGCTACCTAAAGACTAGGACATAAATACAGGACATACCTTCAGGTTCTGGTCTTTTAATCAGGCCACATGCTTGTGGTTTCTGAAAACAGATTTTTATGTCCTTCCTTGAACTCTTTGATCAGCATGTTAATGCTGCCTGGTGAAGCAGTTTGACAGACTTCAAAAGTGCATTCATTCTACCACCTTTGAATAGATATGTTAAAATCTGAGGTTGTGTGTGTATATGTATATATCACTGACCTAGCTATAAAGCAACAGAGCACTGTACATTATGTGAGAGGTTGGGAGATCAAGTGGGATTACACAAACCTATTTTACCATGGACGTCATTTAATTGTCGCCAGGGGCTGTGACCACTGGCATGCCCCTTGCAACCTCTGGCACTGCCTTTGCCTCCCCTGGACTCAGAGATGGCAAAATTAGTGCTAGGAACATAGTGGCAGCTCGTCCTTTTGGACGTCGGTTGGGTCTCGACTCTCTTAGGTGCATATTATCAAGAAACGGCGCTACAGTTATCGCCGCTTTAGCGGCAGAAAACTGCAGCTAAAGCGGCGATAATGGGCTTGATAATATGCCCTTGAGAATTCCAATAGAAGCCCATGTTCTGATGTCAACATGGGCTTCTATTGGAATTCTCCAGGGCATATCATCAAGCCCATTATCGCCGCTTTAGCAGCAGTTTTTTGCCGCAAAAGCGGCGATAATTGTAACGCTGTGCTTGATAATATGCCCCAAAGTTTTCTCTCATTTTAAAAATTAAACTAATAGCAAATAATGTTTTATTACTGACTGATGCGCACATTGCAGGCTTGTGACTCAAGACCACTCGCACTAACACGTGTGCATATCTTGCTCAAGCACAAGTTCCAACCAGTGTAACCACATGCAGGAACTGTGGGTACTTCAGAACCAGAAACTTTAGAGCGTATCAAACTGCTGAATGAATTTACACCAAATTTAGTAAAAAGCTGGATCTAGGTCTAGAAAGTGCTTTTTGTGTTTTGGTGTAAATCCTTTCAGGAGTTATTGTACAATTAATGCTCATAAACTTTGTAAAATTAGGGACGTAGAGCCTCCGCAGATCCCGGCAGACCTAAAGCTAAGACCTAATTGGCTGCCATCACCTCAACCAGGAAGTGGTTGCAGCCATCTTAGGACTTGGGACTCAGTAATGAGTCCTAAAAAAAAAAAGAAAGACACAAGAAATACCCATACCACCTACTCCTGGTGGTGGGGTCACAGAAGGACTCTGCCTGGTGGCGAAATGTTTTTTTTATTCTTTATTCTGCCGTAAATATGCAGAGGATCTGCAAGGCTGCGGCACAGTGAAAAAAAAAAAACCAGCGTGGGCTCCAGCGCTTGTTTTTTAATACCCCCCCTGGGGTGGGCCGTGGCCCGGGGGCAAAAGGGTTTATTTTTGGGGAGGGAGGGGCACTCATGACCCCCCTCTCCAGGCCGATTTCGGCCCTGGGGACACCATCCCTCAGGGCCTGACATTTTATTTAAAGAAGAGGGGGCAAGCCGTTCCCTCCCAGGGCCGTTTGTAGACCCAGGAACCCCATCTCCTGCGGCCCAGAGTGTTTTGAAAGGGAGGGGGACATGCAACCCCTCTTTCCAGTTAGCTTTTGTCCCTGGGTTTCCCATCCCCGGGGCACGCATATTTCAAGGGAATGGGGCTGCGTGATTCTACTCCTCTAAAAGGCCACGGGCCACATGCCAGAGACCACGAAATTAAGTAAAAGGAAGTGGACGTGCAGCCCCCCTCCCTGAGCCTTCTACGGCGCTGGGACTCCAACTACCGGCTCACATTTATGTCCCAAGGTGCCCATCCCCAGGACACAGTGGTTTCCCTGTCCACACGGGCAGGGAAACCTGTGTTTGCTTCTGCTTGGCAGGAGCATTTTTGAAAGTCCTGCCACGCAGAACCAAACACAAAATCTGCTACCAGCTGGTGAGAGCTTAGAAAATGCTCCCGCCGTCGAGGAGCAGACCTTTAATTTGTTGCAGGGAAAAGGGGTCCCCAGGGCCTAACAAGGCTCAGGGAGGGGAGCATGTGATTCCCCTCACCTTAATTTTTAGTAATGGTCCTGGAGGATGGGGTATCCGGGGCCTAACAAGTCTCTGAGAAGGGGGGCCACAAGGCCTCCCAAACCTTTAATTAAAAAAATGGCACTGGGGGATGGGGTCCAGAGGGTCTAATAATACTTGGGGAGGGGCGCTGTGCAGTCCGCTTCCTCCTTATTTTAAGAGGTGGCCTGGGGGATAGGGTCTCCAGGGCCTAATAAGGCTTGGGGAGGAGGCCACACCCCCCCTTTAATTTAAAACATGGCCCTGGGGGATGGGGTCCCCAGTGCCTAATAAGGCTTGGGGAGGGAAGCCACACAGCTCCCCTCCCACTTAATAAAAAAAGCCCTGGGGACAGGGTCCCCAGGGTTTAATAATGCTCAGAGAGGGGGCCACGTGGCCCCCAAGGCGCTGGGGGATGGGGCCATAATAGGATTGGGGTTGGGGGCCAGGCGGCCCTCCTCCCCTTTAAAAAAAAGGCGATGGGGACCCCCAGCCAGGCCTTGTGTGGGGGGGCAGACTCCAGGGCCTGGCAACAGATGAAGCCTTGTGGCCAGTCCCCTACCGCGCACAGCTGAAGGCCAATCGCAGCGTGGGGTTGCATGCATGTTGGGGGTTTGGCCGCAGGGCTCTAAGCTGGGGGTTGGATTTACATATGGTAATTGCATACTACTTTATGTTAAAAAATTCTAGAAATCCATTGAAAAAAACAAAGGTGAGAGTAATGTTATAGTTAAGTGAAATGTTCAGTAACAACGTAACGTTTTAAACTCTAAAAACTTCACCAGCTGTAGCTATGGTGATCATAAGTAACTATAACTCGTGCCCTAAGGTAACTATAACTCACACCCTCATCATGCACAGCTAATTACCACACAAATCACATCACTCATGACATCTTCTATGACATCATTGATAATATCAGTGCAACATTTGCAGTGAAATGTTTGAAGAGAAAACTGCATGGTGGGGGAACGAATTATAGTTAACTTAGTTACCTGAGATAATAATAACTGGTAAATTTCTGTGGGTTTTAGAGATTAAAACGTTATATTGTAACTGAACATTCCACCTAACTATAACGTTACTTTAAGCTTTGGCTGTTTCAGTGAATATAAATGAACCTACCTCCTATCATGGAATCGTCAGCTATTGTTGTTCCTCCACCTTTCTTAGCAGAACAAGATTCCCCATCTATACAATGGAAAGACAGGATGGAAGTTTTTAGAAGTATTAGACAGTCTGACAAATCTAGATGGGCAAGACTTTAGACCTGTAAGGAAAAAATAACAATTTCTAATCACACTAGGGAAGGAAGTGCAGAATATTGTTATACTCTTAATAGAAGCGCTTAACTAAAAGGGTCAGGGTATACCCAGTGTATACAAGGAGGCTAAATTGAGGTTGGAATGTAGATTTGGAAAGGAAGCAAACATTGTTTTGACAAGATACAAGTTCTATACCCAACCTCAGAGGTCAGGAGAGTCAT
The DNA here is from genome assembly GCF_964204655.1 of Triturus cristatus. Classification (NCBI taxonomy): domain Eukaryota; kingdom Metazoa; phylum Chordata; class Amphibia; order Caudata; family Salamandridae; genus Triturus; species Triturus cristatus. Next base: position 611,700,065 of record NC_140583.1, read on the forward strand.
GGCAAGCTTATTTGAACTGTCAGTAAAGTGCCAATGCAGTCATATCACAGAGGAACTTATTTGTAATAAATTAAATGTTCTTAAAGTAAAAAATAAAAGAGAGGCTATGGG